>NW_027363008.1:0-1449858 GCF_046119375.1 Phyllobates terribilis | reverse complement strand
GCGGAGATATTACTGTTTGTGCATTTACAATATTCACTGATTTTTGCCATTGAAAAACGTCCAGAAATGTTTGAAGCTACTGACTGAATGAAAGGAGCTGGCATCTCACTCTCTTTGAATCTTCTTTATCATGCTAGGATTAGCAGGAAAAAGCAAAAAAATTCAGAATTGCACCTTGCAATGCGGAGAAATTACTGTTTGTTTATTTACAATATTCATTGATTTTTGCCTTTGAAAAACATCATGTTATTCATATACCAGAAATGTTTGAAGCTACTGACTGAATGAAAAGAGCTGGCATCTCACTCTCTTTGAATCTTCTTTATCATGCTAAGAGGAGCAGGAAAAAGCAAAAAATTTCAGAATTGCACCTTGCAATGTGGAGATATTACTGTTTGTACATTTACAATATTCATTGATTTTTGCCATTGAAAAACGTCCAGAAATGTTTGAAGCTACTGACTGAATGAAAGGAGCTGGCATCTCACTCTCTTTGAATCTTCTTTATCATGCTAGGATTAGCAGGAAAAAGCAAAAAATTTCAGAATTGCACCTTGCAATGCGGAGAAATTACTGTTTGTGCATTTACAATATTCATTGATTTTTGCCATTGAAAAACATCATGTTATTCATATACCAGAAATGTTTGAAGCTACTGACTGAATGAAAAGAGCTGGCATCTCACTCTCTTTCAATCTTCTTTATCATGCTAAGAGGAGCAGGAAAAAGCAAAAAATTTCAGAATTGCACCTTGCAATGTGCAGATATTACTGTTTGTGCATTTACAATATTCATTGATTTTTGCCATTGAAAAACGTCCAGAAATGTTTGAAGCTACTGACTGAATGAAAGGAGCTGGCATCTCACTCTCTTTGAATCTTCTTTATCATGCTAGGATTAGCAGGAAAAAGCAAAAAATTTCAGAATTGCACCTTGCAATGCGGAGAAATTACTGTTTGTGCATTTACAATATTCATTGATTTTTGCCATTGAAAAACATCATGTTATTCATATACCAGAAATGTTTGAAGCTACTGACTGAATGAAAAGAGCTGGCATCTCACTCTCTTTGAATCTTCTTTATTATGCTAAGAGGAGCAGGAAAAAGCAAAAAATTTCAGAATTGCACCTTGCAATGTGGAGATATTACTGTTTGTGCATTTACAATATTCATTCATTTTTGCCATTGAAAAACGTCCAGAAATGTTTGAAGCTACTGACTGAATGAAAGGAGCTGGCATCTCACTCTCTTTGAATCTTCTTTATCATGCTAGGATTAGCAGGAAAAAGCAAAAAATTTCAGAATTGCACCTTGCAATGCGGAGAAATTACTGTTTGTGCATTTACAATATTCATTGATTTTTGCCATTGAAAAACATCATGTTATTCATATACCAGAAATATTTGAAGCTACTGACTGAATGAAAAGAGCTGGCATCTCACTCTCTTTGAATCTTCTTTATCATGCTAAGAGAAGCAGGAAAAAGCAAAAAATTTCAGAATTGCACCTTGCAATGTGGAGATATTACTGTTTGTGCATTTACAATATTCATTGATTTTTGCCATTGAAAAACGTCCAGAAATGTTTGAAGCTACTGACTGAATGAAAGGAGCTGGCATCTCACTCTCTTTGAATCTTCTTTATCATGCTAGGATTAGCAGGATAAAGCAAAAAATTTCAGAATTGCACCTTGCAATGCGGAGAAATTACTGTTTGTGCATTTACAATATTCATTGATTTTTGCCATTGAAAAACATCATGTTATTCATAGACCAGAAATGTTTGAAGCTACTGACTGAATGAAAAGAGCTGGCATCTCACTCTCTTTGAATCTTCTTTATCATGCTAAGAGGAGAAGGAAAAAGCAAAAAATTTCAGAATTGCACCTTGCAATGTGGAGATATTTCTGTTTGTGCATTTACAATATTCATTGATTTTTGCCATTGAAAAACGTCCAGAAATGTTTGAAGCTACTGACTGAATGAAAGGAGCTGGCATCTCACTCTCTTTGAATCTTCTTTATCATGCTAGGATTAGCAGGAAAAAGCAAAAAATTTCAGAATTGCACCTTGCAATGCGGAGATATTACTGTTTGTGCATTTACAATATTCATTGATTTTTGCCATTGAAAAACGTCCAGAAATGTTTGAAGCTACTGACTGAAAGAAAGGAACTGGCATCTCACTCTCTTTGAATCTTCTTTATCATGCTAGGATTAGCAGGAAAAAGCAAAAAATTTCAGAATTGCACCTTGCAATGCGGAGAAATTACTGTTTGTGCATTTACAATATTCATTGATTTTTGCCATTGAAAAACATCATGTTATTCATATACCAGAAATGTTTGAAGCTACTGACTGAATGAAAAGAGCTGGCATCTCACTCTCTTTGAATCTTCTTTATCATGCTAAGAGGAGCAGGAAAAAGCAAAAAATTTCAGAATTGCACCTTGCAATGTGGAGATATTACTGTTTGTGCATTTACAATATTCATTGATTTTTGCCATTGAAAAACGTCCAGAAATGTTTGAAGCTACTGACTGAATGAAAGGAGCTGGCATCTCACTCTCTTTGAATCTTCTTTATCATGCTAAGAGGAGCAGGAAAAAGCAAAAAATTTCAGAATTGCACCTTGCAATGTGGAGATATTACTGTTTGTGCATTTACAATATTCATTGATTTTTGCCATTGAAAAACGTCCAGAAATGTTTGAAGCTACTGACTGAATGAAAGGAGCTGGCATCTCACTCTCTTTGAATCTTCATTATCATGCTAGGATTAGCAGGAAAAAGCAAAAAATTTCAGAATTGCACCTTGCAATGCGGAGAAATTACTGTTTGTGCATTTACAATATTCATTGATTTTTGCCATTGAAAAACATCATGTTATTCATATACCAGAAATGTTTGAAGCTACTGACTGAATGAAAAGAGCTGGCATCTCACTCTCTTTGAATCTTCTTTATCATGCTAAGAGGAGCAGGAAAAAGCAAAAAATTTCAGAATTGCACCTTGCAATGTGGAGATATTACTGTTTGTGCATTTACAATATTCATTGATTTTTGCCATTGAAAAACGTCCAGAAATGTTTGAAGCTACTGACTGAATGAAAGGAGCTGGCATCTCACTCTCTTTGAATCTTCTTTATCATGCTAGGATTAGCAGGAAAAAGCAAAAAATTTCAGAATTGCACCTTGCAATGCGGAGAAATTACTGTTTGTGCATTTACAATATTCATTGATTTTTGCCATTGAAAAACATCATGTTATTCATATACCAGAAATGTTTGAAGCTACTGACTGAATGAAAAGAGCTGGCATCTCACTCTCTTTGAATCTTCTTTATCATGCTAAGAGGAGCAGGAAAAAGCAAAAAATTTCAGAATTGCACCTTGCAATGTGGAGATATTACTGTTTGTGCATTTACATTATTCATTGATTTTTGCCATTGAAAAACGTCCAGAAATGTTTGAAGCTACTGACTGAATGAAAGGAGCTGGCATCTCACTCTCTTTGAATCTTCTTTATCATGCTAGGATTAGCAGGAAAAAGCAAAAAATTTCAGAATTGCACCTTGCAATGCGGAGAAATTACTGATTGTGCATTTTCAATATTCATTGATTTTTGCCATTGAAAAACATCATGTTATTCATATACCAGAAATGTTTGAAGCTACTGACTGAATGAAAAGAGCTGGCATCTCACTCTCTTTGAATCTTCTTTATCATGCTAAGAGGAGCAGGAAAAAGCAAAAAATTTCAGAATTGCACCTTGCAATGTGCAGATATTACTGTTTGTGCATTTACAATATTCATTGATTTTTGCCATTGAAAAACGTCCAGAAATGTTTGAAGCTACTGACTGAATGAAAGGAGCTGGCATCTCACTCTCTTTGAATCTTCTTTATCATGCTAGGATTAGCAGGAAAAAGCAAAAAATTTCAGAATTGCACCTTGCAATGCGGAGAAATTACTGTTTGTTCATTTACAATATTCATTAATTTTTGCCATTGAAAAACATCATGTTATTCATATACCAGAAATGTTTGAAGCTACTGACTGAATGAAAAGAGCTGGCATCTCACTCTCTTTGAATCTTCTTTATCATGCTAAGAGGAGCAGGAAAAAGCAAAAAATTTCTGAATTGCACCTTGCAATGTGGAGATATTACTGTTTGTGCATTTACAATATTCATTGATTTTTGCCATTGAAAAACGTCCAGAAATGTTTGAAGCTACTGACTGAAAGAAAGGAGCTGGCATCTCACTCTCTTTGAATCTTCTTTATCATGCTAGGATTAGCAGGAAAAAGCAAAAAATTTCAGAATTGCACCTTGCAATGCGGAGAAATTACTGTTTGTGCATTTACAATATTCATTGATTTTTGCCATTGAAAAACATCATGTTATTCATATACCAGAAATGTTTGAAGCTACTGACTGAATGAAAAGAGCTGGCATCTCACTCTCTTTGAATCTTCTTTATCATGCTAAGAGGAGCAGGAAAAAGCAAAAAATTTCAGAATTGCACCTTGCAATGTGGAGATATTACTGTTTGTGCATTTACAATATTCATTGATTTTTGACATTGAAAAACATCATGTTATTCATATACCAGAAATGTTTGAAGCTACTGACTGAATGAAAAGAGCTGGCATCTCACTCTCTTTGAATCTTCTTCATCATGCTAAGAGGAGCAGGAAAAAGCAAAAAATTTCAGAATTGCACCTTGCAATGCGGAGATATTACTGTTTGTGCATTTACAATATTCATTGATTTTTGCCATTGAAAAACGTCCAGAAATGTTTGAAACTACTGACTGAATGAAAGGAGCTGGCATCTCACTCTCTTTGAATCTTCATTATCATGCTAGGATTAGCAGGAAAAAGCAAAAAATTTCAGAATTGCACCTTGCAATGCGGAGAAATTACTGTTTGTGCATTTACAATATTCATTGATTTTTGCCATTGAAAAACATCATGTTATTCATTTACCAGAAATGTTTGAAGCTACTGACTGAATGAAAAGAGCTGGCATCTCACTCTCTTTGAATCTTCTTTATCATGCTAAGAGGAGCAGGAAAAAGCAAAAAATTTCAGAATTGCACTTTGCAATGTGGAGATATTACTGTTTGTGCATTTACAATATTCATTGATTTTTGCCATTGAAAAACGTCCAGAAATGTTTGAAGCTACTGACTGAATGAAAGGAGCTGGCATCTCACTCTCTTTGAATCTTCTTTATCATGCTAGGTTTAGCAGGAAAAAGCAAAAAATTTCAGAATTGCACCTTGCAATGCGGAGAAATTACTGTTTGTGCATTTACAATATTCATTGATTTTTGCCATTGAAAAACCTCATGTTATTCATATACCAGAAATGTTTGAAGCTACTGACTGAATGAAAAGAGCTGGCATCTCACTCTCTTTGAATCTTCTTTATCATGCTAAGAGGAGCAGGAAAAAGCAAAAAATTTCAGAATTGCACCTTGCAATGTGGAGATATTACTGTTTGTGCATTTACAATATTCATTGATTTTTGCCATTGAAAAACGTCCAGAATTGTTTGAAGCTACTGACTGAATGAAAGGAGCTGGCATCTCACTCTCATTGAATCTTCTTTATCATGCTAGGATTAGCAGGAAAAAGCAAAAAATTTCAGAATTGCACCTTGCAATGCGGAGAAATTACTGTTTGTGCATTTACAATATTCATTGATTTTTGCCATTGAAAAACATCATGTTATTCATATACCAGAAATGTTTGAAGCTACTGACTGAATGAAAAGAGCTGGCATCTCACTCTCTTTGAATCTTCTTTATCATGCTAAGAGGAGCAGGAAAAAGCAAAAAATTTCAGAATTGCACCTTGCAATGTGGAGATATTACTGTTTGTGCATTTACAATATTCATTGATTTTTGCCATTGAAAAACGTCCAGAAATGTTTGAAGCTACTGACTGAATGAAAGGAGCTGGCATCTCACTCTCTTTGAATCTTCTTTATCATGCTAGGATTAGCAGGAAAAAGCAAAAAATTTCAGAATTGCACCTTGCAATGCGGAGAAATTACTGTTTGTGCATTTACAATATTCATTGATTTTTGCCATTGAAAAACATCATGTTATTCATATACCAGAAATGTTTGAAGCTACTGACTGAATGAAAAGAGCTGGCATCTCACTCTCTTTGAATCTTCTTTATCATGCTAAGAGGAGCAGGAAAAAGCAAAAAATTTCAGAATTGCACCTTGCAATGTGGAGATATTACTGTTTGTGCATTTACAATATTCATTGATTTTTGCCATTGAAAAACGTCCAGAAATGTTTGAAGCTACTGACTGAATGAAAGGAGCTGGCATCTCACTCTCTTTGAATCTTCTTTATCATGCTAGGATTAGCAGGAAAAAGCAAAAAATTTCAGAATTGCACCTTGCAATGCGGAGAAATTACTGATTGTGCATTTACAATATTCATTGATTTTTGCCATTGAAAAACATCATGTTATTCATATACCAGAAATGTTTGAAGCTACTGACTGAATGTAAAGAGCTGGCATCTCACTCTCTTTGAATCTTCTTTATCATGCTAAGAGGAGCAGGAAAAAGCAAAAAATTTCAGAATTGCACCTTGCAATGTGGAGATATTACTGTTTGTGCATTTACAATATTCATTGATTTTTGCCATTGAAAAACGTCCAGAAATGTTTGAAGCTACTGACTGAATGAAAGGAGCTGGCATCTCACTCTCTTTGAATCTTCTTTATCATGCTAGGATTATCAGGAAAAAGCAAAAAATTTCAGAATTGCACCTTGCAATGCGGAGATATTACTGTTTGTGCATTTACAATATTCACTGATTTTTGCCATTGAAAAACGTCCAGAAATGTTTGAAGCTACTGACTGAATGAAAGGAGCTGGCATCTCACTCTCTTTGAATCTTCTTTATCATGCTAGGATTAGCAGGAAAAAGCAAAAAATTTCAGAATTGCACCTTGCAATGCGGAGAAATTACTGTTTGTGCATTTACAATATTCATTGATTTTTGCCTTTGAAAAACATCATGTTATTCATATACCAGAAATGTTTGAAGCTACTGACTGAATGAAAAGAGCTGGCATCTCACTCTCTTTGAATCTTCTTTATCATGCTAAGAGGAGCAGGAAAAAGCAAAAAATTTCAGAATTGCACCTTGCAATGTGGAGATATTACTGTTTGTACATTTACAATATTCATTGATTTTTGCCATTGAAAAACGTCCAGAAATGTTTGAAGCTACTGACTGAATGAAAGGAGCTGGCATCTCACTCTCTTTGAATCTTCTTTATCATGCTAGGATTAGCAGGAAAAAGCAAAAAATTTCAGAATTGCACCTTGCAATGCGGAGAAATTACTGTTTGTGCATTTACAATATTCATTGATTTTTGCCATTGAAAAACATCATGTTATTCATATACCAGAAATGTTTGAAGCTACTGACTGAATGAAAAGAGCTGGCATCTCACTCTCTTTGAATCTTCTTTATCATGCTAAGAGGAGCAGGAAAAAGCAAAAAATTTCAGAATTGCACCTTGCAATGTGCAGATATTACTGTTTGTGCATTTACAATATTCATTGATTTTTGCCATTGAAAAACGTCCAGAAATGTTTGAAGCTACTGACTGAATGAAAGGAGCTGGCATCTCACTCTCTTTGAATCTTCTTTATCATGCTAGGATTAGCAGGAAAAAGCAAAAAATTTCAGAATTGCACCTTGCAATGCGGAGAAATTACTGTTTGTGCATTTACAATATTCATTGATTTTTGCCATTGAAAAACATCATGTTATTCATATACCAGAAATGTTTGAAGCTACTGACTGAATGAAAAGAGCTGGCATCTCACTCTCTTTGAATCTTCTTTATCATGCTAAGAGGAGCAGGAAAAAGCAAAAAATTTCAGAATTGCACCTTGCAATGTGGAGATATTACTGTTTGTGCATTTACAATATTCATTGATTTTTGCCATTGAAAAACGTCCAGAAATGTTTGAAGCTACTGACTGAATGAAAGGAGCTGGCATCTCACTCTCTTTGAATCTTCTTTATCATGCTAGGATTAGCAGGAAAAAGCAAAAAATTTCAGAATTGCACCTTGCAATGCGGAGAAATTACTGTTTGTGCATTTACAATATTCATTGATTTTTGCCATTGAAAAAGATCATGTTATTCATATACCAGAAATGTTTGAAGCTACTGACTGAATGAAAAGAGCTGGCATCTCACTCTCTTTGAATCTTCTTTATCATGCTAAGAGGAGCAGGAAAAAGCAAAAAATTTCAGAATTGCACCTTGCAATGTGGAGATATTACTGTTTGTGCATTTACAATATTCATTGATTTTTGCCATTGAAAAACGTCCAGAAATGTTTGAAGCTACTGACTGAATGAAAGGAGCTGGCATCTCACTCTCTTTGAATCTTCTTTATCATGCTAGGATTAGCAGGAAAAAGCAAAAAATTTCAGAATTGCACCTTGCAATGCGGAGAAATTACTGTTTGTGCATTTACAATATTCATTGATTTTTGCCATTGAAAAACATCATGTTATTCATATACCAGAAATGTTTGAAGCTACTGACTGAATGAAAAGAGCTGGCATCTCACTCTCTTTGAATCTTCTTTATTATGCTAAGAGGAGCAGGAAAAAGCAAAAAATTTCAGAATTGCACCTTGCAATGTGGAGATATTACTGTTTGTGCATTTACAATATTCATTGATTTTTGCCATTGAAAAACGTCCAGAAATGTTTGAAGCTACTGACTGAATGAAAGGAGCTGGCATCTCACTCTCTTTGAATCTTCTTTATCATGCTAGGATTAGCAGGAAAAAGCAAAAAATTTCAGAATTGCACCTTGCAATGCGGAGATATTACTGTTTGTGCATTTACAATATTCATTGATTTTTGCAATTGAAAAACGTCCAGAAATGTTTGAAGCTACTGACTGAATGAAAGGAGCTGGAATCTCACTCTCTTTGAATCTTCTTTATCATGCTAGGATTAGCAGGAAAAAGCAAAAAATTTCAGAATTGCACCTTGCAATGCGGAGAAATTACTGTTTGTGCATTTACAATATTCATTGATTTTTGCCATTGAAAAACATCATGTTATTCATATACCAGAAATGTTTGAAGCTACTGACTGAATGAAAAGAGCTGGCATCTCACTCTCTTTGAATCTTCTTTATCATGCTAAGAGGAGCAGGAAAAAGCAAAAAATTTCAGAATTGCACCTTGCAATGTGGAGATATTACTGTTTGTGCATTTACAATATTCATTGATTTTTGACATTGAAAAACATCATGTTATTCATATACCAGAAATGTTTGAAGCTACTGACTGAATGAAAAGAGCTGGCATCTCACTCTCTTTGAATCTTCTTTATCATGCTAAGAGGAGCAGGAAAAAGCAAAAAATTTCAGAATTGCACCTTGCAATGCGGAGATATTACTGTTTGTGCATTTACAATATTCATTGATTTTTGCCATTGAAAAACGTCCAGAAATGTTTGAAGCTACTGACTGAATGAAAGGAGCTGGCATCTCACTCTCTTTGAATCTTCATTATCATGCTAGGATTAGCAGGAAAAAGCAAAAAATTTCAGAATTGCACCTTGCAATGCGGAGAAATTACTGTTTGTGCATTTACAATATTCATTGATTTTTGCCATTGAAAAACATCATGTTATTCATATACCAGAAATGTTTGAAGCTACTGACTGAATGAAAAGAGCTGGCATCTCACTCTCTTTGAATCTTCTTTATCATGCTAAGAGGAGCAGGAAAAAGCAAAAAATTTCAGAATTGCACCTTGCAATGCGGAGATATTACTGTTTGTGCATTTACAATATTCATTGATTTTTGCCATTGAAAAACGTCCAGAAATGTTTGAAGCTACTGACTGAATGAAAGGAGCTGGCATCTCACTCTCTTTGAATCTTCATTATCATGCTAGGATTAGCAGGAAAAAGCAAAAAATTTCAGAATTGCACCTTGCAATGCAGAGAAATTACTGTTTGTGCATTTACAATATTCATTGATTTTTGCCATTGAAAAACATCATGTTATTCATATACCAGAAATGTTTGAAGCTACTGACTGAATGAAAAGAGCTGGCATCTCACTCTCTTTGAATCTTCTTTATCATGCTAAGAGGAGCAGGAAAAAGCAAAAAATTTCAGAATTGCACCTTGCAATGTGGAGATATTTCTGTTTGTGCATTTACAATATTCATTGATTTTTGCCATTGAAAAACGTCCAGAAATGTTTGAAGCTACTGACTGAATGAAAGGAGCTGGCATCTCACTCTCTTTGAATCTTCTTTATCATGCTAGGTTTAGCAGGAAAAAGCAAAAAATTTCAGAATTGCAACTTGCAATGCGGAGAAATTACTGTTTGTGCATTTACAATATTCATTGATTTTTGCCATTGAAAAATCTCATGTTATTCATATACCAGAAATGTTTGAAGCTACTGACTGAATGAAAAGAGCTGGCATCTCACTCTCTTTGAATCTTCTTTATCATGCTAAGAGGAGCAGGAAAAAGCAAAAAATTTCAGAATTGCACCTTGCAATGTGGAGATATTACTGTTTGTGCATTTACAATATTCATTGATTTTTGCCATTGAAAAACATCCAGAAATGTTTGAAGCTACTGACTGAATGAAAGGAGCTGGCATCTCACTCTCTTTGAATCTTCTTTATCATGCTAGGATTAGCAGGAAAAACCAAAAAATTTCAGAATTGCACCTTGCAATGCGGAGATATTACTGTTTGTGCATTTACAATATTCACTGATTTTTGCCATTGAAAAACGTCCAGAAATGTTTGAAGCTACTGACTGAATGAAAGGAGCTGGCATCTCACTCTCTTTGAATCTTCTTTATCATGCTAGGATTAGCAGGAAAAAGCAAAAAATTTCAGAATTGCACCTTGCAATGCGGAGAAATTACTGTTTGTGCATTTACAATATTCATTGATTTTTGCCATTGAAAAACATCATGTTATTCATATACCAGAAATGTTTGAAGCTACTGACTGAATGAAAAGAGCTGGCATCTCACTCTCTTTGAATCTTCTTTATCATGCTAAGAGGAGCAGGAAAAAGCAAAAAATTTCAGAATTGCACCTTGCAATGTGGAGATATTTCTGTTTGTGCATTTACAATATTCATTGATTTTTGCCATTGAAAAACGTCCAGAAATGTTTGAAGCTACTGACTGAATGAAAGGAGCTGGCATCTCACTCTCTTTGAATCTTCTTTATCATGCTAGGTTTAGCAGGAAAAAGCAAAAAATTTCAGAATTGCAACTTGCAATGCGGAGAAATTACTGTTTGTGCATTTACAATATTCATTGATTTTTGCCATTGAAAAATCTCATGTTATTCATAAACCAGAAATGTTTGAAGCTACTGACTGAATGAAAAGAGCTGGCATCTCACTCTCTTTGAATCTTCTTTATCATGCTAAGAGGAGCAGGAAAAAGCAAAAAATTTCAGAATTGCACCTTGCAATGTGGAGATATTACTGTTTGTGCATTTACAATATTCATTGATTTTTGCCATTGAAAAACATCCAGAAATGTTTGAAGCTACTGACTGAATGAAAGGAGCTGGCATCTCACTCTCTTTGAATCTTCTTTATCATGCTAGGATTAGCAGGAAAAACCAAAAAATTTCAGAATTGCACCTTGCAATGCGGAGATATTACTGTTTGTGCATTTACAATATTCACTGATTTTTGCCATTGAAAAACGTCCAGAAATGTTTGAAGCTACTGACTGAATGAAAGGAGCTGGCATCTCACTCTCTTTGAATCTTCTTTATCATGATAGGATTAGCAGGAAAAAGCAAAAAATTTCAGAATTGCACCTTGCAATGCGGAGAAATTACTGTTTGTGCATTTACAATATTCATTGATTTTTGCCATTGAAAAACATCATGTTATTCATATACCAGAAATGTTTGCAGCTACTGACTGAATGAAAAGAGCTGGCATCTCACTCTCTTTGAATCTTCTTTATCATGCTAAGAGGAGCAGGAAAAAGCAAAAAATTTCAGAATTTCACCTTGCAATGAGGAGATATTACTGTTTGTGCATTTACAATATTCATTGATTTTTGCCATTGAAAAACGTCCAGAAATGTTTGAAGCTACTGACTGAATGAAAGGAGCTGGCATCTCACTCTCTTTGAATCTTCTTTATCATGCTAGGATTAGCAGGAAAAAGCAAAAAATTTCAGAATTGCACCTTGCAATGCGGAGAAATTACTGTTTGTGCATTTACAATATTCATTGATTTTTGCCATTGAAAAACATCATGTTATTCATATACCAGAAATGTTTGAAGCTACTGACTGAATGAAAAGAGCTGGCATCTCACTCTCTTTGAATCTTCTTTATCATGCTAAGAGGAGCAGGAAAAAGCAAAAAATTTCAGAATTGCACCTTGCAATGTGGAGATATTACTGTTTGTGCATTTACAATATTCATTGATTTTTGCCATTGAAAAACGTCCAGAAATGTTTGAAGCTACTGACTGAATGAAAGGAGCTGGCATCTCACTCTCTTTGAATCTTCTTTATCATGCTAGGATTAGCAGGAAAAAGCAAAAAAATTCAGAATTGCACCTTGCAATGCGGAGAAATTACTGTTTGTGCATTTACAATATTCATTGATTTTTGCCATTGAAAAACATCATGTTATTCATATACCAGAAATGTTTGAAGCTACTGACTGAATGAAAAGAGCTGGCATCTCACTCTCTTTGAATCTTCTTTATCATGCTAAGAGGAGCAGGAAAAAGCAAAAAACTTCAGAATTGCACCTTGCAATGTGGAGATATTACTGTTTGTGCATTTACAATATTCATTGATTTTTGCCATTGAAAAACGTCCAGAAATGTTTGAAGCTACTGACTGAATGAAAGGAGCTGGCATCTCACTCTCTTTGAATCTTCTTTATCATGCTAGGATTAGCAGGAAAAAGCAAAAAATTTCAGAATTGCACCTTGCAATGTGGAGAAATTACTGTTTGTGCATTTACAATATTCATTGATTTTTGCCATTGAAAAACATCATGTTATTCATATACCAGAAATGTTTGAAGCTACTGACTGAATGAAAAGAGCTGGCATCTCACTCTCTTTGAATCTTCTTTATCATGCTAAGAGGAGCAGGAAAAAGCAAAAAATTTCAGAATTGCACCTTGCAATGTGGAGATATTACTGTTTGTGCATTTACAAAATTCATTGATTTTTGCCATTGAAAAACGTCCAGAAATGTTTGAAGCTACTGACTGAATGAAAGGAGCTGGCATCTCACTCTCTTTGAATCTTCTTTATCATGCTAGGATTAGCAGGAAAAAGCAAAAAATTTCAGAATTGCACCTTGCAATGCGGAGAAATTACTGTTTGTGCATTTACAATATTCATTGATTTTTGCCATTGAAAAACATGTTATTCATATACCAGAAATGTTTGAAGCTACTGTCTGAATGAAAAGAGCTGGCATCTCACTCTCTTTGAATCTTCTTTATCATGCTAAGAGGAGCAGGAAAAAGCAAAAAAATTCAGAATTGCACCTTGCAATGTGGAGATATTACTGTTTGTGCATTTACAATATTCATTGATTTTTGCCATTGAAAAACGTCCAGAAATGTTTGAAGCTACTGACTGAATGAAAGGAGCTGGCATCTCACTCTCTTTGAATCTTCTTTATCATGCTAGGATTAGCAGGAAAAAGCAAAAAATTTCAGAATTGCACCTTGCAATGCGGAGAAATTACTGTTTGTGCATTTACAATATTCATTGATTTTTGCCATTGAAAAACATCATGTTATTCATATACCAGAAATGTTTGAAGCTACTGACTGAATGAAAAGAGCTGGCATCTCACTCTCTTTGAATCTTCTTTATCATGCTAAGAGGAGCAGGAAAAAGCAAAAAATTTCAGAATTGCACCTTGCAATGTGGAGATATTACTGTTTGTGCATTTACAATATTCATTGATTTTTGCCATTGAAAAACATCATGTTATTCATATACCAGAAATGTTTGAAGCTACTGACTGAATGAAAAGAGCTGGCATCTCACTCTCTTTGAATCTTCTTTATCATGCTAAGAGGAGCAGGAAAAAGCAAAAAATTTCAGAATTGCACCTTGCAATGCGGAGATATTACTGTTTGTGCATTTACAATATTCATTGATTTTTGCCATTGAAAAACGTCCAGAAATGTTTGAAGCTACTGACTGAATGAAAGGAGCTGGCATCTCACTCTCTTTGAATCTTCTTTATCATGCTAGGATTAGCAGGAAAAAGCAAAAAATTTCAGAATTGCACCGTGCAATGCGGAGATATTACTGTTTGTGCATTTACAATATTCATTGATTTTTGCCATTGAAAAACGTCCAGAAATGTTTGAAGCTACTGACTGAATGAAAGGAGCTGGCATCTCACTCTCTTTGAATCTTCTTTATCATGCTAGGATTAGCAGGAAAAAGCAAAAAATTTCAGAATTGCACCTTGCAATGCGGAGAAATTACTGTTTGTGCATTTACAATATTCATTGATTTTTGCCATTGAAAAACATCATGTTATTCATATACCAGAAATGTTTGAAGCTACTGACTGAATGAAAAGAGCTGGCATCTCACTCTCTTTGAATCTTCTTTATCATGCTAAGAGGAGCAGGAAAAAGCAAAAAATTTCAGAATTGCACCTTGCAATGTGGAGATATTACTGTTTGTGCATTTACAATATTCATTGATTTTTGCCATTGAAAAACGTCCAGAAATGTTTGAAGCTACTGACTGAATGAAAGGAGCTGGCATCTCACTCTCTTTGAATCTTCTTTATCATGCTAGGATTAGCAGGAAAAAGCAAAAAATTTCAGAATTGCACCTTGCAATGCGGAGAAATTACTGTTTGTGCATTTACAATATTCATTGATTTTTGCCATTGAAAAACATAATGTTATTCATATACCAGAAATGTTTGAAGCTACTGACTGAATGAAAAGAGCTGGCATCTCACTCTCTTTGAATCTTCTTTATCATGCTAAGAGGAGCAGGAAAAAGCAAAAAATTTCAGAATTGCACCTTGCAATGTGGAGATATTACTGTTTGTGCATTTACAATATTCATTGATTTTTGCCATTGAAAAACATCATGTTATTCATATACCAGAAATGTTTGAAGCTACTGACTGAATGAAAAGAGCTGGCATCTCACTCTCTTTGAATCTTCTTTATCATGCTAAGAGGAGCAGGAAAAAGCAAAAAAATTCAGAATTGCACCTTGCAATGTGGAGATATTACTGTTTGTGCATTTACAATATTCATTGATTTTTGCCATTGAAAAACGTCCAGAAATGTTTGAAGCTACTGACTGAATGAAAGGAGCTGGCATCTCACGCTCTTTGAATCTTCTTTATCATGCTAGGATTAGCAGGAAAAAGCAAAAAATTTCAGAATTGCACCTTGCAATGCGGAGAAATTACTGTTTGTGCATTTACAATATTCATTGATTTTTGCCATTGAAAAACATCATGTTATTCATATACCAGAAATGTTTGAAGCTACTGACTGAATGAAAAGAGCTGGCATCTCACTCTCTTTGAATCTTCTTTATCATGCTAAGAGGAGCAGGAAAAAGCAAAAAATTTCAGAATTGCACCTTGCAATGTGGAGATATTACTGTTTGTGCATTTACAATATTCATTGATTTTTGCCATTGAAAAACATCATGTTATTCATATACCAGAAATGTTTGAAGCTACTGACTGAATGAAAAGAGCTGGCATCTCACTCTCTTTGAATCTTATTTATCATGCTAAGAGGAGCAGGAAAAAGCAAAAAATTTCAGAATTGCACCTTGCAATGCGGAGATATTACTGTTTGTGCATTTACAATATTCATTGATTTTTGCCATTGAAAAACGTCCAGAAATGTTTGAAGCTACTGACTGAATGAAAGGAGCTGGCATCTCACTCTCTTTGAATCTTCTTTATCATGCTAGGATTAGCAGGAAAAAGCAAAAAATTTCAGAATTGCACCGTGCAATGCGGAGATATTACTGTTTGTGCATTTACAATATTCATTGATTTTTGCCATTGAAAAACGTCCAGAAATGTTTGAAGCTACTGACTGAATGAAAGGAGCTGGCATCTCACTCTCTTTGAATCTTCTTTATCATGCTAGGATTAGCAGGAAAAAGCAAAAAATTTCAGAATTACACCTTGCAATGCGGAGAAATTACTGTTTGTGCATTTACAATATTCATTGATTTTTGCCATTGAAAAACATCATGTTATTCATATACCAGAAATGTTTGAAGCTACTGACTGAATGAAAAGAGCTGGCATCTCACTCTCTTTGAATCTTCTTTATCATGCTAAGAGGAGCAGGAAAAAGCAAAAAATTTCAGAATTGCACCTTGCAATGTGGAGATATTACTGTTTGTGCATTTACAATATTCATTGATTTTTGCCATTGAAAAATGTCCAGAAATGTTTGAAGCTACTGACTGAATGAAAGGAGCTGGCATCTCACTCTCTTTGAATCTTCTTTATCATGCTAGGATTAGCAGGAAAAAGCAAAAAATTTCAGAATTGCACCTTGCAATGCGGAGAAATTACTGTTTGTGCATTTACAATATTCATTGATTTTTGCCATTGAAAAACGTCCAGAAATGTTTGAAGCTACTGACTGAATGAAAGGAGCTGGCATCTCACTCTCTTTGAATCTTCTTTATCATGCTAGGATTAGCAGGAAAAAGCAAAAAATTTCAGAATTGCACCTTGCAATGTGGAGAAATTACTGTTTGTGCATTTACAATATTCATTGATTTTTGCCATTGAAAAACATCATGTTATTCATATACCAGAAATGTTTGAAGCTACTGACTGAATGAAAAGAGCTGGCATCTCACTCTCTTTGAATCTTCTTTATCATGCTAAGAGGAGCAGGAAAAAGCAAAAAATTTCAGAATTGCACCTTGCAATGTGGAGATATTACTGTTTGTGCATTTACAATATTCATTGATTTTTGCCATTGAAAAACGTCCAGAAATGTTTGAAGCTACTGACTGAATGAAAGGAGCTGGCATCTCACTCTCTTTGAATCTTCTTTATCATGCTAGGATTAGCAGGAAAAAGCAAAAAATTTCAGAATTGCACCTTGCAATGCGGAGAAATTACTGTTTGTGCATTTACAATATTCATTGATTTTTGCCATTGAAAAACATGTTATTCATATACCAGAAATGTTTGAAGCTACTGTCTGAATGAAAAGAGCTGGCATCTCACTCTCTTTGAATCTTCTTTATCATGCTAAGAGGAGCAGGAAAAAGCAAAAAAATTCAGAATTGCACCTTGCAATGTGGAGATATTACTGTTTGTGCATTTACAATATTCATTGATTTTTGCCATTGAAAAACGTCCAGAAATGTTTGAAGCTACTGACTGAATGAAAGGAGCTGGCATCTCACTCTCTTTGAATCTTCTTTATCATGCTAGGATTAGCAGGAAAAAGCAAAAAATTTCAGAATTGCACCTTGCAATGCGGAGAAATTACTGTTTGTGCATTTACAATATTCATTGATTTTTGCCATTGAAAAACATCATGTTATTCATATACCAGAAATGTTTGAAGCTACTGACTGAATGAAAAGAGCTGGCATCTCACTCTCTTTGAATCTTCTTTATCATGCTAAGAGGAGCAGGAAAAAGCAAAAAATTTCAGAATTGCACCTTGCAATGTGGAGATATTACTGTTTGTGCATTTACAATATTCATTGATTTTTGCCATTGAAAAACATCATGTTATTCATATACCAGAAATGTTTGAAGCTACTGACTGAATGAAAAGAGCTGGCATCTCACTCTCTTTGAATCTTCTTTATCATGCTAAGAGGAGCAGGAAAAAGCAAAAAATTTCAGAATTGCACCTTGCAATGCGGAGATATTACTGTTTGTGCATTTACAATATTCATTGATTTTTGCCATTGAAAAACGTCCAGAAATGTTTGAAGCTACTGACTGAATGAAAGGAGCTGGCATCTCACTCTCTTTGAATCTTCTTTATCATGCTAGGATTAGCAGGAAAAAGCAAAAAATTTCAGAATTGCACCGTGCAATGCGGAGATATTACTGTTTGTGCATTTACAATATTCATTGATTTTTGCCATTGAAAAACGTCCAGAAATGTTTGAAGCTACTGACTGAATGAAAGGAGCTGGCATCTCACTCTCTTTGAATCTTCTTTATCATGCTAGGATTAGCAGGAAAAAGCAAAAAATTTCAGAATTGCACCTTGCAATGCGGAGAAATTACTGTTTGTGCATTTACAATATTCATTGATTTTTGCCATTGAAAAACATCATGTTATTCATATACCAGAAATGTTTGAAGCTACTGACTGAATGAAAAGAGCTGGCATCTCACTCTCTTTGAATCTTCTTTATCATGCTAAGAGGAGCAGGAAAAAGCAAAAAATTTCAGAATTGCACCTTGCAATGTGGAGATATTACTGTTTGTGCATTTACAATATTCATTGATTTTTGCCATTGAAAAATGTCCAGAAATGTTTGAAGCTACTGACTGAATGAAAGGAGCTGGCATCTCACTCTCTTTGAATCTTCTTTATCATGCTAGGATTAGCAGGAAAAAGCAAAAAATTTCAGAATTGCACCTTGCAATGCGGAGAAATTACTGTTTGTGCATTTACAATATTCATTGATTTTTGCCATTGAAAAACGTCCAGAAATGTTTGAAGCTACTGACTGAATGAAAGGAGCTGGCATCTCACTCTCTTTGAATCTTCTTTATCATGCTAGGATTAGCAGGAAAAAGCAAAAAATTTCAGAATTGCACCTTGCAATGTGGAGAAATTACTGTTTGTGCATTTACAATATTCATTGATTTTTGCCATTGAAAAACATCATGTTATTCATATACCAGAAATGTTTGAAGCTACTGACTGAATGAAAAGAGCTGGCATCTCACTCTCTTTGAATCTTCTTTATCATGCTAAGAGGAGCAGGAAAAAGCAAAAAATTTCAGAATTGCACCTTGCAATGTGGAGATATTACTGTTTGTGCATTTACAATATTCATTGATTTTTGCCATTGAAAAACGTCCAGAAATGTTTGAAGCTACTGACTGAATGAAAGGAGCTGGCATCTCACTCTCTTTGAATCTTCTTTATCATGCTAGGATTAGCAGGAAAAAGCAAAAAATTTCAGAATTGCACCTTGCAATGCGGAGAAATTACTGTTTGTGCATTTACAATATTCATTGATTTTTGCCATTGAAAAACATGTTATTCATATACCAGAAATGTTTGAAGCTACTGTCTGAATGAAAAGAGCTGGCATCTCACTCTCTTTGAATCTTCTTTATCATGCTAAGAGGAGCAGGAAAAAGCAAAAAAATTCAGAATTGCACCTTGCAATGTGGAGATATTACTGTTTGTGCATTTACAATATTCATTGATTTTTGCCATTGAAAAACGTCCAGAAATGTTTGAAGCTACTGACTGAATGAAAGGAGCTGGCATCTCACTCTCTTTGAATCTTCTTTATCATGCTAGGATTAGCAGGAAAAAGCAAAAAATTTCAGAATTGCACCTTGCAATGCGGAGAAATTACTGTTTGTGCATTTACAATATTCATTGATTTTTGCCATTGAAAAACATCATGTTATTCATATACCAGAAATGTTTGAAGCTACTGACTGAATGAAAAGAGCTGGCATCTCACTCTCTTTGAATCTTCTTTATCATGCTAAGAGGAGCAGGAAAAAGCAAAAAATTTCAGAATTGCACCTTGCAATGTGGAGATATTACTGTTTGTGCATTTACAATATTCATTGATTTTTGCCATTGAAAAACATCATGTTATTCATATACCAGAAATGTTTGAAGCTACTGACTGAATGAAAAGAGCTGGCATCTCACTCTCTTTGAATCTTCTTTATCATGCTAAGAGGAGCAGGAAAAAGCAAAAAATTTCAGAATTGCACCTTGCAATGCGGAGATATTACTGTTTGTGCATTTACAATATTCATTGATTTTTGCCATTGAAAAACGTCCAGAAATGTTTGAAGCTACTGACTGAATGAAAGGAGCTGGCATCTCACTCTCTTTGAATCTTCTTTATCATGCTAGGATTAGCAGGAAAAAGCAAAAAATTTCAGAATTGCACCGTGCAATGCGGAGATATTACTGTTTGTGCATTTACAATATTCATTGATTTTTGCCATTGAAAAACGTCCAGAAATGTTTGAAGCTACTGACTGAATGAAAGGAGCTGGCATCTCACTCTCTTTGAATCTTCTTTATCATGCTAGGATTAGCAGGAAAAAGCAAAAAATTTCAGAATTGCACCTTGCAATGCGGAGAAATTACTGTTTGTGCATTTACAATATTCATTGATTTTTGCCATTGAAAAACATCATGTTATTCATATACCAGAAATGTTTGAAGCTACTGACTGAATGAAAAGAGCTGGCATCTCACTCTCTTTGAATCTTCTTTATCATGCTAAGAGGAGCAGGAAAAAGCAAAAAATTTCAGAATTGCACCTTGCAATGTGGAGATATTACTGTTTGTGCATTTACAATATTCATTGATTTTTGCCATTGAAAAACGTCCAGAAATGTTTGAAGCTACTGACTGAATGAAAGGAGCTGGCATCTCACTCTCTTTGAATCTTCTTTATCATGCTAGGATTAGCAGGAAAAAGCAAAAAATTTCAGAATTGCACCTTGCAATGCTGAGAAATTACTGTTTGTGCATTTACAATATTCATTGATTTTTGCCATTGAAAAACATAATGTTATTCATATACCAGAAATGTTTGAAGCTACTGACTGAATGAAAAGAGCTGGCATCTCACTCTCTTTGAATCTTCTTTATCATGCTAAGAGGAGCAGGAAAAAGCAAAAAATTTCAGAATTGCACCTTGCAATGTGGAGCTATTACTGTTTGTGCATTTACAATATTCATTGATTTTTGCCATTGAAAAACATCATGTTATTCATATACCAGAAATGTTTGAAGCTACTGACTGAATGAAAAGAGCTGGCATCTCACTCTCTTTGAATCTTCTTTATCATGCTAAGAGGAGCAGGAAAAAGCAAAAAAATTCAGAATTGCACCTTGCAATGTGGAGATATTACTGTTTGTGCATTTACAATATTCATTGATTTTTGCCATTGAAAAACGTCCAGAAATGTTTGAAGCTACTGACTGAATGAAAGGAGCTGGCATCTCACTCTCTTTGAATCTTCTTTATCATGCTAGGATTAGCAGGAAAAAGCAAAAAATTTCAGAATTGCACCTTGCAATGCGGAGAAATTACTGTTTGTGCATTTACAATATTCATTGATTTTTGCCATTGAAAAACATCATGTTATTCATATACCAGAAATGTTTGAAGCTACTGACTGAATGAAAAGAGCTGGCATCTCACTCTCTTTGAATCTTCTTTATCATGCTAAGAGGAGCAGGAAAAAGCAAAAAATTTCAGAATTGCACCTTGCAATGTAGGAGATATTACTGTTTGTGCATTTACAATATTCATTGATTTTTGCCATTGAAAAACATCATGTTATTCATATACCAGAAATGTTTGAAGCTACTGACTGAATGAAAAGAGCTGGCATCTCACTCTCTTTGAATCTTCTTTATCATGCTAAGAGGAGCAGGAAAAAGCAAAAAATTTCAGAATTGCACCTTGCAATGCGGAGATATTACTGTTTGTGCATTTACAATATTCATTAATTTTTGCCATTGAAAAACGTCCAGAAATGTTTGAAGCTACTGACTGAATGAAAGGAGCTGGCATCTCACTCTCTTTGAATCTTCTTTATCATGCTAGGATTAGCAGGAAAAAGCAAAAAATTTCAGAATTGCACCGTGCAATGCGGAGATATTACTGTTTGTGCATTTACAATATTCATTGATTTTTGCCATTGAAAAACGTCCAGAAATGTTTGAAGCTACTGACTGAATGAAAGGAGCTGGCATCTCACTCTCTTTGAATCTTCTTTATCATGCTAGGATTAGCAGGAAAAAGCAAAAAATTTCAGAATTGCACCTTGCAATGCGGAGAAATTACTGTTTGTGCATTTACAATATTCATTGATTTTTGCCATTGAAAAACATCATGTTATTCATATACCAGAAATGTTTGAAGCTACTGACTGAATGAAAAGAGCTGGCATCTCACTCTCTTTGAATCTTCTTTATCATGCTAAGAGGAGCAGGAAAAAGCAAAAAATTTCAGAATTGCACCTTGCAATGTGGAGATATTACTGTTTGTGCATTTACAATATTCATTGATTTTTGCCATTGAAAAATGTCCAGAAATGTTTGAAGCTACTGACTGAATGAAAGGAGCTGGCATCTCACTCTCTTTGAATCTTCTTTATCATGCTAGGATTAGCAGGAAAAAGCAAAAAATTTCAGAATTGCACCTTGCAATGCGGAGAAATTACTGTTTGTGCATTTACAATATTCATTGATTTTTGCCATTGAAAAACATAATGTTATTCATATACCAGAAATGTTTGAAGCTACTGACTGAATGAAAAGAGCTGGCATCTCACTCTCTTTGAATCTTCTTTATCATGCTAAGAGGAGCAGGAAAAAGCAAAAAATTTCAGAATTGCACCTTGCAATGTGGAGATATTACTGTTTGTGCATTTACAATATTCATTGATTTTTGCCATTGAAAAACATCATGTTATTCATATACCAGAAATGTTTGAAGCTACTGACTGAATGAAAAGAGCTGGCATCTCACTCTCTTTGAATCTTCTTTATCATGCTAAGAGGAGCAGGAAAAAGCAAAAAATTTCAGAATTGCACCTTGCAATGTGGAGATATTACTGTTTGTGCATTTACAATATTCATTGATTTTTGCCATTGAAAAACGTCCAGAAATGTTTGAAGCTACTGACTGAATGAAAGGAGCTGGCATCTCACTCTCTTTGAATCTTCTTTATCATGCTAGGATTAGCAGGAAAAAGCAAAAAATTTCAGAATTGCACCTTGCAATGCGGAGATATTACTGTTTGTGCATTTACAATATTCATTGATTTTTGCCATTGAAAAACGTCCAGAAATGTTTGAAGCTACTGACTGAATGAAAGGAGCTGGCATCTCACTCTCTTTGAATCTTCTTTATCATGCTAGGATTAGCAGGAAAAAGCAAAAAATTTCAGAATTGCACCTTGCAATGCGGAGAAATTACTGTTTGTGCATTTACAATATTCATTGATTTTTGCCATTGAAAAACATCATGTTATTCAAATACCAGAAATGTTTGAAGCTACTGACTGAATGAAAAGAGCTGGCATCTCACTCTCTTTGAATCTTCTTTATCATGCTAAGAGGAGCAGGAAAAAGCAAAAAATTTCAGAATTGCACCTTGCAATGTGGAGATATTACTGTTTGTGCATTTACAATATTCATTGATTTTTGCCATTGAAAAACGTCCAGAAATGTTTGAAGCTACTGACTGAATGAAAGGAGCTGGCATCTCACTCTCTTTGAATCTTCTTTATCATGCTAGGATTAGCAGGAAAAAGCAAAAAATTTCAGAATTGCACCTTGCAATGCGGAGAAATTACTGTTTGTGCATTTACAATATTCATTGATTTTTGCCATTGAAAAACATCATGTTATTCATATACCAGAAATGTTTAAAGCTACTGACTGAATGAAAAGAGCTGGCATCTCACTCTCTTTGAATCTTCTTTATCATGCTAAGAGGAGCAGGAAAAAGCAAAAAATTTCAGAATTGCACCTTGCAATGTGGAGATATTACTGTTTGTGCATTTACAATATTCATTGATTTTTGCCATTGAAAAACGTCCAGAAATGTTTGAAGCTACTGACTGAATGAAAGGAGCTGGCATCTCAATCTCTTTGAATCTTCTTTATCATGCTAGGATTAGCAGGAAAAAGCAAAAAATTTCAGAATTGCACCTTGCAATGCGGAGAAATTACTGTTTGTGCATTTACAATATTCATTGATTTTTGCCATTGAAAAACATCATGTTATTCATATACCAGAAATGTTTGAAGCTACTGACTGAATGAAAAGAGCTGGCATCTCACTCTCTTTGAATCTTCTTTATCATGCTAAGAGGAGCAGGAAAAAGCAAAAAATTTCAGAATTGCACCTTGCAATGCGGAGATATTACTGTTTGTGCATTTACAATATTCATTGATTTTTGCCATTGAAAAACGTCCAGAAATGTTTGAAGCTACTGACTGAATGAAAGGAGCTGGCATCTCACTCTCTTTGAATCTTCATTATCATGCTAGGATTAGCAGGAAAAAGCAAAAAATTTCAGAATTGCACCTTGCAATGCAGAGAAATTACTGTTTGTGCATTTACAATATTCATTGATTTTTGCCATTGAAAAACATCATGTTATTCATATACCAGAAATGTTTGAAGCTACTGACTGAATGAAAAGATCTGGCATCTCACTCTCTTTGAATCTTCTTTATCATGCTAAGAGGAGCAGGAAAAAGCAAAAAATTTCAGAATTGCACCTTGCAATGTGGAGATATTACTGTTTGTGCATTTACAATATTCATTGATTTTTGCCATTGAAAAACGTCCAGAAATGTTTGAAGCTACTGACTGAATGAAAGGAGCTGGCATCTCACTCTCTTTGAATCTTCTTTATCATGCTAGGTTTAGCAGGAAAAAGCAAAAAATTTCAGAATTGCAACTTGCAATGCGGAGAAATTACTGTTTGTGCATTTACAATATTCATTGATTTTTACCATTGAAAAATCTCATGTTATTCATATACCAGAAATGTTTGAAGCTACTGACTGAATGAAAAGAGCTGGCATCTCACTCTCTTTGAATCTTCTTTATCATGCTAAGAGGAGCAGGAAAAAGCAAAAAATTTCAGAATTGCACCTTGCAATGTGGAGATATTACTGTTTGTGCATTTACAATATTCATTGATTTTTGCCATTGAAAAACATAAAGAAATGTTTGAAGCTACTGACTGAATGAAAGGAGCTGGCATCTCACTCTCTTTGAATCTTCTTTATCATGCTAGGATTAGCAGGAAAAACCAAAAAATTTCAGAATTGCACCTTGCAATGCGGAGATATTACTGTTTGTGCATTTACAATATTCACTGATTTTTGCCATTGAAAAACGTCCAGAAATGTTTGAAGCTACTGACTGAATGAAAGGAGCTGGCATCTCACTCTCTTTGAATCTTCTTTATCATGCTAGGATTAGCAGGAAAAAGCAAAAAATTTCAGAATTGCACCTTGCAATGCGGAGAAATTACTGTTTGTGCATTTACAATATTCATTGATTTTTGCCATTGAAAAACATCATGTTATTCATATACCAGAAATGTTTGCAGCTACTGACTGAATGAAAAGAGCTGGCATCTCACTCTCTTTGAATCTTCTTTATCATGCTAAGAGGAGCAGGAAAAAGCAAAAAATTTCAGAATTTCACCTTGCAATGAGGAGATATTACTGTTTGTGCATTTACAATATTCATTGATTTTTGCCATTGAAAAACGTCCAGAAATGTTTGAAGCTACTGACTGAATGAAAGGAGCTGGCATCTCACTCTCTTTGAATCTTCTTTATCATGCTAGGATTAGCAGGAAAAAGCAAAAAATTTCAGAATTGCACCTTGCAATGCGGAGAAATTACTGTTTGTGCATTTACAATATTCATTGATTTTTGCCATTGAAAAACATCATGTTATTCATATACCAGAAATGTTTGAAGCTACTGACTGAATGAAAAGAGCTGGCATCTCACTCTCTTTGAATCTTCTTTATCATGCTAAGAGGAGCAGGAAAAAGCAAAAAATTTCAGAATTGCACCTTGCAATGTGGAGATATTACTGTTTGTGCATTTACAATATTCATTGATTTTTGCCATTGAAAAACGTCCAGAAATGTTTGAAGCTACTGACTGAATGAAAGGAGCTGGCATCTCACTCTCTTTGAATCTTCTTTATCATGCTAGGATTAGCAGGAAAAAGCAAAAAAATTCAGAATTGCACCTTGCAATGCGGAGAAATTACTGTTTGTGCATTTACAATATTCATTGATTTTTGCCATTGAAAAACATCATGTTATTCATATACAAGAAATGTTTGAAGCTACTGACTGAATGAAAAGAGCTGGCATCTCACTCTCTTTGAATCTTCTTTATCATGCTAAGAGGAGCAGGAAAAAGCAAAAAATTTCAGAATTGCACCTTGCAATGCGGAGATATTACTGTTTGTGCATTTACAATATTCATTGATTTTTGCCATTGAAAAACGTCCAGAAATGTTTGAAGCTACTGACTGAATGAAAGAAGCTGGCATCTCACTCTCTTTGAATCTTCATTATCATGCTAGGATTAGCAGGAAAAAGCAAAAAATTTCAGAATTGCACCTTGCAATGCAGAGAAATTACTGTTTGTGCATTTACAATATTCATTGATTTTTGCCATTGAAAAACATAATGTTATTCATATACCAGAAATGTTTGAAGCTACTGACTGAATGAAAAGAGCTGGCATCTCACTCTCTTTGAATCTTCTTTATCATGCTAAGAGGAGCAGGAAAAAGCAAAAAATTTCAGAATTGCACCTTGCAATGTGGAGATATTACTGTTTGTGCATTTACAATATTCATTGATTTTTGCCATTGAAAAACATCCAGAAATGTTTGAAGCTACTGACTGAATGAAAGGAGCTGGCATCTCACTCTCTTTGAATCTTCTTTATCATGCTAGGATTAGCAGGAAAAACCAAAAAATTTCAGAATTGCACCTTGCAATGCGGAGATATTACTGTTTGTGCATTTACAATATTCACTGATTTTTGCCATTGAAAAACGTCCAGAAATGTTTGAAGCTACTGACTGAATGAAAGGAGCTGGCATCTCACTCTCTTTGAATCTTCTTTATCATGCTAGGATTAGCAGGAAAAAGCAAAAAATTTCAGAATTGCACCTTGCAATGCGGAGAAATTACTGTTTGTGCATTTACAATATTCATTGATTTTTGCCATTGAAAAACATCATGTTATTCATATACCAGAAATGTTTGCAGCTACTGACTGAATGAAAAGAGCTGGCATCTCACTCTCTTTGAATCTTCTTGATCATGCTAAGAGGAGCAGGAAAAAGCAAAAAATTTCAGAATTTCACCTTGCAATGAGGAGATATTACTGTTTGTGCATTTACAATATTCATTGATTTTTGCCATTGAAAAACGTCCAGAAATGTTTGAAGCTACTGACTGAATGAAAGGAGCTGGCATCTCACTCTCTTTGAATATTCTTTATCATGCTAGGATTAGCAGGAAAAAGCAAAAAATTTCAGAATTGCACCTTGCAATGCGGAGAAATTACTGTTTGTGCATTTACAATATTCATTGATTTTTGCCATTGAAAAACATCATGTTATTCATATACCAGAAATGTTTGAAGCTACTGACTGAATGAAAAGAGCTGGCATCTCACTCTCTTTGAATCTTCTTTATCATGCTAAGAGGAGCAGGAAAAAGCAAAAAATTTCAGAATTGCACCTTGCAATGTGGAGATATTACTGTTTGTGCATTTACAATATTCATTGATTTTTGCCATTGAAAAACGTCCAGAAATGTTTGAAGCTACTGACTGAATGAAAGGAGCTGGCATCTCACTCTCTTTGAATCTTCTTTATCATGCTAGGATTAGCAGGAAAAAGCAAAAAAATTCAGAATTGCACCTTGCAATGCGGAGAAATTACTGTTTGTGCATTTACAATATTCATTGATTTTTGCCATTGAAAAACATCATGTTATTCATATACCAGAAATGTTTGAAGCTACTGACTGAATGAAAAGAGCTGGCATCTCACTCTCTTTGAATCTTCTTTATCATGCTAAGAGGAGCAGGAAAAAGCAAAAAATTTCAGAATTGCACCTTGCAATGTGGAGATATTACTGTTTGTGCATTTACAATATTCATTGATTTTTGCCATTGAAAAACGTCCAGAAATGTTTGAAGCTACTGACTGAATGAAAGGAGCTGGCATCTCACTCTCTTTGAATCTTCTTTATCATGCTAGGATTAGCAGGAAAAAGCAAAAAAATTCAGAATTGCACCTTGCAATGCGGAGAAATTACTGTTTGTGCATTTACAATATTCATTGATTTTTGCCATTGAAAAACATCATGTTATTCATATACCAGAAATGTTTGAAGCTACTGACTGAATGAAAAGAGCTGGCATCTCACTCTCTTTGAATCTTCTTTATCATGCTAAGAGGAGCAGGAAAAAGCAAAAAATTTCAGAATTGCACCTTGCAATGTGGAGATATTACTGTTTGTGCATTTACAATATTCATTGATTTTTGCCATTGAAAAACGTCCAGAAATGTTTGAAGCTACTGACTGAATGAAAGGAGCTGGCATCTCACTCTCTTTGAATCTTCTTTATCATGCTAGGATTAGCAGGAAAAAGCAAAAAATTTCAGAATTGCACCTTGCAATGCGGAGAAATTACTGTTTGTGCATTTACAATATTCATTGATTTTTGCCATTGAAAAACATGTTATTCATATACCAGAAATGTTTGAAGCTACTGTCTGAATGAAAAGAGCTGGCATCTCACTCTCTTTGAATCTTCTTTATCATGCTAAGAGGAGCAGGAAAAAGCAAAAAATTTCAGAATTGCACCTTGCAATGTGGAGATATTACTGTTTGTGCATTTACAATATTCATTGATTTTTGCCATTGAAAAACGTCCAGAAATGTTTGAAGCTACTGACTGAATGAAAGGAGCTGGAATCTCACTCTCTTTGAATCTTCTTTATCATGCTAGGATTAGCAGGAAAAAGCAAAAAATTTCAGAATTGCACCTTGCAATGCGGAGAAATTACTGTTTGTGCATTTACAATATTCATTGATTTTTGCCATTGAAAAACATGTTATTCATATACCAGAAATGTTTGAAGCTACTAACTGAATGAAAAGAGCTGGCATCTCACTCTCTTTGAATCTTCTTTATCATGCTAAGAGGAGCAGGAAAAAGCAAAAAATTTCAGAATTGCACCTTGCAATGTGGAGATATTACTGTTTGTGCATTTACAATATTCATTGATTTTTGCCATTGAAAAACGTCCAGAAATGTTTGAAGCTACTGACTGAATGAAAGGAGCTGGCATCTCACTCTCTTTGAATCTTCTTTATCATCCTAGGATTAGCAGGAAAAAGCAAAAAATTTCAGAATTGCACCTTGCAATGCGGAGAAATTACTGTTTGTGCATTTACAATATTCATTGATTTTTGCCATTGAAAAACTTCATGTTATTCATATACCAGAAATGTTTGAAGCTACTGACTGAATGAAAAGAGCTGGCATCTCACTCTCTTTGAATCTTCTTTATCATGCTAAGAGGAGCAGGAAAAAGCAAAAAAATTCAGAATTGCACCTTGCAATGCGGAGATATTGTTTGTGCATTTACAATATTCATTGATTTTTGCCATTGAAAAACGTCCAGAAATGTTTGAAGCTACTGACTGAATGAAAGGAGCTGGCATCTCACTCTCTTTGAATCTTCATTATCATGCTAGGATTAGCAGGAAAAAGCAAAAAATTTCAGAATTGCACCTTGCAATGCGGAGAAATTACTGTTTGTGCATTTACAATATTCATTGATTTTTTGCCATTGAAAAACATCATGTTATTCATATAACAGAAATGTTTGAAGCTACTGACTGAATGAAAAGAGCTGGCATCTCACTCTCTTTGAATCTTCTTTATCATGCTAAGAGGAGCAGGAAAAAGCAAAAAATTTCAGAATTGCACCTTGCAATGTGGAGATATTACTGTTTGTGCATTTACAATATTCATTGATTTTTGCCATTGAAAAATGTCCAGAAATGTTTGAAGCTACTGACTGAATGAAAGGAGCTGGCATCTCACTCTCTTTGAATCTTCTTTATCATGCTAGGATTAGCAGGAAAAAGCAAAAAATTTCAGAATTGCACCTTGCAATGCGGAGAAATTACTGTTTGTGCATTTACAATATTCATTGATTTTTGCCATTGAAAAACATCATGTTATTCATATACCAGAAATGTTTGAAGCTACTGACTGAATGAAAAGAGCTGGCATCTCACTCTCTTTGAATCTTCTTTATCATGCTAAGAGGAGCAGGAAAAAGCAAAAAATTTCAGAATTGCACCTTGCAATGTGGAGATATTACTGTTTGTGCATTTACAATATTCATTGATTTTTGCCATTGAAAAACATCATGTTATTCATATACCAGAAATGTTTGAAGCTACTGACTGAATGAAAAGAGCTGGCATCTCACTCTCTTTGAATCTTCTTTATCATGCTAAGAGGAGCAGGAAAAAGCAAAAAATTTCAGAATTGCACCTTGCAATGCGGAGATATTGTTTGTGCATTTACAATATTCATTGATTTTTGCCATTGAAAAACGTCCAGAAATGTTTGAAGCTACTGACTGAATGAAAGGAGCTGGCATCTCACTCTCTTTGAATCTTCATTATCATGCTAGGATTAGCAGGAAAAAGCAAAAAATTTCAGAATTGCACCTTGCAATGCGGAGAAATTACTGTTTGTGCATTTACAATATTCATTGATTTTTGCCATTGAAAAACATCATGTTATTCATATAGCAGAAATGTTTGAAGCTACTGACTGAATGAAAAGAGCTGGCATCTCACTCTCTTTGAATCTTCTTTATCATGCTAAGAGGAGCAGGAAAAAGCAAAAAATTTCAGAATTGCACCTTGCAATGTGGAGATATTACTGTTTGTGCATTTACAATATTCATTGATTTTTGCCATTGAAAAATGTCCAGAAATGTTTGAAGCTACTGACTGAATGAAAGGAGCTGGCATCTCACTCTCTTTGAATCTTCTTTATCATGCTAGGATTAGCAGGAAAAAGCAAAAAATTTCAGAATTGCAGATTGCAATGCGGAGAAATTACTGTTTGTGCATTTACAATATTCATTGATTTTTGCCATTGAAAAACATCATGTTATTCATATACCAGAAATGTTTGAAGCTACTGACTGAATGAAAAGAGCTGGCATCTCACTCTCTTTGAATCTTCTTTATCATGCTAAGAGGAGCAGGAAAAAGCAAAAAATTTCAGAATTGCACCTTGCAATGTGGAGATATTACTGTTTGTGCATTTACAATATTCATTGATTTTTGCCATTGAAAAACGTCCAGAAATGTTTGAAGCTACTGACTGAATGAAAGGAGCTGGCATCTCACTCTCTTTGAATCTTCTTTATCATGCTAGGATTAGCAGGAAAAAGCAAAAAATTTCAGAATTGCACCTTGCAATGCGGAGAAATTACTGTTTGTGCATTTACAATATTTATTGATTTTTGCCATTGAAAAACATGTTATTCATATACCAGAAATGTTTGAAGCTACTGACTGAATGAAAAGAGCTGGCATCTCACTCTCTTTGAATCTTCTTTATCATGCTAAGAGGAGCAGGAAAAAGCAAAAAATTTCAGAATTGCACCTTGCAATGTGGAGATATTACTGTTTGTGCATTTACAATATTCATTGATTTTTGCCATTGAAAAACGTCCAGAAATGTTTGAAGCTACTGACTGAATGAAAAGAGCTGGCATCTCACTCTCTTTGAATCTTCTTTATCATGCTAGGATTAGCAGGAAAAAGCAAAAAATTTCAGAATTGCACCTTGCAATGCGGAGAAATTACTGTTTGTGCATTTACAATATTCATTGATTTTTGCCATTGAAAAACGTCCAGAAATGTTTGAAGCTACTGACTGAATGAAAGGAGCTGGCATCTCACTCTCTTTGAATCTTCATTATCATGCTAGGATTAGCAGGAAAAAGCAAAAAATTTCAGAATTGCACCTTGCAATGCGGAGAAATTACTGTTTGTGCATTTACAATATTCATTGATTTTTGCCATTGAAAAACATCATGTTATTCATATAACAGAAATGTTTGAAGCTACTGACTGAATGAAAAGAGCTGGCATCTCACTCTCTTTGAATCTTCTTTATCATGCTAAGAGGAGCAGGAAAAAGCAAAAAATTTCAGAATTGCACCTTGCAATGTGGAGATATTACTGTTTGTGCATTTACAATATTCATTGATTTTTGCCATTGAAAAATGTCCAGAAATGTTTGAAGCTACTGACTGAATGAAAGGAGCTGGCATCTCACTCTCTTTGAATCTTCTTTATCATGCTAGGATTAGCAGGAAAAAGCAAAAAATTTCAGAATTGCAGATTGCAATGCGGAGAAATTACTGTTTGTGCATTTACAATATTCATTGATTTTTGCCATTGAAAAACATCATGTTATTCATATACCAGAAATGTTTGAAGCTACTGACTGAATGAAAAGAGCTGGCATCTCACTCTCTTTGAATCTTCTTTATCATGCTAAGAGGAGCAGGAAAAAGCAAAAAATTTCAGAATTGCACCTTGCAAATTGGAGATATTACTGTTTGTGCATTTACAATATTCATTGATTTTTGCCATTGAAAAACGTCCAGAAATGTTTGAAGCTACTGAATGAATGAAAGGAGCTGGCATCTCACTCTCTTTGAATCTTCTTTATCATGCTAGGATTAGCAGGAAAAAGCAAAAAATTTCAGAATTGCACCTTGCAATGCGGAGAAATTACTGTTTGTGCATTTACAATATTTATTGATTTTTGCCATTGAAAAACATGTTATTCATATACCAGAAATGTTTGAAGCTACTGACTGAATGAAAAGAGCTGGCATCTCACTCTCTTTGAATCTTCTTTATCATGCTAAGAGGAGCAGGAAAAAGCAAAAAATTTCAGAATTGCACCTTGCAATGTGGAGATATTACTGTTTGTGCATTTACAATATTCATTGATTTTTGCCATTGAAAAACGTCCAGAAATGTTTGAAGCTACTGACTGAATGAAAGGAGCTGGCATCTCACTCTCTTTGAATCTTCTTTATCATGCTAGGATTAGCAGGAAAAAGCAAAAAATTTCAGAATTGCACCTTGCAATGCGGAGAAATTACTGTTTGTGCATTTACAATATTCATTGATTTTTGCCATTGAAAAACATGTTATTCATATACCAGAAATGTTTGAAGCTACTGACTGAATGAAAAGAGCTGGCATCTTACTCTCTTTGAATCTTCTTTATCATGCTAAGAGGAGCAGGAAAAAGCAAAAAATTTCAGAATTGCACCTTGCAATGTGGAGATATTACTGTTTGTGCATTTACAATATTCATTGATTTTTGCCATTGAAAAACGTCCAGAAATGTTTGAAGCTACTGACTGAATGAAAGGAGCTGGCATCTCACTCTCTTTGAATCTTCTTTATCATGCTAGGATTAGCAGGAAAAAGCAAAAAATTTCAGAATTGCACCTTGCAATGCGGAGAAATTACTGTTTGTGCATTTACAATATTCATTGATTTTTGCCATTGAAAAACATCATGTTATTCATATACCAGAAACATTTAAAGCTACTGACTGAATGAAAAGAGCTGGCATCTCACTCTCTTTGAATCTTCTTTATCATGCTAAGAGGAGCAGGAAAAAGCAAAAAATTTCAGAATTGCACCTTGCAATGTGGAGATATTACTGTTTGTGCATTTACAATATTCATTGATTTTTGCCATTGAAAAACGTCCAGAAATGTTTGAAGCTACTGACTGAATGAAAGGAGCTGGCATCTCACTCTCTTTGAATCTTCTTTATCATGCTAGGATTAGCAGGAAAAAGCAAAAAATTTCAGAATTGCACCTTGCAATGCGGAGATATTACTGTTTGTGCATTTACAATATTCATTGATTTTTGCCATTGAAAAACGTCCAGAAATGTTTGAAGCTACTGACTGAATGAAAGGAGCTGGCATCTCACTCTCTTTGAATCTTCTTTATCATGCTAGGATTAGCAGGAAAAAGCAAAAAATTTCAGAATTTCACCTTGCAATGCGGAGAAATTACTGTTTGTGCATTTACAATATTCATTGATTTTTGCCATTGAAAAACATCATGTTATTCATATACCAGAAATGTTTGAAGCTACTGACTGAATGAAAAGAGCTGGCATCTCACTCTCTTTGAATCTTCTTTATCATGCTAAGAGGAGCAGGAAAAAGCAAAAAATTTCAGAATTGCACCTTGCAATGTGGAGATATTACTGTTTGTGCATTTGCAATATTCATTGATTTTTGGCATTGAAAAACATCATGTTATTCATATACCAGAAATGTTTGAAGCTACTGACTGAATGAAAAGAGCTGGCATCTCACTCTCTTTGAATCTTCTTTATCATGCTAAGAGGAGCAGGAAAAAGCAAAAAATTTCACAATTGCACCTTGCAATGCGGAGATATTACTGTTTGTGCATTTACAATATTCATTGATTTTTGCCATTGAAAAACGTCCAGAAATGTTTGAAGCTACTGACTGAATGAAAGGAGCTGGCATCTCACTCTCTTTGAATCTTCTTTATCATGCTAGGATTAGCAGGAAAAAGCAAAAAATTTCAGAATTGCACCTTGCAATGCGGAGATATTACTGTTTGTGCATTTACAATATTCATTGATTTTTGCCATTGAAAAACGTCCAGAAATGTTTGAAGCTACTGACTGAATGAAAGGAGCTGGCATCTCACTCTCTTTGAATCTTCTTTATCATGCTAGGATTAGCAGGAAAAAGCAAAAAATTTCAGAATTGCACCTTGCAATGCGGAGATATTACTGTTTGTGCATTTACAATATTCATTGATTTTTGCCATTGAAAAACGTCCAGAAATGTTTGAAGCTACTGACTGAATGAAAGGAGCTGGCATCTCACTCTCTTTGAATCTTCTTTATCATGCTAGGATTAGCAGGAAAAAGCAAAAAATTTCAGAATTTCACCTTGCAATGCGGAGAAATTACTGTTTGTGCATTTACAATATTCATTGATTTTTGCCATTGAAAAACATCATGTTATTCATATACCAGAAATGTTTGAAGCTACTGACTGAATGAAAAGAGCTGGCATCTCACTCTCTTTGAATCTTCTTTATCATGCTAAGAGGAGCAGGAAAAAGCAAAAAATTTCAGAATTGCACCTTGCAATGTGGAGATATTACTGTTTGTGCATTTGCAATATTCATTGATTTTTGCCATTGAAAAACATCATGTTATTCATATACCAGAAATGTTTGAAGCTACTGACTGAATGAAAAGAGCTGGCATCTCACTCTCTTTGAATCTTCATTATCATGCTAAGAGGAGCAGAAAAAAGCAAAAAATTTCACAATTCCACCTTGCAATGCGGAGATATTACTGTTTGTGCATTTACAATATTCATTGATTTTTGCCATTGAAAAACGTCCAGAAATGTTTGAAGCTACTGACTGAATGAAAGGAGCTGGCATCTCACTCTCTTTGAATCTTCTTTATCATGCTAGCATTAGCAGGAAAAAGCAAAAAATTTCAGAATTGCACCTTGCAATGCGGAGATATTACTGTTTGTGCATTTACAATATTCATTGATTTTTGCCATTGAAAAACGTCCAGAAATGTTTGAAGCTACTGACTGAATGAAAGGAGCTGGCATCTCACTCTCTTTGAATCTTCTTTATCATGCTAGGATTAGCAGGAAAAAGCAAAAAATTTCAGAATTGCACCTTGCAATGCGGAGAAATTACTGTTTGTGCATTTACAATATTCATTGATTTTTGCCATTGAAAAACATCATGTTATTCATATACCAGAAATGTTTGAAGCTACTGACTGAATGAAAAGAGCTGGCATCTCACTCTCTTTGAATCTTCTTTATCATGCTAAGAGGAGCAGGAAAAAGCAAAAAATTTCAGAATTGCACCTTGCAATGTGGAGATATTACTGTTTGTGCATTTACAATATTCATTGATTTTTGCCATTGAAAAACATCATGTTATTCATATACCAGAAATGTTTGAAGCTACTGACTGAATGAAAAGAGCTGGCATCTCACTCTCTTTGAATCTTCTTTATCATGCTAAGAGGAGCAGGAAAAAGCAAAAAATTTCAGAATTGCACCTTGCAATGTGGAGATATTACTGTTTGTGCATTTACAATATTCATTGATTTTTGCCATTGAAAAACATCATGTTATTCATATACCAGAAATGTTTGAAGCTACTGACTGAATGAAAAGAGCTGGCATCTCACTCTCTTTGAATCTTCTTTATCATGCTAAGAGGAGCAGGAAAAAGCAAAAAATTTCAGAATTGCACCTTGCAATGCGGAGATATTACTGTTTGTGCATTTACAATATTCATTGATTTTTGCCATTGAAAAACGTCCAGAAATGTTTGAAGCTACTGACAGAATGAAAGGAGCTGGCATCTCACTCTCTTTGAATCTTCTTTATCATGCTAGGATTAGCAGGAAAAAGCAAAAAATTTCAGAATTGCACCTTGCAATGCGGAGATATTACTGTTTGTGCATTTACAATATTCATTGATTTTTGCCATTGAAAAACGTCCAGAAATGTTTGAAGCTACTGACTGAATGAAAGGAGCTGGCATCTCACTCTCTTTGAATCTTCTTTATCATGCTAGGATTAGCAGGAAAAAGCAAAAAATTTCAGAATTGCACCTTGCAATGCGGAGATATTACTGTTTGTGCATTTACAATATTCATTGATTTTTGCCATTGAAAAACGTCCAGAAATGTTTGAAGCTACTGACTGAATGAAAGGAGCTGGCATCTCACTCTCTTTGAATCTTCTTTATCATGCTAGGATTAGCAGGAAAAAGCAAAAAATTTCAGAATTGCACCTTGCAATGCGGAGAAATTACTGTTTGTGCATTTACAATATTCATTGATTTTTGCCATTGAAAAACATCATGTTATTCATATACCAGAAATGTTTGAAGCTACTGACTGAATGAAAAGAGCTGGCATCTCACTCTCTTTGAATCTTCTTTATCATGCTAAGAGGAGCAGGAAAAAGCAAAAAATTTCAGAATTGCACCTTGCAATGTGGAGATATTACTGTTTGTGCATTTACAATATTCATTGATTTTTGCCATTGAAAAACGTCCAGAAATGTTTGAAGCTACTGACTGAATGAAAGGAGCTGGCATCTCACTCTCTTTGAATCTTCTTTATCATGCTAGGATTAGCAGGAAAAAGCAAAAAATTTCAGAATTGCACCTTGCAATGCGGAGAAATTACTGTTTGTGCATTTACAATATTCATTGATTTTTGCCATTGAAAAACATCATGTTATTCATATACCAGAAATGTTTGAAGCTACTGACTGAATGAAAAGAGCTGGCATCTCACTCTCTTTGAATCTTCTTTATCATGCTAAGAGGAGCAGGAAAAAGCAAAAAATTTCAGAATTGCACCTTGCAATGTGGAGATATTACTGTTGGTGCATTTACAATATTCATTGATTTTTGCCATTGAAAAAAGTCCAGAAATGTTTGAAGCTACTGACTGAATGAAAGGAGCTGGCATCTCACTCTCTTTGAATCTTCTTTATCATGCTAGGATTAGCAGGAAAAAGCAAAAAATTTCAGAATTGCACCTTGCAATGCGGAGAAATTACTGTTTGTGCATTTACAATATTCATTGATTTTTGCCATTGAAAAACATCATGTTATTCATATACCAGAAATGTTTGAAGCTACTGACTGAATGAAAAGAGCTGGCATCTCACTCTCTTTGAATCTTCTTTATCATGCTAAGAGGAGCAGGAAAAAGCAAAAAATTTCAGAATTGCACCTTGCAATGTGGAGATATTACTGTTTGTGCATTTACAATATTCATTGATTTTTGCCATTGAAAAACGTCCAGAAATGTTTGAAGCTACTGACTGAATGAAAGGAGCTGGCATCTCACTCTCTTTGAATCTTCTTTATCATGCTAGGATTAGCAGGAAAAAGCAAAAAATTTCAGAATTGCACCTTGCAATGCGGAGAAATTACTGTTTGTGCATTTACAATATTCATTGATTTTTGCCATTGAAAAACATCATGTTATTCATATACCAGAAATGTTTGAAGCTACTGACTGAATGAAAAGAGCTGGCATCTCACTCTCTTTGAATCTTCTTTATCATGCTAAGAGGAGCAGGAAAAGGCAAAAAATTTCAGAATTGCACCTTGCAATGTGGAGATATTACTGTTTGTGCATTTACAATATTCATTGATTTTTGCCATTGAAAAACATCATGTTATTCATATACCAGAAATGTTTGAAGCTACTGACTGAATGAAAAGAGCTGGCATCTCACTCTCTTTGAATCTTCTTTATCATGCTAAGAGGAGCAGGAAAAAGCAAAAAATTTCAGAATTGCACCTTGCAATGTGGAGATATTACTGTTTGTGCATTTACAATATTCATTGATTTTTGCCATTGAAAAACATCATGTTATTCATATACCAGAAATGTTTGAAGCTACTGACTGAATGAAAAGAGCTGGCATCTCACTCTCTTTGAATCTTCTTTATCATGCTAAGAGGAGCAGGAAAAAGCAAAAAATTTCAGAATTGCACCTTGCATTGCGGAGATATTACTGTTTGTGCATTTACAATATTCATTGATTTTTGCCATTGAAAAACATCCAGAAATGTTTGAAGCTACTGACAGAATGAAAGGAGCTGGCATCTCACTCTCTTTGAATCTTCTTTATCATGCTAGGATTAGCAGGAAAAAGCAAAAAATTTCAGAATTGCACCTTGCAATGCGGAGATATTACTGTTTGTGCATTTACAATATTCATTGATTTTTGCCATTGAAAAACGTCCAGAAATGTTTGAAGCTACTGACTGAATGAAAGGAGCTGGCATCTCACTCTCTTTGAATCTTCTTTATCATGCTAGGATTAGCAGGAAAAAGCAAAAAATTTCAGAATTGCACCTTTCAATGCGGAGATATTACTGTTTGTGCATTTACAATATTCATTGATTTTTGCCATTGAAAAACATCATGTTATTCATTTACCAGAAATGTTTGAAGCTACTGACTGAATGAAAAGAGCTGGCATCTCACTCTCTTTGAATCTTCTTTATCATGCTAAGAGGAGCAGGAAAAAGCAAAAAATTTCAGAATTGCACCTTGCAATGTGGAGATATTACTGTTTGTGCATTTACAATATTCATTGATTTTTACCATTGAAAAACATCATGTTATTCATATACCAGAAATGTTTGAAGCTACTGACTGAATGAAAAGAGCTGGCATCTCACTCTCTTTGAATCTTCTTTATCATGCTAAGAGGAGCAGGAAAAAGCAAAAAATTTCAGAATTGCACCTTGCAATGCGGAGATATTACTGTTTGTGCATTTACAATATTCATTGATTTTTGCCATTGAAAAACGTCCAGAAATGTTTGAAGCTACTGACTGAATGAAAGGAGCTGGCATCTCACTCTCTTTGAATCTTCTTTATCATGCTAGGATTAGCAGGAAAAAGCAAAAAATTTCAGAATTGCACCTTGCAATGCGGAGATATTACTGTTTGTGCATTTACAATATTCATTGATTTTTGCCATTTAAAAACGTCCAGAAATGTTTGAAGCTACTGACAGAATGAAAGGAGCTGGCATCTCACTCTCTTTGAATCTTCTTTATCATGCTAGGATTAGCAGGAAAAAGCAAAAAATTTCAGAATTGCACCTTGCAATGCGGAGATATTACTGTTTGTGCATTTACAATATTCATTGATTTTTGCCATTGAAAAACGTCCAGAAATGTTTGAAGCTACTGACTGAATGAAAGGAGCTGGCATCTCACTCTCTTTGAATCTTCTTTATCATGCTAGGATTAGCAGGAAAAAGCAAAAAATTTCAGAATTGCACCTTGCAATGCGGAGAAATTACTGTTTGTGCATTTACAATATTCATTGATTTTTGCCATTGAAAAACATCATGTTATTCATATACCAGAAATGTTTGAAGCTACTGACTGAATGAAAAGAGCTGGCATCTCACTCTCTTTGAATCTTCTTTATCATGCTAAGAGGAGCAGGAAAAAGCAAAAAATTTCAGAATTGCACCTTGCAATGTGGAGATATTACTGTTTGTGCATTTACAATATTCATTGATTTTTGCCATTGAAAAACATCATGTTATTCATATACCAGAAATGTTTGAAGCTACTGACTGAATGAAAAGAGCTGGCATCTCACTCTCTTTGAATCTTCTTTATCATGCTAAGAGGAGCAGGAAAAAGCAAAAAATTTCAGAATTGCACCTTGCAATGTGGAGATATTACTGTTTGTGCATTTACAATATTCATTGATTTTTGCCATTGAAAAACATCATGTTATTCATATACCAGAAATGTTTGAAGCTACTGACTGAATGAAAAGAGCTGGCATCTCACTCTCTTTGAATCTTCTTTATCATGCTAAGAGGAGCAGGAAAAAGCAAAAAATTTCAGAATTGCACCTTGCAATGCGGAGATATTACTGTTTGTGCATTTACAATATTCATTGATTTTTGCCATTGAAAAACGTCCAGAAATGTTTGAAGCTACTGACAGAATGAAAGGAGCTGGCATCTCACTCTCTTTGAATCTTCTTTATCATGCTAGGATTAGCAGGAAAAAGCAAAAAATTTCAGAATTGCACCTTGCAATGCGGAGATATTACTGTTTGTGCATTTACAATATTCATTGATTTTTGCCATTGAAAAACGTCCAGAAATGTTTGAAGCTACTGACTGAATGAAAGGAGCTGGCATCTCACTCTCTTTGAATCTTCTTTATCATGCTAGGATTAGCAGGAAAAAGCAAAAAATTTCAGAATTGCACCTTGCAATGCGGAGATATTACTGTTTGTGCATTTACAATATTCATTGATTTTTGCCATTGAAAAACGTCCAGAAATGTTTGAAGCTACTGACTGAATGAAAGGAGCTGGCATCTCACTCTCTTTGAATCTTCTTTATCATGCTAGGATTAGCAGGAAAAAGCAAAAAATTTCAGAATTGCACCTTGCAATGCGGAGAAATTACTGTTTGTGCATTTACAATATTCATTGATTTTTGCCATTGAAAAACATCATGTTATTCATATACCAGAAATGTTTGAAGCTACTGACTGAATGAAAAGAGCTGGCATCTCACTCTCTTTGAATCTTCTTTATCATGCTAAGAGGAGCAGGAAAAAGCAAAAAATTTCAGAATTGCACCTTGCAATGTGGAGATATTACTGTTGGTGCATTTACAATATTCATTGATTTTTGCCATTGAAAAAAGTCCAGAAATGTTTGAAGCTACTGACTGAATGAAAGGAGCTGGCATCTCACTCTCTTTGAATCTTCTTTATCATGCTAGGATTAGCAGGAAAAAGCAAAAAATTTCAGAATTGCACCTTGCAATGCGGAGAAATTACTGTTTGTGCATTTACAATATTCATTGATTTTTGCCATTGAAAAACATCATGTTATTCATATACCAGAAATGTTTGAAGCTACTGACTGAATGAAAAGAGCTGGCATCTCACTCTCTTTGAATCTTCTTTATCATGCTAAGAGGAGCAGGAAAAAGCAAAAAATTTCAGAATTGCACCTTGCAATGTGGAGATATTACTGTTTGTGCATTTACAATATTCATTGATTTTTGCCATTGAAAAACGTCCAGAAATGTTTGAAGCTACTGACTGAATGAAAGGAGCTGGCATCTCACTCTCTTTGAATCTTCTTTATCATGCTAGGATTAGCAGGAAAAAGCAAAAAATTTCAGAATTGCACCTTGCAATGCGGAGAAATTACTGTTTGTGCATTTACAATATTCATTGATTTTTGCCATTGAAAAACATCATGTTATTCATATACCAGAAATGTTTGAAGCTACTGACTGAATGAAAAGAGCTGGCATCTCACTCTCTTTGAATCTTCTTTATCATGCTAAGAGGAGCAGGAAAAAGCAAAAAATTTCAGAATTGCACCTTGCAATGTGGAGATATTACTGTTTGTGCATTTACAATATTCATTGATTTTTGCCATTGAAAAACATCATGTTATTCATATACCAGAAATGTTTGAAGCTACTGACTGAATGAAAAGAGCTGGCATCTCACTCTCTTTGAATCTTCTTTATCATGCTAAGAGGAGCAGGAAAAAGCAAAAAATTTCAGAATTGCACCTTGCAATGTGGAGATATTACTGTTTGTGCATTTACAATATTCATTGATTTTTGCCATTGAAAAACATCATGTTATTCATATACCAGAAATGTTTGAAGCTACTGACTGAATGAAAAGAGCTGGCATCTCACTCTCTTTGAATCTTCTTTATCATGCTAAGAGGAGCAGGAAAAAGCAAAAAATTTCAGAATTGCACCTTGCATTGCGGAGATATTACTGTTTGTGCATTTACAATATTCATTGATTTTTGCCATTGAAAAACATCCAGAAATGTTTGAAGCTACTGACAGAATGAAAGGAGCTGGCATCTCACTCTCTTTGAATCTTCTTTATCATGCTAGGATTAGCAGGAAAAAGCAAAAAATTTCAGAATTGCACCTTGCAATGCGGAGATATTACTGTTTGTGCATTTACAATATTCATTGATTTTTGCCATTGAAAAACGTCCAGAAATGTTTGAAGCTACTGACTGAATGAAAGGAGCTGGCATCTCACTCTCTTTGAATCTTCTTTATCATGCTAGGATTAGCAGGAAAAAGCAAAAAATTTCAGAATTGCACCTTTCAATGCGGAGATATTACTGTTTGTGCATTTACAATATTCATTGATTTTTGCCATTGAAAAACATCATGTTATTCATTTACCAGAAATGTTTGAAGCTACTGACTGAATGAAAAGAGCTGGCATCTCACTCTCTTTGAATCTTCTTTATCATGCTAAGAGGAGCAGGAAAAAGCAAAAAATTTCAGAATTGCACCTTGCAATGTGGAGATATTACTGTTTGTGCATTTACAATATTCATTGATTTTTACCATTGAAAAACATCATGTTATTCATATACCAGAAATGTTTGAAGCTACTGACTGAATGAAAAGAGCTGGCATCTCACTCTCTTTGAATCTTCTTTATCATGCTAAGAGGAGCAGGAAAAAGCAAAAAATTTCAGAATTGCACCTTGCAATGCGGAGATATTACTGTTTGTGCATTTACAATATTCATTGATTTTTGCCATTGAAAAACGTCCAGAAATGTTTGAAGCTACTGACTGAATGAAAGGAGCTGGCATCTCACTCTCTTTGAATCTTCTTTATCATGCTAGGATTAGCAGGAAAAAGCAAAAAATTTCAGAATTGCACCTTGCAATGCGGAGATATTACTGTTTGTGCATTTACAATATTCATTGATTTTTGCCATTTAAAAACGTCCAGAAATGTTTGAAGCTACTGACTGAATGAAAGGAGCTGGCATCTCACTCTCTTTGAATCTTCTTTATCATGCTAGGATTAGCAGGAAAAAGCAAAAAATTTCAGAATTGCACCTTGCAATGCGGAGAAATTACTCTTTGTGCATTTACAATATTCATTGATTTTTGCCATTGAAAAACATCATGTTATTCATATACCAGAAATGTTTGAAGCTACTGACTGAATGAAAAGAGCTGGCATCTCACTCTCTTTGAATCTTCTTTATCATGCTAAGAGGAGCAGGAAAAAGCAAAAAATTTCAGAATTGCACCTTGCAATGTGGAGATATTACTGTTTGTGCATTTACAATATTCATTGATTTTTGCCATTGAAAAACGTCCAGAAAAGTTTGAAGCTACTGACTGAATGAAAGGAGCTGGCATCTCACTCTCTTTGAATCTTCTTTATCATGCTAGGATTAGCAGGAAAAAGCAAAAAATTTCATAATTGCACCTTGCAATGCGGAGAAATTACTGTTTGTGCATTTACAATATTCATTGATTTTTGCCATTGAAAAACATCATGTTATTCATATACCAGAAATGTTTGAAGCTACTGACTGAATGAAAAGAGATGGCATCTCACTCTCTTTGAATTTTCTTTATCATGCTAAGAGGAGCAGGAAAAAGCAAAAAATTTCAGAATTGCACCTTGCAATGTGGAGATATTACTGTTGGTGCATTTACAATATTCATTGATTTTTGCCATTGAAAAACGTCCAGAAATGTTTGAAGCTACTGACTGAATGAAAGGAGCTGGCATCTCACTCTCTTTGAATCTTCTTTATCATGCTAGGATTAGCAGGAAAAAGCAAAAAATTTCAGAATTGCACCTTGCAATGCGGAGAAATTACTGTTTGTGCATTTACAATATTCATTGATTTTTGCCATTGAAAAACATGATGTTATTCGTATACCAGAAATGTTTGAAGCTACTGACTGAATGAAAAGAGCTGGCATCTCACTCTCTTTGAATCTTCTTTATCATGCTAAGAGGAGCAGGAAAAAGCAAAAAATTTCAGAATTGCACCTTGCAATGTGGAGATATTACTGTTTGTGCATTTACAATATTCATTGATTTTTGCCATTGAAAAATGTCCAGAAATGTTTGAAGCTACTGACTGAATGAAAGGAGCTGGCATCTCACTCTCTTTGAATCTTCTTTATCATGCTAGGATTAGCAGGAAAAAGCAAAAAATTTCAGAATTGCACCTTGCAATGCGGAGAAATTACTGTTTGTGCATTTACAATATTCATTGCTTTTTGCCATTGAAAAACATCATGTTATTCATATACCAGAAATGTTTGAAGCTACTGACTGAATGAAAAGAGCTGGCATCTCACTCTCTTTGAATCTTCTTTATCATGCTAAGCGGAGCAGGAAAAAGCAAAAAATTTCAGAATTGCACCTTGCAATGTGGAGATATTACTGTTTGTGCATTTACAATATTCATTGATTTTTGCCATTGAGAAACGTCTAGAAATGTTTGAAGCTACTGACTGAATGAAAGGAGCTGGCATCTCACTCTCTTTGAATCTTCTTTATCATGCTAGGATTAGCAGGAAAAAGCAAAAAATTTCAGAATTGCACCTTGAAATGCGGAGAAATTACTGTTTGTGCATTTACAATATTCATTGATTTTTGCCATTGAAAAACATCATGTTATTCATATACCAGAAATGTTTGAAGCTACTGACTGAATGAAAAGAGCTGGCATCTCACTCTCTTTGAATCTTCTTTATCATGCTAAGAGGAGCAGGAAAAAGCAAAAAATTTCAGAATTGCACCTTGCAATGTGGAGATATTACTGTTTGTGCATTTACAATATTCATTGATTTTTGCCATTGAAAAATGTCCAGAAATGTTTGAAGCTACTAACTGAATGAAAGGAGCTGGCATCTCACTCTCTTTGAATCTTCTTTATCATGCTAGGATTAGCAGGAAAAAGCAAAAAATTTCAGAATTGCACCTTGCAATGCGGAGATATTACTGTTTGTGCATTTACAATATTCACTGATTTTTGCCATTGAAAAACGTACAGAAATGTTTGAAGCTACTGACTGAATGAAAAGAGCTGGCATCTCACTCTCTTTGAATCTTCTTTATCATGCAAGGATTAGCAGGAAAAAGCAAAAAATTTCAGAATTGCACCTTGCAATGCGGAGAAATTACTGTTTGTGCATTTACAATATTCATTGATTTTTGCCATTGAAAAACATCATGTTATTCATATACCAGAAATGTTTGAAGCTACTGACTGAATGAAAAGAGCTGGCATCTCACTCTCTTTGAATCTTCTTTATCATGCTAAGAGGAGCAGGAAAAAGCAAAAAAATTCAGAATTGCACCTTGCAATGTGAAGATATTACTGTTTGTACATTTACAATATTCATTGATTTTTGCCATTGAAAAACGTCCAGAAATGTTTGAAGCTACTGACTGAATGAAAGGAGCTGGCATCTCACTCTCTTTGAATCTTCCTTATCATGCTAGGATTAGCAGGAAAAAGCAAAAAATTTCAGAATTGCACCTTGCAATGCGGAGAAATTACTGTTTGTGCATTTACAATATTCATTGATTTTTGCCTTTGAAAAACATCATGTTATTCATATACCAGAAATGTTTGAAGCTACTGACTGAATGAAAAGAGCTGGCATCTCACTCTCTTTGAATCTTCTTTATCATGCTAAGAGGAGCAGGAAAAAGCAAAAAATTTCAGAATTGCACCTTGCAATGTGGAGATATTACTGTTTGTGCATTTACAATATTCATTGATTTTTGACATTGAAAAACGTCCAGAAATGTTTGAAGCTACTGACTGAATGAAAGGAGCTGGCATCTCACTCTCTTTGAATCTTCTTTATCATGCTAGGATTAGCAGGAAAAAGCAAAAAATTTCAGAATTGCACCTTGCAATGCGGAGAAATTACTGTTTGTGCATTTACAATATTCATTGATTTTTGCCATTGAAAAACATCATGTTATTCATATACCAGAAATGTTTGAAGCTACTGACTGAATGAAAAGAGCTGGCATCTCACTCTCTTTGAATCTTCTTTATCATGCTAAGAGGAGCAGGAAAAAGCAAAAAATTTCAGAATTGCACCTTGCAATGTGGAGATATTACTGTTGGTGCATTTACAATATTCATTGATTTTTGCCATTGAAAAACGTCCAGAAATGTTTGAAGCTACTGACTGAATGAAAGGAGCTGGCATCTCACTCTCTTTGAATCTTCTTTATCATGCTAGGATTAGCAGGAAAAAGCAAAAAATTTCAGAATTGCACCTTGCAATGCGGAGAAATTACTGTTTGTGCATTTACAATATTCATTGATTTTTGCCATTGAAAAACATGATGTTATTCGTATACCAGAAATGTTTGAAGCTACTGACTGAATGAAAAGAGCTGGCATCTCACTCTCTTTGAATCTTCTTTATCATGCTAAGAGGAGCAGGAAAAAGCAAAAAATTTCAGAATTGCACCTTGCAATGTGGAGATATTACTGTTTGTGCATTTACAATATTCATTGATTTTTGCCATTGAAAAATGTCCAGAAATGTTTGAAGCTACTGACTGAATGAAAGGAGCTGGCATCTCACTCTCTTTGAATCTTCTTTATCATGCTAGGATTAGCAGGAAAAAGCAAAAAATTTCAGAATTGCACCTTGCAATGCGGAGAAATTACTGTTTGTGCATTTACAATATTCATTGCTTTTTGCCATTGAAAAACATCATGTTATTCATATACCAGAAATGTTTGAAGCTACTGACTGAATGAAAAGAGCTGGCATCTCACTCTCTTTGAATCTTCTTTATCATGCTAAGCGGAGCAGGAAAAAGCAAAAAATTTCAGAATTGCACCTTGCAATGTGGAGATATTACTGTTTGTGCATTTGCAATATTCATTGATTTTTGCCATTGAGAAACGTCTAGAAATGTTTGAAGCTACTGACTGAATGAAAGGAGCTGGCATCTCACTCTCTTTGAATCTTCTTTATCATGCTAGGATTAGCAGGAAAAAGCAAAAAATTTCAGAATTGCACCTTGAAATGCGGAGAAATTACTGTTTGTGCATTTACAATATTCATTGATTTTTGCCATTGAAAAACATCATGTTATTCATATACCAGAAATGTTTGAAGCTACTGACTGAATGAAAAGAGCTGGCATCTCACTCTCTTTGAATCTTCTTTATCATGCTAAGAGGAGCAGGAAAAAGCAAAAAATTTCAGAATTGCACCTTGCAATGTGGAGATATTACTGTTTGTGCATTTACAATATTCATTGATTTTTGCCATTGAAAAATGTCCAGAAATGTTTGAAGCTACTAACTGAATGAAAGGAGCTGGCATCTCACTCTCTTTGAATCTTCTTTATCATGCTAGGATTAGCAGGAAAAAGCAAAAAATTTCAGAATTGCACCTTGCAATGCGGAGATATTACTGTTTGTGCATTTACAATATTCACTGATTTTTGCCATTGAAAAACGTCCAGAAATGTTTGAAGCTACTGACTGAATGAAAAGAGCTGGCATCTCACTCTCTTTGAATCTTCTTTATCATGCAAGGATTAGCAGGAAAAAGCAAAAAATTTCAGAATTGCACCTTGCAATGCGGAGAAATTACTGTTTGTGCATTTACAATATTCATTGATTTTTGCCATTGAAAAACATCATGTTATTCATATACCAGAAATGTTTGAAGCTACTGACTGAATGAAAAGAGCTGGCATCTCACTCTCTTTGAATCTTCTTTATCATGCTAAGAGGAGCAGGAAAAAGCAAAAAAATTCAGAATTGCACCTTGCAATGTGAAGATATTACTGTTTGTACATTTACAATATTCATTGATTTTTGCCATTGAAAAACGTCCAGAAATGTTTGAAGCTACTGACTGAATGAAAGGAGCTGGCATCTCACTCTCTTTGAATCTTCCTTATCATGCTAGGATTAGCAGGAAAAAGCAAAAAATTTCAGAATTGCACCTTGCAATGCGGAGAAATTACTGTTTGTGCATTTACAATATTCATTGATTTTTGCCTTTGAAAAACATCATGTTATTCATATACCAGAAATGTTTGAAGCTACTGACTGAATGAAAAGAGCTGGCATCTCACTCTCTTTGAATCTTCTTTATCATGCTAAGAGGAGCAGGAAAAAGCAAAAAATTTCAGAATTGCACCTTGCAATGTGGAGATATTACTGTTTGTGCATTTACAATATTCATTGATTTTTGCCATTGATAAACGTCCAGAAATGTTTGAAGCTACTGACTGAATGAAAGGAGCTGGCATCTCACTCTCTTTGAATCTTCTTTATCATGCTAGGATTAGCAGGAAAAAGCAAAAAATTTCAGAATTGCACCTTGCAATGCGGAGATATTACTGTTTGTGCATTTACAATATTCATTGATTTTTGCCATTGAAAAACGTCCAGAAATGTTTGAAGCTACTGACTGAATGAAAGGAGCTGGCATCTCCCTCTCTTTGAATCTTCTTTATCATGCTAGGATTAGCAGGAAAAAGCAAAAAATTTCAGAATTGCACCTTGCAATGCGGAGAAATTACTGTTTGTGCATTTACAATATTCATTGATTTTTGTCATTGAAAAACATCATGTTATTCATATACCAGAAATGTTTGAAGCTACTGACTGAATGAAAAGAGCTGGCATCTCACTCTCTTTGAATCTTCTTTATCATGCTAAGAGGAGCAGGAAAAAGCAAAAAATTTCAGAATTGCACCTTGCAATGTGGAGATATTACTGTTTGTGCATTTACAATATTCATTGATTTTTGCCATTGAAAAATGTCCAGAAATGTTTGAAGCTACTAACTGAATGAAAGGAGCTGGCATCTCACTCTCTTTGAATCTTCTTTATCATGATAGGATTAGCAGGAAAAAGCAAAAAATTTCAGAATTGCACCTTGCAATGCGGAGATATTACTGTTTGTGCATTTACAATATTCACTGATTTTTGCCATTGAAAAACGTCCAGAAATGTTTGAAGCTACTGACTGAATGAAAGGAGCTGGCATCTCACTCTCTTTGAATCTTCTTTATCATGCAAGGATTAGCAGGAAAAAGCAAAAAATTTCAGAATTGCACCTTGCAATGCGGAGAAATTACTGTTTGTGCATTTACAATATTCATTGATTTTTGCCATTGAAAAACATCATGTTATTCATATACCAGAAATGTTTGAAGCTACTGACTGAATGAAAAGAGCTGGCATCTCACTCTCTTTGAATCTTCTTTATCATGCTAAGAGGAGCAGGAAAAAGCAAAAAATTTCAGAATTGCACCTTGCAATGCGGAGAAATTGCTGTTTGTGCATTTACAATATTCATTGATTTTTGCCATTGAAAAACATCATGTTATTCATATACCAGAAATGTTTGAAGCTACTGACTGAATGAAAAGAGCTGACATCTCACTCTCTTTGAATCTTCTTTATCATGCTAAGAGGAGCAGGAAAAAGCAAAAAATTTCAGAATTGCACCTTGCAATGTGGAGATATTACTGTTTGTGCATTTACAATATTCAATGATTTTTGCCATTGAAAAACGTCCAGAAATGTTTGAAGCTACTGACTGAATGAAAGGAGCTGGCATCTCACTCTCTTTGAATCTTCTTTATCATGCTAGGATTAGCAGGAAAAAGCAAAAAATTTCAGAATTGCACCTTGCAATGCGGAGAAATTACTGTTTGTGCATTTACAATATTCATTGATTTTTGCCTTTGAAAAACATCATGTTATTCATATACCAGAAATGTTTGAAGCTACTGACTGAATGAAAAGAGCTGTCATCTCACTCTCTTTGAATCTTCTTTATCATGCTAAGAGGAGCAGGAAAAAGCAAAAAATTTCAGAATTGCACCTTGCAATGTGGAGATAATACTGTTTGTGCATTTACAATATTCATTGATTTTTGCCATTGAAAAACGTCCAGAAATGTTTGAAGCTACTGACTGAATGAAAGGAGCTGGCATCTCACTCTCTTTGAATCTTCTTTATCATGCTAGGATTAGCAGGAAAAAGCAAAAAATTTCAGAATTGCACCTTGCAATGCGGAGATATTACTGTTTGTGCATTTACAATATTCATTGATTTTTGCCATTGAAAAACGTCCAGAAATGTTTGAAGCTACTGACTGAATGAAAGGAGCTGGCATCTCACTCTCTTTGAATCTTCTTTATCATGCTAGGATTAGCAGGAAAAAGCAAAAAATTTCAGAATTGCACCTTGCAATGCGGAGAAATTACTGTTTGTGCATTTACAATATTCATTGATTTTTGCCATTGAAAAACATCATGTTATTCATATACCAGAAATGTTTGAAGCTACTGACTGAATGAAAAGAGCTGGCATCTCACTCTCTTTGAATCTTCTTTATCATGCTAAGAGGAGCAGGAAAAAGCAAAAAATTTCAGAATTGCACCTTGCAATGTGGAGATATTACTGTTTGTGCATTTACAATATTCATTGATTTTTGACATAGAAAAACATCATGTTATTCATATACCAGAAATGTTTGAAGCTACTGACTGAATGAAAAGAGCTGGCATCTCACTCTCTTTGAATCTTCTTTATCATGCTAGGATTAGCAGGAAAAAGCAAAAAATTTCAGAATTGCACCTTGCAATGCGGAGATATTACTGTTTGTGCATTTACAATATTCACTGATTTTTGCCATTGAAAAACGTCCAGAAATGTTTGAAGCTACTGACTGAATGAAAGGAGCTGGCATCTCACTCTCTTTGAATCTTCTTTATCATGCTAGGATTAGCAGGAAAAAGCAAAAAATTTCAGAATTGCACCTTGCAATGCGGAGAAATTACTGTTTGTGCATTTACAATATTCATTGATTTTTGCCATTGAAAAACTTCATGTTATTCATATACCAGAAATGTTTGAAGCTACTGACTGAATGAAGAGAGCTGGCATCTCACTCTCTTTGAATCTTCTTTATCATGCTAAGAGGAGCAGGAAAAAGCAAAAAATTTCAGAATTGCACCTTGCAATGTGGAGATATTACTGTTTGTGCATTTACAATATTCATTGATTTTTGCCATTGAAAAACGTCCAGAAATGTTTGAAGCTACTGACTGAATGAAAGGAGCTGGCAACTCACTCTCTTTGAATCTTCTTTATCATGCTAGGATTAGCAGGAAAAAGCAAAAAATTTCAGAATTGCACCTTGCAATGCGGAGAAATTACTGTTTGTGCATTTACAATATTCATTGATTTTTGCCATTGAAAAACATCATGTTATTCATATACCAGAAATGTTTGAAGCTACTGACTGAATGAAAATAGCTGGCATCTCACTCTCTTTGAATCTTCTTTATCATGCTAAGAGGAGCAGGAAAAAGCAAAAAATTTCAGAATTGCACCTTGCAATGTGGAGATATTACTGTTTGTGCATTTACAATATTCATTGATTTTTGCCATTGAAAAACGTCCAGAAATGTTTGAAGCTACTGACTGAATGAAAGGAGCTGGCATCTCACTCTCTTTGAATCTTCTTTATCATGCTAGGATTAGCAGGAAAAAGCAAAAAATTTCAGAATTGCACCTTGCAATGCGGAGAAATTACTGTTTGTGCATTTACAATATTCATTGATTTTTGCCATTGAAAAACATGTTATTCATATACCAGAAATGTTTGAAGCTACTGTCTGAATGAAAAGAGCTGGCATCTCACTCTCTTTGAATCTTCTTTATCATGCTAAGAGGAGCAGGAAAAAGCAAAAAATTTCAGAATTGCACCTTGCAATGTGGAGATATTACTGGTTGTGCATTTACAATATTCATTGATTTTTGCCATTGAAAAACGTCCAGAAATGTTTGAAGCTACTGACTGAATGAAAGGAGCTGGCATTTCACTCTCTTTGAATCTTCTTTATCATGCTAGGATTAGCAGGAAAAAGCAAAAAATTTCAGAATTGCACCTTGCAATGCGGAGAAATTACTGTTTGTGCATTTACAATATTCATTGATTTTTGCCATTGAAAAACATCATGTTATTCATATACCAGAAATGTTTGAAGCTACTGACTGAATGAAAAGAGCTGGCATCTCACTCTCTTTGAATCTTCTTTATCATGCTAAGAGGAGCAGGAAAAAGCAAAAAATTTCAGAATTGCACCTTGCAATGCGGAGATATTACTGTTTGTGCATTTACAATATTCATTGATTTTTGCCATTGAAAAACGTCCAGAAATGTTTGAAGCTACTGACTGAATGAAAGGAGCTGGCATCTCACTCTCTTTGAATCTTCTTTATCATGCTAGGATTAGCAGGAAAAAGCAAAAAATTTCAGAATTGCACCTTGCAATGCGGAGAAATTACTGTTTGTGCATTTACAATATTCAATGATTTTTGCCATTGAAAAACATCATGTTATTCATATACCAGAAATGTTTGAAGCTACTGACTGAATGAAAAGAGCTGGCATCTCACTCTCTTTGAATCTTCTTTATCATGCTAAGAGGAGCAGGAAAAAGCAAAAAATTTCAGAATTGCACCTTGCAATGTGGAGATATTACTGTTTGTGCATTTACAATATTCATTGATTTTTGCCATTGAAAAATGTCCAGAAATGTTTGAAGCTACTGACTGAATGAAAGGAGCTGGCATCTCACTCTCTTTGAATCTTCTTTATCATGCTAGGATTAGCAGGAAAAAGCAAAAAATTTCAGAATTGCACCTTGCAATGCAGAGAAATTACTGTTTGTGCATTTACAATATTCATTGATTTTTGCCATTGAAAAACATCATGTTATTCATATACCAGAAATGTTTGAAGCTACTGACTGAATGAAAAGAGCTGGCATCTCACTCTCTTTGAATCTTCTTTATCATGCTAAGAGGAGCAGGAAAAAGCAAAAAATTTCAGAATTGCACCTTGCAATGTGGAGATATTACTGTTTGTGCATTTACAATATTCATTGATTTTTGCCATTGAAAAACATCATGTTATTCATATACCAGAAATGTTTGAAGCTACTGACTGAATGAAAAGAGCTGGCATCTCACTCTCTTTGAATGTTCTTTATCATGCTAAGAGGAGCAGGAAAAAGCAAAAAATTTCAGAATTGCACCTTGCAATGCGGAGATATTACTGTTTGTGCATTTACAATATTCATTGATTTTTGCCATTGAAAAACGTCCAGAAATGTTTGAAGCTACTGACTGAATGAAAGGAGCTGGCATCTCTCTCTCTTTGAATCTTCTTTATCATGCTAGGATTAGCAGGAAAAAGCAAAAAATTTCAGAATTGCACCTTGCAATGCGGAGATATTACTGTTTGTGCATTTACAATATTCATTGATTTTTGCCATTGAAAAACGTCCAGAAATGTTTGAAGCTACTGACTGAATGAAAGGAGCTGGCATCTCACTCTCTTTGAATCTTCTTTATCATGCTAGGATTAGCAGGAAAAAGCAAAAAATTTCAGAATTGCACCTTGCAATGCGGAGAAATTACTGTTTGTGCATTTACAATATTCATTGATTTTTGCCATTGAAAAACATCATGTTATTCATATACCAGAAATGTTTGAAGCTACTGACTGAATGAAAAGAGCTGGCATCTCACTCTCTTTGAATCTTCTTTATCATGCTAAGAGGAGCAGGAAAAAGCAAAAAATTTCAGAATTGCACCTTGCAATGTGGAGATATTACTGTTTGTGCATTTACAATATTCATTGATTTTTGATATTGAAAAACGTCCAGAAATGTTTGAAGCTACTGACTGAATGAAAGGAGCTGGCATCTCACTCTCTTTGAATCTTCTTTATCATGCTAGGATTAGCAGGAAAAAGCAAAAAATTTCAGAATTGCACCTTGCAATGTGTAGATATTACTGTTTGTGCATTTACAATATTCATTCATTTTTGCCACTGAAAAACGTCCAGAAATGTTTGAAGCTACTGACTGAATGAAAGGAGCTGGCATCTCACTCTCTTTGAATCTTCTTTATCATGCTAGGATTAGCAGGAAAAAGCAAAAAATTTCAGAATTGCACCTTGCAATGTGGAGATATTACTGTTTGTGCATTTACAATATTCATTGATTTTTGCCATTGAAAAACGTCCAGAAATGTTTGAAGCTACTGACTGAATGAAAGGAGCTGGCATCTCACTCTCTTTGAATCTTATTTATCATGCTAGGATTAGCAGGAAAAAGCAAAAAATTTCAGAATTGCACCTTGCAATGCGGAGAAATTACTGTTTGTGCATTTACAATATTCATTGATTTTTGCCATTGAAAAACATCATGTTATTCATATACCAGAAATGTTTGACGCTACTGACTGAATGAAAAGAGCTGGCATCTCACTCTCTTTGAATCTTCTTTATCATGCTAAGAGGAGCAGGAAAAAGCAAAAAATTTCAGAATTGCACCTTGCAATGTGGAGATATTACTGTTTGTGCATTTACAATATTCATTGATTTTTGCCATTGAAAAACGTCCAGAAATGTTTGAAGCTAATGACTGAATGAAAGGAGCTGGCATCTCACTCTCTTTGAATCTTCTTTATCATGCTAGGATTAGCAGGAAAAAGCAAAAAATTTCAGAATTGCACCTTGCAATGCGGAGAAATTACTGTTTGTGCATTTACAATATTCATTGATTTTTGCCATTGAAAAACATCATGTTATTCATATACCAGAAATGTTTGAAGCTACTGACTGAATGAAAAGAGCTGGCATCTCACTCTCTTTGAATCTTCTTTATCATGCTAAGAGGAGCAGGAAAAAGCAAAAAATTTCAGAATTGCACCTTGCAATGTGGAGATATTACTGTTTGTGCATTTACAATATTCATTGATTTTTGCCATTGAAAAACGTCCAGAAATGTTTGAAGCTACTGACTGAATGAAAGGAGCTGGCATCTCACTCTCTTTGAATCTTCTTTATCATGCTAGGATTAGCAGGAAAAAGCAAAAAATTTCAGAATTGCACTTTGCAAAGCGGAGAAATTACTGTTTGTGCATTTACAATATTCATTGATTTTTGCCATTGAAAAACTTCATGTTATTCATATACCAGAAATGTTTGAAGCTACTGACTGAATGAAAACAGCTGGCATCTCAATCTCTTTGAATCTTCTTTATCATGCTAAGAGGAGCAGGAAAAAGCAAAAAATTTCAGAATTGCACCTTGCAATGCGGAGATATTGTTTGTGCATTTACAATATTCATTGATTTTTTCCATTGAAAAACGTCCAGAAATGTTTGAAGCTACTGACTGAATGAAAGGAGCTGGCATCTCACTCTCTTTGAATCTTCATTATCATGCTAGGATTAGCAGGAAAAAGCAAAAAATTTCAGAATTGCACCTTCCAATGCGGAGAAATTACTGTTTTTGCATTTACAATATTCATTGATTTTTTGCCATTGAAAAACATCATGTTATTCATATACCAGAAATGTTTGAAGCTACTGACTGAATGAAAAGAGCTGGCATCTCACTCTCTTTGAATCTTCTTTATCATGCTAAGAGGAGCAGGAAAAAGCAAAAAATTTCAGAATTGCACCTTGCAATGTGAAGATATTACGGTTTGTGCATTTACAATATTCATTGATTTTTGCCATTGAAAAACGTCCAGAAATGTTTGAAGCTACTGACTGAATGAAAGGAGCTGGCATCTCACTCTCTTTGAATCTTCTTTATCATGCTAGGATTAGCAGGAAAAAGCAAAAAATTTCAGAATTGCACCTTGCAATGCGGAGAAATTACTGTTTGTGCATTTACAATATTCATTGATTTTTGCCATTGAAAAACATCATGTTATTCATATACCAGAAATGTTTGAAGCTACTGACTAAATGAAAAGAGCTGGCATCTCACTCTCTTTGAATCTTCTTTATCATGCTAAGAGGAGCAGGAAAAAGCAAAAAATTTCAGAATTGCAACTTGCAATGTGGAGATATTACTGTTTGTGCATTTACAATATTCATTGATTTTTGCCATTGAAAAACGTCCAGAAATGTTTGAGGCTACTGACTGAATGAAAGGAGCTGGCATCTCACTCTCTTTGAATCTTCTTTATCATGCTAGGATTAGCAGGAAAAAGCAAAAAATTTCAGAATTGCACCTTGCAATGCGGAGAAATTACTGTTTGTGCATTTACAATATTCATTGATTTTTGCCATTGAAAAACATCATGTTATTCATATACCAGAAATGTTTGAAGCTACTGACTGAATGAAAAGAGCTGGCATCTCACTCTCTTTGAATCTTCTTTATCATGCTAAGAGGAGCAGGAAAAAGCAAAAAATTTCAGAATTGCACCTTGCAATGTGGAGATATTACTGTTTGTGCATTTACAATATTCATTGATTTTTGCCATTGAAAAACGTCCAGAAATGTTTGAAGCTACTGACTGAATGAAAGGAGCTGGCATCTCACTCTCTTTGAATCTTCTTTATCATGCTAGGATTAGCAGGAAAAAGCAAAAAATTTCAGAATTGCACCTTGCAATGCGGAGATATTACTGTTTGTGCATTTACAATATTCATTGATTTTTGCCATTGAAAAACGTCCAGAAATGTTTGAAGCTACTGACTGAATGAAAGGAGCTGGCATCTCACTCTCTTTGAATCTTCTTTATCATGCTAGGATTAGCAGGAAAAAGCAAAAAATTTCAGAATTGCACCTTGCAATGCGGAGAAATTACTGTTTGTGCATTTACAATATTCATTGATTTTTGCCATTGAAAAACATCATGTTATTCATATACCAGAAATGTTTGAAGCTACTGACTGAATGAAAAGAGCTGGCATCTCACTCTCTTTGAATCTTCTTTATCATGCTAAGAGGAGCAGGAAAAAGCAAAAAATTTCAGAATTGCACCTTGCAATGTGGAGATATTACTGTTTGTTCATTTACAATATTCATTGATTTTTGATATTGAAAAACGTCCAGAAATGTTTAAAGCTACTGACTGAATGAAAGGAGCTGGCATCTCACTCTCTTTGAATCTTCTTTATCATGCTAAGAGGAGCAGGAAAAAGCAAAAAATTTCAGAATTGCACCTTGCAATGTGGAGATATTACTGTTTGTGCATTTACAATATTCATTGATTTTTGCCATTGAAAAACATCATGTTATTCATATACCAGAAATGTTTGAAGCTACTGACTGAATGAAAAGAGCTGGCATCTCACTCTCTTTGAATGTTCTTTATCATGCTAAGAGGAGCAGGAAAAAGCAAAAAATTTCAGAATTGCACCTTGCAATGCGGAGATATTACTGTTTGTGCATTTACAATATTCATTGATTTTTGCCATTGAAAAACGTCCAGAAATGTTTGAAGCTACTGACTGAATGAAAGGAGCTGGCATCTCTCTCTCTTTGAATCTTCTTTATCATGCTAGGATTAGCAGGAAAAAGCAAAAAATTTCAGAATTGCACCTTGCAATGCGGAGATATTACTGTTTGTGCATTTACAATATTCATTGATTTTTGCCATTGAAAAACGTCCAGAAATGTTTGAAGCTACTGACTGAATGAAAGGAGCTGGCATCTCACTCTCTTTGAATCTTCTTTATCATGCTAGGATTAGCAGGAAAAAGCAAAAAATTTCAGAATTGCACCTTGCAATGCGGAGAAATTACTGTTTGTGCATTTACAATATTCATTGATTTTTGCCATTGAAAAACATCATGTTATTCATATACCAGAAATGTTTGAAGCTACTGACTGAATGAAAAGAGCTGGCATCTCACTCTCTTTGAATCTTCTTTATCATGCTAAGAGGAGCAGGAAAAAGCAAAAAATTTCAGAATTGCACCTTGCAATGTGGAGATATTACTGTTTGTGCATTTACAATATTCATTGATTTTTGATATTGAAAAACGTCCAGAAATGTTTGAAGCTACTGACTGAATGAAAGGAGCTGGCATCTCACTCTCTTTGAATCTTCTTTATCATGCTAGGATTAGCAGGAAAAAGCAAAAAATTTCAGAATTGCACCTTGCAATGTGTAGATATTACTGTTTGTGCATTTACAATATTCATTCATTTTTGCCACTGAAAAACGTCCAGAAATGTTTGAAGCTACTGACTGAATGAAAGGAGCTGGCATCTCACTCTCTTTGAATCTTCTTTATCATGCTAGGATTAGCAGGAAAAAGCAAAAAATTTCAGAATTGCACCTTGCAATGTGGAGATATTACTGTTTGTGCATTTACAATATTCATTGATTTTTGCCATTGAAAAACGTCCAGAAATGTTTGAAGCTACTGACTGAATGAAAGGAGCTGGCATCTCACTCTCTTTGAATCTTATTTATCATGCTAGGATTAGCAGGAAAAAGCAAAAAATTTCAGAATTGCACCTTGCAATGCGGAGAAATTACTGTTTGTGCATTTACAATATTCATTGATTTTTGCCATTGAAAAACATCATGTTATTCATATACCAGAAATGTTTGACGCTACTGACTGAATGAAAAGAGCTGGCATCTCACTCTCTTTGAATCTTCTTTATCATGCTAAGAGGAGCAGGAAAAAGCAAAAAATTTCAGAATTGCACCTTGCAATGTGGAGATATTACTGTTTGTGCATTTACAATATTCATTGATTTTTGCCATTGAAAAACGTCCAGAAATGTTTGAAGCTAATGACTGAATGAAAGGAGCTGGCATCTCACTCTCTTTGAATCTTCTTTATCATGCTAGGATTAGCAGGAAAAAGCAAAAAATTTCAGAATTGCACCTTGCAATGCGGAGAAATTACTGTTTGTGCATTTACAATATTCATTGATTTTTGCCATTGAAAAACATCATGTTATTCATATACCAGAAATGTTTGAAGCTACTGACTGAATGAAAAGAGCTGGCATCTCACTCTCTTTGAATCTTCTTTATCATGCTAAGAGGAGCAGGAAAAAGCAAAAAATTTCAGAATTGCACCTTGCAATGTGGAGATATTACTGTTTGTGCATTTACAATATTCATTGATTTTTGCCATTGAAAAACGTCCAGAAATGTTTGAAGCTACTGACTGAATGAAAGGAGCTGGCATCTCACTCTCTTTGAATCTTCTTTATCATGCTAGGATTAGCAGGAAAAAGCAAAAAATTTCAGAATTGCACTTTGCAAAGCGGAGAAATTACTGTTTGTGCATTTACAATATTCATTGATTTTTGCCATTGAAAAACTTCATGTTATTCATATACCAGAAATGTTTGAAGCTACTGACTGAATGAAAACAGCTGGCATCTCAATCTCTTTGAATCTTCTTTATCATGCTAAGAGGAGCAGGAAAAAGCAAAAAATTTCAGAATTGCACCTTGCAATGCGGAGATATTGTTTGTGCATTTACAATATTCATTGATTTTTTCCATTGAAAAACGTCCAGAAATGTTTGAAGCTAATGACTGAATGAAAGGAGCTGGCATCTCACTCTCTTTGAATCTTCATTATCATGCTAGGATTAGCAGGAAAAAGCAAAAAATTTCAGAATTGCACCTTCCAATGCGGAGAAATTACTGTTTTTGCATTTACAATATTCATTGATTTTTTGCCATTGAAAAACATCATGTTATTCATATACCAGAAATGTTTGAAGCTACTGACTGAATGAAAAGAGCTGGCATCTCACTCTCTTTGAATCTTCTTTATCATGCTAAGAGGAGCAGGAAAAAGCAAAAAATTTCAGAATTGCACCTTGCAATGTGAAGATATTACGGTTTGTGCATTTACAATATTCATTGATTTTTGCCATTGAAAAACGTCCAGAAATGTTTGAAGCTACTGACTGAATGAAAGGAGCTGGCATCTCACTCTCTTTGAATCTTCTTTATCATGCTAGGATTAGCAGGAAAAAGCAAAAAATTTCAGAATTGCACCTTGCAATGCGGAGAAATTACTGTTTGTGCATTTACAATATTCATTGATTTTTGCCATTGAAAAACATCATGTTATTCATATACCAGAAATGTTTGAAGCTACTGACTAAATGAAAAGAGCTGGCATCTCACTCTCTTTGAATCTTCTTTATCATGCTAAGAGGAGCAGGAAAAAGCAAAAAATTTCAGAATTGCAACTTGCAATGTGGAGATATTACTGTTTGTGCATTTACAATATTCATTGATTTTTGCCATTGAAAAACGTCCAGAAATGTTTGAGGCTACTGACTGAATGAAAGGAGCTGGCATCTCACTCTCTTTGAATCTTCTTTATCATGCTAGGATTAGCAGGAAAAAGCAAAAAATTTCAGAATTGCACCTTGCAATGCGGAGAAATTACTGTTTGTGCATTTACAATATTCATTGATTTTTGCCATTGAAAAACATCATGTTATTCATATACCAGAAATGTTTGAAGCTACTGACTGAATGAAAAGAGCTGGCATCTCACTCTCTTTGAATCTTCTTTATCATGCTAAGAGGAGCAGGAAAAAGCAAAAAATTTCAGAATTGCACCTTGCAATGTGGAGATATTACTGTTTGTGCATTTACAATATTCATTGATTTTTGCCATTGAAAAACGTCCAGAAATGTTTGAAGCTACTGACTGAATGAAAGGAGCTGGCATCTCACTCTCTTTGAATCTTCTTTATCATGCTAGGATTAGCAGGAAAAAGCAAAAAATTTCAGAATTGCACCTTGCAATGCGGAGATATTACTGTTTGTGCATTTACAATATTCATTGATTTTTGCCATTGAAAAACGTCCAGAAATGTTTGAAGCTACTGACTGAATGAAAGGAGCTGGCATCTCACTCTCTTTGAATCTTCTTTATCATGCTAGGATTAGCAGGAAAAAGCAAAAAATTTCAGAATTGCACCTTGCAATGCGGAGAAATTACTGTTTGTGCATTTACAATATTCATTGATTTTTGCCATTGAAAAACATCATGTTATTCATATACCAGAAATGTTTGAAGCTACTGACTGAATGAAAAGAGCTGGCATCTCACTCTCTTTGAATCTTCTTTATCATGCTAAGAGGAGCAGGAAAAAGCAAAAAATTTCAGAATTGCACCTTGCAATGTGGAGATATTACTGTTTGTTCATTTACAATATTCATTGATTTTTGATATTGAAAAACGTCCAGAAATGTTTAAAGCTACTGACTGAATGAAAGGAGCTGGCATCTCACTCTCTTTGAATCTTCTTTATCATGCTAGGATTAGCAGGAAAAAGCAAAAAATTTCAGAATTGCACCTTGCAATGTGTAGATATTACTGTTTGTGCATTTACAATATTCATTGATTTTTGCCACTGAAAAACGTCCAGAAATGTTTGAAGCTACTGACTGAATGAAAGGAGCTGGCATCTCACTCTCTTTGAATCTTCTTTATCATGCTAGGATTAGCAGGAAAAAGCAAAAAATTTCAGAATTGCACCTTGCAATGTGGAGATATTACTGTTTGTGCATTTACAATATTCATTGATTTTTGCCATTGAAAAACGTCCAGAAATGTTTGAAGCTACTGACTGAATGAAAGGATCTGGCATCTCACTCTCTTTGAATCTTCTTTATCATGCTAGGATTAGCAGGAAAAAGCAAAAAATTTCAGAATTGCACCTTGCAATGCGGAGAAATTACTGTTTGTGCATTTACAATATTCATTGATTTTTGCCATTGAAAAACATCATGTTATTCATATACCAGAAATGTTTGAAGCTACTGACTGAATGAAAAGAGCTGGCATCTCACTCTCTTTGAATCTTCTTTATCATGCTAAGAGGAGCAGGAAAAAGCAAAAAATTTCAGAATTGCACCTTGCAATGTGGAGATATTACTGTTTGTGCATTTACAATATTCATTGATTTTTGCCATTGAAAAACGTACAGAAATGTTTGAAGCTACTGACTGAATGAAAGGAGCTGGCATCTCACTCTCTTTGAATCTTCTTTATCATGCTAGGATTAGCAGGAAAAAGCAAAAAATTTCAGAATTGCACATTGCAATGCGGAGAAATTACTGTTTGTGCATTTACAATATTCATTGATTTTTGCCATTGAAAAACATCATGTTATTCATATACCAGAAATGTTTGAAGCTACTGACTGAATGAAAAGAGCTGGCATCTCACTCTCTTTGAATCTTCTTTATCATGCTAAGAGGAGCAGGAAAAAGCAAAAAATTTCAGAATTGCACCTTGCAATGTGGAGATATTACTGTTTGTGCATTTACAATATTCATTGATTTTTGCCATTGAAAAACGTCCAGAAATGTTTGAAGCTACTGACTGAATGAAAGGAGCTGGCATCTCACTCTCTTTGAATCTTCTTTATCATGCTAGGATTAGCAGGAAAAAGCAAAAAATTTCAGAATTGCACCTTGCAAAGCGGAGAAATTACTGTTTGTGCATTTACAATATTCATTGATTTTTGCCATTGAAAAACTTCATGTTATTCATATACCAGAAATGTTTGAAGCTACTGACTGAATGAAAACAGCTGGCATCTCACTCTCTTTGAATCTTCTTTATCATGCTAAGAGGAGCAGGAAAAAGCAAAAAATTTCAGAATTGCACCTTGCAATGCGGAGATATTGTTTGTGCATTTACATTATTCATTGATTTTTGCCATTGAAAAACGTCCAGAAATGTTTGAAGCTACTGACTGAATGAAAGGAGCTGGCATCTCACTCTCTTTGAATCTTCTTTATCATGCTAGGATTAGCAGGAAAAAGCAAAAAATTTCAGAATTGCACCTTGCAATGCAGAGATATTACTGTTTGTGCATTTACAATATTCATTGATTTTTGCCATTGAAAAACGTCCAGAAATGTTTGAAGCTACTGACTGAATGAAAGGAGCTGGCATCTCACTCTCTTTGAATCTTCTTTATCATGCTAGGATTAGCAGGAAAAAGCAAAAAATTTCAGAATTGCACCTTGCAATGCGGAGAAATTACTGTTTGTGCATTTACAATATTCATTGATTTTTGCCATTGAAAAACATCATGTTATTCATATACCAGAAATGTTTGAAGCTACTGACTGAATGAAAAGAGCTGGCATCTCACTCTCTTTGAATCTTCTTTATCATGCTAAGAGGAGCAGGAAAAAGCAAAAAATTTCAGAATTGCACCTTGCAATGTGGAGATATTACTGTTTGTTCATTTACAATATTCATTGATTTTTGATATTGAAAAACGTCCAGAAATGTTTAAAGCTACTGACTGAATGAAAGGAGCTGGCATCTCACTCTCTTTGAATCTTCTTTATCATGCTAGGATTAGCAGGAAAAAGCAAAAAATTTCAGAATTGCACCTTGCAATGTGTAGATATTACTGTTTGTGCATTTACAATATTCATTGATTTTTGCCACTGAAAAACGTCCAGAAATGTTTGAAGCTACTGACTGAATGAAAGGAGCTGGCATCTCACTCTCTTTGAATCTTCTTTATCATGCTAGGATTAGCAGGAAAAAGCAAAAAATTTCAGAATTGCACCTTGCAATGTGGAGATATTACTGTTTGTGCATTTACAATATTCATTGATTTTTGCCATTGAAAAACGTCCAGAAATGTTTGAAGCTACTGACTGAATGAAAGGAGCTGGCATCTCACTCTCTTTGAATCTTCTTTATCATGCTAGGATTAGCAGGAAAAAGCAAAAAATTTCAGAATTGCACCTTGCAATGCGGAGAAATTACTGTTTGTGCATTTACAATATTCATTGATTTTTGCCATTGAAAAACATCATGTTATTCATATACCCGAAATGTTTGAAGCTACTGACTGAATGAAAAGAGCTGGCATCTCACTCTCTTTGAATCTTCTTTATCATGCTAAGAGGAGCAGGAAAAAGCAAAAAATTTCAGAATTGCACCTTGCAATGTGGAGATATTACTGTTTGTGCATTTACAATATTCATTGATTTTTGCCATTGAAAAACGTACAGAAATGTTTGAAGCTACTGACTGAATGAAAGGAGCTGGCATCTCACTCTCTTTGAATCTTCTTTATCATGCTAGGATTAGCAGGAAAAAGCAAAAAATTTCAGAATTGCACCTTGCAATGCGGAGAAATTACTGTTTGTGCATTTACAATATTCATTGATTTTTGCCATTGAAAAACATCATGTTATTCATATACCAGAAATGTTTGAAGCTACTGACTGAATGAAAAGAGCTGGCATCTCACTCTCTTTGAATCTTCTTTATCATGCTAAGAGGAGCAGGAAAAAGCAAAAAATTTCAGAATTGCACCTTGCAATGTGGAGATATTACTGTTTGTGCATTTACAATATTCATTGATTTTTGCCATTGAAAAACGTCCAGAAATGTTTGAAGCTACTGACTGAATGAAAGGAGCTGGCATCTCACTCTCTTTGAATCTTCTTTATCATGCTAGGATTAGCAGGAAAAAGCAAAAAATTTCAGAATTGCACCTTGCAAAGCGGAGAAATTACTGTTTGTGCATTTACAATATTCATTGATTTTTGCCATTGAAAAACTTCATGTTATTCATATACCAGAAATGTTTGAAGCTACTGACTGAATGAAAACAGCTGGCATCTCACTCTCTTTGAATCTTCTTTATCATGCTAAGAGGAGCAGGAAAAAGCAAAAAATTTCAGAATTGCACCTTGCAATGCGGAGATATTGTTTGTGCATTTACATTATTCATTGATTTTTGCCATTGAAAAACGTCCAGAAATGTTTGAAGCTACTGACTGAATGAAAGGAGCTGGCATCTCACTCTCTTTGAATCTTCATTATCATGCTAGGATTAGCAGGAAAAAGCAAAAAATTTCAGAATTGCACCTTGCAATGCGAAGAAATTACTGTTTGTGCATTTACAATATTCTTTGATTTTTTGCCATTGAAAAACATCATGTTATTCATATAACAGAAATGTTTGAAGCTACTGACTGAATGAAAAGAGCTGGCATCTCACTCTCTTTGAATCTTCTTTATCATGCTAAGAGGAGCAGGAAAAAGCAAAAAATTTCAGAATTGCACCTTGCAATGTGGAGATATTACTGTTTGTGCATTTACAATATTCATTGATTTTTGCCATTGAAAAACGTCCAGAAATGTTTGAAGCTACTGACTGAATGAAAGGAGCTGGCATCTCACTCTCTTTGAATCTTCTTTATCATGCTAGGATTAGCAGGAAAAAGCAAAAAATTTCAGAATTGCACCTTGCAATGCGGAGAAATTACTGTTTGTGCATTTACAATATTCATTGATTTTTGCCATTGAAAAACATCATGTTATTCATATACCAGAAATGTTTGAAGCTACTGACTGAATGAAAAGAGCTGGCATCTCACTCTCTTTGAATCTTCTTTATCATGCTAAGAGGAGCAGGAAAAAGCAAAAAATTTCAGAATTGCAAGTTGCAATGTGGAGATATTACTGTTTGTGCATTTACAATATTCATTGATTTTTGCCATTGAAAAACGTCCAGAAATGTTTGAAGCTACTGACTGAATGAAAGGAGCTGGCATCTCACTCTCTTTGAATCTTCTTTATCATGCTAGGATTAGCAGGAAAAAGCAAAAAATTTCAGAATTGCACCTTGCAAAGCGGAGAAATTACTGTTTGTGCATTTACAATATTCATTGATTTTTGCCATTGAAAAACTTCATGTTATTCATATTCCAGAAATGTTTGAAGCTACTGACTGAATGAAAACAGCTGGCATCTCACTCTCTTTGAATCTTCTTTATCATGCTAAGAGGAGCAGGAAAAAGCAAAAAATTTCAGAATTGCACCTTGCAATGTGGAGATATTACTGTTTGTGCATTTACAATATTCATTGATTTTTGCCATTGAAAAACGTCCAGAAATGTTTGAAGCTACTGACTGAATGAAAGGAGCTGGCATCTCACTCTCTTTGAATCTTCTTTATCATGCTAGGATTAGCAGGAAAAAGCAAAAAATTTCAGAATTGCACCTTGCAATGCGGAGAAATTACTGTTTGTGCATTTACAATATTCATTGATTTTTGCCATTGAAAAACATCATGTTATTCATATACCAGAAATGTTTGAAGCTACTGACTGAATGAAAAGAGCTGGCATCTCACTCTCTTTGAATCTTCTTTACCATGCTAAGAGGAGCAGGAAAAAGCAAAAAATTTCAGAATTGCACCTTGCAATGTGGAGATATTACTGTTTGTGCATTTACAATATTTATTGATTTTTGCCATTGAAAAACGTCCAGAAATGTTTGAAGCTACTGACTGAATGAAAGGAACTGGCATCTCACTCTCTTTGAATCTTCTTTATCATGCTAGGATTAGCAGGAAAAAGCAAAAAATTTCAGAATTGCACCTTGCAATGCGGAGATATTACTATTTGTGCATTTACAATATTCACTGATTTTTGCCATTGAAAAACGTCCAGAAATGTTTGAAGCTACTGACTGAATGAAAGGAGCTGGCATCTCACTCTCTGAATCTTCTTTATCATGCTAGGATTAGCAGGAAAAAGCAAAAAATTTCAGAATTGCACCTTGCAATGCGGAGAAATTACTGTTTGTGCATTTACAATATTCATTGATTTTTGCCATTGAAAAACATCATGTTATTCATATACCAGAAATGTTTGAAGCTACTGACTGAATGAAAAGAGCTGGCATCTCACTCTCTTTGAATCTTCTTTATCATGCTAAGAGGAGCAGGAAAAAGCAAAAAATTTCAGAATTGCACCTTGCAATGTGGAGATATTGTTTGTGCATTTACATTATTCATTGATTTTTGCCATTGAAAAACGTCCAGAAATGTTTGAAGCTACTGACTGAATGAAAGGAGCTGGCATCTCACTCTCTTTGAATCTTCATTATCATGCTAGGATTAGCAGGAAAAAGCAAAAAATTTCAGAATTGCACCTTGCAATGCGGAGAAATTACTGTTTGTGCATTTACAATATTCTTTGATTTTTTGCCATTGAAAAACATCATGTTATTCATATAACAGAAATGTTTGAAGCTACTGACTGAATGAAAAGAGCTGGCATCTCACTCTCTTTGAATCTTCTTTATCATGCTAAGAGGAGCAGGAAAAAGCAAAAAATTTCAGAATTGCACCTTGCAATGTGGAGATATTACTGTTTGTGCATTTACAATATTCATTGATTTTTGCCATTGAAAAACGTTCAGAAATGTTTGAAGCTACTGACTGAATGAAAGGAGCTGGCATCTCACTCTCTTTGAATCTTCTTTATCATGCTAGGATTAGCAGGAAAAAGCAAAAAATTTCAGAATTGCACCTTGCAATGCGGAGAAATTACTGTTTGTGCATTTACAATATTCATTGATTTTTGCCATTGAAAAACATCATGTTATTCATATACCAGAAATGTTTGAAGCTACTGACTGAATGAAAAGAGCTGGCATCTCACTCTCTTTGAATCTTCTTTATCATGCTAAGAGGAGCAGGAAAAAGCAAAAAATTTCAGAATTGCAAGTTGCAATGTGGAGATATTACTGTTTGTGCATTTACAATATTCATTGATTTTTGCCATTGAAAAACGTCCAGAAATGTTTGAAGCTACTGACTGAATGAAAGGAGCTGGCATCTCACTCTCTTTGAATCTTCTTTATCATGCTAGGATTAGCAGGAAAAAGCAAAAAATTTCAGAATTGCACCTTGCAAAGCGGAGAAATTACTGTTTGTGCATTTACAATATTCATTGATTTTTGCCATTGAAAAACTTCATGTTATTCATATACCAGAAATGTTTGAAGCTACTGACTGAATGAAAACAGCTGGCATCTCACTCTCTTTGAATCTTCTTTATCATGCTAAGAGGAGCAGGAAAAAGCAAAAAATTTCAGAATTGCACCTTGCAATGTGGAGATATTACTGTTTGTGCATTTACAATATTCATTGATTTTTGCCATTGAAAAACGTCCAGAAATGTTTGAAGCTACTGACTGAATGAAAGGAGCTGGCATCTCACTCTCTTTGAATCTTCTTTATCATGCTAGGATTAGCAGGAAAAAGCAAAAAATTTCAGAATTGCACCTTGCAATGCGGAGAAATTACTGTTTGTGCATTTACAATATTCATTGATTTTTGCCATTGAAAAACATCATGTTATTCATATACCAGAAATGTTTGAAGCTACTGACTGAATGAAAAGAGCTGGCATCTCACTCTCTTTGAATCTTCTTTACCATGCTAAGAGGAGCAGGAAAAATCAAAAAATTTCAGAATTGCACCTTGCAATGTGGAGATATTACTGTTTGTGCATTTACAATATTTATTGATTTTTGCCATTGAAAAACGTCCAGAAATGTTTGAGGCTACTGACTGAATGAAAGGAACTGGCATCTCACTCTCTTTGAATCTTCTTTATCATGCTAGGATTAGCAGGAAAAAGCAAAAAATTTCAGAATTGCACCTTGCAATGCGGAGATATTACTATTTGTGCATTTACAATATTCACTGATTTTTGCCATTGAAAAACGTCCAGAAATGTTTGAAGCTACTGACTGAATGAAAGGAGCTGGCATCTCACTCTCTGAATCTTCTTTATCATGCTAGGATTAGCAGGAAAAAGCAAAAAATTTCAGAATTGCACCTTGCAATGCGGAGAAATTACTGTTTGTGCATTTACAATATTCATTGATTTTTGCCATTGAAAAACATCATGTTATTCATATACCAGAAATGTTTGAAGCTACTGACTGAATGAAAAGAGCTGGCATCTCACTCTCTTTGAATCTTCTTTATCATGCTAAGAGGAGCAGGAAAAAGCAAAAAATTTCAGAATTGCACCTTGCAATGTGGAGATATTACTGTTTGTGCATTTACAATATTCATTGATTTTTGCCATTGAAAAACGTCCAGAAATGTTTGAAGCTACTGACTGAATGAAAGGAGCTGGCATCTCACTCTCTTTGAATCTTCTTTATCATGCTAGGATTAGCAGGAAAAAGCAAAAAATTTCAGAATTGCACCTTGCAATGCGGAGAAATTACTGTTTGTGCATTTACAATATTCATTGATTTTTGCCATTGAAAAACATCATGTTATTCATATACCAGAAATGTTTGAAGCTACTGACTGAATGAAAAGAGCTGGCATCTCACTCTCTATGAATCTTCTTTACCATGCTAAGAGGAGCAGGAAAAAGCAAAAAATTTCAGAATTGCACCTTGCAATGTGGAGATATTACTGTTTGTGCATTTACAATATTCATTGATTTTTGCCATTGAAAAACGTCCAGAAATGTTTGAAGCTACTGACTGAATGAAAGGAACTGGCATCTCACTCTCTTTGAATCTTCTTTATCATGCTAGGATTAGCAGGAAAAAGCAAAAAATTTCAGAATTGCACCTTGCAATGCGGAGATATTACTGTTTGTGCATTTACAATATTCACTGATTTTTGCCATTGAAAAACGTCCAGAAATGTTTGAAGCTACTGACTGAATGAAAGGAGCTGGCATCTCACTCTCTGAATCTTCTTTATCATGCTAGGATTAGCAGGAAAAAGCAAAAAATTTCAGAATTGCACCTTGCAATGCGGAGAAATTACTGTTTGTGCATTTACAATATTCATTGATTTTTGCCATTGAAAAACATCATGTTATTCATATACCAGAAATGTTTGAAGCTACTGACTGAATGAAAAGAGCTGGCATCTCACTCTCTTTGAATCTTCTTTATCATGCTAAGAGGAGCAGGAAAAAGCAAAAAATTTCAGAATTGCACCTTGCAATGTGGAGATATTACTGTTTGTGCATTAACAATATTCATTGATTTTTGCCATTGAAAAACGTCCAGAAATGTTTGAAGCTACTGACTGAATGAAAGGAGCTGGCATCTCACTCTCTTTGAATCTTCTTTATCATGCTAGGATTAGCAGGAAAAAGCAAAAAATTTCAGAATTGCACCTTGCAATGCGGAGAAATTACTGTTTGTGCATTTACAATATTCATTGATTTTTGCCATTGAAAAACATCATGTTATTCATATACCAGAAATGTTTGAAGCTACTGACTGAATGAAAAGAGCTGGCATCTCACTCTCTATGAATCTTCTTTACCATGCTAAGAGGAGCAGGAAAAAGCAAAAAATTTCAGAATTGCACCTTGCAATGTGGAGATATTACTGTTTGTGCATTTACAATATTCATTGATTTTTGCCATTGAAAAACGTCCAGAAATGTTTGAAGCTACTGACTGAATGAAAGGAACTGGCATCTCACTCTCTTTGAATCTTCTTTATCATGCTAGGATTAGCAGGAAAAAGCAAAAAATTTCAGAATTGCACCTTGCAATGCGGAGATATTACTGTTTGTGCATTTACAATATTCACTGATTTTTGCCATTGAAAAACGTCCAGAAATGTTTGAAGCTACTGACTGAATGAAAGGAGCTGGCATCTCACTCTCTGAATCTTCTTTATCATGCTAGGATTAGCAGGAAAAAGCAAAAAATTTCAGAATTGCACCTTGCAATGCGGAGAAATTACTGTTTGTGCATTTACAATATTCATTGATTTTTGCCATTGAAAAACATCATGTTATTCATATACCAGAAATGTTTGAAGCTACTGACTGAATGAAAAGAGCTGGCATCTCACTCTCTTTGAATCTTCTTTATCATGCTAAGAGGAGCAGGAAAAAGCAAAAAATTTCAGAATTGCAAGTTGCAATGTGGAGATATTACTGTTTGTGCATTTACAATATTCATTGATTTTTGCCATTGAAAAACGTCCAGAAATGTTTGAAGCTACTGACTGAATGAAAGGAGCTGGCATCTCACTCTCTTTGAATCTTCTTTATCATGCTAGGATTAGCAGGAAAAAGCAAAAAATTTCAGAATTGCACCTTGCAATGCGGAGATATTACTATTTGTGCATTTACAATATTCACTGATTTTTGCCATTGAAAAACGTCCAGAAATGTTTGAAGCTACTGACTGAATGAAAGGAGCTGGCATCTCACTCTCTGAATCTTCTTTATCATGCTAGGATTAGCAGGAAAAAGCAAAAAATTTCAGAATTGCACCTTGCAATGCGGAGAAATTACTGTTTGTGCATTTACAATATTCATTGATTTTTGCCATTGAAAAACATCATGTTATTCATATACCAGAAATGTTTGAAGCTACTGACTGAATGAAAAGAGCTGGCATCTCACTCTCTTTGAATCTTCTTTATCATGCTAAGAGGAGCAGGAAAAAGCAAAAAATTTCAGAATTGCACCTTGCAATGTGGAGATATTACTGTTTGTGCATTTACAATATTCATTGATTTTTGCCATTGAAAAACGTCCAGAAATGTTTGAAGCTACTGACTGAATGAAAGGAGCTGGCATCTCACTCTCTTTGAATCTTCTTTATCATGCTAGGATTAGCAGGAAAAAGCAAAAAATTTCAGAATTGCACCTTGCAATGCGGAGAAATTACTGTTTGTGCATTTACAATATTCATTGATTTTTGCCATTGAAAAACATCATGTTATTCATATACCAGAAATGTTTGAAGCTACTGACTGAATGAAAAGAGCTGGCATCTCACTCTCTATGAATCTTCTTTACCATGCTAAGAGGAGCAGGAAAAAGCAAAAAATTTCAGAATTGCACCTTGCAATGTGGAGATATTACTGTTTGTGCATTTACAATATTCATTGATTTTTGCCATTGAAAAACGTCCAGAAATGTTTGAAGCTACTGACTGAATGAAAGGAACTGGCATCTCACTCTCTTTGAATCTTCTTTATCATGCTAGGATTAGCAGGAAAAAGCAAAAAATTTCAGAATTGCACCTTGCAATGCGGAGATATTACTGTTTGTGCATTTACAATATTCACTGATTTTTGCCATTGAAAAACGTCCAGAAATGTTTGAAGCTACTGACTGAATGAAAGGAGCTGGCATCTCACTCTCTGAATCTTCTTTATCATGCTAGGATTAGCAGGAAAAAGCAAAAAATTTCAGAATTGCACCTTGCAATGCGGAGAAATTACTGTTTGTGCATTTACAATATTCATTGATTTTTGCCATTGAAAAACATCATGTTATTCATATACCAGAAATGTTTGAAGCTACTGACTGAATGAAAAGAGCTGGCATCTCACTCTCTTTGAATCTTCTTTATCATGCTAAGAGGAGCAGGAAAAAGCAAAAAATTTCAGAATTGCACCTTGCAATGTGGAGATATTACTGTTTGTGCATTAACAATATTCATTGATTTTTGCCATTGAAAAACGTCCAGAAATGTTTGAAGCTACTGACTGAATGAAAGGAGCTGGCATCTCACTCTCTTTGAATCTTCTTTATCATGCTAGGATTAGCAGGAAAAAGCAAAAAATTTCAGAATTGCACCTTGCAATGCGGAGAAATTACTGTTTGTGCATTTACAATATTCATTGATTTTTGCCATTGAAAAACATCATGTTATTCATATACCAGAAATGTTTGAAGCTACTGACTGAATGAAAAGAGCTGGCATCTCACTCTCTTTGAATCTTCTTTATCATGCTAAGAGGAGCAGGAAAAAGCAAAAAATTTCAGAATTGCACCTTGCAATGTGGAGATATTACTGTTTGTGCATTTACAATATTCATTGATTTTTGCCATTGAAAAACGTCCAGAAATGTTTGAAGCTACTGACTGAATGAAAGGAGCTGGCATCTCACTCTCTTTGAATCTTCTTTATCATGCTAGGATTAGCAGGAAAAAGCAAAAAATTTCAGAATTGCACCTTGCAATGCGGAGAAATTACTGTTTGTGCATTTACAATATTCATTGATTTTTGCCATTGAAAAACATCATGTTATTCATATACCAGAAATGTTTGAAGCTACTGACTGAATGAAAAGAGCTGGCATCTCACTCTCTTTGAATCTTCTTTATCATGCTAAGAGGAGCAGGAAAAAGCAAAAAATTTCAGAATTGCACCTTGCAATGTGGAGATATTACTGTTTGTGCATTTACAATATTCATTGATTTTTGCCATTGAAAAACGTCCAGAAATGTTTGAAGCTACTGACTGAATGAAAGGAACTGGCATCTCACTCTCTTTGAATCTTCTTTATCATGCTAGGATTAGCAGGAAAAAGCAAAAAATTTCAGAATTGCACCTTGCAATGCGGAGATATTACTGTTTGTGCATTTACAATATTCACTGATTTTTGCCATTGAAAAACGTCCAGAAATGTTTGAAGCTACTGACTGAATGAAAAGAGCTGGCATCTCACTCTCTTTGAATCTTCTTTATCATGCTAAGAGGAGCAGGAAAAAGCAAAAAATTTCAGAATTGCACCTTGCAATGTGGAGATATTACTGTTTGTGCATTAACAATATTCATTGATTTTTGCCATTGAAAAACGTCCAGAAATGTTTGAAACTACTGACTGAATGAAAGGAGCTGGCATCTCACTCTCTTTGAATCTTCTTTATCATGCTAGGATTAGCAGGAAAAAGCAAAAAATTTCAGAATTGCACCTTGCAATGCGGAGAAATTACTGTTTGTGCATTTACAATATTCATTGATTTTTGCCATTGAAAAACATCATGTTATTCATATACCAGAAATGTTTGAAGCTACTGACTGAATGAAAAGAGCTGGCATCTCACTCTCTATGAATCTTCTTTACCATGCTAAGAGGAGCAGGAAAAAGCAAAAAATTTCAGAATTGCACCTTGCAATGTGGAGATATTACTGTTTGTGCATTTACAATATTCATTGATTTTTGCCATTGAAAAACGTCCAGAAATGTTTGAAGCTACTGACTGAATGAAAGGAACTGGCATCTCACTCTCTTTGAATCTTCTTTATCATGCTAGGATTAGCAGGAAAAAGCAAAAAATTTCAGAATTGCACCTTGCAATGCGGAGATATTACTGTTTGTGCATTTACAATATTCACTGATTTTTGCCATTGAAAAACGTCCAGAAATGTTTGAAGCTACTGACTGAATGAAAGGAGCTGGCATCTCACTCTCTGAATCTTCTTTATCATGCTAGGATTAGCAGGAAAAAGCAAAAAATTTCAGAATTGCACCTTGCAATGCGGAGAAATTACTGTTTGTGCATTTACAATATTCATTGATTTTTGCCATTGAAAAACATCATGTTATTCATATACCAGAAATGTTTGAAGCTACTGACTGAATGAAAAGAGCTGGCATCTCACTCTCTTTGAATCTTCTTTATCATGCTAAGAGGAGCAGGAAAAAGCAAAAAATTTCAGAATTGCACCTTGCAATGTGGAGATATTACTGTTTGTGCATTAACAATATTCATTGATTTTTGCCATTGAAAAACGTCCAGAAATGTTTGAAGCTACTGACTGAATGAAAGGAGCTGGCATCTCACTCTCTTTGAATCTTCTTTATCATGCTAGGATTAGCAGGAAAAAGCAAAAAATTTCAGAATTGCACCTTGCAATGCGGAGAAATTACTGTTTGTGCATTTACAATATTCATTGATTTTTGCCATTGAAAAACATCATGTTATTCATATACCAGAAATGTTTGAAGCTACTGACTGAATGAAAAGAGCTGGCATCTCACTCTCTTTGAATCTTCTTTATCATGCTAAGAGGAGCAGGAAAAAGCAAAAAATTTCAGAATTGCACCTTGCAATGTGGAGATATTACTGTTTGTGCATTTACAATATTCATTGATTTTTGCCATTGAAAAACGTCCAGAAATGTTTGAAGCTACTGACTGAATGAAAGGAGCTGGCATCTCACTCTCTTTGAATCTTCTTTATCATGCTAGGATTAGCAGGAAAAAGCAAAAAATTTCAGAATTGCACCTTGCAATGCGGAGAAATTACTGTTTGTGCATTTACAATATTCATTGATTTTTGCCATTGAAAAACATCATGTTATTCATATACCAGAAATGTTTGAAGCTACTGACTGAATGAAAAGAGCTGGCATCTCACTCTCTTTGAATCTTCTTTATCATGCTAAGAGGAGCAGGAAAAAGCAAAAAATTTCAGAATTGCACCTTGCAATGTGGAGATATTACTGTTTGTGCATTTACAATATTCATTGATTTTTGCCATTGAAAAACGTCCAGAAATGTTTGAAGCTACTGACTGAATGAAAGGAACTGGCATCTCACTCTCTTTGAATCTTCTTTATCATGCTAGGATTAGCAGGAAAAAGCAAAAAATTTCAGAATTGCACCTTGCAATGCGGAGATATTACTGTTTGTGCATTTACAATATTCACTGATTTTTGCCATTGAAAAACGTCCAGAAATGTTTGAAGCTACTGACTGAATGAAAGGAGCTGGCATCTCACTCTCTTTGAATCTTCTTTATCATGCTAGGATTAGCAGGAAAAAGCAAAAAATTTCAGAATTGCACCTTGCAATGCGGAGAAATTACTGTTTGTGCATTTACAATATTCATTGATTTTTGCCATTGAAAAACATCATGTTATTCATATACCAGAAATGTTTGAAGCTACTGACTGAATGAAAAGAGCTGGCATCTCACTCTCTTTGAATCTTCTTTATCATGCTAAGAGGAGCAGGAAAAAGCAAAAAATTTCAGAATTGCACCTTGCAATGTGGAGATATTACTGTTTGTGCATTTACAATATTCATTGATTTTTGCCATTGAAAAACGTCCAGAAATGTTTGAAGCTACTGACTGAATGAAAGGAGCTGGCATCTCACTCTCTTTGAATCTTCTTTATCATGCTAGGATTAGCAGGAAAAAGCAAAAAATTTCAGAATTGCACCTTGCAATGCGGAGAAATTACTGTTTGTGCATTTACAATATTCATTGATTTTTGCCATTGAAAAACATCATGTTATTCATATACCAGAAATGTTTGAAGCTACTGACTGAATGAAAAGAGCTGGCATCTCACTCTCTTTGAATCTTCTTTATCATGCTAAGAGGAGCAGGAAAAAGCAAAAAATTTCAGAATTGCACCTTGCAATGTGGAGATATTACTGTTTGTGCATTTACAATATTCATTGATTTTTGCCATTGAAAAACGTCCAGAAATGTTTGAAGCTACTGACTGAATGAAAGGAGCTGGCATCTCACTCTCTTTGAATCTTCTTTATCATGCTAGGATTAGCAGAAAAAAGCAAAAAATTTCAGAATTGTACCTTGCAATGCGGAGAAATTACTGTTTGTGCATTTACAATATTCATTGATTTTTGCCATTGAAAAACATGTTATTCATATACCAGAAATGTTTGAAGCTACTGACTGAATGAAAAGAGCTGGCATCTCACTCTTTTTGAATCTTCTTTATCATGCTAAGAGGAGCAGGAAAAAGCAAAAAATTTCAGAATTGCACCTTGCAATGTGGAGATATTACTGTTTGTGCATTTACAATATTCATTGATTTTTGCCATTGAAAAACGTCCAGAAATGTTTGAAGCTACTGACTGAATGAAAGGAGCTGGCATCTCACTCTCTTTGAATCTTCTTTATCATGCTAGGATTAGCAGGAAAAAGCAAAAAATTTCAGAATTGTACCTTGCAATGCGGAGAAATTACTGTTTGTGCATTTACAATATTCATTGATTTTTGCCATTGAAAAACGTCCAGAAATGTTTGAAGCTACTGACTGAATGAAAGGAGCTGGCATCTCACTCTCTTTGAATCTTCTTTATCATGCTAGGATTAGCAGGAAAAAGCAAAAAATTTCAGAATTGCACCTTGCAATGCGGAGAAATTACTGTTTGTGCATTTACAATATTCATTGATTTTTGCCATTGAAAAACATCATGTTATTCATATACCAGAAATGTTTGAAGCTACTGACTGAATGAAAAGAGCTGGCATCTCACTCTCTTTGAATCTTCTTTATCATGCTAAGAGGAGCAGGAAAAAGCAAAAAATTTCAGAATTGCACCTTGCAATGTGGAGATATTACTGTTTGTGCATTTACAATATTCATTGATTTTTGCCATTGAAAAACGTCCAGAAATGTTTGAAGCTACTGACTGAATGAAAGGAGCTGGCATCTCACTCTCTTTGAATCTTCTTTATCATGCTAGGATTAGCAGGAAAAAGCAAAAAAATTTCAGAATTGCACCTTGCAATGCGGAGAAATTACTGTTTGTGCATTTACAATATTCATTGATTTTTGTCATTGAAAAACATCATGTTATTCATATACCAGAAATGTTTGAAGCTACTGACTGAATGAAAAGAGCTGGCATCACACTCTCTTTGAATCTTCTTTATCATGCTAAGAGGAGCAGGAAAAAGCAAAAAATTTCAGAATTGCACCTTGCAATGTGGAGATATTACTGTTTGTGCATTTACAATATTCATTGATTTTTGCCATTGAAAAACGTCCAGAAATGTTTGAAGCTACTGACTGAATGAAAGGAGCTGGCATCTCACTCTCTTTGAATCTTCTTTATCATGCTAGGATTAGCAGGAAAAAGCAAAAAATTTCAGAATTGCACCTTGCAATGCGGAGAAATTACTGTTTGTGCATTTACAATATTTATTGATTTTTGCCATTGAAAAACATCATGTTATTCATATACCAGAAATGTTTGAAGTTACTGACTGAATGAAAAGAGCTGGCATCTCACTCTCTTTGAATCTTCTTTACCATGCTAAGAGGAGCAGGAAAAAGCAAAAAATTTCAGAATTGCACCTTGCAATTTGGAGATATTACTGTTTGTGCATTTACAATATTCATTGATTTTTGCCATTGAAAAACGTCCAGAAATGTTTGAAGCTACTGACTGAATGAAAGGAACTGGCATCTCACTCTCTTTGAATCTTCTTTATCATGCTGGGATTAGCAGGAAAAAGCAAAAAATTTCAGAATTGCACCTTGCAATGCGGAGATATTACTGTTTGTGCATTTACAATATTCACTGATTTTTGCCATTGAAAAACGTCCAGAAATGTTTGAAGCTACTGACTGAATGAAAGGAGCTGGCATCTCACTCCCTGAATCTTCTTTATCATGCTAGGATTAGCAGGAAAAAGCAAAAAATTTCAGAATTGCACCTTGCAATGCGGAGAAATTACTGTTTGTGCATTTACAATATTCATTGATTTTTGCCATTGAAAAACATCATGTTATTCATATACCAGAAATGTTTGAAGCTATTGACTGAATGAAAAGAGCTGTCATCTCACTCTCTTTGAATCTTCTTTATCATGCTAAGAGGAGCAGGAAAAAGCAAAAAATTTCAGAATTGCACCTTGCAATGTGGAGATATTACTGTTTGTGCATTTACAATATTCATTGATTTTTGCCATTGAAAAACGTCCAGAAATGTTTGAAGCTACTGACTGAATGAAAGGAGCTGGCATCTCACTCTCTTTGAATCTTCTTTATCATGCTAGGATTAGCAGGAAAAAGCAAAAAATTTCAGAATTGCACCTTGCAATGCGGAGAAATTACTGTTTGTGCATTTACAATATTCATTGATTTTTGCCATTGAAAAACATCATGTTATTCATATACCAGAAATGTTTGAAGCTACTGACTGAATGAAAAGAGCTGGCATCTCACTCTGTTTGAATCTTCTTTATCATGCTAAGAGGAGCAGGAAAAAGCAAAAACTTTCAGAATTGCACCTTGCAATGTGGAGATATTACTGTTTGTGCATTTACAATATTCATTGATTTTTGCCATTGAAAAAGTCCAGAAATGTTTGAAGCTACTGACTGAATATAAGGAGCTGGCATCTCACTCTCTTTGAATCTTCTTTATCATGCTAGGATTAGCAGGAAAAAGCAAAAAATTTCAGAATTGCACCTTGCAATGCGGAGAAATTACTGTTTGTGCATTTACAATATTCATTGATTTTTGCCATTGAAAAACATCATGTTATTCATATACCAGAAATGTTTGAAGCTACTGACTGAATGAAAAGAGCTGGCATCTCACTCTCTTTGAATCTTCTTTATCATGCTAAGAGGAGCAGGAAAAAGCAAAAAATTTCAGAATTGCACCTTGCAATGTGGAGATATTACTGTTTGTGCATTTACAATATTCATTGATTTTTGCCATTGAAAAACGTCCAGAAATGTTTGAAGCTACTGACTGAATGAAAGGAGCTGGCATCTCACTCTCTTTGAATCTTCTTTATCATGCTAGGATTAGCAGGAAAAAGCAAAAAATTTCAGAATTGCACCTTGCAATGCGGAGAAATTACTGTTTGTGCATTTACAATATTCATTGATTTTTGCCATTGAAAAACATCATGTTATTCATATACCAGAAATGTTTGAAGCTACTGACTGAATGAAAAGAGCTGGCATCTCACTCTCTTTGAATCTTCTTTATCATGCTAAGAGGAGCAGGAAAAAGCAAAACATTTCAGAATTGCACCTTGCAATGTGGAGATATTACTGTTTGTGCATTTACAATATTCATTGATTTTTGCCATTGAAAAACGTCCAGAAATGTTTGAAGCTACTGACTGAATGAAAGGAGCTGGCATCTCACTCTCTTTGAATCTTTTTTATCATGCTAGGATTAGCAGGAAAAAGCAAAAAATTTCAGAATTGCACCTTGCAATGCGGAGAAATTACTGTTTGTGCATTTATAATATTCATTGATTTTTGCCATTGAAAAACATCATGTTATTCATATACCAGAAATGTTTGAATCTACTGACTGAATGAAAAGAGCTGGCATCTCACTCTCTTTGAATCTTCTTTATCATGCTAAGAGGAGCAGGAAAAAGGAAAAAATTTCAGAATTGCACCTTGCAATGTGGAGATATTACTGTTTGTGCATTTACAATATTCATTGATTTTTGCTATTGAAAAACGTCCAGAAATGTTTGAAGCTACTGACTGAATGAAAGGAGCTGGCATCTCACTCTCTTTGAATCTTCTTTATCATGCTAGGATTAGCAGGAAAAAGCAAAAAATTTCAGAATTGCACCTTGCAATGCGGAGAAATTACTGTTTGTGCATTTACAATATTCATTGATTTTTGCCATTGAAAAACATCATGTTATTCATATACCAGAAATGTTTGAAGCTACTGACTGAATGAAAAGAGCTGGCATCTCACTCTCTTTGAATCTTCTTTATCATGCTAAGAGGAGCAGGAAAAAGCAAAAAATTTCAGAATTGCACCTTGCAATGTGGAGATATTACTGTTTGTGCATTTACAATATTCATTGATTTTTGCCATTGAAAAACGTCCAGAAATGTTTGAAGCTACTGACTGAATGAAAGGAGCTGGCATCTCACTCTCTTTGAATCTTCTTTATCATGCTAGGATTAGCAGGAAAAAGCAAAAAATTTCAGAATTGTACCTTGCAGTGCGGAGAAATTACTGTTTGTGCATTTACAATATTCATTGATTTTTGCCATTGAAAAACGTCCAGAAATGTTTGAAGCTACTGACTGAATGAAAGGAGCTGGCATCTCACTCTCTTTGAATCTTCTTTATCATGCTAGGATTAGCAGGAAAAAGCAAAAAATTTCAGAATTGCACCTTGCAATGCGGAGAAATTACTGTTTGTGCATTTACAATATTCATTGATTTTTGCCATTGAAAAACGTCCAGAAATGTTTGAAGCTACTGACTGAATGAAAGGAGCTGGCATCTCACTCTCTTTGAATCTTCTTTATCATGCTAGGATTAGCAGGAAAAAGCAAAAAATTTCAGAATTGCACCTTGCAATGCGGAGAAATTACTGTTTGTGCATTTACAATATTCATTGATTTTTGCCATTGAAAAACATCATGTTATTCATATACCAGAAATGTTTGAAGCTACTGTCTGAATGAAAAGAGCTGGCATCTCACTCTCTTTGAATCTTCTTTATCATGCTAAGAGGAGCAGGAAAAAGCAAAAAATTTCAGAATTGCACCTTGCAATGTGGAGATATTACTGTTTGTGCATTTACAATATTCATTGATTTTTGCCATTGAAAAACGTCCAGAAATGTTTGAAGCTACTGACTGAATGAAAGGAGCTGGCATCTCACTCTCTTTGAATCTTCTTTATCATGCTAGGATTAGCAGGAAAAAGCCAAAAATTTCAGAATTGCACCTTGCAATGCGGAGAAATTACTGTTTGTGCATTTACAATATTCATTGATTTTTGCCATTGAAAAACATCATGTTATTCATATACCAGAAATGTTTGAAGCTACTGACTGAATGAAAAGAGCTGTCATCTCACTCTCTTTGAATCTTCTTTATCATGCTAAGAGGAGCAGGAAAAAGCAAAAAATTTCAGAATTGCACCTTGCAATGTGGAGATATTACTGTTTGTGCATTTACAATATTCATTGATTTTTGCCATTGAAAAACGTCCAGAAATGTTTGAAGCTACTGACTGAATGAAAGGAGCTGGCATCTCACTCTCTTTGAATCTTCTTTATCATGCTAGGATTAGCAGGAAAAAGCAAAAAATTTCAGAATTGCACCTTGCAATGCGGAGAAATTACTGTTTGTGCATTTACAATATTCATTGATTTTTGCCATTGAAAAACATCATGTTATTCATATACCAGAAATGTTTGAAGCTACTGACTGAATTAAAAGACCTGGCATCTCACTCTCTTTGAATCTTCTTTACCATGCTAAGAGGAGCAGGAAAAAGCAAAAAATTTCAGAATTGCACCTTGCAATGTGGAGATATTACTGTTTGTGCATTTACAATATTCATTGATTTTTGCCATTGAAAAACGTACAGAAATGTTTGAAGCTACTGACTGAATGAAAGGAACTGGCATCTCACTCTCTTTGAATCTTCTTTATCATGCTAGGATTAGCAGGAAAAAGCAAAAAATTTCAGAATTGCACCTTGCAATGCGGAGATATTACTGTTTGTGCATTTACAATATTCACTGATTTTTGCCATTGAAAAACGTCCAGAAATGTTTGAAGCTACTGACTGAATGAAAGGAGCTGGCATCTCACTCTCTGAATCTTCTTTATCATGCTAGGATTAGCAGGAAAAAGCAAAAAATTTCAGAATTGCACCTTGCAATGCGGAGAAATTAATGTTTGTGCATTTACAATATTCATTGATTTTTGCCATTGAAAAACATCATGTTATTCATATACCAGAAATGTTTGAAGCTACTGACTGAATGAAAAGAGCTGGCATCTCACTCTCTTTGAATCTTCTTTATCATGCTAAGAGGAGCAGGAAAAAGCAAAAAATTTCAGAATTGCACCTTGCAATGTGGAGATATTACTGTTTGTGCATTTACAATATTCATTGATTTTTGCCATTGAAAAACGTCCAGAAATGTTTGAAGCTACTGACTGAATGAAAGGAGCTGGCATCTCACTCTCTTTGAATCTTCTTTATCATGCTAGGATTAGCAGGAAAAAGCAAAAAATTTCAGAATTGCACCTTGCAATGCGGAGAAATTACTGTTTGCGCATTTACAATATTCATTGATTTTTGCCATTGAAAAACATCATGTTATTCATATACGAGAAATGTTTGAAGCTACTGACTGAATGAAAAGAGCTGGCATCTCACTCTCTTTGAATCTTCTTTATCATGCTAAGAGGAGCAGGAAAAAGCAAAAAATTTCAGAATTGCACCTTGCAATGTGGAGATATTACTGTTTGTGCATTTACAATATTCATTGATTTTTGCCATTGAAAAACGTCCAGAAATGTTTGAAGCTACTGACTTAATGAAAGGAGCTGGCATCTCACTCTCTTTGAATCTTCTTTATCATGCTAGGATTAGCAGGAAAAAGCAAAAAATTTCAGAATTGCACCTTGCAATGCGGAGAAATTACTGTTTGTGCATTTACAATATTCATTGATTTTTGCCATTGAAAAACATGTTATTCATATACCAGAAATGTTTGAAGCTACTGACTGAATGAAAAGAGCTGGCATCTCACTCTCTTTGAATCTTCTTTACCATGCTAAGAGGAGCAGGAAAAAGCAAAAAATTTCAGAATTGCACCTTGCAATGTGGAGATATTACTGTTTGTGCATTTACAATATTCATTGATTTTTGCCATTGAAAAACGTCCAGAAATGTTTGAAGCTACTGACTGAATGAAAGGAGCTGGCATCTCACTCTCTTTGAATCTTCTTTATCATGCTAGGATTAGCAGGAAAAAGCAAAAAATTTCAGAATTGAACCTTGCAATGCGGAGAAATTACTGTTTGTGCATTTACAATATTCATTGATTTTTGCCATTGAAAAACTTCATGTTATTCATATACCAGAAATGTTTGAAGCTACTGACTGAATGAAAAGAGCTGGCATCTCACTCTCTTTGAATCTTCTTTATCATGCTAAGAGGAGCAGGAAAAAGCAAAAAATTTCAGAATTGCACCTTGAAATGCGGAGATATTGTTTGTGCATTTACAATATTCATTGATTTTTGCCATTGAAAAACGTCCAGAAATGTTTGAAGTTACTAACTGAATGAAAGGAGCTGGCATCTCACTCTCTTTGAATCTTCATTATCATGCTAGCATTAGCAGGAAAAAGCAAAAAATTTCAGAATTGCACCTTGCAATGCGGAGAAATTACTGTTTGTGCATTTACAATATTCATTGATTTTTGCCATTGAAAAACATCATGTTATTCATATACCAGAAATGATTGAAGCTACTGACTGAATGAAAAGAGCTGGCATCTCACTCTCTTTGAATCTTCTTTATCATGCTAAGAGGAGCAGGAAAAAGCAAAAAATTTCAGAATTGCACCTTGCAATGTGGAGATATTACTGTTTGTGCATTTACAATATTCATTGATTTTTGCCATTGAAAAACGTCCAGAAATGTTTGAAGCTACTGACTGAATGAAAGGAGCTGGCATCTCACTCTCTTTGAATCTTCTTTATCATGCTAAGAGGAGCAGGAAAAAGCAAAAAATTTCAGAATTGCACCTTGCAATGCGGAGAAATTACTGTTTGTGCATTTACAATATTCATTGATTTTTGCAATTGAAAAACATGTTATTCATATACGAGAAATGTTTGAAGCTACTGACTGAATGAAAAGAGCTGGCATCTCACTCTCTTTGAATCTTCTTTATCATGCTAAGAGGAGCAGGAAAAAGCAAAAAATTTCAGAATTGCACCTTGCAATGTGGAGATATTACTGTTTGTGCATTTACAATATTCATTGATTTTTGCCATTGAAAAACGTCCAGAAATGTTTGAAGCTACTGACTGAATGAAAGGAGCTGGCATCTCACTCTCTTTGAATCTTCTTTATCATGCTAGGATTAGCAGGAAAAAGCAAAAAATTTCAGAATTGCACCTTGCAATGCGGAGAAATTACTGTTTGTGCATTTACAATATTCATTGATTTTTGCCATTGAAAAACATGTTATTCATATACCAGAAATGTTTGAAGCTACTGACTGAATGAAAAGAGCTGGCATCTCACTCTCTTTGAATCTTCTTTACCATGCTAAGAGGAGCAGGAAAAAGCAAAAAATTTCAGAATTGCACCTTGCAATGTGGAGATATTACTGTTTGTGCATTTACAATATTCATTGATTTTTGCCATTGAAAAACGTCCAGAAATGTTTGAAGCTACTGACTGAATGAAAGGAGCTGGCATCTCACTCTCTTTGAATCTTCTTTATCATGCTAGGATTAGCAGGAAAAAGCAAAAAATTTCAGAATTGAACCTTGCAATGCGGAGAAATTACTGTTTGTGCATTTACAATATTCATTGATTTTTGCCATTGAAAAACTTCATGTTATTCATATACCAGAAATGTTTGAAGCTACTGACTGAATGAAAAGAGCTGGCATCTCACTCTCTTTGAATCTTCTTTATCATGCTAAGAGGAGCAGGAAAAAGCAAAAAATTTCAGAATTGCACCTTGAAATGCGGAGATATTGTTTGTGCATTTACAATATTCATTGATTTTTGCCATTGAAAAACGTCCAGAAATGTTTGAAGTTACTAACTGAATGAAAGGAGCTGGCATCTCACTCTCTTTGAATCTTCATTATCATGCTAGCATTAGCAGGAAAAAGCAAAAAATTTCAGAATTGCACCTTGCAATGCGGAGAAATTACTGTTTGTGCATTTACAATATTCATTGATTTTTTGCCATTGAAAAACATCATGTTATTCATATACCAGAAATGATTGAAGCTACTGACTGAATGAAAAGAGCTGGCATCTCACTCTCTTTGAATCTTCTTTATCATGCTAAGAGGAGCAGGAAAAAGCAAAAAATTTCAGAATTGCACCTTGCAATGTGGAGATATTACTGTTTGTGCATTTACAATATTCATTGATTTTTGCCATTGAAAAACGTCCAGAAATGTTTGAAGCTACTGACTGAATGAAAGGAGCTGGCATCTCACTCTCTTTGAATCTTCTTTATCATGCTAGGATTAGCAGGAAAAAGCAAAAAATTTCAGAATTGCACCTTGCAATGCGGAGAAATTACTGTTTGTGCATTTACAATATTCATTGATTTTTGCCATTGAAAAACATGTTATTCATATACCAGAAATGTTTGAAGCTACTGACTGAATGAAAAGAGCTGGCATCTCACTCTCTTTGAATCTTCTTTATCATGCTAAGAGGAGCAGGAAAAAGCAAAAAATTTCAGAATTGCACCTTGAAATGCGGAGATATTGTTTGTGCATTTACAATATTCATTGATTTTTGCCATTGAAAAACGTCCAGAAATGTTTGAAGCTACTGACTGAATGAAAGGAGCTGGCATCTCACTCTCTTTGAATCTTCATTATCATGCTAGCATTAGCAGGAAAAAGCAAAAAATTTCAGAATTGCACCTTGCAATGCGGAGAAATTACTGTTTGTGCATTTACAATATTCATTGATTTTTGCCATTGAAAAACATCATGTTATTCATATACCAGAAATGTTTGAAGCTACTGACTGAATGAAAAGAGCTGGCATCTCACTCTCTTTGAATCTTCTTTATCATGCTAAGAGGAGCAGGAAAAAGCAAAAAATTTCAGAATTGCACCTTGCAATGTGGAGATATTACTGTTTGTGCATTTACAATATTCATTGATTTTTGCCATTGAAAAACGTCCAGAAATGTTTGAAGCTACTGACTGAATGAAAGGAGCTGGCATCTCACTCTCTTTGAATCTTCTTTATCATGCTAGGATTAGCAGGAAAAAGCAAAAAATTTCAGAATTGCACCTTGCAATGCGGAGATATTACTGTTTGTGCATTTACAATATTCACTGATTTTTGCCATTGAAAAACGTCCAGAAATGTTTGAAGCTACTGACTGAATGAAAGGAGCTGGCATCTCACTCTCTTTGAATCTTCATTATCATGCTAGGATTAGCAGGAAAAAGCAAAAAATTTCAGAATTGCACCTTGCAATGCGGAGAAATTACTGTTTGTGCATTTACAATATTCATTGATTTTTGCCATTGAAAAACATCATGTTATTCATATACCAGAAATGTTTGAAGCTACTGACTGAATGAAAAGAGCTGGCATCTCACTCTCTTTGAATCTTCTTTATCATGCTAAGAGGAGCAGGAAAAAGCAAAAAATTTCAGAATTGCACCTTGCAATGTGGAGATATTACTGTTTGTGCATTTACAATATTCATTGATTTTTGCCATTGAAAAACGTCCAGAAATGTTTGAAGCTACTGACTGAATGAAAGGAGCTGGCATCTCACTCTCTTTGAATCTTCTTTATCATGCTAGGATTAGCAGGAAAATGCAAAAAATTTCAGAATTGAACCTTGCAATGCGGAGAAATTACTGTTTGTGCATTTACAATATTCATTGATTTTTGCCATTGAAAAACATCATGTTATTCATATACCAGAAATGTTTGAAGCTACTGACTGAATGAAAAGAGCTGGCATCTCATTCTCTTTGAATCTTCTTTATCATGCTAAGAGGAGCAGGAAAAAGCAAAAAATTTCAGAATTGCACCTTGCAATGTGGAGATATTACTGTTTGTGCATTTACAATATTCATTGATTTTTGCCATTGAAAAACGTCCAGAAATGTTTGAAGCTATTGACTGAATGAAAGGAGCTGGCATCTCACTCTCTTTGAATCTTCTTTATCATGCTAGGATTAGCAGGAAAAAGCAAAAAATTTCAGAATTGCACCTTGCAATGCGGAGATATTACTGTTTGTGCATTTACAATATTCACTGATTTTTGCCATTGAAAAACGTCCAGAAATGTTTGAAGCTACTGACTGAATGAAAGGAGCTGGCATCTCACTCTCTTTGAATCTTCTTTATCATGCTAGGATTAGCAGGAAAAAGCAAAAAATTTCAGAATTGCACCTTGCAATGCGGAGAAATTACTGTTTGTGCATTTACAATATTCATTGATTTTTGCCATTGAAAAACATCATGTTATTCATATACCAGAAATGTTTGAAGCTACTGACTGAATGAAAAGAGCTGGCATCTCACTCTCTTTGAATCTTCTTTATCATGCTAAGAGGAGCAGGAAAAAGCAAAAAATTTCAGAATTGCACCTTGCAATGTGGAGATATTACTGTTTGTGCATTTACAATATTCATTGATTTTTGCCATTGAAAAACGTCCAGAAATGTTTGAAGCTACTGACTGAATGAAAGGAGCTGGCATCTCACTCTCTTTGAATCTTCTTTATCATGCTAGGATTAGCAGGAAAAAGCAAAAAATTTCAGAATTGCACCTTGCAATGCGGAGAAATTACTGTTTGTGCATTTACAATATTCATTGATTTTTGCCATTGAAAAACATCGTTATTCATATACCAGAAATGTTTGAAGCTACTGACGGAATGAAAAGAGCTGGCATCTCACTCTCTTTGAATCTTCTTTATCATGCTAAGAGGAGCAGGAAAAAGCAAAAAAATTCAGAATTGCACCTTGCAATGTGGAGATATTACTGTTTGTGCATTTACAATATTCATTGATTTTTGCCATTGAAAAACGTCCAGAAATGTTTGAAGCTACTGACTGAATGAAAGGAGCTGGCATCTCACTCTCTTTGAATCTTCTTTATCATGCTAGGATTAGCAGGAAAAAGCAAAAAATTTCAGAATTGCACCTTGCAATGCGGAGAAATTACTGTTTGTGCATTTACAATATTCATTGATTTTTGCCATTGAAAAACATCATGTTATTCATATACCAGAAATGTTTGAAGCTACTGACTGAATGAAAAGAGCTGGCATCTCACTCTCTTTGAATCGTCTTTATCATGCTAAGAGGAGCAGGAAAAAGCAAAAAATTTCAGAATTGCACCTTGCAATGTGGAGATATTACTGTTTGTGCATTTACAATATTCATTGATTTTTGCCATTGAAAAACGTCCAGAAATGTTTGAAGCTACTGACTGAATGAAAGGAGCTGGCATCTCACTCTCTTTGAATCTTCTTTATCATGCTAGGATTAGCAGGAAAAAGCAAAAAATTTCAGAATTGCACCTTGCAATGCGGAGAAATTACTGTTTGTGCATTTACAATATTCATTGATTTTTGCCATTGAAAAACATGTTATTCATATACCAGAAATGTTTGAAGCTACTGACTGAATGAAAAGAGCTGGCATCTCACTCTCTTTGAATCTTCTTTATCATGCTAAGAGGAGCAGGAAAAAGCAAAAAATTTCAGAATTGCACCTTGCAATGTGGAGATATTGCTGTTTGTGCATTTACAATATTCATTGATTTTTGCCATTGAAAAACGTCCAGAAATGTTTGAAGCTACTGACTGAATGAAAGGAGCTGGCATCTCACTCTCTTTGAATCTTCTTTATCATGCTAGGATTAGCAGGAAAAAGCAAAAAATTTCAGAATTGCACCTTGCAATGCGGAGATATTACTGTTTGTGCATTTACAATATTCATTGATTTTTGCCATTGAAAAACATCATGCTATTCATATACCAGAAATGTTTGAAGCTACTGACTGAATGAAAAGAGCTGGCATCTCACTCTCTTTGAATCTTCTTTATCATGCTAAGAGGAGCAGGGAAAAGCAAAAAATTTCAGAATTGCACCTTGCAATGTGGAGATATTACTGTTTGTGCATTTACAATATTCATTGATTTTTGCCATTGAAAAACGTCCAGAAATGTTTGAAGCTACTGACTGAATGAAAGGAGCTGGCATCTCACTCTCTTTGAATCTTCTTTATCATGCTAGGATTTGCAGGAAAAAGCAAAAAATTTCAGAATTGCACCTTGCAATGCGGAGATATTACTGTTTGTGCATTTACAATATTCACTGATTTTTGCCATTGAAAAACGTCCAGAAATGTTTGAAGCTACTGACTGAATGAAAGGAGCTGGCATCTCACTCTCTTTGAATCTTCTTTATCATGCTAGGATTAGCAGGAAAAAGCAAAAAATTTCAGAATTGCACCTTGCAATGCGGAGAAATTACTGTTTGTGCATTTACAATATTCATTGATTTTTGCCATTGAAAAACATCATGTTATTCATATACCAGAAATGTTTGAAGCTACTGACTGAATGAAAAGAGCTGGCATCTCACTCTCTTTGAATCTTCTTTATCATGCTAAGAGGAGCAGGAAAAAGCAAAAAATTTCAGAATTGCACCTTGCAATGTGGAGATATTACTCTTTGTGCATTTACAATATTCATTGATTTTTGCCATTGAAAAACGTCCAGAAATGTTTGAAGCTACTGACTGAATGGAAGGAGCTGGCATCTCACTCTCTTTGAATCTTCTTTATCATGCTAGGATTAGCAGGAAAAAGCAAAAAATTTCAGAATTGCACCTTGCAATGCGGAGAAATTACTGTTTGTGCATTTACAATATTCATTGATTTTTGCCATTGAAAAACATCATGTTATTCATATACCAGAAATGTTTGAAGCTACTGACTGAATGAAAAGAGCTGGCATCTCACTCTCTTTGAATCTTCTTTATCATGCAAAGAGGAGCAGGAAAAAGCAAAAAATTTCAGAATTGCACCTTGCAATGTGGAGAAATTACTGTTTGTGCATTTACAATATTCATTGATTTTTGCCATTGAAAAACATCATGTTATTCATATACCAGAAATGTTTGAAGCTACTGACTGAATGAAAAGAGCTGGCATCTCACTCTCTTTGAATCTTCTTTATCATGCTAAGAGGAGCAGGAAAAAGCAAAAAATTTCAGAATTGCACCTTGCAATGTGGAGATATTACTGTTTGTGCATTTACAATATTCATTGATTTTTGCCATTGAAAAACGTCCAGAAATGTTTGAAGCTACTGACTGAATGAAAGGAGCTGGCATCTCACTCTCTTTGAATCTTCTTTATCATGCTAGGATTAGCAGGAAAAAGCAAAAAATTTCAGAATTGCACCTTGCAATGCGGAGAAATTACTGTTTGTGCATTTACAATATTCATTGATTTTTGCCATTGAAAAACATCATGTTATTCATATACCAGAAATGTTTGAAGCTACTGACTGAATGAAAAGAGCTGGCATCTCACTCTCTTTGAATCTTCTTTATCATGCTAAGAGGAGCAGGAAAAAGCAAAAAATTTCAGAATTGCACCTTGCAATGTGGAGATATTACTGTTTGTGCATTTACAATATTCATTGATTTTTGCCATTGAAAAACGTCAAGAAATGTTTGAAGCTACTGACTGAATGAAAGGAGCTGGCATCTCACTCTCTTTGAATCTTCTTTATCATGCTAGGATTAGCAGGAAAAAGCAAAAAATTTCAGAATTGCACCTTGCAATGCGGAGAAATTACTGTTTGTGCATTTACAATATTCATTGATTTTTGCCATTGAAAAACATCATGTTATTCATATACCAGAAATGTTTGAAGCTACTGACTGAATGAAAAGAGCTGGCATCTCACTCTCTTTGAATCTTCTTTATCATGCAAAGAGGAGCAGGAAAAAGCAAAAAATTTCAGAATTGCACCTTGCAATGTGGAGATATTACTGTTTGTGCATTTACAATATTCATTGATTTTTGCCATTGAAAAACGTCCAGAAATGTTTGAAGCTACTGACTGAATGAAAGGAGCTGGCATCTCACTCTCTTTGAATCTTCTTTATCATGCTAGGATTAGCAGGAAAAAGCAAAAAAATTCAGAATTGCACCTTGCAATGCGGAGATATTACTGTTTGTGCATTTACAATATTCACTGATTTTTGCCATTGAAAAACGTCCAGAAATGTTTGAAGCTACTGACTGAGTGAAAGGAGCTGGCATCTCACTCTCTTTGAATCTTCTTTATCATGCTAGGATTAGCAGGAAAAAGCAAAAAAATTCAGAATTGCACCTTGCAATGCGGAGATATTACTGTTTGTGCATTTACAATATTCATTGATTTTTGCCATTGAAAAACATCATGTTATTCATATACCAGAAATGTTTGAAGCTACTGACTGAATGAAAAGAGCTGGCATCTCACTCTCTTTGAATCTTCTTTATCATGCTAAGAGGAGCAGGAAAAAGCAAAAAATTTCAGAATTGCACCTTGCAATGTGGAGATATTACTGTTTGTGCATTTACAATATTCATTGATTTTTGCCATTGAAAAACGTCCAGAAATGTTTGAAGCTACTGACTGAATGAAAGGAGCTGGCATCTCACTCTCTTTGAATCTTCTTTATCATGCTAGGATTAGCAGGAAAAAGCAAAAATTTTCAGAATTGCACCTTGTAATGAAGAGAAATTACTGTTTGTGCATTTACAATATTCATTGATTTTTGCCATTGAAAAACATCATGTTATTCATATACCAGAAATGTTTGAAGCTACTGACTGAATGAAAAGAGCTGGCATCTCACTCTCTTTGAATCTTCTTTATCATGCTAAGAGGAGCAGGAAAAAGCAAAACATTTCAGAATTGCACCTTGCAATGTGGAGATATTACTGTTTGTGCATTTACAATATTCATTGATTTTTGCCATTGAAAAACGTCCAGAAATGTTTGAAGCTACTGACTGAATGAAAGGACCTGGCATCTCACTCTCTTTGAATCTTCTTTATCATGCTAGGATTAGCAGGAAAAAGCAAAAAATTTCAGAATTGCACCTTGCAATGCGGAGAAATTAATGTTTGTGCATTTACAATATTCATTGATTTTTGCCATTGAAAAACATCATGTTATTCATATACCAGAAATGTTTGAAGCTACTGACTGAATGAAAAGAGCTGGCATCTCACTCTCTTTGAATCTTCTTTATCATGCTAAGAGGAGCAGGAAAAAGCAAAAAATTTCAGAATTGCACCTTGCAATGTGGAGATATTACTGTTTGTGCATTTACAATATTCATTGATTTTTGCCATTGAAAAACGTCCAGAAATGTTTGAAGCTACTGACTGAATGAAAGGAGCTGGCATCTCACTCTCTTTGAATCTTCTTTATCATGCTAGGATTAGCAGGAAAAAGCAAAAAATTTCAGAATTGCACCTTGCAATGCGGAGAAATTACTGTGTGCGCATTTACAATATTCATTGATTTTTGCCATTGAAAAACATGTTATTCTTATACCAGAAATGTTTGAAGCTACTGACTGAATGAAAAGAGTTGGCATCTCACTCTCTTTGAATCTTCTTTATCATGCTAAGAGGAGCAGGAAAAAGCAAAAAATTTCAGAATTGCACCTTGCAATGTGGAGATATTACTGTTTGTGCATTTACAATATTCATTGATTTTTGCCATTGAAAAACGTCCAGAAATGTTTGAAGCTACTGACTGAATGAAAGGAGCTGGCATCTCACTCTCTTTGAATCTTCTTTATCATGCTAGGATTAGCAGGAAAAAGCAAAAAATTTCAGAATTGCACCTTGCAATGCGGAGATATTACTGTTTGTGCATTTACAATATTCATTGATTTTTGCCATTGAAAAACGTCCAGAAATGTTTGAAGCTACTGACTGAATGAAAGGACCTGGCATCTCACTCTCTTTGAATCTTCTTTATCATGCTAGGATTAGCAGGAAAAAGCAAAAAATTTCAGAATTGCACCTTGCAATGCGGAGATATTACTGTTTGTGCATTTACAATATTCATTGATTTTTGCCATTGAAAAACGTCCAGAAATGTTTGAAGCTACTGACTGAATGAAAGGAGCTGGCATCTCACTCTCTTTGAATCTTCTTTATCATGCTAGGATTAGCAGGAAAAAGCAAAAAATTTCAGAATTGCACCTTGCAATGCGGAGATATTACTGTTTGTGCATTTACAATATTCATTGATTTTTGCCATTGAAAAACGTCCAGAAATGTTTGAAGCTACTGACTGAATGAAAGGAGCTGGCATCTCACTCTCTTTGAATCTTCTTTATCATGCTAGGATTAGCAGGAAAAAGCAAAAAATTTCAGAATTGCACCTTGCAATGCGGAGAAATTACTGTTTGTGCATTTACAATATTCATTGATTTTTGCCATTGAAAAACATCATGTTATTCATATACCAGAAATGTTTGAAGCTACTGACTGAATGAAAAGAGCTGGCATCTCACTCTCTTTGAATCTTCTTTATCATGCTAAGAGGAGCAGGAAAAAGCAAAAAATTTCAGAATTGCACCTTGCAATGTGGAGATATTACTGTTTGTGCATTTACAATATTCATTGATTTTTGCCATTGAAAAACGTCCAGAAATGTTTGAAGCTACTGACTGAATGAAAGGAGCTGGCATCTCACTCTCTTTGAATCTTCTTTATCATGCTAGGATTAGCAGGAAAAAGCAAAAAATTTCAGAATTGCACCTTGCAATGCGGAGAAATTACTGTTTGTGCATTTACAATATTCATTTATTTTTGCCATTGAAAAACATCATGTTATTCATATACCAGAAATGTTTGAAGCTACTGACTGAATGAAAAGAGCTGGCATCTCACTCTCTTTGAATCCTCTTTATCATGCTAAGAGGAGCAGGAAAAAGCAAAAAATTTCAGAATTGCACCTTGCAATGTGGAGATATTACTGTTTGTGCATTTACAATATTCATTGATTTTTGCCATTGAAAAACGTCCAGAAATGTTTGAAGCTACTGACTGAATGAAAGGAGCTGGCATCTCACTCTCTTTGAATCTTCTTTATCATGCTAGGATTAGCAGGAAAAAGCAAAAAATTTCAGAATTGCACCTTGCAATGCGGAGATATTACTGTTTGTGCATTTACAATATTCATTGATTTTTGCCATTGAAAAACGTCCAGAAATGTTTGAAGCTACTGACTGAATGAAAGGACCTGGCATCTCACTCTCTTTGAATCTTCTTTATCATGCTAGGATTAGCAGGAAAAAGCAAAAAATTTCAGAATTGCACCTTGCAATGCGGAGATATTACTGTTTGTGCATTTACAATATTCATTGATTTTTGCCATTGAAAAACGTCCAGAAATGTTTGAAGCTACTGACTGAATGAAAGGAGCTGGCATCTCACTCTCTTTGAATCTTCTTTATCATGCTAGGATTAGCAGGAAAAAGCAAAAAATTTCAGAATTGCACCTTGCAATGCGGAGAAATTACTGTTTGTGCATTTACAATATTCATTGATTTTTGCCATTGAAAAACATCATGTTATTCATATACCAGAAATGTTTGAAGCTACTGACTGAATGAAAAGAGCTGGCATCTCACTCTCTTTGAATCTTCTTTATCATGCTAAGAGGAGCAGGAAAAAACAAAAAATTTCAGAATTGCACCTTGCAATGTGGAGATATTACTGTTTGTGCATTTACAATATTCATTGATTTTTGCCATTGAAAAACGTCCAGAAATGTTTGAAGCTACTGACTGAATGAAAGGAGCTGGCATCTCACTCTCTTTGAATCTTCTTTATCATGCTAGGATTAGCAGGAAAAAGCAAAAAATTTCAGAATTGCACCTTGCAACGCGGAGAAATTACTGATTGTGCATTTACAATATTCATTGATTTTTGCCATTGAAAAACATCATGTTATTCATATACCAGAAATGTTTGAAGCTACTGACTGAATGAAAAGAGCTGGCATCTCACTCTCTTTGAATCTTCTTTATCAAGCTAAGAGGAGCAGGAAAAAGCAAAAAATTTCAGAATTGCACCTTGCAATGTGGAGATATTACTGTTTGTGCATTTACAATATTCATTGATTTTTGCCATTGAAAAACGTCCAGAAATGTTTGAAGCTACTGACTGATTGAAAGGAGCTGGCATCTCACTCTCTTTGAATCTTCTTTATCATGCTAGGATTAGCAGGAAAAAGCAAAAAATTTCAGAATTGCACCTTGCAATGCGGAGAAATTACTGTTTGTGCATTTACAATATTCATTGATTTTTGCCATTGAAAAACATCATGTTATTCATATACCAGAAATGTTTGAAGCTACTGACTGAATGAAAAGAGCTGGCATCTCACTCTCTTTGAATCTTCTTTATCATGCTAAGAGGAGCAGGAAAAAGCAAAAAATTTCAGAATTGCACCTTGCAATGTGGAGATATTACTGTTTGTGCATTTACAATATTCATTGATTTTTGCCATTGAAAAACGTCCAGAAATGTTTGAAGCTACTGACTGAATGTAAGGAGCTGGCATCTCACTCTCTTTGAATCTTCTTTATCATGCTAGGATTAGCAGGAAAAAGCAAAAAATTTCAGAATTGCACCTTGCAATGCGGAGAAATTACTGTTTGTGCATTTACAATATTCATTGATTTTTGCCATTGAAAAACATGTTATTCATATACCAGAAATGTTTGAAGCTACTGACTGAATGAAAAGAGCTGGCATCTCACTCTCTTTGAATCTTCTTTATCATGCTAAGAGGAGCAGGAAAAAGCAAAAAATTTCAGAATTGCACCTTGCAATGTGGAGATATTACTGTTTGTGCATTTACAATATTCATTGATTTTTACCATTGAAAAACGTCCAGAAATGTTTGAAGCTACTGACTGAATGAAAGGAGCTGGCATCTCACTCTCTTTGAATCTTCTTTATCATGCTAGGATTAGCAGGAAAAAGCAAAAAACTTCATAATTGCACCTTGCAATGCGGAGAAATTACTGTTTGTGCATTTACAATATTCATTGATTTTTGCCATTGAAAAACATCATGTTATTCATATACCAGAAATGTTTGAAGCTACTGACTGAATGAAAAGAGCTGGCATCTCACTCTCTTTGAATCTTCTTTATCATGCTAACAGGAGCAGGAAAAAGCAAAAAATTTCAGAATTGCACCTTGCAATGTGGAGATATTACTGTTTGTGCATTTACAATATTCATTGATTTTTGCCATTGAAAAACATCATGTTATTCATATACCAGAAATGTTTGAAGCTACTGACTGAATGAAAAGAGCTGGCATCTCACTCTCTTTGAATCTTCTTTATCATGCTAAGAGGAGCAGGAAAAAGCAAAAAATTTCAGAATTGCACCTTGCAATGCGGAGATCTTACTGTTTGTGCATTTACAATATTCATTGATTTTTGCCATTGAAAAATGTCCAGAAATGTTTGAAGCTACTGACTGAATGAAAGGAGCTGGCATCTCACTCTCTTTGAATCTTCTTTATCATGCTAGGATTAGCAGGAAAAAGCAAAAAATTTCAGAATTGCACCTTGCAATGCGGAGATATTACTGTTTGTGCATTTACAATATTCATTGATTTTTGCCATTGAAAAACGTCCAGAAATGTTTGAAGCTACTGACTGAATGAAAGGATCTGGCATCTCACTCTCTTTGAATCTTCTTTATCATGCTAGGATTAGCAGGAAAAAGCAAAAAATTTCAGAATTGCACCTTGCAACGCGGAGAAATTACTGATTGTGCATTTACAATATTCATTGATTTTTGCCATTGAAAAACATCATGTTATTCATATACCAGAAATGTTTGAAGCTACTGACTGAATGAAAAGAGCTGGCATCTCACTCTCTTTGAATCTTCTTTATCAAGCTAAGAGGAGCAGGAAAAAGCAAAAAATTTCAGAATTGCACCTTGCAATGTGGAGATATTACTGTTTGTGCATTTACAATATTCATTGATTTTTGCCATTGAAAAACGTCCAGAAATGTTTGAAGCTACTGACTGATTGAAAGGAGCTGGCATCTCACTCTCTTTGAATCTTCTTTATCATGCTAGGATTAGCAGGAAAAAGCAAAAAATTTAAGAATTGCACCTTGCAATGCGGAGAAATTACTGTTTGTGCATTTACAATATTCATTGATTTTTGCCATTGAAAAACATCATGTTATTCATATACCAGAAATGTTTGAAGCTACTGACTGAATGAAAAGAGCTGGCATCTCACTCTCTTTGAATCTTCTTTATCATGCTAAGAGGAGCAGGAAAAAGCAAAAAATTTCAGAATTGCACCTTGCAATGTGGAGATATTACTGTTTGTGCATTTACAATATTCATTGATTTTTGCCATTGAAAAACGTCCAGAAATGTTTGAAGCTACTGACTGAATGTAAGGAGCTGGCATCTCACTCTCTTTGAATCTTCTTTATCATGCTAGGATTAGCAGGAAAAAGCAAAAAATTTCAGAATTGCACCTTGCAATGCGGAGAAATTACTGTTTGTGCATTTACAATATTCATTGATTTTTGCCATTGAAAAACATGTTATTCATATACCAGAAATGTTTGAAGCTACTGACTGAATGAAAAGAGCTGGCATCTCACTCTCTTTGAATCTTCTTTATCATGCTAAGAGGAGCAGGAAAAAACAAAAAATTTCAGAATTGCACCTTGCAATGTGGAGATATTACTGTTTGTGCATTTACAATATTCATTGATTTTTGCCATTGAAAAACGTCCAGAAATGTTTGAAGCTACTGACTGAATGAAAGGAGCTGGCATCTCACTCTCTTTGAATCTTCTTTATCATGCTAGGATTAGCAGGAAAAAGCAAAAAATTTCAGAATTGCACCTTGCAACGCGGAGAAATTACTGATTGTGCATTTACAATATTCATTGATTTTTGCCATTGAAAAACATCATGTTATTCATATACCAGAAATGTTTGAAGCTACTGACTGAATGAAAAGAGCTGGCATCTCACTCTCTTTGAATCTTCTTTATCAAGCTAAGAGGAGCAGGAAAAAGCAAAAAATTTCAGAATTGCACCTTGCAATGTGGAGATATTACTGTTTGTGCATTTACAATATTCATTGATTTTTGCCATTGAAAAACGTCCAGAAATGTTTGAAGCTACTGACTGATTGAAAGGAGCTGGCATCTCACTCTCTTTGAATCTTCTTTATCATGCTAGGATTAGCAGGAAAAAGCAAAAAATTTCAGAATTGCACCTTGCAATGCGGAGAAATTACTGTTTGTGCATTTACAATATTCATTGATTTTTGCCATTGAAAAACATCATGTTATTCATATACCAGAAATGTTTGAAGCTACTGACTGAATGAAAAGAGCTGGCATCTCACTCTCTTTGAATCTTCTTTATCATGCTAAGAGGAGCAGGAAAAAGCAAAAAATTTCAGAATTGCACCTTGCAATGTGGAGATATTACTGTTTGTGCATTTACAATATTCATTGATTTTTGCCATTGAAAAACGTCCAGAAATGTTTGAAGCTACTGACTGAATGTAAGGAGCTGGCATCTCACTCTCTTTGAATCTTCTTTATCATGCTAGGATTAGCAGGAAAAAGCAAAAAATTTCAGAATTGCACCTTGCAATGCGGAGAAATTACTGTTTGTGCATTTACAATATTCATTGATTTTTGCCATTGAAAAACATGTTATTCATATACCAGAAATGTTTGAAGCTACTGACTGAATGAAAAGAGCTGGCATCTCACTCTCTTTGAATCTTCTTTATCATGCTAAGAGGAGCAGGAAAAAGCAAAAAATTTCAGAATTGCACCTTGCAATGTGGAGATATTACTGTTTGTGCATTTACAATATTCATTGATTTTTACCATTGAAAAACGTCCAGAAATGTTTGAAGCTACTGACTGAATGAAAGGAGCTGGCATCTCACTCTCTTTGAATCTTCTTTATCATGCTAGGATTAGCAGGAAAAAGCAAAAAACTTCATAATTGCACCTTGCAATGCGGAGAAATTACTGTTTGTGCATTTACAATATTCATTGATTTTTGCCATTGAAAAACATCATGTTATTCATATACCAGAAATGTTTGAAGCTACTGACTGAATGAAAAGAGCTGGCATCTCACTCTCTTTGAATCTTCTTTATCATGCTAACAGGAGCAGGAAAAAGCAAAAAATTTCAGAATTGCACCTTGCAATGTGGAGATATTACTGTTTGTGCATTTACAATATTCATTGATTTTTGCCATTGAAAAACATCATGTTATTCATATACCAGAAATGTTTGAAGCTACTGACTGAATGAAAAGAGCTGGCATCTCACTCTCTTTGAATCTTCTTTATCATGCTAAGAGGAGCAGGAAAAAGCAAAAAATTTCAGAATTGCACCTTGCAATGCGGAGATCTTACTGTTTGTGCATTTACAATATTCATTGATTTTTGCCATTGAAAAATGTCCAGAAATGTTTGAAGCTACTGACTGAATGAAAGGAGCTGGCATCTCACTCTCTTTGAATCTTCTTTATCATGCTAGGATTAGCAGGAAAAAGCAAAAAATTTCAGAATTGCACCTTGCAATGCGGAGATATTACTGTTTGTGCATTTACAATATTCATTGATTTTTGCCATTGAAAAACGTCCAGAAATGTTTGAAGCTACTGACTGAATGAAAGGATCTGGCATCTCACTCTCTTTGAATCTTCTTTATCATGCTAGGATTAGCAGGAAAAAGCAAAAAATTTCAGAATTGCACCTTGCAACGCGGAGAAATTACTGATTGTGCATTTACAATATTCATTGATTTTTGCCATTGAAAAACATCATGTTATTCATATACCAGAAATGTTTGAAGCTACTGACTGAATGAAAAGAGCTGGCATCTCACTCTCTTTGAATCTTCTTTATCAAGCTAAGAGGAGCAGGAAAAAGCAAAAAATTTCAGAATTGCACCTTGCAATGTGGAGATATTACTGTTTGTGCATTTACAATATTCATTGATTTTTGCCATTGAAAAACGTCCAGAAATGTTTGAAGCTACTGACTGATTGAAAGGAGCTGGCATCTCACTCTCTTTGAATCTTCTTTATCATGCTAGGATTAGCAGGAAAAAGCAAAAAATTTAAGAATTGCACCTTGCAATGCGGAGAAATTACTGTTTGTGCATTTACAATATTCATTGATTTTTGCCATTGAAAAACATCATGTTATTCATATACCAGAAATGTTTGAAGCTACTGACTGAATGAAAAGAGCTGGCATCTCACTCTCTTTGAATCTTCTTTATCATGCTAAGAGGAGCAGGAAAAAGCAAAAAATTTCAGAATTGCACCTTGCAATGTGGAGATATTACTGTTTGTGCATTTACAATATTCATTGATTTTTGCCATTGAAAAACGTCCAGAAATGTTTGAAGCTACTGACTGAATGTAAGGAGCTGGCATCTCACTCTCTTTGAATCTTCTTTATCATGCTAGGATTAGCAGGAAAAAGCAAAAAATTTCAGAATTGCACCTTGCAATGCGGAGAAATTACTGTTTGTGCATTTACAATATTCATTGATTTTTGCCATTGAAAAACATGTTATTCATATACCAGAAATGTTTGAAGCTACTGACTGAATGAAAAGAGCTGGCATCTCACTCTCTTTGAATCTTCTTTATCATGCTAAGAGGAGCAGGAAAAAGCAAAAAATTTCAGAATTGCACCTTGCAATGCGGAGATCTTACTGTTTGTGCATTTACAATATTCATTGATTTTTGCCATTGAAAAATGTCCAGAAATGTTTGAAGCTACTGACTGAATGAAAGGAGCTGGCATCTCACTCTCTTTGAATCTTCTTTATCATGCTAGGATTAGCAGGAAAAAGCAAAAAATTTCAGAATTGCACCTTGCAATGCGGAGATATTACTGTTTGTGCATTTACAATATTCATTGATTTTTGCCATTGAAAAACGTCCAGAAATGTTTGAAGCTACTGACTGAATGAAAGGATCTGGCATCTCACTCTCTTTGAATCTTCTTTATCATGCTAGGATTAGCAGGAAAAAGCAAAAAATTTCAGAATTGCACCTTGCAACGCGGAGAAATTACTGATTGTGCATTTACAATATTCATTGATTTTTGCCATTGAAAAACATCATGTTATTCATATACCAGAAATGTTTGAAGCTACTGACTGAATGAAAAGAGCTGGCATCTCACTCTCTTTGAATCTTATTTATCAAGCTAAGAGGAGCAGGAAAAAGCAAAAAATTTCAGAATTGCACCTTGCAATGTGGAGATATTACTGTTTGTGCATTTACAATATTCATTGATTTTTGCCATTGAAAAACGTCCAGAAATGTTTGAAGCTACTGACTGATTGAAAGGAGCTGGCATCTCACTCTCTTTGAATCTTCTTTATCATGCTAGGATTAGCAGGAAAAAGCAAAAAATTTCAGAATTGCACCTTGCAATGCGGAGAAATTACTGTTTGTGCATTTACAATATTCATTGATTTTTGCCATTGAAAAACATCATGTTATTCATATACCAGAAATGTTTGAAGCTACTGACTGAATGAAAAGAGCTGGCATCTCACTCTCTTTGAATCTTCTTTATCATGCTAAGAGGAGCAGGAAAAAGCAAAAAATTTCAGAATTGCACCTTGCAATGTGGAGATATTACTGTTTGTGCATTTACAATATTCATTGATTTTTGCCATTGAAAAACGTCCAGAAATGTTTGAAGCTACTGACTGAATGTAAGGAGCTGGCATCTCACTCTCTTTGAATCTTCTTTATCATGCTAGGATTAGCAGGAAAAAGCAAAAAATTTCAGAATTGCACCTTGCAATGCGGAGAAATTACTGTTTGTGCATTTACAATATTCATTGATTTTTGCCATTGAAAAACATGTTATTCATATACCAGAAATGTTTGAAGCTACTGACTGAATGAAAAGAGCTGGCATCTCACTCTCTTTGAATCTTCTTTATCATGCTAAGAGGAGCAGGAAAAAGCAAAAAATTTCAGAATTGCACCTTGCAATGTGGAGATATTACTGTTTGTGCATTTACAATATTCATTGATTTTTGCCATTGAAAAACGTCCAGAAATGTTTGAAGCTACTGACTGAATGAAAGGAGCTGGAATCTCACTCTCTTTGAATCTTCTTTATCATGCTAGGATTAGCAGGAAAAAGCAAAAAACTTCAGAATTGCACCTTGCAATGCGGAGAAATTACTGTTTGTGCATTTACAATATTCATTGATTTTTGCCATTGAAAAACATCATGTTATTCATATACCAGAAATGTTTGAAACTACTGACTGAATGAAAAGAGCTGGCATCTCACTCTCTTTGAATCTTCTTTATCATGCTAACAGGAGCAGGAAAAAGCAAAAAATTTCAGAATTGCACCTTGCAATGTGGAGATATTACTGTTTGTGCATTTACAATATTCATTGATTTTTGCCATTGAAAAACATCATGTTATTCATATACCACAAATGTTTGAAGCTACTGACTGAATGAAAAGAGCTGGCATCTCACTCTCTTTGAATCTTCTTTATCATGCTAAGAGGAGCAGGAAAAAGCAAAAAATTTCAGAATTGCACCTTGCAATGTGGAGATATTACTGTTTGTGCATTTACAATATTCATTGATTTTTGCCATTGAAAAACGTCCAGAAATGTTTGAAGCTACTGACTGAATGAAAGGAGCTGGCATCTCACTCTCTTTGAATCTTCTTTATCATGCTAGGATTAGCAGGAAAAAGCAAAAAATTTCAGAATTGCACCTTGCAATGCGGAGAAATTACTGTTTGTGCATTTACAATATTCATTGATTTTTGCCATTGAAAAACATCATGTTATTCATATACCAGAAATGTTTGAAGCTACTGACTGAATGAAAAGAGCTGGCATCTCACTCTCTTTGAATCTTCTTTATCATGCTAAGAGGAGCAGGAAAAAGCAAAAAATTTCAGAATTGCACCTTGCAATGTGGAGATATTACTGTTTGTGCATTTACAATATTCATTGATTTTTGCCATTGATAAACGTCCAGAAATGTTTGAAGCTACTGACTGAATGAAAGGAGCTGGCATCTCACTCTCTTTGAATCTTCTTTATTATGCTAGGATTAGCAGGAAAAAGCAAAAAATTTCAGAATTGCACCTTGCAATGCCGAGATATTACTGTTTGTGCATTTACAATATTCATTGATTTTTGCCATTGAAAAACATCATGTTATTCATATACCAGAAATGTTTGAAGCTACTGACTGAATGAAAAGAGCTGGCATCTCACTCTCTTTGAATCTTCTTTATCATGCTAAGAGGAGCAGGAAAAAGCAAAAAATTTCAGAATTGCACCTTGCAATGTGGAGATATTACTGTTTGTGCATTTACAATATTCATTGATTTTTGCCATTGATAAATGTCCAGAAATGTTTGAAGCTACTGACTGAATGAAAGGAGCTGGCATCTCACTCTCTTTGAATCTTCTTTATCATGCTAAGAGGAGCAGGAAAAAGCAAAAAATTTCAGAATTGCACCTTGCAATGTGGAGATATTACTGTTTGTGCATTTACAATATTCATTGATTTTTGATATTGAAAAACGTCCAGAAATGTTTGAAGCTACTGACTGAATGAAAGGAGCTGGCATCTCACTCTCTTTGAATCTTCTTTATCATGCTAGGATTAGCAGGAAAAAGCAAAAAATTTCAGAATTGCACCTTGCAATGCGGAGAAATTACTGTTTGTGCATTTACAATATTCATTGATTTTTGCCATTGAAAAACATCATGTTATTCATATACCAGAAATGTTTGAAGCTACTGACTGAATGAAAAGAGCTGGCATCTCACTCTCTTTGAATCTTCTTTATCATGCTAAGAGGAGCAGGAAAAAGCAAAAAATTTCAGAATTGCACCTTGCAATGTGGAGATATTACTGTTTGTGCATTTACAATATTCATTGATTTTTGCCATTGAAAAACGTCCAGAAATGTTTGCAGCTACTGACTGAATGAAAGGAGCTGGCATCTCACTCTCTTTGAATCTTCTTTATCATGCTAGGATTAGCAGGAAATAGCAAAAAATTTCAGAATTGCACCTTGCAATGCGGAGAAATTACTGTTTGTGCATTTACAATATTCATTGATTTTTGCCATTGAAAAACATCATGTTATTCATATACCAGAAATGTTTGAAGCTACTGACTGAATGAAAAGAGCTGGCATCTCACTCTCTTTGAATCTTCTTTATCATGCTAAGAGGAGCAGGAAAAAGCAAAAAATTTCAGAATTGCACCTTGCAATGTGGAGATATTACTGTTTGTGCATTTACAATATTCATTGATTTTTGATATTGAAAAACGTCCAGAAATGTTTGAAGCTACTGACTGAATGAAAGGAGCTGGCATCTCACTCTCTTTGAATCTTCTTTATCATGCTAGGATTAGCAGGAAAAAGCAAAAAATTTCAGAATTGCACCTTGCAATGTGGAGATATTACTGTTTGTGCATTTACAATATTCATTGATTTTTGCCATTGAAAAACGTCCAGAAATGTTTGAAGCTACTGACTGAATGAAAGGAGCTGGCATCTCACTCTCTTTGAATCTTCTTTATCATGCTAGGATTAGCAGGAAAAAGCAAAAAACTTCAGAATTGCACCTTGCAATGCGGAGAAATTACTGTTTGTGCATTTACAATATTCATTGATTTTTGCCATTGAAAAACATCATGTTATTCATATACCAGAAATGTTTGAAGCTACTGACTGAATGAAAAGAGCTGGCATCTCACTCTCTTTGAATCTTCTTTATCATGCTAACAGGAGCAGGAAAAAGCAAAAAATTTCAGAATTGCACCTTGCAATGTGGAGATATTACTGTTTGTGCATTTACAATATTCATTGATTTTTGCCATTGAAAAACATCATGTTATTCATATACCAGAAATGTTTGAAGCTACTGACTGAATGAAAAGAGCTGGCATCTCACTCTCTTTGAATCTTCTTTATCATGCTAAGAGGAGCAGGAAAAAGCAAAAAATTTCAGAATTGCACCTTGCAATGCGGAGATCTTACTGTTTGTGCATTTACAATATTCATTGATTTTTGCCATTGAAAAATGTCCAGAAATGTTTGAAGCTACTGACTGAATGAAAGGAGCTGGCATCTCACTCTCTTTGAATCTTCTTTATCATGCTAGGATTAGCAGGAAAAAGCAAAAAATTTCAGAATTGCACCTTGCAATGCGGAGATATTACTGTTTGTGCATTTACAATATTCATTGATTTTTGCCATTGAAAAACGTCCAGAAATGTTTGAAGCTACTGACTGAATGAAAGGATCTGGCATCTCACTCTCTTTGAATCTTCTTTATCATGCTAGGATTAGCAGGAAAAAGCAAAAAATTTCAGAATTGCACCTTGCAATGCGGAGAAATTACTGTTTGTGCATTTACAATATTCATTGATTTTTCCATTGAAAAACATCATGTTATTCATATACCAGAAATGTTTGAAGCTACTAACTGAATGAAAAGAGCTGGCATCTCACTCTCTTTGAATCTTCTTTATCATGCTAAGAGGAGCAGGAAAAAGCAAAAAATTTCAGAATTGCACCTTGCAATGTGGAGATATTACTGTTTGTGCATTTACAATATTCATTGATTTTTGCCATTGAAAAACGTCCAGAAATGTTTGAAGCTACTGACTGAATGAAAGGAGCTGGCATCTCACTCTCTTTGAATCTTCTTTATCATGCTAGGATTAGCAGGAAAAAGCAAAAAATTTCAGAATTGCACCTTGCAATGCGGAGAAATTACTGTTTGTGCATTTACAATATTCATTGATTTTTGCCATTGAAAAACATCATGTTATTCATATACCAGAAATGTTTGAAGCTACTGACTGAATGAAAAGAGCTGGCATCTCACTCTCTTTGAATCTTCTTTATCATGCTAAGAGGAGCAGGAAAAAGCAAAAAATTTCAGAATTGCACCTTGCAATGTGGAGATATTACTGTTTGTGCATTTACAATATTCATTGATTTTTGCCATTGATAAACGTCCAGAAATGTTTGAAGCTACTGACTGAATGAAAGGAGCTGGCATCTCACTCTCTTTGAATCTTCTTTATCATGCTAGGATTAGCAGGAAAAAGCAAAAAATTTCAGAATTGCACCTTGCAATGCCGAGATATTACTGTTTGTGCATTTACAATATTCATTGATTTTTGCCATTGAAAAACATCATGTTATTCATATACCAGAAATGTTTGAAGCTACTGACTGAATGAAAAGAGCTGGCATCTCACTCTCTTTGAATCTTCTTTATCATGCTAAGAGGAGCAGGAAAAAGCAAAAAATTTCAGAATTGCACCTTGCAATGTGGAGATATTACTGTTTGTGCATTTACAATATTCATTGATTTTTGCCATTGATAAATGTCCAGAAATGTTTGAAGCTACTGACTGAATGAAAAGAGCTGGCATCTCACTCTCTTTGAATCTTCTTTATCATGCTAAGAGGAGCAGGAAAAAGCAAAAAATTTCAGAATTGCACCTTGCAATGTGGAGATATTACTGTTTGTGCATTTACAATATTCATTGATTTTTGATATTGAAAAACGTCCAGAAATGTTTGAAGCTACTGACTGAATGAAAGGAGCTGGCATCTCACTCTCTTTGAATCTTCTTTATCATGCTAGGATTAGCAGGAAAAAGCAAAAAATTTCAGAATTGCACCTTGCAATGCGGAGAAATTACTGTTTGTGCATTTACAATATTCATTGATTTTTGCCATTGAAAAACATCATGTTATTCATATACCAGAAATGTTTGAAGCTACTGACTGAATGAAAAGAGCTGGCATCTCACTCTCTTTGAATCTTCTTTATCATGCTAAGAGGAGCAGGAAAAAGCAAAAAATTTCAGAATTGCACCTTGCAATGTGGAGATATTACTGTTTGTGCATTTACAATATTCATTGATTTTTGCCATTGAAAAACGTCCAGAAATGTTTGCAGCTACTGACTGAATGAAAGGAGCTGGCATCTCACTCTCTTTGAATCTTCTTTATCATGCTAGGATTAGCAGGAAATAGCAAAAAATTTCAGAATTGCACCTTGCAATGCGGAGAAATTACTGTTTGTGCATTTACAATATTCATTGATTTTTGCCATTGAAAAACATCATGTTATTCATATACCAGAAATGTTTGAAGCTACTGACAGAATGAAAAGAGCTGGCATCTCACTCTCTTTGAATCTTCTTTATCATGCTAAGAGGAGCAGGAAAAAGCAAAAAATTTCAGAATTGCACCTTGCAATGTGGAGATATTACTGTTTGTGCATTTACAATATTCATTGATTTTTGATATTGAAAAACGTCCAGAAATGTTTGAAGCTACTGACTGAATGAAAGGAGCTGGCATCTCACTCTCTTTGAATCTTCTTTATCATGCTAGGATTAGCAGGAAAAAGCAAAAAATTTCAGAATTGCACCTTGCAATGTGGAGATATTACTGTTTGTGCATTTACAATATTCATTGATTTTTGCCATTGAAAAACGTCCAGAAATGTTTGAAGCTACTGACTGAATGAAAGGAGCTGGCATCTCACTCTCTTTGAATCTTCTTTATCATGCTAGGATTAGCAGGAAAAAGCAAAAAATTTCAGAATTGCACCTTGCAATGTGGAGATATTACTGTTTGTGCATTTACAATATTCATTGATTTTTGCCATTGAAAAACGTCCAGAAATGTTTGAAGCTACTGACTGAATGAAAGTAGCTGGCATCTCACTCTCTTTGAATCTTCTTTATCATGCTAGGATTAGCAGGAAAAAGCAAAAAATTTCAGAATTGCACCTTGCAATGCGGAGAAATTACTGTTTGTGCATTTACAATATTCATTGATTTTTGCCATTGAAAAACATCATGTTATTCATATACCAGAAATGTTTGAAGCTACTGACTGAATGAAAAGAGCTGGCATCTCACTCTCTTTGAATCTTCTTTATCATGCTAAGAGGAGCAGGAAAAAGCAAAAAATTTCAGAATTGCACCTTGCAATGTGGAGATATTACTGTTTGTGCATTTACAATATTCATTGATTTTTGCCATTGAAAAACGTCCAGAAATGTTTGAAGCTACTGACTGAATGAAAGGAGCTGGCATCTCACTCTCTTTGAATCTTCTTTATCATGCTAGGATTAGCAGGAAAAAGCAAAAAATTTCAGAATTGCACCTTGCAATGTGGAGATATTACTGTTTGTGCATTTACAATATTCATTGATTTTTGCCATTGAAAAACGTCCAGAAATGTTTGAAGCTACTGACTGAATGAAAGGAGCTGGCATCTCACTCTCTTTGAATCTTCTTTATCATGCTAGGATTAGCAGGAAAAAGAAAAAATTTCAGAATTGCACCTTGCAATGCGGAGATATTGCTGTTTGTGCATTTACAATATTCATTGATTTTTGCCATTGAAAAACGTCCAGAAATGTTTGAAGATACTGACTGAATGAAAGGAGCTGGCATCTCACTCTCTTTGAATCTTCTTTATCATGCTAGGATTAGCAGGAAAAAGCAAAAAATTTCAGAATTGCACCTTGCAATGCGGAGAAATTACTGTTTGTGCATTTACAATATTCATTGATTTTTGCCATTGAAAAACATCATGTTATTCATATACCAGAAATGTTTGAAGCTACTGACTGAATGAAAAGAGCTGGCATCTCACTCTCTTTGAATCTTCTTTATCATGCTAAGAGGAGCAGGAAAAAGCAAAAAATTTCAGAATTGCACCTTGCAATGTGGAGATATTACTGTTTGTGCATTTACAATATTCATTGATTTTTGCCATTGAAAAACGTCCAGAAATGTTTGAAGCTACTGACTGAATGAAAGGAGCTGGCATCTCACTCTCTTTGAATCTTCTTTATCATGCTAGGATTAGCAGGAAAAAGCAAAAAATTTCAGAATTGCACCTTGCAATGCGGAGATATTACTGTTTGTGCATTTACAATATTCATTGATTTTTGCCATTGAAAAATGTCCAGAAATGTTTGAAGCTACTGACTGAATGAAAGGAGCTGGCATCTCACTCTCTTTGAATCTTCTTTATCATGCTAGGATTAGCAGGAAAAAGCAAAAAATTTAAGAATTGCACCTTGCAATGCGGAGAAATTACTGTTTGTGCATTTACAATATTCATTGATTTTTGCCATTGAAAAACTTCATGTTATTCATATACCAGAAATGTTTGAAGCTACTGACTGAATGAAAAGAGCTGGCATCTCACTCTCTTTGAATCTTTTTTATCCTGCTAAGAGGAGCAGGAAAAAGCAAAAAATTTCAGAATTGCACCTTGCAATGTGGAGATATTACTGTTTGTGCATTTACAATATTCATTGATTTTTGCCATTGAAAAACATCATGTTATTCATATACCAGAAATGTTTGAAGCTACTGACTGAATGAAAAGAGCTGGCATCTCACTCTCTTTGAATCTTCTTTATCATGCTAAGAGGAGCAGGAAAAAGCAAAAAATTTCAGAATTGCACCTTGCAATGCGGAGATATTGTTTGTGCATTTACAATATTCATTGATTTTTGCCATTGAAAAACGTCCAGAAATGTTTGAAGCTACTGACTGAATGAAAGGAGCTGGCATCTCACTCTCTTTGAATCTTCATTATCATGCTAGGATTAGCAGGAAAAAGCAAAAAATTTCAGAATTGCACCTTGCAATGCGGAGAAATTACTGTTTGTGCATTTACAATATTCACTGATTTTTGCCATTGAAAAACATCATGTTATTCATATAACAGAAATGTTTGAAGCTACTGACTGAATGAAAAGAGCTGGCATCTCACTCTCTTTTAATCTTCTTTATCATGCTAAGAGGAGCAGGAAAAAGCAAAAAATTTCAGAATTGCACCTTGCAATGTGGAGATATTACTGTTTGTGCATTTACAATATTCATTGATTTTTGCCATTGAAAAACGTCCAGAAATGTTTGAAGCTACTGACTGAATGAAAGGAGCTGGCATCTCACTCTCTTTGAATTTTCTTTATCATGCTAGGATTAGCAGGAAAGAGCAAAAAATTTCAGAATTGCACCTTGCAATGCGGAGAAATTACTGTTTGTGCATTTACAATATTCATTGATTTTTGCCATTGAAAAACATCATGTTATTCATATACCAGAAATGTTTGAAGCTACTGACTGAATGAAAAGAGCTGGCATCTCACTCTCTTTGAATCTTCTTTATCATGCTAAGAGGAGCAGGAAAAAGCAAAAAATTTCAGAATTGCACCTTGCAATGTGGAGATATTACTGTTTGTGCATTTACAATATTCATTGATTTTTGCCATTGAAAAACGTCCAGAAATGTTTGAAGCTACTGACTGAATGAAAGGAGCTGGCATCTCACTCTCTTTGAATCTTCTTTATCATGCTAGGATTAGCAGGAAAAAGCAAAAAATTTAAGAATTGCACCTTGCAATGCGGAGAAATTACTGTTTGTGCATTTACAATATTCATTGATTTTTGCCATTGAAAAACTTCATGTTATTCATATACCAGAAATGTTTGAAGCTACTGACTGAATGAAAAGAGCTGGCATCTCACTCTCTTTGAATCTTCTTTATCATGCTAAGAGGAGCAGGAAAAAGCAAAAAATTTCAGAATTGCACCTTGCAATGTGGAGATATTACTGTTTGTGCATTTACAATATTCATTGATTTTTGCCATTGAAAAACATCATGTTATTCATATACCAGAAATGTTTGAAGCTACTGACTGAATGAAAAGAGCTGGCATCTCACTCTCTTTGAATCTTCTTTATCATGCTAAGAGGAGCAGGAAAAAGCAAAAAATTTCAGAATTGCACCTTGCAATGCGGAGATATTGTTTGTGCATTTACAATATTCATTGATTTTTGCCATTGAAAAACGTCCAGAAATGTTTGAAGCTACTGACTGAATGAAAGGAGCTGGCATCTCACTCTCTTTGAATCTTCATTATCATGCTAGGATTAGCAGGAAAAAGCAAAAAATTTCAGAATTGCACCTTGCAATGCGGAGAAATTACTGTTTGTGCATTTACAATATTCACTGATTTTTGCCATTGAAAAACATCATGTTATTCATATGACAGAAATGTTTGAAGCTACTGACTGAATGAAAAGAGCTGGCATCTCACTCTCTTTGAATCTTCTTTATCATGCTAAGAGGAGCAGGAAAAAGCAAAAAATTTCAGAATTGCACCTTGCAATGTGGAGATATTACTGTTTGTGCATTTACAATATTCATTGATTTTTGCCATTGAAAAACGTCCAGAAATGTTTGAAGCTACTGACTGAATGAAAGGAGCTGGCATCTCACTCTCTTTGAATTTTCTTTATCATGCTAGGATTAGCAGGAAAAAGCAAAAAATTTCAGAATTGCACCTTGCAATGCGGAGAAATTACTGTTTGTGCATTTACAATATTCATTGATTTTTGCCATTGAAAAACATCATGTTATTCGAATACCAGAAATGTTTGAAGCTACTGACTGAATGAAAAGAGCTGGCATCTCACTCTCTTTGAATCTTCTTTATCATGCTAAGAGGAGCAGGAAAAAGCAAAAAATTTCAGAATTGCACCTTGCAATGTGGAGATATTACTGTTTGTGCATTTACAATATTCATTGATTTTTGCCATTGAAAAACGTCCAGAAATGTTTGAAGCTACTGACTGAATGAAAGGAGCTGGCATCTCACTCTCTTTGAATCTTCTTTATCATGCTAGGATTAGCAGGAAAAAGCAAAACATTTCAGAATTGCACCTTGCAATGCGGAGATATTACTGTTTGTGCATTTACAATATTCACTGATTTTTGCCATTGAAAAACATCCAGAAATGTTTGAAGCTACTGACTGAATGAAAGGAGCTGACATCTCACTCTCTTTGAATCTTCTTTATCATGCTAAGAGGAGCAGGAAAAAGCAAAAAATTTCAGAATTGCACCTTGCAATGTGGAGATATTACTGTTCGTGCATTTACAATATTCATTGATTTTTGCCATTGAAAAACATCATGTTATTCATATACCAGAAATGTTTGAAGCTACTGACTGAATGAAAAGAGCTGGCATCTCACTCTCTTTGAATCTTCTTTATCATGCTAAGAGGAGCAGGAAAAAGCAAAAAATTTCAGAATTGCACCTTGCAATGCAGAGATATTACTGTTTGTGCATTTACAATATTCATTGATTTTTGCCATTGAAAAACGTCCAGAAATGTTTGAAGCTACTGACTGAATGAAAGGAGCTGGCATCTCACTCTCTTTGAATCTTTATTATCATGCTAAGATTAGCAGGAAAAAGCAAAAAATTTCAGAATTGCACCTTGCAATGCGGAGAAATTACTGTTTGTGCATTTACAATATTCATTGATTTTTGCCATTGAAAAACATCATGTTATTCATATACCAGAAATGTTTGAAGCTACTGACTGAATGAAAAGAGCTGGCATCTCACTCTCTTTGAATCTTCTTTATCATGCTAAGAGGAGCAGGAAAAAGCAAAAAATTTCAGAATTGCACCTTGCAATGTGGAGATATTACTGTTTGTGCATTTACAATATTCATTGATTTTTGCCATTGAAAAACGTCCAGAAATGTTTGAAGCTACTGACTGAATGAAAGGAGCTGGCATCTCACTCTCTTTGAATCTTCTTTATCATGCTAGGATTAGCAGGAAAAAGCAAAAAATTTCAGAATTGCACCTTGCAATGCGGAGAAATTACTGTTTGTTCATTTACAATATTCATTGATTTTTGCCATTGAAAAACATCATGTTATTCATATACCAGAAATGTTTGAAGCTACTGACTGAATGAAAAGAGCTGGCATCTCACTCTCTTTGAATCTTCTTTATCATGCTAAGAGGAGCAGGAAAAAGCAAAAAATTTCAGAATTGCACCTTGCAATGTGGAGATATTACTGTTTGTGCATTTACAATATTCATTGATTTTTGCCATTGAAAAACGTCCAGAAATGTTTGAAGCTACTGACTGAATGAAAGGAGCTGGCATCTCACTCTCTTTGAATCTTCTTTATCATGCTAGGTTTAGCAGGAAAAAGCAAAAAATTTCAGAATTGCACCTTGCAATGTGGAGAAATTACTGTTTGTGCATTTACAATATTCATTGATTTTTGCCATTGAAAAACGTCCAGAAATGTTTGAAGCTACTGACTGAATGAAAGGAGCTGGCATCTCACTCTCTTTGAATCTTCTTTATCATGCTAGGATTAGCAGGAAAAAGCAAAAAATTTCAGAATTGCACCTTGCAATGTGGAGATATTACTGTTTGTGCATTTACAATATTCATTGATTTTTGCCATTGAAAAACATCATGTTATTCATATACCAGAAATGTTTGAAGCTACTGACTGAATGAAAAGAGCTGGCATCTCACTCTCTTTGAATCTTCTTTATCATGCTAAGAGGAGCAGGAAAAAGCAAAAAATTTCAGAATTGCACCTTGCAATGCGGAGATATTACTGTTTGTGCATTTACAATATTCATTGATTTTTGCCATTGAAAAACGTCTAGAAATGTTTGAAGCTACTGACTGAATGAAAGGAGCTGGCATCTCACTCTCTTTGAATCTTCTTTATCATGCTAGGATTAGCAGGAAAAAGCAAAAAATTTCAGAATTGCACCTTGCAATGCGGAGATATTACTGTTTGTGCATTTACAATATTCATTGATTTTTGCCATTGAAAAACGTCCAGAAATGTTTGAAGCTACTGACTGAATGAAAGGAGCTGGCATCTCACTCTCTTTGAATCTTCTTTATCATGCTAGGATTAGCAGGAAAAAGCAAAAAATTTCAGAATTGCACCTTGCAATGCGGAGAAATTACTGTTTGTGCATTTACAATATTCATTGATTTTTGCCATTGAAAAACATCATGTTATTCATATACCAGAAATGTTTGAAGCTACTGACTGAATGAAAAGAGCTGGCATCTCACTCTCTTTGAATCTTCTTTATCATGCTAAGAGGAGCAGGAAAAAGCAAAAAATTTCAGAATTGCACCTTGCAATGTGGAGATATTACTGTTTGTGCATTTACAATATTCATTGATTTTTGCCATTGAAAAACGTCCAGAAATGTTTGAAGCTACTGACTGAATGAAAGGAGCTGGCATCTCACTCTCTTTGAATCTTCTTTATCATGCTAGGATTAGCAGGAAAAAGCAAAAAATTTCAGAATTGCACCTTGCAATGCGGAGAAATTACTGTTTGTGCATTTACAATATTCATTGATTTTTGCCATTGAAAAACATCATGTTATTCATATACCAGAAATGTTTGAAGCTACTGACTGAATGAAAAGAGCTGGCATCTCACTCTCTTTGAATGTTCTTTATCATGCTAAGAGGAGCAGGAAAAAGCAAAAAATTTCAGAATTGCACCTTGCAATGTGGAGATATTACTGTTTGTGCATTTACAATATTCATTGATTTTTAATATTGAAAAACGTCCAGAAATGTTTGAAGCTACTGACTGAATGAAAGGAGCTGGCATCTCACTCTCTTTGAATCTTCTTTATCATGCTAGGATTAGCAGGAAAAAGCAAAAAATTTCAGAATTGCACCTTGCAATGTGGAGAAATTACTGTTTGTGCATTTACAATATTCATTGAATTTTGCCATTGAAAAACGTCCAGAAATGTTTGAAGCTACTGACTGAATGAAAGGAGCTGGCATCTCACTCTCTTAGAATCTTCTTTATCATGCTAGGATTAGCAGGAAAAAGCAAAAAATTTCAGAATTGCACCTTGCAATGTGGAGATATTACTGTTTGTGCATTTACAATATTCATTGATTTTTGCCATTGAAAAACATCATGTTATTCATATACCAGAAATGTTTGAAGCTACTGACTGAATGAAAAGAGCTGGCATCTCACTCTCTTTGAATCTTCTTTATCATGCTAAGAGGAGCAGGAAAAAGCAAAAAATTTCAGAATTGCACCTTGCAATGCGGAGATATTACTGTTTGTGCATTTACAATATTCATTGATTTTTGCCATTGAAAAACGTCCAGAAATGTTTGAAGCTACTGACTGAATGAAAGGAGCTGGCATCTCACTCTCTTTGAATCTTCTTTATCATCCTAGGATTAGCAGGAAAAAGCAAAAAATTTCAGAATTGCACCTTGCAATGCGGAGATATTACTGTTTGTGCATTTACAATATTCATTGATTTTTGCCATTGAAAAACGTCCAGAAATGTTTGAAGCTACTGACTGAATGAAAGGAGCTGGCATCTCACTCTCTTTGAATCTTCTTTATCATGCTAGGATTAGCAGGAAAAAGCAAAAAATTTCAGAATTGCACCTTGCAATGCGGAGAAATTACTGTTTGTGCATTAACAATATTCATTGATTTTTGCCATTGAAAAACATCATGTTATTCATATACCAGAAATGTTTGAAGCTACTGACTGAATGAAAAGAGCTGGCATCTCACTCTCTTTGAATCTTCTTTATCATGCTAAGAGGAGCAGGAAAAAGCAAAAAATTTCAGAATTGCACCTTGCAATGTGGAGATATTACTGTTTGTGCATTTACAATATTCATTGATTTTTGCCATTGAAAAACGTCCAGAAATGTTTGAAGCTACTGACTGAATGAAAGGAGCTGGCATCTCACTCTCTTTGAATCTTCTTTATCATGCTAGGATTAGCAGGAAAAAGCAAAAAATTTCAGAATTGCACCTTGCAATGCGGAGAAATTACTGTTTGTGCATTTACAATATTCATTGATTTTTGCCATTGAAAAACATCATGTTATTCATATACCAGAAATGTTTGAAGCTACTGACTGAATGAAAAGAGCTGGCATCTCACTCTCTTTGAATCTTCTTTATCATGCTAAGAGGAGCAGGAAAAAGCAAAAAATTTCAGAATTGCACCTTGCAATGTGGAGATATTACTGTTTGTGCATTTACAATATTCATTGATTTTTGCCATTGAAAAACGTCCAGAAATGTTTGAAGCTACTGACTGAATGAAAGGAGCTGGCATCTCACTCTCTTTGAATCTTCTTTATCATGCTAGGATTAGCAGGAAAAAGCAAAAAATTTCAGAATTGCACCTTGCAATGCGGAGATATTACTGTTTGTGCATTTACAATATTCATTGATTTTTGCCATTGAAAAACGTCCAGAAATGTTTGAAGCTACTGACTGAATGAAAGGAGCTGGCATCTCACTCTCTTTGAATCTTCTTTATCATGCTAGGATTAGCAGGAAAAAGCAAAAAATTTCAGAATTGCACCTTGCAATGCGGAGAAATTACTGTTTGTGCATTTACAATATTCATTGATTTTTGCCATTGAAAAACATCATGTTATTCATATACCAGAAATGTTTGAAGCTACTGACTGAATGAAAATAGCTGGCATCTCACTCTCTTTGAATCTTCTTTATCATGCTAAGAGGAGCAGGAAAAAGCAAAAAATTTCAGAATTGCACCTTGCAATGCGGAGATATTACTGTTTGTGCATTTACAATATTCATTGATTTTTGCCATTGAAAAACGTCCAGAAATGTTTGAAGCTACTGACTGAATGAAAGGAGCTGGCATCTCACTCTCTTTGAATCTTCTTTATCATCCTAGGATTAGCAGGAAAAAGCAAAAAATTTCAGAATTGCACCTTGCAATGCGGAGATATTACTGTTTGTGCATTTACAATATTCATTGATTTTTGCCATTGAAAAACGTCCAGAAATGTTTGAAGCTACTGACTGAATGAAAGGAGCTGGCATCTCACTCTCTTTGAATCTTCTTTATCATGCTAGGATTAGCAGGAAAAAGCAAAAAATTTCAGAATTGCACCTTGCAATGCGGAGAAATTACTGTTTGTGCATTTACAATATTCATTGATTTTTGCCATTGAAAAACATCATGTTATTCATATACCAGAAATGTTTGAAGCTACTGACTGAATGAAAAGAGCTGGCATCTCACTCTCTTTGAATCTTCTTTATCATGCTAAGAGAAGCAGGAAAAAGCAAAAAATTTCAGAATTGCACCTTGCAATGTGGAGATATTACTGTTTGTGCATTTACAATATTCATTGATTTTTGCCATTGAAAAACGTCCAGAAATGTTTGAAGCTACTGACTGAATGAAAGGAGCTGGCATCTCACTCTCTTTGAATCTTCTTTATCATGCTAGGATTAGCAGGAAAAAGCAAAAAATTTCAGAATTGCACCTTGCAATGCGGAGATATTACTGTTTGTGCATTTACAATATTCATTGATTTTTGCCATTGAAAAACGTCCAGAAATGTTTGAAGCTACTGACTGAATGAAAGGAGCTGGCATCTCACTCTCTTTGAATCTTCTTTATCATGCTAGGATTAGCAGGAAAAAGCAAAAAATTTCAGAATTGCACCTTGCAATGCGGAGAAATTACTGTTTGTGCATTTACAATATTCATTGATTTTTGCCATTGAAAAACATCATGTTATTCATATACCAGAAATGTTTGAAGCTACTGACTGAATGAAAAGAGCTGGCATCTCACTCTCTTTGAATCTTCTTTATCATGCTAAGAGGAGCAGGAAAAAGCAAAAAATTTCAGAATTGCACCTTGCAATGTGGAGATATTACTGTTTGTGCATTTACAATATTCATTGATTTTTGCCATTGAAAAACGTCCAGAAATGTTTGAAGCTACTGACTGAATGAAAGGAGCTGGCATCTCACTCTCTTTGAATCTTCTTTATCATGCTAGGATTAGCAGGAAAAAGCAAAAAATTTCAGAATTGCACCTTGCAATGCGGAGATATTACTGTTTGTGCATTTACAATATTCATTGATTTTTGATATTGAAAAACGTCCAGAAATGTTTGAAGCTACTGACTGAATGAAAGGAGCTGGCATCTCACTCTCTTTGAATCTTCTTTATCATGCTAGGATTAGCAGGAAAAAGCAAAAAATTTCAGAATTGCACCTTGCAATGTGGAGAAATTACTGTTTGTGCATTTACAATATTCATTGATTTTTGCCATTGAAAAACGTCCAGAAATGTTTGAAGCTACTGACTGAATGAAAGGAGCTGGCATCTCACTCTCTTTGAATCTTCTTTATCATGCTAGGATTAGCAGGAAAAAGCAAAAAATTTCAGAATTGCACCTTGCAATGTGGAGATATTACTGTTTGTGCATTTACAATATTCATTGATTTTTGCCATTGAAAAACATCATGTTATTCATATACCAGAAATGTTTGAAGCTACTGACTGAATGAAAAGAGGTGGCATCTCACTCTCTTTGAATCTTCTTTATCATGCTAAGAGGAGCAGGAAAAAGCAAAAAATTTCAGAATTGCACCTTGCAATGCGGAGATATTACTGTTTGTGCATTTACAATATTCATTGATTTTTGCCATTGAAAAACGTCCAGAAATGTTTGAAGCTACTGACTGAATGAAAGGAGCTGGCATCTCACTCTCTTTGAATCTTCTTTATCATCCTAGGATTAGCAGGAAAAAGCAAAAAATTTCAGAATTGCACCTTGCAATGCGGAGATATTACTGTTTGTGCATTTACAATATTCATTGATTTTTGCCATTGAAAAACGTCCAGAAATGTTTGAAGCTACTGACTGAATGAAAGGAGCTGGCATCTCACTCTCTTTGAATCTTCTTTATCATGCTAGGATTAGCAGGAAAAAGCAAAAAATTTCAGAATTGCACCTTGCAATGCGGAGAAATTACTGTTTGTGCATTTACAATATTCATTGATTTTTGCCATTGAAAAACATCATGTTATTCATATACCAGAAATGTTTGAAGCTACTGACTGAATGAAAAGAGCTGGCATCTCACTCTCTTTGAATCTTCTTTATCATGCTAAGAGGAGCAGGAAAAAGCAAAAAATTTCAGAATTGCACCTTGCAATGTGGAGATATTACTGTTTGTGCATTTACAATATTCATTGATTTTTGCCATTGAAAAACGTCCAGAAATGTTTGAAGCTACTGACTGAATGAAAGGAGCTGGCATCTCACTCTCTTTGAATCTTCTTTATCATGCTAGGATTAGCAGGAAAAAGCAAAAAATTTCAGAATTGCACCTTGCAATGCGGAGAAATTACTGTTTGTGCATTTACAATATTCATTGATTTTTGCCATTGAAAAACATCATGTTATTCATATACCAGAAATGTTTGAAGCTACTGACTGAATGAAATGAGCTGGCATCTCACTCTCTTTGAATCTTCTTTATCATGCTAAGAGGAGCAGGAAAAAGCAAAAAATTTCAGAATTGCACCTTGCAATGTGGAGATATTACTGTTTGTGCATTTACAATATTCATTGATTTTTGCCATTGAAAAACGTCCAGAAATGTTTGAAGCTACTGACTGAATGAAAGGAGCTGGCATCTCACTCTCTTTGAATCTTCTTTATCATGCTAGGATTAGCAGGAAAAAGCAAAAAATTTCAGAATTGCACCTTGCAATGCGGAGATATTACTGTTTGTGCATTTACAATATTCATTGATTTTTGCCATTGAAAAACGTCCAGAAATGTTTGAAGCTACTGACTGAATGAAAGGAGCTGGCATCTCACTCTCTTTGAATCTTCTTTATCATGCTAGGATTAGCAGGAAAAAGCAAAAAAATTCAGAATTGCACCTTGCAATGCGGAGAAATTACTGTTTGTGCATTTACAATATTCATTGATTTTTGCCATTGAAAAACATCATGTTATTCATATACCAGAAATGTTTGAAGCTACTGACTGAATGAAAAGAGCTGGCATCTCACTCTCTTTGAATCTTCTTTATCATGCTAAGAGGAGCAGGAAAAAGCAAAAAATTTCAGAATTGCACCTTGCAATGTGGAGATATTACTGTTTGTGCATTTACAATATTCATTGATTTTTGATATTGAAAAACGTCCAGAAATGTTTGAAGCTACTGACTGAATGAAAGGAGCTGGCATCTCACTCTCTTTGAATCTTCTTTATCATGCTAGGATTAGCAGGAAAAAGCAAAAAATTTCAGAATTGCACCTTGCAATGTGGAGATATTACTGTTTGTGCATTTACAATATTCATTGATTTTTGCCATTGAAAAACGTCCAGAAATGTTTGAAGCTACTGACTGAATGAAAGGAGCTGGCATCTCACTCTCTTTGAATCTTCTTTATCATGCTAGGATTAGCAGGAAAAAGCAAAAAATTTCAGAATTGCACCTTGCAATGTGGAGATATTACTGTTTGTGCATTTACAATATTCATTGATTTTTGCCATTGAAAAACGTCCAGAAATGTTTGAAGCTACTGACTGAATGAAAGGAGCTGGCATCTCACTCTCTTTGAATCTTCTTTATCATGCTAGGATTAGCAGGAAAAAGCAAAAAATTTCAGAATTGCACCTTGCAATGCGGAGAAATTACTGTTTGTGCATTTACAATATTCATTGATTTTTGCCATTGAAAAACATCATGTTATTCATATACCAGAAATGTTTGAAGCTACTGACTGAATGAAAAGAGCTGGCATCTCACTCTCTTTGAATCTTCTTTATCATGCTAAGAGGAGCAGGAAAAAGCAAAAAATTTCAGAATTGCACCTTGCAATGTGGAGATATTACTGTTTGTGCATTTACAATATTCATTGATTTTTGCCATTGAAAAACGTCCAGAAATGTTTGAAGCTACTGACTGAATGAAAGGAGCTGGCATCTCACTCTCTTTGAATCTTCTTTATCATGCTAGGATTAGCAGGAAAAAGCAAAAAATTTCAGAATTGCACCTTGCAATGCGGAGAAATTACTGTTTGTGCATTTACAATATTCATTGATTTTTGCCATTGAAAAACATCATGTTATTCATATACCAGAAATGTTTGAAGCTACTGACTGAATGAAAAGAGCTGGCATCTCACTCTCTTTGAATCTTCTTTATCATGCTAAGAGGAGCAGGAAAAAGCAAAAAATTTCAGAATTGCACCTTGCAATGTGGAGATATTACTGTTTGTGCATTTACAATATTCATTGATTTTTGCCATTGAAAAACGTCCAGAAATGTTTGAAGCTACTGACTGAATGAAAGGAGCTGGCATCTCACTCTCTTTGAATCTTCTTTATCATGCTAGGATTAGCAGGAAAAAGCAAAAAATTTCAGAATTGCACCTTGCAATGCGGAGATATTACTGTTTGTGCATTTACAATATTCATTGATTTTTGCCATTGAAAAACGTCCAGAAATGTTTGAAGCTACTGACTGAATGAAAGGAGCTGGCATCTCACTCTCTTTGAATCTTCTTTATCATGCTAGGATTAGCAGGAAAAAGCAAAAAATTTCAGAATTGCACCTTGCAATGCGGAGAAATTACTGTTTGTGCATTTACAATATTCATTGATTTTTGCCATTGAAAAACATCATGTTATTCATATACCAGAAATGTTTGAAGCTACTGACTGAATGAAAAGAGCTGGCATCTCACTCTCTTTGAATCTTCTTTATCATGCTAAGAGGAGCAGGAAAAAGCAAAAAATTTCAGAATTGCACCTTGCAATGTGGAGATATTACTGTTTGTGCATTTACAATATTCATTGATTTTTGATATTGAAAAACGTCCAGAAATGTTTGAAGCTACTGACTGAATGAAAGGAGCTGGCATCTCACTCTCTTTGAATCTTCTTTATCATGCTAGGATTAGCAGGAAAAAGCAAAAAATTTCAGAATTGCACCTTGCAATGTGGAGATATTACTGTTTGTGCATTTACAATATTCATTGATTTTTGCCATTGAAAAACGTCCAGAAATGTTTGAAGCTACTGACTGAATGAAAGGAGCTGGCATCTCACTCTCTTTGAATCTTCTTTATCATGCTAGGATTAGCAGGAAAAAGCAAAAAATTTCAGAATTGCACCTTGCAATGTGGAGATATTACTGTTTGTGCATTTACAATATTCATTGATTTTTGCCATTGAAAAACGTCCAGAAATGTTTGAAGCTACTGACTGAATGAAAGGAGCTGGCATCTCACTCTCTTTGAATCTTCTTTATCATGCTAGGATTAGCAGGAAAAAGCAAAAAATTTCAGAATTGCACCTTGCAATGCGGAGAAATTACTGTTTGTGCATTTACAATATTCATTGATTTTTGCCATTGAAAAACATCATGTTATTTATATACCAGAAATGTTTGAAGCTACTGACTGAATGAAAAGAGCTGGCATCTCACTCTCTTTGAATCTTCTTTATCATGCTAAGAGGAGCAGGAAAAAGCAAAAAATTTCAGAATTGCACCTTGCAATGTGGAGATATTACTGTTTGTGCATTTACAATATTCATTGATTTTTGCCATTGAAAAACGTCCAGAAATGTTTGAAGCTACTGACTGAATGAAAGGAGCTGGCATCTCACTCTCTTTGAATCTTCTTTATCATGCTAGGATTAGCAGGAAAAAAAAAAAAAAATTTCAGAATTGCACCTTGCAATGCGGAGATATTACTGTTTGTGCATTTACAATATTCATTGATTTTTGCCATTGAAAAACGTCCAGAAATGTTTGAAGCTACTGACTGAATGAAAGGAGCTGGCATCTCACTCTCTTTGAATCTTCTTTATCATGCTAGGATTAGCAGGAAAAAGCAAAAAATTTCAGAATTGCACCTTGCAATTCGGAGAAATTACTGTTTGTGCATTTACAATATTCATTGATTTTTGCCATTGAAAAACTTCATGTTATTCATATACCAGAAATGTTTGAAGCTACTGACTGAATGAAAAGAGCTGGCATCTCACTCTCTTTGAATCTTCTTTATCATGCTAAGAGGAGCAGGAAAAAGCAAAAAATTTCAGAATTGCACCTTGCAATGTGGAGTTATTACTGTTTGTGCATTTACAATATTCATTGATTTTTGCCATTGAAAAACATCATGTTATTCATATACCAGAAATGTTTGAAGCTACTGACTGAATGAAAAGAGCTGGCATCTCACTCTCTTTGAATCTTCTTTATCATGCTAAGAGGAGCAGGAAAAAGCAAAAAATTTCAGAATTGCACCTTGCAATGCGGAGATATTGTTTGTGCATTTACAATATTCATTGATTTTTGCCATTGAAAAATGTCCAGAAATGTTTGAAGCTACTGACTGAATGAAAGGAGCTGGCATCTCACTCTCTTTGAATCTTCTTTATCATGCTAGGATTAGCAGGAAAAAGCAAAAAATTTCAGAATTGCACATTGCAATGCGGAGAAATTACTGTTTGTGCATTTACAATATTCATTGATTTTTGCCATTGAAAAACATCATGTTATTCATATACCAGAAATGTTTGAAGCTACTGACTGAATGAAAAGAGCTGGCATCTCACTCTCTTTGAATCTTCTTTATCATGCTAAGAGGAGCAGGAAAAAGCAAAAAATTTCAGAATTGCACCTTGCAATGTGGAGATATTACTGTTTGTGCATTTACAATATTCATTGATTTTTGATATTGAAAAACGTCCAGAAATGTTTGAAGCTACTGACTGAATGAAAGGAGCTGGCATCTCACTCTCTTTGAATCTTCTTTATCATGCTAGGATTAGCAGGAAAAAGCAAAAAATTTCAGAATTGCACCTTGCAATGTGGAGATATTACTGTTTGTGCATTTACAATATTCATTGATTTTTGCCATTGAAAAACGTCCAGAAATGTTTGAAGCTACTGACTGAATGAAAGGAGCTGGCATCTCACTCTCTTTGAATCTTCTTTATCATGCTAGGATTAGCAGGAAAAAGCAAAAAATTTCAGAATTGCACCTTGCAATGCCGAGATATTACTGTTTGTGCATTTACAATATTCATTGATTTTTGCCATTGAAAAACGTCCAGAAATGTTTGAAGCTACTGACTGAATGAAAGGAGCTGGCATCTCACTCTCTTTGAATCTTCTTTATCATGCTAGGATTAGCAGGAAAAAGCAAAAAATTTCAGAATTGCACCTTGCAATGCGGAGAAATTACTGTTTGTGCATTTACAATATTCATTGATTTTTGCCATTGAAAAACATCATGTTATTCATATACCAGAAATGTTTGAAGCTACTGACTGAATGAAAAGAGCTGGCATCTCACTCTCTTTGAATCTTCTTTATCATGCTAAGAGGAGCAGGAAAAAGCAAAAAATTTCAGAATTGCACCTTCCAATGTGGAGATATTACTGTTTGTGCATTTACAATATTCATTGATTTTTGATATTGAAAAACGTCCAGAAATGTTTGAAGCTACTGACTGAATGAAAGGAGCTGGCATCTCACTCTCTTTGAATCTTCTTTATCATGCTAGGATTAGCAGGAAAAAGCAAAAAATTTCAGAATTGCACCTTGCAATGTGGAGATATTACTGTTTGTGCATTTACAATATTCATTGATTTTTGCCATTGAAAAACGTCCAGAAATGTTTGAAGCTACTGACTGAATGAAAGGAGCTGGCATCTCACTCTCTTTGAATCTTCTTTATCATGCTAGGATTAGCAGGAAAAAGCAAAAAATTTCAGAATTGCACCTTGCAATGTGGAGATATTACTGTTTGTGCATTTACAATATTCATTGATTTTTGCCATTGAAAAACGTCCAGAAATGTTTGAAGCTACTGACTGAATGAAAGGAGCTGGCATCTCACTCTCTTTGAATCTTCTTTATCATGCTAGGATTAGCAGGAAAAAGCAAAAAATTTCAGAATTGCACCTTGCAATGCGGAGAAATTACTGTTTGTGCATTTACAATATTCATTGATTTTTGCCATTGAAAAACATCATGTTATTCATATACCAGAAATGTTTGAAGCTACTGACTGAATGAAAAGAGCTGGCATCTCACTCTCTTTGAATCTTCTTTATCATGCTAAGAGGAGCAGGAAAAAGCAAAAAATTTCAGAATTGCACCTTGCAATGTGGAGATATTACTGTTTGTGCATTTACAATATTCATTGATTTTTGCCATTGAAAAACGTCCAGAAATGTTTGAAGCTACTGACTGAATGAAAGGAGCTGGCATCTCACTCTCTTTGAATCTTCTTTATCATGCTAGGATTAGCAGGAAAAAGCAAAAAATTTCAGAATTGCACCTTGCAATGCGGAGAAATTACTGTTTGTGCATTTACAATATTCATTGATTTTTGCCATTGAAAAACATCATGTTATTCATATACCAGAAATGTTTGAAGCTACTGACTGAATGAAAAGAGCTGGCATCTCACTCTCTTTGAATCTTCTTTATCATGCTAAGAGGAGCAGGAAAAAGCAAAAAATTTCAGAATTGCACCTTGCAATGTGGAGATATTACTGTTTGTGCATTTACAATATTCATTGATTTTTGCCATTGAAAAACGTCCAGAAATGTTTGAAGCTACTGACTGAATGAAAGGAGCTGGCATCTCACTCTCTTTGAATCTTCTTTATCATGCTAGGATTAGCAGGAAAAAGCAAAAAATTTCAGAATTGCACCTTGCAATGCGGAGATATTACTGTTTGTGCATTTACAATATTCATTGATTTTTGCCATTGAAAAACGTCCAGAAATGTTTGAAGCTACTGACTGAATGAAAGGAGCTGGCATCTCACTCTCTTTGAATCTTCTTTATCATGCTAGGATTAGCAGGAAAAAGCAAAAAATTTCAGAATTGCACCTTGCAATGCGGAGAAATTACTGTTTGTGCATTTACAATATTCATTGATTTTTGCCATTGAAAAACATCATGTTATTCATATACCAGAAATGTTTGAAGCTACTGACTGAATGAAAAGAGCTGGCATCTCACTCTCTTTGAATCTTCTTTATCATGCTAAGAGGAGCAGGAAAAAGCAAAAAATTTCAGAATTGCACCTTGCAATGTGGAGATATTACTGTTTGTGCATTTACAATATTCATTGATTTTTGATATTGAAAAACGTCCAGAAATGTTTGAAGCTACTGACTGAATGAAAGGAGCTGGCATCTCACTCTCTTTGAATCTTCTTTATCATGCTAGGATTAGCAGGAAAAAACAAAAAATTTCAGAATTGCACCTTGCAATGTGGAGATATTACTGTTTGTGCATTTACAATATTCATTGATTTTTGCCATTGAAAAACGTCCAGAAATGTTTGAAGCTACTGACTGAATGAAAGGAGCTGGCATCTCACTCTCTTTGAATCTTCTTTATCATGCTAGGATTAGCAGGAAAAAGCAAAAAATTTCAAAATTGCACCTTGCAATGTGGAGATATTACTGTTTGTGCATTTACAATATTCATTGATTTTTGCCATTGAAAAACGTCCAGAAATGTTTGAAGCTACTGACTGAATGAAAGGAGCTGGCATCTCACTCTCTTTGAATCTTCTTTATCATGCTAGGATTAGCAGGAAAAAGCAAAAAATTTCAGAATTGCACCTTGCAATGCGGAGAAATTACTGTTTGTGCATTTACAATATTCATTGATTTTTGCCATTGAAAAACATCATGTTATTTATATACCAGAAATGTTTGAAGCTACTGACTGAATGAAAAGAGCTGGCATCTCACTCTCTTTGAATCTTCTTTATCATGCTAAGAGGAGCAGGAAAAAGCAAAAAATTTCAGAATTGCACCTTGCAATGTGGAGATATTACTGTTTGTGCATTTACAATATTCATTGATTTTTGCCATTGAAAAACGTCCAGAAATGTTTGAAGCTACTGACTGAATGAAAGGAGCTGGCATCTCACTCTCTTTGAATCTTCTTTATCATGCTAGGATTAGCAGGAAAAAGCAAAAAATTTCAGAATTGCACCTTGCAATGCGGAGATATTACTGTTTGTGCATTTACAATATTCATTGATTTTTGCCATTGAAAAACGTCCAGAAATGTTTGAAGCTACTGACTGAATGAAAGGAGCTGGCATCTCACTCTCTTTGAATCTTCTTTATCATGCTAGGATTAGCAGGAAAAAGCAAAAAATTTCAGAATTGCACCTTGCAATTCGGAGAAATTACTGTTTGTGCATTTACAATATTCATTGATTTTTGCCATTGAAAAACTTCATGTTATTCATATACCAGAAATGTTTGAAGCTACTGACTGAATGAAAAGAGCTGGCATCTCACTCTCTTTGAATCTTCTTTATCATGCTAAGAGGAGCAGGAAAAAGCAAAAAATTTCAGAATTGCACCTTGCAATGTGGAGTTATTACTGTTTGTGCATTTACAATATTCATTGATTTTTGCCATTGAAAAACATCATGTTATTCATATACCAGAAATGTTTGAAGCTACTGACTGAATGAAAGGAGCTGGCATCTCACTCTCTTTGAATCTTCTTTATCATGCTAGGATTAGCAGGAAAAAGCAAAAAATTTCAGAATTGCACCTTGCAATGTGGAGATATTACTGTTTGTGCATTTACAATATTCACTGATTTTTGCCATTGAAAAACGTCCAGAAATGTTTGAAGCTACTGACTGAATGAAAGGAGCTGGCATCTCACTCTCTTTGAATCTTCTTTATCATGCTAGGATTAGCAGGAAAAAGCAAAAAATTTCAGAATTGCACCTTGCAATGTGGAGATATTACTGTTTGTGCATTTACAATATTCATTGATTTTTGCCATTGAAAAACATCATGTTATTTATATACCAGAAATGTTTGAAGCTACTGACTGAATGAAAAGAGCTGGCATCTCACTCTCTTTGAATCTTCTTTATCATGCTAAGAGGAGCAGGAAAAAGCAAAAAATTTCAGAATTGCACCTTGCAATGTGGAGATATTACTGTTTGTGCATTTACAATATTCATTGATTTTTGCCATTGAAAAACGTCCAGAAATGTTTGAAGCTACTGACTGAATGAAAGGAGCTGGCATCTCACTCTCTTTGAATCTTCTTTATCATGCTAGGATTAGCAGGAAAAAGCAAAAAATTTCAGAATTGCACCTTGCAATGCGGAGATATTACTGTTTGTGCATTTACAATATTCATTGATTTTTGCCATTGAAAAACGTCCAGAAATGTTTGAAGCTACTGACTGAATGAAAGGAGCTGGCATCTCACTCTCTTTGAATCTTCTTTATCATGCTAGGATTAGCAGGAAAAAGCAAAAAAATTTCAGAATTGCACCTTGCAATTCGGAGAAATTACTGTTTGTGCATTTACAATATTCATTGATTTTTGCCATTGAAAAACTTCATGTTATTCATATACCAGAAATGTTTGAAGCTACTGACTGAATGAAAAGAGCTGGCATCTCACTCTCTTTGAATCTTCTTTATCATGCTAAGAGGAGCAGGAAAAAGCAAAAAATTTCAGAATTGCACCTTGCAATGTGGAGTTATTACTGTTTGTGCATTTACAATATTCATTGATTTTTGCCATTGAAAAACATCATGTTATTCATATACCAGAAATGTTTGAAGCTACTGACTGAATGAAAAGAGCTGGCATCTCACTCTCTTTGAATCTTCTTTATCATGCTAAGAGGAGCAGGAAAAAGCAAAAAATTTCAGAATTGCACCTTGCAATGCGGAGATATTGTTTGTGCACTTACAATATTCATTGATTTTTGCCATTGAAAAATGTCCAGAAATGTTTGAAGCTACTGACTGAATGAAAGGAGCTGGCATCTCACTCTCTTTGAATCTTCTTTATCATGCTAGGATTAGCAGGAAAAAGCAAAAAATTTCAGAATTGCACATTGCAATGCGGAGAAATTACTGTTTGTGCATTTACAATATTCATTGATTTTTGCCATTGAAAAACATCATGTTATTCATATACCAGAAATGTTTGAAGCTACTGACTGAATGAAAAGAGCTGGCATCTCACTCTCTTTGAATCTTCTTTATCATGCTAAGAGGAGCAGGAAAAAGCAAAAAATTTCAGAATTGCACCTTGCAATGTGGAGATATTACTGTTTGTGCATTTACAATATTCATTGATTTTTGATATTGAAAAACGTCCAGAAATGTTTGAAGCTACTGACTGAATGAAAGGAGCTGGCATCTCACTCTCTTTGAATCTTCTATATCATGCTAGGATTAGCAGGAAAAAGCAAAAAATTTCAGAATTGCTCCTTGCAATGTGGAGATATTACTGTTTGTGCATTTACAATATTCATTGATTTTTGCCATTAAAAACGTCCAGAAATGTTTGAAGCTACTGACTGAATGAAAGGAGCTGGCATCTCACTCTCTTTGAATCTTCTTTATCATGCTAGGATTAGCAGGAAAAAGCAAAAAATTTCAGAATTGCACCTTGCAATGTGGAGATATTACTGTTTGTGCATTTACAATATTCATTGATTTTTGCCATTGAAAAACGTCCAGAAATGTTTGAAGCTACTGACTGAATGAAAGGAGCTGGCATCTCACTCTCTTTGAATCTTCTTTATCATGCTAGGATTAGCAGGAAAAAGCAAAAAATTTCAGAATTGCACCTTGCAATGCGGAGAAATTACTGTTTGTGCATTTACAATATTCATTGATTTTTGCCATTGAAAAACATCATGTTATTCATATACCAGAAATGTTTGAAGCTACTGACTGAATGAAAAGAGCTGGCATCTCACTCTCTTTGAATCTTCTTTATCATGCTAAGAGGAGCAGGAAAAAGCAAAAAATTTCAGAATTGCACCTTGCAATGTGGAGATATTACTGTTTGTGCATTTACAATATTCATTGATTTTTGATATTGAAAAACGTCCAGAAATGTTTGAAGCTACTGACTGAATGAAAGGAGCTGGCATCTCACGCTCTTTGAATCTTCTTTATCATGCTAGGATTAGCAGGAAAAAGCAAAAAATTTCAGAATTGCACCTTGCAATGTGGAGATATTACTGTTTGTGCATTTACAATATTCATTGATTTTTGCCATTGAAAAACGTCCAGAAATGTTTGAAGCTACTGACTGAATGAAAGGAGCTGGCATCTCACTCTCTTTGAATCTTCTTTATCATGCTAGAATTAGCAGGAAAAAGCAAAAAATTTCAGAATTGCACCTTGCAATGTGGAGATATTACTGTTTGTGCATTTACAATATTCACTGATTTTTGCCATTGAAAAACGTCCAGAAATGTTTGAAGCTACTGACTGAATGAAAGGAGCTGGCATCTCACTCTCTTTGAATCTTCTTTATCATGCTAGGATTAGCAGGAAAAAGCAAAAAATTTCAGAATTGCACCTTGCAATGCGGAGAAATTACTGTTTGTGCATTTACAATATTCATTGATTTTTGCCATTGAAAAACATCATGTTATTCATATACCAGAAATGTTTGAAGCTACTGACTGAATGAAAAGAGCTGGCATCTCACTCTCTTTGAATCTTCTTTATCATGCTAAGAGGAGCAGGAAAAAGCAAAAAATTTCAGAATTTCACCTTGCAATGTGGAGATATTACTGTTTGTGCATTTACAATATTCATTGATTTTTGCCATTGAAAAACGTCCAGAAATGTTTGAAGCTACTGACTGAATGAAAGGAGCTGGCATCTCACTCTCTTTGAATCTTCTTTATCATGCTAGGATTAGCAGGAAAAAGCAAAAAATTTCAGAATTGCACCTTGCAATGCGGAGAAATTACTGTTTGTGCATTTACAATATTCATTGATTTTTGCCATTGAAAAACATCATGTTATTCATATACCAGAAATGTTTGAAGCTACTGACTGAATGAAAAGAGCTGGCATCTCACTCTCTTTGAATCTTCTTTATCATGCTAAGAGGAGCAGGAAAAAGCAAAAAATTTCAGAATTGCACCTTGCAATGTGGAGATATTACTCTTTGTGCATTTACAATATTCATTGATTTTTGATATTGAAAAACGTCCAGAAATGTTTGAAGCTACTGACTGAATGAAAGGAGCTGGCATCTCACTCTCTTTGAATCTTCTTTATCATGCTAGGATTAGCAGGAAAAAGCAAAAAATTTCAGAATTGCACCTTGCAATGTGGAGATATTACTGTTTGTGCATTTACAATATTCATTGATTTTTGCCATTGAAAAACGTCCAGAAATGTTTGAAGCTACTGACTGAATGAAAGGAGCTGGCATCTCACTCTCTTTGAATCTTCTTTATCATGCTAGGATTAGCAGGAAAAAGCAAAAAATTTCAGAATTGCACCTTGCAATGTGGAGATATTACTGTTTGTGCATTTACAATATTCATTGATTTTTGCCATTGAAAAACGTCCAGAAATATTTGAAGCTACTGACTGAATGAAAGGAGCTGGCATCTCACTCTCTTTGAATCTTCTTTATCATGCTAGGATTAGCAGGAAAAAGCAAAAAATTTCAGAATTGCACCTTGCAATGCGGAGAAATTACTGTTTGTGCATTTACAATATTCATTGATTTTTGCCATGGAAAAACATCATGTTATTCATATACCAGAAATGTTTGAAGCTACTGACTGAATGAAAAGAGCTGGCATCTCACTCTCTTTGAATCTTCTTTATCATGCTAAGAGGAGCAGGAAAAAGCAAAAAATTTCAGAATTGCACCTTGCAATGTGGAGATATTACTGTTTGTGCATTTACAATATTCATTGATTTTTGCCATTGAAAAACGTCCAGAAATGTTTGAAGCTACTGACTGAATGAAAGGAGCTGGCATCTCACTCTCTTTGAATCTTCTTTATCATGCTAGGATTAGCAGGAAAAAGCAAAAAATTTCAGAATTGCACCTTGCAATGCGGAGAAATTACTGTTTGTTCATTTACAATATTCATTGATTTTTGCCATTGAAAAACATCATGTTATTCATATACCAGAAATGTTTGAAGCTACTGACTGAATGAAAAGAGCTGGCATCTCACTCTCTTTGAATCTTCTTTATCATGCTAAGAGGAGCAGGAAAAAGCAAAAAATTTCAGAATTGCACCTTGCAATGTGGAGATATTACTGTTTGTGCATTTACAATATTCATTGATTTTTGCCATTGAAAAACGTCCAGAAATGTTTGAAGCTACTGACTGAATGAAAGGAGCTGGCATCTCACTCTCTTTGAATCTTCTTTATCATGCTAGGATTAGCAGGAAAAAGCAAAAAATTTCAGAATTGCACCTTGCAATGCGGAGAAATTACTGTTTGTGCATTTACAATATTCATTGATTTTTGCCATTGAAAAACATCATGTTATTCATATACCAGAAATGTTTGAAGCTACTGACTGAATGAAAAGAGCTGGCATCTCACTCTCTTTGAATCTTCTTTATCATGCTAAGAGGAGCAGGAAAAAGCAAAAAATTTCAGAATTGCACCTTGCAATGTGGAGATATTACTGTTTGTGCATTTACAATATTAATTGATTTTTGCCATTGAAAAACGTCCAGAAATGTTTGAAGCTACTGACTGAATGAAAGGAGCTGGCATCTCACTCTCTTTGAATCTTCTTTATCATGCTAGGATTAGCAGGAAAAAGCAAAAAATTTCAGAATTGCACCTTGCAATGCGGAGATATTACTGTTTGTGCATTTACAATATTCATTTATTTTTGCCATTGAAAAACGTCCAGAAATGTTTGAAGCTACTGACTGAATGAAAGGAGCTGGCATCTCACTCTCTTTGAATCTTCTTTATCATGCTAGGATTAGCAGGAAAAAGCAAAAAATTTCAGAATTGCACCTTGCAATGCGGAGAAATTACTGTTTGTGCATTTACAATATTCATTGATTTTTGCCATTGAAAAACATCATGTTATTCATATAACAGAAATGTTTGAAGCTACTGACTGAATGAAAAGAGCTGGCATCTCATTCTCTTTGAATCTTCTTTATCATGCTAAGAGGAGCAGGAAAAAGCAAAAAATTTCAGAATTGCACCTTGCAATGTGGAGATATTACTGTTTGTGCATTTACAATATTCATTGATTTTTGCCATTGAAAAACGTCCAGAAATGTTTGAAGCTACTGACTGAATGAAAGGAGCTGGCATCTCACACTCTTTGAATTTTCTTTATCATGCTAGGATTAGCAGGAAAAAGCAAAAAATTTCAGAATTGCACCTTGCAATGCGGAGAAATTACTGTTTGTGCATTTACAATATTCATTGATTTTTGCCATTGAAAAACATCATGTTATTCATATACCAGAAATGTTTGAAGCTACTGACTGAATGAAAAGAGCTGGCATCTCACTCTCTTTGAATCTTCTTTATCATGCTAAGAGGAGCAGGAAAAAGCAAAAAATTTCAGAATTGCACCTTGCAATGTGGAGATATTACTGTTTGTGCATTTACAATATTCATTGATTTTTGCCATTAAAAAACGTCCAGAAATGTTTGAAGCTACTGACTGAATGAAAGGAGCTGGCATCTCACTCTCTTTGAATCTTCTTTATCATGCTAGGTTTAGCAGGAAAAAGCAAAAAATTTCAGAATTGCACCTTGCAATGCGGAGATATTACTGTTTGTGCATTTACAATATTCACTGATTTTTGCCATTGAAAAACGTCCAGAAATGTTTGAAGCTACTGACTGAATGAAAGGAGCTGGCATCTCACTCTCTTTGAATCTTCTTAATCATGCTAGGATTAGCAGGAAAAAGCAAAAAATTTCAGAATTGCACCTTGCAATGCGGAGAAATTACTGTTTGTGCATTTACAATATTCATTGATTTTTGCCATTGAAAAACATCATGTTATTCATATACCAGAAATGTTTGAAGCTACTGACTGAATGAAAAGAGCTGGCATCTCACTCTCTTTGAATCTTCTTTATCATGCTAAGAGGAGCAGGAAAAAGCAAAAAATTTCAGAATTGCACCTTGCAATGTGGAGATATTACTGTTTGTGCATTTACAATATTCATTGATTTTTGCCATTGAAAAACGTCCAGAAATGTTTGAAGCTACTGACTGAATGAAAGGAGCTGGCATCTCACTCTCTTTGAATCTTCTTTATCATGCTAGGATTAGCAGGAAAAAGCAAAAAATTTCAGAATTGCACCTTGCAATGCGGAGAAATTACTGTTTGTGCATTTACAATATTCATTGATTTTTGCCATTGAAAAACATCATGTTATTCATATACCAGAAATGTTTGAAGCTACTGACTGAATGAAAAGAGCTGGCATCTCACTCTCTTTGAATCTTCTTTATCATGCTAAGAGGAGCAGGAAAAAGCAAAAAATTTCAGAATTGCACCTTGCAATGTGGAGATATTACTGTTTGTGCATTTACAATATTCATTGATTTTTGCCATTGAAAAATGTCCAGAAATGTTTGAAGCTACTGACTGAATGAAAGGAGCTGGCATCTCACTCTCTTTGAATCTTCTTTATCATGCTAGGATTAGCAGGAAAAAGCAAAAAATTTCAGAATTGCACCTTGCAATGCGGAGAAATTACTGTTTGTGCATTTACAATATTCATTGATTTTTGCCATTGAAAAACATCATGTTATTCATATACCAGAAATGTTTGAAGCTACTGACTGAATGAAAAGAGCTGGCATCTCACTCTCTTTGAATCTTCTTTATCATGCTAAGAGGAGCAGGAAAAAGCAAAAAATTTCAGAATTGCACCTTGCAATGTGGAGATATTACTGTTTGTGCATTTACAATATTCATTGATTTTTGCCATTGAAAAACGTCCAGAAATGTTTGAAGCTACTGACTGAATGAAAGGAGCTGGCATCTCACTCACTTTGAATCTTCTTTATCATGCTAGGATTAGCAGGAAAAAGCAAAAAATTTCAGAATTGCACCTTGCAATGCGGAGAAATTACTGTTTGTGCATTTACAATATTCATTGATTTTTGCCATTGAAAAACATGTTATTCATATACCAGAAATGTTTGAAGCTACTGACTGAATGAAAAGAGCTGGCATCTCACTCTCTTTGAATCTTCTTTATCATGCTAAGAGGAGCAGGAAAAAGCAAAAAATTTCAGAATTGCACCTTGCAATGTGGAGATATTACTGTTTGTGCATTTACAATATTCATTGATTTTTGCCATTGAAAAACATCCAGAAATGTTTGAAGCTACTGACTGAATGAAAGGAGCTGGCATCTCACTCTCTTTGAATCTTCTTTATCATGCTAGGATTAGCAGGAAAAAGCAAAAAATTTCAGAATTGCACCTTGCAATGCGGAGAAATTACTGTTTGTGCATTTACAATATTCATTGATTTTTGCCATTGAAAAACATCATGTTATTCATATACCAGAAATGTTTGAAGCTACTGACTGAATAAAAAGAGCTGGCAACCTCACTCTCTTTGAATCTTCTTTATCATGCTAAGAGGAGCAGGAAAAAGCAAAAAATTTCAGAATTGCACCTTGCAATGTGGAGATATTACTGTTTGTGCATTTACAATATTCATTGATTTTTGCCATTGAAAAACGTCCAGAAATGTTTGAAGCTACTGACTGAATGAAAGGAGCTGGCATCTCACTCTCTTTGAATCTTCTTTATCATGCTAGGATTAGCAGGAAAAAGCAAAAAATTTCAGAATTGCACCTTGCAATGCGGAGATATTACTGTTTGTGCATTTACAATATTCATTGATTTTTGCCATTGAAAAACGTCCAGAAATGTTTGAAGCTACTGACTGAATGAAAGGAGCTGGCATCTCACTCTCTTTGAATCTTCTTTATCATGCTAGGATTAGCAGGAAAAAGCAAAAAATTTCAGAATTGCACCTTGCAATGCGGAGAAATTACTGTTTGTGCATTTACAATATTCATTGATTTTTGCCATTGAAAAACATCATGTTATTCATATACCAGAAATGTTTGAAGCTACTGACTGAATGAAAAGAGCTGGCATCTCACTCTCTTTGAATCTTCTTTATCATGCTAAGAGGAGCAGGAAAAAGCAAAAAATTTCAGAATTGCACCTTGCAATGTGGAGATATTACTGTTTGTGCATTTACAATATACATTGATTTTTGCCATTGAAAAACGTCCAGAAATGTTTGAAGCTACTGACTGAATGAAAGGAGCTGGCATCTCACTCTCTTTGAATCTTCTTTATCATGCTAGGATTAGCAGGAAAAAGCAAAAAATTTCAGAATTGCACCTTGCAATGCGGAGAAATTACTGTTTGTGCATTTACAATATTCATTGATTTTTGCCATTGAAAAATATCATGTTATTCATATATCAGAAATGTTTGAAGCTACTGACTGAATGAAAAGAGCTGGCATCTCACTCTCTTTGAATCTTCTTTATCATGCTAAGAGGAGCAGGAAAAAGCAAAAAATTTCAGAATTGCACCTTGCAATGTGGAGATATTACTGTTTGTGCATTTACAATATTCATTGATTTTTGCCATTGAAAAACGTCCAGAAATGTTTGAAGCTACTGACTGAATGAAAGGAGCTGGCATCTCACTCTCTTTGAATCTTCTTTATCATGCTAGGATTAGCAGGAAAAAGCAAAAAATTTCAGAATTGCACCTTGCAATGCGGAGAAATTACTGTTTGTGCATTTACAATATTCATTGATTTTTGCCATTGAAAAGCATGTTATTCATATACCAGAAATGTTTGAAGCTACTGACTGAATGAAAAGAGCTGGCATCTCACTCTCTTTGAATCTTCTTTATCATGCTAAGAGGAGCAGGAAAAAGCAAAAAAATTCAGAATTGCACCTTGCAATGTGGAGATATTACTGTTTGTGCATTTACAATATTCATTGATTTTTGCCATTGAAAAACGTCCAGAAATGTTTGAAGCTACTGACTGAATGAAAGGAGCTGGCATCTCACTCTCTTTGAATCTTCTTTATCATGCTAGGATTAGCAGGAAAAAGCAAAAAATTTCAGAATTGCACCTTGCAATGTGGAGATATTACTGTTTGTGCATTTACAATATTCATTGATTTTTGATATTGAAAAACGTCCAGAAATGTTTGAAGCTACTGACTGAATGAAAGGAGCTGGCATCTCACTCTCTTTGAATCTTCTTTATCATGCTAGGATTAGCAGGAAAAAGCAAAAAATTTCAGAATTGCACCTTGCAATGTGGAGATATTACTGTTTGTGCATTTACAATATTCATTGATTTTTGCCATTGAAAAACGTCCAGAAATGTTTGAAGCTACTGACTGAATGAAAGGAGCTGGCATCTCACTCTCTTTGAATCTTCTTTATCATGCTAGGATTAGCAGGAAAAAGCAAAAAATTTCAGAATTGCACCTTGCAATGTGGAGATATTACTGTTTGTGCATTTACAATATTCATTGATTTTTGCCATTGAAAAACGTCCAGAAATGTTTGAAGCTACTGACTGAATGAAAGGTGCTGGCATCTCACTCTCTTTGAATCTTCTTTATCATGCTAGGATTAGCAGGAAAAAGCAAAAAATTTCAGAATTGCACCTTGCAATGCGGAGAAATTACTGTTTGTGCATTTACAATATTCATTGATTTTTGCCATTGAAAAACATCATGTTATTCATATACCAGAAATGTTTGAAGCTACTGACTGAATGAAAAGAGCTGGCATCTCACTCTCTTTGAATTTTCTTTATCATGCTAAGAGGAGCAGGAAAAAGCAAAAAATTTCAGAATTGCACCTTGCAATGTGGAGATATTACTGTTTGTGCATTTACAATATTCATTGATTTTTGATATTGAAAACCGTCCAGAAATGTTTGAAGCTACTGACTGAATGAAAGGAGCTGGCATCTCACTCTCTTTGAATCTTCTTTATCATGCTAGGATTAGCAGGAAAAAGCAAAAAATTTCAGAATTGCACCTTGCAATGTGGAGATATTACTGTTTGTGCATTTACAATATTCATTGATTTTTGCCATTGAAAAACGTCCAGAAATGTTTGAAGCTACTGACTGAATGAAAGGAGCTGGCATCTCACTCTCTTTGAATCTTCTTTATCATGCTAGGATTAGCAGGAAAAAGCAAAAAATTTCAGAATTGCACCTTGCAATGTGGAGATATTACTGTTTGTGCATTTACAATATTCACTGATTTTTGCCATTGAAAAACGTCCAGAAATGTTTGAAGCTACTGACTGAATGAAAGGAGCTGGCATCTCACTCTCTTTGAATCTTCTTTATCATGCTAGGATTAGCAGGAAAAAGCAAAAAATTTCAGAATTGCACCTTGCAATGCGGAGAAATTACTGTTTGTGCATTTACAATATTCATTGATTTTTGCCATTGAAAAACATCATGTTATTCATATACCAGAAATGTTTGAAGCTACTGACTGAATGAAAAGAGCTGGCATCTCACTCTCTTTGAATCTTCTTTATCATGCTAAGAGGAGCAGGAAAAAGCAAAAAATTTCAGAATTGCACCTTGCAATGTGGAGATATTACTGTTTGTGCATTTACAATATTCATTGATTTTTGCCATTGAAAAACGTCCAGAAATGTTTGAAGCTACTGACTGAATGAAAGGAGCTGGCATCTCACTCTCTTTTAATCTTCTTTATCATGCTAGGATTAGCAGGAAAAAGCAAAAAATTTCAGAATTGCACCTTGCAATGCGGAGAAATTACTGTTTGTGCATTTACAATATTCATTGATTTTTGCCTTTGAAAAACATCATGTTATTCATATACCAGAAATATTTGAAGCTACTGACTGAATGAAAAGAGCTGGCATCTCACTCTCTTTGAATCTTCTTTATCATGCTAAGAGGAGCAGGAAAAAGCAAAAAATTTCAGAATTGCACCTTGCAATGTGGAGATATTACTCTTTGTGCATTTACAATATTCATTGATTTTTGATATTGAAAAACGTCCAGAAATGTTTGAAGCTACTGACTGAATGAAAGGAGCTGGCATCTCACTCTCTTTGAATCTTCTTTATCATGCTAGGATTAGCAGGAAAAAGCAAAAAATTTCAGAATTGCACCTTGCAATGTGGAGATATTACTGTTTGTGCATTTACAATATTCATTGATTTTTGCCATTGAAAAACGTCCAGAAATGTTTGAAGCTACTGACTGAATGAAAGGAGCTGGCATCTCACTCTCTTTGAATCTTCTTTATCATGCTAGGATTAGCAGGAAAAAGCAAAAAATTTCAGAATTGCACCTTGCAATGTGGAGATATTACTGTTTGTGCATTTACAATATTCATTGATTTTTGCCATTGAAAAACGTCCAGAAATGTTTGAAGCTACTGACTGAATGAAAATAGCTGGCATCTCACTCTCTTTGAATCTTCTTTATCATGCTAGGATTAGCAGGAAAAAGCAAAAAATTTCAGAATTGCACCTTGCAATGCGGAGAAATTACTGTTTGTGCATTTACAATATTCATTGATTTTTGCCATTGAAAAACATCATGTTATTCATATACCAGAAATGTTTGAAGCTACTGACTGAATGAAAAGAGCTGGCATCTCACTCTCTTTGAATCTTCTTTATCATGCTAAGAGGAGCAGGAAAAAGCAAAAAATTTCAGAATTGCACCTTGCAATGTGGAGATATTACTGTTTGTGCATTTACAATATTCATTGATTTTTGCCATTGAAAAACGTCCAGAAATGTTTGAAGCTACTGACTGAATGAAAGGAGCTGGCATCTCACTCTCTTTGAATCTTCTTTATCATGCTAGGATTAGCAGGAAAAAGCAAAAAATTTCAGAATTGCACCTTGCAATGCGGAGAAATTACTGTTTGTGCATTTACAATATTCATTGATTTTTGCCATTGAAAAACATCATGTTATTCATATACCAGAAATGTTTGAAGCTACTGACTGAATGAAAAGAGCTGGCATCTCACTCTCTTTGAATCTTCTTTATCATGCTAAGAGGAGCAGGAAAAAGCAAAAAATTTCAGAATTGCACCTTGCAATGTGGAGATATTACTGTTTGTGCATTTACAATATTAATTGATTTTTGCCATTGAAAAACGTCCAGAAATGTTTGAAGCTACTGACTGAATGAAAGGAGCTGGCATCTCACTCTCTTTGAATCTTCTTTATCATGCTAGGATTAGCAGGAAAAAGCAAAAAATTTCAGAATTGCACCTTGCAATGCGGAGATATTACTGTTTGTGCATTTACAATATTCATTGATTTTTGCCATTGAAAAACGTCCAGAAATGTTTGAAGCTACTGACTGAATGAAAGGAGCTGGCATCTCACTCTCTTTGAATCTTCTTTATCATGCTAGGATTAGCAGGAAAAAGCAAAAAATTTCAGAATTGCACCTTGCAATGCGGAGAAATTACTGTTTGTGCATTTACAATATTCATTGATTTTTGCCATTGAAAAACTTCATGTTATTCATATACCAGAAATGTTTGAAGCTACTGACTGAATGAAAAGAGCTGGCATCTCACTCTCTTTGAATCTTCTTTATCATGCTAAGAGGAGCAGGAAAAAGCAAAAAATTTCAGAATTGCACCTTGCAATGTGGAGATATTACTGTTTGTGCATTTACAATATTCATTGATTTTTGCCATTGAAAAACATCTTGTTATTCATATACCAGAAATGTTTGAAGCTACTGACTGAATGAAAAGAGCTGGCATCTCACTCTCTTTGAATCTTCTTTATCATGCTAAGAGGAGCAGGAAAAAGCAAAAAATTTCAGAATTGCACGTTGCAATGAGGAGATATTGTTTGTGCATTTACAATATTCATTGATTTTTGCCATTGAAAAACGTCCAGAAATGTTTGAAGCTACTGACTGAATGAAAGGAGCTGGCATCTCACTCTCTTTGAATCTTCATTATCATGCTAGGATTAGCAGGAAAAAGCAAAAAATTTCAGAATTGCATCTTGCAATGCGGAGAAATTACTGTTTGTGCATTTACAATATTCATTGATTTTTGCCATTGAAAAACATCATGTTATTCATATAACAGAAATGTTTGAAGCTACTGACTGAATGAAAAGAGCTGGCATCTCACTCTCTTTGAATCTTCTTTATCATGCTAAGAGGAGCAGGAAAAAGCAAAAAATTTCAGAATTGCACCTTGCAATGTGGAGATATTACTGTTTGTGCATTTACAATATACATTGATTTTTGCCATTGAAAAACGTCCAGAAATGTTTGAAGCTACTGACTGAATGAAAGGAGCTGGCATCTCACTCTCTTTGAATCTTCTTTATCATGCTAGGATTAGCAGGAAAAAGCAAAAAATTTCAGAATTGCACCTTGCAATGCGGAGAAATTACTGTTTGTGCATTTACAATATTCATTGATTTTTGCCATTGAAAAATATCATGTTATTCATATATCAGAAATGTTTGAAGCTACTGACTGAATGAAAAGAGCTGGCATCTCACTCTCTTTGAATCTTCTTTATCATGCTAAGAGGAGCAGGAAAAAGCAAAAAATTTCAGAATTGCACCTTGCAATGTGGAGATATTACTGTTTGTGCATTTACAATATTCATTGATTTTTGCCATTGAAAAACGTCCAGAAATGTTTGAAGCTACTGACTGAATGAAAGGAGCTGGCATCTCACTCTCTTTGAATCTTCTTTATCATGCTAGGATTAGCAGGAAAAAGCAAAAAATTTCAGAATTGCACCTTGCAATGCGGAGAAATTACTGTTTGTGCATTTACAATATTCATTGATTTTTGCCATTGAAAAGCATGTTATTCATATACCAGAAATGTTTGAAGCTACTGACTGAATGAAAAGAGCTGGCATCTCACTCTCTTTGAATCTTCTTTATCATGCTAAGAGGAGCAGGAAAAAGCAAAAAATTTCAGAATTGCACCTTGCAATGTGGAGATATTACTGTTTGTGCATTTACAATATTCATTGATTTTTGCCATTGAAAAACGTCCAGAAATGTTTGAAGCTACTGACTGAATGAAAGGAGCTGGCATCTCACTCTCTTTGAATCTTCTTTATCATGCTAGGATTAGCAGGAAAAAGCAAAAAATTTCAGAATTGCACCTTGCAATGTGGAGATATTACTGTTTGTGCATTTACAATATTCATTGATTTTTGATATTGAAAAACGTCCAGAAATGTTTGAAGCTACTGACTGAATGAAAGGAGCTGGCATCTCACTCTCTTTGAATCTTCTTTATCATGCTAGGATTAGCAGGAAAAAGCAAAAAATTTCAGAATTGCACCTTGCAATGTGGAGATATTACTGTTTGTGCATTTACAATATTCATTGATTTTTGCCATTGAAAAACGTCCAGAAATGTTTGAAGCTACTGACTGAATGAAAGGAGCTGGCATCTCACTCTCTTTGAATCTTCTTTATCATGCTAGGATTAGCAGGAAAAAGCAAAAAATTTCAGAATTGCACCTTGCAATGCGGAGAAATTACTGTTTGTGCATTTACAATATTCATTGATTTTTGCCATTGAAAAGCATGTTATTCATATACCAGAAATGTTTGAAGCTACTGACTGAATGAAAAGAGCTGGCATCTCACTCTCTTTGAATCTTCTTTATCATGCTAAGAGGAGCAGGAAAAAGCAAAAAATTTCAGAATTGCACCTTGCAATGTGGAGATATTACTGTTTGTGCATTTACAATATTCATTGATTTTTGCCATTGAAAAACGTCCAGAAATGTTTGAAGCTACTGACTGAATGAAAGGAGCTGGCATCTCACTCTCTTTGAATCTTCTTTATCATGCTAGGATTAGCAGGAAAAAGCAAAAAATTTCAGAATTGCACCTTGCAATGTGGAGATATTACTGTTTGTGCATTTACAATATTCATTGATTTTTGATATTGAAAAACGTCCAGAAATGTTTGAAGCTACTGACTGAATGAAAGGAGCTGGCATCTCACTCTCTTTGAATCTTCTTTATCATGCTAGGATTAGCAGGAAAAAGCAAAAAATTTCAGAATTGCACCTTGCAATGTGGAGATATTACTGTTTGTGCATTTACAATATTCATTGATTTTTGCCATTGAAAAACGTCCAGAAATGTTTGAAGCTACTGACTGAATGAAAGGAGCTGGCATCTCACTCTCTTTGAATCTTCTTTATCATGCTAGGATTAGCAGGAAAAAGCAAAAAATTTCAGAATTGCACCTTGCAATGTGGAGATATTACTGTTTGTGCATTTACAATATTCATTGATTTTTGCCATTGAAAAATGTCCAGAAATGTTTGAAGCTACTGACTGAATGAAAGGTGCTGGCATCTCACTCTCTTTGAATCTTCTTTATCATGCTAGGATTAGCAGGAAAAAGCAAAAAATTTCAGAATTGCACCTTGCAATGCGGAGAAATTACTGTTTGTGCATTTACAATATTCATTGATTTTTGCCATTGAAAAACATCATGTTATTCATATACCAGAAATGTTTGAAGCTACTGACTGAATGAAAAGAGCTGGCATCTCACTCTCTTTGAATCTTCTTTATCATGCTAAGAGGAGCAGGAAAAAGCAAAAAATTTCAGAATTGCACCTTGCAATGTGGAGATATTACTGTTTGTGCATTTACAATATTCATTGATTTTTGATATTGAAAACCGTCCAGAAATGTTTGAAGCTACTGACTGAATGAAAGGAGCTGGCATCTCACTCTCTTTGAATCTTCTTTATCATGCTAGGATTAGCAGGAAAAAGCAAAAAATTTCAGAATTGCACCTTGCAATGTGGAGATATTACTGTTTGTGCATTTACAATATTCATTGATTTTTGCCATTGAAAAACGTCCAGAAATGTTTGAAGCTACTGACTGAATGAAAGGAGCTGGCATCTCACTCTCTTTGAATCTTCTTTATCATGCTAGGATTAGCAGGAAAAAGCAAAAAATTTCAGAATTGCACCTTGCAATGTGGAGATATTACTGTTTGTGCATTTACAATATTCACTGATTTTTGCCATTGAAAAACGTCCAGAAATGTTTGAAGCTACTGACTGAATGAAAGGAGCTGGCATCTCACTCTCTTTGAATCTTCTTTATCATGCTAGGATTAGCAGGAAAAAGCAAAAAATTTTAGAATTGCACCTTGCAATGCGGAGAAATTACTGTTTGTGCATTTACAATATTCATTGATTTTTGCCATTGAAAAACATCATGTTATTCATATACCAGAAATGTTTGAAGCTACTGACTGAATGAAAAGAGCTGGCATCTCACTCTCTTTGAATCTTCTTTATCATGCTAAGAGGAGCAGGAAAAAGCAAAAAATTTCAGAATTGCACCTTGCAATGTGGAGATATTACTGTTTGTGCATTTACAATATTCATTGATTTTTGCCATTGAAAAACGTCCAGAAATGTTTGAAGCTACTGACTGAATGAAAGGAGCTGGCATCTCACTCTCTTTTAATCTTCTTTATCATGCTAGGATTAGCAGGAAAAAGCAAAAAATTTCAGAATTGCACCTTGCAATGCGGAGAAATTACTGTTTGTGCATTTACAATATTCATTGATTTTTGCCTTTGAAAAACATCATGTTATTCATATACCAGAAATATTTGAAGCTACTGACTGAATGAAAAGAGCTGGCATCTCACTCTCTTTGAATCTTCTTTATCATGCTAAGAGGAGCAGGAAAAAGCAAAAAATTTCAGAATTGCACCTTGCAATGTGGAGATATTACTCTTTGTGCATTTACAATATTCATTGATTTTTGATATTGAAAAACGTCCAGAAATGTTTGAAGCTACTGACTGAATGAAAGGAGCTGGCATCTCACTCTCTTTGAATCTTCTTTATCATGCTAGGATTAGCAGGAAAAAGCAAAAAATTTCAGAATTGCACCTTGCAATGTGGAGATATTACTGTTTGTGCATTTACAATATTCATTGATTTTTGCCATTGAAAAACGTCCAGAAATGTTTGAAGCTACTGACTGAATGAAAGGAGCTGGCATCTCACTCTCTTTGAATCTTCTTTATCATGCTAGGATTAGCAGGAAAAAGCAAAAAATTTCAGAATTGCACCTTGCAATGTGGAGATATTACTGTTTGTGCATTTACAATATTCATTGATTTTTGCCATTGAAAAACGTCCAGAAATGTTTGAAGCTACTGACTGAATGAAAATAGCTGGCATCTCACTCTCTTTGAATCTTCTTTATCATGCTAGGATTAGCAGGAAAAAGCAAAAAATTTCAGAATTGCACCTTGCAATGCGGAGAAATTACTGTTTGTGCATTTACAATATTCATTGATTTTTGCCATTGAAAAACATCATGTTATTCATATACCAGAAATGTTTGAAGCTACTGACTGAATGAAAAGAGCTGGCATCTCACTCTCTTTGAATCTTCTTTATCATGCTAAGAGGAGCAGGAAAAAGCAAAAAATTTCAGAATTGCACCTTGCAATGTGGAGATATTACTGTTTGTGCATTTACAATATTCATTGATTTTTGCCATTGAAAAACGTCCAGAAATGTTTGAAGCTACTGACTGAATGAAAGGAGCTGGCATCTCACTCTCTTTGAATCTTCTTTATCATGCTAGGATTAGCAGGAAAAAGCAAAAAATTTCAGAATTGCACCTTGCAATGCGGAGAAATTACTGTTTGTGCATTTACAATATTCATTGATTTTTGCCATTGAAAAACATCATGTTATTCATATACCAGAAATGTTTGAAGCTACTGACTGAATGAAAAGAGCTGGCATCTCACTCTCTTTGAATCTTCTTTATCATGCTAAGAGGAGCAGGAAAAAGCAAAAAATTTCAGAATTGCACCTTGCAATGTGGAGATATTACTGTTTGTGCATTTACAATATTCATTGATTTTTGCCATTGAAAAACGTCCAGAAATGTTTGAAGCTACTGACTGAATGAAAGGAGCTGGCATCTCACTCTCTTTGAATCTTCTTTATCATGCTAGGATTAGCAGGAAAAAGCAAAAAATTTCAGAATTGCACCTTGCAATGCGGAGATATTACTGTTTGTGCATTTACAATATTCACTGATTTTTGCCATTGAAAAACGTCCAGAAATGTTTGAAGCTACTGACTGAATGAAAGGAGCTGGCATCTCGCTCTCTTTGAATCTTCTTAATCATGCTAGGATTAGCAGGAAAAAGCAAAAAATTTCAGAATTGCACCTTGCAATGCGGAGAAATTACTGTTTGTGCATTTACAATATTCATTGATTTTTGCCATTGAAAAACATCATGTTATTCATATACCAGAAATGTTTGAAGCTACTGACTGAATGAAAAGAGCTGGCATCTCACTCTCTTTGAATCTTCTTTATCATGCTAAGAGGAGCAGGAAAAAGCAAAAAATTTCAGAATTGCACCTTGCAATGTGGAGATATTACTGTTTGTGCATTTACAATATTCATTGATTTTTGCCATTGAAAAACGTCCAGAAATGTTTGAAGCTACTGACTGAATGAAAGGAGCTGGCATCTCACTCTCTTTGAATCTTCTTTATGATGCTAGGATTAGCAGGAAAAAGCAAAAAATTTCAGAATTGCACCTTGCAATGCGGAGAAATTACTGTTTGTGCATTTACAATATTCATTGATTTTTGCCATTGAAAAACATCATGTTATTCATATACCAGAAATGTTTGAAGCTACTGACTGAATGAAAAGAGCTGGCATCTCACTCTCTTTGAATCTTCTTTATCATGCTAAGAGGAGCAGGAAAAAGCAAAAAATTTCAGAATTGCACCTTGCAATGTGGAGATATTACTGTTTGTGCATTTACAATATTCATTGATTTTTGCCATTGAAAAATGTCCAGAAATGTTTGAAGCTACTGACTGAATGAAAGGAGCTGGCATCTCACTCTCTTTGAATCTTCTTTATCATGCTAGGATTAGCAGGAAAAAGCAAAAAATTTCAGAATTGCACCTTGCAATGCGGAGAAATTACTGTTTGTGCATTTACAATATTCATTGATTTTTGCCATTGAAAAACATCATGTTATTCATATACCAGAAATGTTTGAAGCTACTGACTGAATGAAAAGAGCTGGCATCTCACTCTCTTTCAATCTTCTTTATCATGCTAAGAGGAGCAGGAAAAAGCAAAAAATTTCAGAATTGCACCTTGCAATGTGGAGATATTACTGTTTGTGCATTTACAATATTCATTGATTTTTGCCATTGAAAAACGTCCAGAAATGTTTGAAGCTACTGACTAAATGAAAGGAGCTGGCATCTCACTCTCTTTGAATCTTCTTTATCATGCTAGGATTAGCAGGAAAAAGCAAAAAATTTCAGAATTGCACCTTGCAATGCGGAGAAATTACTGTTTGTGCATTTACAATATTCATTGATTTTTGCCATTGAAAAACATCATGTTATTCATATACCAGAAATGTTTGAAGCTACTGACTGAATGAAAAGAGCTGGCATCTCACTCTCTTTGAATCTTCTTTATCATGCTAAGAGGAGCAGGAAAAAGCAAAAAATTTCAGAATTGCACCTTGCAATGTGGAGATATTACTGTTTGTGCATTTACAATATTCATTGATTTTTGCCATTGAAAAATGTCCAGAAATGTTTGAAGCTACTGACTGAATGAAAGGAGCTGGCATCTCACTCGCTTTGAATCTTCTTTATCATGCTAGGATTAGCAGGAAAAAGCAAAAAATTTCAGAATTGCACCTTGCAATGCGGAGAAATTACTGTTTGTGCATTTACAATATTCATTGATTTTTGCCATTGAAAAACATCATGTTATTCATATACCAGAAATGTTTGAAGCTACTGACTGAATGAAAAGAGCTGGCATCTCACTCTCTTTGAATCTTCTTTATCATGCTAAGAGGAGCAGGAAAAAGCAAAAAATTTCAGAATTGCACCTTGCAATGTGGAGATATTACTGTTTGTGCATTTACAATATTAATTGATTTTTGCCATTGAAAAACGTCCAGAAATGTTTGAAGCTACTGACTGAATGAAAGGAGCTGGCATCTCACTCTCTTTGAATCTTCTTTATCATGCTAGGATTAGCAGGAAAAAGCAAAAAATTTCAGAATTGCACCTTGCAATGCGGAGATATTACTGTTTGTGCATTTACAATATTCATTGATTTTTGCCATTGAAAAACGTCCAGAAATGTTTGAAGCTACTGACTGAATGAAAGGAGCTGGCATCTCACTCTCTTTGAATCTTCTTTATCATGCTAGGATTAGCAGGAAAAAGCAAAAAATTTCAGAATTGCACCTTGCAATGCGGAGAAATTACTGTTTGTGCATTTACAATATTCATTGATTTTTGCCATTGAAAAACTTCATGTTATTCATATACCAGAAATGTTTGAAGCTACTGACTGAATGAAAAGAGCTGGCATCTCACTCTCTTTGAATCTTCTTTATCATGCTAAGAGGAGCAGGAAAAAGCAAAAAATTTCAGAATTGCACCTTGCAATGTGGAGATATTACTGTTTGTGCATTTACAATATTCATTGATTTTTGCCATTGAAAAACATCTTGTTATTCATATACCAGAAATGTTTGAAGCTACTGACTGAATGAAAAGAGCTGGCATCTCACTCTCTTTGAATCTTCTTTATCATGCTAAGAGGAGCAGGAAAAAGCAAAAAATTTCAGAATTGCACGTTGCAATGAGGAGATATTGTTTGTGCATTTACAATATTCATTGATTTTTGCCATTGAAAAACGTCCAGAAATGTTTGAAGCTACTGACTGAATGAAAGGAGCTGGCATCTCACTCTCTTTGAATCTTCATTATCATGCTAGGATTAGCAGGAAAAAGCAAAAAATTTCAGAATTGCATCTTGCAATGCGGAGAAATTACTGTTTGTGCATTTACAATATTCATTGATTTTTGCCATTGAAAAACATCATGTTATTCATATAACAGAAATGTTTGAAGCTACTGACTGAATGAAAAGAGCTGGCATCTCACTCTCTTTGAATCTTCTTTATCATGCTAAGAGGAGCAGGAAAAAGCAAAAAATTTCAGAATTGCACCTTGCAATGTGGAGATATTACTGTTTGTGCATTTACAATATTCATTGATTTTTGCCATTGAAAAACGTCCAGAAATGTTTGAAGCTACTGACTGAATGAAAGGAGCTGGCATCTCACTCTCTTTGAATCTTCTTTATCATGCTAGGATTAGCAGGAAAAAGCAAAAAATTTCAGAATTGCACCTTGCAATGCGGAGATATTACTGTTTGTGCATTTACAATATTCACTGATTTTTGCCATTGAAAAACGTCCAGAAATGTTTGAAGCTACTGACTGAATGAAAGGAGCTGGCATCTCGCTCTCTTTGAATCTTCTTAATCATGCTAGGATTAGCAGGAAAAAGCAAAAAATTTCAGAATTGCACCTTGCAATGCGGAGAAATTACTGTTTGTGCATTTACAATATTCATTGATTTTTGCCATTGAAAAACATCATGTTATTCATATACCAGAAATGTTTGAAGCTACTGACTGAATGAAAAGAGCTGGCATCTCACTCTCTTTGAATCTTCTTTATCATGCTAAGAGGAGCAGGAAAAAGCAAAAAATTTCAGAATTGCACCTTGCAATGTGGAGATATTACTGTTTGTGCATTTACAATATTCATTGATTTTTGCCATTGAAAAACGTCCAGAAATGTTTGAAGCTACTGACTGAATGAAAGGAGCTGGCATCTCACTCTCTTTGAATCTTCTTTATGATGCTAGGATTAGCAGGAAAAAGCAAAAAATTTCAGAATTGCACCTTGCAATGCGGAGAAATTACTGTTTGTGCATTTACAATATTCATTGATTTTTGCCATTGAAAAACATCATGTTATTCATATACCAGAAATGTTTGAAGCTACTGACTGAATGAAAAGAGCTGGCATCTCACTCTCTTTGAATCTTCTTTATCATGCTAAGAGGAGCAGGAAAAAGCAAAAAATTTCAGAATTGCACCTTGCAATGTGGAGATATTACTGTTTGTGCATTTACAATATTCATTGATTTTTGCCATTGAAAAATGTCCAGAAATGTTTGAAGCTACTGACTGAATGAAAGGAGCTGGCATCTCACTCTCTTTGAATCTTCTTTATCATGCTAGGATTAGCAGGAAAAAGCAAAATATTTCAGAATTGCACCTTGCAATGCGGAGAAATTACTGTTTGTGCATTTACAATATTCATTGATTTTTGCCATTGAAAAACATCATGTTATTCATATACCAGAAATGTTTGAAGCTACTGACTGAATGAAAAGAGCTGGCATCTCACTCTCTTTCAATCTTCTTTATCATGCTAAGAGGAGCAGGAAAAAGCAAAAAATTTCAGAATTGCACCTTGCAATGTGGAGATATTACTGTTTGTGCATTTACAATATTCATTGATTTTTGCCATTGAAAAACGTCCAGAAATGTTTGAAGCTACTGACTAAATGAAAGGAGCTGGCATCTCACTCTCTTTGAATCTTCTTTATCATGCTAGGATTAGCAGGAAAAAGCAAAAAATTTCAGAATTGCACCTTGCAATGCGGAGAAATTACTGTTTGTGCATTTACAATATTCATTGATTTTTGCCATTGAAAAACATCATGTTATTCATATACCAGAAATGTTTGAAGCTACTGACTGAATGAAAAGAGCTGGCATCTCACTCTCTTTGAATCTTCTTTATCATGCTAAGAGGAGCAGGAAAAAGCAAAAAATTTCAGAATTGCACCTTGCAATGTGGAGATATTACTGTTTGTGCATTTACAATATTCATTGATTTTTGCCATTGAAAAACGTCCAGAAATGTTTGAAGCTACTGACTGAATGAAAGGAGCTGGCATCTCACTCTCTTTGAATCTTCTTTATCATGCTAGGATTAGCAGGAAAAAGCAAAAAATTTCAGAATTGCACCTTGCAATGCGGAGATATTACTGTTTGTGCATTTACAATATTCACTGATTTTTGCCATTGAAAAACGTCCAGAAATGTTTGAAGCTACTGACTGAATGAAAGGAGCTGGCATCTCGCTCTCTTTGAATCTTCTTAATCATGCTAGGATTAGCAGGAAAAAGCAAAAAATTTCAGAATTGCACCTTGCAATGCGGAGAAATTACTGTTTGTGCATTTACAATATTCATTGATTTTTGCCATTGAAAAACATCATGTTATTCATATACCAGAAATGTTTGAAGCTACTGACTGAATGAAAAGAGCTGGCATCTCACTCTCTTTGAATCTTCTTTATCATGCTAAGAGGAGCAGGAAAAAGCAAAAAATTTCAGAATTGCACCTTGCAATGTGGAGATATTACTGTTTGTGCATTTACAATATTCATTGATTTTTGCCATTGAAAAACGTCCAGAAATGTTTGAAGCTACTGACTGAATGAAAGGAGCTGGCATCTCACTCTCTTTGAATCTTCTTTATGATGCTAGGATTAGCAGGAAAAAGCAAAAAATTTCAGAATTGCACCTTGCAATGCGGAGAAATTACTGTTTGTGCATTTACAATATTCATTGATTTTTGCCATTGAAAAACATCATGTTATTCATATACCAGAAATGTTTGAAGCTACTGACTGAATGAAAAGAGCTGGCATCTCACTCTCTTTGAATCTTCTTTATCATGCTAAGAGGAGCAGGAAAAAGCAAAAAATTTCAGAATTGCACCTTGCAATGTGGAGATATTACTGTTTGTGCATTTACAATATTCATTGATTTTTGCCATTGAAAAATGTCCAGAAATGTTTGAAGCTACTGACTGAATGAAAGGAGCTGGCATCTCACTCTCTTTGAATCTTCTTTATCATGCTAGGATTAGCAGGAAAAAGCAAAATATTTCAGAATTGCACCTTGCAATGCGGAGAAATTACTGTTTGTGCATTTACAATATTCATTGATTTTTGCCATTGAAAAACATCATGTTATTCATATACCAGAAATGTTTGAAGCTACTGACTGAATGAAAAGAGCTGGCATCTCACTCTCTTTCAATCTTCTTTATCATGCTAAGAGGAGCAGGAAAAAGCAAAAAATTTCAGAATTGCACCTTGCAATGTGGAGATATTACTGTTTGTGCATTTACAATATTCATTGATTTTTGCCATTGAAAAACGTCCAGAAATGTTTGAAGCTACTGACTAAATGAAAGGAGCTGGCATCTCACTCTCTTTGAATCTTCTTTATCATGCTAGGATTAGCAGGAAAAAGCAAAAAATTTCAGAATTGCACCTTGCAATGCGGAGAAATTACTGTTTGTGCATTTACAATATTCATTGATTTTTGCCATTGAAAAACATCATGTTATTCATATACCAGAAATGTTTGAAGCTACTGACTGAATGAAAAGAGCTGGCATCTCACTCTCTTTGAATCTTCTTTATCATGCTAAGAGGAGCAGGAAAAAGCAAAAAATTTCAGAATTGCACCTTGCAATGTGGAGATATTACTGTTTGTGCATTTACAATATTCATTGATTTTTGCCATTGAAAAATGTCCAGAAATGTTTGAAGCTACTGACTGAATGAAAGGAGCTGGCATCTCACTCGCTTTGAATCTTCTTTATCATGCTAGGATTAGCAGGAAAAAGCAAAAAATTTCAGAATTGCACCTTGCAATGCGGAGAAATTACTGTTTGTGCATTTACAATATTCATTGATTTTTGCCATTGAAAAACATCATGTTATTCATATACCAGAAATGTTTGAAGCTACTGACTGAATGAAAAGAGCAGGCATCTCACTCTCTTTGAATCTTCTTTATCATGCTAAGAGGAGCAGGAAAAAGCAAAAAATTTCAGAATTGCACCTTGCAATGTGGAGATATTACTGTTTGTGCATTTACAATATTCATTGATTTTTGCCATTGAAAAACGTCCAGAAATGTTTGAAGCTACTGACTGAATGAAAGGAGCTGGCATCTCACTCACTTTGAATCTTCTTTATCATGCTAGGATTAGCAGGAAAAAGCAAAAAATTTCAGAATTGCACCTTGCAATGCGGAGAAATTACTGTTTGTGCATTTACAATATTCATTGATTTTTGCCATTGAAAAACATGTTATTCATATACCAGAAATGTTTGAAGCTACTGACTGAATGAAAAGAGCTGGCATCTCACTCTCTTTGAATCTTCTTTATCATGCTAAGAGGAGCAGGAAAAAGCAAAAAATTTCAGAATTGCACCTTGCAATGTGGAGATATTACTGTTTGTGCATTTACAATATTCATTGATTTTTGCCATTGAAAAACATCCAGAAATGTTTGAAGCTACTGACTGAATGAAAGGAGCTGGCATCTCACTCTCTTTGAATCTTCTTTATCATGCTGGGATTAGCAGGAAAAAGCAAAAAATTTCAGAATTGCACCTTGCAATGCGGAGAAATTACTGTTTGTGCATTTACAATATTCATTGATTTTTGCCATTGAAAAACATCATGTTATTCATATACCAGAAATGTTTGAAGCTACTGACTGAATGAAAAGAGCTGGCAACCTCACTCTCTTTGAATCTTCTTTATCATGCTAAGAGGAGCAGGAAAAAGCAAAAAATTTCAGAATTGCACCTTGCAATGTGGAGATATTACTGTTTGTGCATTTACAATATTCATTGATTTTTGCCATTGAAAAACGTCCAGAAATGTTTGAAGCTACTGACTGAATGAAAGGAGCTGGCATCTCACTCTCTTTGAATCTTCTTTATCATGCTAGGATTAGCAGGAAAAAGCAAAAAATTTCAGAATTGCACCTTGCAATGCGGAGATATTACTGTTTGTGCATTTACAATATTCATTGATTTTTGCCATTGAAAAACGTCCAGAAATGTTTGAAGCTACTGACTGAATGAAAGGAGCTGGCATCTCACTCTCTTTGAATCTTCTTTATCATGCTAGGATTAGCAGGAAAAAGCAAAAAATTTCAGAATTGCACCTTGCAATGCGGAGAAATTACTGTTTGTGCATTTACAATATTCATTGATTTTTGCCATTGAAAAACATCATGTTATTCATATACCAGAAATGTTTGAAGCTACTGACTGAATGAAAAGAGCTGGCATCTCACTCTCTTTGAATCTTCTTTATCATGCTAAGAGGAGCAGGAAAAAGCAAAAAATTTCAGAATTGCACCTTGCAATGTGGAGATATTACTGTTTGTGCATTTACAATATTCATTGATTTTTGCCATTGAAAAACGTCCAGAAATGTTTGAAGCTACTGACTGAATGAAAGGAGCTGGCATCTCACTCTCTTTGAATCTTCTTTATCATGCTAGGATTAGCAGGAAAAAGCAAAAAATTTCAGAATTGCACCTTGCAAGGCGGAGAAATTACTGTTTGTGCATTTACAATATTCATTGATTTTTGCCATTGAAAAATATCATGTTATTCATATATCAGAAATGTTTGAAGCTACTGACTGAATGAAAAGAGCTGGCATCTCACTCTCTTTGAATCTTCTTTATCATGCTAAGAGGAGCAGGAAAAAGCAAAAAATTTCAGAATTGCACCTTGCAATGTGGAGATATTACTGTTTGTGCATTTACAATATTCATTGATTTTTGCCATTGAAAAACGTCCAGAAATGTTTGAAGCTACTGACTGAATGAAAGGAGCTGGCATCTCACTCTCTTTGAATCTTCTTTATCATGCTAGGATTAGCAGGAAAAAGCAAAAAATTTCAGAATTGCACCTTGCAATGCGGAGAAATTACTGTTTGTGCATTTACAATATTCATTGATTTTTGCCATTGAAAAGCATGTTATTCATATACCAGAAATGTTTGAAGCTACTGACTGAATGAAAAGAGCTGGCATCTCACTCTCTTTGAATCTTCTTTATCATGCTAAGAGGAGCAGGAAAAAGCAAAAAATTTCAGAATTGCACCTTGCAATGTGGAGATATTACTGTTTGTGCATTTACAATATTCATTGATTTTTGCCATTGAAAAACGTCCAGAAATGTTTGAAGCTACTGACTGAATGAAAGGAGCTGGCATCTCACTCTCTTTGAATCTTCTTTATCATGCTAGGATTAGCAGGAAAAAGCAAAAAATTTCAGAATTGCACCTTGCAATGCGGAGAAATTACTGTTTGTGCATTTACAATATTCATTGATTTTTGCCATTGAAAAACATCATGTTATTCATATACCAGAAATGTTTGAAGCTACTGACTGAATGAAAAGAGTTGGCATCTCACTCTCTTTGAATCTTCTTTATCATGCTAAGAGGAGCAGGAAAAAGCAAAAAATTTCAGAATTGCACCTTGCAATGTGGAGATATTACTGTTTGTGCATTTACAATATTCATTGATTTTTGCCATTGAAAAACGTCCAGAAATGTTTGAAGCTACTGACTGAATGAAAGGAGCTGGCATCTCACTCTCTTTGAATCTTCTTTATCATGCTAGGATTAGCAGGAAAAAGCAAAAAATTTCAGAATTGCACCTTGCAATGCGGAGATATTACTGTTTGTGCATTTACAATATTCATTTATTTTTGCCATTGAAAAACGTCCAGAAATGTTTGAAGCTACTGACTGAATGAAAGGAGCTGGCATCTCACTCTCTTTGAATCTTCTTTATCATGCTAGGATTAGCAGGAAAAAGCAAAAAATTTCAGAATTGCACCTTGCAATGCGGAGAAATTACTGTTTGTGCATTTACAATATTCATTGATTTTTGCCATTGAAAAACATCATGTTATTCATATACCAGAAATGTTTGAAGCTACTGACTGAATGAAAAGAGCTGGCATCTCACTCTCTTTGAACCTTCTTTATCATGCTAAGAGGAGCAGGAAAAAGCAAAAAATTTCAGAATTGCACCTTGCAATGTGGAGATATTACTGTTTGTGCATTTACAATATTCATTGATTTTTGCCATTGAAAAACATCATGTTATTCATATACCAGAAATGTTTGAAGCTACTGACTGAATGAAAAGAGCTGGCATCTCACTCTCTTTGAATCTTCTTTATCATGCTAAGAGGAGCAGGAAAAAGCAAAAAATTTCAGAATTGCACCTTGCAATGCGGAGATATTACTGTTTGTGCATTTACAATATTCATTGATTTTTGCCATTGAAAAACGTCCAGAAATGTTTGAAGCTACTGACTGAATAAAAGGAGCTGGCATCTCACTCTCTTTGAATCTTCTTTATCATGCTAGGATTAGCAGGAAAAAGCAAGAAATTTCAGAATTGCACCTTGCAATGCGGAGATATTACTGTTTGTGCATTTACAATATTCATTGATTTTTGCCTTTGAAAAACGTCCAGAAATGTTTGAAGCTACTGACTGAATGAAAGGAGCTGGCATCTCACTCTCTTTGAATCTTCTTTATCATGCTAGGATTAGCAGGAAAAAGCAAAAAATTTCAGAATTGCACCTTGCAATGCGGAGAAATTACTGTTTGTGGATTTACAATATTCATTGATTTTTGCCATTGAAAAACATCATGTTATTCATATACCAGAAATGTTTGAAGCTACTGACTGAATGAAAAGAGCTGGCATCTCACTCTCTTTGAATCTTCTTTATCATGCTAAGAGGAGCAGGAAAAAGCAAAAAATTTCAGAATTGCACCTCGCAATGTGGAGATATTACTGTTTGTGCATTTACAATATTCATTGATTTTTGCCATTGAAAAACATCATGTTATTCATATACCAGAAATGTTTGAAGCTACTGACTGAATGAAAAGAGCTGGCATCTCACTCTCTTTGAATCTTCTTTATCATGCTAAGAGGAGCAGGAAAAAGCAAAAAATTTCAGAATTGCACCTTGCAATGTGGAGATATTACTGTTTGTGCATTTACAATATTCATTGATTTTTGCCATTGAAAAACGTCCAGAAATGTTTGAAGCTACTGACTGAATGAAAGGAGCTGGCATCTCACACTCTTTGAATTTTCTTTATCATGCTAGGATTAGCAGGAAAAAGCAAAAAATTTCAGAATTGCACCTTGCAATGCGGAGAAATTACTGTTTGTGCATTTACAATATTCATTGATTTTTGCCATTGAAAAACATCATGTTATTCATATACCAGAAATGTTTGAAGCTACTGACTGAATGAAAAGAGCTGGCATCTCACTCTCTTTGAATCTTCTTTATCATGCTAAGAGGAGCAGGAAAAAGCAAAAAATTATAGAATTGCACCTTGCAATGTGGAGATATTACTGTTTGTGCATTTACAATATTCATTGATTTTTGCCATTGAAAAACGTCCAGAAATGTTTGAAGCTACTGACTGAATGAAAGGAGCTGGCATCTCACTCTCTTTGAATCTTCTTTATCATGCTAGGATTAGCAGGAAAAAGCAAAAAATTTCAGAATTGCACCTTGCAATGCGGAGATATTACTGTTTGTGCATTTACAATATTCACTGATTTTTGCCATTGAAAAACGTCCAGAAATGTTTGAAGCTACTAACTGAATGAAAGGAGCTGGCATCTCACTCTCTTTGAATCTTTTTAATCATGCTAGGATTAGCAGGAAAAAGCAAAAAATTTCAGAATTGCACCTTGCAATGCGGAGAAATTATTGTTTGTGCATTTACAATATTCATTGATTTTTGCCATTGAAAAACATCATGTTATTCATATACCAGAAATGTTTGAAGCTACTGACTGAATGAAAAGAGCTGGCATCTCACTCTCTTTGAATCTTCTTTATCATGCTAAGAGGAGCAGGAAAAAGCAAAAAATTTCAGAATTGCACCTTGCAATGTGGAGATATTACTGTTTGTGCATTTACAATATTCATTGATTTTTGCCATTGAAAAACGTCCAGAAATGTTTGAAGCTACTGACTGAATGAAAGGAGCTGGCATCTCACTCTCTTTGAATCTTCTTTATCATGCTAGGATTAGCAGGAAAAAGCAAAAAATTTCAGAATTGCACCTTGCAATGCGGAGAAATTACTGTTTGTGGATTTACAATATTCATTGATTTTTGCCATTGAAAAACATCATGTTATTCATATACCAGAAATGTTTGAAGCTACTGACTGAATGAAAAGAGCTGGCATCTCACTCTCTTTGAATCTTCTTTATCATGCTAAGAGGAGCAGGAAAAAGCAAAAAATTTCAGAATTGCACCTCGCAATGTGGAGATATTACTGTTTGTGCATTTACAATATTCATTGATTTTTGCCCTTGAAAAACATCATGTTATTCATATACCAGAAATGTTTGAAGCTACTGACTGAATGAAAAGAGCTGGCATCTCACTCTCTTTAAATCTTCTTTATCATGCTAAGAGGAGCAGGAAAAAGCAAAAAATTTCAGAATTGCACCTTGCAATGCGGAGATATTACTGTTTGTGCATTTACAATATTCATTGATTTTTGCCATTGAAAAACGTCCAGAAATGTTTGAAGCTACTGACTGAATGAAAGGAGCTGGCATCTCACTCTCTTTGAATCTTCATTATCATGCTAGGATTAGCAGGAAAAAGCAAAAAATTTCAGAATTGCACCTTGCAATGCGGAGAAATTACTGTTTGTGCATTTACAATATTCATTGATTTTTGCCATTGAAAAACATCATGTTATTCATATACCAGAAATGTTTGAAGCTACTGACTGAATGAAAAGAGCTGGCATCTCACTGTCTTTGAATCTTCTTTATCATGCTAAGAGGAGCAGGAAAAAGCAAAAAATTTCAGAATTGCACCTTGCAATGTGGAGATATTACTGTTTGTGCATTTACAATATTCATTGATTTTTGCCATTGAAAAACGTCCAGAAATGTTTGAAGCTACTGACTGAATGAAAGGAGCTGGCATCTCACACTCTTTGAATTTTCTTTATCATGCTAGGATTAGCAGGAAAAAGCAAAAAATTTCAGAATTGCACCTTGCAATGCGGAGAAATTACTGTTTGTGCATTTACAATATTCATTGATTTTTGCCATTGAAAAACATCATGTTATTCATATACCAGAAATGTTTGAAGCTACTGACTGAATGAAAAGAGCTGGCATCTCACTCTCTTTGAATCTTCTTTATCATGCTAAGAGGAGCAGGAAAAAGCAAAAAATTTCAGAATTGCACCTTGCAATGTGGAGATATTACTGTTTGTGCATTTACAATATTCATTGATTTTTGCCATTGAAAAACGTCCAGAAATGTTTGAAGCTACTGACTGAATGAAAGGAGCTGGCATCTCACTCTCTTTGAATCTTCTTTATCATGCTAGGATTAGCAGGAAAAAGCAAAAAATTTCAGAATTGCACCTTGCAATGCGGAGATATTACTGTTTGTGCATTTACAATATTCACTGATTTTTGCCATTGAAAAACGTCCAGAAATGTTTGAAGCTACTGACTGAATGAAAGGAGCTGGCATCTCACTCTCTTTGAATCTTCTTAATCATGCTAGGATTAGCAGGAAAAAGCAAAAAATTTCAGAATTGCACCTTGCAATGCGGAGAAATTATTGTTTGTGCATTTACAATATTCATTGATTTTTGCCATTGAAAAACATCATGTTATTCATATACCAGAAATGTTTGAAGCTACTGACTGAATGAAAAGAGCTGGCATCTCACTCTCTTTGAATCTTCTTTATCATGCAAAGAGGAGCAGAAAAAAGCAAAAAATTTCAGAATTGCACCTTGCAATGTGGAGATATTACTGTTTGTGCATTTACAATATTCATTGATTTTTGCCATTGAAAAACGTCCAGAAATGTTTGAAGCTACTGACTGAATGAAAGGAGCTGGCATCTCACTCTCTTTGAATCTTCTTTATCATGCTAGGATTAGCAGGAAAAAGCAAAAAATTTCAGAATTGCACCTTGCAATGCGGAGAAATTACTGTTTGTGCATTTACAATATTCATTGATTTTTGCCATTGAAAAACATCATGTTATTCATATACCAGAAATGTTTGAAGCTACTGACTGAATGAAAAGAGCTGGCATCTCACTCTCTTTGAATCTTCTTTATCATGCTAAGAGGAGCAGGAAAAAGCCAAAAATTTCAGAATTGCACCTTGCAATGTGGAGATATTACTGTTTGTGCATTTACAATATTCATTGATTTTTGCCATTGAAAAACGTCCAGAAATGTTTGAAGCTACTGACTGAATGAAAGGAGCTGGCATCTCACTCTCTTTGAATCTTCTTTATCATGCTAGGGTTAGCAGGAAAAAGCAAAAAATTTCAGAATTGCACCTTGCAATGCGGAGATATTACTGTTTGTGCATTTACAATATTCATTGATTTTTGCCATTGAAAAACGTCCAGAAATGTTTGAAGCTACTGACTGAATGAAAGGAGCTGGCATCTCACTCTCTTTGAATCTTCTTTATCATGCTAGGATTAGCAGGAAAAAGCAAAAAATTTCAGAATTGCACCTTGCAATGCGGAGAAATTACTGTTTGTGGATTTACAATATTCATTGATTTTTGCCATTGAAAAACATCATGTTATTCATATACCAGAAATGTTTGAAGCTACTGACTGAATGAAAAGAGCTGGCATCTCACTCTCTTTGAATCTTCTTTATCATGCTAAGAGGAGCAGGAAAAAGCAAAAAATTTCAGAATTGCACCTCGCAATGTGGAGATATTACTGTTTGTGCATTTACAATATTCATTGATTTTTGCCATTGAAAAACATCATGTTATTCATATACCAGAAATGTTTGAAGCTACTGACTGAATGAAAAGAGCTGGCATCTCACTCTCTTTAAATCTTCTTTATCATGCTAAGAGGAGCAGGAAAAAGCAAAAAATTTCAGAATTGCACCTTGCAATGCGGAGATATTACTGTTTGTGCATTTACAATATTCATTGATTTTTGCCATTGAAAAACGTCCAGAAATGTTTGAAGCTACTGACTGAATGAAAGGAGCTGGCATCTCACTCTCTTTGAATCTTCATTATCATGCTAGGATTAGCAGGAAAAAGCAAAAAATTTCAGAATTGCACCTTGCAATGCGGAGAAATTACTGTTTGTGCATTTACAATATTCATTGATTTTTGCCATTGAAAAACATCATGTTATTCATATACCAGAAATGTTTGAAGCTACTGACTGAATGAAAAGAGCTGGCATCTCACTCTCTTTGAATCTTCTTTATCATGCTAAGAGGAGCAGGAAAAAGCAAAAAATTTCAGAATTGCACCTTGCAATGTGGAGATATTACTGTTTGTGCATTTACAATATTCATTGATTTTTGCCATTGAAAAACGTCCAGAAATGTTTGAAGCTACTGACTGAATGAAAGGAGCTGGCATCTCACACTCTTTGAATTTTCTTTATCATGCTAGGATTAGCAGGAAAAAGCAAAAAATTTCAGAATTGCACCTTGCAATGCGGAGAAATTACTGTTTGTGCATTTACAATATTCATTGATTTTTGCCATTGAAAAACATCATGTTATTCATATACCAGAAATGTTTGAAGCTACTGACTGAATGAAAAGAGCTGGCATCTCACTCTCTTTGAATCTTCTTTATCATGCTAAGAGGAGCAGGAAAAAGCAAAAAATTTCAGAATTGCACCTTGCAATGTGGAGATATTACTGTTTGTGCATTTACAATATTCATTGATTTTTGCCATTGAAAAACGTCCAGAAATGTTTGAAGCTACTGACTGAATGAAAGGAGCTGGCATCTCACTCTCTTTGAATCTTCTTTATCATGCTAGGATTAGCAGGAAAAAGCAAAAAATTTCAGAAATGCACCTTGCAATGCGGAGATATTACTGTTTGTGCATTTACAATATTCACTGATTTTTGCCATTGAAAAACGTCCAGAAATGTTTGAAGCTACTGACTGAATGAAAGGAGCTGGCATCTCACTCTCTTTGAATCTTCTTAATCATGCTAGGATTAGCAGGAAAAAGCAAAAAATTTCAGAATTGCACCTTGCAATGCGGAGAAATTATTGTTTGTGCATTTACAATATTCATTGATTTTTGCCATTGAAAAACATCATGTTATTCATATACCAGAAATGTTTGAAGCTACTGACTGAATGAAAAGAGCTGGCATCTCACTCTCTTTGAATCTTCTTTATCATGCTAAGAGGAGCAGGAAAAAGCAAAAAATTTCAGAATTGCACCTTGCAATGTGGAGATATTACTGTTTGTGCATTTACAATATTCATTGATTTTTGCCATTGAAAAACGTCCAGAAATGTTTGAAGCTACTGACTGAATGAAAGGAGCTGGCATCTCACTCTCTTTGAATCTTCTTTATCATGCTAGGATTAGCAGGAAAAAGCAAAAAATTTCAGAATTGCACCTTGCAATGCGGAGAAATTACTGTTTGTGCATTTACAATATTCATTGATTTTTGCCATTGAAAAACATCATGTTATTCATATACCAGAAATGTTTGAAGCTACTGACTGAATGAAAAGAGCTGGCATCTCACTCTCTTTGAATCTTCTTTATCATGCTAAGAGGAGCAGGAAAAAGCCAAAAATTTCAGAATTGCACCTTGCAATGTGGAGATATTACTGTTTGTGCATTTACAATATTCATTGATTTTTGCCATTGAAAAACGTCCAGAAATGTTTGAAGCTACTGACTGAATGAAAGGAGCTGGCATCTCACTCTCTTTGAATCTTCTTTATCATGCTAGGGTTAGCAGGAAAAAGCAAAAAATTTCAGAATTGCACCTTGCAATGCGGAGAAATTACTGTTTGTGCATTTACAATATTCATTGATTTTTGCCATTGAAAAACATGTTATTCATATACCAGAAATGTTTGAAGCTACTGACTGAATGAAAAGAGCTGGCATCTCACTATCTTTGAATCTTCTTTATCATGCTAAGAGGAGCAGGAAAAAGCAAAAAATTTCAGAATTGCACCTTGCAATGTGGAGATATTGCTGTTTGTGCATTTACAATATTCATTGATTTTTGCCATTGAAAAACGTCCAGAAATGTTTGAAGCTACTGACTGAATGAAAGGAGCTGGCATCTCACTCTCTTTGAATCTTCTTTATCATGCTAGGATTAGCAGGAAAAAGCAAAAAATTTCAGAATTGCACCTTGCAATGCGGAGAAATTACTGTTTGTGCATTTACAATATTCATTGATTTTTGCCATTGAAAAACATCATGTTATTCATATACCAGAAATGTTTGAAGCTACTGACTGAATGAAAAGAGCTGGCATCTCACTCTCTTTGAATCTTCTTTATCATGCTAAGAGGAGCAGGAAAAAGCCAAAAATTTCAGAATTGCACCTTGCAATGTGGAGATATTACTGTTTGTGCATTTACAATATTCATTGATTTTTGCCATTGAAAAACGTCCAGAAATGTTTGAAGCTACTGACTGAATGAAAGGAGCTGGCATCTCACTCTCTTTGAATCTTCTTTATCATGCTAGGGTTAGCAGGAAAAAGCAAAAAATTTCAGAATTGCACCTTGCAATGCGGAGAAATTACTGTTTGTGCATTTACAATATTCATTGATTTTTGCCATTGAAAAACATCATGTTATTCATATACCAGAAATGTTTGAAGCTACTGACTGAATGAAAAGAGCTGGCATCTCACTCTCTTTGAATCTTCTTTATCATGCTAAGAGGAGCAGGAAAAAGCCAAAAATTTCAGAATTGCACCTTGCAATGTGGAGATATTACTGTTTGTGCATTTACAATATTCATTGATTTTTGCCATTGAAAAACGTCCAGAAATGTTTGAAGCTACTGACTGAATGAAAGGAGCTGGCATCTCACTCTCTTTGAATCTTCTTTATCATGCTAGGGTTAGCAGGAAAAAGCAAAAAATTTCAGAATTGCACCTTGCAATGCGGAGATATTACTGTTTGTGCATTTACAATATTCATTGATTTTTGCCATTGAAAAACGTCCAGAAATGTTTGAAGCTACTGACTGAATGAAAGGAGCTGGCATCTCACTCTCTTTGAATCTTCTTTATCATGCTAGGATTAGCAGGAAAAAGCAAAAAATTTCAGAATTGCACCTTGCAATGCGGAGAAATTACTGTTTGTGGATTTACAATATTCATTGATTTTTGCCATTGAAAAACATCATGTTATTCATATACCAGAAATGTTTGAAGCTACTGACTGAATGAAAAGAGCTGGCATCTCACTCTCTTTGAATCTTCTTTATCATGCTAAGAGGAGCAGGAAAAAGCAAAAAATTTCAGAATTGCACCTCGCAATGTGGAGATATTACTGTTTGTGCATTTACAATATTCATTGATTTTTGCCATTGAAAAACATCATGTTATTCATATACCAGAAATGTTTGAAGCTACTGACTGAATGAAAAGAGCTGGCATCTCACTCTCTTTAAATCTTCTTTATCATGCTAAGAGGAGCAGGAAAAAGCAAAAAATTTCAGAATTGCACCTTGCAATGCGGAGATATTACTGTTTGTGCATTTACAATATTCATTGATTTTTGCCATTGAAAAACGTCCAGAAATGTTTGAAGCTACTGACTGAATGAAAGGAGCTGGCATCTCACTCTCTTTGAATCTTCATTATCATGCTAGGATTAGCAGGAAAAAGCAAAAAATTTCAGAATTGCACCTTGCAATGCGGAGAAATTACTGTTTGTGCATTTACAATATTCATTGATTTTTGCCATTGAAAAACATCATGTTATTCATATACCAGAAATGTTTGAAGCTACTGACTGAATGAAAAGAGCTGGCATCTCACTCTCTTTGAATCTTCTTTATCATGCTAAGAGGAGCAGGAAAAAGCAAAAAATTTCAGAATTGCACCTTGCAATGTAGAGATATTACTGTTTGTGCATTTACAATATTCATTGATTTTTGCCATTGAAAAACGTCCAGAAATGTTTGAAGCTACTGACTGAATGAAAGGAGCTGGCATCTCACACTCTTTGAATTTTCTTTATCATGCTAGGATTAGCAGGAAAAAGCAAAAAATTTCAGAATTGCACCTTGCAATGCGGAGAAATTACTGTTTGTGCATTTACAATTTTCATTGATTTTTGCCATTGAAAAACATCATGTTATTCATATACCAGAAATGTTTGAAGCTACTGACTGAATGAAAAGAGCTGGCATCTCACTCTCTTTGAATCTTCTTTATCATGCTAAGAGGAGCAGGAAAAAGCAAAAAATTTCAGAATTGCACCTTGCAATGTGGAGATATTACTGTTTGTGCATTTACAATATTCATTGATTTTTGCCATTGAAAAACGTCCAGAAATGTTTGAAGCTACTGACTGAATGAAAGGAGCTGGCATCTCACTCTCTTTGAATCTTCTTTATCATGCTAGGATTAGCAGGAAAAAGCAAAAAATTTCAGAAATGCACCTTGCAATGCGGAGATATTACTGTTTGTGCATTTACAATATTCACTGATTTTTGCCATTGAAAAACGTCCAGAAATGTTTGAAGCTACTGACTGAATGAAAGGAGCTGGCATCTCACTCTCTTTGAATCTTCTTAATCATGCTAGGATTAGCAGGAAAAAGCAAAAAATTTCAGAATTGCACCTTGCAATGCGGAGAAATTATTGTTTGTGCATTTACAATATTCATTGATTTTTGCCATTGAAAAACATCATGTTATTCATATACCAGAAATGTTTGAAGCTACTGACTGAATGAAAAGAGCTGGCATCTCACTCTCTTTGAATCTTCTTTATCATGCTAAGAGGAGCAGGAAAAAGCAAAAAATTTCAGAATTGCACCTTGCAATGTGGAGATATTACTGTTTGTGCATTTACAATATTCATTGATTTTTGCCATTGAAAAACGTCCAGAAATGTTTGAAGCTACTGACTGAATGAAAGGAGCTGGCATCTCACTCTCTTTGAATCTTCTTTATCATGCTAGGATTAGCAGGAAAAAGCAAAAAATTTCAGAATTGCACCTTGCAATGCGGAGAAATTACTGTTTGTGCATTTACAATATTCATTGACTTTTGCCATTGAAAAACATCATGTTATTCATATACCAGAAATGTTTGAAGCTACTGACTGAATGAAAAGAGCTGGCATCTCACTCTCTTTGAATCTTCTTTATCATGCTAAGAGGAGCAGGAAAAAGCCAAAAATTTCAGAATTGCACCTTGCAATGTGGAGATATTACTGTTTGTGCATTTACAATATTCATTGATTTTTGCCATTGAAAAACGTCCAGAAATGTTTGAAGCTACTGACTGAATGAAAGGAGCTGGCATCTCACTCTCTTCGAATCTTCTTTATCATGCTAGGGTTAGCAGGAAAAAGCAAAAAATTTCAGAATTGCACCTTGCAATGCGGAGAAATTACTGTTTGTGCATTTACAATATTCATTGATTTTTGCCATTGAAAAACATCATGTTATTCATATACCAGAAATGTTTGAAGCTACTGACTGAATGAAAAGAGCTGGCATCTCACTCTCTTTGAATCTTCTTTATCATGCTAAGAGGAGCAGGAAAAAGCAAAAAATTTCAGAATTGCACCTTGCAATGTGGAGATATTACTGTTTGTGCATTTACAATATTCATTGATTTTTGCCATTGAAAAACGTCCAGAAATGTTTGAAGCTACTGACTGAATGAAAGGAGCTGGCATCTCACTCTCTTTGAATCTTCTTTATCATGCTAGGATTAGCAGGAAAAAGCAAAAAATTTCAGAAATGCACCTTGCAATGCGGAGATATTACTGTTTGTGCATTTACAATATTCACTGATTTTTGCCATTGAAAAACGTCCAGAAATGTTTGAAGCTACTGACTGAATGAAAGGAGCTGGCATCTCACTCTCTTTGAATCTTCTTAATCATGCTAGGATTAGCAGGAAAAAGCAAAAAATTTCAGAATTGCACCTTGCAATGCGGAGAAATTATTGTTTGTGCATTTACAATATTCATTGATTTTTGCCATTGAAAAACATCATGTTATTCATATACCAGAAATGTTTGAAGCTACTGACTGAATGAAAAGAGCTGGCATCTCACTCTCTTTGAATCTTCTTTATCATGCTAAGAGGAGCAGGAAAAAGCAAAAAATTTCAGAATTGCACCTTGCAATGTGGAGATATTACTGTTTGTGCATTTACAATATTCATTGATTTTTGCCATTGAAAAACGTCCAGAAATGTTTGAAGCTACTGACTGAATGAAAGGAGCTGGCATCTCACTCTCTTTGAATCTTCTTTATCATGCTAGGATTAGCAGGAAAAAGCAAAAAATTTCAGAATTGCACCTTGCAATGCGGAGAAATTACTGTTTGTGCATTTACAATATTCATTGACTTTTGCCATTGAAAAACATCATGTTATTCATATACCAGAAATGTTTGAAGCTACTGACTGAATGAAAAGAGCTGGCATCTCACTCTCTTTGAATCTTCTTTATCATGCTAAGAGGAGCAGGAAAAAGCCAAAAATTTCAGAATTGCACCTTGCAATGTGGAGATATTACTGTTTGTGCATTTACAATATTCATTGATTTTTGCCATTGAAAAACGTCCAGAAATGTTTGAAGCTACTGACTGAATGAAAGGAGCTGGCATCTCACTCTCTTCGAATCTTCTTTATCATGCTAGGGTTAGCAGGAAAAAGCAAAAAATTTCAGAATTGCACCTTGCAATGCGGAGAAATTACTGTTTGTGCATTTACAATATTCATTGATTTTTGCCATTGAAAAACATCATGTTATTCATATACCAGAAATGTTTGAAGCTACTGACTGAATGAAAAGAGCTGGCATCTCACTCTCTTTGAATCTTCTTTATCATGCTAAGAGGAGCAGGAAAAAGCAAAAAATTTCAGAATTGCACCTTGCAATGTGGAGATATTACTGTTTGTGCATTTACAATATTCATTGATTTTTGCCATTGAAAAACGTCCAGAAATGTTTGAAGCTACTGACTGAATGAAAGGAGCTGGCATCTCACTCTCTTTGAATCTTCTTTATCATGCTAGGGTTAGCAGGAAAAAGCAAAAAATTTCAGAATTGCACCTTGCAATGCGGAGAAATTACTGTTTGTGCATTTACAATATTCATTGATTTTTGCCATTGAAAAACATCATGTTATTCATATACCAGAAATGTTTGAAGCTACTGACTGAATGAAAAGAGCTGGCATCTCACTCTCTTTGAATCTTCTTTATCATGCTAAGAGGAGCAGGAAAAAGCAAAAAATTTCAGAATTGCACCTTGCAATGCGGAGATATTACTGTTTGTGCATTTACAATATTCATTGATTTTTGCCATTGAAAAACGTCCAGAAATGTTTGAAGCTACTGACTGAATGAAAGGAGCTGGCATCTCACTCTCTTTGAATCTTCTTTATCATGCTAGGATTAGCAGGAAAAAGCAAAAAATTTCAGAATTGCACCTTGCAATGCGGAGAAATTACTGTTTGTGGATTTACAATATTCATTGATTTTTGCCATTGAAAAACATCATGTTATTCATATACCAGAAATGTTTGAAGCTACTGACTGAATGAAAAGAGCTGGCATCTCACTCTCTTTAAATCTTCTTTATCATGCTAAGAGGAGCAGGAAAAAGCAAAAAATTTCAGAATTGCAACTTGCAATGCGGAGATATTACTGTTTGTGCATTTACAATATTCATTGATTTTTGCCATTGAAAAACGTCCAGAAATGTTTGAAGCTACTGACTGAATGAAAGGAGCTGGCATCTCACTCTCTTTGAATCTTCATTATCATGCTAGGATTAGCAGGAAAAAGCAAAAAATTTCAGAATTGCACCTTGCAATGCGGAGAAATTACTGTTTGTGCATTTACAATATTCATTGATTTTTGCCATTGAAAAACATCATGTTATTCATATACCAGAAATGTTTGAAGCTACTGACTGAATGAAAAGAGCTGGCATCTCACTCTCTTTGAATCTTCTTTATCATGCTAAGAGGAGCAGAAAAAGCAAAAAATTTTAGAATTGCACCTTGCAATGTGGAGATATTACTGTTTGTGCATTTACAATATTCATTGATTTTTGCCATTGAAAAACGTCCAGAAATGTTTGAAGCTACTGACTGAATGAAAGGAGCTGGCATCTCACACTCTTTGAATTTTCTTTGTCATGCTAGGATTAGCAGGAAAAAGCAAAAAATTTCAGAATTGCACCTTGCAATGCGGAGAAATTACTGTTTGTGCATTTACAATATTCATTGATTTTTGCCATTGAAAAACATCATGTTATTCATATACCAGAAATGTTTGAAGCTACTGACTGAATGAAAAGAGCTGGCATCTCACTCTCTTTGAATCTTCTTTATCATGCTAAGAGGAGCAGGAAAAAGCAAAAAATTTCAGAATTGCACCTTGCAATGTGGAGATATTACTGTTTGTGCATTTACAATATTCATTGATTTTTGCCATTGAAAAACGTCCAGAAATGTTTGAAGCTACTGACTGAATGAAAGGAGCTGGCATCTCACTCTCTTTGAATCTTCTTTATCATGCTAGGATTAGCAGGAAAAAGCAAAAAATTTCAGAATTGCACCTTGCAATGCGGAGAAATTAATGTTTGTGCATTTACAATATTCATTGATTTTTGCCATTGAAAAACATCATGTTATTCATATACCAGAAATGTTTGAAGCTACTGACTGAATGAAAAGAGCTGGCATCTCACTCTCTTTGAATCTTCTTTATCATGCTAAGAGGAGCAGGAAAAAGCCAAAAATTTCAGAATTGCACCTTGCAATGTGGAGATATTACTGTTTGTGCATTTACAATATTCATTGATTTTTGCCATTGAAAAACGTCCAGAAATGTTTGAAGCTACTGACTGAATGAAAGGAGCTGGCATCTCACTCTCTTTGAATCTTCTTTATCATGCTAGGGTTAGCAGGAAAAAGCAAAAAATTTCAGAATTGCACCTTGCAATGCGGAGAAATTACTGTTTGTGCATTTACAATATTCATTGATTTTTGCCATTGAAAAACATGTTATTCATATACCAGAAATGTTTGAAGCTACTGACTGAATGAAAAGAGCTGGCATCTCACTATCTTTGAATCTTCTTTATCATGCTAAGAGGAGCAGGAAAAAGCAAAAAATTTCAGAATTGCACCTTGCAATGTGGAGATATTACTGTTTGTGCATTTACAATATTCATTGATTTTTGCCATTGAAAAACGTCCAGAAATGTTTGAAGCTACTGACTGAATGAAAGGAGCTGGCATCTCACTCTCTTTGAATCTTCTTTATCATGCTAGGATTAGCAGGAAAAAGCAAAAAATTTCAGAATTGCACCTTGCAATGCGGAGAAATTACTGTTTGTGCATTTACAATATTCATTGATTTTTGCCATTGAAAAACATCATGTTATTCATATACCAGAAATGTTTGAAGCTACTGACAGAATGAAAAGAGCTGGCATCTCACTCTCTTTGAATCTTCTTTATCATGCTAAGAGGAGCAGGAAAAAGCAAAAAATTTCAGAATTGCACCTTGCAATGTGGAGATATTACTGTTTGTGCATTTACAATATTCATTGATTTTTGCCATTGAAAAACTTCATGTTATTCATCTACCAGAAATGTTTGAAGCTACTGACTGAATGAAAAGAGCTGGCATCTCACTCTCTTTGAATCTTCTTTATCATGCTAAGAGGAGCAGGAAAAAGCAAAAAATTTCAGAATTGCACCTTGCAATGCGGAGATATTACTGTTTGTGCATTTACAATATTCATTGATTTTTGCCATTGAAAAACGTCCAGAAATGTTTGAAGCTACTGACTGAATGAAAGGAGCCGGCATCTCACTCTCTTTGAATCTTCATTATCATGCTAGGATTAGCAGGAAAAAGCAAAAAATTTCAGAATTGCACCTTGCAATGCGGAGAAATTACTGTTTGTGCATTTACAATATTCATTGATTTTTGCCATTGAAAAACATCATGTTATTCATATACCAGAAATGTTTGAAGCTACTGACTGAATGAAAAGAGCTGGCATCTCACTCTCTTTGAATCTTCTTTATCATGCTAAGAGGAGCAGGAAAAAGCAAAAAATTTCAGAATTGCACCTTGCAATGTGGAGATATTACTGTTTGTGCATTTACAATATTCATTGATTTTTGCCATTGAAAAACGTCCAGAAATGTTTGAAGCTACTGAGTGAATGAAAGGAGCTGGCATCTCACTCTCTTTGAATCTTCTTTATCATGCTAGGATTAGCAGGAAAAAGCAAAAAATTTCAGAATTGCACCTTGCAATGCGGAGAAATTACTGTTTGTGCATTTACAATATTCATTGATTTTTGCCATTGAAAAACATCATGTTATTCATATACCAGAAATGTTTGAAGCTACTGACTGAATGAAAAGAGCTGGCATCTCACTCTCTTTGAATTTTCTTTATCATGCTAAGAGGAGCAGGAAAAAGCAAAAAATTTCAGAATTGCACCTTGCAATGTGGAGATATTACTGTTTGTGCATTTACAATATTCATTGATTTTTGCCATTGAAAAACGTCCAGAATTGTTTGAAGCTACTGACTGAATGAAAGGAGCTGGCATCTCACTCTCTTTGAATCTTCTTTATCATGCTAGGGTTAGCAGGAAAAAGCAAAAAATTTCAGAATTGCACCTTGCAATGCGGAGAAATTACTGTTTGTGCATTTACAATATTCATTGATTTTTGCCATTGAAAAACATGTTATTCATATACCAGAAATGTTTGAAGCTACTGACTGAATGAAAAGAGCTGGCATCTCACTCTCTTTGAATCTTCTTTATCATGCTAAGAGAAGCAGGAAAAAGCAAAAAATTTCAGAATTGCACCTTGCAATGTGGAGATATTACTGTTTGTGCATTTACAATATTCATTGATTTTTGCCATTGAAAAACGTCCAGAAATGTTTGAAGCTACTGACTGAATGAAAGGAGCTGGCATCTCACTCTCTTTGAATCTTCTTTATCATGCTAGGATTAGCAGGAAAAAGCAAAAAATTTCAGAATTGCACCTTGCAATGCGGAGAAATTACTGTTTGTGCATTTACAATATTCATTGATTTTTGCCATTGAAAAACATCATGTTATTCATATACCAGAAATGTTTGAAGCTACTGACTGAATGAAAAGAGCTGGCATCTCACTCTCTTTGAATCTTCTTTATCATGCTAAGAGGAGCAGGAAAAATCAAAAAATTTCAGAATTGCACCTTGCAATGTGGAGATATTACTGTTTGTGCATTTACAATATTCATTGATTTTTGCCATTGAAAAACGTCCAGAAATGTTTGAAGCTACTGACTGAATGAAAGGAGCTGGCATCTCACTCTCTTTGAATCTTCTTTATCATGCTAGGATTAGCAGGAAAAAGCAAAAAATTTCAGAATTGCACCTTGCAATGCGGAGAAATTACTGTTTGTGCATTTACAATATTCATTGATTTTTGCCATTGAAAAACTTCATGTTATTCATATACCAGAAATGTTTGAAGCTACTGACTGAATGAAAAGAGCTGGCATCTCACTCTCTTTGAATTTTCTTTATCATGCTAAGAGGAGCAGGAAAAAGCAAAAAATATCAGAATTGCACCTTGCAATGTGGAGATATTACTGTTTGTGCATTTACAATATTCATTGATTTTTGCCATTGAAAAACATCATGTTATTCATATACCAGAAATGTTTGAAGCTACTGACTGAATGAAAAGAGCTGGCATCTCACTCTCTTTGAATCTTCTTTATCATGCTAAGAGGAGCAGGAAAAAGCAAAAAATTTCAGAATTGCACCTTGCAATGCGGAGATATTACTGTTTGTGCATTTACAATATTCATTGATTTTTGCCATTGAAAAACGTCCAGAAATGTTTGAAGCTACTGACTGAATGAAAGGAGCTGGCATCTCACTCTCTTTGAATCTTCATTATCATGCTAGGATTAGCAGGAAAAAGCAAAAAATTTCAGAATTGCACCTTGCAATGCGGAGAAATTACTGTTTGTGCATTTACAATATTCATTGATTTTTGCCATTGAAAAACATCATGTTATTCATATACCAGAAATGTTTGAAGCTACTGACTGAATGAAAATAGCTGGCATCTCACTCTCTTTGAATTTTCTTTATCATGCTAAGAGGAGCAGGAAAAAGCAAAAAATATCAGAATTGCAGCTTGCAATGTGGAGATATTACTGTTTGTGCATTTACAATATTCATTGATTTTTGCCATTGAAAAACATCATGTTATTCATATACCAGAAATGTTTGAAGCTACTGACTGAATGAATAGAGCTGGCATCTCACTCTCTTTGAATCTTCTTTATCATGCTAAGAGGAGCAGGAAAAAGCAAAAAATTTCAGAATTGCACCTTGCAATGCGGAGATATTACTGTTTGTGCATTTACAATATTCATTGATTTTTGCCATTGAAAAACGTACAGAAATGTTTGAAGCTACTGACTGAATGAAAGGAGCTGGCATCTCACTCTCTTTGAATCTTCATTATCATGCTAGGATTAGCAGGAAAAAGCAAAAAATTTCAGAATTGCACCTTGCAATGCGGAGAAATTACTGTTTGTGCATTTACAATATTCATTGATTTTTGCCATTGAAAAACATCATGTTATTCATATACCAGAAATGTTTGAAGCTATTGACTGAATGAAAAGAGCTGGCATGTCACTCTCTTTGAATCTTCTTTATCATGCTAAGAGGAGCAGGAAAAAGCAAAAAATTTCAGAATTGCAACTTGCAATGTGGAGATATTACTGTTTGTGCATTTACAATATTCATTGATTTTTGCCATTGAAAAACGTCCAGAAATGTTTGAAGCTACTGACTGAATGAAAGGAGCTGGCATCTCACTCTCTTTGAATCTTCTTTATCATGCTAGGATTAGCAGGAAAAAGCAAAAAATTTCAGAATTGCACCTTGCAATGCGGAGAAATTACTGTTTGTGCATTTACAATATTCATTAATTTTTGCCATTGAAAAACATCATGTTATTCATATACCAGAAATGTTTGAAGCTATTGACTGAATGAAAAGAGCTGGCATCTCACTCTCTTTGAATCTTCTTTATCATGCTAAGAGGAGCAGGAAAAAGCAAAAAATTTCAGAATTGCAACTTGCAATGTGGAGATATTACTGTTTGTGCATTTACAATATTCATTAATTTTTGCCATTGAAAAACGTCCAGAAATGTTTGAAGCTACTGACTGAATGAAAGGAGCTGGCATCTCACTCTCTTTGAATCTTCTTTATCATGCTAGGATTAGCAGGAAAAAGCAAAAAATTTCAGAATTGCACCTTGCAATGCGGAGAAATTACTGTTTGTGCATTTACAATATTCATTGATTTTTGCCATTGAAAAACATCATGTTATTCATATACCAGAAATGTTTGAAGCTACTGACTGAATGAAAAGAGCTGGCATCTCACTCTCTTTGAATCTTCTTTATCATGCTAAGAGGAGCAGGAAAAAGCAAAAAAATTCAGAATTGCACCTTGCAATGTGGAGATATTACTGTTTGTGCATTTACAATATTCATTGATTTTTGCCATTGAAAAACGTCCAGAAATGTTTGAAGCTACTGACTGAATGAAAGGAGCTGGCATCTCACTATCTTTGAATCTTCTTTATCATGCTAGGATTAGCAGGAAAAAGCAAAAAATTTCAGAATTGCACCTTGCAATTTGGAGATATTACTGTTTGTGCATTTACAATATTCATTGATTTTTGCCATTGAAAAACGTCCAGAAATGTTTGAAGCTACTGACTGAATGAAAGGAGCTGGCATCTCACTCTCTTTGAATCTTCTTTATCATGCTAGGATTAGCAGGAAAAAGCAAAAAATTTCAGAATTGCACCTTGCAATGCGGAGAAATTACTGTTTGTGCATTTACAATATTCATTGATTTTTGCCATTGAAAAACATCATGTTATTCATATACCAGAAATGTTTGAAGCTACTGACTGAATGAAAAGAGCTGGCATCTCACTCTCTTTGAATCTTCTTTATCATGCTAAGAGGAGCAGGAAAAAGCAAAAAATTTCAGAATTGCACCTTGCAATGTGGAGATATTACTGTTTGTGCATTTACAATATTCATTGATTTTTGCCATTGAAAAACGTCCAGAAATGTTTGAAGCTACTGACTGAATGAAAGGAGCTGGCATCTCACTCTCTTTGAATCTTCATTATCATGCTAGGATTAGCAGGAAAAAGCAAAAAATTTCAGAATTGCACCTTGCAATGCGGAGAAATTACTGTTTGTGCATTTACAATATTCATTGATTTTTGCCATTGAAAAACATCGTTATTCATATACCAGAAATGTTTGAAGCTACTGACTGAATGAAAAGAGCTGGCATCTCACTCTCTTTGAATCTTCTTTATCATGCTAAGAGGAGCAGGAAAAAGCAAAAAATTTCAGAATTACACCTTGCAATGTGGAGATATTACTGTTTGTGCATTTACAATATTCATTGATTTTTGCCATTGAAAAACGTCCAGAAATGTTTGAAGCTACTGACTGAATGAAAGGAGCTGGCATCTCACTCTCTTTGAATCTTCTTTATCATGCTAGGATTAGCAGGAAAAAGCAAAAAATTTCAGAATTGCACCTTGCAATGCGGAGAAATTACTGTTTGTGCATTTACAATATTCATTGATTTTTGCCATTGAAAAACATCATGTTATTCATATACCAGAAATGTTTGAAGCTACTGACTGAATGAAAAGAGCTGGCATCTCACTCTCTTTGAATCTTCTTTATCATGCTAAGAGGAGCAGGAAAAAGCAAAAAATTTCAGAATTGCACCTTGCAATGTGGAGATATTACTGTTTGTGCATTTATAATATTCATTGATTTTTGCCATTGAAAATCGTCCAGAAATGTTTGAAGCTACTGACTGAATGAAAGGAGCTGGCATCTCACTCTCTTTGAATCTTCATTATCATGCTAGGATTAGCAGGAAAAAGCAAAAAATTTCAGAATTGCACCTTGCAATGCGGAGAAATTACTGTTTGTGCATTTACAATATTCATTGATTTTTGCCACTGAAAAACATCGTTATTCATATACCAGAAATGTTTGAAGCTACTGACTGAATGAAAAGAGCTGGCATCTCACTCTCTTTGAATCTTCTTTATCATGCTAAGAGGAGCAGGAAAAAGCAAAAAATTTCAGAATTGCACCTTGCAATGTGGAGATATTACTGTTTGTGCATTTACAATATTCTTTGATTTTTGCCATTGAAAAACGTCCAGAAATGTTTGAAGCTACTGACTGAATGAAAGGAGCTGGCATCTCACTCTCTTTGAATCTTCTTTATCATGCTAGGATTAGCAGGAAAAAGCAAAAAATTTCAGAATTGCACCTTGCAATGCGGAGAAATTACTGTTTGTGCATTTACAATATTCATTGATTTTTGCCATTGAAAAACATCATGTTATTCATATACCAGAAATGTTTGAAGCTACTGACTGAATGAAAAGAGCTGGCATCTCACTCTCTTTGAATCTTCTTTATCATGCTAAGAGGAGCAGGAAAAAGCAAAAAATTTCAGAATTGCACCTTGCAATGTGGAGATATTACTGTTTGTGCATTTACAATATTCATTGATTTTTGCCATTGAAAAACGTCCAGAAATGTTTGAAGCTACTGACTGAATGAAAGGAGCTGGCATCTCACTCTCTTTGAATCTTCTTTATTATGCTAGGATTAGCAGGAAAAAGCAAAAAATTTCAGAATTGCACCTTGCAATGCGGAGATATTACTGTTTGTGCATTTACAATATTCATTGATTTTTGCCATTGAAAAACGTCCAGAAATGTTTGAAGCTACTGACTGAATGAAAGGAGCTGGCATCTCACTCTCTTTGAATCTTCTTTATCATGCTAGGATTAGCAGGAAAAAGCAAAAAATTTCAGAATTGCACCTTGCAATGCGGAGAAATTACTGTTTGTGCATTTACAATATTCATTGATTTTTGCCATTGAAAAACATCGTTATTCATATACCAGAAATGTTTGAAGCTACTGACTGAATGAAAAGAGCTGGCATCTCACTCTCTTTGAATCTTCTTTATCATGCTAAGAGGAGCAGGAAAAAGCAAAAAATTTCAGAATTGCACCTTGCAATGTGGAGATATTACTGTTTGTGCATTTACAATATTCATTGATTTTTGACATTGAAAAACGTCCAGAAATGTTTGAAGCTACTGACTGAATGAAAGGAGCTGGCATCTCACTCTCTTTGAATCTTCTTTATCATGCTAGGATTAGCAGGAAAAAGCAAAAAATTTCAGAATTGCACCTTGCAATGCGGAGAAATTACTGTTTGTGCATTTACAATATTCATTGATTTTTGCCATTGAAAAACATCATGTTATATATATACCAGAAATGTTTGAAGCTACTGACTGAATGAAAAGAGCTGGCATCTCACTCTCTTTGAATCTTCTTTATCATGCTAAGAGGAGCAGGAAAAAGCAAAAAATTTCAGAATTGCACCTTGCAATGTGGAGATATTACTGTTTGTGCATTTACAATATTCATTGATTTTTGCCATTGAAAAACGTCCAGAAATGTTTGAAGCTACTGACTGAATGAAAGGAGCTGGCATCTCACTCTCTTTGAATCTTCTTTATCATGCTAGGATTAGCAGGAAAAAGCAAAAAATTTCAGAATTGCACCTTGCAATGCGGAGATATTACTGTTTGTGCATTTACAATATTCATTGATTTTTGCCATTGAAAAACGTCCAGAAATGTTTGAAGCTACTGACTGAATGAAAGGAGCTGGCATCTCACTCTCTTTGAATCTTCTTTATCATGCTAGGATTAGCAGGAAAAAGCAAAAAATTTCAGAATTGCACCTTGCAATGCGGAGAAATTACTGTTTGTGCATTTACAATATTCATTGATTTTTGCCATTGAAAAACTTCATGTTATTCATATACCAGAAATGTTTGAAGCTACTGACTGAATGAAAAGAGCTGGCATCTCACTCTCTTTGTTTTACCGTATTTTTATTTTTCATTAACAACATATTGACAAGTAATTTACAGTAGCATAATTCTAAATACAAGTGGAAAATCAGGGATGACTGGAACGCGGGAAAAGGGGAAAAACCGAAGGGAGGGGAGGGAAAGGGAAACAACAAGGTTAGGATAACAAGGGGTAGAAGAGATTGATTCGTCAAATAATACTATAATCAGTAAAGGAATAATAAAGCAATCTAACAAAACACAAAACAATTTCAACGCACATTGTCATGTTAGCAATAAACAAACAAAGTGAATGAACAGTCTGTAAGACATATTAAGAACTACCAGTATTATAGGCAGGACGGGGGAATTTTTTTGACCAGATATCCCATTTCTTAGAAAATTTGAAAAGGTTATCGTTGATAGAGGCAAATCTAAATTCGTATATTCTATGTTGGTTCATCCTATCTACTAACTCCTCCAAAGTAGGAACAGACGATTTTCTCCAATGAAAAGATAAAGCATTTTTGCAAACCGAAAATATATGGATCATGATAGCTTTCTCATAAGACTTATATGTTTCCAATTCTAATGATAGTAGAGCTGTTTGAGGGGACAAAATTAAAGGTCTGCCCAGAAGGTCATTAATCAGAGAGGAGATCTGAGCCCACAGATTACGAATCTTAGGGCAGCTCCAAAAAATATGCAAAAGATCTCCTTTAATGCCACAATCCCTCCAACAAAGGGGAGAATTACTGGACCTTATGTGGTGGAGCCTGATTGGGGTATAATACCACCTTGATAAAACCTTGAAATAGGCCTCTTGTAGAGGCATGGAAATATTGGAGGCTTGAGTGGAAAGTACAGCATTCTCCCACTGGTCGAGAGGGAAGTTGAGTTTCAGATCTTTTTCCCATCGTAACATGTAGATATTTTTTTTGAAGGATAGATCATTGTTGAAGCTGTTGTAAATGTGTCTCAAGCTCCAGAAAATTTTGTGGGATGGATTACACAGCAGGTTCGCCGAGGTTTTGGAAACAAGGAGTTTACCAGCCAGAAATTCTAGAATAATACTTTTAAGGTGGGAGTATAAGAAAAAATCAGAGGAAGGGAGATTAAATTTTTTTTTGAGGGTTTGGAAAGGAGAAAAAGTAGAAATCTCGTAGAGGTCTCCAATTTTCCTTAACCCTCTACTATTCCAGTGATCCGGAATGCAGGAGTTATGTAAGGCAGCAACAAAATTGATTGGAAAGTTTTTAACGAGAGAGAATTTGTCTACATTAGAATCTCTAGAAAGATTCCCTCTCTTTCTCCTAGCAATTTTCTTCCAAGCTTCAATAGTCGCTTGAAAGATAGGGTGAGAAGGATCATGAGTGCACTTTTTAAAGAGATGTTTAAATAGCAAATCTCGGGGAGGGGAGTCGCCGTTCAGAAAGGTCTCCAAAGTTAGCCATGCCGGGGGATTTGTAGAGTTAAGCCAATATCTACTCTGCTTGATAAGGTTAGCACAATAATAAGCAGATATGTTAGGGAGACTCAGGCCTCCATTGCTTTTGTTTTTATATAAGATTTCAGCAGATATCCTCGCACGTTTTTTGTCCCAGATGTAGGAGTTGATCTGATTCTGAATTTTTTGGATGAAACAAAGGGGAATATTTAATGGCAAGTTACGAAAGAAATATAAGATTTTGGGAAGGACAAACATTTTAATGGATAGAACCCTACCCCACCACGACAAATCCCTTTTCAGGAGATTCGTCAAATCTCCTCGGACGACGTCATTAATTAGGTCTAAATTGGCAGAGAGTGTTGAATCGATAGATTTACCAACTACAATCCCCAAATAGGACAGATTGTCCTTGGCTGAATCAAAGGAAAATTTTGAATGTAACGCTTCTCTCGTTTGATGGTCCAAATTATTGTTTAGAAGTTTTGATTTTTTTCTATTGATCTTAAAGTAAGAAATCTGGGAGAATGAATCCAGAACTTCCAAGACCTTATTGACCGAATTTAATGGATCCAGCAAGGAAAGCATGACGTCATCTGCGAAGAGACCAATTTTGAATTCCCGGGAAGGGGCAGAGATCCCCTTAATGTCAGTGCTTTCTCTGATCTTCTGAGCCAAAGGCTCCATAGCCAAAACAAAAAGTAGGGGGGAAAGAGGGCAACCCTGTCTAGTCCCGTTTGAAATAGGGATTGGGTGGGAAAGATAATTGTTGACATAAATTTTAGCTTGAGGGTTAGAATAAAGGGCCAAAATTGAAGAAAGAAAATTATTATTAAAACCAAATTTAATAAGAGTATGTTTTAAATATAGCCAATTTAATCTATCGAATGCTTTTTCAGCATCTAATGCGAGCAAGGAGGTTGGAACTCTAGCTGTATTAATCAATCTCAAAATATTCAAAATTCTTCTAGTGCCATCAGTAGCTTGTCTCCCACCAACGAAGCCAATTTGGTCATCGTTGATGAGATTTGGGAGGATAGTTGAAAGACGATTGGCCAGAATTTTCGAATAAATTTTGATATCGGTATTGATTAGTGAAATAGGTCTATAATTCTTGACATTATCCCTCTCATCTTTTGACTTGGGAATCAAAGTGATGGTGGCCTCCAACATTTCTTGGGGAAGGAGCAACTTGAAGATGCCAAATTAAAGATTTTAGTAAGAGGAGGAGAAAGGAGTTCACAAAAGGTCTTATACTATTCATTGATGAACCCATCTGGACCCGGGGCCTTGAAAGATTTAAGTTGCTTAATTGTGTTCATAGTTTCAAGGGTAGTAAAAGGCTCATTCAATGACTCAAGATCCAGAGGGCCCAATTTGGGTAATTTAATTGAAGAGAGAAAATTATTAATTGCTTCTGAGTTAGGTTGGGAGATTAAAGGATCGGATTTGATATTATAGAGTTTCTCATAAAATTCTGCGAACCGATCAGCTATATCTTTCGGATGATAGAGCAATGATCCGTTAACATTTTTTATTTTATCAATTCTATTGTTCGCTCTTTTTTGTTTAACCAATCGGGCCATAAAACGAGTAGGTTTGTTAAGGGCGGCATAATGATTAAACTTTGATTTTTGAATGATCGAGTCGTAGGAAGAAAAAATTTCGGATTTTAGGTCAATCCTTAGATTTAATAGCTCCTTTTGAATTGTTGGGGAAGGGGAAAGAAGGTTAATCTGCGCTTGTTCTTTTTCTTTGATTAGTTTTTGAAGGGAATTTATTTTGGCTCTTTTTTCTTTTTTTCCGATGAGGATATCTGTATTAGTACACCCCGAAGCACAGCTTTGTGAGCACACCAACTAGAGAAGGGGTTAGACAGATCCGGGGTTTCATTTTCTTTAAAATAATTTGAAATTGCATTTTCAATAGTTTTTTTATTCTTGGGATTATGAATAAGGGAAGATTTGCACTTCCAAAGGAATCCGTTTCTTAAAAGAGGGCCAATGTGGAGTTCACACGTTATAGGGGCATGATCCGATAGAGACCTGAGTCCTATGGAGATATTTGAGAATTTAGATAAAGAGAAGACGTCGGTTAATATTAGGTCAATTCTGGAGGCCGTTTGATGTGCATCTGAAAAGTGAGAAAACTCTTTTGAAGTAGTATTGAAACATCTGAATATGTCGAAAAGTTCATTTCTATGAAGCCAATTATTTAGTGTAGCATATAGATGACGACTAGGAGAAGAAGAGTCAATTAACCCATCAGGTACCATATTAAAATCCCCCAAAAGGATCAATTCACCTCTCCTAACCTCCTCCACCTTCCTTAAAACTTTATTTAAAAAAGAAATTTGCTTCTTATTTGGGGCATATACGTTAGCAATTGTACACTCATGATTGTTCAATTTGCAGTTCAGTATGTGATATCTGCCATTGACATCACAATGCTGATCTAATAGTTCAAATGGAACCGAATTTTTAATCAATGTTGCTACGCCAGCTTTTTTCCATTCGCTGATGGATTCAAAAATATGGGGATATTCTTTATGCGAAAATTTAGGATGTTTCCCCTCAGCGAACCTGGTCTCTTGTAGACACGCTACATCCGCTCCAAGATGAACCAATTCCTTCCAGAGGGAGAATCTTTTGCTGGGGCTATTCAGACCTCTTACATTGTATGAGACAACCTTAATAGGCATAGACCAGGGAAACAGTCAAAATGTATCAAAAGAAGAGAAAAGCAAAAATCAATTGATCCTACGAACCACCCCAGGCGGTAAAACCACCGACAATCAAAACTGGGAGATGGTATTCTAATAGGTAGAAAATGCGTTACAGACCACGATTCAAAGGAGAAAATTTGTCAAACAAACAACAACAATAACAGTCACTAGGTATTCAAGATACCAGAAAAAGGAAATAAAAAAAAAAATGAATCAAAAACTTCCTGAGGGAACCTTTACCTGAAAGGTTCTCCCTCGGTTTTGGGGGAAAAAAAGTGTGTGGACACTACCTGAGGGCATGGTATAAAGAAGATTAATATGAGTTTCGGAACTCCAGAGCCAACCAGGACTCAAAAGGACAAAATTAACGTTTTAAGATTGAACTAAATCAGACAATGATTGCTACACTATAAGTTTTCAGAATTAGGTTAAGTAATTTAGTAACCCAGATATTATGTGATATAAGGAATAAAGTTTTAGAAAGGATCCAATAATAACTCCACCACATCTCAGCGGTTTGGAGCTTTCGGATCCTTCAGGGGAATGTCTTTTATAAATTCAAAGAATTTGGGGCCCTCATCTGGATCTGAAAGAGTAAGAGTTTTCCCCTTAAAAAAAATCAGTAGTTTCACTGGGAAGCCCCACCTATACGGAATACCCATGTCTCTCAATCTGTCAGTGGTCAATTTGTAGGCCCTTCTCGCATTAATAGTCTCCCTTGAAAATCTGAGAAGATTTTTAGGTGCGAAAAAGGTTCAGGGAATTTCTTTTCCTTTCTAATAAAACTTAAAATTCTCTCCTTAGTGGAGAAAAAATGCAATCTTATTATCGTGTCTCTAGGTAAATCAGGAGAAATAGACGACGGGCGAAATAAGCGATGTGCTCTGTCTATAATAAGATCCTGTTCAGACAAGGAAGGGATGGATTTGTGAAATAAGTCTCTAACATAGGAGAGAAGGTCAGAGGGGGAGACACTTTCAGAGATGCCCCTAATTTTCAAGTTATTTCTCCTGCTTCTGTCTTCTAGGTCAGCCACTTTTAATCTAAGTCTATGAAGCTCAGATTTAATCTCGAGATTTTCTGAGGAAACTTTATCTATTTTTTCTTCTACCGTATTAAGTCTCTTGGTGTTTTCCTCTAATTTAACACCAAAGGCGCTTAAAGTAGACTTCATGGAATCAACCTGTCTATCAAATCCTAACTTCATGTTGTTATCAATCCTTTTGGTCAGGTTGTCCAAAAATGAGGTAAGATCAAAATTTTCTGGATTTTGAGAAGTAGGCAATTTTAACGGAACACTGATCATAGAATCAGGAGAAATAGGAGATGGATCTTTTTTTAAACGTCTCCTTTCTGGACTTGGGTTGGGGGAAATGTCTGAGGAATCGTCCTCTGAATTAGTTGCGAGGGGGGAAAATTTATTGCCCCAATCACCAGGATCTCTTCTTTTTGAGGAAACGGACAAATCCATATCCTCCTCTCTTTTATCTCTGGCTATTGTGGCAGAGGCAGGTTTAGAAGTAGAAACCTTTAGCTGTTTTGGGGAAGTTACAGTTTTAGATGAATCTTTAGTGGGAGTACACATTTTAGAAGTTGGGTTGTCTTCAGGGTTTCTATGCGGTGATCTGGACTTGATTGGACTAATAGTGTTAACAGAATCTTCTGAGGGGTTAGAAAAGGAAAAACGCTGAGAGGTCTTCCCTCTTACCGCATTAGTCTTAAGGGGAATCTCTAGGGATTTTTGGGTATTTCTTTTGTTTGATGCCATTATAAACGTCAATTCTGTAGAGTATAAATGCAAATATACACTATTATATCTAAATGTTACTTTAAAATGAAACCAGTGGAGTAGCTAACCTAAAATATCAGGTGTCCGCAATCAAATAACAGTGAATAAAAAATTTAGTAAACCATCAAATATATCTTAAAATATAATATATATATAATCAGTAAATATTCAAAAAACGCCGAGTGTCCGTTTTCCTTAATTAAAGACAATTAGGTGAATCAAAGACATCAGAGAATTTCGCCAGGAGAGAATGTAAAATTATTAAGGCAAATGATAACCAATGCAGAATCAGTAGTTCTAAAGTTAGTAGTAGCGAAAAAAAAAAAAAAAAAAATTATTTCTATATCCAGGAATATAAGCAGGCAAATTGTGGGTACCGTCCCTTTAAGGAAAAAATATCTGAAAAATGAGATTTATAGGAAAATCCTCCAGAGGGTTAATAAAGAGTTTTGCCAACCAGAACTTATAAGGACCTGCAAAATTTTGTGAGCAGCAGTTTTTATCAGCACTGTCTAGTGTTTTAATGGGCTGCTTATAAGTACTGATATCAAATCAGCACCTTGGACAGCAGAGCAGAGCGACGCTGCAGCAGGAGGCAGGAGAATTTGACTAATATAAGATCAGCACCTTGGACAGCAGAGCAGAGCAATGTTGCAGAAAGAGGCGGGAGTTTTAAATGTGCCAGTGGAGATTCAGTACTGTGGACACGGAGCACAGCTGTGCTGCTGCAGAAATGGAGAATAGAGTCATAGGAGCCTGTAGGGCTCAAATATCGGCATCAGACAAGATTTAGCAGTGCTGCAGCAGGTAGGGGAATCAACCCACAGGGGTCTGCGGGGCCAGGCACCAGAGTCACAGAGTCAGCAGAGTCAGCAGAGCGGCACAACGGGGAGGAATGATGCGGGCTGTGAGTACCAGCGGCTCCTGTTAATTAGGATCAGAGACATCAGAGTGGCCCCCCCAGCAGCAGGAGGGGGAAACCGCCGCCGCTATAACAGCCCCGGGGTTTTGAGAGTGTAGGCTGTGAACACCGGCGGTGTCCGTCAGAATAAGAGAGCGTGGAGCAGAGCGGGTCCGTTGCAGAGGAGGGGGCACCGCCACTATAGGAACAGCCCCAGGATACAAGTAACAGCCGCACAGGAAGTAAGGAGCCCGGCCGCAGATACCATCGGTGGCAGTCAGCTGAAGGGAGAAGGGGACAGATCGACGCCGCTGCAGGAGGGAGAAACACCGCTACCACCGGAGCAGCCCCGGGATTTTAAAGGACGGGTCCCCAGAAGTTTGGTAAGAGCCCCGGCGTCAGCCTGGGTTTAGCTCACCTTAGTTTGAAGTATGCAGTCCCGCTCCGACTCCCGGTCTCCGCGTCGTTCAGGTTTGGGGTCCCGGACCTCAGCTGGATTCAAGGGTCTTGTCCCGTAGAGGCAAGGAGGCTTGGTCCGGAGGAGCAGTGCCACTTCTCCAAGGTGCGGGGTCCTGTAGGTCCGGTCCGGTGTTCCGTAGAGCTACTTCAGCTGGGTGCAGGGACGGGTTGACTGGCGGCCGCCGGCGTCTCAAGTCAGGGTGAGTCCTGTGGCTTGATAGAAGGGGTCGATCTTCAAGGGACAGGGTCCTGTCGGTTCACTTAAGTCTCCGGTCTCAGTGTCCACTCTTTAGGTTGCAGGTCCGTGGAGGGGGACAGATTATCACGCGGTCTCCGTCACCACAGCAGCGGGACCGCGCGGCTTGTAATCAGGGAGATGAGCCTGTCAGCCCAGGAGAGTCGGGTCCGTGACCGGGTGGGCAGCTTTACCGATTACAGGTAAGGCCTTTTTGGGTGATGAGAAGGAGCCGGCACCAGGGGCTTTGTTCTTAGCGGTCCGGAGGTGGGGAGGCCCCACAATGAAACAAAGGCCTGCAGGCCCCCCAGGCCTGTTCACAGGCCGTAGTGTGATCCAGGCTTCACTGCACCTTTGATGAGGAGCTTATGTGCATTAAGAGGACCCGGTGTAGGGAATGTTAAGTCCGGAGGCAGGAAGAGACAGGGCCACCCACAGAGAAATGTATAAGCCCGCAGGCATGCAGGGCCACGTTGCAGCTCCGGTGTGAGCCGGATTCAGGGCCTCACCAGAAGCTTCTCCACGGAGTATCTTCTTAATCAGTAGGGCTGAAGGAGTCTCAGTTGTCTCATAATGATTCCTGTATAATAAGGAGTCAGTCCATATGAATATGGCAAGGAAAAATCTTCTTTTTTTGCTTTAAAGTCGCTTTTAAAAATATAGCCCTCAGGAGCACAGACCTATGCTGCCATCTTGGTCTGTGCCTAAGCCACGCCCCCATCTCACTCTCTTTGAATCTTCTTTATCATGCTAAGAGGAGCAGGAAAAAGCAAAAAATTTCAGAATTGCACCTTGCAATGTGGAGATATTACTGTTTGTGCATTTACAATATTCATTGATTTTTGCCATTGAAAAACATCATGTTATTCATGTACCAGAAATGTTTGAAGCTACTGACTGAATGAAAAGAGCTGGCATCTCACTCTCTTTGAATCTTCTTTATCATGCTAAGAGGAGCAGGAAAAAGCAAAAAATTTCAGAATTGCACCTTGCAATGCGGAGATATTACTGTTTGTGCATTTACAATATTCATTGATTTTTGCCATTGAAAAACGTCCAGAAATGTTTGAAGCTACTGACTGAATGAAAGGAGCTGGCATCTCACTCTCTTTGAATCTTCATTATCATGCTAGGATTAGCAGGAAAAAGCAAAAAAATTCAGAATTGCACCTTGCAATGCGGAGAAATTACTGTTTGTGCATTTACAATATTCATTGATTTTTGCCATTGAAAAACATCATGTTATTCATATACCAGAAATGTTTGAAGCTACTGACTGAATGAAAAGAGCTGGCATCTCACTCTCTTTGAATCTTCTTTATCATGCTAAGAGGAGCAGGAAAAAGCAAAAAATTTCAGAATTGCACCTTGCAATGTGGAGATATTACTGTTTGTGCATTTACAATATTCATTGATTTTTGCCATTGAAAAACGTCCAGAAATGTTTGACGCTACTGACTGAATGAAAGGAGCTGGCATCTCACTCTCTTTGAATCTTCTTTATCATGCTAGGATTAGCAGGAAAAAGGAAAAAATTTCAGAATTGCACCTTGCAATGCGGAGAAATTACTGTTTGTGCATTTACAATATTCATTGATTTTTGCCATTGAAAAACATCATGTTATTCATATACCAGAAATGTTTGAAGCTACTGACTGAATGAAAAGAGCTGGCATCTCACTCTCTTTGAATCTTCTTTATCATGTTAAGAGGAGCAGGAAAAAGCAAAAAATTTCAGAATTGCACCTTGCAATGTGGAGATATTACTGTTTGTGCATTTACAATATTCATTGATTTTTGCCATTGAAAAACGTCCAGAAATGTTTGAAGCTACTGACTGAATGAAAGGAGCTGGCATCTCACTCTCTTTGAATCTTCTTTATCATGCTAGGATTAGCAGGAAAAAGCAAAAAATTTCAGAATTGCACCTTGCAATGCGGAGAAATTACTGTTTGTGCATTTACAATATTCATTGATTTTTGCCATTGAAAAACATCATGTTATTCATATACCAGAAATGTTTGAAGCTGCTGACTGAATGAAAAGAGCTGGCATCTCACTCTCTTTCAATCTTCTTTATCATGCTAAGAGGAGCAGGAAAAAGCAAAAAATTTCAGAATTGCACCTTGCAATGTGGAGATATTACTGTTTGTGCATTTACAATATTCATTGATTTTTGCCATTGAAAAACGTCCAGAAATGTTTGAAACTACTGACTGAATGAAAGGAGCTGGCATCTCACTCTCTTTGAATCTTCTTTATCATGCTAGGATTAGCAGGAAAAAGCAAAAAATTTCAGAATTGCACCTTGCAATGCGGAGAAATTACTGTTTGTGCATTTACAATATTCATTGATTTTTGCCATTGAAAAACATCATGTTATTCATATACCAGAAATGTTTGAAGCTACTGACTGAATGAAAAGAGCTGGCATCTCACTCTCTTTGAATCTTCTTTATCATGCTAAGAGGAGCAGGAAAAAGCAAAAAATTTCAGAATTGCACCTTGCAATGTGGAGATATTACTGTTTGTGCATTTACAATATTCATTGATTTTTGCCAATGAAAAACGTCCAGAAATGTTTGAAACTACTGACTGAATGAAAGGAGCTGGCATCTCACTCTCTTTGAATCTTCTTTATCATGCTAGGATTAGCAGGAAAAAGCAAAAAATTTCAGAATTGCACCTTGCAATGCGGAGATATTACTGTTTGTGCATTTACAATATTCACTGATTTTTGCCATTGAAAAACGTCCATAAATGTTTGAAGCTACTGACTGAATGAAAGGAGCTGGCATCTCACTCTCTTTGAATCTTCTTTATCATGCTAGGATTAGCAGGAAAAAGCAAAAAATTTCAGAATTGCACCTTGCAATGCGGAGAAATTACTGTTTGTGCATTTACAATATTCATTGATTTTTGCCATTGAAAAACATCGTTATTCATATTCCAGAAATGTTTGAAGCTACTGACTGAATGAAAAGAGCTGGCATCTCACTCTCTTTGAATCTTCTTTATCATGCTAAGAGGAGCAGGAAAAAGCAAAAAATTTCAGAATTGCACCTTGCAATGTGGAGATATTACTGTTTGTGCATTTACAATATTCATTGATTTTTGCCATTGAAAAACGTCCAGAAATGTTTGAAGCTACTGACTGAATGAAAGGAGCTGGCATCTCACTCTCTTTGAATCTTCTTTATCATGCTAGGATTAGCAGGAAAAAGCAAAAAATTTCAGAATTGAACCTTGCAATGCGGAGAAATTACTGTTTGTGCATTTACAATATTCATTGATTTTTGCCATTGAAAAACATCATGTTATTCATATACCAGAAATGTTTGAAGCTACTGACTGAATGAAAAGAGCTGGCATCTCACTCTCTTTGAATCTTCTTTATCATGCTAAGAGGAGCAGGAAAAAGCAAAAAATTTCAGAATTGCACCTTGCAATGTGGAGATATTACTGTTTGTGCATTTACAATATTCATTGATTTTTGTCATTGAAAAACGTCCAGAAATGTTTGAAGCTACTGACTGAATGAAAGGAGCTGGCATCTCACTCTCTTTGAATCTTCTTTATCATGCTAGGATTAGCAGGAAAAAGCAAAAAATTTCAGAATTGCACCTTGCAATGCGGAGAAATTACTGTTTGTGCATTTACAATATTCATTGATTTTTGCCATTGAAAAACATCATGTTATTCATATACCAGAAATGTTTGAAGCTACTGACTGAATGAAAAGAGCTGGCATCTCACTCTCTTTGAATCTTCTTTATCATGCTAAGAGGAGCAGGAAAAAGCAAAAAATCTCAGAATTGCACCTTGCAATGTGGAGATATTACTGTTTGTGCATTTACAATATTCATTGATTTTTGCCATTGAAAAACATCATGTTATTCATATACCAGAAATGTTTGAAGCTACTGACTGAATGAAAAGAGCTGGCATCTCACTCTCTTTGAATCTTCTTTATCATGCTAAGAGGAGCAGGAAAAAGCAAAAAATTTCAGAATTGCACCTTGCAATGCGGAGATATTACTGTTTGTGCATTTACAATATTCATTGATTTTTGCCATTGAAAAACATCCAGAAATGTTTGAAGCTACTGACTGAATGAAAGGAGCTGGCATCTCACTCTCTTTGAATCTTCTTTATCATGCTAGGATTAGCAGGAAAAAGCAAAAAATTTCAGAATTGCACCTTGCAATGCGGAGAAATTACTGTTTGTGCATTTACAATATTCATTGATTTTTGCCATTGAAAAACATCATGTTATTCATATACCAGAAATGTTTGAAGCTACTGACTGAATGAAAAGAGCTGGCATCTCACTCTCTTTGAATCTTCTTTATCATGCTAAGAGGAGCAGGAAAAAGCAAAAAATTTCAGAATTGCACCTTGCAATGTGGAGATATTACTGTTTGTGCATTTACAATATTCATTGATTTTTGCCATTGAAAAACATCGTGTTATTCATATACCAGGAATGTTTGAAGCTACTGACTGAATGAAAAGAGCTGGCATCTCACTCTCTTTGAATCTTCTTTATCATGCTAAGAGGAGGAGGAAAAAGCAAAAAATTTCAGAATTGCACCTTGCAATGCGGAGATATTACTGTTTGTGCATTTACAATATTCATTGATTTTTGCCATTGAAAAACGTCCAGAAATGTTTGAAGCTACTGACTGAATGAAAGGAGCTGGCATCTCACTCTCTTTGAATCTTCTTTATCATGCTAGGATTAGCAGGAAAAAGCAAAAAATTTCAGAATTGCACCTTGCAATGCGGAGATATTACTGTTTGTGAATTTACAATATTCATTGATTTTTGCCATTGAAAAACGTCCAGAAATGTTTGAAGCTACTGACTGAATGAAAGGAGCTGGCACCTCACTCTCTTTGAATCTTCTTTATCATGCTAGGATTAGCAGGAAAAAGCAAAAAATTTCAGAATTGCACCTTGCAATGCGGAGAAATTACTGTTTGTGCATTTACAATATTCATTGATTTTTGCCATTGAAAAACATCATGTTATTCATATACCAGAAATATTTGAAGCTACTGACTGAATGAAAAGAGCTGGCATCTCACTCTCTTTGAATCTTCTTTATCATGCTAAGAGGAGCAGGAAAAGCAAAAAATTTCAGAATTGCACCCTGCAATGTGGAGATATTACTGTTTGTGCATTTACAATATTCATTGATTTTTGCCATTGAAAAACGTCCAGAAATGTTTGAAGCTACTGACTGAATGAAAGGAGCTGGCATCTCACTCTCTTTGAATCTTCTTTATCATGCTAGGATTAGCAGGAAAAAGCAAAAAATTTCAGAATTGCACCTTGCAATGCGGAGAAATTACTGTTTGTGCATTTACAATATTCATTGATTTTTGCCATTGAAAAACGTCCATAAATGTTTGAAGCTACTGACTGAATGAAAGGAGCTGGCATCTCAATCTCTTTGAATCTTCTTTATCATGCTAGGATTAGCAGGAAAAAGCAAAAAATTTCAAAATTGCACCTTGCAATGCGGAGAAATTACTGTTTGTGCATTTACAATATTCATTGATTTTTGCCATTGAAAAACATCATGTTATTCATATACCAGAAATGTTTGAAGCTACTGACTGAATGAAAAGAGCTGGCATCTCACTCTCTTTGAATCTTCTTTATCATGCTAAGAGGAGCAGGAAAAAGCAAAAAATTTCAGAATTGCACCTTGCAATGTGGAGATATTACTGTTTGTGCATTTACAATATTCATTGATTTTTGCCATTGAAAAACGTCCAGAAATGTTTGAAGCTACTGACTGAAGGAAAGGAGCTGGCATCTCACTCTCTTTGAATCTTCTTTATCATGCTAGGATTAGCAGGAAAAAGCAAAAAATTTCAGAATTGCACCTTGCAATGCAGAGAAATTACTGTTTGTGCATTTACAATATTCATTGATTTTTGCCATTGAAAAACATCATGTTATTCATATACCAGAAATGTTTGAAGCTACTGACTGAATGAAAAGAGCTGGCATCTCACTCTCTTTGAATCTTCTTTATCATGCTAAGAGGAGCAGGAAAAAGCAAAAAATTTCAGAATTGCACCTTGCAATGTGGAGATATTACTGTTTGTGCATTTACAATATTCATTGATTTTTGCCATTGAAAAACGTCCAGAAATGTTTGAAGCTACTGACTGAATGAAAGGAGCTGGCATCTCACTCTCTTTGAATCTTCTTTATCATGCTAGGATTAGCAGGAAAAAGCAAAAAATTTCAGAATGCACCTTGCAATGCGGAGAAATTACTGTTTGTGCATTTACAATATTCATTGATTTTTGCCATTGAAAAACTTCATGTTATTCATATACCAGAAATGTTTGAAGCTACTGACTGAATGAAAAGAGCTGGCATCTCACTCTCTTTGAATTTTCTTTATCATGCTAAGAGGAGCAGGAAAAAGCAAAAAATTTCAGAATTGCACCTTGCAATGTGGAGATATTACTGTTTGTGCATTTACAATATTCATTGATTTTTGCCATTGAAAAACATCATGTTATTCATATACCAGAAATGTTTGAAGCTACTGACTGAATGAAAAGAGCTGGCATCTCACTCTCTTTGAATCTTCTTTATCATGCTAAGAGGAGCAGGAAAAAGCAAAAAATTTCAGAATTGCACCTTGCAATGCGGAGATATTACTGTTTGTGCATTTACAATATTCATTGATTTTTGCCATTGAAAAACGTCCAGAAATGTTTGAAGCTACTGACTGAATGAAAGGAGCTGGCATCTCACTCTCTTTGAATCTTCATTATCATGCTAGGATTAGCAGGAAAAAGCAAAAAATTTCAGAATTGCACCTTGCAATGCGGAGAAATTACTGTTTGTGCATTTACAATATTCATTGATTTTTGCCATTGAAAAACATCATGTTATTCATATACCAGAAATGTTTGAAGCTATTGACTGAATGAAAAGAGCTGGCATCTCACTCTCTTTGAATATTCTTTATCATGCTAAGAGGAGCAGGAAAAAGCAAAAAATTTCAGAATTGCACCTTGCAATGTGGAGATATTACTGTTTGTGCATTTACAATATTCATTGATTTTTGCCATTGAAAAACGTCCAGAAATGTTTGAAGCTACTGACTGAATGAAAGGAGCTGGCATCTCACCCTCTTTGAATCTTCTTTATCATGCTAGGATTAGCAGGAAAAAGCAAAAAATTTCAGAATTGCACCTTGCAATGCGGAGAAATTACTGTTTGTGCATTTACAATATTCATTGATTTTTGCCATTGAAAAACGTCCAGAAATGTTTGAAGCTACTGACTGAATGAAAGGAGCTGGCATCTCACTCTCTTTGAATCTTCATTATCATGCTAGGATTAGCAGGAAAAAGCAATAAATTTCAGAATTGCACCTTGCAATGCGGAGAAATTACTGTTTGTGCATTTACAATATTCATTGATTTTTGCCATTGAAAAACATCGTTATTCATATACCAGAAATGTTTGAAGCTACTGACTGAATGAAAAGAGCTGGCATCTCACTCTCTTTGAATCTTCTTTATCATGCTAAGAGGAGCAGGAAAAATCAAAAAATTTCAGAATTGCACCTTGCAATGTGGAGATATTACTGTTTGTGCATTTACAATATTCATTGATTTTTGCCATTGAAAAACGTCCAGAAATGTTTGAAGCTACTGACTGAATGAAAGGAGCTGGCATCTCACTCTCTTTTAATCTTCTTTATCATGCTAGGATTAGCAGGAAAAAGCAAAAAATTTCAGAATTGCACCTTGCAATGCGGAGAAATTACTGTTTGTGCATTTACAATATTCATTGATTTTTGCCATTGAAAAACATCATGTTATTCATATACCAAAAATGTTTGAAGCTACTGACTGAATGAAAAGAGCTGGCATCTCACTCTCTTTGAATCTTCTTTATCATGCTAAGAGGAGCAGGAAAAAGCAAAAAATTTCAGAATTGCACCTTGCAATGTGGAGATATTACTGTTTGTGCATTTACAATATTCATTGATTTTTGCCATTGAAAAACATCATGTTATTCATATACCAGAAATGTTTGAAGCTACTGACTGAATGAAAAGAGCTGGCATCTCACTCTCTTTGAATCTTCTTTATCATGCTAAGAGGAGCAGGAAAAAGCAAAAAATTTCAGAATTGCACCTTGCAATGTGGAGATATTACTGTTTGTGTATTTACAATATTCATTGATTTTTGCCATTGAAAAACGTCCAGAAATGTTTGAAGCTACTGACTGAATGAAAAGAGCTGGCATCTCACTCTCTTTGAATCTTCTTTATCATGCTAGGATTAGCAGGAAAAAGCAAAAAATTTCAGAATTGCACCTTGCAATGCGGAGAAATTACTGTTTGTGCATTTACAATATTCATTGATTTTTGCCATTGAAAAACGTCCAGAAATGTTTGAAGCTACTGACTGAATGAAAGGAGCTGGCATCTCACTCTCTTTGAATCTTCATTATCATGCTAGGATTAGCAGGAAAAAGCAATAAATTTCAGAATTGCACCTTGCAATGCGGAGAAATTACTGTTTGTGCATTTACAATATTCATTGATTTTTGCCATTGAAAAACATCATGTTATTCATATACCAAAAATGTTTGAAGCTACTGACTGAATGAAAAGAGCTGGCATCTCACTCTCTTTGAATCTTCTTTATCATGCTAAGAGGAGCAGGAAAAAGCAAAAAATTTCAGAATTGCACCTTGCAATGTGGAGATATTACTGTTTGTGCATTTACAATATTCATTGATTTTTGCCATTGAAAAACATCATGTTATTCATATACCAGAAATGTTTGAAGCTACTGACTGAATGAAAAGAGCTGGCATCTCACTCTCTTTGAATCTTCTTTATCATGCTAAGAGGAGCAGGAAAAAGCAAAAAATTTCAGAATTGCACCTTGCAATGTGGAGATATTACTCTTTGTGCATTTACAATATTCATTGATTTTTGCCATTGAAAAACGTCCAGAAATGTTTGAAGCTACTGACTGAATGAAAGGAGCTGGCATCTCACTCTCTTTGAATCTTCTTTATCATGCTAGGATTAGCAGGAAAAAGCAAAAAATTTCAGAATTGCACCTTGCAATGCGGAGATATTACTGTTTGTGCATTTACAATATTCATTGATTTTTGCCATTGAAAAACGTCCTGAAATGTTTGAAGCTACTGACTGAATGAAAGGAGCTGGCATCTCACTCTCTTTGAATCTTCTTTATCATGCTAGGATTAGCAGGAAAAAGCAAAAAATTTCAGAATTGCACCTTGCAATGCGGAGAAATTACTGTTTGTGCATTTACAATATTCATTGATTTTTGCCATTGAAAAACATCATGTTATTCATATACCAGAAATGTTTGAAGCTACTGACTGAATGAAAAGAGCTGGCATCTCACTCTCTTTGAATCTTCTTTATCATGCTAAGAGGAGCAGGAAAAAGCAAAAAATTTCAGAATTGCACCTTGCAATGTGGAGATATTACTGTTTGTGCATTTACAATATTCATTGATTTTTGCCATTGAAAAACGTCCAGAAATGTTTGAAGCTACTGACTGAATGAAAGGAGCTGGCATCTCACTCTCTTTGAATCTTCTTTATGATGCTAGGATTAGCAGGAAAAAGCAAAAAATTTCAGAATTGCACCTTGCAATGCGGAGAAATTACTGTTTGTGCATTTACAATATTCATTGATTTTTGCCATTGAAAAACTTCATGTTATTCATATACCAGAAATGTTTGAAGCTACTGACTGAATGAAAAGAGCTGGCATCTCACTCTCTTTGAATTTTCTTTATCATGCTAAGAGGAGCAGGAAAAAGCAAAAAATTTCAGAATTGCACCTTGCAATGTGGAGATATTACTGTTTGTGCATTTACAATATTCATTGATTTTTGCCATTGAAAAACATCATGTTATTCATATACCAGAAATGTTTGAAGCTACTGACTGAATGAAAAGAGCTGGCATCTCACTCTCTTTGAATCTTCTTTATCATGCTAAGAGGAGCAGGAAAAAGCAAAAAATTTCAGAATTGCACCTTGCAATGCGGAGATATTACTGTTTGTGCATTTACAATATTCACTGATTTTTGCCATTGAAAAACGTCCAGAAATGTTTGAAGCTACTGACTGAATGAAAGGAGCTGGCATCTCACTCTCTTTGAATCTTCATTACCATGCTAGGATTAGCAGGAAAAAGCAAAAAATTTCAGAATTGCACCTTGCAATGCGGAGAAATTACTGTTTGTGCATTTACAATATTCATTGATTTTTGCCATTGAAAAACATCATGTTATTCATATACCAGAAATGTTTGAAGCTATTGACTGAATGAAAAGAGCTGGCATCTCACTCTCTTTGAATCTTCTTTATCATGCTAAGAGGAGCAGGAAAAAGCAAAAAATTTCAGAATTGCACCTTGCAATGCGGAGAAATTACTGTTTGTGCATTTACAATATTCATTGATTTTTGCCATTGAAAAACGTCCAGAAATGTTTGAAGCTACTGACTGAATGAAAGGAGCTGGCATCTCACTCTCTTTGAATCTTCTTTATCATGCTAGGATTAGCAGGAAAAAGCAAAAAATTTCAGAATTGCACCTTGCAATGCGGAGAAATTACTGTTTGTGCATTTACAATATTCATTGATTTTTGCCATTGAAAAACATCATGTTATTCATATACCAGAAATGTTTGAAGCTACTGACTGAATGAAAAGAGCTGGCATCTCACTCTCTTTGAATCTTCTTTATCATGCTAAGAGGAGCAGGAAAAAGCAAAAAATTTCAGAATTGCACCTTGCAATGTGGAGATATTACTGTTTGTGCATTTACAATATTCATTGATTTTTGCCATTGAAAAACATCATGTTATTCATATACCAGGAATGTTTAAAGCTACTGACTGAATGAAAATAGCTGGCATCTCACTCTCTTTGAATCTTCTTTATCATGATAAGAGGAGCAGGAAAAAGCAAAAAATTTCAGAATTGCACCTTGCAATGCGGAGATATTACTGTTTGTGCATTTACAATATTCATTGATTTTTGCCATTGAAAAACGTCCAGAAATGTTTGAAGCTACTGACTGAATGAAAGGAGCTGTCATCTCACTCTCTTTGAATCTTCTTTATCATGCTAGGATTAGCAGGAAAAAGCAAAAAATTTCAGAATTGCACCTTGCAATGCGGAGATATTACTGTTTGTGCATTTACAATATTCATTGATTTTTGCCTTTGAAAAACGTCCAGAAATGTTTGAAGCTACTGACTGAATGAAAGGATCTGGCACCTCACTCTCTTTGAATCTTCTTTATCATGCTAGGATTAGCAGGAAAAAGCAAAAAATTTCAGAATTGCACCTTGCAATGCGGAGAAATTACTGTTTGTGCATTTACAATATTCATTGATTTTTGCCATTGAAAAACATCATGTTATTCATATACCAGAAATGTTTGAAGCTACTGACTGAATGAAAAGAGCTGGCATCTCACTCTCTTTGAATCTTCTTTATCATGCTAAGAGGAGCAGGAAAAGCAAAAAATTTCAGAATTGCACCCTGCAATGTGGAGATATTACTGTTTGTGCATTTACAATATTCATTGATTTTTGCCATTGAAAAACGTCCAGAAATGTTTGAAGCTACTGACTGAATGAAAGGAGCTGGCATCTCACTCTCTTTGAATCTTCTTTATCATGCTAGGATTAGCAGGAAAAAGCAAAAAATTTCAAAATTGCACCTTGCAATGCGGAGAAATTACTGTTTGTGCATTTACAATATTCATTGATTTTTGCCATTGAAAAACATCATGTTATTCATATACCAGAAATGTTTGAAGCTACTGACTGAATGAAAAGAGCTGGCATCTCACTCTCTTTGAATCTTCTTTATCATGCTAAGAGGAGCAGGAAAAAGCAAAAAATTTCAGAATTGCACCTTGCAATGTGGAGATATTACTGTTTGTGCATTTACAATATTCATTGATTTTTGCCATTGAAAAACGTCCAGAAATGTTTGAAGCTACTGACTGAAGGAAAGGAGCTGGCATCTCACTCTCTTTGAATCTTCTTTATCATGCTAGGATTAGCAGGAAAAAGCAAAAAATTTCAGAATTGCACCTTGCAATGCGGAGAAATTACTGTTTGTGCATTTACAATATTCATTGATTTTTGCCATTGAAAAACATCATGTTATTCATATACCAGAAATGTTTGAAGCTACTGACTGAATGAAAAGAGCTGGCATCTCACTCTCTTTGAATCTTCTTTATCATGCTAAGAGGAGCAGGAAAAAGCAAAAAATTTCAGAATTGCACCTTGCAATGTGGAGATATTACTGTTTGTGCATTTACAATATTCATTGATTTTTGCCATTGAAAAACGTCCAGAAATGTTTGAAGCTACTGACTGAATGAAAGGAGCTGGCATCTCACTCTCTTTGAATCTTCTTTATCATGCTAGGATTAGCAGGAAAAAGCAAAAAATTTCAGAATTGCACCTTGCAATGCGGAGAAATTACTGTTTGTGCATTTACAATATTCATTGATTTTTGCCATTGAAAAACTTCATGTTATTCATATACCAGAAATGTTTGAAGCTACTGACTGAATGAAAAGAGCTGGCATCTCACTCTCTTTGAATTTTCTTTATCATGCTAAGAGGAGCAGGAAAAAGCAAAAAATTTCAGAATTGCACCTTGCAATGTGGAGATATTACTGTTTGTGCATTTACAATATTCATTGATTTTTGCCATTGAAAAACATCATGTTATTCATATACCAGAAATGTTTGAAGCTACTGACTGAATGAAAAGAGCTGGCATCTCACTCTCTTTGAATCTTCTTTATCATGCTAAGAGGAGCAGGAAAAAGCAAAAAATTTCAGAATTGCACCTTGCAATGCGGAGATATTACTGTTTGTGCATTTACAATATTCACTGATTTTTGCCATTGAAAAACGTCCAGAAATGTTTGAAGCTACTGACTGAATGAAAGGAGCTGGCATCTCACTCTCTTTGAATCTTCATTATCATGCTAGGATTAGCAGGAAAAAGCAAAAAATTTCAGAATTGCACCTTGCAATGCGGAGAAATTACTGTTTGTGCATTTACAATATTCATTGATTTTTGCCATTGAAAAACATCATGTTATTCATATACCAGAAATGTTTGAAGCTATTGACTGAATGAAAAGAGCTGGCATCTCACTCTCTTTGAATCTTCTTTATCATGCTAAGAGGAGCAGGAAAAAGCAAAAAATTTCAGAATTGCACCTTGCAATGTGGAGATATTACTGTTTGTGCATTTACAATATTCATTGATTTTTGCCATTGAAAAACGTCCAGAAATGTTTGAAGCTACTGACTGAATGAAAGTAGCTGGCATCTCACTCTCTTTGAATCTTCTTTATCATGCTAGGATTAGCAGGAAAAAGCAAAAAATTTCAGAATTGCACCTTGCAATGCGGAGAAATTACTGTTTGTGCATTTACAATATTCATTGATTTTTGCCATTGAAAAACATCATGTTATTCATATACCAGAAATGTTTGAAGCTACTGACTGAATGAAAAGAGCTGGCATCTCACTCTCTTTGAATCTTCTTTATCATGCTAAGAGGAGCAGGAAAAAGCAAAAAATTTCAGAATTGCACCTTGCAATGTGGAGATATTACTGTTTGTGCATTTACAATATTCATTGATTTTTGCCATTGAAAAACGTCCAGAAATGTTTGAAGCTACTGACTGAATGAAAGGAGCTGGCATCTCACTCTCTTTGAATCTTCTTTATCATGCTAGGATTAGCAGGAAAAAGCAAAAAATTTCAGAATTGCACCTTGCAATGCGGAGAAATTACTGTTTGTGCATTTACAATATTCATTGATTTTTGCCATTGAAAAACTTCATGTTATTCATATACCAGAAATGTTTGAAGCTACTGACTGAATGAAAAGAGCTGGCATCTCACTCTCTTTGAATTTTCTTTATCATGCTAAGAGGAGCAGGAAAAAGCAAAAAATTTCAGAATTGCACCTTGCAATGTGGAGATATTACTGTTTGTGCATTTACAATATTCATTGATTTTTGCCATTGAAAAACATCATGTTATTCATATACCAGAAATGTTTGAAGCTACTGACTGAATGAAAAGAGCTGGCATCTCACTCTCTTTGAATCTTCTTTATCATGCTAAGAGGAGCAGGAAAAAGCAAAAAATTTCAGAATTGCACCTTGCAATGCGGAGATATTACTGTTTGTGCATTTACAATATTCACTGATTTTTGCCATTGAAAAACGTCCAGAAATGTTTGAAGCTACTGACTGAATGAAAGGAGCTGGCATCTCACTCTCTTTGAATCTTCATTATCATGCTAGGATTAGCAGGAAAAAGCAAAAAATTTCAGAATTGCACCTTGCAATGCGGAGAAATTACTGTTTGTGCATTTACAATATTCATTGATTTTTGCCATTGAAAAACATCATGTTATTCATATACCAGAAATGTTTGAAGCTATTGACTGAATGAAAAGAGCTGGCATCTCACTCTCTTTGAATCTTCTTTATCATGCTAAGAGGAGCAGGAAAAAGCAAAAAATTTCAGAATTGCACCTTGCAATGTGGAGATATTACTGTTTGTGCATTTACAATATTCATTGATTTTTGCCATTGAAAAACGTCCAGAAATGTTTGAAGCTACTGACTGAATGAAAGTAGCTGGCATCTCACTCTCTTTGAATCTTCTTTATCATGCTAGGATTAGCAGGAAAAAGCAAAAAATTTCAGAATTGCACCTTGCAATGCGGAGAAATTACTGTTTGTGCATTTACAATATTCATTGATTTTTGCCATTGAAAAAAGTCCAGAAATGTTTGAAGCTACTGACTGAATGAAAGGAGCTGGCATCTCACTCTCTTTGAATCTTCATTATCATGCTAGGATTAGCAGGAAAAAGCAATAAATTTCAGAATTGCACCTTGCAATGCGGAGAAATTACTGTTTGTGCATTTACAATATTCATTGATTTTTGCCATTGAAAAACATCGTTATTCATATACCAGAAATGTTTGAAGCTACTGACTGAATGAAAAGAGCTGGCATCTCACTCTCTTTGAATCTTCTTTATCATGCTAAGAGGAGCAGGAAAAATCAAAAAATTTCAGAATTGCACCTTGCAATGTGGAGATATTACTGTTTGTGCATTTACAATATTCATTGATTTTTGCCATTGAAAAACGTCCAGAAATGTTTGAAGCTACTGACTGAATGAAAGGAGCTGGCATCTCACTCTCTTTTAATCTTCTTTATCATGCTAGGATTAGCAGGAAAAAGCAAAAAATTTCAGAATTGCACCTTGCAATGCGGAGAAATTACTGTTTGTGCATTTACAATATTCATTGATTTTTGCCATTGAAAAACATCATGTTATTCATATACCAAAAATGTTTGAAGCTACTGATTGAATGAAAAGAGCTGGCATCTCACTCTCTTTGAATCTTCTTTATCATGCTAAGAGGAGCAGGAAAAAGCAAAAAATTTCAGAATTGCACCTTGCAATGTGGAGATATTACTGTTTGTGCATTTACAATATTCATTGATTTTTGCCATTGAAAAACATCATGTTATTCATATACCAGAAATGTTTGAAGCTACTGACTGAATGAAAAGAGCTGGCATCTCACTCTCTTTGAATCTTCTTTATCATGCTAAGAGGAGCAGGAAAAAGCAAAAAATTTCAGAATTGCACCTTGCAATGCGGAGATATTAAGGTTTGTGCATTTACAATATTCATTGATTTTTGCCATTGAAAAACGTCCAGAAATGTTTGAAGCTACTGACTGAATGAAAGGAGCTGGCATCTCACTCTCTTTGAATCTTCTTTATCATGCTAGGATTAGCAGGAAAAAGCAAAAAATTTCAGAATTGCACCTTGCAATGCGGAGATATTACTGTTTGTGCATTTACAATATTCATTGATTTTTGCCATTGAAAAACGTCCTGAAATGTTTGAAGCTACTGACTGAATGAAAGGAGCTGGCATCTCACTCTCTTTGAATCTTCTTTATCATGCTAGGATTAGCAGGAAAAAGCAAAAAATTTCAGAATTGCACCTTGCAATGCGGAAAAATTACTGTTTGTGCATTTACAATATTCATTGATTTTTGCCATTGAAAAACATCATGTTATTCATATACCAGAAATGTTTGAAGCTACTGACTGAATGAAAAGAGCTGGCATCTCACTCTCTTTGAATCTTCTTTATCATGCTAAGAGGAGCAGGAAAAAGCAAAAAATTTCAGAATTGCACCTTGCAATGTGGAGATATTACTGTTTGTGCATTTACAATATTCATTGATTTTTGCCATTGAAAAACATCATGTTATTCATATACCAGGAATGTTTAAAGCTACTGACTGAATGAAAAGAGCTGGCATCTCACTCTCTTTGAATCTTCTTTATCATGATAAGAGGAGCAGGAAAAAGCAAAAAATTTCAGAATTGCACCTTGCAATGCGGAGATATTACTGTTTGTGCATTTACAATATTCATTGATTTTTGCCATTGAAAAACGTCCAGAAATGTTTGAAGCTACTGACTGAATGAAAGGAGCTGTCATCTCACTCTCTTTGAATCTTCTTTATCATGCTAGGATTAGCAGGAAAAAGCAAAAAATTTCAGAATTGCACCTTGCAATGCGGAGATATTACTGTTTGTGCATTTACAATATTCATTGATTTTTGCCTTTGAAAAACGTCCAGAAATGTTTGAAGCTACTGACTGAATGAAAGGAGCTGGCACCTCACTCTCTTTGAATCTTCATCATGCTAGGATTAGCAGGAAAAAGCAAAAAATTTCAGAATTGCACCTTGCAATGCGGAGAAATTACTGTTTGAGCATTTACAATATTCATTGATTTTTGCCATTGAAAAACATCATGTTATTCATATACCAGAAATGTTTGAAGCTACTGACTGAATGAAAAGAGCTGGCATCTCACTCTCTTTGAATCTTCTTTATCATGCTAAGAGGAGCAGGAAAAGCAAAAAATTTCAGAATTGCACCCTGCAATGTGGAGATATTACTGTTTGTGCATTTACAATATTCATTGATTTTTGCCATTGAAAAACGTCCAGAAATGTTTGAAGCTACTGACTGAATGAAAGGAGCTGGCATCTCACTCTCTTTGAATCTTCTTTATCATGCTAGGATTAGCAGGAAAAAGCAAAAAATTTCAGAATTGCACCTTGCAATGCGGAGAAATTAATGTTTGTGCATTTACAATATTCATTGATTTTTGCCATTGAAAAACGTCCAGAAATGTTTGAAGCTACTGACTGAATGTAAGGAGCTGGCATCTCACTCTCTTTGAATCTTCTTTATCATGCTAGGATTAGCAGGAAAAAGCAAAAAATTTCAAAATTGCACCTTGCAATGCGGAGAAATTACTGTTTGTGCATTTACAATATTCATTGATTTTTGCCATTGAAAAACATCATGTTATTCATATACCAGAAATGTTTGAAGCTACTGACTGAATGAAAAGAGCTGGCATCTCACTCTCTTTGAATCTTCTTTATCATGCTAAGAGGAGCAGGAAAAAGCAAAAAATTTCAGAATTGCACCTTGCAATGTGGAGATATTACTGTTGTGCATTTACAATATTCATTGATTTTTGCCATTGAAAAACGTCCAGAAATGTTTGAAGCTACTGACTGAATGAAAGGAGCTGGCATCTCACTCTCTTTGAATCTTCTTTATCATGCTAGGATTAGCAGGAAAAAGCAAAAAATTTCAGAATGCACCTTGCAATGCGGAGAAATTACTGTTTGTGCATTTACAATATTCATTGATTTTTGCCATTGAAAAACTTCATGTTATTCATATACCAGAAATGTTTGAAGCTACTGACTGAATGAAAAGAGCTGGCATCTCACTCTCTTTGAATTTTCTTTATCATGCTAAGAGGAGCAGGAAAAAGCAAAAAATTTCAGAATTGCACCTTGCAGTGTGGAGATATTACTGTTTGTGCATTTACAATATTCATTGATTTTTGCCATTGAAAAACATCATGTTATTCATATACCAGAAATGTTTGAAGCTACTGACTGAATGAAAAGAGCTGGCATCTCACTCTCTTTGAATCTTCTTTATCATGCTAAGAGGAGCAGGAAAAGCAAAAAATTTCAGAATTGCACCCTGCAATGTGGAGATATTACTGTTTGTGCATTTACAATATTCATTGATTTTTGCCATTGAAAAACGTCCAGAAATGTTTGAAGCTACTGACTGAATGAAAGGAGCTGGCATCTCACTCTCTTTGAATCTTCTTTATCATGCTAGGATTAGCAGGAAAAAGCAAAAAATTTCAAAATTGCACCTTGCAATGCGGAGAAATTACTGTTTGTGCATTTACAATATTCATTGATTTTTGCCATTGAAAAACATCATGTTATTCATATACCAGAAATGTTTGAAGCTACTGACTGAATGAAAAGAGCTGGCATCTCACTCTCTTTGAATCTTCTTTATCATGCTAAGAGGAGCAGGAAAAAGCAAAAAATTTCAGAATTGCACCTTGCAATGTGGAGATATTACTGTTTGTGCATTTACAATATTCATTGATTTTTGCCATTGAAAAACGTCCAGAAATGTTTGAAGCTACTGACTGAAGGAAAGGAGCTGGCATCTCACTCTCTTTGAATCTTCTTTATCATGCTAGGATTAGCAGGAAAAAGCAAAAAATTTCAGAATTGCACCTTGCAATGCGGAGAAATTACTGTTTGTGCATTTACAATATTCATTGATTTTTGCCATTGAAAAACATCATGTTATTCATATACCAGAAATGTTTGAAGCTACTGACTGAATGAAAAGAGCTGGCATCTCACTCTCTTTGAATCTTCTTTATCATGCTAAGAGGAGCAGGAAAAAGCAAAAAATTTCAGAATTGCACCTTGCAATGTGGAGATATTACTGTTTGTGCATTTACAATATTCATTGATTTTTGCCATTGAAAAACGTCCAGAAATGTTTGAAGCTACTGACTGAATGAAAGGAGCTGGCATCTCACTCTCTTTGAATCTTCTTTATCATGCTAGGATTAGCAGGAAAAAGCAAAAAATTTCAGAATTGCACCTTGCAATGCGGAGAAATTACTGTTTGTGCATTTACAATATTCATTGATTTTTGCCATTGAAAAACTTCATGTTATTCATATACCAGAAATGTTTGAAGCTACTGACTGAATGAAAAGAGCTGGCATCTCACTCTCTTTGAATTTTCTTTATCATGCTAAGAGGAGCAGGAAAAAGCAAAAAATTTCAGAATTGCACCTTGCAATGTGGAGATATTACTGTTTGTGCATTTACAATATTCATTGATTTTTGCCATTGAAAAACATCATGTTATTCATATACCAGAAATGTTTGAAGCTACTGACTGAATGAAAAGAGCTGGCATCTCACTCTCTTTGAATCTTCTTTATCATGCTAAGAGGAGCAGGAAAAAGCAAAAAATTTCAGAATTGCACCTTGCAATGCGGAGATATTACTGTTTGTGCATTTACAATATTCATTGATTTTTGCCATTGAAAAACGTCCAGAAATGTTTGAAGCTACTGACTGAATGAAAGGAGCTGGCATCTCACTCTCTTTGAATCTTCATTATCATGCTAGGATTAGCAGGAAAAAGCAAAAAATTTCAGAATTGCACCTTGCAATGCGGAGAAATTACTGTTTGTGCATTTACAATATTCATTGATTTTTGCCATTGAAAAACATCATGTTATTCATATACCAGAAATGTTTGAAGCTATTGACTGAATGAAAAGAGCTGGCATCTCACTCTCTTTGAATCTTCTTTATCATGCTAAGAGGAGCAGGAAAAAGCAAAAAATTTCAGAATTGCACCTTGCAATGTGGAGATATTACTGTTTGTGCATTTACAATATTCATTGATTTTTGCCATTGAAAAACGTCCAGAAATGTTTGAAGCTACTGACTGAATGAAAGGAGCTGGCATCTCACTCTCTTTGAATCTTCTTTATCATGCTAGGATTAGCAGGAAAAAGCAAAAAATTTCAGAATTGCACCTTGCAATGCGGAGAAATTACTGTTTGTGCATTTACAATATTCATTGATTTTTGCCATTGAAAAACGTCCAGAAATGTTTGAAGCTACTGACTGAATGAAAGGAGCTGGCATCTCACTCTCTTTGAATCTTCATTATCATGCTAGGATTAGCAGGAAAAAGCAATAAATTTCAGAATTGCACCTTGCAATGCGGAGAAATTACTGTTTGTGCATTTACAATATTCATTGATTTTTGCCATTGAAAAACATCGTTATTCATATACCAGAAATGTTTGAAGCTACTGACTGAATGAAAAGAGCTGGCATCTCACTCTCTTTGAATCTTCTTTATCATGCTAAGAGGAGCAGGAAAAATCAAAAAATTTCAGAATTGCACCTTGCAATGTGGAGATATTACTGTTTGTGCATTTACAATATTCATTGATTTTTGCCATTGAAAAACGTCCAGAAATGTTTGAAGCTACTGACTGAATGAAAGGAGCTGGCATCTCACTCTCTTTTAATCTTCTTTATCATGCTAGGATTAGCAGGAAAAAGCAAAAAATTTCAGAATTGCACCTTGCAATGCGGAGAAATTACTGTTTGTGCATTTACAATATTCATTGATTTTTGCCATTGAAAAACATCATGTTATTCATATACCAAAAATGTTTGAAGCTACTGATTGAATGAAAAGAGCTGGCATCTCACTCTCTTTGAATCTTCTTTATCATGCTAAGAGGAGCAGGAAAAAGCAAAAAATTTCAGAATTGCACCTTGCAATGTGGAGATATTACTGTTTGTGCATTTACAATATTCATTGATTTTTGCCATTGAAAAACATCATGTTATTCATATACCAGAAATGTTTGAAGCTACTGACTGAATGAAAAGAGCTGGCATCTCACTCTCTTTGAATCTTCTTTATCATGCTAAGAGGAGCAGGAAAAAGCAAAAAATTTCAGAATTGCACCTTGCAATGCGGAGATATTAAGGTTTGTGCATTTACAATATTCATTGATTTTTGCCATTGAAAAACGTCCAGAAATGTTTGAAGCTACTGACTGAATGAAAGGAGCTGGCATCTCACTCTCTTTGAATCTTCTTTATCATGCTAGGATTAGCAGGAAAAAGCAAAAAATTTCAGAATTGCACCTTGCAATGCGGAGATATTACTGTTTGTGCATTTACAATATTCATTGATTTTTGCCATTGAAAAACGTCCTGAAATGTTTGAAGCTACTGACTGAATGAAAGGAGCTGGCATCTCACTCTCTTTGAATCTTCTTTATCATGCTAGGATTAGCAGGAAAAAGCAAAAAATTTCAGAATTGCACCTTGCAATGCGGAAAAATTACTGTTTGTGCATTTACAATATTCATTGATTTTTGCCATTGAAAAACATCATGTTATTCATATACCAGAAATGTTTGAAGCTACTGACTGAATGAAAAGAGCTGGCATCTCACTCTCTTTGAATCTTCTTTATCATGCTAAGAGGAGCAGGAAAAAGCAAAAAATTTCAGAATTGCACCTTGCAATGTGGAGATATTACTGTTTGTGCATTTACAATATTCATTGATTTTTGCCATTGAAAAACATCATGTTATTCATATACCAGGAATGTTTAAAGCTACTGACTGAATGAAAAGAGCTGGCATCTCACTCTCTTTGAATCTTCTTTATCATGATAAGAGGAGCAGGAAAAAGCAAAAAATTTCAGAATTGCACCTTGCAATGCGGAGATATTACTGTTTGTGCATTTACAATATTCATTGATTTTTGCCATTGAAAAACGTCCAGAAATGTTTGAAGCTACTGACTGAATGAAAGGAGCTGTCATCTCACTCTCTTTGAATCTTCTTTATCATGCTAGGATTAGCAGGAAAAAGCAAAAAATTTCAGAATTGCACCTTGCAATGCGGAGATATTACTGTTTGTGCATTTACAATATTCATTGATTTTTGCCTTTGAAAAACGTCCAGAAATGTTTGAAGCTACTGACTGAATGAAAGGAGCTGGCACCTCACTCTCTTTGAATCTTCATCATGCTAGGATTAGCAGGAAAAAGCAAAAAATTTCAGAATTGCACCTTGCAATGCGGAGAAATTACTGTTTGAGCATTTACAATATTCATTGATTTTTGCCATTGAAAAACATCATGTTATTCATATACCAGAAATGTTTGAAGCTACTGACTGAATGAAAAGAGCTGGCATCTCACTCTCTTTGAATCTTCTTTATCATGCTAAGAGGAGCAGGAAAAGCAAAAAATTTCAGAATTGCACCCTGCAATGTGGAGATATTACTGTTTGTGCATTTACAATATTCATTGATTTTTGCCATTGAAAAACGTCCAGAAATGTTTGAAGCTACTGACTGAATGAAAGGAGCTGGCATCTCACTCTCTTTGAATCTTCTTTATCATGCTAGGATTAGCAGGAAAAAGCAAAAAATTTCAGAATTGCACCTTGCAATGCGGAGAAATTACTGTTTGTGCATTTACAATATTCATTGATTTTTGCCATTGAAAAACGTCCAGAAATGTTTGAAGCTACTGACTGAATGAAAGGAGCTGGCATCTCACTCTCTTTGAATCTTCTTTATCATGCTAGGATTAGCAGGAAAAAGCAAAAAATTTCAAAATTGCACCTTGCAATGCGGAGAAATTACTGTTTGTGCATTTACAATATTCATTGATTTTTGCCATTGAAAAACATCATGTTATTCATATACCAGAAATGTTTGAAGCTACTGACTGAATGAAAAGAGCTGGCATCTCACTCTCTTTGAATCTTCTTTATCATGCTAAGAGGAGCAGGAAAAAGCAAAAAATTTCAGAATTGCACCTTGCAATGTGGAGATATTACTGTTGTGCATTTACAATATTCATTGATTTTTGCCATTGAAAAACGTCCAGAAATGTTTGAAGCTACTGACTGAATGAAAGGAGCTGGCATCTCACTCTCTTTGAATCTTCTTTATCATGCTAGGATTAGCAGGAAAAAGCAAAAAATTTCAGAATGCACCTTGCAATGCGGAGAAATTACTGTTTGTGCATTTACAATATTCATTGATTTTTGCCATTGAAAAACTTCATGTTATTCATATACCAGAAATGTTTGAAGCTACTGACTGAATGAAAAGAGCTGGCATCTCACTCTCTTTGAATTTTCTTTATCATGCTAAGAGGAGCAGGAAAAAGCAAAAAATTTCAGAATTGCACCTTGCAGTGTGGAGATATTACTGTTTGTGCATTTAAAATATTCATTGATTTTTGCCATTGAAAAACATCATGTTATTCATATACCAGAAATGTTTGAAGCTACTGACTGAATGAAAAGAGCTGGCATCTCACTCTCTTTGAATCTTCTTTATCATGCTAAGAGGAGCAGGAAAAAGCAAAAAATTTCAGAATTGCACCTTGCAATGCGGAGATATTACTGTTTGTGCATTTACAATATTCATTGATTTTTGCCATTGAAAAACGTCCAGAAATGTTTGAAGCTACTGACTGAATGAAAGGAGCTGGCATCTCACTCTCTTTGAATCTTCATTATCATGCTAGGATTAGCAGGAAAAAGCAAAAAATTTCAGAATTGCACCTTGCAATGCGGAGAAATTACTGTTTGTGCATTTACAATATTCATTGATTTTTGCCATTGAAAAACATCATGTTATTCATATACCAGAAATGTTTGAAGCTACTGACTGAATGAAAAGAGCTGGCATCTCACTCTCTTTGAATCTTCTTTATCATGCTAAGAGGAGCAGGAAAAAGCAAAAAATTTCAGAATTGCACCTTGGAATGTGGAGATATTACTGTTTGTGCATTTACAATATTCATTGATTTTTGCCATTGAAAAACGTCCAGAAATGTTTGAAGCTACTGACTGAATGAAAGGAGCTGGCATCTCACTCTCTTTGAATCTTCTTTATCATGCTAGGATTAGCAGGAAAAAGCAAAAAATTTCAGAATTGCACCTTGCAATGCGGAGAAATTACTGTTTGTGCATTTACAATATTCATTGATTTTTGCCATTGAAAAACATCATGTTATTCATATACCAGAAATGTTTGAAGCTATTGACTGAATGAAAAGAGCTGGCATCTCACTCTCTTTGAATCTTCTTTATCATGCTAAGAGGAGCAGGAAAAAGCAAAAAATTTCAGAATTGCACCTTGCAATGTGGAGATATTACTGTTTGTGCATTTACAATATTCATTGATTTTTGCCATTGAAAAACGTCCAGAAATGTTTGAAGCTACTGACTGAATGAAAGGAGCTGGCATCTCACTCTCTTTGAATCTTCTTTATCATGCTAGGATTAGCAGGAAAAAGCAAAAAATTTCAGAATTGCACCTTGCAATGCGGAGAAATTACTGTTTGTGCATTTACAATATTCATTGATTTTTGCCATTGAAAAACATCATGTTATTCATACACCAGAAATGTTTGAAGCTACTGACTGAATGAAAAGAGCTGGCATCTCACTCTCTTTGAATCTTCTTTATCATGCTAAGAGGAGCAGGAAAAAGCAAAAAATTTCAGAATTGCACCTTGCAATGTGGAGATATTACTGTTTGTGCATTTACAATATTCATTGATTTTTGCCATTGAAAAACGTCCAGAAATGTTTGAAGCTACTGACTGAATGAAAGGAGCTGGCATCTCACTCTCTTTGAATCTTCTTTATCATGCTAGGATTAGCAGGAAAAAGCAAAAAATTTCAGAATTGCACCTTGCAATGCGGAGATATTACTGTTTGTGCATTTACAATATTCACTGATTTTTGCCTTTGAAAAACATCCAGAAATGTTTGAAGCTACTGACTGAATGAAAGGAGCTGGCATCTCACTCTCTTTGAATCTTCATTATCATGCTAGGATTAGCAGGAAAAAGCAATAAATTTCAGAATTGCACCTTGCAATGCGGAGAAATTACTGTTTGTGCATTTACAATATTCATTGATTTTTGCCATTGAAAAACATCGTTATTCATATACCAGAAATGTTTGAAGCTACTGACTGAATGAAAAGAGCTGGCATCTCACTCTCTTTGAATCTTCTTTATCATGCTAAGAGGAGCAGGAAAAAGCAAAAAATTTCAGAATTGCACCTTGCAATGTGGAGATATTACTGTTTGTGCATTTACAATATTCATTGATTTTTGCCATTGAAAAACGTCCAGAAATGTTTGAAGCTACTGACTGAATGAAAGGAGCTGGCATCTCACTCTCTTTGAATCTTCTTTATCATGCTAGGATTAGCAGGAAAAAGCAAAAAATTTCAGAATTGCACCTTGCAATGCGGAGATATTACTGTTTGTGCATTTACAATATTCATTGATTTTTGCCATTGAAAAACGTCCAGAAATGTTTGAAGCTACTGACTGAATGAAAGGAGCTGGCATCTCACTCTCTTTGAATCTTCTTTATCATGCTAGGATTAGCAGGAAAAAGCAAAAAATTTCAGAATTGCACCTTGCAATGCGGAGAAATTACTGTTTGTGCATTTACAATATTCATTGATTTTTGCCATTGAAAAACTTCATGTTATTCATATACCAGAAATGTTTGAAGCTACTGACTGAATGAAAAGAGCTGGCATCTCACTCTCTTTGTTTTACCGTATTTTTATTTTTCATTAACAACATATTGACAAGTAATTGACAGTAGCATAATTCTAAATACAAGGGGAAAATCAGGGATGACTGGAACGCGGGAAAGGGGGAAAAACCGAAGGGAGGGGAGGGAAAGGGAAACAACAAGGTTAGGATAACAAGGGGTAGAAGAGATTGATTCGTCAAATAATACTATAATCAGTAAAGGAATAATAAAGCAATCTAACAAAACACAAAACAATTTCAACGCACATTGTCATGTTAGCAATAAACAAACAAAGTGAATGAACAGTAAGACATATTAAGAACTACCAGTATTATAGGCAGGACGGGGGAATTTTTTTGACCAGATATCCCATTTCTTAGAAAATTTGAAAAGGTTATCGTTGATAGAGGCAAATCTAAATTCGTATATTCTATGTTGGTTCATCCTATCTACTAACTCCTCCAAAGTAGGAACAGACGATTTTCTCCAATGAAAAGATAAAGCATTTTTGCAAACCGAAAATATATGGATCATGATAGCTTTCTCATAAGACTTATATGTTTCCAATTCTAATGATAGTAGAGCTGTTTGAGGGGACAAAATTAAAGGTCTGCCCAGAAGGTCATTAATCAGAGAGGAGATCTGAGCCCACAGATTACGAATCTTAGGGCAGCTCCAAAAAATATGCAAAAGATCTCCTTTAATGCCACAATCCCTCCAACAAAGGGGAGAATTACTGGACCTTATGTGGTGGAGCCTGATTGGGGTATAATACCACCTTGATAAAACCTTGAAATAGGCCTCTTGTAGAGGCATGGAAATATTGGAGGCTTGAGTGGAAAGTACAGCATTCTCCCACTGGTCGAGAGGGAAGTTGAGTTTCAGATCTTTTTCCCATCGTAACATGTAGATATTTTTTTTGAAGGATAGATCATTGTTGAAGCTGTTGTAAATGTGTCTCAAGCTCCAGAAAATTTTGTGGGATGGATTTCACAGCAGGTTCGCCGAGGTTTTGGAAACAAGGAGTTTACCAGCCAGAAATTCTAGAATAATACTTTTAAGGTGGGAGTATAAGAAAAAATCAGAGGAAGGGAGATTAAATTTTTTTTTGAGGGTTTGGAAAGGAGAAAAAGTAGAAATCTCGTAGAGGTCTCCAATTTTCCTTAACCCTCTACTATTCCAGTGATCCGGAATGCAGGAGTTATGTAAGGCAGCAACAAAATTGATTGGAAAGTTTTTAACGAGAGAGAATTTGTCTACATTAGAATCTCTAGAAAGATTCCCTCTCTTTCTCCTAGCAATTTTCTTCCAAGCTTCAATAGTCGCTTGAAAGATAGGGTGAGAAGGATCATGAGTGCACTTTTTAAAGAGATGTTTAAATAGCAAATCTCGGGGAGGGGAGTCGCCGTTCAGAAAGGTCTCCAAAGTTAGCCATGCCGGGGGATTTGTAGAGTTAAGCCAATATCTACTCTGCTTGATAAGGTTAGCACAATAATAAGCAGATATGTTAGGGAGACTCAGGCCTCCATTGCTTTTGTTTTTATATAAGATTTCAGCAGATATCCTCGCACGTTTTTTGTCCCAGATGTAGGAGTTGTTCTGATTCTGAATTTTTTGGATGAAACAAAGGGGAATATTTAATGGCAAGTTACGAAAGAAATATAAGATTTTGGGAAGGACAAACATTTTATTGGATAGAACCCTACCCCACCACGACAAATCCCTTTTCAGGAGATTCGTCAAATCTCCTCGGACGACGTCATTAATTAGGTCTAAATTGGCAGAGAGTGTTGAATCAATAGATTTACCAACTACAATCCCCAAATAGGACAGATTGTCCTTGGCTGAATCAAAGGAAAATTTTGAATGTAAAGCTTCTCTCGTTTGATGGTCCAAATTAATGTTTAGAAGTTTTGATTTTTTTCTATTGATCTTAAAGTAAGAAATCTGGGAGAATGAATCCAGAACTTCCAAGACCTTATTGACCGAATTTAATGGATCCAGCAAGGAAAGCATGACGTCATCTGCGAAGAGACCAATTTTGAATTCCCGGGAAGGGGCAGAGATCCCCTTAATGTCAGTGCTTTCTCTGATCTTCTGTGCCAAAGGCTCCATAGCCAAAACAAAAAGTAGGGGGGAAAGAGGGCAACCCTGTCTAGTCCCGTTTGAAATAGGGATTGGGTGGGAAAGATAATTGTTGACATAAATTTTAGCTTGAGGGTTAGAATAAAGGGCCAAAATTGAAGAAAGAAAATTATTATTAAAACCAAATTTAATAAGAGTATGTTTTAAATATAGCCAATTTAATCTATCGAATGCTTTTTCAGCATCTAATGCAAGCAAGGAGGTTGGAACTCTAGCTGTATTAATCAATCTCAAAATATTCAAAATTCTTCTAGTGCCATCAGTAGCTTGTCTCCCACCAACGAAGCCAATTTGGTCATCGTTGATGAGATTTGGGAGGATAGTTGAAAGACGATTGGCCAGAATTTTCGAATAAATTTTGATATCGGTATTGATTAGTGAAATAGGTCTATAATTCTTGACATTATCCCTCTCATCTTTTGACTTGGGAATCAAAGTGATGGTGGCCTCCAACATTTCTTGGGGGAAGGAGCAACTTGAAGATGCCAAATTAAAGATTTTAGTAAGAGGAGGAGAAAGGAGTTCACAAAAAGTCTTATAGTATTCATTGATGAACCCATCTGGACCCGGGGCCTTGAAAGATTTAAGTTGCTTAATTGTGTTCATAGTTTCAAGGGTAGTAAAAGGCTCATTCAATGACTCAAGATCCAGAGGGCCCAATTTGGGTAATTTAATTGAAGAGAGAAAATTATTAATTGCTTCTGAGTTAGGTTGGGAGATTAAAGGATCGGATTTGATATTATAGAGTTTCTCATAAAATTCTGCGAACCGATCAGCTATATCTTTCCGATGATAGAGCAATGATCCGTTAACATTTTTTATTTTATCAATTCTATTGTTCGCTCTTTTTTGTTTAACCAATCGGGCCATAAAACGAGTAGGTTTGTTAAGGGCGGCATAATGATTAAACTTTGATTTTTGAATGATCGAGTCGTAGGAAGAAAAAATTTCGGATTTTAGGTCAATCCTTAGATTTAATAGCTCCTTTTGAATTGTTGGGGAAGGGGAAAGAAGGTTAATCTGCGCTTGTTCTTTTTCTTTGATTAGTTTTTGAAGGGAATTTATTTTGGCTCTTTTTTCTTTTTTTTCCGATGAGGATATCTGTATTAGTACACCCCGAAGCACAGCTTTGTGAGCACACCAACTAGAGAAGGGGTTAGACAGATCCGGGGTTTCATTTTCTTTAAAATAATTTGAAATTGCATTTTCAATAGTTTTTTTATTCTTGGGATTATGAATAAGGGAAGATTTGCACTTCCAAAGGAATCCGTTTCTTAAAAGAGGGCCAATGTGGAGTTCACACGTTATAGGGGCATGATCCGATAGAGACCTGAGTCCTATGGAGATATTTGAGAATTTAGATAAAGAGAAGACGTCGGTTAATATTAGGTCAATTCTGGAGGCCGTTTGATGTGCATCTGAAAAGTGAGAAAACTCTTTTGAAGTAGTATTGAAACATCTGAATATGTCGAAAAGTTCATTTCTATGAAGCCAATTATTTAGTGTAGCATATAGATGACGACTAGGAGAAGAAGAGTCAATTAACCCATCAGGTACCATATTAAAATCCCCCAAAAGGATCAATTCACCTCTCCTAACCTCCTCCACCTTCCTTAAAACTTTATTTAAAAAAGAAATTTGCTTCTTATTTGGGGCATATACGTTAGCAATTGTACACTCATGATTGTTCAATTTGCAGTTCAGTATGTGATATCTGCCATTGACATCACAATGCTGATCTAATAGTTCAAATGGAACCGAATTTTTAATCAATGTTGCTACGCCAGCTTTTTTCCGTTCGCTGATGGATTCAAAAATATGGGGATATTCTTTATGAGAAAATTTAGGATGTTTCCCCTCAGCGAACCTGGTCTCTTGTAGACACGCTACATCCGCTCCAAGATGAACCAATTCCTTCCAGAGGGAGAATCTTTTGCTGGGGCTATTCAGACCTCTTACATTGTATGAGACAACCTTAATAGGCATAGACCAGGGAAACAGTCAAAATGTATCAAAAGAAGAGAAAAGCAAAAATCAATTGATCCTACGAACCACCCCAGGCGGTAAAACCACCGACAATCAAAACTGGGAGATGGTATTTTAATAGGTAGAAAATGCGTTACAGACCACGATTCAAAGGAGAAAATTTGTCAAACAAACAACAACAATAACAGTCACTAGGTATTCAAGATACCAGAAAAAGGAAATAAAAAAAAAAATGAATCAAAAACTTCCTGAGGGAACCTTTACCTGAAAGGTTCTCCCTCGGTTTTGGGGGAAAAAAAGTGTGTGGACACTACCTGAGGGCATGGTATAAAGAAGATTAATATGAGTTTCGGAACTCCAGAGCCAACCAGGACTCAAAAGGACAAAATTAACGTTTTAAGATTGAACTAAATCAGACAATGATTGCTACACTATAAGTTTTCAGAATTAGGTTAAGTAATTTAGTAACCCAGATATTATGTGATATAAGGAATAAAGTTTTAGAAAGGATCCAATAATAACTCCCCCACATCTCAGCGGTTTGGAGATTTCGGATCCTTCAGGGGAATGTCTTTTATAAATTCAAAGAATTTGGGGCCCTCATCTGGATCTGAAAGAGTAAGAGTTTTCCCCTTAAAAAAAATCAGTAGTTTCACTGGGAAGCCCCACCTATACGGAATACCCATGTCTCTCAATCTGTCAGTGGTCAATTTGTAGGCCCTTCTCGCATCCATAGTCTCCCTTGAAAAATCTGAGAAGATTTTTAGGTGCGAAAAAGGTTCAGGGAATTTCTTTTCCTTTCTAATAAAACTTAAAATTCTCTCCTTAGTGGAGAAAAAATGCAATCTTATTATCGTGTCTCTAGGTAAATCAGGAGAAATAGACGACGGGCGAAATAAGCGATGTGCTCTGTCTATAATAAGATCCTGTTCAGACAAGGAAGGGATGGATTTGTGAAATAAGTCTCTAACATAGGAGAGAAGGTCAGAGGGGGAGACACTTTCAGAGATGCCCCTAATTTTCAAGTTATTTCTCCTGCTTCTGTCTTCTAGGTCAGCCACTTTTAATCTAAGTCTATGAAGCTCAGATTTAATCTCGAGATTTTCTGAGGAAACTTTATCTATTTTTTCTTCTACCGTATTAAGTCTCTTGGTGTTTTCCTCTAATTTAACACCAAAGGCGCTTAAAGTAGACTTCATGGAATCAACCTGTCTATCAAATCCTAACTTCATGTTGTTATCAATACTTTTGGTCAGGTTGTCCAAAAATGAGGTAAGATCAAAATTTTCTGGATTTTGAGAAGTAGGCAATTTTAACGGAACACTGATCATAGAATCAGGAGAAATAGGAGATGGATCTTTTTTTAAACGTCTCCTTTCTGGACTTGGGTTGGGGGAAATGTCTGAGGAATCGTCCTCTGAATTAGTTGCGAGGGGGGAAAATTTATTGCCCCAATCACCAGGATCTCTTCTTTTTGAGGAAACGGACAAATCCATATCCTCCTCTCTTTTATCTCTGGCTATTGTGGCAGAGGCAGGTTTAGAAGTAGAAACCTTTAGCTGTTTTGGGGAAGTTACAGTTTTAGATGAATCTTTAGTGGGAGTACACATTTTAGAAGTTGGGTTGTCTTCAGGGTTTCTATGCGGTGATCTGGACTTGATTGGACTAATAGTGTTAACAGAATCTTCTGAGGGGTTAGAAAAGGAAAAACGCTGAGAGGTCTTCCCTCTTACCGCATTAGTCTTAAGGGGAATCTCTAGGGATTTTTGGGTATTTCTTTTGTTTGATGCCATTATAAACGTCAATTCTGTAGAGTATAAATGCAAATATACACTATTATATCTAAATGTTACTTTAAAATGAAACCAGTGGAGTAGCTAACCTAAAATATCAGGTGTCCGCAATCAAATAACAGTGAATAAAAAATTTAGTAAACCATCAAATATATCTTAAAATATAATATATATATAATCAGTAAATTTTCAAAAAACGCCGAGTGTCCGTTTTCCTTAATTAAAGACAATTAGGTGAATCAAAGACATCAGAGAATTTCGCCAGGAGAGAATGTAAAATTATTAAGGCAAATGATAATCAATGCAGAATCAGTAGTTCTAAAGTTAGTAGTAGCGAAAAAAAAAAAAATAATAATTATTTCTATATCCAGGAATATAAGCAGGCAAATTGTGGGTACCGTCCCTTTAAGGAAAAAATATCTGAAAAATGAGATTTATAGGAAAATCCTCCAGAGGGTTAATATAGAGTTTTGCCAACCAGAACTTATAAGGACCTGCAAAATTCTGTGAGCAGCAGTTTTTATCAGCACTGTCTAGTGTTTTAATGGGCTGCTTATAAGTACTGATATCAAATCAGCACCTTGGACAGCAGAGCAGAGCGACGCTGCAGCAGGAGGCAGGAGAATTTGACTAATATAAGATCAGCACCTTGGACAGCAGAGCAGAGCAATGTTGCAGAAAGAGGCGGGAGTTTTAAATGTGCCAGTGGAGATTCAGTACTGTGGACACGGAGCACAGCTGTGCTGCTGCAGAAATGGAGAATAGAGTCATAGGAACCTGTAGGGCTCAAATATCGGCATCAGACAAGATTTAGCAGTGCTGCAGCAGGTAGGGGAATCAACCCACAGGGGTCTGCGGGGCCAGGCACCAGAGTCACAGAGTCAGCAGAGTCAGCAGAGCGGCACAACGGGGAGGAATGATGCGGGCTGTGAGTACCGGCGGCTCCTGTTAATAAGGATCAGAGACATCAGAGCGGCCCCCCCAGCAGCAGGAGGGGGAAACCGCCGCCGCTATAACAGCCCCGGGGTTTTGAGAGTGTAGGCTGTGAACACCGGCGGTGTCCGTCAGAATAAGAGAGAGTGGAGCAGAGCGGGTCCGTTGCAGAGGAGGGGGCACCGCCACTATAGGAACAGCCCCAGGATACAAGTAACAGCCGCACAGGAAGTAAGGAGCCCGGCCGCAGATACCATCGGTGGCAGTCAGCTGAAGGGAGAAGGGGACAGATCGACGCCGCTGCAGGAGGGAGAAACACCGCTACCACCGGAGCAGCCCCGGGATTTTAAAGGACGGGTCCCCAGAAGTTTGGTAAGAGCCCCGGCGTCAGCCTGGGTATAGCTCACCTTAGTTTGAAGTATGCAGTCCCGCTCCGACTCCCGGTCTCCGCGTCGTTCAGGTTTGGGGTCCCGGACCTCAGCTGGATTCAAGGGTCTTGTCCCGTAGAGGCAAGGAGGCTTGGTCCGGAGGAGCAGTGCCACTTCTCCAAGGTGCGGGGTCCTGTAGGTCCGGTCCGGTGTTCCGTAGAGCTACTTCAGCTGGGTGCAGGGACGGGTTGACTGGCGGCCGCCGGCGTCTCAAGTCAGGGTGAGTCCTGTGGCTTGATAGAAGGGGTCGATCTTCAAGGGACAGGGTCCTGTCGGTTCAATTAAGTCTCCGGTCTCAGTGTCCACTCTTTAGGTTGCAGGTCCGTGGAGGGGGACAGATTATCACGCGGTCTCCGTCACCACAGCAGCGGGACCGCGCGGCTTGTAATCAGGGAGATGAGACTGTCAGCCCAGGAGAGTCGGGTCCGTGACCGGGTGGGCAGCTTTACCGATTACAGGTAAGGCCTTTTTGGGTGATGAGAAGGAGCCGGCACCAGGGGCTTTGTTCTTAGCGGTCCGGAGGTGGGGAGGCCCCACAATGAAACAAAGGCCTGCAGGCCCCCCAGGCCTGTTCACAGGCCGTAGTGTGATCCAGGCTTCACTGCACCTTTGATGAGGAGCTTATGTGCATTAAGAGGACCCGGTGTAGGGAATGTTAAGTCCGGAGGCAGGAAGAGACAGGGCCACCCACAGAGAAATGTATAAGCCCGCAGGCATGCAGGGCCACGTTGCAGCTCCGGTGTGAGCCGGATTCAGGGCCTCACCAGAAGCTTCTACACGGAGTATCTTCTTAATCAGTAGGGCTGAAGGAGTCTCAGTTGTCTCATAATGATTCCTGTATAATAAGGAGTCAGTCCATATGAATATGGCAAGGAAAAATCTTCTTTTTTTGCTTTAAAGTCGCTTTTAAAAATATAGCCCTCAGGAGCACAGACCTATGCTGCCATCTTGGTCTGTGCCTAAGCCACGCCCCCATCTCACTCTCTTTGAATCTTCTTTATCATGCTAAGAGGAGCAGGAAAAAGCAAAAAATTTCAGAATTGCACCTTGCAATGTGGAGATATTACTGTTTGTTCATTTACAATATTCATTGATTTTTGCCATTGAAAAACATCATGTTATTCATGTACCAGAAATGTTTGAAGCTACTGACTGAATGAAAAGAGCTGGCATCTCACTCTCTTTGAATCTTCTTTATCATGCTAAGAGGAGCAGGAAAAAGCAAAAAATTTCAGAATTGCACCTTGCAATGCGGAGATATTACTGTTTGTGCATTTACAATATTCATTGATTTTTGCCATTGAAAAACGTCCAGAAATGTTTGAAGCTACTGACTGAATGAAAGGAGCTGGCATCTCACTCTCTTTGAATCTTCATTATCATGCTAGGATTAGCAGGAAAAAGCAAAAAATTTCAGAATTGCACCTTGCAATGCGGAGAAATTACTGTTTGTGCATTTACAATATTCATTGATTTTTGCCATTGAAAAACATCATGTTATTCATATACCAGAAATGTTTGAAGCTACTGACTGAATGAAAAGAGCTGGCATCTCACTCTCTTTGAATCTTCTTTATCATGCTAAGAGGAGCAGGAAAAAGCAAAAAATTTCAGAATTGCACCTTGCAATGTGGAGATATTACTGTTTGTGCATTTACAATATTCATTGATTTTTGCCATTGAAAAACGTCCAGAAATGTTTGAAGCTACTGACTGAATGAAAGGAGCTGGCATCTCACTCTCTTTGAATCTTCTTTATCATGCTAGGATTAGCAGGAAAAAGCAAAAAATTTCAGAATTGCACCTTGCAATGCGGAGAAATTACTGTTTGTGCATTTACAATATTCATTGATTTTTGCCATTGAAAAACATCATGTTATTCATATACCAGAAATGTTTGAAGCTACTGACTGAATGAAAAGAGCTGGCATCTCACTCTCTTTGAATCTTCTTTATCATGCTAAGAGGAGCAGGAAAAAGCAAAAAATTTCAGAATTGCACCTTGCAATGTGGAGATATTACTGTTTGTGCATTTACAATATTCATTGATTTTTGCCATTGAAAAACGTCCAGAAATGTTTGAAGCTACTGACTGAATGAAAGGAGCTGGCATCTCACTCTCTTTGAATCTTCTTTATCATGCTAGGATTAGCAGGAAAAAGCAAAAAATTTCAGAATTGCACCTTGCAATGCGGAGAAATTACTGTTTGTGCATTTACAATATTCATTGATTTTTGCCATTGAAAAACATCATGTTATTCATATACCAGAAATGTTTGAAGCTACTGACTGAATGAAAAGAGCTGGCATCTCACTCTCTTTGAATCTTCTTTATCATGCTAAGAGGAGCAGGAAAAAGCAAAAAATTTCAGAATTGCACCTTGCAATGTGGAGATATTACTGTTTGTGCATTTACAATATTCATTGATTTTTGCCATTGAAAAACGTCCAGAAATGTTTGAAGCTACTGACTGAATGAAAGGAGCTGGCATCTCACTCTCTTTGAATCTTCTTTATCATGCTAGGATTAGCAGGAAAAAGCAAAAAATTTCAGAATTGCACCTTGCAATGCGGAGAAATTACTGTTTGTGCATTTACAATATTCATTGATTTTTGCCATTGAAAAACATCATGTTATTCATATACCAGAAATGTTTGAAGCTACTGACTGAATGAAAAGAGCTGGCATCTCATTCTCTTTGAATCTTCTTTATCATGCTAAGAGGAGCAGGAAAAAGCAAAAAATTTCAGAATTGCACCTTGCAATGTGGAGATATTACTGTTTGTGCATTTACAATATTCATTGATTTTTGCCATTGAAAAACGTCCAGAAATGTTTGAAGCTACTGACTGAATGAAAGGAGCTGGCATCTCACTCTCTTTGAATCTTCTTTATCATGCTAGGATTAGCAGGAAAAAGCAAAAAATTTCAGAATTGCACCTTGCAATGCGGAGATATTACTGTTTGTGCATTTACAATATTCATTGATTTTTGCCATTGAAAAACGTCCAGAAATGTTTGAAGCTACTGACTGAATGAAAGGAGCTGGCATCTCACTCTCTTTGAATCTTCTTTATCATGCTAGGATTAGCAGGAAAAAGCAAAAAATTTCAGAATTGCACCTTGCAATGCGGAGAAATTACTGTTTGTGCATTTACAATATTCATTGATTTTTGCCATTGAAAAACATCATGTTATTCATATACCAGAAATGTTTGAAGCTACTGACTGAATGAAAAGAGCTGGCATCTCACTCTCTTTGAATCTTCTTTATCATGCTAAGAGGAGCAGGAAAAAGCAAAAAATTTCAGAATTGCACCTTGCAATGTGGAGATATTACTGTTTGTGCATTTACAATATTCATTGATTTTTGCCATTGAAAAACATCATGTTACTCATATACCAGAAATGTTTGAAGCTACTGACTGAATGAAAAGAGCTGGCATCTCACTCTCTTTGAATCTTCTTTATCATGCTAGGATTAGCAGGAAAAAGCAAAAAATTTCAGAATTGCACCTTGCAATGCGGAGAAATTACTGTTTGTGCATTTACAATATTCATTGATTTTTGCCATTGAAAAACATCATGTTATTCATATACCAGAAATGTTTGAAGCTACTGACTGAATGAAAAGAGCTGGCATCTCACTCTCTTTGAATCTTCTTTATCATGCTAAGAGGAGCAGGAAAAAGCAAAAAATTTCAGAATTGCACCTTGCAATGTGGAGATATTACTGTTTGTGCATTTACAATATTCATTGATTTTTGCCATTGAAAAACGTCCAGAAATGTTTGAAGCTACTGACTGAATGAAAGGAGCTGGCATCTCACTCTCTTTGAATCTTCTTTATCATGCTAGGATTAGCAGGAAAAAGCAAAAAATTTCAGAATTGCACCTTGCAATGCGGAGAAATTACTGTTTGTGCATTTACAATATTCATTGATTTTTGCCATTGAAAAACATCATGTTATTCATATACCAGAAATGTTTGAAGCTACTGACTGAATGAAAAGAGCTGGCATCTCACTCTCTTTGAATCTTCTTTATCATGCTAAGAGGAGCAGGAAAAAGCAAAAAATTTCAGAATTGCACCTTGCAATGTGGAGATATTACTGTTTGTGCATTTACAATATTCATTGATTTTTGCCATTGAAAAACGTCCAGAAATGTTTGAAGCTACTGACTGAATGAAAGGAGCTGGCATCTCACTCTCTTTGAATCTTCTTTATCATGCTAGGATTAGCAGGAAAAAGCAAAAAATTTCAGAATTGCACCTTGCAATGCGGAGAAATTACTGTTTGTGCATTTACAATATTCATTGATTTTTGCCATTGAAAAACATCATGTTATTCATATACCAGAAATGTTTGAAGCTACTGACTGAATGAAAAGAGCTGGCATCTCACTCTCTTTGAATCTTCTTTATCATGCTAAGAGGAGCAGGAAAAAGCAAAAAATTTCAGAATTGCACCTTGCAATGTGGAGATATTACTGTTTGTGCATTTACAATATTCATTGATTTTTGCCATTGAAAAACGTCCAGAAATGTTTGAAGCTACTGACTGAATGAAAGGAGCTGGCATCTCACTCTCTTTGAATCTTCTTTATCATGCTAGGATTAGCAGGAAAAAGCAAAAAATTTCAGAATTACACCTTGCAATGCGGAGAAATTACTGTTTGTGCATTTACAATATTCATTGATTTTTGCCATTGAAAAACATCATGTTATTCATATACCACAAATGTTTGAAGCTACTGACTGAATGAAAAGAGCTGGCATCTCACTCTCTTTGAATCTTCTTTATCATGCTAAGAGGAGCAGGAAAAAGCAAAAAATTTCAGAATTGCACCTTGCAATGTGGAGATATTACTGTTTGTGCATTTACAATATTCATTGATTTTTGCCATTGAAAAACGTCCAGAAATGTTTGAAGCTACTGACTGAATGAAAGGAGCTGGCATCTCACTCTCTTTGAATCTTCTTTATCATGCTAGGATTAGCAGGAAAAAGCAAAAAATTTCAGAATTGCACCTTGCAATGCGGAGAAATTACTGTTTGTGCATTTACAATATTCATTGATTTTTGCCATTGAAAAACATCATGTTATTCATATACCAGAAATGTTTGAAGCTACTGACTGAATGAAAAGAGCTGGCATCTCACTCTCTTTGAATCTTCTTTATCATGCTAAGAGGAGCAGGAAAAAGCAAAAAATTTCAGAATTGCACCTTGCAATGTGGAGATATTACTGTTTGTGCATTTACAATATTCATTGATTTTTGCCATTGAAAAACATCCAGAAATGTTTGAAGCTACTGACTGAATGAAAGGAGCTGGCATCTCACTCTCTTTGAATCTTCTTTATCATGCTAGGATTAGCAGGAAAAAGCAAAAAATTTCAGAATTGCACCTTGCAATGCGGAGAAATTACTGTTTGTGCATTTACAATATTCATTGATTTTTGCCATTGAAAAACATGTTATTCATATACCAGAAATGTTTGAAGCTACTGACTGAATGAAAAGAGCTGGCATCTCACTCTCTTTGAATCTTCTTTATCATGCTAAGAGGAGCAGGAAAAAGCAAAAGATTTCAGAATTGCACCTTGCAATGTGGAGATATTACTGTTTGTGCATTTACAATATTCATTGATTTTTGCCATTGAAAAACTTCCAGAAATGTTTGAAGCTACTGACTGACTGAAAGGAGCTGGCATCTCACTCTCTTTGAATCTTCTTTATCATGCTAGGATTAGCAGGAAAAAGCAAAAAATTTCAGAATTGCACCTTGCAATGCGGAGAAATTACTGTTTGTGCATTTACAATATTCATTGATTTTTGCCATTGAAAAACATCATGTTATTCATATACCAAAAATGTTTGAAGCTACTGACTGAATGAAAAGAGCTGGCATCTCACTCTCTTTGAATCTTCTTTATCATGCTAAGAGGAGCAGGAAAAAGCAAAAAATTTCAGAATTGCACCTTGCAATGTGGAGATATTACTGTTTGTGCATTTACAATATTCATTGATTTTTGCCATTGAAAAACGTCCAGAAATGTTTGAAGCTACTGACTGAATGAAAGGAGCTGGCATCTCACTCTCTTTGGATCTTCTTTATCATGTTAAGAGGAGCAGGAAAAAGCAAAAAATTTCAGAATTGCACCTTGCAATGTGGAGATATTACTGTTTGTGCATTTACAATATTCATTGATTTTTGCCATTGAAAAACATCATGTTATTCATATACCAGAAATGTTTGAAGCTACTGACTGAATGAAAAGAGCTGGCATCTCACTCTCTTTGAATCTTCTTTATCATGCTAAGAGGAGCAGGAAAAAGCAAAAAATTTCAGAATTGCACCTTGCAATGTGGAGATATTACTGTTTGTGCATTTACAATATTCATTGATTTTTGATATTGAAAAACGTCCAGAAATGTTTGAAGCTACTGACTGAATGAAAGGAGCTGGCATCTCACTCTCTTTGAATCTTCTTTATCATGCTAGGATTAGCAGGAAAAAGCAAAAAATTTCAGAATTGCACCTTGCAATGTGGAGATATTACTGTTTGTGCATTTACAATATTCATTGATTTTTGCCATTGAAAAACGTCCAGAAATGTTTGAAGCTACTGACTGAATGAAAGGAGCTGGCATCTCACTCTCTTTGAATCTTCTTTATCATGCTAGGATTAGCAGGAAAAAGCAAAAAATTTCAGAATTGCACCTTGCAATGCGGAGAAATTACTGTTTGTGCATTTACAATATTCATTGATTTTTGCCATTGAAAAACATCATGTTATTCATATACCAGAAATGTTTGAAGCTACTGACTGAATGAAAAGAGCTGGCATCTCACTCTCTTTGAATCTTCTTTATCATGCTAAGAGGAGCAGGAAAAAGCAAAAAATTTCAGAATTGCACCTTGCAATGTGGAGATATTACTGTTTGTGCATTTACAATATTCATTGATTTTTGCCATTGAAAAACGTCCAGAAATGTTTGAAGCTACTGACTGAATGAAAGGAGCTGGCATCTCACTCTCTTTGAATCTTCTTTATCATGCTAGGATTAGCAGGAAAAAGCAAAAAAATTTCAGAATTGCACCTTGCAATGTGGAGATATTACTGTTTGTGCATTTACAATATTCATTGATTTTTGCTATTGAAAAACGTCCAGAAATGTTTGAAGCTACTGACTGAATGAAAGGAGCTGGCATCTCACTCTCTTTGAATCTTCTTTATCATGCTAGGATTAGCAGGAAAAAGCAAAAAATTTCAGAATTGCACCTTGCAATGTGGAGATATTACTGTTTGTGCATTTACAATATTCATTGATTTTTGCCATTGAAAAACGTCCAGAAATGTTTGAAGCTACTGACTGAATGAAAGGAGCTGGCATCTCACTCTCTTTGAATCTTCTTTATCATGCTAGGATTAGCAGGAAAAAGCAAAAAATTTCAGAATTGCACCTTGCAATGCGGAGAAATTACTGTTTGTGCATTTACAATATTCATTGATTTTTGCCATTGAAAAATATCATGTTATTCATATACCAGAAATGTTTGAAGCTACTGACTGAATGAAAAGAGCTGGCATCTCACTCTCTTTGAATCTTCTTTATCATGCTAAGAGGAGCAGGAAAAAGCAAAAAATTTCAGAATTGCACCTTGCAATGTGGAGATATTACTGTTTGTGCATTTACAATATTCATTGATTTTTGCCATTGAAAAATGTCCAGAAATGTTTGAAGCTACTGACTGAATGAAAGGAGCTGGCATCTCACTCTCTTTGAATCTTCTTTATCATGCTAGGATTAGCAGGAAAAAGCAAAAAATTCCAGAATTGCCCCTTGCAATGCGGAGAAATTACTGTTTGTGCATTTACAATATTCATTGATTTTTGCCATTGAAAAACATCATGTTATTCATATACCAGAAATGTTTGAAGCTACTGACTGAATGAAAAGAGCTGGCATCTCACTCTCTTTGAATCTTCTTTATCATGCTAAGAGGAGCAGGAAAAAGCAAAAAATTTCAGAATTGCACATTGCAATGTGGAGATATTACTGTTTGTGCATTTACAATATTCATTGATTTTTGCCATTGAAAAACGTCCAGAAATGTTTGAAGCTACTGACTGAATGAAAGGAGCTGGCATCTCACTCTCTTTGAATCTTCTTTATCATGCTAGGATTAGCAGGAAAAAGCAAAAAATTTCAGAATTGCACCTTGCAATGCGGAGAAATTACTGTTTGTGCATTTACAATATTCATTGATTTTTGCCATTGAAAAACATCATGTTATTCATATACCAGAAATGTTTGAAGCTACTGACTGAATGAAAAGAGCTGACATCTCACTCTCTTTGAATCTTCTTTATCATGCTAAGAGGAGCAGGAAAAAGCAAAAAATTTCAGAATTGCACCTTGCAATGTGGAGATATTACTGTTTGTGCATTTACAATATTCATTGATTTTTGCCATTGAAAAACGTCCAGAAATGTTTGAAGCTACTGACTGAATGAAAGGAGCTGGCATCTCACTCTCTTTGAATCTTCTTTATCATGCTAGGATTAGCAGGAAAAAGCAAAAAATTTCAGAATTGCACCTTGCAATGCGGAGAAATTACTGTTTGTGCATTTACAATATTCATTGATTTTTGCCATTGAAAAACATCATGTTATTCATATACCAGAAATGTTTGAAGCTACTGACTGAATGAAAAGAGCTGGCATCTCACTCTCTTTGAATCTTCTTTATCATGCTAAGAGGAGCAGGAAAAAGCAAAAAATTTCAGAATTGCACCTTGCAATGTGGAGATATTACTGTTTGTGCATTTACAATATTCATTGATTTTTGCCATTGAAAAACGTCCAGAAATGTTTGAAGCTACTGACTGAATGAAAGGAGCTGGCATCTCACTCTCTTTGAATCTTCTTTATCATGCTAGGATTAGCAGGAAAAAGCAAAAAATTTCAGAATTGCACCTTGCAATGCGGAGAAATTACTGTTTGTGCATTTACAATATTCATTGATTTTTGCCATTGAAAAACATCATGTTATTCATATACCAGAAATGTTTGAAGCTACTGACTGAATGAAAAGAGCTGGCATCTCACTCTCTTTGAATCTTCTTTATCATGCTAAGAGGAGCAGGAAAAAGCAAAAAATTTCAGAATTGCACCTTGCAATGTGGAGATATTACTGTTTGTGCATTTACAATATTCATTGATTTTTGCCATTGAAAAACGTCCAGAAATGTTTGAAGCTACTGACTGAATGAAAGGAGCTGGCATCTCACTCTCTTTGAATCTTCTTTATCATGCTAGGATTAGCAGGAAAAAGCAAAAAATTTCAGAATTGCACCTTGCAATGCGGAGAAATTACTGTTTGTGCATTTACAATATTCATTGATTTTTGCCATTGAAAAACATCATGTTATTCATATACCAGAAATGTTTGAAGCTACTGACTGAATGAAAAGAGCTGGCATCTCACTCTCTTTGAATCTTCTTTATCATGCTAAGAGGAGCAGGAAAAAGCAAAAAATTTCAGAATTGCACCTTGCAATGTGGAGATATTACTGTTTGTGCATTTACAATATTCATTGAATTTTGCCATTGAAAAATGTCCAGAAATGTTTGAAGCTACTGACTGAATGAAAGGAGCTGGCATCTCACTCTCTTTGAATCTTCTTTATCATGCTAGGATTAGCAGGAAAAAGCAAAAAATTCCAGAATTGCCCCTTGCAATGCGGAGAAATTACTGTTTGTGCATTTACAATATTCATTGATTTTTGCCATTGAAAAACATCATGTTATTCATATACCAGAAATGTTTGAAGCTACTGACTGAATGAAAAGAGCTGGCATCTCACTCTCTTTGAATCTTCTTTATCATGCTAAGAGGAGCAGGAAAAAGCAAAAAATTTCAGAATTGCACATTGCAATGTGGAGATATTACTGTTTGTGCATTTACAATATTCATTGATTTTTGCCATTGAAAAACGTCCAGAAATGTTTGAAGCTACTGACTGAATGAAAGGAGCTGGCATCTCATTCTCTTTGAATCTTCTTTATCATGCTAGGATTAGCAGGAAAAAGCAAAAAATTTCAGAATTGCACCTTGCAATGCGGAGAAATTACTGTTTGTGCATTTACAATATTCATTGATTTTTGCCTTTGAAAAACATCATGTTATTCATATACCAGAAATGTTTGAAGCTACTGACTGAATGAAAAGAGCTGACATCTCACTCTCTTTGAATCTTCTTTATCATGCTAAGAGGAGCAGGAAAAAGCAAAAAATTTCAGAATTGCACCTTGCAATGTGGAGATATTACTGTTTGTGCATTTACAATATTCATTGATTTTTGCCATTGAAAAACGTCCAGAAATGTTTGAAGCTACTGACTGAATGAAAGGAGCTGGCATCTCACTCTCTTTGAATCTTCTTTATCAAGCTAGGATTAGCAGGAAAAAGCAAAAAATTTCAGAATTGCACCTTGCAATGCGGAGAAATTACTGTTTGTGCATTTACAATATTCATTGATTTTTGCCATTGAAAAACATCATGTTATTCATATACCAGAAATGTTTGAAGCTACTGACTGAATGAAAAGAGCTGGCATCTCACTCTCTTTGAATCTTCTTTATCATGCTAAGAGGAGCAGGAAAAAGCAAAAAATTTCAGAATTGCACCTTGCAATGTGGAGATATTACTGTTTGTGCATTTACAATATTCATTGATTTTTGCCATTGAAAAACGTCCAGAAATGTTTGAAGCTACTGACTGAATGAAAGGAGCTGGCATCTCACTCTCTTTGAATCTTCTTTATCATGCTAGGATTAGCAGGAAAAAGCAAAAAATTTCAGAATTGCACCTTGCAATGCGGAGAAATTACTGTTTGTGCATTTACAATATTCATTGATTTTTGCCATTGAAAAACATCATGTTATTCATATACCAGAAATGTTTGAAGCTACTGACTGAATGAAAAGAGCTGGCATCTCACTCTCTTTGAATCTTCTTTATCATGCTAAGAGGAGCAGGAAAAAGCAAAAAATTTCAGAATTGCACCTTGCAATGTGGAGATATTACTGTTTGTGCATTTACAATATTCATTGATTTTTGCCATTGAAAAACATCATGTTATTCATATACCAGAAATGTTTGAAGCTACTGACTGAATGAAAAGAGCTGGCATCTCACTCTCTTTGAATCTTCTTTATCATGCTAAGAGGAGCAGGAAAAAGCAATAAATTTCAGAATTGCACCTTGCAATGTGGAGATATTACTGTTTGTGCATTTACAATATTCATTGATTTTTGATATTGAAAAACGTCCAGAAATGTTTGAAGCTACTGACTGAATGAAAGGAGCTGGCATCTCACTCTCTTTGAATCTTCTTTATCATGCTAGGATTAGCAGGAAAAAGCAAAAAATTTCAGAATTGCACCTTGCAATGTGGAGATATTACTGTTTGTGCATTTACAATATTCATTGATTTTTGCCATTGAAAAACGTCCAGAAATGTTTGAAGCTACTGACTGAATGAAAGGAGCTGGCATCTCACTCTCTTTGAATCTTCTTTATCATGCTAGGATTAGCAGGAAAAAGCAAAAAATTTCAGAATTGCACCTTGCAATGCGGAGAAATTACTGTTTGTGCATTTACAATATTCATTGATTTTTGCCATTGAAAAACATCATGTTATTCATATACCAGAAATGTTTGAAGCTACTGACTGAATGAAAAGAGCTGGCATCTCACTCTCTTTGAATCTTCTTTATCATGCTAAGAGGAGCAGGAAAAAGCAAAAAATTTCAGAATTGCACCTTGCAATGTGGAGATATTACTGTTTGTGCATTTACAATATTCATTGATTTTTGCCATTGAAAAACGTCCAGAAATGTTTGAAGCAACTGACTGAATGAAAGGAGCTGGCATCTCACTCTCTTTGAATCTTCTTTATCATGCTAGGATTAGCAGGAAAAAGCAAAAAATTTCAGAATTGCACCTTGCAATGTGGAGATATTACTGTTTGTGCATTTACAATATTCATTGATTTTTGCCATTGAAAAACGTCCAGAAATGTTTGAAGCTACTGACTGAATGAAAGGAGCTGGCATCTCACTCTCTTTGAATCTTCTTTATCATGCTAGGATTAGCAGGAAAAAGCAAAAAATTTCAGAATTGCACCTTGCAATGTGGAGATATTACTGTTTGTGCATTTACAATATTCATTGATTTTTGCCATTGAAAAACGTCCAGAAATGTTTGAAGCTACTGACTGAATGAAAGGAGCTGGCATCTCACTCTCTTTGAATCTTCTTTATTATTGCTAGGATTAGCAGGAAAAAGCAAAAAATTTCAGAATTGCACCTTGCAATGCGGAGAAATTACTGTTTGTGCATTTACAATATTCATTGATTTTTGCCATTGAAAAATATCATGTTATTCATATACCAGAAATGTTTGAAGCTACTGACTGAATGAAAAGAGCTGGCATCTCACTCTCTTTGAATCTTCTTTATCATGCTAAGAGGAGCAGGAAAAAGCAAAAAATTTCAGAATTGCACCTTGCAATGTGGAGATATTACTGTTTGTGCATTTACAATATTCATTGATTTTTGCCATTGAAAAATGTCCAGAAATGTTTGAAGCTACTGACTGAATGAAAGGAGCTGGCATCTCACTCTCTTTGAATCTTCTTTATCATGCTAGGATTAGCAGGAAAAAGCAAAAAATTTCAGAATTGCACCTTGCAATGCGGAGAAATTACTGTTTGTGCATTTACAATATTCATTGATTTTTGCCATTGAAAAACATCATGTTATTCATATACCAGAAATGTTTGAAGCTACTGACTGAATGAAAAGAGCTGACATCTCACTCTCTTTGAATCTTCTTTATCATGCTAAGAGGAGCAGGAAAAAGCAAAAAATTTCAGAATTGCACCTTGCAATGTGGAGATATTACTGTTTGTGCATTTACAATATTCATTGATTTTTGCCATTGAAAAACGTCCAGAAATGTTTGAAGCTACTGACTGAATGAAAGGAGCTGGCATCTCACTCTCTTTGAATCTTCTTTATCATTCTAGGATTAGCAGGAAAAAGCAAAAAATTTCAGAATTGCACCTTGCAATGCGGAGAAATTATTGTTTGTGCATTTACAATATTCATTGATTTTTGCCATTGAAAAACATCATGTTATTCATATACCAGAAATGTTTGAAGCTACTGACTGAATGAAAAGAGCTGGCATCTCACTCTCTTTGAATCTTCTTTATCATGCTAAGAGGAGCAGGAAAAAGCAAAAAATTTCAGAATTGCACCTTGCAATGTGGAGATATTACTGTTTGTGCATTTACAATATTCATTGATTTTTGCCATTGAAAAACGTCCAGAAATGTTTGAAGCTACTGACTGAATGAAAGGAGCTGGCATCTCACTCTCTTTGAATCTTCTTTATCATGCTAGGATTAGCAGGAAAAAGCAAAAAATTTCAGAATTGCACCTTGCAATGCGGAGAAATTACTGTTTGTGCATTTACAATATTCATTGATTTTTGCCATTGAAAAACATCATGTTATTCATATACCAGAAATGTTTGAAGCTACTGACTGAATGAAAAGAGCTGGCATCTCACTCTCTTTGAATCTTCTTTATCATGCTAAGAGGAGCAGGAAAAAGCAAAAAATTTCAGAATTGCACCTTGCAATGTGGAGATATTACTGTTTGTGCATTTACAATATTCATTGATTTTTGCCATTGAAAAACGTCCAGAAATGTTTGAAGCTACTGACTGAATGAAAGGAGCTGGCATCTCACTCTCTTTGAATCTTCTTTATCATGCTAGGATTAGCAGGAAAAAGCAAAAAATTTCAGAATTGCACCTTGCAATGCGGAGAAATTACTGTTTGTGCATTTACAATATTCATTGATTTTTGCCATTGAAAAACATCATGTTATTCATATACCAGAAATGTTTGAAGCTACTGACTGAATGAAAAGAGCTGGCATCTCACTCTCTTTGAATCTTCTTTATCATGCTAAGAGGAGCAGGAAAAAGCAAAAAATTTCAGAATTGCACCTTGCAATGTGGAGATATTACTGTTTGTGCATTTACAATATTCATAGATTTTTGCCATTGAAAAACGTCCAGAAATGTTTGAAGCTACTGACTGAATGAAAGGAGCTGGCATCTCACTCTCTTTGAATCTTCTTTATCATGCTAGGATTAGCAGGAAAAAGCAAAAAATTTCAGAATTGCACCTTGCAATGCGGAGAAATTACTGTTTGTGCATTTACAATATTCATTGATTTTTGCCATTGAAAAACATCATGTTATTCATATACCAGAAATGTTTGAAGCTACTGACTGAATGAAAAGAGCTGGCATCTCACTCTCTTTGAATCTTCTTTATCATGCTAAGAGGAGCAGGAAAAAGCAAAAAATTTCAGAATTGCACCTTGCAATGTGGAGATATTACTGTTTGTGCATTTACAATATTCATTGATTTTTGCCATTGAAAAACGTCCAGAAATGTTTGAAGCTACTGACTGAATGAAAGGAGCTGGCATCTCACTCTCTTTGAATCTTCTTTATCATGCTAGGATTAGCAGGAAAAAGCAAAATATTTCAGAATTGCACCTTGCAATGCGGAGAAATTACTGTTTGTGCATTTACAATATTCATTGATTTTTGCCATTGAAAAACATCATGTTATTCATATACCAGAAATGTTTGAAGCTACTGACTGAATGAAAAGAGCTGGCATCTCACTCTCTTTGAATCTTCTTTATCATGCTAAGAGGAGCAGGAAAAAGCAAAAAATTTCAGAATTGCGCCTTGCAATGTGGAGATATTACTGTTTGTGCATTTACAATATTCATTGATTTTTGCCATTGAAAAACGTCCAGAAATGTTTGAAGCTACTGACTGAATGAAAGGAGCTGGCATCTCACTCTCTTTGAATCTTCTTTATCATGCTAGGATTAGCAGGAAAAAGCAAAAAATTTCAGAATTGCACCTTGCACTGCGGAGAAATTACTGTTTGTGCATTTACAATATTCATTGATTTTTGCCATTGAAAAACATCATGTTATTCATATACCAGAAATGTTTGAAGCTACTGACTGAATGAAAAGAGCTGGCATCTCACTCTCTTTGAATCTTCTTTATCATGCTAAGAGGAGCAGGAAAAAGCAAAAAATTTCAGAATTGCACCTTGCAATGTGGAGATATTACTGTTTGTGCATTTACAAGATTCATTGATTTTTGCCATTGAAAAACGTCCAGAAATGTTTGAAGCTACTGACTGAATGAAAGGAGCTGGCATCTCACTCTCTTTGAATCTTCTTTATCATGCTAGGATTAGCAGGAAAAAGCAAAAAATTTCAGAATTGCACCTTGCAATGCGGAGAAATTACTGTTTGTGCATTTACAATATTCATTGATTTTTGCCATTGAAAAACATCATGTTATTCATATACCAGAAATGCTTGAAGCTACTGATTGAATGAAAAGAGCTGACATCTCACTCTCTTTGAATCTTCTTTATCATGCTAAGAGGAGCAGGAAAAAGCAAAAAATTTCAGAATTGCACCTTGCAATGTGGAGATATTACTGTTTGTGCATTTACAATATTCATTGATTTTTGCCATTGAAAAACGTCCAGAAATGTTTGAAGCTACTGACTGAATGAAAGGAGCTGGCATCTCACTCTCTTTGAATCTTCTTTATCATCCTAGGATTAGCAGGAAAAAGCAAAAAATTTCAGAATTGCACCTTGCAATGCGGAGAAATTACTGTTTGTGCATTTACAATATTCATTGATTTTTGCCATTGAAAAACATCATGTTATTCATATACCAGAAATGTTTGAAGCTACTGACTGAATGAAAAGAGCTGGCATCTCACTCTCTTTGAATCTTCTTTATCATGCTAAGAGGAGCAGGAAAAAGCAAAAAATTTCAGAATTGCACCTTGCAATGTGGAGATATTACTGTTTGTGCATTTTCAATATTCATTGATTTTTGCAATTGAAAAATGTCCAGAAATGTTTGAAGCTACTGACTGAATGAAAGGAGCTGGCATCTCACTCTCTTTCAATCTTCTTTATCATGCTAGGATTAGCAGGAAAAAGCAAAAAATTTCAGAATTGCACCTTGCAATGCGGAGAAATTACTGTTTGTGCATTTACAATATTCATTGATTTTTGCCATTGAAAAATATCATGTTATTCATATACCAGAAATGTTTGAAGCTACTGACTGAATGAAAAGAGCTGGCATCTCACTCTCTTTGAATCTTCTTTATCATGCTAAGAGGAGCAGGAAAAAGCAAAAAATTTCAGAATTGCACCTTGCAATGTAGAGATATTACTGTTTGTGCATTTACAATATTCATTGATTTTTGCCATTGAAAAATATCCAGAAATGTTTGAAGCCACTGACTGAATGAAAGGAGCTGGCATCTCACTCTCTTTGAATCTTCTTTATCATGCTAGGATTAGCAGGAAAAAGCAAAAAATTCCAGAATTGCCCCTTGCAATGCGGAGAAATTACTGTTTGTGCATTTACAATATTCATTGATTTTTGCCATTGAAAAACATCATGTTATTCATATACCAGAAATGTTTGAAGCTACTGACTGAATGAAAAGAGCTGGCATCTCACTCTCTTTGAATCTTCTTTATCATGCTAAGAGGAGCAGGAAAAAGCAAAAAATTTCAGAATTGCACATTGCAATGTGGAGATATTACTGTTTGTGCATTTACAATATTCATTGATTTTTGCCATTGAAAAACGTCCAGAAATGTTTGAAGCTACTGACTGAATGAAAGGAGCTGGCATCTCACTCTCTTTGAATCTTCTTTATCATGCTAGGATTAGCAGGAAAAAGCAAAAAATTTCAGAATTGCACCTTGCAATGCGGAGAAATTACTGTTTGTGCATTTACAATATTCATTGATTTTTGCCATTGAAAAACATCATGTTATTCATATACCAGAAATGTTTGAAGCTACTGACTGAATGAAAAGAGCTGACATCTCACTCTCTTTGAATCTTCTTTATCATGCTAAGAGGAGCAGGAAAAAGCAAAAAATTTCAGAATTGCACCTTGCAATGTGGAGATATTACTGTTTGTGCATTTACAATATTCATTGATTTTTGCCATTGAAAAACGTCCAGAAATGTTTGAAGCTACTGACTGAATGAAAGGAGCTGGCATCTCACTCTCTTTGAATCTTCTTTATCATGCTAGGATTAGCAGGAAAAAGCAAAAAATTTCAGAATTGCACCTTGCAATGCGGAGAAATTACTGTTTGTGCATTTACAATATTCATTGATTTTTGCCATTGAAAAACATCATGTTATTCATATACCAGAAATGTTTGAAGCTACTGACTGAATGAAAAGAGCTGGCATCTCACTCTCTTTGAATCTTCTTTATCATGCTAAGAGGAGCAGGAAAAAGCAAAAAAATTCAGAATTGCACCTTGCAATGTGGAGATATTACTGTTTGTGCATTTACAATATTCATTGATTTTTGCCATTGAAAAACGTCCAGAAATGTTTGAAGCTACTGACTGAATGAAAGGAGCTGGCATCTCACTCTCTTTGAATCTTCTTTATCATGCTAGGATTAGCAGGAAAAAGCAAAAAATTTCAGAATTGCACCTTGCAATGCGGAGAAATTACTGTTTGTGCATTTACAATATTCATTGATTTTTGCCATTGAAAAACATCATGTTATTCATATACCAGAAATGTTTGAAGCTACTGACTGAATGAAAAGAGCTGGCATCTCACTCTCTTTGAATCTTCTTTATCATGCTAAGAGGAGCAGGAAAAAGCAAAAAATTTCAGAATTGCACCTTGCAATGTGGAGATATTACTGTTTGTGCATTTACAATATTCATTGATTTTTGCCATTGAAAAACGTCCAGAAATGTTTGAAGCTACTGACTGAATGAAAGGAGCTGGCATCTCACTCTCTTTGAATCTTCTTTATCATGCTAGGATTAGCAGGAAAAAGCAAAAAATTTCAGAATTGCACCTTGCAATGCGGAGAAATTACTGTTTGTGCATTTACAATATTCATTGATTTTTGCCATTGAAAAACATCATGTTATTCATATACCAGAAATGTTTGAAGCTACTGACTGAATGAAAAGAGCTGGCATCTCACTCTCTTTGAATCTTCTTTATCATGCTAAGAGGAGCAGGAAAAAGCAAAAAATTTCAGAATTGCACCTTGCAGTGTGGAGATATTACTGTTTGTGCATTTACAATATTCATTGATTTTTGCCATTGAAAAACGTCCAGAAATGTTTGAAGCTACTGACTGAATGAAAGGAGCTGGCATCTCACTCTCTTTGAATCTTCTTTATCATGCTAGGATTAGCAGGAAAAAGCAAAAAATTTCAGAATTGAACCTTGCAATGCGGAGAAATTACTGTTTGTGCATTTACAATATTCATTGATTTTTGCCATTGAAAAACATCATGTTATTCATATACCAGAAATGTTTGAAGCTACTGACTGAATGAAAAGAGCTGGCATCTCACTCTCTTTGAATCTTCTTTATCATGCTAAGAGGAGCAGGAAAAAGCAAAAAATTTCAGAATTGCACCTTGCAATGTGGAGATATTACTGTTTGTGCATTTACAACATTCATTGATTTTTGCCATTGAAAAACGTCCAGAAATGTTTGAAGCTACTGACTGAATGAAAGGAGCTGGCATCTCACTCTCTTTGAATCTTCTTTATCATGCTAGGATTAGCAGGAAAAAGCAAAAAATTTCAGAATTGCACCTTGCAATGCGGAGAAATTACTGTTTGTGCATTTACAATATTCATTGATTTTTGCCATTGAAAAACATCATGTTATTCATATACCAGAAATGTTTGAAGCTACTGACTGAATGAAAAGAGCTGGCATCTCACTCTCTTTGAATCTTCTTTATCATGCTAAGAGGAGCAGGAAAAAGCAAAAAATTTCAGAATTGCACCTTGCAATGTGGAGATATTACTGTTTGTGCATTTACAATATTCATTGATTTTTGCCATTGAAAAACGTCCAGAAATGTTTGAAGCTACTGACTGAATGAAAGGAGCTGGCATCTCACTCTCTTTGAATCTTCTTTATCATGCTAGGATTAGCAGGAAAAAGCAAAAAATTTCAGAATTGCACCTTGCAATGCGGAGAAATTACTGTTTGTGCATTTACAATATTCATTGATTTTTGCCATTGAAAAACATCCTGTTATTCATATACCAGAAATGTTTGAAGCTACTGACTGAATGAAAAGAGCTGACATCTCACTCTCTTTGAATCTTCTTTATCATGCTAAGAGGAGCAGGAAAAAGCAAAAAATTTCAGAATTGCACCTTGCAATGTGGAGATATTACTGTTTGTGCATTTACAATATTCATTGATTTTTGCCATTGAAAAACGTCCAGAAATGTTTGAAGCTACTGACTGAATGAAAGGAGCTGGCATCTCACTCTCTTTGAATCTTCTTTATCATCCTAGGATTAGCAGGAAAAAGCAAAAAATTTCAGAATTGCACCTTGCAATGCGGAGAAATTACTGTTTGTGCATTTACAATATTCATTGATTTTTGCCATTGAAAAACATCATGTTATTCATATACCAGAAATGTTTGAAGCTACTGACTGAATGAAAAGAGGTGGCATCTCACTCTCTTTGAATCTTCTTTATCATGCTAAGAGGAGCAGGAAAAAGCAAAAAATTTCAGAATTGCACCTTGCAATGTGGAGATATTACTGTTTGTGCATTTTCAATATTCATTGATTTTTGCCATTGAAAAATGTCCAGAAATGTTTGAAGCTACTGACTGAATGAAAGGAGCTGGCATCTCACTCTCTTTCAATCTTCTTTATCATGCTATTATTAGCAGGAAAAAGCAAAAAATTTCAGAATTGCACCTTGCAATGCGGAGAAATTACTGTTTGTGCATTTACAATATTCATTGATTTTTGCCATTGAAAAACATCATGTTATTCATATACCAGAAATGTTTGAAGCTACTGACTGAATGAAAAGAGCTGGCATCTCACTCTCTTTGAATCTTCTTTATCATGCTAAGAGGAGCAGGAAAAAGCAAAAAATTTCAGAATTGCACCTTGCAATGTGGAGATATTACTGTTTGTGCATTTACAATATTCATTGATTTTTGCCATTGAAAAACGTCCAGAAATGTTTGAAGCTACTGACTGAATGAAAGGAGCTGGCATCTCACTCTCTTTGAATCTTCTTTATCATGCTAGGATTAGCAGGAAAAAGCAAAAAATTTCAGAATTGCACCTTGCAATGCGGAGAAATTACTGTTTGTGCATTTACAATATTCATTGATTTTTGCCATTGAAAAACATCATGTTATTCATATACCAGAAATGTTTGAAGCTACTGACTGAATGAAAAGAGCTGGCATCTCACTCTCTTTGAATCTTCTTTATCATGCTAAGAGGAGCAGGAAAAAGCAAAAAAATTCAGAATTGCACCTTGCAGTGTGGAGATATTACTGTTTGTGCATTTACAATATTCATTGATTTTTGCCATTGAAAAACGTCCAGAAATGTTTGAAGCTACTGACTGAATGAAAGGAGCTGGCATCTCACTCTCTTTGAATCTTCTTTATCATGCTAGGATTAGCAGGAAAAAGCAAAAAATTTCAGAATTGCACCTTGCAATGCGGAGAAATTACTGTTTGTGCATTTACAATATTCATTGATTTTTGCCATTGAAAAACATCATGTTATTCATATACCAGAAATGTTTGAAGCTACTGACTGAATGAAAAGAGCTGGCATCTCACTCTCTTTGAATCTTCTTTATCATGCTAAGAGGAGCAGGAAAAAGCAAAAAATTTCAGAATTGCACCTTGCAATGTGGAGATATTACTGTTTGTGCATTTACAACATTCATTGATTTTTGCCATTGAAAAACGTCCAGAAATGTTTGAAGCTACTGACTGAATGAAAGGAGCTGGCATCTCACTCTCTTTGAATCTTCTTTATCATGCTAGGATTAGCAGGAAAAAGCAAAAAATTTCAGAATTGCACCTTGCAATGCGGAGAAATTACTGTTTGTGCATTTACAATATTCATTGATTTTTGCCATTGAAAAACATCATGTTATTCATATACCAGAAATGTTTGAAGCTACTGACTGAATGAAAAGAGCTGGCATCTCACTCTCTTTGAATCTTCTTTATCATGTTAAGAGGAGCAGGAAAAAGCAAAAAATTTCAGAATTGCACCTTGCAATGTGGAGATATTACTGTTTGTGCATTTACACTATTCATTGATTTTTGCCATTGAAAAACGTCCAGAAATGTTTGAAGCTACTGACTGAATGAAAGGAGCTGGCATCTCACTCTCTTTGAATCTTCTTTATCATGCTAGGATTAGCAGGAAAAAGCAAAAAATTTCAGAATTGCACCTTGCAATGCGGAGAAATTACTGTTTGTGCATTTACAATATTCATTGATTTTTGCCATTGAAAAACATCATGTTATTCATATACCAGAAATGTTTGAAGCTACTGACTGAATGAAAAGAGCTGACATCTCACTCTCTTTGAATCTTCTTTATCATGCTAAGAGGAGCAGGAAAAAGCAAAAAATTTCAGAATTGCACCTTGCAATGTGGAGATATTACTGTTTGTGCATTTACAATATTCATTGATTTTTGCCATTGAAAAACGTCCAGAAATGTTTGAAGCTACTGACTGAATGAAAGGAGCTGGCATCTCACTGTATTTGAATCTTCTTTATCATCCTAGGATTAGCAGGAAAAAGCAAAAAATTTCAGAATTGCACCTTGCAATGCGGAGAAATTACTGTTTGTGCATTTACAATATTCATTGATTTTTGCCATTGAAAAACATCATGTTATTCATATACCAGAAATGTTTGAAGCTACTGACTGAATGAAAAGAGCTGGCATCTCACTCTCTTTGAATCTTCTTTATCATGCTAAGAGGAGCAGGAAAAAGCAAAAAATTTCAGAATTGCACCTTGCAATGTGGAGATATTACTGTTTGTGCATTTTCAATATTCATTGATTTTTGCCATTGAAAAATGTCCAGAAATGTTTGAAGCTACTGACTGAATGAAAGGAGCTGGCATCTCACTCTCTTTCAATCTTCTTTATCATGCTAGGATTAGCAGGAAAAAGCAAAAAATTTCAGAATTGCACCTTGCAATGCGGAGAAATTACTGTTTGTGCATTTACAATATTCATTGATTTTTGCCATTGAAAAACATCATGTTATTCATATACCAGAAATGTTTGAAGCTACTGACTGAATGAAAAGAGCTGGCATCTCACTCTCTTTGAATCTTCTTTATCATGCTAAGAGGAGCAGGAAAAAGCAAAAAATTTCAGAATTGCACCTTGCAATGTGGAGATATTACTGTTTGTGCATTTACAATATTCATTGATTTTTGCCATTGAAAAACGTCCAGAAATGTTTGAAGCTACTGACTGAATGAAAGGAGCTGGCATCTCACTCTCTTTCAATCTTCTTTATCATGCTAGGATTAGCAGGAAAAAGCAAAAAATTTCAGAATTGCACCTTGCAATGCGGAGAAATTACTGTTTGTGCATTTACAATATTCATTGATTTTTGCCATTGAAAAACATCATGTTATTCATATACCAGAAATGTTTGAAGCTACTGACTGAATGAAAAGAGCTGGCATCTCACTCTCTTTGAATCTTCTTTATCATGCTAAGAGGAGCAGGAAAAAGCAAAAAATTTCAGAATTGCACCTTGCAATGTGGAGATATTACTGTTTGTGCATTTACAATATTCATTGATTTTTGCCATTGAAAAACGTCCAGAAATGTTTGAAGCTACTGACTGAATGAAAGGAGCTGGCATCTCACTCTCTTTGAATCTTCTTTATCATGCTAGGATTAGCAGGAAAAAGCAAAAAATTTCAGAATTGCACCTTGCAATGCGGAGAAATTACTGTTTGTGCATTTACAATATTCATTGATTTTTGCCATTGAAAAACATCATGTTATTCATATACCAGAAATGTTTGAAGCTACTGACTGAATGAAAAGAGCTGGCATCTCACTCTCTTTGAATCTTCTTTATCATGCTAAGAGGAGCAGGAAAAAGCAAAAAATTTCAGAAATGCACCTTGCAATGTGGAGATATTACTGTTTGTGCATTTACAATATTCATTGATTTTTGCCATTGAAAAACATCATGTTATTCATATACCAGAAATGTTTGAAGCTACTGACTGAATGAAAGGAGCTGGCATCTCACTCTCTTTCAATCTTCTTTATCATGCTAGGATTAGCAGGAAAAAGCAAAAAATTTCAGAATTGCACCTTGCAATGCGGAGAAATTACTGTTTGTGCATTTACAATATTCATTGATTTTTGCCATTGAAAAACATCATGTTATTCATATACCAGAAATGTTTGAAGCTACTGACTGAATGAAAAGAGCTGGCATCTCACTCTCTTTGAATCTTCTTTATCATGCTAAGAGGAGCAGGAAAAAGCAAAAAATTTCAGAATTGCACCTTGCAATGTGGAGATATTACTGTTTGTGCATTTACAATATTCATTGATTTTTGCCATTGAAAAACGTCCAGAAATGTTTGAAGCTACTGACTGAATGAAAGGAGCTGGCATCTCACTCTCTTTGAATCTTCTTTATCATGCTAGGATTAGCAGGAAAAAGCAAAAAATTTCAGAATTGCACCTTGCAATGCGGAGAAATTACTGTTTGTGCATTTACAATATTCATTGATTTTTGCCATTGAAAAACATCATGTTATTCATATACCAGAAATGTTTGAAGCTACTGACTGAATGAAAAGAGCTGGCATCTCACTCTCTTTGAATCTTCTTTATCATGCTAAGAGGAGCAGGAAAAAGCAAAAAATTTCAGAATTGCACCTTGCAATGTGGAGATATTACTGTTTGTGCATTTACAATATTCATTGATTTTTGCCATTGAAAAACGTCCAGAAATGTTTGAAGCTACTGACTGAATGAAAGGAGCTGGCATCTCACTCTCTTTGAATCTTCTTTATCATGCTAGGATTAGCAGGAAAAAGCAAAAAATTTCAGAATTGCACCTTGCAATGCGGAGAAATTACTGTTTGTGCACTTACAATATTCATTGATTTTTGCCATTGAAAAACATCATGTTATTCATATACCAGAAATGTTTGAAGCTACTGACTGAATGAAAAGAGCTGGCATCTCACTCTCTTTGAATCTTCTTTATCATGCTAAGAGGAGCAGGAAAAAGCAAAAAATTTCAGAAATGCACCTTGCAATGTGGAGATATTACTGTTTGTGCATTTACAATATTCATTGATTTTTGCCATTGAAAAACGTCCAGAAATGTTTGAAGCTACTGACTGAATGAAAGGAGCTGGCATCTCACTCTCTTTGAATCTTCTTTATCATGCTAGGATTAGCAGGAAAAAGCAAAAAATTTCCGAATTGCACCCTGCAATGCGGAGCAATTACTGTTTGTGCATTTACAATATTCATTGATTTTTGCCATTGAAAAACATCATGTTATTCATATACCAGAAATGTTTGAAGCTACTGACTGAATGAAAAGAGCTGGCATCTCACTCTCTTTGAATCTTCTTTATCATGCTAAGAGGAGCAGGAAAAAGCAAAAAATTTCAGAATTGCACCTTGCAATGTGGAGATATTACTGTTTGTGCATTTACAATATTCATTGATTTTTGCCATTGAAAAACGTCCAGAAATGTTTGAAGCTACTGACTGAATGAAAGGAGCTGGCATCTCACTCTCTTTCAATCTTCTTTATCATGCTAGGATTAGCAGGAAAAAGCAAAAAATTTCAGAATTGCACCTTGCAATGCGGAGAAATTACTGTTTGTGCATTTACAATATTCATTGATTTTTGCCATTGAAAAACATCATGTTATTCATATACCAGAAATGTTTGAAGCTACTGACTGAATGAAAAGAGCTGGCATCTCAATATCTTTGAATCTTCTTTATCATGCTAAGAGGAGCAGGAAAAAGCAAAAAATTTCAGAATTGCACCTTGCAATGTGGAGATATTACTGTTTGTGCATTTACAATATTCATTGATTTTTGCCATTGAAAAACGTCCAGAAATGTTTGAAGCTACTGACTGAATGAAAGGAGCTGGCATCTCACTCTCTTTGAATCTTCTTTATCATGCTAGGATTAGCAGGAAAAAGCAAAAAATTTCAGAATTGCACCTTGCAATGCGGAGAAATTACTGTTTGTGCATTTACAATATTCATTGATTTTTGCCATTGAAAAACATCATGTTATTCATATACCAGAAATGTTTGAAGCTACTGACTGAATGAAAAGAGCTGGCATCTCACTCTCTTTGAATCTTCTTTATCATGCTAAGAGGAGCAGGAAAAAGCAAAAAATTTCAGAATTGCACCTTGCAATGTGGAGATATTACTGTTTGTGCATTTACAATATTCATTGATTTTTGCCATTGAAAAACGTCCAGAAATGTTTGAAGCTACTGACTGAATGAAAGGAGCTGGCATCTCACTCTCTTTGAATCTTCTTTATCATGCTAGGATTAGCAGGAAAAAGCAAAAAATTTCAGAATTGCACCTTGCAATGCGGAGAAATTACTGTTTGTGCATTTACAATATTCATTGATTTTTGCCATTGAAAAACATTATGTTATTCATATACCAGAAATGTTTGAAGCTACTGACTGAATGAAAAGAGCTGGCATCTCAATATCTTTGAATCTTCTTTATCATGCTAAGAGGAGCAGGAAAAAGCAAAAAATTTCAGAATTGCACCTTGCAATGTGGAGATATTACTGTTTGTGCATTTACAATATTCATTGATTTTTGCCATTGAAAAACGTCCAGAAATGTTTGAAGCTACTGACTGAATGAAAGGAGCTGGCATCTCACTCTCTTTGAATCTTCTTTATCATGCTAGGATTAGCAGGAAAAAGCAAAAAATTTCAGAATTGCACCTTGCAATGCGGAGAAATTACTGTTTGTGCATTTACAATATTCATTGATTTTTGCCATTGAAAAACATCATGTTATTCATATACCAGAAATGTTTGAAGCTACTGACTGAATGAAAAGAGCTGGCATCTCACTCTCTTTGAATCTTCCTTATCATGCTAAGAGGAGCAGGAAAAAGCAAAAAATTTCAGAATTGCACCTTGCAATGTGGAGATATTACTGTTTGTGCATTTACAATATTCATTGATTTTTGCCATTGAAAAACGTCCAGAAATGTTTGAAGCTACTGACTGAATGAAAGGAGCTGGCATCTCACTCTCTTTGAATCTTCTTTATCATGCTAGGATTAGCAGGAAAAAGCAAAAAATTTCAGAATTGCACCTTGCAATGCGGAGAAATTACTGTTTGTGCATTTACAATATTCATTGATTTTTGCCATTGAAAAACATCATGTTATTCATATACCAGAAATGTTTGAAGCTACTGACTGAATGAAAAGATCTGGCATCTCACTCTCTTTGAATCTTCTTTATCATGTTAAGAGGAGCAGGAAAAAGCAAAAAATTTCAGAATTGCACCTTGCAATGTGGAGATATTACTGTTTGTGCATTTACAATATTCATTGATTTTTGCCATTGAAAAACGTCCAGAAATGTTTGAAGCTACTGACTGAATGAAAGGAGCTGGCATCTCACTCTCTTTGAATCTTCTTTATCATGCTAGGATTAGCAGGAAAAAGCAAAAAATTTCAGAATTGCACCTTGCAATGCGGAGAAATTACTGTTTGTGCATTTACAATATTCATTGATTTTTGCCATTGAAAAACATCATGTTATTCATATACCAGAAATGTTTGAAGCTACTGACTGAATGAAAAGAGCTGGCATCTCACTCTCTTTGAATCTTCTTTATCATGCTAAGAGGAGCAGGAAAAAGCAAAAAATTTCAGAATTGCACCTTGCAATGTGGAGATATTACTGTTTGTGCATTTACAATATTCATTGATTTTTGCCATTGAAAAACGTCCAGAAATGTTTGAAGCTACTGACTGAATGAAAGGAGCTGGCATCTCACTCTCTTTGAATCTTCTTTATCATGCTAGGATTAGCAGGAAAAAGCAAAAAATTTCAGAATTGCACCTTGCAATGCGGAGAAATTACTGTTTGTGCATTTACAATATTCATTGATTTTTGCCATTGAAAAACATCATGTTATTCATATACCAGAAATGTTTGAAGCTACTGACTGAATGAAAAGAGCTGGCATCTCACTCTCTTTGAATCTTCTTTATCATGCTAAGAGGAGCAGGAAAAAGCAAAAAATTTCAGAATTGCACCTTGCAATGTGGAGATATTACTGTTTGTGCATTTACAATATTCATTGATTTTTGCCATTGAAAAACGTCCAGAAATGTTTGAAGCTACTGACTGAATGAAAGGAGCTGGCATCTCACTCTCTTTGAATCTTCTTTATCATGCTAGGATTAGCAGGAAAAAGCAAAAAATTTCAGAATTGCACCTTGCAATGCGGAGAAATTACTGTTTGTGCATTTACAATATTCATTGATTTTTGCCATTGAAAAACATCATGTTATTCATATACCAGAAATGTTTGAAGCTACTGACTGAATGAAAAGAGCTGACATCTCACTCTCTTTGAATCTTCTTTATCATGCTAAGAGGAGCAGGAAAAAGCAAAAAATTTCAGAATTGCACCTTGAAATGTGGAGATATTACTGTTTGTGCATTTACAATATTCATTGATTTTTGCCATTGAAAAACGTCCAGAAATGTTTGAAGCTACTGACTGAATGAAAGGAGCTGGCATCTCACTCTCTTTGAATCTTCTTTATCATGCTAGGATTAGCAGGAAAAAGCAAAAAATTTCAGAATTGCACCTTGCAATGCGGAGAAATTACTGTTTGTGCATTTACAATATTCATTGATTTTTGCCATTGAAAAACATCATGTTATTCATATACCAGAAATGTTTGAAGCTACTGACTGAATGAAAAGAGCTGGCATCTCACTCTCTTTGAATCTTCTTTATCATGCTAAGAGGAGCAGGAAAAAGCAAAAAATTTCAGAATTGCACCTTGCAATGTGGAGATATTACTGTTTGTGCATTTTCAATATTCATTGATTTTTGCCATTGAAAAACGTCCAGAAATGTTTTAAGCTACTGACTGAATGAAAGGAGCTGGCATCTCACTCTCTTTGAATCTTCTTTATCATGCTAGGATTAGCAGGAAAAAGCAAAAAATTTCAGAATTGCACCTTGCAATGCGGAGAAATTACTGTTTGTGCATTTACAATATTCATTGATTTTTGCCATTGAAAAACATCATGTTATTCATATACCCGAAATGTTTGAAGCTACTGACTGAATGAAAAGAGCAGGCATCTCACTCTCTTTGAATCTTCTTTATCATGCTAAGAGGAGCAGGAAAAAGCAAAAAATTTCAGAATTGCACCTTGCAATGTGGAGATATTACTGTTTGTGCATTTACAATATTCATTGATTTTTGCCATTGAAAAACGTCCAGAAATGTTTGAAGCTACTGACTGAATGAAAGGAGCTGGCATCTCACTCTCTTTCAATCTTCTTTATCATGCTAGGATTAGCAGGAAAAAGCAAAAAATTTCAGAATTGCACCTTGCAATGCGGAGAAATTACTGTTTGTGCATTTACAATATTCATTGATTTTTGCCATTGAAAAACATCATGTTATTCATATACCAGAAATGTTTGAAGCTACTGACTGAATGAAAATAGCTGGCATCTCACTCTCTTTGAATCTTCTTTATCATGCTAAGAGGAGCAGGAAAAAGCAAAAAAATTCAGAATTGCACCTTGCAATGTGGAGATATTACTGTTTGTGCATTTACAATATTCATTGATTTTTGCCATTGAAAAACGTCCAGAAATGTTTGAAGCTACTGACTGAATGAAAGGAGCTGGCATCTCACTCTCTTTGAATCTTCTTTATCATGCTAGGATTAGCAGGAAAAAGCAAAAAATTTCAGAATTGCACCTTGCAATGCGGAGAAATTACTGTTTGTGCATTTACAATATTCATTGATTTTTGCCATTGAAAAACATCATGTTATTCATATACCAGAAATGTTTGAAGCTACTGACTGAATGAAAAGAGCTGGCATCTCACTCTCTTTGAATCTTCTTTATCATGCTAAGAGGAGCAGGAAAAAGCAAAAAATTTCAGAATTGCACCTTGCAATGTGGAGATATTACTGTTTGTGCATTTACAATATTCATTGATTTTTGCCATTGAAAAACGTCCAGAAATGTTTGAAGCTACTGACTGAATGAAAGGAGCTGGCATCTCACTCTCTTTGAATCTTCTTTATCATGCTAGGATTAGCAGGAAAAAGCAAAAAATTTCAGAATTGCACCTTGCAATGCGGAGAAATTACTGTTTGTGCATTTACAATATTCATTGATTTTTGCCATTGAAAAACATCATGTTATTCATATACCAGAAATGTTTGAAGCTACTGACTGAATGAAAAGAGCTGGCATCTCAATATCTTTGAATCTTCTTTATCATGCTAAGAGGAGCAGGAAAAAGCAAAAAATTTCAGAATTGCACCTTGCAATGTGGAGATATTACTGTTTATGCATTTACAATATTCATTGATTTTTGCCATTGAAAAACGTCCAGAAATGTTTGAAGCTACTGACTGAATGAAAGGAGCTGGCATCTCACTCTCTTTGAATCTTCTTTATCATGCTAGGATTAGCAGGAAAAAGCAAAAAATTTCAGAATTGCACCTTGCAATGCGGAGAAATTACTGTTTTTGCATTTACAATATTCATTGATTTTTGCCATTGAAAAACATCATGTTATTCATATACCAGAAATGTTTGAAGCTACTGACTGAATGAAAAGAGCTGGCATCTCACTCTCTTTGAATCTTCTTTATCATGCTAAGAGGAGCAGGAAAAAGCAAAAAATTTCAGAATTGCACCTTGCAATGTGGAGATATTACTGTTTGTGCATTTACAATATTCATTGATTTTTGCCATTGAAAAACGTCCAGAAATGTTTGAAGCTACTGACTGAATGAAAGGAGCTGGCATCTCACTCTCTTTGAATCTTCTTTATCATGCTAGGATTAGCAGGAAAAAGCAAAAAATTTCAGAATTGCACCTTGCAATGCGGAGAAATTACTGTTTGTGTATTTACAATATTCATTGATTTTTGCCATTGAAAAACATCATGTTATTCATATACCAGAAATGTTTGAAGCTACTGACTGAATGAAAAGATCTGGCATCTCACTCTCTTTGAATCTTCTTTATCATGCTAAGAGGAGCAGGAAAAAGCAAAAAATTTCAGAATTGCACCTTGCAATGTGGAGATATTAATGATTGTGCATTTACAATATTCATTGATTTTTGCCATTGAAAAACGTCCAGAAATGTTTGAAGCTACTGACTGAATGAAAGGAGCTGGCATCTCACTCTCTTTGAATCTTCTTTATCATGCTAGGATTAGCAGGAAAAAGCAAAAAATTTCAGAATTGCGCCTTGCAATGCGGAGAAATTACTGTTTGTGCATTTACAATATTCATTGATTTTTGCCATTGAAAAACATCATGTTATTCATATACCAGAAATGTTTGAAGCTACTGACTGAATGAAAAGAGCTGGCATCTCACTCTCTTTGAATCTTCTTTATCATGCTAAGAGGAGCAGGAAAAAGCAAAAAATTTCAGAATTGCACCTTGCAATGTGGAGATATTACTGTTTGTGCATTTACAATATTCATTGATTTTTGCCATTGAAAAACGTCCAGAAATGTTTGAAGCTACTGACTGAATGAAAGGAGCTGGCATCTCACTCTCTTTGAATCTTCTTTATCATGCTAGGATTAGCAGGAAAAAGCAAAAAATTTCAGAATTGCACCTTGCAATGCGGAGAAATTACTGTTTGTGCATTTACAATATTCATTGATTTTTGCCATTGAAAAACATCATGTTATTCATATACCAGAAATGTTTGAAGCTACTGACTGAATGAAAAGAGCTGGCATCTCACACTCTTTGAATCTTCTTTATCATGCTAAGAGGAGCAGGAAAAAGCAAAAAATTTCAGAATTGCACCTTGCAATGTGGAGATATTACTGTTTGTGCATTTACAATATTCATTGATTTTTGCCATTGAAAAACGTCCAGAAATGTTTGAAGCTACAGACTGAATGAAAGGAGCTGGCATCTCACTCTCTTTGAATCTTCTTTATCATGCTAGGATTAGCAGGAAAAAGCAAAAAATTTCAGAATTGCACCTTGCAATGCGGAGAAATTACTGTTTGTGCATTTACAATATTCATTGATTTTTGCCATTGAAAAACTTCATGTTATTCATATACCAGAAATGTTTGAAGCTACTGACTGAATGAAAGGAGCTGGCATCTCACTCTCTTTGAATCTTCTTTATCATGCTAGGATTAGCAGGAAAAAGCAAAAAATTTCAGAATTGCACCTTGCAATGCGGAGAAATTACTGTTTGTGCATTTACAATATTCATTGATTTTTGCCATTGAAAAACATCATGTTATTCATATACCAGAAATGTTTGAAGCTACTGACTGAATGAAAAGAGCTAGCATCTCACTGTCTTTGAATCTTATTTATCATGCTAGGATTAGCAGGAAAAAGCAAAAAATTTCAGAATTGCACCTTGCAATGTGGAGATATTACTGTTTGTGCATTTACAATATTCATTGATTTTTGCCATTGAAAAACGTCCAGAAATGTTTGAAGCTACTGACTGAATGAAAGGAGCTGGCATCTCACTCTCTTTGAATCTTCTTTATCATGCTAGGATTAGCAGGAAAAAGCAAAAAATTTCAGAATTGCACCTTGCAATGCGGAGATATTACTGTTTGTGTATTTACAATATTCATTGATTTTTGCCATTGAAAAACGTCCAGAAATGTTTGAAGCTACTGACTTAATGAAAGGAGCTGGCATCTCACTCTCTTTGAATCTTCTTTATCATGCTAGGATTAGCAGGAAAAAGCAAAAAATTTCAGAATTGCACCTTGCAATGCGGAGAAATTACTGTTTGTGCATTTACAATATTCATTGATTTTTGCCATTGAAAAACTTCATGTTATTCATATAGCAGAAATGTTTGAAGCTACTGACTGAATGAAAGGAGCTGGCATCTCACTCTTTTTGAATCTTCTTTATCATGCTAAGAGGAGCAGGAAAAAGCAAAAAATTTCAGAATTGCACCTTGCAATGTGGAGATATTACTGTTTGTGCTTTTACAATATTCATTGATTTTTGCCATTGAAAAACGTCCAGAAATGTTTGAAGCTACTGACTGAATGAAAGGAGCTGGCATCTCACTCTCTTTGAATCTTCTTTATCATGCTAGGATTAGCAGGAAAAAGCAAAAAATTTCAGAATTGCACCTTGCAATGCGGAGAAATTACTGTTTGTGCATTTACAATATTCATTGATTTTTGCCATTGAAAAACATGTTATTCATATACCAGAAATGTTTGAAGCTACTGACTGAATGAAAAGAGCTGGCATCTCACTCTCTTTGAATCTTCTTTATCATGCTAAGAGGAGCAGGAAAAAGCAAAAAATTTCAGAATTGCACCTTGCAATGTGGAGATATTACTGTTTGTGCATTTACAATATTCATTGATTTTTGCCATTGAAAAACGTCCAGAAATGTTTGAAGCTACTGACTGAATGAAAGGAGCTGGCATCTCACTCTCTTTGAATCTTCTTTATCATGCTAGGATTAGCAGGAAAAAGCAAAAAATTTCAGAATTGCACCTTGCAATGCGGAGAAATTACTGTTTGTGCATTTACAATATTCATTGATTTTTGCCATTGAAAAACATCATGTTATTCATATACCAGAAATGTTTGAAGCTACTGACTGAATGAAAAGAGCTGGCATCTCACTCTCTTTGAATCTTCTTTATCATGCTAAGAGGAGCAGGAAAAAGCAAAAAATTTCAGAATTGCACCTTGCAATGTGGAGATATTACTGTTTGTGCATTTACAATATTCATTTATTTTTGCCATTGAAAAACGTCCAGAAATGTTTGAAGCTACTGACTGAATGAAAGGAGCTGGCATCTCACTCTCTTTGAATCTTCTTTATCATGCTAGGATTAGCAGGAAAAAGCAAAAAATTTCAGAATTGCGCCTTGCAATGCGGAGAAATTACTGTTTGTGCATTTACAATATTCATTGATTTTTGCCATTGAAAAACATCATGTTATTCATATACCAGAAATGTTTGAAGCTACTGACTGAATGAAAAGAGCTGGCATCTCACTCTCTTTGAATCTTCTTTATCATGCTAAGAGGAGCAGGAAAAAGCAAAAAATTTCAGAATTGCACCTTGCAATGTGGAGATATTACTGTTTGTGCATTTACAATATTCATTGATTTTTGCCATTGAAAAACGTCCAGAAATGTTTGAAGCTACTGACTGAATGAAAGGAGCTGGCATCTCACTCTCTTTGAATCTTCTTTATCATGCTAGGATTAGCAGGAAAAAGCAAAAAATTTCAGAATTGCACCTTGCAATGCGGAGAAATTACTGTTTGTGCATTTACAATATTCATTGATTTTTGCCATTGAAAAACATCATGTTATTCATATACCAGAAATGTTTGAAGCTACTGACTGAATGAAAAGAGCTGGCATCTCACACTCTTTGAATCTTCTTTATCATGCTAAGAGGAGCAGGAAAAAGCAAAAAATTTCAGAATTGCACCTTGCAATGTGGAGATATTACTGTTTGTGCATTTACAATATTCATTGATTTTTGCCATTGAAAAACGTCCAGAAATGTTTGAAGCTACAGACTGAATGAAAGGAGCTGGCATCTCACTCTCTTTGAATCTTCTTTATCATGCTAGGATTAGCAGGAAAAAGCAAAAAATTTCAGAATTGCACCTTGCAATGCGGAGAAATTACTGTTTGTGCATTTACAATATTCATTGATTTTTGCCATTGAAAAACTTCATGTTATTCATATACCAGAAATGTTTGAAGCTACTGACTGAATGAAAGGAGCTGGCATCTCACTCTCTTTGAATCTTCTTTATCATGCTAGGATTAGCAGGAAAAAGCAAAAAATTTCAGAATTGCACCTTGCAATGCGGAGAAATTAATGTTTGTGCATTTACAATATTCATTGATTTTTGCCATTGAAAAACATGTTATTCATATACCAGAAATGTTTGAAGCTACTGACTGAATGAAAAGAGCTGGCATCTCACTCTCTTTGAATCTTCTTTATCATGCTAAGAGGAGCAGGAAAAAGCAAAAAATTTCAGAATTGCACCTTGCAATGTGGAGATATTACTGTTTGTGCATTTACAATATTCATTGATTTTTGCCATTGAAAAACGTCCAGAAATGTTTGAAGCTACTGACTGAATGAAAGGAGCTGGCATCTCACTCTCTTTGAATCTTCTTTATCATGCTAGGATTAGCAGGAAAAAGCAAAAAATTTCAGAATTGCACCTTGCAATGCGGAGAAATTACTGTTTGTGCATTTACAATATTCATTGATTTTTGCCATTGAAAAACATGTTATTCATATACCAGAAATGTTTGAAGCTACTGACTGAATGAAAAGAGCTGGCATCTCACTCTCTTTGAATCTTCTTTATCATGCTAAGAGGAGCAGGAAAAAGCAAAAAATGTCAGAATTGCACCTTGCAATGTGGAGATATTACTGTTTGTGCATTTACAATATTCATTGATTTTTGCCATTGAAAAACGTCCAGAAATGTTTGAAGCTACTGACTGAATGAAAGGAGCTGGCATCTCATTCTCTTTGAATCTTCTTTATCATGCTAGGATTAGCAGGAAAAAGCAAAAAATTTCAGAATTGCACCTTGCAATGCGGAGAAATTACTGTTTGTGCATTTACAATATTCATTGATTTTTGCCATTGAAAAACATCATGTTATTCATATACCAGAAATGTTTGCAGCTACTGACTGAATGAAAAGAGCTGGCATCTCACTCTCTTTGAATCTTCTTTATCATGCTAAGAGGAGCAGGAAAAAGCAAAAAATTTCAGAATTGCACCTTGCAATGTGGAGATATTACTGTTTGTGCATTTACAATATTCATTGATTTTTGCCATTGAAAAACGTCCAGAAATGTTTGAAGCTACTGACTGAATGAAAGGAGCTGGCATCTCACTCTCTTTGAATCTTCTTTATCATGCTAGGATTAGCAGGAAAAAGCAAAAAATTTCAGAATTGCACCTTGCAATGTGGAGATATTACTGTTTGTGCATTTACAATATTCATTGATTTTTGCCATTGAAAAACGTTCAGAAATGTTTGAAGCTACTGACTGAATGAAAGAAGCTGGCATCTCACTCTCTTTGAATCTTCTTTATCATGCTAGGATTAGCAGGAAAAAGCAAAAAATTTCAGAATTGCACCTTGCAATGTGGAGATATTACTGTTTGTGCATTTACAATATTCATTGATTTTTGCCATTGAAAAACATCATGTTATTCATATACAAGAAATGTTTGAAGCTACTGACTGAATGAAAGGAGCTGGCATCTCACTCTCTTTGAATCTTCTTTATCATGCTAGGATTAGCAGGAAAAAGCAAACAATTTCAGAATTGCACCTTGCAATGCGGAGAAATTACTGTTTGTGCATTTACAATATTCATTGATTTTTGCCATTGAAAAACATCATGTTATTCATATACAAGAAATGTTTGAAGCTACTGACTGAATGAAAAGAGCTGGCATCTCACTCTCTTTGAATCTTCTTTATCATGCTAAGAGGAGCAGGAAAAAGCAAAAAATTTCAGAATTGCACCTTGCAATGTGGGGATATTACTGTTTGTGCATTTACAATATTCATTGATTTTTGCCATTGAAAAACGTCCAGAAATGTTTGAAGCTACTGACTGAATGAAAGGAGCTGGCATCTCACTCTCTTTGAATCTTCTTTATCATGCTAGGATTAGCAGGAAAAAGCAAAAAATTTCAGAATTGCACCTTGCAATGCGGAGAAATTACTGTTTGTGCATTTGCAATATTCATTGATTTTTGCCATTGAAAAACATCATGTTATTCATATACCAGAAATGTTTGAAGCTACTGACTGAATGAAAAGAGCTGGCATCTCACTCTCTTTGAATCTTCTTTATCATGCTAAGAGGAGCAGGAAAAAGCAAAAAATTTCAGAATTGCACCTTGCAATGTGGAGATATTACTGTTTGTGCATTTACAATATTCATTGATTTTTGCCATTGAAAAACGTCCAGAAATGTTTGAAGCTACTGACTGAATGAAAGGAGCTGGCATCTCATTCTCTTTGAATCTTCTTTATCATGCTAGGATTAGCAGGAAAAAGCAAAAAATTTCAGAATTGCACCTTGCAATGCGGAGAAATTACTGTTTGTGCATTTACAATATTCATTGATTTTTGCCATTGAAAAACATGTTATTCATATACCAGAAATGTTTGAAGCTACTGACTGAATGAAAAGAGCTGGCATCTCACTCTCTTTGAATCTTCTTTATCATGCTAAGAGGAGCAGGAAAAAGCAAAAAATTTCAGAATTGCACCTTGCAATTTGGAGATATTACTGTTTGTGCATTTACAATATTCATTGATTTTTGCCATTGAAAAACGTCCAGAAATGTTTGAAGCTACTAACTGAATGAAAGGAGCTGGCATCTCACACTCTTTGAATCTTCTTTATCATGCTAGGATTAGCAGGAAAAAGCAAAAAATTTCAGAATTGCACCTTGCAATGCGGAGAAATTACTGTTTGTGCATTTACAATATTCATTGATTTTTGCCATTGAAAAACATGTTATTCATATACCAGAAATGTTTGAAGCTACTGACTGAATGAAAAGAGCTGGCATCTCACTCTCTTTGAATCTTCTTTATCATGCTAAGATTAGCAGGAAAAAGCAAAAAATTTCAGAATTGCACCTTGCAATGTGGAGATATTACTGTTTGTGCATTTACAATATTCATTGATTTTTGCCATTGAAAAACGTCCAGAAATGTTTGAAGCTACTGACTGAATGAAAGGAGCTGGCATCTCATTCTCTTTGAATCTTCTTTATCATGCTAGGATTAGCAGGAAAAAGCAAAAAATTTCAGAATTGCACCTTGCAATGCGGAGAAATTACTGTTTGTGCATTTACAATATTCATTGATTTTTGCCATTGAAAAACATCATGTTATTCATATACCAGAAATGTTTGAAGCTACTGACTGAATGAAAAGAGCTGGCATCTCACTCTCTTTGAATCTTCTTTATCATGCTAAGAGGAGCAGGAAAAAGCAAAAAATTTCAGAATTGCACCTTGCAATGTGGAGATATTACTGTTTGTGCATTTACAATATTCATTGATTTTTGCCATTGAAAAACGTCCAGAAATGTTTGAAGCTACTGACTGAATGAAAGGAGCTGGCATCTCACTCTCTTTGAATCTTCTTTATCATGCTAGGATTAGCAGGAAAAAGCAAAAAATTTCAGAATTGCACCTTGCAATGCGGAGAAATTACTGTTTGTGCATTTACAATATTCATTGATTTTTGCTATGAAAAACATCATGTTATTCATATACCAGAAATGTTTGAAGCTACTGACTGAATGAAAAGAGCTGGCATCTCACTCTCTTTGAATCTTCTTTATCATGCTAAGAGGAGCAGGAAAAAGCAAAAAATTTCAGAATTGCACCTTGCAATGTGGAGATATTACTGTTTGTGCATTTACAATATTCATTGATTTTTGCCATTGAAAAACGTCCAGAAATGTTTGAAGCTACTGACTGAATGAAAGGAGCTGGCATCTCACTCTCTTTGGATCTTCTTTATCATGCTAGGATTAGCAGGAAAAAGCAAAAAATTTCAGAATTGCACCTTGCAATGCGGAGATATTACTGTTTGTGCATTTACAATATTCATTGATTTTTGCCATTGAAAAACGTCCAGAAATGTTTGAAGCTACTGACTGAATGAAAGGAGCTGGCATCTCACTCTCTTTGAATCTTCTTTATCATGCTAAGAGGAGCAGGAAAAAGCAAAAAATTTCAGAATTGCACCTTGCAATGTGGAGATATTACTGTTTGTGCATTTACAATATTCATTGATTTTTGCCATTGAAAAACATCATGTTATTCATATACCAGAAATGTTTGAAGCTACTGACTGAATGAAAAGAGCTGGCATCTCACTCTCTTTGAATCTTCTTTATCATGCTAAGAGGAGCAGGAAAAAGCAAAAAATTTCAGAATTGCACCTTGCAATGCGGAGATATTGTTTGTGCATTTACAATATTCATTGATTTTTGCCATTGAAAAACGTCCAGAAATGTTTGAAGCTACTGACTGAATGAAAGGAGCTGGCATCTCACTCTCTTTGAATCTTCATTATCATGTTAGGATTAGCAGGAAAAAGCAAAAAATTTCAGAATTGCACCTTGCAATGCTGAGAAATTACTGTTTGTGCATTTACAATATTCATTGATTTTTGCCATTGAAAAACATCATGTTATTCATATAACAGAAATGTTTGAAGCTACTGACTGAATGAAAAGAGCTGGCATCTCACTCTCTTTGAATCTTCTTTATCATGCTAAGAGGAGCAGGAAAAAGCAAAAAATTTCAGAATTGCACCTTGCAATGTGGAGATATTACTGTTTGTGCATTTACAATATTCATTGATTTTTGCCATTGAAAAACGTCAAGAAATGTTTGAAGCTACTGACTGAATGAAAGGAGCTGGCATCTCACTCTCTTTGAATCTTCTTTATCATGCTAGGATTAGCAGGAAAAAGCAAAAAATTTCAGAATTTCACCTTGCAATGCGGAGAAATTACTGTTTGTGCATTTACAATATTCATTGATTTTTGCCATTGAAAAACATCATGTTATTCATATACCAGAAATGTTTGAAGCTACTGACTGAATGAAAAGAGCTGGCATCTCACTCTCTTTGAATCTTCTTTATCATGCTAAGAGGAACAGGAAAAAGCAAAAAATTTCAGAATTGCACCTTGCAATGTGGAGATATTACGGTTTGTGCATTTACAATATTCATTGATTTTTGCCATTGAAAAACGTCCAGAAATGTTTGAAGCTACTGACTGAATGAAAGGAGCTGGCATCTCACTCTCTTTGAATCTTCTTTATCATGCTAGGATTAGCAGGAAAAAGCAAAAAATTTCAGAATTGCACCTTGCAATGCGGAGAAATTACTGTTTGTGCATTTACAATATTCATTGATTTTTGCCATTGAAAAACATCATGTTATTCATATACCAGAAATGTTTGAAGCTACTGACTGAATGAAAAGAGCTGGCATCTCACTCTCTTTGAATCTTCTTTATCATGCTAAGGGAACAGGAAAAAGCAAAAAATTTCAGAATTGCACCTTGCAATGTGGAGATATTACTGTTTGTGCATTTACAATATTCATTGATTTTTGCCATTGAAAAACGTCCAGAAATGTTTGAAGCTACTGACTGAATGAAAGGAGCTGGCATCTCACTCTCTTTGAATCTTCTTTATCATGCTAGGATTAGCAGGAAAAAGCAAAAAATTTCAGAATTGCACCTTGCAATGCGGAGAAATTACTGTTTGTGCATTTACAATATTCATTGATTTTTGCCATTGAAAAACATCATGTTATTCATATACCAGAAATGTTTGAAGCTACTGACTGAATGAAAAGAGCTGGCATCTCACTCTCTTTGAATCTTCTTTATCATGCTAAGAGGAGCAGGAAAAAGTAAAAAATTTCAGAATTGCACCTTGCAATGTGGAGATATTACTGTTTGTGCATTTACAATATTCATTGATTTTAGCCATTGAAAAACATCATGTTATTCATATACCAGAAATGTTTGAAGCTACTGACTGAATGAAAAGAGCTGGCATCTCACTCTCTTTGAATCTTCTTTATCATGCTAAGAGGAGCAGGAAAAAGCAAAAAATTTCAGAATTGCACCTTGCAATGCGGAGATATTACTGTTTGTGCGTTTACAATATTCATTGATTTTTGCCATTGAAAAACGTCCAGAAATGTTTGAAGCTACTGACTGAATGAAAGGAGCTGGCATCTCACTCTCTTTGAATCTTCTTTATCATGCCAGGATTAGCAGGAAAATGCAAAAAATTTCAGAATTGCACCTTGCAATGCGGAGAAATTACTGTTTGTGCATTTACAATATTCATTGATTTTTGTCATTGAAAAACATCATGTTATTCATATACCAGAAATGTTTGAAGCTACTGACTGAATGAAAAGAGCTGGCATCTCACTCTCTTTGAATCTTCTTTATCATGCTAAGAGGAGCAGGAAAAAGCAAAAAATTTCAGAATTGCACCTTGCAATGTGGAGATATTACTGTTTGTGCATTTACAATATTCATTGATTTTTGCCATTGAAAAACGTCCAGAAATGTTTGAAGCTACTGACTGAATGAAAGGAGCTGGCATCTCACTCTCTTTGAATCTTCTTTATCATGCTAGGATTAGCAGGAAAAAGCAAAAAATTTCAGAATTGCACCTTGCAATGCGGAGAAATTACTGTTTGTGCATTTACAATATTCATTGATTTTTGCCTTTGAAAAACATCATGTTATTCATATACCAGAAATGTTTGAAGCTACTGACTGAATGAAAAGAGCTGGCATCTCACTCTCTTTGAATCTTCTTTATCATGCTAGGATTAGCAGGAAAAAGCAAAAAATTTCAGAATTGCACCTTGCAATGTGGAGATATTACTGTTTGTGCATTTACAATATTCATTGATTTTTGCCATTGAAAAACGTCCAGAAATGTTTGAAGCTACTGACTGAATGAAAGGAGCTGGCATCTCACTCTCTTTGAATCTTCTTTATCATGCTAGGATTAGCAGGAAAAAGCAAAAAATTTCAGAATTGCACCTTGCAATGTGGAGATATTATTGTTTGTGCATTTACAATATTCATTGATTTTTGCCATTGAAAAACATCATGTTATTCATATACCAGAAATGTTTGAAGCTACTGACTGAATGAAAAGAGCTGGCATCTCACTCTCTTTGAATCTTCTTTATCATGCTAAGAGGAGCAGGAAAAAGCAAAAAATTTCAGAATTGCACCTTGCAATGTGGAGATATTACTGTTTGTGCATTTACAATATTCATTGATTTTTGCCATTGAAAAACGTCCAGAAATGTTTGAAGCTACTGACTGAATGAAAGGAGCTGGCATCTCACTCTCTTTGAATCTTCTTTATCATGCTAGGATTAGCAGGAAAAAGCAAAAAATTTCAGAATTGCACCTTGCAATGCGGAGAAATTACTGTTTGTGCATTTACAATATTCATTGATTTTTGCCATTGAAAAACATCATGTTATTCATATACCAGAAATGTTTGAAGCTACTGACTGAATGAAAAGAGCTGGCATCTCACTCTCTTTGAATCTTCTTTATCATGCTAAGAGGAGCAGGAAAAAGCAAAAAATTTCAGAATTGCACCTTGCAATGTGGAGATATTACTGTTTGTGCATTTACAATATTCATTGATTTTTGCCATTGAAAAACGTCCAGAAATGTTTGAAGCTACTGACTGAATGAAAGGAGCTGGCATCTCAGTCTCTTTGAATCTTCTTTATCATGCTAGGATTAGCAGGAAAAAGCAAAAAATTTCAGAATTGCACCTTGCAATGCGGAGAAATTACTGTTTGTGCATTTACAATATTCATTGATTTTTGCCATTGAAAAACATCATGTTATTCATATACCAGAAATGTTTGAAGCTACTGACTGAATGAAAAGAGCTGGCATCTCACTCTCTTTGAATCTTCTTTATCATGCTAAGAGGAGCAGGAAAAAGCAAAAAATTTCAGAATTGCACCTTGCAATGTGGAGATATTACTGTTTGTGCATTTACAATATTCATTGATTTTTGCCATTGAAAAACGTCCAGAAATGTTTGAAGCTACTGACTGAATGAAAGGAGCTGGCATCTCACTCTCTTTGAATCTTCTTTATCATGCTAGGATTAGCAGGAAAAAGCAAAAAATTTCAGAATTGCACCTTGCAATGTGGAGATATTACTGTTTGTGCATTTACAATATTCATTGATTTTTGCCATTGAAAACGTCCAGAAATGTTTGAAGCTACTGACTGAATGAAAGGAGCTGGCATCTCACTCTCTTTGAATCTTCTTTATCATGCTAGGATTAGCAGGAAAAAGCAAAAAATTTCAGAATTGCACCTTGCAATGCGGAGAAATTACTGTTTGTGCATTTACAATATTCATTGATTTTTGCCATTGAAAAACATCATGTTATTCATATACCAGAAATGTTTGAAGCTACTGACTGAATGAAAAGAGCTGGCATCTCACTCTCTTTGAATCTTCTTTATCATGCTAAGAGGAGCAGGAAAAAGCAAAAAATTTCAGAATTGCACCTTGCAATGTGGAGATATTACTGTTTGTGCATTTACAATATTCATTGATTTTTGCCATTGAAAAACGTCCAGAAATGTTTGAAGCTACTGACTGAATGAAAGGAGCTGGCATCTCACTCTCTTTGAATCTTCTTTATCATGCTAGGATTAGCAGGAAAAAGCAAAAAATTTCAGAATTGCACCTTGCAATGTGGAGATATTACTGTTTGTGCATTTACAATATTCATTGATTTTTGCCATTGAAAAACGTCCAGAAATGTTTGAAGCTACTGACTGAATGAAAGGAGCTGGCATCTCACTCTCTTTGAATCTTCTTTATCATGCTAGGATTAGCAGGAAAAAGCAAAAAATTTCAGAATTGCACCTTGCAATGTGGAGATATTACTGTTTGTGCATTTACAATATTCATTGATTTTTGCCATTGAAAAACATCATGTTATTCATATACCAGAAATGTTTGAAGCTACTGACTGAATGAAAAGAGCTGGCATCTCACTCTCTTTGAATCTTCTTTATCATGCTAAGAGGAGCAGGAAAAAGCAAAAAATTTCAGAATTGCACCTTGCAATGTGGAGATATTACTGTTTGTGCATTTACAATATTCATTGATTTTTGCCTTTGAAAAACGTCCAGAAATGTTTGAAGCTACTGACTGAATGAAAGGAGCTGGCATCTCACTCTCTTTGAATCTTCTTTATCATGCTAGGATTAGCAGGAAAAAGCAAAAAATTTCAGAATTGCACCTTGCAATGCTGAGAAATTACTGTTTGTGCATTTACAATATTCATTGATTTTTGCCATTGAAAAACATCATGTTATTCATATACCAGAAATGTTTGAAGCTACTGACTGAATGAAAAGAGCTGGCATCTTACTCTCTTTGAATCTTCTTTATCATGCTAAGAGGAGCAGGAAAAAGCAAAAAATTTCAGAATTGCACCTTGCAATGTGGAGATATTACTGTTTGTGCATTTACAATATTCATTGATTTTTGCCATTGAAAAACATCATGTTATTCATATACCAGAAATGTTTGAAGCTACTGACTGAATGAAAAGAGCTGGCATCTTACTCACTTTGAATCTTCTTTATCATGCTAAGAGGAGCAGGAAAAAGCAAAAAATTTCAGAATTGCACCTTGCAATGCGGAGAAATTACTGTTTGTGCATTTACAATATTCATTGATTTTTGCCATTGAAAAACATCATGTTATTCATATACCAGAAATGTTTGAAGCTACTGACTGAATGAAAAGAGCTGGCATCTCACTCTCTTTGAATCTTCTTTATCATGCTAAGAGGAGCAGGAAAAAGCAAAAAATTTCAGAATTGCACCTTGCAATGTGGAGATATTACTGTTTGTGCATTTACAATATTCATTGATTTTTGCCATTGAAAAACGTCCAGAAATGTTTGAAGCTACTGACTGAATGAAAGGAGCTGGCATCTCACTCTCTTTGAATCTTCTTTATCATGCTAGGATTAGCTGGAAAAAGCAAAAAATTTCAGAATTGCACCTTGCAATGTGGAGATATTACTGTTTGTGCATTTACAATATTCATTGATTTTTGCCATTGAAAAACGTCCAGAAATGTTTGAAGCTACTGACTGAATGAAAGGAGCTGGCATCTCACTCTCTTTGAATCTTCTTTATCATGCTAGGATTAGCAGGAAAAAGCAAAAAATTTCAGAATTGCACCTTGCAATGTGGAGATATTACTGTTTGTGCATTTACAATATTCATTGATTTTTGCCATTGAAAAACGTCCAGAAATGTTTGAAGCTACTGACTGAATGAAAGGAGCTGGCATCTCACTCTCTTTGAATTTTTTTTATCATGCTAGGATTAGCAGGAAAAAGCAAAAAATTTCAGAATTGCACCTTGCAATGCGGAGAAATTACTGTTTGTGCATTTACAATATTCATTGATTTTTGCCATTGAAAAACATCATGTTATTCATATACCAGAAATGTTTGAAGCTACTGACTGAATGAAAAGAGCTGGCATCTCACTCTCTTTGAATCTTCTTTATCATGCTAAGAGGAGCAGGAAAAAGCAAAAAATTTCAGAATTGCACCTTGCAATGTGGAGATATTACTGTTTGTGCATTTACAATATTCATTGATTTTTACCATTGAAAAACGTCCAGAAATGTTTGAAGCTACTGACTGAATGAAAGGAGCTGGCATCTCACTCTCTTTGAATCTTCTTTATCATGCTAGGATTAGCAGGAAAAAGCAAAAAATTTCAGAATTGCACCTTGCAATGCGGAGAAATTACTGTTTGTGCATTTACAATATTCATTGATTTTTTGCCATTGAAAAACATCATGTTATTCATATACCAGAAATGTTTGAAGCTACTGACTGAATGAAAATAGCTGGCATCTCACTCTCTTTGAATCTTCTTTATCATGCTAAGAGGAGCAGGAAAAAGCAAAAAATTTCAGAATTGCACCTTGCAATGTGGAGATATTACTGTTTGTGCATTTACAATATTCATTGATTTTTGCCATTGAAAACGTCCAGAAATGTTTGAAGCTACTGACTGAATGAAAGGAGCTGGCATCTCACTCTCTTTGAATCTTCTTTATCATGCTAGGATTAGCAGGAAAAAGCAAAAAATTTCAGAATTGCACCTTGCAATGTGGAGATATTACTGTTTGTGCATTTACAATATTCATTGATTTTTGCCATTGAAAAACGTCCAGAAATGTTTGAAGCTACTGACTGAATGAAAGGAGCTGGCATCTCACTCTCTTTGAATTTTCTTTATCATGCTAGGATTAGCAGGAAAAAGCAAAAAATTTCAGAATTGCACCTTGCAATGCGGAGAAATTACTGTTTGTGCATTTACAATATTCATTGATTTTTGCCATTGAAAAACATCATGTTATTCATATACCAGAAATGTTTGAAGCTACTGACTGAATGAAAAGAGCTGGCATCTCACTCTCTTTGAATCTTCTTTATCATGCTAAGAGGAGCAGGAAAAAGCAAAAAATTTCAGAATTGCACCTTGCAATGTGGAGATATTACTGTTTGTGCATTTACAATATTCATTGATTTTTACCATTGAAAAACGTCCAGAAATGTTTGAAGCTACTGACTGAATGAAAGGAGCTGGCATCTCACTCTCTTTGAATCTTCTTTATCATGCTAGGATTAGCAGGAAAAAGCAAAAAATTTCAGAATTGCACCTTGCAATGCGGAGAAATTACTGTTTGTGCATTTACAATATTCATTGATTTTTTGCCATTGAAAAACATCATGTTATTCATATACCAGAAATGTTTGAAGCTACTGACTGAATGAAAATAGCTGGCATCTCACTCTCTTTGAATCTTCTTTATCATGCTAAGAGGAGCAGGAAAAAGCAAAAAATTTCAGAATTGCACCTTGCAATGTGGAGATATTACTGTTTGTGCATTTACAATATTCATTGATTTTTGCCATTGAAAAACGTCCAGAAATGTTTGAAGCTACTGACTGAATGAAAGGAGCTGGCATCTCACTCTCTTTGAATCTTCTTTATCATGCTAGGATTAGCAGGAAAAAGCAAAAAATTTCAGAATTGCACCTTGCAATGCGGAGAAATTACTGTTTGTGCATTTACAATATTCATTGATTTTTGCCATTGAAAAACATCATGTTATTCATATACCAGAAATGTTTGAAGCTACTGACTGAATGAAAAGAGCTGGCATCTCACTCTCTTTGAATCTTCTTTATCATGCTAAGAGGAGCAGGAAAAAGCAAAAAATTTCAGAATTGCACCTTGCAATGTGGAGATATTACTGTTTGTGCATTTACAATATTCATTGATTTTTACCATTGAAAAACGTCCAGAAATGTTTGAAGCTACTGACTGAATGAAAGGAGCTGGCATCTCACTCTCTTTGAATCTTCTTTATCATGCTAGGATTAGCAGGAAAAAGCAAAAAATTTCAGAATTGCACCTTGCAATGCGGAGAAATTACTGTTTGTGCATTTACAATATTCATTGATTTTTTGCCATTGAAAAACATCATGTTATTCATATACCAGAAATGTTTGAAGCTACTGACTGAATGAAAATAGCTGGCATCTCACTCTCTTTGAATCTTCTTTATCATGCTAAGAGGAGCAGGAAAAAGCAAAAAATTTCAGAATTGCACCTTGCAATGTGGAGATATTACTGTTTGTGCATTTACAATATTCATTGATTTTTGCCATTGAAAACGTCCAGAAATGTTTGAAGCTACTGACTGAATGAAAGGAGCTGGCATCTCACTCTCTTTGAATCTTCTTTATCATGCTAGGATTAGCAGGAAAAAGCAAAAAATTTCAGAATTGCACCTTGCAATGTGGAGATATTACTGTTTGTGCATTTACAATATTCATTGATTTTTGCCATTGAAAAACGTCCAGAAATGTTTGAAGCTACTGACTGAATGAAAGGAGCTGGCATCTCACTCTCTTTGAATTTTCTTTATCATGCTAGGATTAGCAGGAAAAAGCAAAAAATTTCAGAATTGCACCTTGCAATGCGGAGAAATTACTGTTTGTGCATTTACAATATTCATTGATTTTTGCCATTGAAAAACATCATGTTATTCATATACCAGAAATGTTTGAAGCTACTGACTGAATGAAAAGAGCTGGCATCTCACTCTCTTTGAATCTTCTTTATCATGCTAAGAGGAGCAGGAAAAAGCAAAAAATTTCAGAATTGCACCTTGCAATGTGGAGATATTACTGTTTGTGCATTTACAATATTCATTGATTTTTACCATTGAAAAACGTCCAGAAATGTTTGAAGCTACTGACTGAATGAAAGGAGCTGGCATCTCACTCTCTTTGAATCTTCTTTATCATGCTAGGATTAGCAGGAAAAAGCAAAAAATTTCAGAATTGCACCTTGCAATGCGGAGAAATTACTGTTTGTGCATTTACAATATTCATTGATTTTTTGCCATTGAAAAACATCATGTTATTCATATACCAGAAATGTTTGAAGCTACTGACTGAATGAAAATAGCTGGCATCTCACTCTCTTTGAATCTTCTTTATCATGCTAAGAGGAGCAGGAAAAAGCAAAAAATTTCAGAATTGCACCTTGCAATGTGGAGATATTACTGTTTGTGCATTTACAATATTCATTGATTTTTGCCATTGAAAAACGTCCAGAAATGTTTGAAGCTACTGACTGAATGAAAGGAGCTGGCATCTCACTCTCTTTGAATCTTCTTTATCATGCTAGGATTAGCAGGAAAAAGCAAAAAATTTCAGAATTGCACCTTGCAATGCGGAGAAATTACTGTTTGTGCATTTACAATATTCATTGATTTTTGCCATTGAAAAACATCATGTTATTCATATACCAGAAATGTTTGAAGCTACTGACTGAATGAAAAGAGCTGGCATCTCACTCTCTTTGAATCTTCTTTATCATGCTAAGAGGAGCAGGAAAAAGCAAAAAATTTCAGAATTGCACCTTGCAATGTGGAGATATTACTGTTTGTGCATTTACAATATTCATTGATTTTTGCCATTGAAAACGTCCAGAAATGTTTGAAGCTACTGACTGAATGAAAGGAGCTGGCATCTCACTCTCTTTGAATCTTCTTTATCATGCTAGGATTAGCAGGAAAAAGCAAAAAATTTCAGAATTGCACCTTGCAATGCGGAGAAATTACTGTTTGTGCATTTAAAATATTCATTGATTTTTGCCATTGAAAAACATCATGTTATTCATATACCAGAAATGTTTGAAGCTACTGACTGAATGAAAAGAGCTGGCATCTCACTCTCTTTGAATCTTCTTTATCATGCTAAGAGGAGCAGGAAAAAGCAAAAAATTTCAGAATTGCACCTTGCAATGTGGAGATATTACTGTTTGTGCATTTACAATATTCATTGATTTTTGCCATTGAAAAACGTCCAGAAATGTTTGAAGCTACTGACTGAATGAAAGGAGCTGGCATCTCACTCTCTTTGAATCTTCTTTATCATGCTATAATTAGCAGGAAAAAGCAAAAAATTTCAGAATTGCACCTTGCAATGCGGAGATATTACTGTTTGTGCATTTACAATATTCATTGATTTTTGCCATTGAAAAACGTCCAGAAATGTTTGAAGCTACTGACTGAATGAATGGAGCTGGCATCTCACTCTCTTTGAATCTTCTTTATCATGCTAGGATTAGCAGGAAAAAGCAAAAAATTTCAGAATTGCACCTTGCAATGCGGAGAAATTACTGTTTGTGCATTTACAATATTCATTGATTTTTGCCATTGAAAAACTTCATGTTATTCATATACCAGAAATGTTTGAAGCTACTGACTGAATGAAAAGAGCTGGCATCTCACTCTCTTTGAATCTTCTTTATCATGCTAAGAGGAGCAGGAAAAAGCAAAAAATTTTAGAATTGCACCTTGCAATGTGGAGATATTACTGTTTGTGCATTTACAATATTCATTGATTTTTGCCATTGAAAAACATCATGTTATTCATATACCAGAAATGTTTGAAGCTACTGACTGAATGAAAAGAGCTGGCATCTCACTCTCTTTGAATCTTCTTTATCATGCTAAGAGGAACAGGAAAAAGCAAAAAATTTCAGAATTGCACCTTGCAATGTGGAGATATTACTGTTTGTGCATTTACAATATTCATTGATTTTTGCCATTGAAAAACGTCCAGAAATGTTTGAAGCTACTGACTGAATGAAAGGAGCTGGCATCTCACTCTCTTTGAATCTTCTTTATCATGCTAGGATTAGCAGGAAAAAGCAAAAAATTTCAGAATTGCACCTTGCAATGCGGAGATATTACTGTTTGTGCATTTACAATATTCACTGATTTTTGCCATTGAAAAACGTCCAGAAATGTTTGACGCTACTGACTGAATGAAAGGAGCTGGCATCTCACTCTCTTTGAATCTTCTTTATCATGCTAGGACTAGCAGGAAAAAGCAAAAAATTTCAGAATTGCACCTTGCAATGCGGAGAAATTACTGTTTGTGCATTTACAATATTCATTGATTTTTGCCATTGAAAAACATCATGTTATTCATATACCAGAAATGTTTGAAGCTACTGACTGAATGAAAAGAGCTGGCATCTCACTCTCTTTGAATCTTCTTTATCATGCTAAGAGGAGCAGGAAAAAGCAAAAAATTTCAGAATTGCACCTTGCAATGTGGAGATATTACTGTTTGTGCATTTACAATATTCATTGATTTTTGCCATTGAAAAACGTCCAGAAATGTTTGAAGCTACTGACTGAATGAAAGGAGCTGGCATCTCACTCTCTTTGAATCTTCTTTATCATGCTAGGATTAGCAGGAAAAAGCAAAAAATTTCAGAATTGCACCTTGCAATGCGGAGAAATTACTGTTTGTGCATTTACAATATTCATTGATTTTTGCCATTGAAAAACATCATGTTATTCATATACCAGAAATGTTTGAAGCTACTGACTGAATGAAAAGAGCTGGCATCTCACTCTCTTTGAATCTTCTTTATCATGCTAAGAGGAGCAGGAAAAAGCAAAAAATTTCAGAATTGCACCTTGCAATGTGGAGATATTACTGTTTGTGCATTTACAATATTCATTGATTTTTGCCATTGAAAAACGTCCAGAAATGTTTGAAGCTACTGACTGAATGAAAGGAGCTGGCATCTCACTCTCTTTGAATCTTCTTTATCATGCTAGGATTAGCAGGAAAAAGCAAAAAATTTCAGAATTGCACCTTGCAATGCGGAGAAATTACTGTTTGTGCATTTACAATATTCATTGATTTTTGCTATGAAAAACATCATGTTATTCATATACCAGAAATGTTTGAAGCTACTGACTGAATGAAAAGAGCTGGCATCTCACTCTCTTTGAATCTTCTTTATCATGCTAAGAGGAGCAGGAAAAAGCAAAAAATTTCAGAATTGCACCTTGCAATGTGGAGATATTACTGTTTGTGCATTTACAATATTCATTGATTTTTGCCATTGAAAAACATCCAGAAATGTTTGAAGCTACTGACTGAATGAAAGGAGCTGGCATCTCACTCTCTTTGAATCTTCTTTATCATGCTAGGATTAGCAGGAAAAAGCAAAAAATTTCAGAATTGCACCTTGCAATGCGGAGAAATTACTGTTTGTGCATTTACAATATTCATTGATTTTTGCCATTGAAAAACATCATGTTATTCATATACCAGAAATGTTTGAAGCTACTGACTGAATGAAAAGAGCTGGCATCTCACTCTCTTTGAATCTTCTTTATCATGCTAAGAGGAGCAGGAAAAAGCAAAAAATTTCAGAATTGCACCTTGCAATGTGGAGATATTACTGTTTGTGCATTTACAATATTCATTGATTTTTGCCATTGAAAACGTCCAGAAATGTTTGAAGCTACTGACTGAATGAAAGGAGCTGGCATCTCACTCTCTTTGAATCTTCTTTATCATGCTAGGATTAGCAGGAAAAAGCAAAAAATTTCAGAATTGCACCTTGCAATGCGGAGAAATTACTGTTTGTGCATTTAAAATATTCATTGATTTTTGCCATTGAAAAACATCATGTTATTCATATACCAGAAATGTTTGAAGCTACTGACTGAATGAAAAGAGCTGGCATCTCACTCTCTTTGAATCTTCTTTATCATGCTAAGAGGAGCAGGAAAAAGCAAAAAATTTCAGAATTGCACCTTGCAATGTGGAGATATTACTGTTTGTGCATTTACAATATTCATTGATTTTTGCCATTGAAAAACGTCCAGAAATGTTTGAAGCTACTGACTGAATGAAAGGAGCTGGCATCTCACTCTCTTTGAATCTTCTTTATCATGCTAGGATTAGCAGGAAAAAGCAAAAAATTTCAGAATTGCACCTTGCAATGCGGAGATATTACTGTTTGTGCATTTACAATATTCATTGATTTTTGCCATTGAAAAACGTCCAGAAATGTTTGAAGCTACTGACTGAATGAATGGAGCTGGCATCTCACTCTCTTTGAATCTTCTTTATCATGCTAGGATTAGCAGGAAAAAGCAAAAAATTTCAGAATTGCACCTTGCAATGCGGAGAAATTACTGTTTGTGCATTTACAATATTCATTGATTTTTGCCATTGAAAAACTTCATGTTATTCATATACCAGAAATGTTTGAAGCTACTGACTGAATGAAAAGAGCTGGCATCTCACTCTCTTTGAATCTTCTTTATCATGCTAAGAGGAGCAGGAAAAAGCAAAAAATTTTAGAATTGCACCTTGCAATGTGGAGATATTACTGTTTGTGCATTTACAATATTCATTGATTTTTGCCATTGAAAAACATCATGTTATTCATATACCAGAAATGTTTGAAGCTACTGACTGAATGAAAAGAGCTGGCATCTCACTCTCTTTGAATCTTCTTTATCATGCTAAGAGGAACAGGAAAAAGCAAAAAATTTCAGAATTGCACCTTGCAATGTGGAGATATTACTGTTTGTGCATTTACAATATTCATTGATTTTTGCCATTGAAAAACGTCCAGAAATGTTTGAAGCTACTGACTGAATGAAAGGAGCTGGCATCTCACTCTCTTTGAATCTTCTTTATCATGCTAGGATTAGCAGGAAAAAGCAAAAAATTTCAGAATTGCACCTTGCAATGCGGAGATATTACTGTTTGTGCATTTACAATATTCACTGATTTTTGCCATTGAAAAACGTCCAGAAATGTTTGACGCTACTGACTGAATGAAAGGAGCTGGCATCTCACTCTCTTTGAATCTTCTTTATCATGCTAGGACTAGCAGGAAAAAGCAAAAAATTTCAGAATTGCACCTTGCAATGCGGAGAAATTACTGTTTGTGCATTTACAATATTCATTGATTTTTGCCATTGAAAAACATCATGTTATTCATATACCAGAAATGTTTGAAGCTACTGACTGAATGAAAAGAGCTGGCATCTCACTCTCTTTGAATCTTCTTTATCATGCTAAGAGGAGCAGGAAAAAGCAAAAAATTTCAGAATTGCACCTTGCAATGTGGAGATATTACTGTTTGTGCATTTACAATATTCATTGATTTTTGCCATTGAAAAACGTCCAGAAATGTTTGAAGCTACTGACTGAATGAAAGGAGCTGGCATCTCACTCTCTTTGAATCTTCTTTATCATGCTAGGATTAGCAGGAAAAAGCAAAAAATTTCAGAATTGCACCTTGCAATGCGGAGAAATTACTGTTTGTGCATTTACAATATTCATTGATTTTTGCCATTGAAAAACATCATGTTATTCATATACCAGAAATGTTTGAAGCTACTGACTGAATGAAAAGAGCTGGCATCTCACTCTCTTTGAATCTTCTTTATCATGCTAAGAGGAGCAGGAAAAAGCAAAAAATTTCAGAATTGCACCTTGCAATGTGGAGATATTACTGTTTGTGCATTTACAATATTCATTGATTTTTGCCATTGAAAAACGTCCAGAAATGTTTGAAGCTACTGACTGAATGAAAGGAGCTGGCATCTCACTCTCTTTGAATCTTCTTTATCATGCTAGGATTAGCAGGAAAAAGCAAAAAATTTCAGAATTGCACCTTGCAATGCGGAGAAATTACTGTTTGTGCATTTACAATATTCATTGATTTTTGCTATGAAAAACATCATGTTATTCATATACCAGAAATGTTTGAAGCTACTGACTGAATGAAAAGAGCTGGCATCTCACTCTCTTTGAATCTTCTTTATCATGCTAAGAGGAGCAGGAAAAAGCAAAAAATTTCAGAATTGCACCTTGCAATGTGGAGATATTACTGTTTGTGCATTTACAATATTCATTGATTTTTGCCATTGAAAAACATCCAGAAATGTTTGAAGCTACTGACTGAATGAAAGGAGCTGGCATCTCACTCTCTTTGAATCTTCTTTATCATGCTAGGATTAGCAGGAAAAAGCAAAAAATTTCAGAATTGCACCTTGCAATGCGGAGAAATTACTGTTTGTGCATTTACAATATTCATTGATTTTTGCCATTGAAAAACATCATGTTATTCATATACCAGAAATGTTTGAAGCTACTGACTGAATGAAAAGAGCTGGCATCTCACTCTCTTTGAATCTTCTTTATCATGCTAAGAGGAGCAGGAAAAAGCAAAAAATTTCAGAATTGCACCTTGCAATGTGGAGATATTACTGTTTGTGCATTTACAATATTCATTGATTTTTGCCATTGAAAAACGTCCAGAAATGTTTGAAGCTACTGACTGAATGAAAGGAGCTGGCATCTCACTCTCTTTGGATCTTCTTTATCATGCTAGGATTAGCAGGAAAAAGCAAAAAATTTCAGAATTGCACCTTGCAATGCGGAGATATTACTGTTTGTGCATTTACAATATTCATTGATTTTTGCCATTGAAAAACGTCCAGAAATGTTTGAAGCTACTGACTGAATGAAAGGAGCTGGCATCTCACTCTCTTTGAATCTTCTTTATCATGCTAAGAGGAGCAGGAAAAAGCAAAAAATTTCAGAATTGCACCTTGCAATGTGGAGATATTACTGTTTGTGCATTTACAATATTCATTGATTTTTGCCATTGAAAAACATCATGTTATTCATATACCAGAAATGTTTGAAGCTACTGACTGAATGAAAAGAGCTGGCATCTCACTCTCTTTGAATCTTCTTTATCATGCTAAGAGGAGCAGGAAAAAGCAAAAAATTTCAGAATTGCACCTTGCAATGCGGAGATATTGTTTGTGCATTTACAATATTCATTGATTTTTGCCATTGAAAAACGTCCAGAAATGTTTGAAGCTACTGACTGAATGAAAGGAGCTGGCATCTCACTCTCTTTGAATCTTCATTATCATGCTAGGATTAGCAGGAAAAAGCAAAAAATTTCAGAATTGCACCTTGCAATGCGGAGAAATTACTGTTTGTGCATTTACAATATTCATTGATTTTTGCCATTGAAAAACATCATGTTATTCATATAACAGAAATGTTTGAAGCTACTGACTGAATGAAAAGAGCTGGCATCTCACTCTCTTTGAATCTTCTTTATCATGCTAAGAGGAGCAGGAAAAAGCAAAAAATTTCAGAATTGCACCTTGCAATGTGGAGATATTACTGTTTGTGCATTTACAATATTCATTGATTTTTGCCATTGAAAAACGTCAAGAAATGTTTGAAGCTACTGACTGAATGAAAGGAGCTGGCATCTCACTCTCTTTGAATCTTCTTTATCATGCTAGGATTAGCAGGAAAAAGCAAAAAATTTCAGAATTTCACCTTGCAATGCGGAGAAATTACTGTTTGTGCATTTACAATATTCATTGATTTTTGCCATTGAAAAACATCATGTTATTCATATACCAGAAATGTTTGAAGCTACTGACTGAATGAAAAGAGCTGGCATCTCACTCTCTTTGAATCTTCTTTATCATGCTAAGAGGAACAGGAAAAAGCAAAAAATTTCAGAATTGCACCTTGCAATGTGGAGATATTACGGTTTGTGCATTTACAATATTCATTGATTTTTGCCATTGAAAAACGTCCAGAAATGTTTGAAGCTACTGACTGAATGAAAGGAGCTGGCATCTCACTCTCTTTGAATCTTCTTTATCATGCTAGGATTAGCAGGAAAAAGCAAAAAATTTCAGAATTGCACCTTGCAATGCGGAGAAATTACTGTTTGTGCATTTACAATATTCATTGATTTTTGCCATTGAAAAACATGTTATTCATATACCAGAAATGTTTGAAGCTACTGACTGAATGAAAAGAGCTGGCATCTCACTCTCTTTGAATCTTCTTTATCATGCTAAGAGGAGCAGGAAAAAGCAAAAAATTTCAGAATTGCACCTTGCAATGTGGAGATATTACTGTTTGTGCATTTACAATATTCATTGATTTTTGCCATTGAAAAACGTCCAGAAATGTTTGAAGCTACTGACTGAATGAAAGGAGCTGGAATCTCACTCTCTTTGAATCTTCTTTATCATGCTAGGATTAGCAGGAAAAAGCAAAAAATTTCAGAATTGCACCTTGCAATGAGGAGAAATTACTGTTTGTGCATTTACAATATTCATTGATTTTTGCCATTGAAAAACATCATGTTATTCATATACAAGAAATGTTTGAAGCTACTGACTGAATGAAAAGAGCTGGCATCTCACTCTCTTTGAATCTTCTTTATCATGCTAAGGGAACAGGAAAAAGCAAAAAATTTCAGAATTGCACCTTGCAATGTGGAGATATTACTGTTTGTGCATTTACAATATTCATTGATTTTTGCCATTGAAAAACGTCCAGAAATGTTTGAAGCTACTGATTGAATGAAAGGAGCTGGCATCTCACTCTCTTTGAATCTTCTTTGTCATGCTAGGATTAGCAGGAAAAAGCAAAAAATTTCAGAATTGCACCTTGCAATGCGGAGATATTACTGTTTGTGCATTTACAATATTCATTGATTTTTGCCATTGAAAAACGTCCAGAAATGTTTGAAGCTACTGACTGAATGAAAGGAGCTGGCATCTCACTCTCTTTGAATCTTCTTTATCATGCTAGGATTAGCAGGAAAAAGCAAAAAATTTCAGAATTGCACCTTGCAATGCGGAGAAATTACTGTTTGTGCATTTACAATATTCATTGATTTTTGCCATTGAAAAACATCATGTTATTCATATACCAGAAATGTTTGAAGCTACTGACTGAATGAAAAGAGCTGGCATCTCACTCTCTTTGAATCTTCTTTATCATGCTAAGAGGAGCAGGAAAAAGTAAAAAATTTCAGAATTGCACCTTGCAATGTGGAGATATTACTGTTTGTGCATTTACAATATTCATTGATTTTAGCCATTGAAAAACATCATGTTATTCATATACCAGAAATGTTTGAAGCTACTGACTGAATGAAAAGAGCTGGCATCTCACTCTCTTTGAATCTTCTTTATCATGCTAAGAGGAGCAGGAAAAAGCAAAAAATTTCAGAATTGCACCTTGCAATGCGGAGATATTACTGTTTGTGCGTTTACAATATTCATTGATTTTTGCCATTGAAAAACGTCCAGAAATGTTTGAAGCTACTGACTGAATGAAAGGAGCTGGCATCTCACTCTCTTTGAATCTTCTTTATCATGCCAGGATTAGCAGGAAAATGCAAAAAATTTCAGAATTGCACCTTGCAATGCGGAGAAATTACTGTTTGTGCATTTACAATATTCATTGATTTTTGTCATTGAAAAACATCATGTTATTCATATACCAGAAATGTTTGAAGCTACTGACTGAATGAAAAGAGCTGGCATCTCACTCTCTTTGAATCTTCTTTATCATGCTAAGAGGAGCAGGAAAAAGCAAAAAATTTCAGAATTGCACCTTGCAATGTGGAGATATTACTGTTTGTGCATTTACAATATTCATTGATTTTTGCCATTGAAAAACGTCCAGAAATGTTTGAAGCTACTGACTGAATGAAAGAGCTGGCATCTCACTCTCTTTGAATCTTCTTTATCATGCTAGGATTAGCAGGAAAAAGCAAAAAATTTCAGAATTGCACCTTGCAATGCGGAGAAATTACTGTTTGTGCATTTACAATATTCATTGATTTTTGCCATTGAAAAACATCATGTTATTCATATACCAGAAATGTTTGAAGCTACTGACTGAATGAAAAGAGCTGGCATCTCACTCTCTTTGAATGTTCTTTATCATGCTAAGAGGAGCAGGAAAAAGCAAAAAATTTCAGAATTGCACCTTGCAATGTGGAGATATTACTCTTTGTGGATTTACAATATTCATTGATTTTTGCCATTGAAAAACGTCCAGAAATGTTTGAAGCTACTGACTGAATGAAAGGAGCTGGCATCTCACTCTGTTTGAATCTTCTTTATCATGCTAGGATTAGCAGGAAAAAGCAAAAAATTTCAGAATTGCACCTTGCAATGCGGAGAAATTACTGTTTGTGCATTTACAATATTCATTGATTTTTGCCATTGAAAAACATCATGTTATTCATATACCAGAAATGTTTGAAGCTACTGACTGAATGAAAAGAGCTGGCATCTCACTCTCTTTGAATCTTCTTTATCATGCTAAGAGGAGCAGGAAAAAGCAAAAAATTTCAGAATTGCACCTTGCAATGTGGAGATATTACTGTTTGTGCATTTACAATATTCATTGATTTTTGCCATTGAAAAACGTCCAGAAATGTTTGAAGCTACTGACTGAATGAAAGGAGCTGGAATCTCACTCTCTTTGAATCTTCTTTATCATGCTAGGATTAGCAGGAAAAAGCAAAAAATTTCAGAATTGCACCTTGCAATGCGGAGAAATTACTGTTTGTGCATTTACAATATTCATTGATTTTTGCCATTGAAAAACATCATGTTATTCATCTACCAGAAATGTTTGAAGCTACTGACTGAATGAAAAGAGCTGGCATCTCACTCTCTTTGAATCTTCTTTATCATGCTAAGAGGAGCAGGAAAAAGCAAAAAATTTCAGAATTGCACCTTGCAATGTGGAGATATTACTGTTTGTGCATTTACAATATTCATTGATTTTTGCCATTGAAAAACGTCCAGAAATGTTTGAAGCTACTGACTGAATGAAAGGAGCTGGCATCTCACTCTCTTTGAATCTTCTTTATCATGCTAGGATTAGCAGGAAAAAGCAAAAAATTTCAGAATTGCACCTTGCAATGCGGAGATATTACTGTTTGTGCATTTACAATATTCATTGATTTTTGCCATTGAAAAACGTCCAGAAATGTTTGAAGCTACTGACTGAATGAAAGGAGCTGGCATCTGACTCTCTTTGAATCTTCTTTATCATGCTAGGATTAGCAGGAAAAAGCAAAAAATTTCAGAATTGCACCTTGCAATGCGGAGAAATTACTGTTTGTGCATTTACAATATTCATTGATTTTTGCCATTGAAAAACATCATGTTATTCATATACCAGAAATGTTTGAAGCTACTGACTGAATGAAAAGAGCTGGCATCTCACTCTCTTTGAATCTTCTTTATCATGCTAAGAGGAGCAGGAAAAAGCAAAAAATTTCAGAATTGCACCTTGCAATGTGGAGATATTACTGTTTGTGCATTTACAATATTCATTGATTTTTGCCATTGAAAAACGTCCAGAAATGTTTGAAGCTACTGACTGAATGAAAGGAGCTGGCATCTCACTCTCTTTGAATCTTCTTTATCATGCTAGGATTAGCAGGAAAAAGCAAAAAATTTCAGAATTGCACCTTGCAATGCGGAGAAATTACTGTTTGTGCATTTAGAATATTCATTGATTTTTGCCATTGAAAAACATCATGTTATTCATATACCAGAAATGTTTGAAGCTACTGACTGAATGAAAAGAGCTGGCATCTCACTCTCTTTGAATCTTCTTTATCATGCTAAGAGGAGCAGGAAAAAGCAAAAAATTTCAGAATTGCACCTTGCAATGTGGAGATATTACTGTTTGTGCATTTACAATATTCATTGATTTTTGCCATTGAAAAACGTCCAGAAATGTTTGAAGCTACTGACTGAATGAAAGGAGCTGGCATCTCACTCTCTTTGAATCTTATTTATCATGCTAGGATTAGCAGGAAAAAGCAAAAAATTTCAGAATTGCACCTTGCAATGCGGAGAAATTACTGTTTGTGCATTTACAATATTCATTGATTTTTGCCATTGAAAAACATCATGTTATTCATATACCAGAAATGTTTGAAGCTACTGACTGAATGAAAAGAGCTGGCATCTCACTCTCTTTGAATCTTCTTTATCATGCTAAGAGGAGCAGGAAAAAGCAAAAAATTTCAGAATTGCACCTTGCAATGTGGAGATATTACTGTTTGTGCATTTACAATATTCATTGATTTTTGCCATTGAAAAACGTCCAGAAATGTTTGAAGCTACTGACTGAATGAAAGGAGCTGGCATCTCACTCTCTTTGAATCTTCTTTATCATGCTAGGATTAGCAGGAAAAAGCAAAAAATTTCAGAATTGCACCTTGCAATGCGGAGAAATTACTGTTTGTGCATTTACAATATTCATTGATTTTTGCCATTGAAAAACATCATGTTATTCATATACCAGAAATGTTTGAAGCTACTGACTGAATGAAAAGAGCTGGCATCTCACTCTCTTTGAATCTTCTTTATCATGCTAAGAGGAGCAGGAAAAAGCAAAAAATTTCAGAATTGCACCTTGCAATGTGGAGATATTACTGTTTGTGCATTTACAATATTCATTGATTTTTGCCATTGAAAAACGTCCAGAAATGTTTGAAGCTACTGACTGAATGAAAGGAGCTGGCATCTCACTCTGTTTGAATCTTCTTTATCATGCTAGGAATAGCAGGAAAAAGCAAAAAATTTCAGAATTGCACCTTGCAATGCGGAGAAATTACTGTTTGTGCATTTACAATATTCATTGATTTTTGCCATTGAAAAACATCATGTTATTCATATACCAGAAATGTTTGAAGCTACTGACTGAATGAAAAGAGCTGGCATCTCACTCTCTTTGAATCTTCTTTATCATGCTAAGAGGAGCAGGAAAAAGCAAAAAATTTCAGAATTGCACCTTGCAATGTGGAGATATTACTGTTTGTGCATTTACAATATTCATTGATTTTTGCCATTGAAAAACGTCCAGAAATGTTTGAAGCTACTGACTGAATGAAAGGAGCTAGCATCTCACTTTCTTTGAATCTTCTTTATCATGCTAGGATTAGCAGGAAAAAGCAAAAAATTTCAAAATTGCACCTTGCAATGCGGAGAAATTACTGTTTGTGCATTTACAATATTCATTGATTTCTGCCATTGAAAAACATCATGTTATTCATATACCAGAAATGTTTGAAGCTACTGACTGAATGAAAAGAGCTGGCATCTCACTCTCTTTGAATCTTCTTTATCATGCTAAGAGGAGCAGGAAAAAGCAAAAAATTTCAGAATTGCACCTTGCAATGTGGAGATATTACTGTTTGTGCATTTACAATATTCATTGATTTTTGCCTTTGAAAAACGTCCAGAAATGTTTGAAGCTACTGACTGAATGAAAGGAGCTGGCATCTCACTCTCTTTGAATCTTCTTTATCATGCTAGGATTAGCAGGAAAAAGCAAAAAATTTCAGAATTGCACCTTGCAATGCGGAGATATTACTGTTTGTGCATTTACAATATTCACTGATTTTTGCCATTGAAAAACGTCCAGAAATGTTTGAAGCTACTGACTGAATGAAAGGAGCTGGCATCTCACTCTCTTTGAATCTTCTTTATCATGCTAGCATTAGCAGGAAAAAGCAAAAAATTTCAGAATTGCACCTTGCAATGCGGAGAAATTACTGTTTGTGCATTTACAATATTCATTGATTTTTGCCATTGAAAAACATCATGTTATTCATATACCAGAAATGTTTGAAGCTACTGACTGAATGAAAAGAGCTGGCATCTCACTCTCTTTGAATCTTCTTTATCATGCTAAGAGGAGCAGAAAAAAGCAAAAAATTTCAGAATTGCACCTTGCAATGTGGAGATATTACTGTTTGTGCATTTACAATATTCATTGATTTTTGCCATTGAAAAACGTCCAGAAATGTTTGAAGCTACTGACTGAATGAAAGGAGCTGGCATCTCACTCTCTTTGAATCTTCTTTATCATGCTAGGATTAGCAGGAAAAAGCAAAAAATTTCAGAATTGCACCTTGCAATGCGGAGAAATTACTGTTTGTGCATTTACAATATTCATTGATTTTTGCCATTGAAAAACATCATGTTATTCATATACCAGAAATGTTTGAAGCTACTGACTGAATGAAAAGAGCTGGCATCTCACTCTCTTTGAATCTTCTTTATCATGCTAAGAGGAGCAGGAAAAAGCAAAAAATTTCAGAATTGCACCTTGCAATGTGGAGATATTACTGTTTGTGCATTTACAATATTCATTGATTTTTGCCATTGAAAAACGTCCAGAAATGTTTGAAGCTACTGACTGAATGAAAGGAGCTGGCATCTCACTCTCTTTGAATCTTCTTTATCATGCAAGGATTAGCAGGAAAAAGCAAAAAATTTCAGAATTGCACCTTGCAATGCGGAGAAATTACTGTTTGTGCATTTACAATATTCATTGATTTTTGCCATTGAAAAACATCATGTTATTCATATACCAGAAATGTTTGAAGCTACTGACTGAATAAAAAGAGATGGCATCTCACTCTCTTTGAATCTTCTTTATCATGCTAAGAGGAGCAGGAAAAAGCAAAAAATTTCAGAATTGCACCTTGCAATGTGGAGATATTACTGTTTGTGCATTTACAATATTCATTGATTTTTGCCATTGAAAAACGTCCAGAAATGTTTGAAGCTACTGACTGAATGAAAGGAGCTGGAATCTCACTCTCTTTGAATCTTCTTTATCATGCTAGGATTAGCAGGAAAAAGCAAAAAATTTCAGAATTGCACCTTGCAATGCGGAGAAATTACTGTTTGTGCATTTACAATATTCATTGATTTTTGCCATTGAAAAACATCATGTTATTCATATACCAGAAATGTTTGAAGCTACTGACTGAATAAAAAGAGCTGGCATCTCACTCTCTTTGAATCTTCTTTATCATGCTAAGAGGAGCAGGAAAAAGCAAAAAATTTCAGAATTGCACCTTGCAATGTGGAGATATTACTGTTTGTGCATTTACAATATTCATTGATTTTTGCCATTGAAAAACGTCCAGAAATGTTTGAAGCTACTGACTGAATGAAAGGAGCTGGCATCTCACTCTCTTTGAATCTTCTTTATCATGCTAGGATTAGCAGGAAAAAGCAAAAAATTTCAGAATTGCACCTTGCAATGCGGAGATATTACTGTTTGTGCATTTACAATATTCATTGATTTTTGCCATTGAAAAACGTCCAGAAATGTTTGAAGCTACTGACTGAATGAAAGGAGCTGGCATCTCACTCTCTTTGAATCTTCTTTATCATGCTAGGATTAGCAGGAAAAAGCAAAAAATTTCAGAATTGCACCTTGCAATGCGGAGAAATTACTGTTTGTGCATTTACAATATTCATTGATTTTTGCCATTGAAAAACTTCATGTTATTCATATACCAGAAATGTTTGAAGCTACTGACTGAATGAAAAGAGCTGGCATCTCACTCTCTTTGAATCTTCTTTATCATGCTAAGAGGAGCAGGAAAAAGCAAAAAATTTCAGAATTGCACCTTGCAATGCGGAGATATTACTGTTTGTGCATTTACAATATTCATTGATTTTTGCCATTGAAAAACGTCCAGAAATGTTTGAAGCTACTGACTGAATGAAAGGAGCTGGCATCTCACTCTCTTTGAATCTTCTTTATCATGCTAGGATTAGCAGGAAAAAGCAAAAAATTTCAGAATTGCACCTTGCAATGCGGAGATATTACTGTTTGTGCATTTACAATATTCATTGATTTTTGCCATTGAAAAACGTCCAGAAATGTTTGAAGCTACTGACTGAATGAAAGGAGCTGGCATCTCACTCTCTTTGAATCTTCTTTATCATGCTAGGATTAGCAGGAAAAAGCAAAAAATTTCAGAATTGCACCTTGCAATGCGGAGAAATTACTGTTTGTGCATTTACAATATTCATTGATTTTTGCCATTGAAAAACTTCATGTTATTCATATACCAGAAATGTTTGAAGCTACTGACTGAATGAAAAGAGCTGGCATCTCACTCTCTTTGAATCTTCTTTATCATGCTAAGAGGAGCAGGAAAAAGCAAAAAATTTCAGAATTGCACCTTGCAATGCGGAGATATTACTGTTTGTGCATTTACAATATTCATTGATTTTTGCCATTGAAAAACGTCCAGAAATGTTTGAAGCTACTGACTGAATGAAAGGAGCTGGCATCTCACTCTCTTTGAATCTTCATTACCATGCTAGGATTAGCAGGAAAAAGCAAAAAATTTCAGAATTGCACCTTGCAATGCGGAGAAATTACTGTTTGTGCATTTACAATATTCATTGATTTTTGCCATTGAAAAACATCATGTTATTCATATACCAGAAATGTTTGAAGCTACTGACTGAATGAAAAGAGCTGGCATCTCACTCTCTTTGAATCTTGTTTATCATGCTAAGAGGAGCAGGAAAAAGCAAAAAATTTCAGAATTGCACCTTGCAATGTGGAGATATTACTGTTTGTGCATTTACAATATTCATTGATTTTTTGCCATTGAAAAACGTCCAGAAATGTTTGAAGCTACTGACTGAATGAAAGGAGCTGGCATCTCACTCTCTTTGAATCTTCTTTATCATGCTAGGATTAGCAGGAAAAAGCAAAAAATTTCAGAATTGCACCTTGCAATGCGGAGAAATTACTGTTTGTGCATTTACAATATTCATTGATTTTTGCCATTGAAAAACATCATGTTATTCATATACCAGAAATGTTTGAAGCTACTGACTGAATGAAAAGAGCTGGCATCTCACTCTCTTTGAATCTTCTTTATCATGCTAAGAGGAGCAGGAAAAAGCAAAAAATTTCAGAATTGCACCTTGCAATGTGGAGATATTACTGTTTGTGCATTTACAATATTCATTGATTTTTGCCATTGAAAAACATCCAGAAATGTTTGAAGCTACTGACTGAATGAAAGGAGCTGGCATCTCACTCTCTTTGAATCTTCTTTATCATGCTAGGATTAGCAGGAAAAAGCAAAAAATTTCAGAATTGCACCTTGCAATGCGGAGAAATTACTGTTTGTGCATTTACAATATTCATTGATTTTTGCCATTGAAAAACATCATGTTATTCATATACCAGAAATGTTTGAAGCTACTGACTGAATGAAAAGAGCTGGCATCTCACTCTCTTTGAATCTTCTTTATCATGCTAAGAGGAGCAGGAAAAAGCAAAAAATTTCAGAATTGCACCTTGCAATGTGGAGATATTACTGTTTGTGCATTTACAATATTCATTGATTTTTGCCATTGAAAAACGTCCAGAAATGTTTGAAGCTACTGACTGAATGAAAGGAGCTGGCATCTCACTCTCTTTGAATCTTCTTTATCATGCTAGGATTAGCAGGAAAAAGCAAAAAATTTCAGAATTGCACCTTGCAATGCGGAGAAATTACTGTTTGTGCAATTACAATATTCATTGATTTTTGCCATTGAAAAACATCATGTTATTCATATACCAGAAATGTTTGAAGCTACTGACTGAATGAAAAGAGCTGGCATCTCACTCTCTTTTAATCTTCTTTATCATGCTAAGAGAAGCAGGAAAAAGCAAAAAATTTCAGAATTGCACCTTGCAATGTGGAGATATTACTGTTTGTGCATTTACAATATTCATTGATTTTTGCCATTGAAAAACGTCCAGAAATGTTTGAAGCTACTGACTGAATGAAAGGAGCTGGCATCTCACTCTCTTTGAATCTTCTTTATCATGCTAGGATAAGCAGGAAAAAGCAAAAAATTTCAGAATTGCACCTTGCAATGCGGAGATATTACTGTTTGTGCATTTACAATATTCATTGATTTTTGCCATTGAAAAACGTCCAGAAATGTTTGAAGCTACTGACTGAATGAAAGGAGCTGGCATCTCACTCTCTTTGAATCTTCTTTATCATGCTAGGATTAGCAGGAAAAAGCAATAAATTTCAGAATTGCACCTTGCAATGCGGAGAAATTACTGTTTGTGCATTTACAATATTCATGGATTTTTGCCATTGAAAAACTTCATGTTATTCATATACCAGAAATGTTTGAAGCTACTGACTGAATGAAAAGAGCTGGCATCTCACTCTCTTTGAATCTTCTTTATCATGCTAGGAGGAGCAGGAGAAAGCAAAAAATTTCAGAATTGCACCTTGCAATGTGGAGATATTACTGTTTGTGCATTTACAATATTCATTGATTTTTGCCATTGAAAAACATCATGTTATTCATATACCAGAAATGTTTGAAGCTACTGACTGAATGAAAAGAGCTGGCATCTCACTCTCTTTGAATCTTCTTTATCATGCTAAGAGGAGCAGGAAAAAGCAAAAAATTTCAGAATTGCACCTTGCAATTCGGAGATATTACTGTTTGTGCATTTACAATATTCATTGATTTTTGCCATTGAAAAACGTCCAGAAATGTTTGAAGCTACTGACTGAATGAAAGGAGCTGGCATCTCACTCTCTTTGAATCTTCATTATCATGCTAGGATTAGCAGGAAAAAGCAAAAAATTTCAGAATTGCACCTTGCAATGCGGAGAAATTACTGTTTGTGCATTTACAATATTCATTGATTTTTGCCATTGAAAATCATCATGTTATTCATATACCAGAAATGTTTGAAGCTACTGACTGAATGAAAAGAGCTGGCATCTCACTCTCTTTGAATCTTCTTTATCATGCTAAGAGGAGCAGGAAAAAGCAAAAAATTTCAGAATTGCACCTTGCAATGTGGAGATATTACTGTTTGTGCATTTACAATATTCATTGATTTTTGCCATTGAAAAACGTCCAGAAATGTTTGAAGCTACTGACTGAATGAAAGGAGCTGGCATCTCACTCTCTTTGAATCTTCTTTATCATGCTAGGATTAGCAGGAAAAAGCAAAAAATTTCAGAATTGCACCTTGCAATGCGGAGATATTACTGTTTGTGCAATTACAATATTCAATGATTTTTGCCATTGAAAAACGTCCAGAAATGTTTGAAGCTACTGACTGAATGAAAGGAGCTGGCATCTCACTCTCTTTGAATCTTCTTTATCATGCTAAGATTAGCAGGAAAAAGCAAAAAATTTCAGAATTGCACCTTGCAATGCGGAGAAATTTCTGTTTGTGCATTTACAATATTCATTGATTTTTGCCATTGAAAAACATCATGTTATTCATATACCAGAAATGTTTGAAGCTACTGACTGAATGAAAAGAGCTGGCATCTCACTCTCTTTGAATCTTCTTTATCATGCTAAGAGGAGCAGGAAAAAGCAAAAAATTTCAGAATTGCACCTTGCAATGTGGAGATATTACTGTTTGTGCATTTACAATATTCATTGATTTTTGCCATTGAAAAACGTCCAGAAATGTTTGAAGCTACTGACTGAATGAAAGGAGTTGGCATCTCACTCTCTTTGAATCTTCTTTATCATGCTAGGATTAGCAGGAAAAAGCAAAAAATTTCAGAATTGCACCTTGCAATGCGGAGAAATTACTGTTTGTGCATTTACAATATTCATTGATTTTTGCCATTGAAAAACATCATGTTATTCATATACCAGAAATGTTTGAAGCTACTGACTGAATGAAAAGAGCTGGCATCTCACTCTCTTTGAATCTTCTTTATCATGCTAAGAGGAGCAGGAAAAAGCAAAAAATTTCAGAATTGCACCTTGCAATGTGGAGATATTACTGTTTGTGCATTTACAATATTCATTGATTTTTGCCATTGAAAAACGTCCAGAAATGTTTGAAGCTACTGACTGAATGAAAGGAGCTGGCATCTCACTCTCTTTGAATCTTCTTTATCATGCTAGGATTAGCAGGAAAAAGCAAAAAATTTCAGAATTGCACCTTGCAATGCGGAGAAATTACTGTTTGTGCATTTACAATATTCATTGATTTTTGCCATTGAAAAACATCATGTTATTCATATACCAGAAATGTTTGAAGCTACTGACTGAATGAAAAGAGCTGGCATCTCACTCTCTTTGAATCTTCTTTATCATGCTAAGAGGAGCAGGAAAAAGCAAAAAATTTCAGAATTGCACCTTGCAATGTGGAGATATTACTGTTTGTGCATTTACAATATTCATTGATTTTTGCCATTGAAAAACATCCAGAAATGTTTGAAGCTACTGACTGAATGAAAGGAGCTGGCATCTCACTCTCTTTGAATCTTCTTTATCATGCTAGGATTAGCAGGAAAAAGCAAAAAATTTCAGAATTGCACCTTGCAATGCGGAGATATTACTGTTTGTGCATTTACAATATTCATTGATTTTTGCCATTGAAAAACGTCCAGAAATGTTTGAAGCTACTGACTGAATGAAAGGAGCTGGCATCTCACTCTCTTTGAATCTTCTTTATCATGCTAGGATTAGCAGGAAAAAGCAAAAAATTTCAGAATTGCACCTTGCAATGCGGAGAAATTACTGTTTGTGCATTTACAATATTCATTGATTTTTGCCATTGAAAAACTTCATGTTATTCATATACCAGAAATGTTTGAAGCTACTGACTGAATGAAAAGAGCTGGCATCTCACTCTCTTTGAATCTTCTTTATCATGCTAAGAGGAGCAGGAGAAAGCAAAAAATTTCAGAATTGCACCTTGCAATGTGGAGATATTACTGTTTGTGCATTTACAATATTCATTGATTTTTGCCATTGAAAAACATCATGTTATTCATATACCAGAAATGTTTTCAGCTACTGACTGAATGAAAAGAGCTGGCATCTCACTCTCTTTCAATCTTCTTTATCATGCTAAGAGGAGCAGGAAAAAGCAAAAAATTTCAGAATTGCACCTTGCAATGCGGAGATATTACTGTTTGTGCATTTACAATATTCATTGATTTTTGCCATTGAAAAACGTCCAGAAATGTTTGAAGCTACTGACTGAATGAAAGGAGCTGGCATCTCACTCTCTTTGAATCTTCATTATCATGATAGGATTAGCAGGAAAAAGCAAAAAATTTCAGAATTGCACCTTGCAATGCGGAGAAATTACTGTTTGTGCATTTACAATATTCATTGATTTTTGCCATTGAAAAACATCATGTTATTCATATACCAGAAATGTTTGAAGCTACTGACTGAATGAAAAGAGCTGGCATCTCACTCTCTTTGAATCTTCTTTATCATGCTAAGAGGAGCAGGAAAAAGCAAAAAATTTCAGAATTGCACCTTGCAATGTGGAGATATTACTGTTTGTGCATTTACAATATTCATTGATTTTTGCCATTGAAAAACGTCCAGAAATGTTTGAAGCTACTGACTGAATGAAAGGAGCTGGCATCTCACTCTCTTTGAATCTTCTTTATCATGCTAGGATTAGCAGGAAAAAGCAAAAAATTTCAGAATTGCACCTTGCAATGCGGAGATATTACTGTTTGTGCATTTACAATATTCACTGATTTTTGCCATTGAAAAACGTCCAGAAATGTTTGAAGCTACTGACTGAATGAAAGGAGCTGGCATCTCACTCTCTTTGAATCTTCTTTATCATGCTAAGATTAGCAGGAAAAAGCAAAAAATTTCAGAATTGCACCTTGCAATGCGGAGAAATTACTGTTTGTGCATTTACAATATTCATTGATTTTTGCCATTGAAAAACATCATGTTATTCATATACCAGAAATGTTTGAAGCTACTGACTGAATGAAAAGAGCTGGCATCTCACTCTCTTTGAATCTTCTTTATCATGCTAAGAGGAGCAGGAAAAAGCAAAAAATTTCAGAATTGCACTTTGCAATGTGGAGATATTACTGTTTGTGCATTTACAATATTCATTGATTTTTGCCATTGAAAAACGTCCAGAAATGTTTGAAGCTACTGACTGAATGAAAGGAGCTGGCATCTCACTCTCTTTGAATCTTCTTTATCATGCTAGGATTAGCAGGAAAAAGCAAAAAATTTCAGAATTGCACCTTGCAATGCGGAGAAATTACTGTTTGTGCATTTACAATATTCATTGATTTTTGCCATTGAAAAACATCATGTTATTCATATACCAGAAATGTTTGAAGCTACTGACTGAATGAAAAGAGCTGGCATCTCACTCTCATTGAATCTTCTTTATCATGCTAAGAGGAGCAGGAAAAAGCAAAAAATTTCAGAATTGCACCTTGCAATGTGGAGATATTACTGTTTGTGCATTTACAATATTCATTGATTTTTGCCATTGAAAAACGTCCAGAAATGTTTGAAGCTACTGACTGAATGAAAGGAGCTGGCATCTCACTCTCTTTGAATCTTCTTTATCATGCTAGGATTAGCAGGAAAAAGCAAAAAATTTCAGAATTGCACCTTGCAATGCGGAGAAATTACTGTTTGTGCATTTACAATATTCATTGATTTTTGCCATTGAAAAACATCATGTTATTCATATACCAGAAATGTTTGAAGCTACTGACTGAATGAAAAGAGCTGGCATCTCACTCTCTTTGAATCTTCTTTATCATGCTAAGAGGAGCAGGAAAATCAAAAAATTTCAGAATTGCACCTTGCAATGTGGAGATATTACTGTTTGTGCATTTACAATATTCATTGATTTTTGCCATTGAAAAACGTCCAGAAATGTTTGAAGCTACTGACTGAATGAAAGGAGCTGGCATCTCACTCTCTTTGAATCTTCTTTATCATGCTAGGATTAGCAGGAAAAAGCAAAAAATTTCAGAATTGCACCTTGCAATGCGGAGATATTACTGTTTGTGCATTTACAATATTCACTGATTTTTGCCATTGAAAAACGTCCAGAAATGTTTGAAGCTACTGACTGAATGAAAGGAGCTGGCATCTCACTCTCTTTGAATCTTCTTTATCATGCTAAGATTAGCAGGAAAAAGCAAAAAATTTCAGAATTGCACCTTGCAATGCGGAGAAATTACTGTTTGTGCATTTACAATATTCATTGATTTTTGCCATTGAAAAACATCATGTTATTCATATACCAGAAATGTTTGAAGCTACTGACTGAATGAAAAGAGCTGGCATCTCACTCTCTTTGAATCTTCTTTATCATGCTAAGAGGAGCAGGAAAAAGCAAAAAATTTCAGAATTGCACCTTGCAATGTGGAGATATTACTGTTTGTGCATTTACAATATTCATTGATTTTTGCCATTGAAAAACGTCCAGAAATGTTTGAAGCTACTGACTGAATGAAAGGAGCTGGCATCTCACTCTCTTTGAATCTTCTTTATCATGCTAGGATTAGCAGGAAAAAGCAAAAAATTTCAGAATTGCACCTTGCAATGCGGAGAAATTACTGTTTGTGCATTTACAATATTCATTGATTTTTGCCATTGAAAAACATCATGTTATTCATATACCAGAAATGTTTGAAGCTACTGACTGAATGAAAAGAGCTGGCATCTCACTCTCATTGAATCTTCTTTATCATGCTAAGAGGAGCAGGAAAAAGCAAAAAATTTCAGAATTGCACCTTGCAATGTGGAGATATTACTGTTTGTGCATTTACAATATTCATTGATTTTTGCCATTGAAAAACGTCCAGAAATGTTTGAAGCTACTGACTGAATGAAAGGAGCTGGCATCTCACTCTCTTTGAATCTTCTTTATCATGCTAGGATTAGCAGGAAAAAGCAAAAAATTTCAGAATTGCACCTTGCAATGCGGAGAAATTACTGTTTGTGCATTTACAATATTCATTGATTTTTGCCATTGAAAAACATCATGTTATTCATATACCAGAAATGTTTGAAGCTACTGACTGAATGAAAAGACCTGGCATCTCACTCTCTTTGAATCTTCTTTATCATGCTAAGAGGAGCAGGAAAAAGCAAAAAATTTCAGAATTGCACCTTGCAATGTGGAGATATTACTGTTTGTGCATTTACAATATTCATTGATTTTTGCCATTGAAAAACGTCCAGAAATGTTTGAAGCTACTGACTGAATGAAAGGAGCTGGCATCTCACTCTCTTTGAATCTTCTTTATCATGCTAGGATTAGCAGGAAAAAGCAAAAAATTTCAGAATTGCACCTTGCAATGCGGAGAAATTACTGTTTGTGCATTTACAATATTCATTGATTTTTGCCATTGAAAAACGTCCAGAAATGTTTGAAGCTACTGACTGAATGAAAGGAGCTGGCATCTCACTCTCTTTGAATCTTCTTTATCATGCTAGGATTAGCAGGAAAAAGCAAAAAATTTCAGAATTGCACCTTGCAATGCGGAGATATTACTGTTTGTGCATTTACAATATTCACTGATTTTTGCCATTGAAAAACGTCCAGAAATGTTTGAAGCTACTGACTGAATGAAAGGAGCTGGCATCTCACTCTCTTTGAATCTTCTTTATCATGCTAAGATTAGCAGGAAAAAGCAAAAAATTTCAGAATTGCACCTTGCAATGCGGAGAAATTACTGTTTGTGCATTTACAATATTCATTGATTTTTGCCATTGAAAAACATCATGTTATTCATATACCAGAAATGTTTGAAGCTACTGACTGAATGAAAAGAGCTGGCATCTCACTCTCTTTGAATCTTCTTTATCATGCTAAGAGGAGCAGGAAAAAGCAAAAAATTTCAGAATTGCACCTTGCAATGTGGAGATATTACTGTTTGTGCATTTACAATATTCATTGATTTTTGCCATTGAAAAACGTCCAGAAATGTTTGAAGCTACTGACTGAATGAAAGGAGCTGGCATCTCACTCTCTTTGAATCTTCTTTATCATGCTAGGATTAGCAGGAAAAAGCAAAAAATTTCAGAATTGCACCTTGCAATGCGGAGAAATTACTGTTTGTGCATTTACAATATTCATTGATTTTTGCCATTGAAAAACATCATGTTATTCATATACCAGAAATGTTTGAAGCTACTGACTGAATGAAAAGAGCTGGCATCTCACTCTCTTTGAATCTTCTTTATCATGCTAAGAGGAGCAGGAAAAAGCAAAAAATTTCAGAATTGCACCTTGCAATGTGGAGATATTACTGTTTGTGCATTTACAATATTCATTGATTTTTGCCATTGAAAAACGTCCAGAAATGTTTGAAGCTACTGACTGAATGAAAGGAGCTGGCATCTCACTCTCTTTGAATCTTCTTTATCATGCTAGGATTAGCAGGAAAAAGCAAAAAATTTCAGAATTGCACCTTGCAATGCGGAGATATTACTGTTTGTGCATTTACAATATTCATTGATTTTTGCCATTGAAAAACGTCCAGAAATGTTTGAAGCTACTGACTGAATGAAAGGAGCTGGCATCTCACTCTCTTTGAATCTTCTTTATCATGCTAGGATTAGCAGGAAAAAGCAAAAAATTTCAGAATTGCACCTTGCAATGCGGAGAAATTACTGTTTGTGCATTTACAATATTCATTGATTTTTGCCATTGAAAAACTTCATGTTATTCATATACCAGAAATGTTTGAAGCTACTGACTGAATGAAAAGAGCTGGCATCTCACTCTCTTTGAATCTTCTTTATCATGCTAAGAGGAGCAGGAGAAAGCAAAAAATTTCAGAATTGCACCTTGCAATGTGGAGATATTACTGTTTGTGCATTTACAATATTCATTGATTTTTGCCATTGAAAAACATCATGTTATTCATATACCAGAAATGTTTTCAGCTACTGACTGAATGAAAAGAGCTGGCATCTCACTCTCTTTCAATCTTCTTTATCATGCTAAGAGGAGCAGGAAAAAGCAAAAAATTTCAGAATTGCACCTTGCAATGCGGAGATATTACTGTTTGTGCATTTACAATATTCATTGATTTTTGCCATTGAAAAACGTCCAGAAATGTTTGAAGCTACTGACTGAATGAAAGGAGCTGGCATCTCACTCTCTTTGAATCTTCATTATCATGATAGGATTAGCAGGAAAAAGCAAAAAATTTCAGAATTGCACCTTGCAATGCGGAGAAATTACTGTTTGTGCATTTACAATATTCATTGATTTTTGCCATTGAAAAACATCATGTTATTCATATACCAGAAATGTTTGAAGCTACTGACTGAATGAAAAGAGCTGGCATCTCACTCTCTTTGAATCTTCTTTATCATGCTAAGAGGAGCAGGAAAAAGCAAAAAATTTCAGAATTGCACCTTGCAATGTGGAGATATTACTGTTTGTGCATTTACAATATTCATTGATTTTTGCCATTGAAAAACGTCCAGAAATGTTTGAAGCTACTGACTGAATGAAAGGAGCTGGCATCTCACTCTCTTTGAATCTTCTTTATCATGCTAGGATTAGCAGGAAAAAGCAAAAAATTTCAGAATTGCACCTTGCAATGCGGAGATATTACTGTTTGTGCATTTACAATATTCACTGATTTTTGCCATTGAAAAACGTCCAGAAATGTTTGAAGCTACTGACTGAATGAAAGGAGCTGGCATCTCACTCTCTTTGAATCTTCTTTATCATGCTAAGATTAGCAGGAAAAAGCAAAAAATTTCAGAATTGCACCTTGCAATGCGGAGAAATTACTGTTTGTGCATTTACAATATTCATTGATTTTTGCCATTGAAAAACATCATGTTATTCATATACCAGAAATGTTTGAAGCTACTGACTGAATGAAAAGAGCTGGCATCTCACTCTCTTTGAATCTTCTTTATCATGCTAAGAGGAGCAGGAAAAAGCAAAAAATTTCAGAATTGCACCTTGCAATGTGGAGATATTACTGTTTGTGCATTTACAATATTCATTGATTTTTGCCATTGAAAAACGTCCAGAAATGTTTGAAGCTACTGACTGAATGAAAGGAGCTGGCATCTCACTCTCTTTGAATCTTCTTTATCATGCTAGGATTAGCAGGAAAAAGCAAAAAATTTCAGAATTGCACCTTGCAATGCGGAGAAATTACTGTTTGTGCATTTACAATATTCATTGATTTTTGCCATTGAAAAACATCATGTTATTCATATACCAGAAATGTTTGAAGCTACTGACTGAATGAAAAGAGCTGGCATCTCACTCTCATTGAATCTTCTTTATCATGCTAAGAGGAGCAGGAAAAAGCAAAAAATTTCAGAATTGCACCTTGCAATGTGGAGATATTACTGTTTGTGCATTTACAATATTCATTGATTTTTGCCATTGAAAAACGTCCAGAAATGTTTGAAGCTACTGACTGAATGAAAGGAGCTGGCATCTCACTCTCTTTGAATCTTCTTTATCATGCTAGGATTAGCAGGAAAAAGCAAAAAATTTCAGAATTGCACCTTGCAATGCGGAGAAATTACTGTTTGTGCATTTACAATATTCATTGATTTTTGCCATTGAAAAACATCATGTTATTCATATACCAGAAATGTTTGAAGCTACTGACTGAATGAAAAGAGCTGGCATCTCACTCTCTTTGAATCTTCTTTATCATGCTAAGAGGAGCAGGAAAAAGCAAAAAATTTCAGAATTGCACCTTGCAATGTGGAGATATTACTGTTTGTGCATTTACAATATTCATTGATTTTTGCCATTGAAAAACGTCCAGAAATGTTTGAAGCTACTGACTGAATGAAAGGAGCTGGCATCTCACTCTCTTTGAATCTTCTTTATCATGCTAGGATTAGCAGGAAAAAGCAAAAAATTTCAGAATTGCACCTTGCAATGCGGAGAAATTACTGTTTGTGCATTTACAATATTCATTGATTTTTGCCATTGAAAAACATCATGTTATTCATATACCAGAAATGTTTGAAGCTACTGACTGAATGAAAAGAGCTGGCATCTCACTCTCTTTGAATCTTCTTTATCATGCTAAGAGGAGCAGGAAAAAGCAAAAAATTTCAGAATTGCACCTTGCAATGTGGAGATATTACTGTTTGTGCATTTACAATATTCATTGATTTTTGCCATTGAAAAACGTCCAGAAATGTTTGAAGCTACTGACTGAATGAAAGGAGCTGGCATCTCACTCTCTTTGAATCTTCTTTATCATGCTAGGATTAGCAGGAAAAAGCAAAAAATTTCAGAATTGCACCTTGCAATGCGGAGAAATTACTGTTTGTGCATTTACAATATTCATTGATTTTTGCCATTGAAAAACGTCCAGAAATGTTTGAAGCTACTGACTGAATGAAAGGAGCTGGCATCTCACTCTCTTTGAATCTTCTTTATCATGCTAGGATTAGCAGGAAAAAGCAAAAAATTTCAGAATTGCACCTTGCAATGCGGAGAAATTACTGTTTGTGCATTTACAATATTCATTGATTTTTGCCATTGAAAAACATCATGTTATTCATATACCAGAAATGTTTGAAGCTACTGACTGAATGAAAAGAGCTGGCATCTCACTCTCTTTGAATCTTCTTTATCATGCTAAGAGGAGCAGGAAAAAGCAAAAAATTTCAGAATTGCACCTTGCAATGTGGAGATATTACTGTTTGTGCATTTACAATATTCATTGATTTTTGCCATTGAAAAACGTCCAGAAATGTTTGAAGCTACTGACTGAATGAAAGGAGCTGGCATCTCACTCTCTTTGAATCTTCTTTATCATGCTAGGATTAGCAGGAAAAAGCAAAAAATTTCAGAATTGCACCTTGCAATGCGGAGAAATTACTGTTTGTGCATTTACAATATTCATTGATTTTTGCCATTGAAAAACGTCCAGAAATGTTTGAAGCTACTGACTGAATGAAAGGAGCTGGCATCTCACTCTCTTTGAATCTTCTTTATCATGCTAGGATTAGCAGGAAAAAGCAAAAAATTTCAGAATTGCACCTTGCAATGCGGAGATATTACTGTTTGTGCATTTACAATATTCACTGATTTTTGCCATTGAAAAACGTCCAGAAATGTTTGAAGCTACTGACTGAATGAAAGGAGCTGGCATCTCACTCTCTTTGAATCTTCTTTATCATGCTAAGATTAGCAGGAAAAAGCAAAAAATTTCAGAATTGCACCTTGCAATGCGGAGAAATTACTGTTTGTGCATTTACAATATTCATTGATTTTTGCCATTGAAAAACATCATGTTATTCATATACCAGAAATGTTTGAAGCTACTGACTGAATGAAAAGAGCTGGCATCTCACTCTCTTTGAATATTCTTTATCATGCTAAGAGGAGCAGGAAAAAGCAAAAAATTTCAGAATTGCACCTTGCAATGTGGAGATATTACTGTTTGTGCATTTACAATATTCATTGATTTTTGCCATTGTAAAACGTCCAGAAATGTTTGAAGCTACTGACTGAATGAAAGGAGCTGGCATCTCACTCTCTTTGAATCTTCTTTATCATGCTAGGATTAGCAGGAAAAAGCAAAAAATTTCAGAATTGCACCTTGCAATGCGGAGAAATTACTGTTTGTGCATTTACAATATTCATTGATTTTTGCCATTGAAAAACATCATGTTATTCATATACCAGAAATGTTTGAAGCTACTGACTGAATGAAAAGAGCTGGCATCTCACTCTCTTTGAATCTTCTTTATCATGCTAAGAGGAGCAGGAAAAAGCAAAAAATTTCAGAATTGCACCTTGCGATGTGGAGATATTACTGTTTGTGCATTTACAATATTCATTGATTTTTGCCATTGAAAAACGTCCAGAAATGTTTGAAGCTACTGACTGAATGAAAGGAGCTGGCATCTCACTCTCTTTGAATCTTCTTTATCATGCTAGGATTAGCAGGAAAAAGCAAAAAATTTCAGAATTGCACCTTGCAATGCGGAGAAATTACTGTTTGTGCATTTACAATATTCATTGATTTTTGCCATTGAAAAACGTCCAGAAATGTTTGAAGCTACTGACTGAATGAAAGGAGCTGGCATCTCACTCTCTTTGAATCTTCTTTATCATGCTAGGATTAGCAGGAAAAAGCAAAAAATTTCAGAATTGCACCTTGCAATGCGGAGATATTACTGTTTGTGCATTTACAATATTCACTGATTTTTGCCATTGAAAAACGTCCAGAAATGTTTGAAGCTACTGACTGAATGAAAGGAGCTGGCATCTCACTCTCTTTGAATCTTCTTTATCATGCTAAGATTAGCAGGAAAAAGCAAAAAATTTCAGAATTGCACCTTGCAATGCGGAGAAATTACTGTTTGTGCATTTACAATATTCATTGATTTTTGCCATTGAAAAACATCATGTTATTCATATACCAGAAATGTTTGAAGCTACTGACTGAATGAAAAGAGCTGGCATCTCACTCTCTTTGAATCTTCTTTATCATGCTAAGAGGAGCAGGAAAAAGCAAAAAATTTCAGAATTGCACCTTGCAATGTGGAGATATTACTGTTTGTGCATTTACAATATTCATTGATTTTTGCCATTGTAAAACGTCCAGAAATGTTTGAAGCTACTGACTGAATGAAAGGAGCTGGCATCTCACTCTCTTTGAATCTTCTTTATCATGCTAGGATTAGCAGGAAAAAGCAAAAAATTTCAGAATTGCACCTTGCAATGCGGAGAAATTACTGTTTGTGCATTTACAATATTCATTGATTTTTGCCATTGAAAAACATCATGTTATTCATATACCAGAAATGTTTGAAGCTACTGACTGAATGAAAAGAGCTGGCATCTCACTCTCTTTGAATCTTCTTTATCATGCTAAGAGGAGCAGGAAAAAGCAAAAAATTTCAGAATTGCACCTTGCAATGTGGAGATATTACTGTTTGTGCATTTACAATATTCATTGATTTTTGCCATTGAAAAACGTCCAGAAATGTTTGAAGCTACTGACTGAATGAAAGGAGCTTGCATCTCACTATCTTTGAATCTTCTTTATCATGCTAGGATTAGCAGGAAAAAGCAAAAAATTTCAGAATTGCACCTTGCAATGCGGAGAAATTACTGTTTGTGCATTTACAATATTCATTGATTTTTGCCATTGAAAAACATCATGTTATTCATATACCAGAAATGTTTGAAGCTACTGACTGAATGAAAAGAGCTGGCATCTCACTCTCTTTGAATCTTCTTTATCATGCTAAGAGGAGCAGGAAAAAGCAAAAAATTTCAGAATTGCACCTTGCAATGTGGAGATATTACTGTTTGTGCATTTACAATATTCATTGATTTTTGCCATTGAAAAACGTCCAGAAATGTTTGAGGCTACTGACTGAATGAAAGGAGCTGGCATCTCACTCTCTTTGAATCTTCTTTATCATGCTAGGATTAGCAGGAAAAAGCAAAAAATTTCAGAATTGCACCTTGCAATGCGGAGAAATTACTGTTTGTGCATTTACAATATTCATTGATTTTTGCCATTGAAAAACATCATGTTTTTCATATACCAGAAATGATTGAAGCTACTGACTGAATGAAAAGAGCTGGCATCTCACTCTCTTTGAATCTTCTTTATCATGCTAAGAGGAGCAGGAAAAAGCAAAAAATTTCAGAATTGCACCTTGCAATGTGGAGATATTACTGTTTGTGCATTTACAATATTCATTGATTTTTGCCATTGAAAAACGTCCAGAAATGTTTGAACCTACTGACTGAATGAAAGGAGCTGGCATCTCACTCTCTTTGAATCTTCTTTATCATGCTAGGATTAGCAGGAAAAAGCAAAAAATTTCAGAATTGCACCTTGCAATGCGGAGATATTACTGTTTGTGCATTTACAATATTCATTGATTTTTGCCATTGAAAAACGTCCAGAAATGTTTGAAGCTACTGACTGAATGAAAGGAGCTGGCATCTCACTCTCTTTGAATCTTTTTATCATGCTAGGATTAGCAGGAAAAAGCAAAAAATTTCAGAATTGCACCTTGCAATGCGGAGAAATTACTGTTTGTGCATTTACAATATTCATTGATTTTTGCCATTGAAAAACTTCATGTTATTCATATACCAGAAATGTTTGAAGCTACTGACTGAATGAAAAGAGCTGGCATCTCACTCTCTTTGAATCTTCTTTATCATGCTAAGAGGAGCAGGAGAAAGCAAAAAATTTCAGAATTGCACCTTGCAATGTGGAGATATTACTGTTTGTGCATTTACAATATTCATTGATTTTTGCCATTGAAAAACATCATGTTATTCATATACCAGAAATGTTTGAAGCTACTGACTGAATGAAAAGAGCTGGCATCTCACTCTCTTTGAATCTTCTTTATCATGCTAAGAGGAGCAGGATAAAGCAAAAAATTTCAGAATTGCACCTTGCAATGTGGAGATATTACTGTTTGTGCATTTACAATATTCATTGATTTTTGCCATTGAAAAACGTCCAGAAATGTTTGAAGCTACTGACTGAATGAAAGGAGCTGGCATCTCACTCTCTTTGAATCTTCTTTATCATGCTAGGATTAGCAGGAAAAAGCAAAAAATTTCAGAATTGCACCTTGCAATGCGGAGAAATTACTGTTTGTGCATTTACAATATTCATTGATTTTTGCCATTGAAAAACATCATGTTATTCATATACCAGAAATGTTTGAAGCTACTGACTGAATGAAAAGAGCTGGCATCTCACTCTCTTTGAATCTTCTTTATCATGCTAAGAGGAGCAGGAAAAAGCAAAAAATTTCAGAATTGCACCTTGCAATGTGGAGATATTACTGTTTGTGCATTTACAATATTCATTGATTTTTGCCATTGAAAAACATCCAGAAATGTTTGAAGCTACTGACTGAATGAAAGGAGCTGGCATCTCACTCTCTTTGAATCTTCTTTATCATGCTAGGATTAGCAGGAAAAAGCAAAAAATTTCAGAATTGCACCTTGCAATGCGGAGAAATTACTGTTTGTGCATTTACAATATTCATTGATTTTTGCCATTGAAAAACATCATGTTATTCATATACCAGAAATGTTTGAAGCTACTGACTGAATGAAAAGAGCTGGCATCTCACTCTCTTTGAATCTTCTTTATCATGCTAAGAGGAGCAGGAAAAAGCAAAAAATTTCAGAATTGCACCTTGCAATGTGGAGATATTACTGTTTGTGCATTTACAATATTCATTGATTTTTGCCATTGAAAAACGTCCAGAAATGTTTGAAGCTACTGACTGATTGAAAGGAGCTGGCATCTCACTCTCTTTGAATCTTCTTTATCATGCTAGGATTAGCAGGAAAAAGCAAAAAATTTCAGAATTGCACCTTGCAATGCGGAGAAATTACTGTTTGTGCATTTACAATATTCATTGATTTTTGCCATTGAAAAACATCATGTTATTCATATACCAGAAATGTTTGAAGCTACTGACTGAATGAAAAGAGCTGGCATCTCACTCTCTTTGAATCTTCTTTATCATGCTAAGAGGAGCAGGAAAAAGCAAAAAATTTCAGAATTGCACCTTGCAATGTGGAGATATTACTGTTTGTGCATTTACAATATTCATTGATTTTTGCCATTGAAAAACGTCCAGAAATGTTTGAAGCTACTGACTGAATGAAAGGAGCTGGCATCTCACTCTCTTTGAATCTTCTTTATCATGCTAGGATTAGCAGGAAAAAGCAAAAATTTCAGAATTGCACCTTGCAATGCGGAGATATTACTGTTTGTGCATTTACAATATTCATTGATTTTTGCCATTGAAAAACGTCCAGAAATGTTTGAAGCTACTGACTGAATGAAAGGAGCTGGCATCTCACTCTTTTTGAATCTTTTTATCATGCTAGGATTAGCAGGAAAAAGCAAAAAATTTCAGAATTGCACCTTGCAATGCGGAGAAATTACTGTTTGTGCATTTACAACATTCATTGATTTTTGCCATTGAAAAACTTTATGTTATTCATATACCAGAAATGTTTGAAGCTACTGACTGAATAAAAAGAGCTGGCATCTCACTCTCTTTGAATCTTCTTTATCATGCTAAGAGGAGCAGGAGAAAGCAAAAAATTTCAGAATTGCACCTTGCAATGTGGAGATATTACTGTTTGTGCATTTACAATATTCATTGATTTTTGCCATTGAAAAACATCATGTTATTCATATACCAGAAATGTTTGAAGCTACTGACTGAATGAAAAGAGCTGGCATCTCACTCTCTTTGAATCTTCTTTATCATGCTAAGAGGAGCAGGAAAAAGCAAAAAATTTCAGAATTGCACCTTGCAATGTGGAGATATTACTGTTTGTGCATTTACAATATTCATTGATTTTTGCCATTGAAAAACGTCCAGAAATGTTTGAAGCTACTGACTGAATGAAAGGAGCTGGCATCTCACTCTCTTTGAATCTTCTTTATCATGCTAGGATTAGCAGGAAAAAGCAAAAAATTTCAGAATTGCACCTTGCAATGCGGAGAAATTACTGTTTGTGCATTTACAATATTCATTGATTTTTGCCATTGAAAAACATCATGTTATTAATATACCAGAAATGTTTGAAGCTACTGACTGAATGAAAAGAGCTGGCATCTCACTCTCTTTGAATCTTCTTTATCATGCTAAGAGGAGCAGGAAAAAGCAAAAAATTTCAGAATTGCACCTTGCAATGTGGAGATATTACTGTTTGTGCATTTACAATATTCATTGATTTTTGCCATTGAAAAACATCCAGAAATGTTTGAAGCTACTGACTGAATGAAAGGAGCTGGCATCTCACTCTCTTTGAATCTTCTTTATCATGCTAGGATTAGCAGGAAAAAGCAAAAAATTTCAGAATTGCACCTTGCAATGCGGAGAAATTACTGTTTGTGCATTTACAATATTCATTGATTTTTGCCATTGAAAAACATCATGTTATTCATATACCAGAAATGTTTGAAGCTACTGACTGAATGAAAAGAGCTGGCATCTCACTCTCTTTGAATCTTCTTTATCATGCTAAGAGGAGCAGGAAAAAGCAAAAAATTTCAGAATTGCACCTTGCAATGTGGAGATATTACTGTTTGTGCATTTACAATATTCATTGATTTTTGCCATTGAAAAACGTCCAGAAATGTTTGAAGCTACTGACTGAATGAAAGGAGCTGGCATCTCACTCTCTTTGAATCTTCTTTATCATGCTAGGATTAGCAGGAAAAAGCAAAAAATTTCAGAATTGCACCTTGCAATGCGGAGAAATTACTGTTTGTGCATTTACAATATTCATTGATTTTTGCCATTGAAAAACATCATGTTATTCATATACCAGAAATGTTTGAAGCTACTGACTGAATGAAAAGAGCTGGCATCTCACTCTCTTTGAATCTTCTTTATCATGCTAAGAGGAGCAGGAAAAAGCAAAAAATTTCAGAATTGCACCTTGCAATGTGGAGATATTACTGTTTGTGCATTTACAATATTCATTGATTTTTGCCATTGAAAAACGTCCAGAAATGTTTGAAGCTACTGACTGAATGAAAGGAGCTGGCATCTCACTCTCTTTGAATCTTCTTTATCATGCTAGGATTAGCAGGAAAAAGCAAAAAATTTCAGAATTGCACCTTGCAATGCGGAGATATTACTGTTTGTGCATTTACAATATTCATTGATTTTTGCCATTGAAAAACGTCCAGAAATGTTTGAAGCTACTGACTGAATGAAAGGAGCTGGCATCTCACTCTCTTTGAATCTTCTTTATCATGCTAGGATTAGCAGGAAAAAGCAAAAAATTTCAGAATTGCACCTTGCAATGTGGAGAAATTACTGTTTGTGCATTTACAATATTCATTGATTTTTGCCATTGAAAAACTTCATGTTATTCATATACCAGAAATGTTTGAAGCTACTGACTGAATGAAAAGAGCTGGCATCTCACTCTCTTTGAATCTTCTTTATCATGCTAAGAGGAGCAGGAGAAAGCAAAAAATTTCAGAATTGCACCTTGCAATGTGGAGATATTACTGTTTGTGCATTTACAATATTCATTGATTTTTGCCATTGAAAAACATCATGTTATTCATATACCAGAAATGTTTGAAGCTACTGACTGAATGAAAAGAGCTGGCATCTCACTCTCTTTGAATCTTCTTTATCATGCTAAGAGGAGCAGGAAAAAGCAAAAAATTTCAGAATTGCACCTTGCAATGTGGAGATATTACTGTTTGTGCATTTACAATATTCATTGATTTTTGCCATTGAAAAACGTCCAGAAATGTTTGAAGCTACTGACTGAATGAAAGGAGCTGGCATCTCACTCTCTTTGAATCTTCTTTATCATGCTAGGATTAGCAGGAAAAAGCAAAAAATTTCAGAATTGCACCTTGCAATGCGGAGAAATTACTGTTTGTGCATTTACAATATTCATTGATTTTTGCCATTGAAAAACATCATGTTATTCATATACCAGAAATGTTTGAAGCTACTGACTGAATGAAAAGAGCTGGCATCTCACTCTCTTTGAATCTTCTTTATCATGCTAAGAGGAGCAGGAAAAAGCAAAAAATTTCAGAATTGCACCTTGCAATGTGGAGATATTACTGTTTGTGCATTTACAATATTCATTGATTTTTGCCATTGAAAAACGTCCAGAAATGTTTGAAGCTACTGACTGAATGAAAGGAGCTGGCATCTCACTCTCTTTGAATCTTCTTTTTCATGCTAGGATTAGCAGGAAAAAGCAAAAAATTTCAGAATTGCACCTTGCAATGCGGAGAAATTACTGTTTGTGCATTTACAATATTCATTGATTTTTGCCATTGAAAAACATCATGTTATTCATATACCAGAAATGTTTGAAGCTACTGACTGAATGAAAAGAGCTGGCATCTCACTCTCTTTGTTTTACCATATTTTTTTATTTTTAATAAACATTTTAACAGGGGAATAACAATCGTAGCATAAAAGTAGTGACAAAAGAATATTCGTAATAAGGGATAAATTCTGAGGGAAGGGGAAAGGGAAAGGGTACAAACGGGAGTGGATAAGCAGGAAAGATGGGAGAAATTTGTTCGTCAAATAGTATATACGATAGTACATAAACTTGAACAATTTAAGCACACATTACTATCATTAGCAAAAATTAAACATATTAATGAGCTAATCGTGACACACATTAAGATGTTCCAGCATTATGAGAGGGTTGAGGGAACTTAGTGAGCCAAATATCCCACTTCCTAGAGAATTTGAGTAAGTTATTGTTGATAAGGGCAAATCTGAGTTCAAATATTCTATGGAGATTCATCTTATCAACTAAGTCCTCCAAAGTGGGGACATGTGACTTTCTCCAATAAAAAGCCAATGCGTTCTTACACACTGAGAATAAGTGAATCACCTAAGATCTTTCAAACGACTTAAATGATTCGAGATCCAAGGATAGTAAAGCCATTTGAGGGGTCAATACTAAAGGTCTGCCTAAAAGATCATCTACCAAAGAAGAGATCTGAGCCCATAGATTCCGGATTTTAGGGCAGCTCCAAAAGAGATGTAAAAGATCTCCCCTAAGGCCGCACTCCCTCCAACAAAGGGGAGAGTTGCTGGGCTTTATATGGTGGAGCCTGATTGGAGTGTAATACCATCTGGTTAGAATTTTGAAGTAGGCCTCTTGTAAGGGCATAGATATATTAGAGGCTTGAGAAAAAAGAACAGCACTCTCCCATTGATCGGATTGGAAATTGAGTTTTAGGTCTTTTTCCCAACGTATCATGTAGAGGTGTTTTTGGAAGGAAAGATCATTATTGAAGCTGTTATATATGTGTCTCAGGCTCCAAAAAATTTTATGGGATGGGTTGCTTAACAGGTTCACCGAGGTTTCAGAAACAATAAGTTTACCAGAAGTAAATTCCAGAATAATGCTCTTTAAATGAGAGTATGAAAAGAAATCAGAAGAAGGTAAGTTGAATCTTTTTTTAAGAATTTGGAAAGGAATAAAGGCAGAAGCTTCATAGAAGTCTCCAATTTTCCTTAACCCTTTATTGTCCCACTGATCTGGAATGGAAGAGTTATACAGATCAGCAACAAAGCCAATTGGAAAATTTTTGACAAAAGAAAACTTATCCATATCAGAATTTCTTAGGGGACTCTTTTTCTTTCTTTTGGCGATTTTTTTCCAGGCGTCAATAATCGCCTGGAAAATAGGATGGGAAGAATCCTGAGTGCACTGTTTAAAGAGATGCCTAAGTAACAATTCACGGGGAGAAGAGCCATTATTTAAGAAGGTCTCCAGAGTCATCCAAGCTGGGGGACTGTCAGGATTAAACCAATTACTGCTCTGTTTGATGAGGTTTGCCCAATAGTAAGCGGAAATATTAGGGTGGCTCAGACCTCCGTTACATTTATTCTTGTACAATATATCTGCAGATATCCTCGCACGTTTATTATCCCAGACATAAGAATTAATCTGATTTTGAATTTTTTGAATAAAGATGTGAGAAATAGTTAAAGGTAAGTTGCGGAAAAAATACAAGATTTTGGGTAGAACAAACATCTTAATAGAGAGGACTCTACCCCACCACGACAAATCTCTTTTCAAAAAATCCATCAAATCTCCGCGGATGATGTCCTCAATCAGAACCAGGTTGTCAGAAATTGTTGAGTTAATAGTTTTACCAATACTGATCCCCAAATAAGTCAGATTGCGTTTAGCCAAACCGAAGGAAAATCTCGAGTGTAAAACCTCTCTCGTCTGGCGGTCCAGATTAATGTTTAAAAGTTTAGACTTCTCATTATTGATCTTAAAATAAGAAATCTGAGAGAATAGTTCTAGAACCTTTGAAACCTCCGCAACCGAATTTACTGGGTCCAGCAAGGAAAGCATAACATCATCTGCAAAGAGGCCAATTTTAAATTCTCGAGATGGGGTAGATATCCCCCTAATGTCAGTGTTTTCTCTAATCCTCTGAGCCAAAGGCTCCATAGCCAAGACAAAGAGAAGGGGGGAAAGTGGGCAACCCTGTCTAGTACCATTTGTAATAGGGATTGGGTTTGAGAGATAATTGTTAACATAAATTTTTGCTTGGGGGTTAGAGTAGAGGGCCATAATTGAAGAGAGAAATTTGTTGTCAAAACCGAATTTAATAAGGGTGAGTTTAAGGTATAGCCAATTTAACCTGTCGAAAGCTTTTTCAGCGTCTAAAGCAAGCAATGAAGTTGGGAGTTTCGCCGTATTTATCACCTTAATAATATTCAGAAGTCTTCTAGAGCCATCAGTTGCTTGCCTCCCACCAACGAAGCCAATCTGATCGTCATTGATGAGAGATGGGAGAATAGTCGATAAACGATTGGCCAGAATTTTCGAATATATCTTAATGTCAGTGTTAATTAGCGAAATGGGCCTATAATTTTTAACATTATCTCTCTCTTCCTTAGACTTGGGTATTAGGGTAATGGTGGCTTCCAGCATTTCTGAGGGGAAGGAGCATATTGAGGAAGCATGATTGAAAATTTTCGTGAGAGGGGAAGAAAGTAGGTCACAAAAAGTTTTATAATACTCATTGATGAACCCATCTGGACCCGGAGCCTTGAAATCTTTAAGTTGCTTTATTGTGTTAATAATTTCAATGTTAGAAAAAGGCTTATTCAATGACTCGTGATCCAGAGGGCTCAATTTCGGTAGGTTAATGGAGGATAAAAATTTGTTGATTGCATCTGGGTGAGGATGGGGAATTAGAGGGTCAGTTTTGATGTTGTAGAGTTTTTTGTAAAAGTCTGCAAACTGGTTCACTATATCTTTAGGGTGACAAAACGTTATTCCACTATTGTTTTTTATTTTATCTATTCTATTAATTGCTCTTTTACATTTAACTAGGCGGGCCATAAAGCGGGTAGGTTTATTTAGAGCCGCATAGTAATTAAACTTTGATTTCCGAATAATCGCATCATAGGAGGAAGAAATTTCTGATTTTAGCTCTACCCTTAAATTTGAGAGCTCTTTTTGAATTATTGGGGAAGGGGAAGGAAGATTTATTTGTTCTAGTTCTTTTTCCCTAATCAGTTTTTGAAGAGAATTAATTTTTGTTCTTTTTTCTTTTTTTTCAGATGAGGATATCTGCATTAGTACACCACGAAGGACAGCCTTGTGAGCGCACCAGCTGGAGAAGGGATTAGATAAATCTGGGGTATCGTTTTCCCTAAAATAATCAGAAATAGCTTTTTCAATAATTTTTTTGTTCTTGGGATTATGAATAAGTGAAGATCTACATTTCCAAAGAAATCCATTTTTAATAAGAGGACCAATATGAATTTCACATGACGAGGGGGCATGATCTGATAGAGACCTGAGGCCTATAGATACGTTAGAGAATTTGGGTAAAGAAAAGACATCAGTTACTATTAAGTCAATTCTGGAGGCCGTTTGGTGCGCATCTGAAAAGTGGGAGAACTCTTTGGAGGTAGTTTGCAGACATCTAAATGTATCAAATAGTTCATTTTTATAAAGCCAATTATTTAGCGTCGGGTATAGGTGACGACTGGGGGAGGAAGAGTCCATATGCCCGTCCGGGACCATGTTGAAGTCTCCTAAAAAAATCAATTCGCCTCTCCTAACCTCTTCAACCTTTCTAAAAACCTTGTTCAAAAATGGTATTTGCTTTTTATTTGGGGCATATAAGTTAACAACAGTGCACTCATGATTATTCAGTTTACAGAGTAATATATGGAACCTTCCATTGGCATCCTTATGCTGATCTAAAAACTCAAATGGGACAGAATCTCTGATCACTGTAGCTACACCGGCTTTTTTCCGGTCGCTAGTGGATTCAAATATATGAGGGTAGCGTTTGTGGGTGAAAGTAGGGTGTTTCCCCTCGGCAAACCTTGTCTCCTGAAGACACGCAACATCAGCACCAAGATGACCCAACTCCCTCCAAAGGGAGAATCTCTTATTGGGACTGTTTAGGCCTCTTACATTATAGGTGATGATCTTGATAGGCATAGGTAAATTAGTAATCAAAGTAAGCCAAAAGGAGAGGGGTCAGTTGGTCCAACAAATTCCCAAAAAATAAAAATCAACCGACAATCAAAGCTGGAATACAATATCTCTAATATTAATTCAAAGATAGTAATAACAATAACCAAGTATTCAGAGAAAAAAGAAAAAACGAATCAAAAAATCTCCTGAGGGAACCTTCACCGTAAAGGTTCTCCCTCAGATTGGGGGGAAAAATAATGTGGACAAACCATAAAGGCTAAATGTAAAGAAGAATGATAAATTTATTGTAGCATGTTAGGTGAGGTGGTAGAATGAGTTTATTTTTAAAGAGGGCTCCCTAGGGAGTAGTGTTTCTCATTTCAGCGGTGGGGTGCCTTTGTAACTTTGTAGGGAATGTCCTTTATAAAGTCAAAAAATTTAGGGCCTTCATCAGGATCTGTAAGAGTAAATGTTTTCCCCTTAAAGAAAATCAGCAACTTTACTGGAAAGCCCCACCTATACGGGATATTCATATCCCTCAGTCTATCTGTGGTCAATTTGTATGACCTTCTCGTATCCATGGTTTCTTTGGAAAAATCTGAGAAGATTTTTAGGTGCGAGAAAGGCTCTGGAAAAGTCCTGTTTTCCCTAATATAATTCAAGATTCTCTCTTTAGTCGAGAAAAAATGTAACCTAGCTATTACATCCCTAGGAAGATCCGAGGAGATGGAGGTCGGACGAAATAAGCGATGGGCCCTATCAATGATAAGATCCTGCTCAGAAAGGGATGGGATTGTCTTGTGAAATAAGTCTTTGACAAAAGCCGAGATATCTGAGGGAGAAACATCCTCAGATATGCCTCTAATCTTCAAGTTATTTCTTCTACTTCTATCCTCCAAATCCGCAACTTTTAATCTGAGTTTTTTAAGCTCAGATTTAATTTCTAGATTATCAGAAGAGACAGACTCTACCCTTCCCTCCACCGTTTCAAGTCTTTTAGTGTTTTCCTCCAATTTAAGACCAAAAGCTTCCAAAGTAGATTTCATGGTGTCTACCTGTTTCTCGAAGCCCAGTTTCATATTTCTGTCAATCGTCTTTAAAAGATTGTCCAGATATGAACCAAGGTCGGTATTACCCAAATCTTGAGAAATGGTCATTTTGACCGGGACACTAGGCGTAGGATCAGAGGATGAAGGGGAAAAGTCCTTTTTAGCACGTCTCTTATCTGGACTAGGATTGGGAGACGTGTCCGAGGATTCCTCCTCCGAACTCGTGGCCAGTGAAGAATATTTGTTGCCCCAGTCTCCTGGGTCCCTTCTCTTTGATGAGATGGAAATATCCATCTCTTCCACTTTTTTTCCCTTAACTACTGTAGAAGGGGCAGATTTAGCATCAGGAGTTCTCTGTGGTTTTGGAGATAATAGACTTTTAGAAAATTCTTTGGTGGGAGAGCTTACTTTAGAACTCTGTCTGTCTTCCGGATTTCTATGAGGTGATCTGGACTTAAGTGGACTAATAGTATTGACAGCATCTTCTGATGAATTTGAAAATGAAAAGCGTTGGGAGGACTTTGTTCTTACCACACTAGATTTAAGGGGAGCTTCCAAAGACTTTTGGGTGTTTTTTTTATTAGCCGCCATTATAAAATATCAGACCTATGAGTGTATATATATAGAAAAATATAAAAATGACACTAGAAATAATTGACCTAAAGAGAGGACAAAAGACTTTAGAGTTGCAAAATGACTAGGAACAATGACTAGAAGAAATTTGCATTAAACAAATATCATTCCAACAAGAAGCAATCAATACCCTTAAAAACTGCAGAAATATGTACCCCCTAGAATGCAATCCTTTAAATGTAAATCACAGTCAAAAGTATCAAAAGAAATAATGAAAATTGACCTGAGGGATAAAAATAAAAGGCACATATAGTTCTGAACAGGAAACTAATTATTATGGAGATCAGCAGTTCTGTAGAGTTCCATAAGCACCAACTGTAATATATATACCAGGTAATGTGGTCACAGTATATATATATGGGGGCAGAAGCAGTTCCACTTAACCCTTCCCTCCCCCTCAGGGTCAAATTCAGTGTTCAAGTTGCTGTCACACTGTCTATTAGCTGTTAGACCTCTTTATATGTGCTGATATAAAATCAGCACCTTGGACAGCGGAGCAGAGCGGCACTGCAGCAGGGGGCGGGAGATTCAAATGTACCAGCTGGAGAAAGATGCCGGTGGCAGGTGGGATCACTGCAGCGCTGTGATATGAGGGGACAGGCAGTCAATGGTAGTCTGTGGGGACCCGACACTAGAGGCACACAGGTGACAGAACGGCGCAGCGGGCAGAAGAAGGGAGCGGACCGTGGATGCCGGCGGTGTCTGTCAGCTGGGAGCCGGGAGAGTCAAACAGTCCCGCAGTCAGAGGAGGGGGGCACCACTACCAAGGGAACAGCCCCCTGATCTTCGGTCACGGCTTGACAGCAGAGGGGGAAACGAGCCGTGAATACCGGCATTGCTGTCAGCTGGAGGACAAGAAGCAGAGCGGTCCCGCAGCAGAGGGGCAAACACCCCACCACCAGAACAGCCCCGGGATCGCGGAGGGCAAACTTCAGAAGAGGGAGAGACCATAGACACCGGCGGTGCCTGTCAGTTGGGGGTGAGTAGGAGCAGAGCGGCCTCCCAGCAACAGGAGAGGGATATCGCCGCTACTATATCAGCCCTGGGGTCACGAGGGGACAGTGTATCAGCGGTGCCCGGCCATAATAGAAAGAGCGGAGCAGACAGCTCCGGGGCAAAGGAGGGGGCACCGCCACCACGGGAACAGCCCCGTTATACAGGGAACAGCCACACAGGAGAGGAGGGAGCCGGGTCGCAGATACCAGCGGTGGCAGTCAGCTGGAGGGAGAGCGGGGCAGAGCGGCCCTGCAGTGAGGATAAGGAGCACCGCTGCCACCAGAGCAGCCCCGGGATTTCAATGAACGGCACCACAAAGACACGGTAAGAGCCCCGGCGTCAGCCTGGGCTTAGCTGACCTTATTTAGTTGATGAGTGCAGTCCCGCTCCGTCTCCCGGTCTCCACGTCTCAGGCTTGGGGGTCCCGGTCCTCAGTCGGCGGGTCCAGGGCAGCAGCGGTGATTCTTTTGTAGTTAGGGTCCTGCAGATTCAGTCTGATCCTCAATGTATCCGCATCAGCTGGGAGCAGGGCCGGGTTTTCGGGCTGCCGCCGGCAACTTAAGGCAGTAGGGGTCCCGCAACTTGGTAGCAGGGGGTCGATCCTCCGTGAGCAGGGTCCCGCCAGTCCTCCAAGAACTCCGGTACCAGGGTCTTCTTGCTTGATTGCAGATCCGGAGAGGGGGACAGGGTTGTCCCGCGATCACTGTCCCCTCAGCAGCGGGGCCACGTAACTTGTGAACGGGGAGAGGTGCCTATCAGCACGGAGGGAGTCGGGTCCTGGACCGGAGAGGCCACACCACCGATACAGGTAAGACCTGCTTAAGTTTCAGGGAGACCTGGTAGTGGGGGCCTTGCTTTGCGGTCCGGAGGTGGGGAGGTCTCACAGTGAAGGAAAGGCCTACAGGTCTACCGGACCTCTTTTCAGACAGTAAAATGCTCAGGACCTCACCACTAATTCAGTTAAAGGCTTACTGGCAGTCGGTGGCCCCGGAGCAGAAAATACTAAAGTCCGGAGGCAGGCAGGAGCACAGACCACCCACAGAGAATCACACAGGCCTGCAAGCCTGCAGGGCCACGTTGTAGCTCCGGTGTGAGCTGGGTTCAGGGCCTCTCCCAATGTTTTCTCCACGTAATATCTCTGTGATCAGTAGGGCTGGAGGAGTCACAGTAGCCTCAAAATGTTCCCTGGATGATAGGGAATCAATCCATGTAAATATGTCTGTAGGAAGATCTTCTTCTTTGCTTTGAAGTTGCTTTTTAAAGCGTAGCCCCCAGGAGCTCAGGACTATGCTGCCATCTTGTCCCGTGCCTAAGCCACGCCCCCATCTCACTCTCTTTGAATCTTCTTTATCATGCTAGGATTAGCAGGAAAAAGCAAAAAATTTCAGAATTGCACCTTGCAATGCGGAGATATTACTGTTTGTGCATTTACAATATTCATTGATTTTTGCCATTGAAAAACGTCCAGAAATGTTTGAAGCTACTGACTGAATGAAAGGAGCTGGCATCTCACTCTCTTTGAATCTTCTTTATCATGCTAGGATTAGCAGGAAAAAGCAAAAAATTTCAGAATTGCACCTTGCAATGCGGAGAAATTACTGTTTGTGCATTTACAATATTCATTGATTTTTGCCATTGAAAAACTTCATGTTATTCATATACCAGAAATGTTTGAAGCTACTGACTGAATGAAAAGAGCTGGCATCTCACTCTCTTTGAATCTTCTTTATCATGCTAAGAGGAGCAGGAAAAAGCAAAAAATTTCAGAATTGCACCTTGCAATGTGGAGATATTACTGTTTGTGCATTTACAATATTCATTGATTTTTGCGATTGAAAAACATCATGTTATTCATATACCAGAAATGTTTGAAGCTACTGACTGAATGAAAACAGCTGGCATCTCACTCTCTTTGAATCTTCTTTATCATGCTAAGAGGAGCAGGAAAAAGCAAAAAATTTCAGAATTGCATTTTGCAATGCGGAGATATTACTGTTTGTGCATTTACAATATTCATTGATTTTTGAAATTGAAAAACGTCCAGAAATGTTTGAAGCTACTGACTGAATGAAAGGAGCTGGCATCTCACTCTCTTTGAATCTTCTTTATCATGCTAGGATTAGCAGGAAAAAGCAAAAAATTTCAGAATTGCACCTTGCAATGCGGAGAAATTACTGTTTGTGCATTTACAATATTCATTGATTTTTGCCATTGAAAAACATCATGTTATTCATATACCAGAAATGTTTGAAGCTACTGACTGAATGAAAAGAGCTGGCATCTCACTCTCTTTGAATCTTCTTTATCATGCTAAGAGGAGCAGGAAAAAGCAAAAAATTTCAGAATTGCACCTTGCAATGTGGAGATATTACTGTTTGTGCATTTACAATATTCATTGATTTTTGCCATTGAAAAACGTCCAGAAATGTTTGAAGCTACTGACTGAATGAAAGGAGCTGGCATCTCACTCTCTTTGAATCTTCTTTATCATGCTAGTATTAGCAGGAAAAAGCAAAAAATTTCAGAATTGCACCTTGCAATGCGGAGATATTACTGTTTGTGCATTTACAATATTCACTGATTTTTGCCATTGAAAAACGTCCAGAAATGTTTGAAGCTACTGACTGAATGAAAGGAGCTGGCATCTCACTCTCTTTGAATCTTCTTTATCATGCTAGGATTAGCAGGAAAAAGCAAAAAATTTCAGAATTGCACCTTGCAATGCGGAGAAATTACTGTTTGTGCATTTACAATATTCATTGATTTTTGCCATTGAAAAACATCATGTTATTCATATACCAGAAATGTTTGAAGCTACTGACTGAATGAAAAGAGCTGGCATCTCACTCTCTTTGAATCTTCTTTATCATGCTAAGAGGAGCAGGAAAAAGCAAAAAATTTCAGAATTGCACCTTGCAATGTGGAGATATTACTGTTTGTGCATTTACAATATTCATTGATTTTTGCCATTGAAAAACGTCCAGAAATGTTTGAAGCTACTGACTGAATGAAAGGAGCTGGCATCTCACTCTCTTTGAATCTTCTTTATCATGCTAGTATTAGCAGGAAAAAGCAAAAAATTTCAGAATTGCACCTTGCAATGCGGAGATATTACTGTTTGTGCATTTACAATATTCACTGATTTTTGCCATTGAAAAACGTCCAGAAATGTTTGAAGCTACTGACTGAATGAAAGGAGCTGGCATCTCACTCTCTTTGAATCTTCTTTATCATGCTAGGATTAGCAGGAAAAAGCAAAAAATTTCAGAATTGCACCTTGCAATGCGGAGAAATTACTGTTTGTGCATTTACAATATTCATTGATTTTTGCCATTGAAAAACATCATGTTATTCATATACCAGAAATGTTTGAAGCTACTGACTGAATGAAAAGAGCTGGCATCTCACTCTCTTTGAATCTTCTTTATCATGCTAAGAGTAACAGGAAAAAGCAAAAAATTTCAGAATTGCACCTTGCAATGTGGAGATATTACTGTTTGTGCATTTACAATATTCATTGATTTTTGCCATTGAAAAACGTCCAGAAATGTTTGAAGCTACTGACTGAATGAAAGGAGCTGGCATCTCACTCTCTTTGAATCTTCTTTATCATGCTAGGATTAGCAGGAAAAAGCAAAAAATTTCAGAATTGCACCTTGCAATGCGGAGAAATTACTGTTTGTGCATTTACAATAGTCATTGATTTTTGCCATTGAAAAACATCATGTTATTCATATACCAGAAATGTTTGAAGCTACTGACTGAATGAAAAGAGCTGGCATCTCACTCTCTTTGAATCTTCTTTATCATGCTAAGAGGAGCAGGAAAAAGCAAAAAATTTCAGAATTGCACCTTGCAATGTGGAGATATTACTGTTTGTGCATTTACAATATTCATTGATTTTTGCCTTTGAAAAACGTCCAGAAATGTTTGAAGCTACTGACTGAATGAAAGGAGCTGGCATCTCACTCTCTTTGAATCTTCTTTATCATGCTAGGATTAGCAGGAAAAAGCAAAAAATTTCAGAATTGCACCTTGCAATGCGGAGAAATTACTGTTTGTGCATTTACAATATTCATTGATTTTTGCCATTGAAAAACATCATGTTATTCATATACCAGAAATATTTGAAGCTACTGACTGAATGAAAAGAGCTGGCATCTCACTCTCTTTGAATCTTCTTTATCATGCTAAGAGGAGCAGGAAAAAGCAAAAAATTTCAGAATTGCACCTTGCAATGTGGAGATATTACTGTTTGTGCATTTACAATATTCATTGATTTTTGCCATTGAAAAACGTCCAGAAATGTTTGAAGCTACTGACTGAATGAAAGGAGCTGGCATCTCACTCTCTTTGAATCTTCTTTATCATGCTAGGATTAGCAGGAAAAAGCAAAAAATTTCAGAATTGCACCTTGCAATGCGGAGAAATTACTGTTTGTGCATTTACAATATTCATTGATTTTTGCCATTGAAAAACATCATGTTATTCATATACCAGAAATGTTTGAAGCTACTGACTGAATGAAAAGAGCTGGCATCTCACTCTCTTTGAATCTTCTTTATCATGCTAAGAGGAGCAGGAAAAAGCAAAAAATTTCAGAATTGCACCTTGCAATGCGGAGATATTACTGTTTGTGAATTTACAATATTCATTGATTTTTGCCATTGAAAAACGTCCAGAAATGTTTGAAGCTACTGACTGAATGAAAGGAGCTGGCATCTCACTCTCTTTGTATCTTCTTTATCATGCTAGGATTAGCAGGAAAAAGCAAAAAATTTCAGAATTGCACCTTGCAATGCGGAGAAATTACTGTTTGTGCATTTGCAATATTCATTGATTTTTGCCATTGAAAAACATCATGTTATTCATATACCAGAAATGTTTGAAGCTACTGACTGAATGAAAAGAGCTGGCATCTCACTCTCTTTGAATCTTCTTTATCATGCTAAGAGGAGCAGGAAAAAGCAAAAAATTTCAGAATTGCACCTTGCAATGTGGAGATATTACTGTTTGTGCATTTACTATATTCATTGATTTTTGCCATTGAAAAACGTCCAGAAATGTTTGAAGCTACTGACTGAATGAAAGGAGCTGGCATCTCACTCTCTTTGAATCTTCTTTATCATGCTAGGATTAGCAGGAAAAAGCAAAAAATTTCAGAATTGCACCTTGCAATGCGGAGAAATTACTGTTTGTGCATTTACAATATTCATTGATTTTTGCCATTGAAAAACATTATGTTATTCATATACCAGAAATGTTTGAAGCTACTGACTGAATGAAAAGAGCTGGCATCTCACTCTCTTTGAATCTTCTTTATCATGCTAAGAGGAGCAGGAAAAAGCAAAAAATTTCAGAATTGCACCTTGCAATGTGGAGATATTACTGTTTGTGCATTTGCAATATTCATTGATTTTTGCCATTGAAAAACGTCCAGAAATGTTTGAAGCTACTGACTGAATGAAAGGAGCTGGCATCTCACTCTCTTTGAATCTTCTTTATCATGCTAGGATTAGCAGGAAAAAGCAAAAAATTTCAGAATTGCACCTTGCAATGCGGAGAAATTACTGTTTGTGCATTTACAGTATTCATTGATTTTTGCCATTGAAAAACATCATGTTATTCATATACCAGAAATGTTTGAAGCTACTGACTGAATGAAAAGAGCTGGCATCTCACTCTCTTTGAATCTTCTTTATCATGCTAAGAGGAGCAGGAAAAAGCAAAAAATTTCAGAATTGCATCTTGCAATGTGGAGATATTACTGTTTGTGCATTTACAATATTCATTCATTTTTGCCATTGAAAAACGTCCAGAAATGTTTGAAGCTACTGACTGAATGAAAGGAGCTGGCATCTCACTCTCTTTGAATCTTCTTTATCATGCTAGGATTAGCAGGAAAAAGCAAAAAATTTCAGAATTGCACCTTGCAATGCGGAGAAATTACTGTTTGTGCATTTACAATATTCATTGATTTTTGCCATTGAAAAACATCATGTTATTCATATACCAGAAATGTTTGAAGCTACTGACTGAATGAAAAGAGCTGGCATCTCAATCTCTTTGAATCTTCTTTATCATGCTAAGAGGAGCAGGAAAAAGCAAAAAATTTCAGAATTGCACCTTGCAATGTGGAGATATTATTGTTTGTGAATTTACAATATTCATTGATTTTTGCCATTGAAAAACGTCCAGAAATGTTTGAAGCTACTGACTGAATGAAAGGAGCTGGCATCTCACTCTCTTTGAATCTTCTTTATCATGCTAGGATTAGCAGGAAAAAGCAAAAAATTTCAGAATTGCACCTTGCAATGCGGAGAAATTACTGTTTGTGCATTTACAATATTCATTGATTTTTGCCATTGAAAAACATCATGTTATTCATATACCAGAAATGTTTGAAGCTACTGACTGAATGAAAAGAACTGGCATCTCACTCTCTTTTAATCTTCTTTATCATGCTAAGAGGAGCAGGAAAAAGCAAAAAATTTCAGAATTGCACCTTGCAATGTGGAGATATTACTGTTTGTGCATTTACAATATTCATTGATTTTTGCCATTGAAAAACGTCCAGAAATGTTTGAAGCTACTGACTGAATGAAAGGAGCTGGCATCTCACTCTCTTTAAATCTTCTTTATCATGCTAGGATTAGCAGGAAAAAGCAAAAAATTTCAGAATTGCACCTTGCAATGCGGAGAAATTACTGTTTGTGCATTTACAATATTCATTGATTTTTGCCATTGAAAAACATCATGTTATTCATATACCAGAAATGTTTGAAGCTACTGACTGAATGAAAAGAGCTGGCATCTCACTCTCTTTGAATCTTCTTTATCATGCTAAGAGGAGCAGGAAAAAGCAAAAAATTTCAGAATTGCACCTTGCAATGTGGAGATATTACTGTTTGTGCATTTACAATATTCATTGATTTTTGCCATTGAAAAACGTCCAGAAATGTTTGAAGCTACTGACTGAATGAAAGGAGCTGGCATCTCACTCTCTTTGAATCTTCTTTATCATGCTAGGATTAGCAGGAAAAAGCAAAAAATTTCAGAATTGCACCTTGCAATGCGGAGATATTACTGTTTGTGCATTTACAATATTCACTGATTTTTGCCATTGAAAAACGTCCAGAAATGTTTGAAGCTACTGACTGAATGAAAGGAGCTGGCATCTCACTCTCTTTGAATCTTCTTTATCATGCTAGGATTAGCAGGAAAAAGCAAAAAATTTCAGAATTGCACCTTGCAATGCGGAGAAATTACTGTTTGTGCATTTACAATATTCATTGATTTTTGCCATTGAAAAACATCATGTTATTCATATACCAGAAATGTTTGAAGCTACTGACTGAATGAAAAGAGCTGGCATCTCACTCTCTTTGAATCTTCTTTATCATGCTAAGAGGAGCAGGAAAAAGCAAAAAATTTCAGAATTGCACCTTGCAATGTGGAGATATTACTGTTTGTGCATTTACAATATTCATTGATTTTTGCCATTGAAAAACGTCCAGAAATGTTTGAAGCTACTGACTGAATGAAAGGAGCTGGCATCTCACTCTCTTTGAATCTTCTTTATCATGCTAGGATTTGCAGGAAAAAGCAAAAAATTTCAGAATTGCACCTTGCAATGCGGAGAAATTACTGTTTGTGCATTTACAATATTCATTGATTTTTGCCATTGAAAAACATCATGTTATTCATATACCAGAAATGTTTGAAGCTACTGACTGAATGAAAAGAGCTGGCATCTCACTCTCTTTGAATCTTCTTTATCATGCTAAGAGGAGCAGGAAAAAGCAAAAAATTTCAGAATTGCACCTTGCAATGTGGAGATATTACTGTTTGTGCATTTACAATATTCATTGATTTTTGCCTTTGAAAAACGTCCAGAAATGTTTGAAGCTACTGACTGAATGAAAGGAGCTGGCATCTCACTCTCTTTGAATCTTCTTTATCATGCTAGGATTAGCAGGAAAAAGCAAAAAATTTCAGAATTGCACCTTGCAATGTGGAGATATTACTGTTTGTGCATTTGCAATATTCATTGATTTTTGCCATTGAAAAACGTCCAGAAATGTTTGAAGCTACTGACTGAATGAAAGGAGCTGGCATCTCACTCTCTTTGAATCTTCTTTATCATGCTAGGATTAGCAGGAAAAAGCAAAAAATTTCAGAATTGCACCTTGCAATGCGGAGAAATTACTGTTTGTGCATTTACAATATTCATTGATTTTTGCCATTGAAAAACATGTTATTCATATACCAGAAATGTTTGAAGCTACTGACTGAATGAAAAGAGCTGGCATCTCACTCTCTTTGAATCTTCTTTATCATGCTAAGAGGAGCAGGAAAAAGCAAAAAATTTCAGAATTGCACCTTGCAATGTGGAGATATTACTGTTTGTGCATTTACAATATTCATTGATTTTTGCCTTTGAAAAACGTCCAGAAATGTTTGAAGCTACTGACTGAATGAAAGGAGCTGGCATCTCACTCTCTTTGAATCTTCTTTATCATGCTAGGATTAGCAGGAAAAAGCAAAAAATTTCAGAATTGCACCTTGCAATGTGGAGATATTACTGTTTGTGCATTTGCAATATTCATTGATTTTTGCCATTGAAAAACGTCCAGAAATGTTTGAAGCTACTGACTGAATGAAAGGAGCTGGCATCTCACTCTCTTTGAATCTTCTTTATCATGCTAGGATTAGCAGGAAAAAGCAAAAAATTTCAGAATTGCACCTTGCAATGCGGAGAAATTACTGTTTGTGCATTTACAATATTCATTGATTTTTGCCATTGAAAAACATCATGTTATTCATATACCAGAAATGTTTGAAGCTACTGACTGAATGAAAAGAGCTGGCATCTCACTCTCTTTGAATCTTCTTTATCATGCTAAGAGGAGCAGGAAAAAGCAAAAAATTTCAGAATTGCATCTTGCAATGTGGAGATATTACTGTTTGTGCATTTACAATATTCATTCATTTTTGCCATTGAAAAACGTCCAGAAATGTTTGAAGCTACTGACTGAATGAAAGGAGCTGGCATCTCACTCTCTTTGAATCTTCTTTATCATGCTAGGATTAGCAGGAAAAAGCAAAAAATTTCAGAATTGCACCTTGCAATGCGGAGAAATTACTGTTTGTGCATTTACAATATTCATTGATTTTTGCCATTGAAAAACATCATGTTATTCATATACCAGAAATGTTTGAAGCTACTGACTGAATGAAAAGATCTGGCATCTCACTCTCTTTGAATCTTCTTTATCATGCTAAGAGGAGCAGGAAAAAGCAAAAAATTTCAGAATTGCACCTTGCAATGTGGAGATATTATTGTTTGTGAATTTACAATATTCATTGATTTTTGCCATTGAAAAACGTCCAGAAATGTTTGAAGCTACTGACTGAATGAAAGGAGCTGGCATCTCACTCTCTTTGAATCTTCTTTATCATGCTAGGATTAGCAGGAAAAAGCAAAAAATTTCAGAATTGCATCTTGCAATGCGGAGAAATTACTGTTTGTGCATTTACAATATTCATTGATTTTTGCCATTGAAAAACATCATGTTATTCATATACCAGAAATGTTTGAAGCTACTGACTGAATGAAAAGAGCTGGCATCTCAATCTCTTTTAATCTTCTTTATCATGCTAAGAGGAGCAGGAAAAAGCAAAAAATTTCAGAATTGCACCTTGCAATGTGGAGATATTACTGTTTGTGCATTTACAATATTCATTGATTTTTGCCATTGAAAAACGTCCAGAAATGTTTGAAGCTACTGACTGAATGAAAGGAGCTGGCATCTCACTCTCTTTAAATCTTCTTTATCATGCTAGGATTAGCAGGAAAAAGCAAAAAATTTCAGAATTGCACCTTGCAATGCGGAGAAATTACTGTTTGTGCATTTACAATATTCATTGATTTTTGCCATTGAAAAACATCATGTTATTCATATACCAGAAATGTTTGAAGCTACTGACTGAATGAAAAGAGCTGGCATCTCACTCTCTTTGAATCTTCTTTATCATGCTAAGAGGAGCAGGAAAAAGCAAAAAATTTCAGAATTGCACCTTGCAATGTGGAGATATTACTGTTTGTGCATTTACAATATTCATTGATTTTTGCCATTGAAAAACGTCCAGAAATGTTTGAAGCTACTGACTGAATGAAAGGAGCTGGCATCTCACTCTCTTTGAATCTTCTTTATCATGCTAGGATTAGCAGGAAAAAGCAAAAAATTTCAGAATTGCACCTTGCAATGCGGAGATATTACTGTTTGTGCATTTACAATATTCACTGATTTTTGCCATTGAAAAACGTCCAGAAATGTTTGAAGCTACTGACTGAATGAAAGGAGCTGGCATCTCACTCTCTTTGAATCTTCTTTATCATGCTAGGATTAGCAGGAAAAAGCAAAAAATTTCAGAATTGCACCTTGCAATAAGGAGAAATTACTGTTTGTGCATTTACAATATTCATTGATTTTTGCCATTGAAAAACATCATGTTATTCATATACCAGAAATGTTTGAAGCTACTGACTGAATGAAAAGAGCTGGCATCTCACTCTCTTTGAATCTTCTTTATCATGCTAAGAGGAGCAGGAAAAAGCAAAAAATTTCAGAAAAGCAACTTGCAATGTGGAGATATTATTGTTTGTGCATTTACAATATTCATTGATTTTTGCCATTGAAAAACGTCCAGAAATGTTTGAAGCTACTGACTGAATGAAAGGAGCTGGCATCTCACTTTCTTTGAATCTTCTTTATCATGCTAGGATTAGCAGGAAAAAGCAAAAAATTTCAGAATTGCACCTTGCAATGCGGAGAAATTACTGTTTGTGCATTTACAATATTCATTGATTTTTGCCATTGAAAAACATGTTATTCATATACCAGAAATGTTTGAAGCTACTGACTGAATGAAAAGAGCTGGCATCTCACTCTCTTTGAATCTTCTTTATCATGCTAAGAGGAGCAGGAAAAAGCAAAAAATTTCAGAATTGCACCTTGCAATGTGGAGATATTACTGTTTGTGCATTTACAATATTCATTGATTTTTGCCTTTGAAAAACGTCCAGAAATGTTTGAAGCTACTGACTGAATGAAAGGAGCTGGCATCTCACTCTCTTTGAATCTTCTTTATCATGCTAGGATTAGCAGGAAAAAGCAAAAAATTTCAGAATTGCACCTTGCAATGCGGAGAAATTACTGTTTGTGCATTTACAATATTCATTGATTTTTGCCATTGAAAAACATCATGTTATTCATATACCAGAAATGTTTGAAGCTACTGACTGAATGAAAAGAGCTGGCATCTCACTCTCTTTGAATCTTCTTTATCATGCTAAGAGGAGCAGGAAAAAGCAAAAAATTTCAGAATTGCACCTTGCAATGTGGAGATATTACTGTTTGTGCATTTACAATATTCATTGATTTTTGCCATTGAAAAACGTCCAGAAATGTTTGAAGCTACTGGCTGAATGAAAGGAGCTGGCATCTCACTCTCTTTGAATCTTCTTTATCATGCTAGGATTAGCAGGAAAAAGCAAAAAATTTCAGAATTGCACCTTGCAATGCGGAGAAATTACTGTTTGTGCATTTACAATATTCATTGATTTTTGCCATTGAAAAACATCATGTTATTCATATACCAGAAATGTTTGAAGCTACTGACTGAATGAAAAGAGCTGGCATCTCACTCTCTTTGAATCTTCTTTATCATGCTAAGAGGAGCAGGAAAAAGCAAAAAATTTCAGAATTGCACCTTGCAATGCGGAGATATTACTGTTTGTGAATTTACAATATTCATTGATTTTTGCCATTGAAAAACGTCCAGAAATGTTTGAAGCTACTGACTGAATGAAAGGAGCTGGCATCTCACTCTCTTTGTATCTTCTTTATCATGCTAGGATTAGCAGGAAAAAGCAAAAAATTTCAGAATTGCACCTTGCAATGCGGAGAAATTACTGTTTGTGCATTTGCAATATTCATTGATTTTTGCCATTGAAAAACATCATGTTATTCATATACCAGAAATGTTTGAAGCTACTGACTGAATGAAAAGAGCTGGCATCTCACTCTCTTTGAATCTTCTTTATCATGCTAAGAGGAGCAGGAAAAAGCAAAAAATTTCAGAATTGCACCTTGCAATGTGGAGATATTACTGTTTGTGCATTTACTATATTCATTGATTTTTGCCATTGAAAAACGTCCAGAAATGTTTGAAGCTACTGACTGAATGAAAGGAGCTGGCATCTCACTCTCTTTGAATCTTCTTTATCATGCTAGGATTAGCAGGAAAAAGCAAAAAATTTCAGAATTGCACCTTGCAATGCGGAGAAATTACTGTTTGTGCATTTACAATATTCATTGATTTTTGCCATTGAAAAACATTATGTTATTCATATACCAGAAATGTTTGAAGCTACTGACTGAATGAAAAGAGCTGGCATCTCACTCTCTTTGAATCTTCTTTATCATGCTAAGAGGAGCAGGAAAAAGCAAAAAATTTCAGAATTGCACCTTGCAATGTGGAGATATTACTGTTTGTGCATTTGCAATATTCATTGATTTTTGCCATTGAAAAACGTCCAGAAATGTTTGAAGCTACTGACTGAATGAAAGGAGCTGGCATCTCACTCTCTTTGAATCTTCTTTATCATGCTAGGATTAGCAGGAAAAAGCAAAAAATTTCAGAATTGCACCTTGCAATGCGGAGAAATTACTGTTTGTGCATTTACAATATTCATTGATTTTTGCCATTGAAAAACATCATGTTATTCATATACCAGAAATGTTTGAAGCTACTGACTGAATGAAAAGAGCTGGCATCTCACTCTCTTTGAATCTTCTTTATCATGCTAAGAGGAGCAGGAAAAAGCAAAAAATTTCAGAATTGCACCTTGCAATGTGGAGATATTACTGTTTGTGCATTTACAATATTCATTGATTTTTGCCATTGAAAAACGTCCAGAAATGTTTGAAGCTACTGACTGAATGAAAGGAGCTGGCATCTCACTCTCTTTGAATCTTCTTTATCATGCTAGGATTAGCAGGAAAAAGCAAAAAATTTCAGAATTGCACCTTGCAATGCGGAGAAATTACTGTTTGTGCATTTACAATATTCATTGATTTTTGACATTGAAAAACATCATGTTATTCATATACCAGAAATGTTTGAAGCTACTGACTGAATGAAAAGAGCTGGCATCTCACTCTCTTTGAATCTTCTTTATCATGCTAAGAGGAGCAGGAAAAAGCAAAAAATTTCAGAATTGCACCTTGCAATGTGGAGATATTATTGTTTGTGAATTTACAATATTCATTGATTTTTGCCATTGAAAAACGTCCAGAAATGTTTGAAGCTACTGACTGAATGAAAGGAGCTGGCATCTCACTCTCTTTGAATCTTCTTTATCATGCTAGGATTAGCAGGAAAAAGCAAAAAATTTCAGAATTGCACCTTGCAATGCGGAGAAATTACTGTTTGTGCATTTACAATATTCATTGATTTTTGCCATTGAAAAACATCATGTTATTCATATACCAGAAATGTTTGAAGCTACTGACTGAATGAAAAGAGCTGGCATCTCACTCTCTTTTAATCTTCTTTATCATGCTAAGAGGAGCAGGAAAAAGCAAAAAATTTCAGAATTGCACCTTGCAATGTGGAGATATTACTGTTTGTGCATTTACAATATTCATTGATTTTTGCCATTGAAAAACGTCCAGAAATGTTTGAAGCTACTGACTGAATGAAAGGAGCTGGCATCTCACTCTCTTTAAATCTTCTTTATCATGCTAGGATTAGCAGGAAAAAGCAAAAAATTTCAGAATTGCACCTTGCAATGCAGAGAAATTACTGTTTGTGCATTTACAATATTCATTGATTTTTGCCATTGAAAAACATCATGTTATTCATATACCAGAAATGTTTGAAGCTACTGACTGAATGAAAAGAGCTGGCATCTCACTCTCTTTGAATCTTCTTTATCATGCTAAGAGGAGCAGGAAAAAGCAAAAAATTTCAGAATTGCACCTTGCAATGTGGAGATATTATTGTTTGTGCATTTACAATATTCATTGATTTTTGCCATTGAAAAACGTCCAGAAATGTTTGAAGCTACTGACTGAATGAAAGGAGCTGGCATCTCACTCTCTTTGAATCTTCTTTATCATGCTAGGATTAGCAGGAAAAAGCAAAAAATTTCAGAATTGCACCTTGCAATGCGGAGAAATTACTGTTTGTGCATTTACAATATTCATTGATTTTTGCCATTGAAAAACATCATGTTATTCATATACCAGAAATGTTTGAAGCTACTGACTGAATGAAAAGAGCTGGCATCTCACTCTCTTTGAATCTTCTTTATCATGCTAAGAGGAGCAGGAAAAAGCAAAAAATTTCAGAATTGCACCTTGCAATGTGGAGATATTACTGTTTGTGCATTTACAATATTCATTGATTTTTGCCATTGAAAAACGTCCAGAAATGTTTGAAGCTACTGACTGAATGAAAGGAGCTGGCATCTCACTCTCTTTGAATCTTCTTTATCATGCTAGGATTAGCAGGAAAAAGCAAAAAATTTCAGAATTACACCTTGCAATGCGGAGAAATTACTGTTTGTGCATTTACAATATTCATTGATTTTTGCCATTGAAAAACATCATGTTATTCATATACCAGAAATGTTTGAAGCTACTGACTGAATGAAAAGAGCTGGCATCTCACTCTCTTTGAATCTTCTTTATCATGCTAAGAGGAGCAGGAAAAAGCAAAAAATTTCAGAATTGCACCTTGCAATGTGGAGATATTACTGTTTGTGCATTTACAATATTCATTGATTTTTGCCATTGAAAAACGTCCAGAAATGTTTGAAGCTACTGACTGAATGAAAGGAGCTGGCATCTCACTCTCTTTGAATCTTCTTTATCATGCTAGGATTAGCAGGAAAAAGCAAAAAATTTCAGAATTGCACCTTGCAATGCGGAGAAATTACTGTTTGTGCATTTACAATATTCATTGATTTTTGCCATTGAAAAACATCATGTTATTCATATACCAGAAATGTTTGAAGCTACTGACTGAATGAAAAGAGCTGGCATCTCACTCTCTTTGAATCTTCTTTATCATGCTAAGAGGAGCAGGAAAAAGCAAAAAATTTCAGAATTGCATCTTGCAATGTGGAGATATTACTGTTTGTGCATTTACAATATTCATTGATTTTTGCCATTGAAAAACGTCCAGAAATGTTTGAAGCTACTGACTGAATGAAAGGAGCTGGCATCTCACTCTCTTTGAATCTTCTTTATCATGCTAGGATTAGCAGGAAAAAGCAAAAAATTTCAGAATTGCACCTTGCAATGCGGAGAAATTACTGTTTGTGCATTTACAATATTCATTGATTTTTGCCATTGAAAAACATCATGTTATTCATATACCAGAAATGTTTGAAGCTACTGACTGAATGAAAAGAGCAGGCATCTCACTCTCTTTGAATCTTCTTTATCATGCTAAGAGGAGCAGGAAAAAGCAAAAAATTTCAGAATTGCACCTTGCAATGTGGAGATATTATTGTTTGTGCATTTACAATATTCATTGATTTTTGCCATTGAAAAACGTCCAGAAATGTTTGAAGCTACTGACTGAATGAAAGGAGCTGGCATCTCACTCTCTTTGAATCTTCTTTATCATGCTAGGATTAGCAGGAAAAAGCAAAAAATTTCAGAATTGCACCTTGCAATGCGGAGAAATTACTGTTTGTGCATTTACAATATTCATTGATTTTTGCCATTGAAAAACATCATGTTATTCATATACCAGAAATGTTTGAAGCTACTGACTGAATGAAAAGAGCTGGCATCTCACTCTCTTTGAATCTTCTTTATCATGCTAAGAGGAGCAGGAAAAAGCAAAAAATTTCAGAATTGCACCTTGCAATGTGGAGATATTACTGTTTGTGCATTTACAATATTCATTGATTTTTGCCATTGAAAAACGTCCAGAAATGTTTGAAGCTACTGACTGAATGAAAGGAGCTGGCATCTCACTCTCTTTGAATCTTCTTTATCATGCTAGGATTAGCAGGAAAAAGCAAAAAATTTCAGAATTTCACCTTGCAATGCGGAGATATTACTGTTTGTGCATTTACAATATTCACTGATTTTTGCCATTGAAAAACGTCCAGAAATGTTTGAAGCTACTGACTGAATGAAAGGAGCTGGCATCTCACTCTCTTTGAATCTTCTTTATCATGCTAGGATTAGCAGGAAAAAGCAAAAAATTTCAGAATTGCACCTTGCAATGCGGAGAAATTACTGTTTGTGCATTTACAATATTCATTGATTTTTGCCATTGAAAAACATCATGTTATTCATATACCAGAAATGTTTGAAGCTACTGACTGAATGAAAAGAGCTGGCATCTCACTCTCTTTGAATCTTCTTTATCATGCTAAGAGGAGCAGGAAAAAGCAAAAAATTTCAGAATTGCACCTTGCAATGTGGAGATATTACTGTTTGTGCATTTACAATATTCATTGATTTTTGCCATTGAAAAACGTCCAGAAATGTTTGAAGCTACTGACTGAATGAAAGGAGCTGGCATCTCACTCTCTTTGAATCTTCTTTATCATGCTAGGATTAGCAGGAAAAAGCAAAAAATTTCAGAATTGCACCTTGCAATGCGGAGAAATTACTGTTTGTGCATTTACAATATTCATTGATTTTTGCCATTGAAAAACATCATGTTATTCATATACCAGAAATGTTTGAAGCTACTGACTGAATGAAAAGAGCTGGCATCTCACTCTCTTTGAATCTTCTTTATCATGCTAAGAGGAGCAGGAAAAAGCAAAAAATTTCAGAATTGCACCTTGCAATGTGGAGATATTACTGTTTGTGCATTTACAATATTCATTGATTTTTGCCATTGAAAAACGTCCAGAAATGTTTGAAGCTACAGACTGAATGAAACGAGCTGGCATCTCACTCTCTTTGAATCTTCTTTATCATGCTAGGATTAGCAGGAAAAAGCAAAAAATTTCAGAATTGCACCTTGCAATGCGGAGAAATTACTGTTTGTGCATTTACAATATTCATTGATTTTTGCCATTGAAAAACATCATGTTATTCTTATACCAGAAATGTTTGAAGCTACTGACTGAATGAAAAGAGCTGGCATCTCACTCTCTTTGAATCTTCTTTATCATGCTAAGAGGAGCAGGAAAAAGCAAAAAATTTCAGAATTGCACCTTGCAATGTGGAGATATTACTGTTTGTGCATTTACAATATTCATTGATTTTTGCCATTGAAAAACGTCCAGAAATGTTTGAAGCTACTGACTGAATGAAAGGAGCTGGCATCTCACTCTCTTTGAATCTTCTTTATCATGCTAGAATTAGCAGGAAAAAGCAAAAAATTTCAGAATTGCACCTTGCAATGCGGAGATATTACTGTTTGTGCATTTACAATATTCACTGATTTTTGCCATTGAAAAACATCCAGAAATGTTTGAAGCTACTGACTGAATGAAAGGAGCTGGCATCTCACTCTCTTTGAATCTTCTTTATCATGCTAGGATTAGCAGGAAAAAGCAAAAAATTTCAGAATTGCACCTTGCAATGCGGAGAAATTACTGTTTGTGCATTTACAATATTCATTGATTTTTGCCATTGAAAAACATCATGTTATTCATATACCAGAAATGTTTGAAGCTACTGACTGAATGAAAAGAGCTGGCATCTCACTCTCTTTGAATCTTCTTTATCATGCTAAGAGGAGCAGGAAAAAGCAAAAAAATTTCAGAATTGCACCTTGCAATGTGGAGATATTACTGTTTGTGCATTTACAATATTCATTGATTTTTGCCATTGAAAAACGTCCAGAAATGTTTGAAGCTACTGACTGAATGAAAGGAGCTGGCATCTCACTCTCTTTGAATCTTCTTTATCATGCTAGGATTAGCAGGAAAAAGCAAAAAATTTCAGAATTGCACCTTGCAATGCGGAGAAAATACTGTTTGTGCATGTACAATATTCATTGATTTTTGCCATTGAAAAACATCATGTTATTCATATACCAGAAATGTTTGAAGCTACTGACTGAATGAAAAGAGCTGGCATCTCACTCTCTTTGAATCTTCTTTATCATGCTAAGAGGAGCAGGAAAAAGCAAAAAATTTCAGAATTGCACCTTGCAATGTGGAGATATTACTGTTTGTGCATTTACAATATTCATTGATTTTTGCCATTGAAAAACGTCCAGAAATGTTTGAAGCTACTGACTGAATGAAACGAGCTGGCATCTCACTCTCTTTGAATCTTCTTTATCATGCTAGGATTAGCCGGAAAAAGCAAAAAATTTCAGAATTGCACCTTGCAATGCGGAGATATTACTGTTTGTGCATTTACAATATTCATTGATTTTTTCCATTGAAAAACGTCCAGAAATGTTTGAAGCTACTGACTGAATGAAAGGAGCTGGCATCTCACTCTCTTTGAATCTTCTTTATCATGCTAGGATTAGCAGGAAAAAGCAAAAAATTTCAGAATTGCACCTTGCAATGCGGAGAAATTACTGTTTGTGCATTTACAATATTCATTGATTTTTGCCATTGAAAAACTTCATGTTATTCATATACCAGAAATGTTTGAAGCTACTGACTGAATGAAAAGAGCTGGCATCTCACTCTCTTTGAATCTTCTTTATCATGCTAAGAGGAGCAGGAAAAAGCAAAAAATTTCAGAATTGCACCTTGCAATGTGGAGATATTACTGTTTGTGCATTTACAATATTCATTGATTTTTGCCATTGAAAAACATCATGTTATTCATATACCAGAAATGTTTGAAGCTACTGACTGAATGAAAAGAGCTGGCATCTCACTCTCTTTGAATCTTCTTTATCATGCTAAGAGGAGCAGGAAAGAGCAAAAAATTTCAGAATTGCACCTTGCAATGCGGAGATATTACTGTTTGTGCATTTACAATATTCATTGATTTTTGCCATTGAAAAACGTCCAGAAATGTTTGAAGCTACTGACTGAATGAAAGGAGCTGGCATCTCACTCTCTTTGAATCTTCATTATCATGCTAGGATTAGCAGGAAAAAGCAAAAAATTTCAGAATTGCACCTTGCAATGCGGAGAAATTACTGTTTGTGCATTTACAATATTCATTGATTTTTGCCATTGAAAAACGTCCAGAAATGTTTGAAGCTACTGACTGAATGAAAGGAGCTGGCATCTCACTCTCTTTGAATCTTCTTTATCATGCTAAGAGGAGCAGGAAAAATCAAAAAATTTCAGAATTGCACCTTGCAATGTGGAGATATTACTGTTTGTGCATTTACAATATTCATTGATTTTTGCCATTGAAAAACATCATGTTATTCATATACCAGAAATGTTTGAAGCTACTGACTGAATGAAAAGAGCTGGCATCTCACTCTCTTTGAATCTTCTTTATCATGCTAAGAGGTGCAGGAAAAAGCAAAAAATTTCAGAATTGCACCTTGCAATGCGGAGATATTACTGTTTGTGCATTTACAATATTCATTGATTTTTGCCATTGAAAAACGTCCAGAAATGTTTGAAGCTACTGACTCAATGAAAGGAGCTGGCATCTCACTCTCTTTGAATCTTCTTTATCATGCTAGGATTAGCAGGAAAAAGCAAAAAATTTCAGAATTGCACCTTGCAATGCGGAGAAATTACTGTTTGTGCATTTACAATATTCATTGATTTTTGCCATTGAAAAACTTCATGTTATTCATATACCAGAAATGTTTGAAGCTACTGACTGAATGAAAAGAGCTGGCATCTCACTCTCTTTGAATCTTCTTTATCATGCTAAGAGGAGCAGGAAAAAGCAAAAAATTTCAGAATTGCACCTTGCAATGTGGAGATATTACTGTTTGTGCATTTACAATATTCATTGATTTTTGCCATTGAAAAACATCATGTTATTCATATACCAGAAATGTTTGAAGCTACTGACTGAATGAAAAGAGCTGGCATCTCACTCTCTTTGAATCTTCTTTATCATGCTAAGAGGAGCAGGAAAAAGCAAAAAATTTCAGAATTGCACCTTGCAATGTGGAGATATTACTGTTTGTGCATTTACAATATTCATTGATTTTTGCCATTGAAAAACGTCCAGAAATGTTTGAAGCTACTGACTGAATGAAAGGAGCTGGCATCTCACTCTCTTTGAATCTTCTTTATCATGCTAGGATTAGCAGGAAAAAGCAAAACATTTCAGAATTGCACCTTGCAATGCGGAGAAATTACTGTTTGTGCATTTACAATATTCATTGATTTTTGCCATTGAAAAACATCATGTTATTCATATACCAGAAATGTTTGAAGCTACTGACTGAATGAAAAGAGCTGGCATCTCACTCTCTTTGAATCTTCTTTATCATGCTAGGATTAGCAGGAAAAAGCAAAAAATTTCAGAATTGCACCTTGCAATGCGGAGATATTACTGTTTGTGCATTTACAATATTCACTGATTTTTGCCATTGAAAAATGTCCAGAAATGTTTGAAGATACTGACTGAATGAAAGGAGCTGGCATCTCACTCTCTTTGAATCTTCTTTATCATGCTAGGATTAGCAGGAAAAAGCAAAAAATTTCAGAATTGCACCTTGCAATGCGGAGAAATTACTGTTTGTGCATTTACAATATTCATTGATTTTTGCCATTGAAAAACATCATGTTATTCATATACCAGAAATGTTTGAAGCTACTGACTGAATGAAAAGAGCTGGCATCTCACTCTCTTTGAATCTTCTTTATCATGCTAAGAGGAGCAGGAAAAAGCAAAAAATTTCAGAATTGCACCTTGCAATGTGGAGATATTACTGTTTGTGCATTTACAATATTCATTGATTTTTGCCATTGAAAAACGTCCAGAAATGTTTGAAGCTACTGACTGAATGAAAGGAGCTGGCATCTCACTCTCTTTGAATCTTCTTTATCATGCTAGGATTAGCAGGAAAAAGCAAAAAATTTCAGAATTGCACCTTGCAATGCGGAGATATTACTGTTTGTGCATTTACAATATTCACTGATTTTTGCCATTGAAAAACGTCCAGAAATGTTTGAAGCTACTGACTGAATGAAAGGAGCTGGCATCTCACTCTCTTTGAATCTTCTTTATCATGCTAGGATTAGCAGGAAAAAGCAAAAAATTTCAGAATTGCACCTTGCAATGCGGAGAAATTACTGTTTGTGCTTTTACAATATTCATTGATTTTTGCCATTGAAAAACATCATGTTATTCATATACCAGAAATGTTTGAAGCTACTGACTGAATGAAAAGAGCTGGAATCTCACTCTCTTTGAATCTTCTTTATCATGCTAAGAGGAGCAGGAAAAAGCAAAAAATTTCAGAATTGCACCTTGCAACGTGGAGATATTACTGTTTGTGCATTTACAATATTCATTGATTTTTGCCATTGAAAAACGTCCAGAAATGTTTGAAGCTACTGACTGAATGAAAGGAGCTGGCATCTCACTCTCTTTGAATCTTCTTTATCATGCTAGGATTAGCAGGAAAAAGCAAAAAATTTCAGAATTGCACCTTGCAATGCGGAGAAATTACTGTTTGTGCATTTACAATATTCATTGATTTTTGCCATTGAAAAACATCATGTTATTCATATACCAGAAATGTTTGAAGCTACTGACTGAATGAAAAGAGCTGGCATCTCACTCTCTTTGAATCTTCTTTATCATGCTAAGAGGAGCAGGAAAAAGCAAAAAATTTCAGAATTGCACCTTGCAATGTGGAGATATTACTGTTTGTGCATTTACAATATTCATTGATTTTTGCCATTGAAAAACGTCCAGAAATGTTTGAAGCTACTGACTGAATGAAAGGAGCTGGCATCTCACTCTCTTTGAATCTTCTTTATCATGCTAGGATTAGCAGGAAAAAGCAAAGAATTTCAGAATTGCACCTTGCAATGCGGAGATATTACTGTTTGTGCATTTACAATATTCACTGATTTTTGCCATTGAAAAACGTCCAGAAATGTTTGAAGCTACTGACTGAATGAAAGGAGCTGGCATCTCACTCTCTTTGAATCTTCTTTATCATGCTAGGATTAGCAGGAAAAAGCAAAAAATTTCAGAATTGCACCTTGCAATGCGGAGAAATTACTGTTTGTGCATTTACAATATTCATTGATTTTTGCCATTGAAAAACATCATGTTATTCATATACCAGAAATGTTTGAAGCTACTGACTGAATGAAAAGAGCTGGCATCTCACTCTCTTTGAATCTTCTTTATCATGCTAAGAGGAGCAGGAAAAAGCAAAAAATTTCAGAATTGCACCTTGCAATGTGGAGATATTACTGTTTGTGCATTTACAATATTCATTGATTTTTGCCATTGAAAAACGTCCAGAAATGTTTGAAGCTACTGACTGAATGAAAGGAGCTGGCATCTCACTCTCTTTGAATCTTCTTTATCATGCTAGGATTAGCAGGAAAAAGCAAAAAATTTCAGAATTGCACCTTGCAATGCGGAGAAATTACTGTTTGTGCACTTACAATATTCATTGATTTTTGCCATTGAAAAACATGTTATTCATATACCAGAAATGTTTGAAGCTACTGACTGAATGAAAAGAGCTGGCATCTCACTCTATTTGAATCTTCTTTATCATGCTAAGAGGAGCAGGAAAAAGCAAAAAAATTCAGAATTGCACCATGCAATGTGGAGATATTACTGTTTGTGCATTTACAATATTCATTGATTTTTGCCATTGAAAAACGTCCAGAAATGTTTGAAGCTACTGACTGAATGAAAGGAGCTGGCATCTCACTCTCTTTGAATCTTCTTTATCATGCTAGGATTAGCAGGAAAAAGCAAAAAATTTCAGAATTGCACCTTGCAATGCGGAGAAATTACTGTTTGTGCATTTACAATATTCATTGATTTTTGCCATTGAAAAACATCATGTTATTCATATACCAGAAATGTTTGAAGCTACTGACTGAATGAAAAGAGCTGGCATCTCACTCTCTTTGAATCTTCTTTATCATGCTAAGAGGAGCAGGAAAAAGCAAAAAATTTCAGAATTGCACCTTGCAATGTGGAGATATTACTGTTTGTGCATTTACAATATTCATTGATTTTTGCCATTGAAAAACGTCCAGAAATGTTTGAAGCTACTGACTGAATGAAAGGAGCTGGCATCTCACTCTCTTTGAATCTTCTTTATCATGCTAGGATTAGCAGGAAAAAGCAAAAAATTTCAGAATTGCACCTTGCAATGCGGAGAAAATACTGTTTGTGCATTTACAATATTCATTGATTTTTGCCATTGAAAAACATCATGTTATTCATATACCAGAAATGTTTGAAGCTACTGACTGAATGAAAAGAGCTGGAATCTCACTCTCTTTGAATCTTCTTTATCATGCTAAGAGGAGCAGGAAATAGCAAAAAATTTCAGAATTGCACCTTGCAATGTGGAGATATTACTGTTTGTGCATTTACAATATTCATTGATTTTTGCCATTGAAAAACGTCCAGAAATGTTTGAAGCTACTGACTGAATGGAAGGAGCTGGCATCTCACTCTCTTTGAATCTTCTTTATCATGCTAGGATTAGCAGGAAAAAGCAAAAAATTTCAGAATTGCACCTTGCAATGCGGAGAAATTACTGTTTGTGCATTTACAATATTCATTGATTTTTGCCATTGAAAAACATCATGTTATTCATATACCAGAAATGTTTGAAGCTACTGACTGAATGAACAGAGCTGGCATCTCACTCTCTTTGAATCTTCTTTATCATGCTAAGAGGAGCAGGAAAAAGCAAAAAATTTCAGAATTGCACCTTGCAATGTGGAGATATTACTGTTTGTGCATTTACAATATTCATTGATTTTTGCCATTGAAAAACGTCCAGAAATGTTTGAAGCTACTGACTGAATGAAAGGAGCTGGCATCTCACTCTCTTTGAATCTTCTTTATCATGCTAGGATTAGCAGGAAAAAGCAAAAAATTTCAGAATTGCACCTTGCAATGCGGAGAAATTACTGTTTGTGCATTTACAATATTCATTGATTTTTGCCATTGAAAAACATCATGTTATTCATATACCAGAAATTTTTGAAGCTACTGACTGAATGAAAAGAGCTGGCATCTCACTCTCTTTGAATCTTCTTTATCATGCTAAGAGGAGCAGGAAAAAGCAAAAAATTTCAGAATTGCACCTTGCAATGTGGAGATATTACTGTTTGTGCATTTACAATATTCATTGATTTTTGCCATTGAAAAACGTCCAGAAATGTTTGAAGCTACTGACTGAATGAAAGGAGCTGGCATCTCACTCTCTTTGAATCTTCTTTATCATGCTAGGATTAGCAGGAAAAAGCAAAAAATTTCAGAATTGCACCTTGCAATGCGGAGAAATTACTGTTTGTGCATTTACAATATTCATTGATTTTTGCCATTGAAAAACATCATGTTATTCATATACCAGAAATGTTTGAAGCTACTGACTGAATGAAAGGAGCTGGCATCTCAATCTCTTTGAATCTTCATTATCATGCTAGGATTAGCAGGAAAAAGCAAAAAAATTCAGAATTGCACCTTGCAATGCGGAGAAGTTACTGTTTGTGCATTTACAATATTCATTGATTTTTGCCATTGAAAAACATCATGTTATTCATATACCAGAAATGTTTGAAGCTACTGACTGAATGAAAAGAGCTGGCATCTCACTCTCTTTGTTTTACCGTATTTTTTATTTTTCATTAACAACATATTGACAAGTAATTGACAGTAGCATAATTCTAAATACAAGGGGAAAAAACAGGGATGACTGGAATGGGGGAAAAGGGGAAAAACCGAAGGGAGGGGAGGGAAAGGGAAACAACAAGGTTAGGATGACAAGGGGTAGAAGAGATTGATTCATCAAATAATACTATAATCAATAAAGAAATAATAAAGCAATCTAACAAAACACAAACAATTTCAACGCACATTGTCATGTTAGCAATAAAACAAAGTGAATGAACAGTCTGTAAGACATATTAAGAACTACCAGTATTATAGGCAGGACGGGGGAATTTGTTTGACCAGATATCCCATTTCTTAGAAAATTTGAAAAGGTTATCGTTGATAGAGGCAAATCTAAATTCGTATATTCTATGTTGGTTCATCCTATCTACTAACTCCTCTAAAATAGGAACGGACGATTTTCTCCAATGAAAAGATAAAGCATTTTTGCAAACCGAAAATATATGGATCATGATACCTCTCTCTTAAGACTTATATGATTACAATTCTAATGATAGTAGAGCTGTTTGAGGGGTCAAAATTAAAGGTCTGCCCAGAAGGTCATTAATCAGAGAGGAAATCTGAGCCCACAGATTACGAATCTTAGGGCAGCTCCAAAAAATATGCAAAAGATCTCCTTTAATGCCACAATCCCTCCAACAAAGGGGAGAATTACTGGACCTTATGTGATGGAGCCTGATTGGGGTATAATACCACCTTGATAAAACCTTGAAATAGGCCTCTTGTAGAGGCATGGAAATATTGGAGGCTTGAGTAAAAAGTACAGCATTCTCCCACTGGTCGAGAGGGAAGATGAGTTTCAGGTCTTTTTCCCATCGTAACATGTAGATATTTTTTTTAAAAGATAGATCATTGTTGAAGCTGTTGTAAATGTGTATCAAGCTCCAGAAAATTTTGTGGGATGGATTACACAACAGGTTCGCCGAGGTTTTGGAAACAAGAAGTTTATCAGCCAGAAATTCTAGAATAATACTTTTAAAGTGGGAGTATAAGAAAAAATCAGAGGAAGGGAGATTAAATTTTTTTTTGAGGGTTTGGAAAAGAGAAAAAGTAGAAGTCTCGTAGAGGTCTCCAATTTTCCTTAACCCTCTACTATTCCAGTGATCCGGAACGCAGGAGTTATGTAAGGCAGCAACAAAACTGATTGGAAAGTTTTTAACAAGAGAGAGTTTGTCTACATTAGAATCTCTAGAAAGATTCCCTCTCTTTCTCCTAGCAATTTTCTTCCAGGCTTCAATAGTCGCTTGAAAGATAGGGTGAGAAGGATCATGAGTGCACTTTTTAAAGAGATGTTTAAATAGCAAATCTCGGGGAGGGGAGTCGCCGTTCAAAAGGGTCTCCAAAGTTAGCCATGCCGGGGGATTTGTAGAGTTAAGCCAATTTCTACTCTGCTTGATAAGGTTAGCATAATAATAGGCAGATATGTTAGGGAGACTCAGGCCTCCATTGCTTTTATTTTTATATAAGATTTCAGCAGATATCCTCGCACGTTTTTTGTCCCAGATGTAGGAGTTGATCTGGTTCTGAATTTTTTGGATGAAACAAAGGGGAATGTTTAATGGCAAGTTACGAAAGAAATATAAGATTTTGGGAAGGACAAACATTTTAATGGATAGAACCCTACCCCACCACGACAAATCCTTTTTCAGGAGATTCCTCAAATCTCCTCGGACGACGTCATTAATTAGGTCTAGATTGGCAGAGAGTGTTGAATCGATAGATTTACCAACCACAATCCCCAAATAGGTCAGATTGTCCTTGGCTGAATCAAAGGAAAATTTTGAATGTAAAGCTTCTCTCGTTTGATGGTCCAAATTAATATTTAAAAGTTTTGATTTTTTTCTATTGATCTTAAAGTAGGAAATCTGGGAGAATGAATCCAGAACTTCCAAGACCTTATTGACCGAATTTATTGGATCCAGCAAGGAAAGCATGACGTCATCCGCGAAGAGACTAATTTTGAATTCCCGGGAAGGGGCAGAGATCCCCTTAATGTCAGTGTTTTCTCTGATCTTCTGTGCCAAAGGCTCCATAGCCAAAACGAAAAGTAGGGGGGAAAGAGGGCAACCCAGTCTAGTCCCGTTTGTAATAGGGATTGGGTGGGAAAGATAATTGTTGACATAAATTTTAGCTTGAGGGTTAGAATAAAGGGCCAAAATTGAAGAAAGAAAATTACTATTAAAACCAAATTTAATGAGAGTATGTTTTAAATATAGCCAATTTAATCTATCGAATGCTTTTTCAGCATCTAATGCGAGCAAAGAGGTTGGAACTCTAGCTGTATTAATCAATCTCAAAATATTCAAAATTCTTCTAGTGCCATCAGTAGCTTGTCTCCCACCAACGAAGCCAATTTGGTCATCGTTGATGAGATTTGGGAGGATAGTTGAAAGACGATTGGCCAGAATTTTTGAATAAATTTTGATATCGGTATTGATTAGTGAAATAGGTCTATAATTCTTGACATTATCTCTCTCATCTCTTGACTTGGGAATCAAAGTGATGGTGGCCTCCAACATTTCTTGGGGGAAGGAGCAACTTGAAGATGCCAAATTAAAGATTTTAGTAAGAGGAGGAGAAAGGAGTTCACAAAAGGTTTTATAGTATTCATTGATGAACCCATCTGGACCCGGGGCCTTGAAAGATTTAAGTTGCTTAATTGTGTTCATAGTTTCAAGGGTAGTAAAAGGTTCATTCAATGACTCAAGATCCAGAGGGCTCAGTTTGGGTAATTCAATTGAAGAGAGAAAATTATTAATTGCTTCTGAGTTGGGTTGGGAGATTAAGGGATCGGATTTGATATTATAGAGTTTCTCATAAAATTCTGCGAACCGATCAGCTATATCTTTCGGATGATAGAGCAATGATCCGTTAACATTTTTTATTTTATCAATTCTATTGTTCGCTCTTTTTTGTTTAACCAATCGGGCCATAAAACGAGTAGGTTTGTTAAGGGCGGCATAATGATTAAATTTTGATTTTTGAATGATCGAGTCGTAGGAGGAAAAAATTTCGGATTTTAGGTCAATCCTTAGATTTAATAGCTCCTTTTGAATTGTTGGGGAAGGGGAAGGAAGGTTAATCTGCGCTAGTTCTTTTTCTTTGATTAGTTTTTGAAGGGAATTTATTTTGGCTCTTTTTTCTTTTTTTTCCGATGAGGATATCTGTATTAGTACACCCCGAAGCACAGCTTTGTGAGCACACCAACTAGAGAAGGGGTTAGACAGATCCGGGGTTTCATTTTCTTTAAAATAATTTGAAATTGCATTTTCAATAGTTTTTTTATTCTTGGGATTATGAATAAGGGAAGATTTGCACTTCCAAAGGAATCCGTTTCTTAAAAGAGGACCAATGTGGAGTTCACACGTTATAGGGGCATGATCCGATATAGACCTGAGTCCTATGGAGATATTTGAGAATTTAGATAAAGAGAAAACGTCGGTTAATATTAGGTCAATTCTGGAGGCCGTTTGATGTGCATCTGAAAAGTGAGAGAACTCTTTTGAAGTAGTATTGAAACATCTGAATGTGTCGAAAAGTTCATTTCTATGAAGCCAATTATTTAGTGTAGTATATAGATGACGACTAGGAGAAGAAGAGTCAATTAACCCATCAGGTACCATATTAAAATCCCCCAAAAGGATCAATTCACCTCTCCTAACCTCCTCCACTTTCCTTAAAACTTTATTTAAAAAAGAAATTTGCTTCTTATTTGGGGCATATACGTTAGCAATTGTACACTCATGATTGTTCAATTTGCAGTTCAGTATGTGATATCTGCCATTGACATCACAATGCTGATCTAATAGTTCAAATGGAACCGAATTTTTAATCAATGTTGCTATGCCAGCTTTTTTCCGTTCGCTAATAGATTCAAAAATATGGGGATATTCTTTATGAGAAAATTTAGGATGTTTCCTCTCAGCGAACCTGGTCTCTTGTAGACACGCCACATCCGCTCCAAGATGAACCAATTCCTTCCAGAGGGAGAATCTTTTACTGGGGCTATTCAGACCTCTTACATTGTATGAGACAACCTTAATAGGCATAGACCAGGCAAACAGTCAAAATGTATCAAAAGAAGAGAAAGGCAAAATCAATTGATCCTGCGAACCACCCCAGGCGGTAAAACCACCGACAATCAAAACTGGGAGATGGTATTTTAATAGGTAGAAAATGCGTTACAGACCACGATTCAAAGGAGAAAATTTGTCAAACAAACAACAACAATAACAGTCATTAGGTATTCAAGATACCAGAAAAAGGAAATAAAAAAAAATGAATCAAAAACTTCCTGAGGGAACCTTTACCTGAAAGGTTCTCCCTCGGTTTTGGGGGAAAAAAAAAAGTGTGGACACTACCTGAGGGCATGGTATAAAGAAGATTAATATAAGTTTCGAAACTCCAGAGCCAACCAGGACTCAAAAGGACAAAATTAACGTTTTAAGATTTAACTAAATCAGACAATGATTGCTACACTATAAGTTTTCAGAATTAGGTTAAGTAATTTAGTAATCCAGATATTATATGATATAAGGAATAAGATTTAGAAAGGATCCAACAATAGCTCCCCCACATCTCAGCGGTTTGGAGCTTTCGGATCTTTCAGGGGAATGTCTTTTATAAATTCAAAGAATTTGGGGCCCTCATCTGGATCTGAACGAGTAAAAGTTTTCCCCTTAAAAAAAATCAGTAGTTTCACTGGGAAGCCCCACCTATACGGAATACCCATGTCTCTCAATCTGTCAGTGGTCAATTTGTAGGCCCTTCTCGCATCCATAGTCTCCCTTGAAAAATCTGAGAAGATTTTTAGGTGCGAAAAAGGTTCAGGGAATTTCTTTACCTCTCTAATAAAACCTAAAATTCTCTCCTTAGTGGAGAAAAAATGCAATCTTATTATCGTGTCTCTAGGTAAATCAGGAGAAATAGACGAAGGGCGAAATAAGCGATGTGCTCTGTCTATAATAAGATCCTGTTCAGACAAAGAAGGGATGGATTTGTGAAATAAGTCTCTAACATAGGAGAGAAGGTCAGAGGGGGAGACACTTTCAGAGATGCCCCTAATTTTCAAGTTATTTCTTCTGCTTCTGTCTTCTAGGTCAGCCACTTTTAATCTAAGTCTATGAAGCTCAGATATAATCTCGAGATTTTCTGAGGAAACTTTATCTATTTTACCTTCTACCGTATTAAGTCTTTTGGTGTTTTCCTCTAATTTAACACCAAAGGCGCTTAAAGTAGACTTCATGGAATCAACCTGTCTATCAAATCCTAGCTTCATATTGTTATCAATCCTTTTGGTCAGGTTATCCAAAAATGAGGTAAGGTCAAAATTTTCTGGATTTTGAGAAGTAGGCAATTTTAACGGAACACTGATCATAGAATCAGGAGATATAGGAGATAGATCTTTTTTTAAACGTCTCCTTTCTGGACTTGGGTTAGGGGAAGTGTCTGAGGAATCGTCCTCTGAATTAGTTGCGAGGGGGGAAAATTTATTGCCCCAATCACCAGGATCTCTTCTTTTTGAGGAAACGGACAAATCCATATCCTCCTCTCTTTTATCTCTGGCTTTTGAGGCAGGGGCAGGTTTAGAAATAGAAACCTTTAGCTGTTTTGGGGAAGTTACAGTTTTAGATGAATCTTTAGTAGGAGTACATATTTTAGAAGTTGGGTTGTCTTCAGGGTTTCCATGCGGTGATCTGGACTTGATTGGGCTAATAGTATTAACAGAATCTTCTGAGGGGTTAGAAAAGGAAAAACGCTGAGAGGTCTTCCCTCTTACCGCATTAGTCTTAAAGGGAATCTCTAGGGATTTTTGGGAATTTCTTTTGTTTGATGCCATTATAAACGTCAATTCTGTAGAGTATAAATGCAAGTATACACTATTATATCTAAATATTACTTTAAAATGAATCCAGTGGAAGCTGACCTAAAATATCAGGTATCCGCAATCAAATAACAGTGAATAACAAATTTAGTAAACCATCAGATATATCTTAAAATACAATATATATATAATCAGTCAATATTCAAAAATCGCCGAATGTCCGTTTTCCTAAATTAAAGACAATTGGTTGAATCAAAGACATCAAAGAATTTCGCCAGGAAAGAATGTAAAATTATTAGGGCAAATGATAATCAATGTAGAATTAATAGTTCAAAAGTTAGTAGTAGCGAAAAAAAAAAAAAAAAAAAAAACTATTTCTATATCCAAGAGTATAAGCAGGCAAATTGTGGGTACCGTCCCTTTAAGGAAAAAATATCTGAAAAAAGAAATTTATAGGAAAATCCTCCAAAGGGTTAATATAGAGTTCTTCCAACCAGAACTTATAAGGATCCGCAAATTCTATGAGCAACAGTTTTAATCGGCACTGTCTAATGTTTTAATGGACTGCTTATAGGTACTGATATCAGATCAGCACCATGGACAGCATAGCATAGCGACGCTGCAGCAGGAGGCAGGAGAATTTCACTAATATAAGATCAGCACCATGGACAGCAGTGTAGAGCGACGCTGCAGCAGGAGGCAGGAGAAATAAGATCAGCACCATGGACAGCAGTGCAGAGCGACGCCGCAGCAGGGGGCGGGAGATTTGAAAAAAAATCAGCTGATTGAAAGTGTGTGACAGTGGAGGGCAGCGGTGCTGCTGCAGCGAGGGACCAGGGGCAAAATCAAAGCACAGCGGTGCTGCCACAGGAGGGGGAGACAGTCACAGGGGTCTGCAGGGTCCAGATATCATAGGGACACATACAGCAGAGCGGCACAGCGGAGGTAGATGAAACGGACCTCGGCACCGGCGGCACTCAACAGCTGGGAGCAGGGGGAACGGAGCGGCTCCTTATCCGAGGGAGGGGGGATACAGTCGCCACTGTATAGGTTCTGGGGACAAGGAGACACCAGCCGTGTATACCGGCAGTGCCCGGTATCAAAAGGAACAGCTGATATGCCGGCTCCGGAGCAGAGGAGGGGGAACCGCTACTATGGGAACAGCCCGGAGTGCAGGTAACAGCCGCAGAGGAGAGGAGAGAGCCGGGTGCAGACAGCAGCGGTGGCAGTGAGCCGAGGGGGGAAAGGGACGCAGCAGCTTCACAGGGACACAAGGGGACACCGCTACCACCGGGGCAGCCCCGGAACCCTGGACAACGAACCCCCAGAAACACAGTAAGAGCCCTGGCATCAGCCGGGCTTATCTGACCTTAAGCTGGAGTATGAAGTCCCGCTCCGTCTCAGTCTCCTGAGCTCCGTGTCGGACAAGCTAAGCACTCAGTCCCTCGCCGGCAGCAGGGGTCTCGTCCTCGGGGTCCAGTGGGGTTGGGGGTATTTGGTCCGGGGGAGGTAGTGCTGCTTCCTTATGGGTTGGGGTCCTGCGGGTCCGGTCCGGTCCTCCGTGGGGCTACGACAGTAGATTGCAGGACTGGGTTTTTTCAGTTTGTCGCCGGTGTCTCGGTCTCAATCTCCTCTTCTCCTCTCTTTTTGGGTCCGGTATCGGGACAACTGATGCTGCTGTAGGATCCTGCTCCCGGAGTAAAGAGCAGAGCAGAGCAGAGGAGGCCTGCGCTGCTATCCACGTCACTTCAAAGCCGCGCTGCAGAGTGACTGGAAACAAGAAAAGGGCCGCCAGTGATCGTCTGGGTGTCGGGACCAGAACCAGAATGTGCCACACCGTGGGTTAAAGGTAAGCTCTGACACCAGTCAGGGGGTCCAGTATATAGTGCTCTGTTAAGTAGGGTGGGAGAAATATGTGTCCCCACCGATCTGTAAACTTATAGGGCCACGTCACCGCCCCAAGGACTGGAATGCTCTCTGTGACTTACCGCAGCTGCATATAAAGCCTGCTGGCAGTCCTTAAGTCCGATATAAAACGGAGTAATCCTGGGTCCAGAGATAAAAGGGCATATATGGGCCCACAATCCTGTAGGGCCACGTTGCAGAGTCTCTTCAATGGAGGTTTCTGAACCTCACCCAAATGCCTCAGCACGAAGCAGCTCCAGGGTTGATGTGTTTAGAAGGGACTCCTTGGTGTCCAAATGATCCCTGGATGATGGAGAGTCAAATTATATGAAATTCTGAAAAAATAATACTCTTTTTGTCGCTTAAAAGTAGCTTTTAAGGCAAAGCCCTCAGGGAGCTCAGGATCAGGCTGCCATCTCGTCCTGTGCTCAGGCCACTCCCCCCATCTCACTCTCTTTGAATCTTCTTTATCATGCTAAGAGGAGCAGGAAAAAGCAAAAAATTTCAGAATTGCACCTTGCAATGTGGAGATATTACTGTTTGTGCATTTACAATATTCATTGATTTTTGCCATTGAAAAACGTCCAGAAATGTTTGAAGCTACTGACTGAATGAAAGGAGCTGGCATCTCACTCTCTTTGAATCTTCTTTATCATGCTAGGATTAGCAGGAAAAAGCAAAAAATTTCAGAATTGCACCTTGCAATGCGGAGAAATTACTGTTTGTGCATTTACAATATTCATTGATTTTTGCCATTGAAAAACATCATGTTATTCATATACCAGAAATGTTTGAATCTACTGACTGAATGAAAAGAGCTGGCATCTCACTCTCCTTGAATCTTCTTTATCATGCTAAGAGGAGCAGGAAAAAGCAAAAAATTTCAGAATTGCACCTTGCAATGTGGAGATATTACTGTTTGTGCATTTACAATATTCATTGATTTTTGCCATTGAAAAACGTCCAGAAATGTTTGAAGCTACTGACTGAATGAAAGGAGCTGGCATCTCACTCTCTTTGAATCTTCTTTATCATGCTAGGATTAGCAGGAAAAAGCAAAAAATTTCAGAATTGCACCTTGCAATGCGGAGATATTACTGTTTGTGCATTTACAATATTCACTGATTTTTGCCATTGAAAAACGTCCAGAAATGTTTGAAGCTACTGACTGAATGAAAGGAGCTGGCATCTCACTCTCTTTGAATCTTCTTTATCATGCTAGAATTAGCAGGAAAAAGCAAAAAATTTCAGAATTGCACCTTGCAATGCGGAGAAATTACTGTTTGTGCATTTACAATATTCATTGATTTTTGCCATTGAAAAACATGTTATTCATATACCAGAAATGTTTGAAGCTACTGACTGAATGAAAAGAGCTGGCATCTCACTCTCTTTGAATCTTCTTTATCATGCTAAGAGGAGCAGGAAAAAGCAAAAAATTTCAGAATTGCACCTTGCAATGTGGAGATATTACTGTTTGTGCATTTACAATATTCATTGATTTTTGCCATTGAAAAATGTCCAGAAATGTTTGAAGCTACTGACTGAATGAAAGGAGCTGGCATCTCACTCTCTTTGAATCTTCTTTATCATGCTAGGATAAGCAGGAAAAATCAAAAAATTTCAGAATTGCACCTTGCAATGCAGAGAAATTACTGTTTGTGCATTTACAATATTCATTGATTTCTTGCCATTGAAAAACATCATGTTATTCATACACCAGAAATGTTTGAAGCTACTGACTGAATGAAAAGAGCTGGCATCTCACTCTCTTTGAATCTTTTTTATCATGCTAAGAGGAGCAGGAAAAAGCAAAAAATTTCAGAATTGCACCTTGCAATGTGGAGATATTACTGTTTGTGCATTTACAATATTCATTGATTTTTGCCATTGAAAAACGTCCAGAAATGTTTGAAGCTACTGACTGAATGAAAGGAGCTGGCATCTCACTCTCTTTGAATCTTCTATATCATGCTAGGATTAGCAGGAAAAAGCAAAAAATTTCAGAATTGCACCTTGCAATGCGGAGAAATTACTGTTTGTGCATTTACAATATTCATTGATTTTTGCCATTGAAAAACATCATGTTATTCATATACCAGAAATGTTTGAAGCTACTGACTGAATGAAAAGAGCTGGCATCTCACTCTCTTTGAATCTTCTTTATCATGCTAAGAGGAGCAGGAAAAAGCAAAAAATTTCAGAATTGCACCTTGCAATGTGGAGATATTACTGTTTGTGCATTTACAATATTCATTGATTTTTGCCATTGAAAAACGTCCAGAAATGTTTGAAGCTACTGACTGAATGAAAGGAGCTGGCATCTCACTCTCTTTGAATCTTCTTTATCATGCTAGGATTAGCAGGAAAAAGCAAAAAATTTCAGAATTGCACCTTGCAATGCGGAGAAATTACTGTTTGTGCATTTACAATATTCATTGATTTTTGCCATTGAAAAACATCATGTTATTCATATACCAGAAATGTTTGAAGCTACTGACTGAATGAAAAGAGCTGGCATCTCACTCTCTTTGAATCTTCTTTATCATGCTAAGAGGAGCAGGAAAAAGCAAAAAATTTCAGAATTGCACCTTGCAATGTGGAGATATTACTGTTTGTGCATTTACAATATTCATTGATTTTTGCCATTGAAAAACGTCCAGAAATGTTTGAAGCTACTGACTGAATGAAAGGAGCTGGCATCTCACTCTCTTTGAATCTTCTTTATCATGCTAGGATTAGCAGGAAAAAGCAAAAAATTTCAGAATTGCACCTTGCAATGCGGAGAAATTACTGTTTGTGCATTTACAATATTCATTGATTTTTGCCATTGAAAAACATCATGTTATTCATATACCAGAAATGTTTGAAGCTACTGACTGAATGAAAAGAGCTGGCATCTCACTCTCTTTGAATCTTCTTTATCATGCTAAGAGGAGCAGGAAAAAGCAAAAAATTTCAGAATTGCACCTTGCAATGTGGAGATATTACTGTTTGTGCATTTACAATATTCATTGATTTTTGCCATTGAAAAACGTCCAGAAATGTTTGAAGCTACTGACTGAATGAAAGGAGCTGGCATCTCACTCTCTTTGAATCTTCTTTATCATGCTAGGATTAGCAGGAAAAAGCAAAAAATTTCAGAATTGCACCTTGCAATGCGGAGATATTACTGTTTGTGCATTTACAATATTCATTGATTTTTGCCATTGAAAAACGTCCAGAAATGTTTGAAGCTACTGACTGAATGAAAGGAGCTGGCATCTCACTCTCTTTGAATCTTCTTTATCATGCTAGGATTAACAGGAAAAAGCAAAAAATTTCAGAATTGCACCTTGCAATGCGGAGAAATTACTGTTTGTGCATTTACAATATTCATTGATTTTTGCCATTGAAAAACTTCATGTTATTCATATACCAGAAATGTTTGAAGCTACTGACTGAATGAAAAGAGCTGGCATCTCACTCTCTTTGAATCTTCTTTATCATGCTAAGAGGAGCAGGAAAAAGCAAAAAATTTCAGAATTGCACCTTGCAATGTGGAGATATTACTGTTTGTGCATTTACAATATTCATTGATTTTTGCCATTGAAAAACATCATGTTATTCATATACCAGAAATGTTTGAAGCTACTGACTGAATGAAAAGAGCTGGCATCTCACTCTCTTTGAATCTTCTTTATCATGCTAAGAGGAGCAGGAAAAAGCAAAAAATTTCAGAATTGCACCTTGCAATGCGGAGATATTACTGTTTGTGCATTTACAATATTCATTGATTTTTGCCATTGAAAAACGTCCAGAAATGTTTGAAGCTACTGACTGAATGAAAGGAGCTGGCATCTCACTCTCTTTGAATCTTCATTATCATGCTAGGATTAGCAGGAAAAAGCAAAAAATTTCAGAATTGCACCTTGCAATGCGGAGAAATTACTGTTTGTGCATTTACAATATTCATTGATTTTTGCCATTGAAAAACATCATGTTATTCATATACCAGAAATGTTTGAAGCTACTGACTGAATGAAAAGAGCTGGCATCTCACTCTCTTTGAATCTTCTTTATCATGCTAAGAGGAACAGGAAAAAGCAAAAAATTTCAGAATTGCACCTTGCAATGTGGAGATATTACTGTTTGTGCATTTACAATATTCATTGATTTTTGCCATTGAAAAACGTCCAGAAATGTTTGAAGCTACTGACTGAATGAAAGGAGCTGGCATCTCACTCTCTTTGAATCTTCTTTATCATGCTAGGATTAGCAGGAAAAAGCAAAAAATTTCAGAATTGCACCTTGCAATGCGGAGAAATTACTGTTTGTGCATTTACAATATTCATTGATTTTTGCCATTGAAAAACATCATGTTATTCATATACCAGAAATGTTTGAAGCTACTGACTGAATGAAAAGAGCTGGCATCTCACTCTCTTTGAATCTTCTTTATCATGCTAAGAGGAGCAGGAAAAAGCAAAAAATTTCAGAATTGCACCTTGCAAAGTGGAGATATTACTGTTTGTGCATTTACAATATTCATTGATTTTTGCCATTGAAAAACGTCCAGAAATGTTTGAAGCTACTGACTGAATGAAAGGAGCTGGCATCTCACTCTCTTTGAATCTTCATTATCATGCTAGGATTAGCAGGAAAAAGCAAAAAATTTCAGAATTGCACCTTGCAATGCGGAGAAATTACTGTTTGTGCATTTACAATATTCATTGATTTTTGCCATTGAAAAACCTCATGTTATTCATATACCAGAAATGTTTGAAGCTACTGACTGAATGAAAAGAGCTGGCATCTCACTCTCTTTGAATCTTCTTTATCATGCTAGGATTAGCAGGAAAAAGCAAAAAATTTCAGAATTGCACCTTGCAATGCGGAGATATTACTGTTTGTGCATTTACAATATTCACTGATTTTTGCCATTGAAAAACGTCCAGAAATGTTTGAAGCTACTGACTGAATGAAAGGAGCTGGCATCTCACTCTCTTTGAATCTTCTTTATCATGCTAGGATTAGCAGGAAAAAGCAAAAAATTTCAGAATTGCACCTTGCAATGCGGAGATATTACTGTTTGTGCATTTACAATATTCACTGATTTTTGCCATTGGAAAACATCCAGAAATGTTTGAAGCTACTGACTGAATGAAAGGAGCTGGCATCTCACTCTCTTTGAATCTTCTTTATCATGCTAGGATTAGCAGGAAAAAGCAAAAAATTTCAGAATTGCACCTTGCAATGCGGAGAAATTACTGTTTGTGCATTTACAATATTCATTGATTTTTGCCGTTGAAAAACATGTTATTCATATACCAGAAATGTTTGAAGCTACTGTCTGAATGAAAAGAGCTGGCATCTCACTCTGTTTGAATCTTCTTTATCATGCTAAGAGGAGCAGGAAAAAGCAAAAAATTTCAGAATTGCACCTTGCAATGTGGAGATATTACTGTTTGTGCATTTACAATATTCATTGATTTTTGCCATTGAAAAACGTCCAGAAATGTTTGAAGCTACTGACTGAATGAAAGGAGCTGGCATCTCACTCTCTTTGAATCTTCTTTATCATGCTAGGATTAGCAGGAAAAAGCAAAAAATTTCAGAATTGCACCTTGCAATGCGGAGAAATTACTGTTTGTGCATTTACAATATTCATTGATTTTTGCCATTGAAAAACATCATGTTATTCATATACCAGAAATGTTTGAAGCTACTGACTGAATGAAAAGAGCTGGCATCTCACTCTCTTTGAATCTTCTTTATCATGCTAAGAGGAGCAGGAAAAAGTAAAAAATTTCAGAATTGCACCTTGCAATGTGGAGATATTACTGTTTGTGCATTTACAATATTCATTGATTTTTGCCATTGAAAAATGTCCAGAAATGTTTGAAGCTACTGACTGAATGAAAGGAGCTGGCATCTCACTCTCTTTGAATCTTCTTTATCATGCTAGGATTAGCATTAAAAAGCAAAAAATTTCAGAATTGCACCTTGCAATGCAGAGATATTACTGTTTGTGCATTTACAATATTCATTGATTTTTGCCATTGAAAAACGTCCAGAAATGTTTGAAGCTACTGACTGAATGAAAGGAGCTGGCATCTCACTCTCTTTGAATCTTCTTTATCATGCTAGGATTAGCAGGAAAAAGCAAAAAATTTCAGAATTGCACCTTGCAATGCGGAGAAATTACTGTTTGTGCATTTACAATATTCATTGATTTTTGCCATTGAAAAACATCATGTTATTCATATACCAGAAATGTTTGAAGCTATTGACTGAATGAACAGAGCTGGCATCTCACTCTCTTTGAATCTTCTTTATCATGCTAAGAGGAGCAGGAAAAAGAAAAAATTTCAGAATTGCACCTTGCAATGTGGAGATATTACTGTTTGTGCATTTACAATATTCATTGATTTTTGCCATTGAAAAACATCATGTTATTCATATACCAGAAATGTTTGAAGCTACTGTCTGAATGAAAAGAGCTGGCATCTCACTCTCTTTGAATCTTCTTTATCATGCTAAGAGGAGCAGGAAAAAGCAAAAAATTACAGAATTGCACCTTGCAATGCGGAGAAATTACTGTTTGTGCATTTACAATATTCATTGATTTTTGCCATTGAAAAACATCATGTTATTCATATACCAGAAATGTTTGAAGCTACTGACTGAATGAAAAGAGCTGGCATCTCACTCTCTTTGAATCTTCTTTATCATGCTAAGAGGAGCAGGAAAAAGCAAAAAATTTCAGAATTTCACCTTGCAATGTGGAGATATTACTGTTTGTGCATTTACAATATTCATTGATTTTTGCCATTGAAAAATGTCCAGAAATGTTTGAAGCTACTGACTGAATGAAAGGAGCTGGCATCTCACTCTCTTTGAATCTTCTTTATCATGCTAGGATTAGCATTAAAAAGCAAAAAATTTCAGAATTGCACCTTGCAATGCAGAGATATTACTGTTTGTGCATTTACAATATTCCTTGATTTTTGCCATTGAAAAACGTCCAGAAATGTTTGAAGCTACTGACTGAATGAAAGGAGCTGGCATCTCACTCTCTTTGAATCTTCTTTATCATGCTAGGATTAGCAGGAAAAAGCAAAAAATTTCAGAATTGCACCTTGCAATGCGGAGAAATTACTGTTTGTGCATTTACAATATTCATTGATTTTTGCCATTGAAAAACATCATGTTATTCATATACCAGAAATGTTTGAAGCTACTGACTGAATGAAAAGAGCTGGCATCTCACTCTCTTTGAATCTTCTTTATCATGCTAAGAGGAGCAGGAAAAAGCAAAAAATTTCAGAATTGCACCTTGCAATGCGGAGATATTACTGTTTGTGCATTTACAATATTCATTGATTTTTGCCATTGAAAAATATCATGTTATTCATATACCAGAAAAGTTTGAAGCTACTGACTGAATGAAAAGAGCTGGCATCTCACTCTCTTTGAATCTTCTTTATCATGCTAAGAGGAGCAGGAAAAAGCAAAAAATTTCAGAATTGCACCTTGCAATGCGGAGATATTACTGTTTGTGCATTTACAATATTCATTGATTTTTGCCATTGAAAAATATCATGTTATTCATATACCAGAAAAGTTTGAAGCTACTGACTGAATGAAAAGAGCTGGCATCTCACTCTCTTTGAATCTTCTTTATCATGCTAAGAGGAGCAGGAAAAAGCAAAAAATTTCAGAATTGCACCTTGCAATGCGGAGATATTACTGTTTGTGCATTTACAATATTCATTGATTTTTGCCATTGAAAAACGTCCAGAAATGTTTGAAGCTACTGACTGAATGAAAGGAGCTGGCATCTCACTCTCTTTGAATCTTCTTTATCATGCTAGGATTAGCAGGAAAAAGCAAAAAATTTCAGAATTGCACCTTGCAATGCGGAGATATTACTGTTTGTGCATTTACAATATTCATTGATTTTTGCCATTGAAAAACATCATGTTATTCATATACCAGAAATGTTTGAAGCTACTGACTGAATGAAAAGAGCTGGCATCTCACTCTCTTTGAATCTTCTTTATCATGCTAAGAGGAGCAGGAAAAAGCAAAAAATTTCAGAATTGCACCTTGCAATGTGGAGATATTACTGTTTGTGCATTTACAATATTCATTGATTTTTGCCATTGAAAAACGTCCAGAAATGTTTGAAGCTACTGACTGAATGAAAGGAGCTGGCATCTCACTCTCTTTGAATCTTCTTTATCATGCTAGGATTAGCAGGAAAAAGAAAAAAATTTCAGAATTGCACCTTGCAATGCGGAGAAATTACTGTTTGTGCATTTACAATATTCATTGATTTTTGCCATTGAAAAACATCATGTTATTCATATACCAGAAATGATTGAAGCTACTGACTGAATGAAAAGAGCTGGCATCTCACTCTCTTTGAATCTTCTTTATCATGCTAAGAGGAGCAGGAAAAAGCAAAAAATTTCAGAATTGCACCTTGCAATGTGGAGATATTACTGTTTGTGCATTTACAATATTCATTGATTTTTGATATTGAAAAACGTCCAGAAATGTTTGAAGCTACTGACTGAATGAAAGGAGCTGGCATCTCACTCTCTTTGAATCTTCTTTTCATGCTAGGATTAGCAGGAAAAAGCAAAAAATTTCAGAATTGCACCTTGCAATGTGGAGATATTACTGTTTGTGCATTTACAATATTCATTGATTTTTGCCATTGAAAAACGTCCAGAAATGTTTGAAGCTACTGACTGAATGAAAGGAGCTGGCATCTCACTCTCTTTGGATCTTCTTTATAATGCTAGGATTAGCAGGAAAAAGCAAAAAATTTCAGAATTGCACCTTGCAATGTGGAGATATTACTGTTTGTGCATTTACAATATTCATTGATTTTTGCCATTGAAAAACATCATGTTATTCATATACCAGAAATGTTTGAAGCTACTGACTGAATGAAAAGAGCTGGCATCTCACTCTCTTTGAATCTTCTTTATCATGTTAAGAGGAGCAGGAAAAAGCAAAAAATTTCAGAATTGCACCTTGCAATGTGGAGATATTACTGTTTGTGCATTTACAATATTCATTGATTTTTGCCATTGAAAAACGTCCAGAAATGTTTGAAGCTACTGACTGAATGAAAGGAGCTGGCATCTCACTCTCTTTGAATCTTCTTTATCATGCTAGGATTAGCAGGAAAAAGCAAAAAATTTCAGAATTGCACCTTGCAATGCGGAGAAATTACTGTTTGTGCATTTACAATATTCATTGATTTTTGCCATTGAAAAACATCATGTTATTCATATACCAGAAATGTTTGAAGCTACTGACTGAATGAAAAGAGCTGGCATCTCACTCTCTTTGAATCTTCTTTATCATGCTAAGAGGAGCAGGAAAAAGCAAAAAATTTCAGAATTGCACCTTGCAATGCGGAGAAATTACTGTTTGTGCATTTACAATATTCATTGATTTTTGCCATTGAAAAACATCATGTTATTCATATACCAGAAAAGTTTGAAGCTACTGACTGAATGAAAAGAGCTGGCATCTCACTCTCTTTGAATCTTCTTTATCATGCTAAGAGGAGCAGGAAAAAGCAAAAAATTTCAGAATTGCACCTTGCAATGTGGAGATATTACTGTTTGTGCATTTACAATATTCATTGATTTTTGCCATTGAAAAACGTCCAGAAATGTTTGAAGCTACTGACTGAATGAAAGGAGCTGGCATCTCACTCTCTTTGAATCTTCTTTATCATGCTAGGATTAGCAGGAAAAAGCAAAAAATTTCAGAATTGCACCTTGCAATGCGGAGATATTACTGTTTGTGCATTTACAATATTCATTGATTTTTGCCATTGAAAAACGTCCAGAAATGTTTGAAGCTACTGACTGAATGAAAGGAGCTGGCATCTCACTCTCTTTGAATCTTCTTTATCATGCTAGGATTAGCAGGAAAAAGCAAAAAATTTCAGAATTGCACCTTGCAATGCGGAGAAATTACTGTTTGTGCATTTACAATATTCATTGATTTTTGCCATTGAAAAACATCATGTTATTCATATACCAGAAATGTTTGAAGCTACTGACTGAATGAAAAGAGCTGGCATCTCACTCTCTTTGAATCTTCTTTATCATGCTAAGAGGAGCAGGAAAAAGCAAAAAATTTCAGAATTGCACCTTGCAATGTGGAGATATTACTGTTTGTGCATTTACAATATTCATTGATTTTTGCCATTGAAAAACGTCCAGAAATGTTTGAAGCTACTGACTGAATGAAAGGAGCTGGCATCTCACTCTCTTTGAATCTTCTTTATCATGCTAGGATTAGCAGGAAAAAGCAAAAAATTTCAGAATTGCACCTTGCAATGCGGAGATATTACTGTTTGTGCATTTACAATATTCATTGATTTTTGCCATTGAAAAACGTCCAGAAATGTTTGAAGCTACTGACTGAATGAAAGGAGCTGGCATCTCACTCTCTTTGAATCTTCTTTATCATGCTAGGATTAGCAGGAAAAAGCAAAAAATTTCAGAATTGCACCTTGCAATGCGGAGATATTACTGTTTGTGCATTTACAATATTCATTGATTTTTGCCATTGAAAAACGTCCAGAAATGTTTGAAGCTACTGACTGAATGAAAGGAGCTGGCATCTCACTCTCTTTGAATCTTCTTTATCATGCTAGGATTAGCAGGAAAAAGCAAAAAATTTCAGAATTGCACCTTGCAATGCGGAGAAATTACTGTTTGTGCATTTACAATATTCATTGATTTTTGCCATTGAAAAACATCATGTTATTCATATACCAGAAATGTTTGAAGCTACTGACTGAATGAAAAGAGCTGGCATCTCACTCTCTTTGAATCTTCTTTATCATGCTTAGAGGAGCAGGAAAAAGCAAAAAATTTCAGAATTGCACCTTGCAATGTGGAGATATTACTGTTTGTGCATTTACAATATTCATTGATTTTTGCCATTGAAAAACATCATGTTATTCATATACCAGAAATGTTTGAAGCTACTGACTGAATGAAAAGAGCTGGCATCTCACTCTCTTTGAATCTTCTTTATCATGCTAAGAGGAGCAGGAAAAAGCAAAAAATTTCAGAATTGCACCTTGCAATGTGGAGATATTACTGTTTGTGCATTTACAATATTCATTGATTTTTGCCATTGACAAACGTCCAGAAATGTTTGAAGCTACTGACTGAATGAAAGGAGCTGGCATCTAACTCTCTTTGAATCTTCTTTATCATGCTAGGATTAGCAGAAAAAAGCAAAAAATTTCAGAATTGCAAATTGCAATGCGGAGAAATTACTGTTTGTGCATTTACAATATTCATTGATTTTTGCCATTGAAAAACATCATGTTATTCATATACCAGAAATGTTTGAAGCTACTGACTGAATGAAAAGAGCTGGCATCTCACTCTCTTTGAATCTTCTTTATCATGCTAAGAGGAGCAGGAAAAAGCAAAAAATTTCAGAATTGCACCTTGCAATGTGGAGATATTACTGTTTGTGCATTTACAATATTCATTGATTTTTGCCATTGAAAAATGTCCAGAAATGTTTGAAGCTACTGACTGAATGAAAGGAGCTGGCATCTCACTCTCTTTGAATCTTCTTTATCATGCTAGGATTAGCAGAAAAAAGCAAAAAATTTCAGAATTGCACCTTGCAATGCGGAGAAATTACTGTTTGTGCATTTACAATATTCATTGATTTTTGCCATTGAAAAACATCATGTTATTCATATACCAGAAATGTTTGAAGCTACTGACTGAATGAAAAGAGCTGGCATCTCACTCTCTTTGAATCTTCTTTATCATGTTAAGAGGAGCAGGAAAAAGCAAAAAATTTCAGAATTGCACCTTGCAATGTGGAGATATTACTGTTTGTGCATTTACAATATTCATTGATTTTTGCCATTGAAAAACGTCCAGAAATGTTTGAAGCTACTGACTGAATGAAAGGAGCTGGCATCTCACTCTCTTTGAATCTTCTTTATCATGCTAGGATTAGCAGGAAAAAGCAAAAAATTTCAGAATTGCACCTTGCAATGCGGAGAAATTACTGTTTGTGCATTTACAATATTCATTGATTTTTGCCATTGAAAAACATCATGTTATTCATATACCAGAAATGTTTGAAGCTACTGACTGAATGAAAAGAGCTGGCATCTCACTCTCTTTGAATCTTCTTTATCATGCTAAGAGGAGCAGGAAAAAGCAAAAAATTTCAGAATTGCACCTTGCAATGCGGAGAAATTACTGTTTGTGCATTTACAATATTCATTGATTTTTGCCATTGAAAAACATCATGTTATTCATATACCAGAAAAGTTTGAAGCTACTGACTGAATGAAAAGAGCTGGCATCTCACTCTCTTTGAATCTTCTTTATCATGCTAAGAGGAGCAGGAAAAAGCAAAAAATTTCAGAATTGCACCTTGCAATGTGGAGATATTACTGTTTGTGCATTTACAATATTCATTGATTTTTGCCATTGAAAAACGTCCAGAAATGTTTGAAGCTACTGACTGAATGAAAGGAGCTGGCATCTCACTCTCTTTGAATCTTCTTTATCATGCTAGGATTAGCAGGAAAAAGCAAAAAATTTCAGAATTGCACCTTGCAATGCGGAGATATTACTGTTTGTGCATTTACAATATTCATTGATTTTTGCCATTGAAAAACGTCCAGAAATGTTTGAAGCTACGGACTGAATGAAAGGAGCTGGCATCTCACTCTATTTGAATCTTCTTTATCATGCTAGGATTAGCAGGAAAAAGCAAAAAATTTCAGAATTGCACCTTGCAATGCGGAGAAATTACTGTTTGTGCATTTACAATATTCATTGATTTTTGCCATTGAAAAACATCATGTTATTCATATACCAGAAATGTTTGAAGCTACTGACTGAATGAAAAGAGCTGGCATCTCACTCTCTTTGAATCTTCTTTATCATGCTAAGAGGAGCAGGAAAAAGCAAAAAATTTCAGAATTGCACCTTGCAATGTGGAGATATTACTGTTTGTGCATTTACAATATTCATTGATTTTTGCCATTGAAAAACGTCCAGAAATGTTTGAAGCTACTGACTGAATGAAAGGAGCTGGCATCTCACTCTCTTTGAATCTTCTTTATCATGCTAGGATTAGCAGGAAAAAGCAAAAAATTTCAGAATTGCACCTTGCAATGCGGAGATATTACTGTTTGTGCATTTACAATATTCATTGATTTTTGCCATTGAAAAACGTCCAGAAATGTTTGAAGCTACTGACTGAATGAAAGGAGCTGGCATCTCACTCTCTTTGAATCTTCTTTATCATGCTAGGATTAGCAGGAAAAAGCAAAAAATTTCAGAATTGCACCTTGCTTTGCGGAGAAATTACTGTTTGTGCATTTACAATATTCATTGATTTTTGCCATTGAAAAACTTCATGTTATTCATATACCAGAAATGTTTGAAGCTACTGACTGAATGAAAAGAGCTGGCATCTCACTCTCTTTGAATCTTCTTTATCATGCTAAGAGGAGCAGGAAAAAGCAAAAAATTTCAGAATTGCACCTTGCAATGCGGAGATATTACTGTTTGTGCATTTACAATATTCATTGATTTTTGCCATTGAAAAACGTCCAGAAATGTTTGAAGCTACTGACTGAATGAAAGGAGCTGGCATCTCACTCTCTTTGAATCTTCTTTATCATGCTAGGATTAGCAGGAAAAAGCAAAAAATTTCAGAATTGCACCTTGCAATGCGGAGATATTACTGTTTGTGCATTTACAATATTCATTGATTTTTGCCATTGAAAAACGTCCAGAAATGTTTGAAGCTACTGACTGAATGAAAGGAGCTGGCATCTCACTCTCTTTGAATCTTCTTTATCATGCTAGGATTAGCAGGAAAAAGCAAAAAATTTCAGAATTGCACCTTGCAATGCGGAGAAATTACTGTTTGTGCATTTACAATATTCATTGATTTTTGCCATTGAAAAACATCATGTTATTCATATACCAGAAATGTTTGAAGCTACTGACTGAATGAAAAGAGCTGGCATCTCACTCTCTTTGAATCTTCTTTATCATGCTTAGAGGAGCAGGAAAAAGCAAAAAATTTCAGAATTGCACCTTGCAATGTGGAGATATTACTGTTTGTGCATTTACAATATTCATTGATTTTTGCCATTGAAAAACATCATGTTATTCATATACCAGAAATGTTTGAAGCTACTGACTGAATGAAAAGAGCTGGCATCTCACTCTCTTTGAATCTTCTTTATCATGCTAAGAGGAGCAGGAAAAAGCAAAAAATTTCAGAATTGCACCTTGCAATGCGGAGATATTACTGTTTGTGCATTTACAATATTCATTGATTTTTGCCATTGAAAAACGTCCAGAAATGTTTGAAGCTACTGACTGAATGAAAGGAGCTGGCATCTCACTCTCTTTGAATCTTCTTTATCATGCTAGGATTAGCAGGAAGAAGCAAAAAATTTCAGAATTGCACCTTGCAATGCGGAGAAATTACTGTTTGTGCATTTACAATATTCATTGATTTTTGCCATTGAAAAACATCATGTTATTCATATACCAGAAATGTTTGAAGCTACTGACTGAATGAAAAGAGCTGGCATCTCACTCTCTTTGAATCTTCTTTATCATGCTAAGAGGAGCGGGAAAAAGCAAAAAATTTCAGAATTGCACCTTGCAATGTGGAGATATTACCGTTTGTGCATTTACAATATTCATTGATTTTTGCCATTGAAAAACGTCCAGAAATGTTTGAAGCTACTGACTGAATGAAAGGAGCTGGCATCTCACTCTCTTTGAATCTTCTTTATCATGCTAGGATTAGCAGGAAAAAGCAAAAAATTTCAGAATTGCACCTTGCAATGCGGAGAAATTACTGTTTGTGCATTTACAATATTCATTGATTTTTGCCATTGAAAAACTTCATGTTATTCATATACCAGAAATGTTTGAAGCTACTGACTGAATGAAAAGAGCTGGCATCTCACTCTCTTTGAATCTTCTTTATCATGCTAAGAGGAGCAGGAAAAAGCAAAAAATTTCAGAATTGCACCTTGCAATGTGGAGATATTACTGTTTGTGCATTTACAATATTCATTGATTTTTGCCATTGAAAAACGTCCAGAAATGTTTGAAGCTACTGACTGAATGAAAGGAGCTGGCATCTCACTCTCTTTGAATCTTCTTTATCATGCTAGGATTAGCAGGAAAAAGCAAAAAATTTCAGAATTGCACCTTGCAATGCGGAGAAATTACTGTTTGTGCATTTACAATATTCATTGATTTTTGCCATTGAAAAACATCATGTTATTCATATACCAGAAATGTTTGAAGCTACTGACTGAATGAAAAGAGCTGGCATCTCACTCTCTTTGAATCTTCTTTATCATGCTAAGAGGAGCAGGAAAAAGCAAAAAATTTCAGAATTGCACCTTGCAATGCGGAGAAATTACTGTTTGTGCATTTACAATATTCATTGATTTTTGCCATTGAAAAACATCATGTTATTCATATACCAGAAAAGTTTGAAGCTACTGACTGAATGAAAAGAGCTGGCATCTCACTCTCTTTGAATCTTCTTTATCATGCTAAGAGGAGCAGGAAAAAGCAAAAAATTTCAGAATTGCACCTTGCAATGTGGAGATATTACTGTTTGTGCATTTACAATATTCATTGATTTTTGCCATTGAAAAACGTCCAGAAATGTTTGAAGCTACTGACTGAATGAAAGGAGCTGGCATCTCACTCTCTTTGAATCTTCTTTATCATGCTAGGATTAGCAGGAAAAAGCAAAAAATTTCAGAATTGCACCTTGCAATGCGGAGATATTACTGTTTGTGCATTTACAATATTCATTGATTTTTGCCATTGAAAAACGTCCAGAAATGTTTGAAGCTACTGACTGAATGAAAGGAGCTGGCATCTCACTCTCTTTGAATCTTCTTTATCATGCTAGGATTAGCAGGAAAAAGCAAAAAATTTCAGAATTGCACCTTGCAATGCGGAGAAATTACTGTTTGTGCATTTACAATATTCATTGATTTTTGCCATTGAAAAACATCATGTTATTCATATACCAGAAATGTTTGAAGCTACTGACTGAATGAAAAGAGCTGGCATCTCACTCTCTTTGAATCTTCTTTATCATGCTAAGAGGAGCAGGAAAAAGCAAAAAATTTCAGAATTGCACCTTGCAATGTGGAGATATTACTGTTTGTGCATTTACAATATTCATTGATTTTTGCCATTGAAAAACGTCCAGAAATGTTTGAAGCTACTGACTGAATGAAAGGAGCTGGCATCTCACTCTCTTTGAATCTTCTTTATCATGCTAGGATTAGCAGGAAAAAGCAAAAAATTTCAGAATTGCACCTTGCAATGCGGAGATATTACTGTTTGTGCATTTACAATATTCATTGATTTTTGCCATTGAAAAACGTCCAGAAATGTTTGAAGCTACTGACTGAATGAAAGGAGCTGGCATCTCACTCTCTTTGAATCTTCTTTATCATGCTAGGATTAGCAGGAAAAAGCAAAAAATTTCAGAATTGCACCTTGCTTTGCGGAGAAATTACTGTTTGTGCATTTACAATATTCATTGATTTTTGCCATTGAAAAACTTCATGTTATTCATATACCAGAAATGTTTGAAGCTACTGACTGAATGAAAAGAGCTGGCATCTCACTCTCTTTGAATCTTCTTTATCATGCTAAGAGGAGCAGGAAAAATCAAAAAATTTCAGAATTGCACCTTGCAATGCGGAGATATTACTGTTTGTGCATTTACAATATTCATTGATTTTTGCCATTGAAAAACGTCCAGAAATGTTTGAAGCTACTGACTGAATGAAAGGAGCTGGCATCTCACTCTCTTTGAATCTTCTTTATCATGCTAGGATTAGCAGGAAAAAGCAAAAAATTTCAGAATTGCACCTTGCAATGCGGAGATATTACTGTTTGTGCATTTACAATATTCATTGATTTTTGCCATTGAAAAACGTCCAGAAATGTTTGAAGCTACTGACTGAATGAAAGGAGCTGGCATCTCACTCTCTTTGAATCTTCTTTATCATGCTAGGATTAGCAGGAAAAAGCAAAAAATTTCAGAATTGCACCTTGCAATGCGGAGAAATTACTGTTTGTGCATTTACAATATTCATTGATTTTTGCCATTGAAAAACATCATGTTATTCATATACCAGAAATGTTTGAAGCTACTGACTGAATGAAAAGAGCTGGCATCTCACTCTCTTTGAATCTTCTTTATCATGCTTAGAGGAGCAGGAAAAAGCAAAAAATTTCAGAATTGCACCTTGCAATGTGGAGATATTACTGTTTGTGCATTTACAATATTCATTGATTTTTGCCATTGAAAAACATCATGTTATTCATATACCAGAAATGTTTGAAGCTACTGACTGAATGAAAAGAGCTGGCATCTCACTCTCTTTGAATCTTCTTTATCATGCTAAGAGGAGCAGGAAAAAGCAAAAAATTTCAGAATTGCACCTTGCAATGCGGAGATATTACTGTTTGTGCATTTACAATATTCATTGATTTTTGCCATTGAAAAACGTCCAGAAATGTTTGAAGCTACTGACTGAATGAAAGGAGCTGGCATCTCACTCTCTTTGAATCTTCTTTATCATGCTAGGATTAGCAGGAAGAAGCAAAAAATTTCAGAATTGCACCTTGCAATGCGGAGAAATTACTGTTTGTGCATTTACAATATTCATTGATTTTTGCCATTGAAAAACATCATGTTATTCATATACCAGAAATGTTTGAAGCTACTGACTGAATGAAAAGAGCTGGCATCTCACTCTCTTTGAATCTTCTTTATCATGCTAAGAGGAGCGGGAAAAAGCAAAAAATTTCAGAATTGCACCTTGCAATGTGGAGATATTACCGTTTGTGCATTTACAATATTCATTGATTTTTGCCATTGAAAAACGTCCAGAAATGTTTGAAGCTACTGACTGAATGAAAGGAGCTGGCATCTCACTCTCTTTGAATCTTCTTTATCATGCTAGGATTAGCAGGAAAAAGCAAAAAATTTCAGAATTGCACCTTGCAATGCGGAGAAATTACTGTTTGTGCATTTACAATATTCATTGATTTTTGCCATTGAAAAACTTCATGTTATTCATATACCAGAAATGTTTGAAGCTACTGACTGAATGAAAAGAGCTGGCATCTCACTCTCTTTGAATCTTCTTTATCATGCTAAGAGGAGCAGGAAAAAGCAAAAAATTTCAGAATTGCACCTTGCAATGTGGAGATATTACTGTTTGTGCATTTACAATATTCATTGATTTTTGAGATTGAAAAACATCATGTTATTCATATACCAGAAATGTTTGAAGCTACTGACTGAATGAAAAGAGCTGGCATCTCACTCTCTTTGAATCTTCTTTATCATGCTAAGAGGAGCAGGAAAAAGCAAAAAATTTCAGAATTGCACCTTGCAATGCGGAGATATTACTGTTTGTGCATTTACAATATTCATTGATTTTTGCCATTGAAAAACGTCCAGAAATGTTTGAAGCTACTGACTGAATGAAAGGAGCTGGCATCTCACTCTCTTTGAATCTTCTTTATCATGCTAAGAGGAGCAGGAAAAAGCAAAAAATTTCAGAATTGCACCTTGCAATGCGGAGAAATTACTGTTTGTGCATTTACAATATTCATTGATTTTTGCCATTGAAAAACATCATGTTATTCATATACCAGAAATGTTTGAAGCTACTGACTGAATGAAAAGAGCTGGCATCTCACTCTCTTTGAATCTTCTTTATCATGCTAAGAGGAGCGGGAAAAAGCAAAAAATTTCAGAATTGCCCCTTGCAATGTGGAGATATTACCGTTTGTGCATTTACAATATTCATTGATTTTTGCCATTGAAAAACGTCCAGAAATGTTTGAAGCTACTGACTGAATGAAAGGAGCTGGCATCTCACTCTCTTTGAATCTTCTTTATCATGCTAGGATTAGCAGGAAAAAGCAAAAAATTTCAGAATTGCACCTTGCAATGCGGAGATATTACTGTTTGTGCATTTACAATATTCATTGATTTTTTCCATTGAAAAACGTCCAGAAATGTTTGAAGCTACTGACTGAATGAAAGGAGCTGGCATCTCACTCTCTTTGAATCTTCTTTATCATGCTAGGATTAGCAGGAAAAAGCAAAAAAATTCAGAATTGCACCTTGCAATGCGGAGAAATTACTGTTTGTGCATTTACAATATTCATTGATTTTTGCCATTGAAAAACTTCATGTTATTCATATACCAGAAATGTTTGAAGCTACTGACTGAATGAAAAGAGCTGGCATCTCACTCTCTTTGAATCTTCTTTATCATGCTAAGAGGAGCAGGAAAAAGCAAAAAATTTCAGAATTGCACCTTGCAATGTGGAGATATTACTGTTTGTGCATTTACAATATTCATTGATTTTTGCCATTGAAAAACATCATGTTATTCATATACCAGAAATGTTTGAAGCTACTGACTGAATTAAAAGAGCTGGCATCTCACTCTCTTTGAATCTTCTTTATCATGCTAAGAGGAGCAGGAAAAAGCAAAAAAATTTCAGAATTGCACCTTGCAATGCGGAGATATTACTGTTTGTGCATTTACAATATTCATTGATTTTTGCCATTGAAAAACGTCCAGAAATGTTTGAAGCTACTGACTGAATGAAAGGAGCTGGCATCTCACTCTCTTTGAATCTTCTTTATCATGCTAGGATTAGCGGGAAAAGGCAAAAAAATTTCAGAACTGCACCTTGCAATGCGGAGAAATTACTGTTTGTGCATTTACAATATTCATTGATTTTTGCCATTGAAAAACATCATGTTATTCATATACCAGAAATGTTTGAAGCTACTGACTGAATGAAAAGAGCTGGCATCTCACTCTCTTTGAATCTTCTTTATCATGCTAAGAGGAGCAGGAAAAAGCAAAAAATTTCAGAATTGCACCTTGCAATGTGGAGATATTACTGTTTGTGCATTTACAATATTCATTGATTTTTGCCATTGAAAAACGTCCAGAAATGTTTGAAGCTACTGACTGAATGAAAGGAGCTGGCATCTCACTCTCTTTGAATCTTCTTTATCATGCTAGGATTAGCAGGAAAAAGCAAAAAATTTCAGAATTGCACCTTGCAATGCGGAGCTATTACTGTTTGTGCATTTACAATATTCATTGATTTTTGCCATTGAAAAACGTCCAGAAATGTTTGAAGCTACTGACTGAATGAAAGGAGCTGGCATCTCACTCTCTTTGAATCTTCTTTATCATGCTAGGATTAGCAGGAAAAAGCAAAAAATTTCAGAATTGCACCTTGCAATGCGGAGAAATTACTGTTTGTGCATTTACAATATTCATTGATTTTTGCCATTGAAAAACATCATGTTATTCATATACCAGAAATGTTTGAAGCTACTGACTGAATGAAAAGAGCTGGCATCTCACTCTCTTTGAATCTTCTTTATCATGCTTAGAGGAGCAGGAAAAAGCAAAAAATTTCAGAATTGCACCTTGCAATGTGGAGATATTACTGTTTGTGCATTTACAATATTCATTGATTTTTGCCATTGAAAAACATCATGTTATTCATATACCAGAAATGTTTGAAGCTACTGACTGAATGAAAAGAGCTGGCATCTCACTCTCTTTGAATCTTCTTTATCATGCTAAGAGGAGCAGGAAAAAGCAAAAAATTTCAGAATTGCACCTTGCAATGCGGAGATATTACTGTTTGTGCATTTACAATATTCATTGATTTTTGCCATTGAAAAACGTCCAGAAATGTTTGAAGCTACTGACTGAATGAAAGGAGCTGGCATCTCACTCTCTTTGAATCTTCTTTATCATGCTAGGATTAGCAGGAAGAAGCAAAAAATTTCAGAATTGCACCTTGCAATGCGAAGAAATTACTGTTTGTGCATTTACAATATTCATTGATTTTTGCCATTGAAAAACATCATGTTATTCATATACCAGAAATGTTTGAAGCTACTGACTGAATGAAAAGAGCTGGCATCTCACTCTCTTTGAATCTTCTTTATCATGCTAAGAGGAGCGGGAAAAAGCAAAAAATTTCAGAATTGCACCTTGCAATGTGGAGATATTACCGTTTGTGCATTTACAATATTCATTGATTTTTGCCATTGAAAAACGTCCAGAAATGTTTGAAGCTACTGACTGATTGAAAGGAGCTGGCATCTCACTCTCTTTGAATCTTCTTTATCATGCTAGGATTAGCAGGAAAAAGCAAAAAATTTCAGAATTGCACCTTGCAATGCGGAGAAATTACTGTTTGTGCATTTACAATATTCATTGATTTTTGCCATTGAAAAACTTCATGTTATTCATATACCAGAAATGTTTGAAGCTACTGACTGAATGAAAAGAGCTGGCATCTCACTCTCTTTGAATCTTCTTTATCATGCTAAGAGGAGCAGGAAAAAGCAAAAAATTTCAGAATTGCACCTTGCAATGTGGAGATATTACTGTTTGTGCATTTACAATATTCATTGATTTTTGCCATTGAAAAACATCATGTTATTCATATACCAGAAATGTTTGAAGCTACTGACTGAATGAAAAGAGCTGGCATGTCACTCTCTTTGAATCTTCTTTATCATGCTAAGAGGAGCAGGAAAAAGCAAAAAATTTCAGAATTGCACCTTGCAATGCGGAGATATTACTGTTTGTGCATTTACAATATTCATTGATTTTTGCCATTGAAAAACGTCCAGAAATGTTTGAAGCTACTGACTGAATGAAAGGAGCTGGCATCTCACTCTCTTTGAATCTTCTTTATCATGCTAGGATTAGCAGGAAAAAGCAAAAAATTTCAGAATTGCACCTTGCAATGCGGAGAAATTACTGTTTGTGCATTTACAATATTCATTGATTTTTGCCATTGAAAAACATCATGTTATTCATATACCAGAAATGTTTGAAGCTACTGACTGAATGAAAAGAGCTGGCATCTCACTCTCTTTGAATCTTCTTTATCATGCTAAGAGGAGCAGGAAAAAGCAAAAATTTTCAGAATTGCACCTTGCAATGCGGAGATATTACTGTTTGTGCATTTACAATATTCATTGATTTTTGCCATTGAAAAACGTCCAGAAATGTTTGAAGCTACTGACTGAATGAAAGGAGCTGGCATCTCACTCTCTTTGAATCTTCTTTATCATGCTAGGATTAGCAGGAAAAAGCAAAAAATTTCAGAATTGCACCTTGCAATGCGGAGAAATTACTGTTTGTGCATTTACAATATTCATTGATTTTTGCCATTGAAAAACATCATGTTATTCATATACCAGAATTGTTTGAAGCTACTGACTGAATGAAAAGAGCTGGCATCTCACTCTCTTTGAATCTTCTTTATCATGCTAAGAGGAGCAGGAAAAAGCAAAAAATTTCAGAATTGCACCTTGCAATGTGGAGATATTACTGTTTGTGCATTTACAATATTCATTGATTTTTGCCATTGAAAAACGTCCAGAAATGTTTGAAGCTACTGACTGAATGAAAGGAGCTGGCATCTCACTCTCTTTGAATCTTCTTTATCATGCTAGGATTAGCAGGAAAAAGCAAAAAATTTCAGAATTGCACCTTGCAATGCGGAGAAATTACTGTTTGTGCATTTACAATATTCATTGATTTTTGCCATTGAAAAACATCATGTTATTCATATACCAGAAATGTTTGAAGCTACTGACTGAATGAAAAGAGCTGGCATCTCACTCTCTTTGAATCTTCTTTATCATGATAAGAGGAGCAGGAAAAAGCAAAAAATTTCAGAATTGCACCTTGCAATGTGGAGATATTACTGTTTGTGCATTTACAATATTCATTGATTTTTGCCATTGAAAAACGTCCAGAAATGTTTGAAGCTACTGACTGAATGAAAGGAGCTGGCATCTCACTCTCTTTGAATCTTCTTTATCATGCTAGGAATAGCAGGAAAAAGCAAAAAATTTCAGAATTGCACCTTGCAATGTGGAGATATTACTGTTTGTGCATTTACAATATTCATTGATTTTTGCCATTGAAAAACATCATGTTATTCATATACCAGAAATGTTTGAAGCTACTGACTGAATGAAAAGAGCTGGCATCTCACTCTCTTTGAATCTTCTTTATCATGCTAAGAGGAGCAGGAAAAAGCAAAAAATTTCAGAATTGCACCTTGCAATGTGGAGATATTACTGTTTGTGCATTTACAATATTCATTGATTTTTGCCATTGAAAAACGTCCAGAAATGTTTGAAGCTACTGACTGAATGAAAGGAGCTGGCATCTCACTCTCTTTGAATCTTCTTTATCATGCTAGGATTAGCAGGAAGAAGCAAAAAATTTCAGAATTGCACCTTGCAATGCGAAGAAATTACTGTTTGTGCATTTACAATATTCATTGATTTTTGCCATTGAAAAACATCATGTTATTCATATACCAGAAATGTTTGAAGCTACTGACTGAATGAAAAGAGCTGGCATCTCACTCTCTTTGAATCTTCTTTATCATGCTAAGAGGAGCGGGAAAAAGCAAAAAATTTCAGAATTGCACCTTGCAATGTGGAGATATTACCGTTTGTGCATTTACAATATTCATTGATTTTTGCCATTGAAAAACGTCCAGAAATGTTTGAAGCTACTGACTGATTGAAAGGAGCTGGCATCTCACTCTCTTTGAATCTTCTTTATCATGCTAGGATTAGCAGGAAAAAGCAAAAAATTTCAGAATTGCACCTTGCAATGCGGAGAAATTACTGTTTGTGCATTTACAATATTCATTGATTTTTGCCATTGAAAAACTTCATGTTATTCATATACCAGAAATGTTTGAAGCTACTGACTGAATGAAAAGAGCTGGCATCTCACTCTCTTTGAATCTTCTTTATCATGCTAAGAGGAGCAGGAAAAAGCAAAAAATTTCAGAATTGCACCTTGCAATGTGGAGATATTACTGTTTGTGCATTTACAATATTCATTGATTTTTGCCATTGAAAAACATCATGTTATTCATATACCAGAAATGTTTGAAGCTACTGACTGAATGAAAAGAGCTGGCATGTCACTCTCTTTGAATCTTCTTTATCATGCTAAGAGGAGCAGGAAAAAGCAAAAAATTTCAGAATTGCACCTTGCAATGCGGAGATATTACTGTTTGTGCATTTACAATATTCATTGATTTTTGCCATTGAAAAACGTCCAGAAATGTTTGAAGCTACTGACTGAATGAAAGGAGCTGGCATCTCACTCTCTTTGAATCTTCTTTATCATGCTAGGATTAGCAGGAAAAAGCAAAAAATTTCAGAATTGCACCTTGCAATGCGGAGAAATTACTGTTTGTGCATTTACAATATTCATTGATTTTTGCCATTGAAAAACATCATGTTATTCATATACCAGAAATGTTTGAAGCTACTGACTGAATGAAAAGAGCTGGCATCTCACTCTCTTTGAATCTTCTTTATCATGCTAAGAGGAGCGGGAAAAAGCAAAAAATTTCAGAATTGCACCTTGCAATGTGGAGATATTACCGTTTGTGCATTTACAATATTCATTGATTTTTGCCATTGAAAAACGTCCAGAAATGTTTGAAGCTACTGACTGAATGAAAGGAGCTGGCATCTCACTCTCTTTGAATCTTCTTTATCATGCTAGGATTAGCAGGAAAAAGCAAAAAATTTCAGAATTGCACCTTGCAATGCGGAGATATTACTGTTTGTGCATTTACAATATTCATTGATTTTTGCCATTGAAAAACGTCCAGAAATGTTTGAAGCTACTGACTGAATGAAAGGAGCTGGCATCTCACTCTCTTTGAATCTTCTTTATCATGCTAGGATTAGCAGGAAAAAGCAAAAAAATTCAGAATTGCACCTTGCAATGCGGAGAAATTACTGTTTGTGCATTTACAATATTCATTGATTTTTGCCATTGAAAAACTTCATGTTATTCATATACCAGAAATGTTTGAAGCTACTGACTGAATGAAAAGAGCTGGCATCTCACTCTCTTTGAATCTTCTTTATCATGCTAAGAGGAGCAGGAAAAAGCAAAAAATTTCAGAATTGCACCTTGCAATGTGGAGATATTACTGTTTGTGCATTTACAATATTCATTGATTTTTGCCATTGAAAAACATCATGTTATTCATATACCAGAAATGTTTGAAGCTACTGACTGAATGAAAAGAGCTGGCATCTCACTCTCTTTGAATCTTCTTTATCATGCTAAGAGGAGCAGGAAAAAGCAAAAAATTTCAGAATTGCACCTTGCAATGCGGAGATATTACTGTTTGTGCATTTACAATATTCATTGATTTTTGCCATTGAAAAACGTCCAGAAATGTTTGAAGCTACTGACTGAGTGAAAGGAGCTGGCATCTCACTCTCTTTGAATCTTCTTTATCATGCTAGGATTAGCGGGAAAAGGCAAAAAATTTCAGAATTGCACCTTGCAATGCGGAGAAATTACTGTTTGTGCATTTACAATATTCATTGATTTTTGCCATTGAAAAACATCATGTTATTCATATACCAGAAATGTTTGAAGCTACTGACTGAATGAAAAGAGCTGGCATCTCACTCTCTTTGAATCTTCTTTATCATGCTAAGAGGAGCGGGAAAAAGCAAAAAATTTCAGAATTGCACCTTGCAATGTGGAGATATTACTGTTTGTGCATTTACAATTTTCATTGATTTTTGCCATTGAAAAACGTCCAGAAATGTTTGAAGCTACTGACTGAATGAAAGGAGCTGGCATCTCACTCTCTTTGAATCTTCTTTATCATGCTAGGATTAGCAGGAAAAAGCAAAAAAATTTCAGAATTGCACCTTGCAATGCGGAGAAATTACTGTTTGTGCATTTACAATATTCATTGATTTTTGCCATTGAAAAACTTCATGTTATTCATATTCCAGAAATGTTTGAAGCTACTGACTGAATGAAAAGAGCTGGCATCTCACTCTCTTTGAATCTTCTTTATCATGCTAAGAGGAGCAGGAAAAAGCAAAAAATTTCAGAATTGCACCTTGCAATGTGGAGATATTACTGTTTGTGCATTTACAATATTCATTGATTTTTGCCATTGAAAAACATCATGTTATTCATATACCAGAAATGTTTGAAGCTACTGACTGAATGAAAAGAGCTGGCATCTCACTCTCTTTGAATCTTCTTTATCATGCTAAGAGGAGCAGGAAAAAGCAAAAATTTTCAGAATTGCACCTTGCAATGCGGAGATATTACTGTTTGTGAATTTACAATATTCATTGATTTTTGCCATTGAAAAACGTCCAGAAATGTTTGAAGCTACTGACTGAATGAAAGGAGCTGGCATCTCACTCTCTTTGAATCTTCTTTATCATGCTAGGATTAGCAGGAAAAAGCAAAAAATTTCAGAATTGCACCTTGCAATGCGGAGAAATTACTGTTTGTGCATTTACAATATTCATTGATTTTTGCCATTGAAAAACATCATGTTATTCATATACCAGAATTGTTTGAAGCTACTGACTGAATGAAAAGAGCTGGCATCTCACTCTCTTTGAATCTTCTTTATCATGCTAAGAGGAGCAGGAAAAAGCAAAAAATTTCAGAATTGCACCTTGCAATGTGGAGATATTACTGTTTGTGCATTTACAATATTCATTGATTTTTGCCATTGAAAAACGTCCAGAAATGTTTGAAGCTACTGACTGAATGAAAGGAGCTGGCATCTCACTCTCTTTGAATCTTCTTTATCATGCTAGGATTAGCAGGAAAAAGCAAAAAATTTCAGAATTGCACCTTGCAATGCGGAGAAATTACTGTTTGTGCATTTACAATATTCATTGATTTTTGCCATTGAAAAACATCATGTTATTCATATACCAGAAATGTTTGAAGCTACTGACTGAATGAAAAGAGCTGGCATCTCACTCTCTTTGAATCTTCTTTATCATGATAAGAGGAGCAGGAAAAAGCAAAAAATTTCAGAATTGCACCTTGCAATGTGGAGATATTACTGTTTGTGCATTTACAATATTCATTGATTTTTGCCATTGAAAAACGTCCAGAAATGTTTGAAGCTACTGACTGAATGAAAGGAGCTGTCATCTCACTCTCTTTGAATCTTCTTTATCATGCTAGGATTAGCAGGAAAAAGCAAAAAATTTCAGAATTGCACCTTGCAATGCGGAGAAATTACTGTTTGTACATTTACAATATTCATTGATTTTTGCCATTGAAAAACTTCATGTTATTCATATTCCAGAAATGTTTGAAGCTACTGACTGAATGAAAAGAGCTGGCATCTCACTCTCTTTGAATCTTCTTTATCATGCTAAGAGGAGCAGGAAAAAGCAAAAAATTTCAGAATTGCACCTTGCAATGTCGAGATATTACTGTTTGTGCATTTACAATATTCATTGATTTTTGCCATTGAAAAACATCATGTTATTCATATACCAGAAATGTTTGAAGCTACTGACTGAATGAAAAGAGCTGGCATCTCACTCTCTTTGAATCTTCTTTATCATGCTAAGAGGAGCAGGAAAAAGCAAAAAATTTCAGAATTGCACCTTGCAATGCGGAGATATTACTGTTTGTGCATTTACAATATTCATTGATTTTTGCCATTGAAAAACGTCCAGAAATGTTTGAAGCTACTGACTGAATGAAAGGAGCTGGCATCTCACTCTCTTTGAATCTTCTTTATCATGCTAGGATTAGCAGGAAAAAGCAAAAAATTTCAGAATTGCACCTTGCAATGCGGAGAAATTACTGTTTGTGCATTTACAATATTCATTGATTTTTGCCATTGAAAAACATCATGTTATTCATATACCAGAATTGTTTGAAGCTACTGACTGAATGAAAAGAGCTGGCATCTCACTCTCTTTGAATCTTCTTTATCATGCTAAGAGGAGCAGGAAAAAGCAAAAAATTTCAGAATTGCACCTTGCAATGTGGAGATATTACTGTTTGTGCATTTACAATATTCATTGATTTTTGCCATTGAAAAACGTCCAGAAATGTTTGAAGCTACTGACTGAATGAAAGGAGCTGGCATCTCACTCTCTTTGAATCTTCTTTATCATGCTAGGATTAGCAGGAAAAAGCAAAAAATTTCAGAATTGCACCTTGCAATGCGGAGAAATTACTGTTTGTGCATTTACAATATTCATTGATTTTTGCCATTGAAAAACATCATGTTATTCATATACCAGAAATGTTTGAAGCTACTGACTGAATGAAAAGAGCTGGCATCTCACTCTCTTTGAATCTTCTTTATCATGATAAGAGGAGCAGGAAAAAGCAAAAAATTTCAGAATTGCACCTTGCAATGTGGAGATATTACTGTTTGTGCATTTACAATATTCATTGATTTTTGCCATTGAAAAACGTCCAGAAATGTTTGAAGCTACTGACTGAATGAAAGGAGCTGGCATCTCACTCTCTTTGAATCTTCTTTATCATGCTAGGATTAGCAGGAAAAAGCAAAAAATTTCAGAATTGCACCTTGCAATGCGGAGAAATTACTGTTTGTGCATTTACAATATTCATTGATTTTTGCCATTGAAAAACTTCATGTTATTCATATACCAGAAATGTTTGAAGCTACTGACTGAATGAAAAGAGCTGGCATCTCACTCTCTTTGAATCTTCTTTATCATGCTAAGAGGAGCAGGAAAAAGCAAAAAATTTCAGAATTGCACCTTGCAATGTGGAGATATTACTGTTTGTGCATTTACAATATTCATTGATTTTTGCCATTGAAAAACATCATGTTATTCATATACCAGAAATGTTTGAAGCTACTGACTGAATGAAAAGAGCTGGCATGTCACTCTCTTTGAATCTTCTTTATCATGCTAAGAGGAGCAGGAAAAAGCAAAAAATTTCAGAATTGCACCTTGCAATGCGGAGATATTACTGTTTGTGCATTTACAATATTCATTGATTTTTGCCATTGAAAAACGTCCAGAAATGTTTGAAGCTACTGACTGAATGAAAGGAGCTGGCATCTCACTCTCTTTGAATCTTCTTTATCATGCTAGGATTAGCAGGAAAAAGCAAAAAATTTCAGAATTGCACCTTGCAATGCGGAGAAATTACTGTTTGTGCATTTACAATATTCATTGATTTTTGCCATTGAAAAACATCATGTTATTCATATACCAGAAATGTTTGAAGCTACTGACTGAATGAAAAGAGCTGGCATCTCACTCTCTTTGAATCTTCTTTATCATGCTAAGAGGAGCGGGAAAAAGCAAAAAATTTCAGAATTGCACCTTGCAATGTGGAGATATTACCGTTTGTGCATTTACAATATTCATTGATTTTTGCCATTGAAAAACGTCCAGAAATGTTTGAAGCTACTGACTGAATGAAAGGAGCTGGCATCTCACTCTCTTTGAATCTTCTTTATCATGCTAGGATTAGCAGGAAAAAGCAAAAAATTTCAGAATTGCACCTTGCAATGCGGAGATATTACTGTTTGTGCATTTACAATATTCATTGATTTTTGCCATTGAAAAACGTCCAGAAATGTTTGAAGCTACTGACTGAATGAAAGGAGCTGGCATCTCACTCTCTTTGAATCTTCTTTATCATGCTAGGATTAGCAGGAAAAAGCAAAAAAATTCAGAATTGCACCTTGCAATGCGGAGAAATTACTGTTTGTGCATTTACAATATTCATTGATTTTTGCCATTGAAAAACTTCATGTTATTCATATACCAGAAATGTTTGAAGCTACTGACTGAATGAAAAGAGCTGGCATCTCACTCTCTTTGAATCTTCTTTATCATGCTAAGAGGAGCAGGAAAAAGCAAAAAATTTCAGAATTGCACCTTGCAATGTGGAGATATTACTGTTTGTGCATTTACAATATTCATTGATTTTTGCCATTGAAAAACATCATGTTATTCATATACCAGAAATGTTTGAAGCTACTGACTGAATGAAAAGAGCTGGCATCTCACTCTCTTTGAATCTTCTTTATCATGCTAAGAGGAGCAGGAAAAAGCAAAAAATTTCAGAATTGCACCTTGCAATGCGGAGATATTACTGTTTGTGCATTTACAATATTCATTGATTTTTGCCATTGAAAAACGTCCAGAAATGTTTGAAGCTACTGACTGAGTGAAAGGAGCTGGCATCTCACTCTCTTTGAATCTTCTTTATCATGCTAGGATTAGCGGGAAAAGGCAAAAAATTTCAGAATTGCACCTTGCAATGCGGAGAAATTACTGTTTGTGCATTTACAATATTCATTGATTTTTGCCATTGAAAAACATCATGTTATTCATATACCAGAAATGTTTGAAGCTACTGACTGAATGAAAAGAGCTGGCATCTCACTCTCTTTGAATCTTCTTTATCATGCTAAGAGGAGCGGGAAAAAGCAAAAAATTTCAGAATTGCACCTTGCAATGTGGAGATATTACTGTTTGTGCATTTACAATTTTCATTGATTTTTGCCATTGAAAAACGTCCAGAAATGTTTGAAGCTACTGACTGAATGAAAGGAGCTGGCATCTCACTCTCTTTGAATCTTCTTTATCATGCTAGGATTAGCAGGAAAAAGCAAAAAATTTCAGAATTGCACCTTGCAATGCGGAGAAATTACTGTTTGTGCATTTACAATATTCATTGATTTTTGCCATTGAAAAACTTCATGTTATTCATATTCCAGAAATGTTTGAAGCTACTGACTGAATGAAAAGAGCTGGCATCTCACTCTCTTTGAATCTTCTTTATCATGCTAAGAGGAGCAGGAAAAAGCAAAAAATTTCAGAATTGCACCTTGCAATGTGGAGATATTACTGTTTGTGCATTTACAATATTCATTGATTTTTGCCATTGAAAAACATCATGTTATTCATATACCAGAAATGTTTGAAGCTACTGACTGAATGAAAAGAGCTGGCATCTCACTCTCTTTGAATCTTCTTTATCATGCTAAGAGGAGCAGGAAAAAGCAAAAATTTTCAGAATTGCACCTTGCAATGCGGAGATATTACTGTTTGTGCATTTACAATATTCATTGATTTTTGCCATTGAAAAACGTCCAGAAATGTTTGAAGCTACTGACTGAATGAAAGGAGCTGGCATCTCACTCTCTTTGAATCTTCTTTATCATGCTAGGATTAGCAGGAATAAGCAAAAAATTTCAGAATTGCACCTTGCAATGCGGAGAAATTACTGTTTGTGCATTTACAATATTCATTGATTTTTGCCATTGAAAAACATCATGTTATTCATATACCAGAATTGTTTGAAGCTACTGACTGAATGAAAAGAGCTGGCATCTCACTCTCTTTGAATCTTCTTTATCATGCTAAGAGGAGCAGGAAAAAGCAAAAAATTTCAGAATTGCACCTTGCAATGTGGAGATATTACTGTTTGTGCATTTACAATATTCATTGATTTTTGCCATTGAAAAACGTCCAGAAATGTTTGAAGCTACTGACTGAATGAAAGGAGCTGGCATCTCACTCTCTTTGAATCTTCTTTATCATGCTAGGATTAGCAGGAAAAAGCAAAAAATTTCAGAATTGCACCTTGCAATGCGGAGAAATTACTGTTTGTGCATTTACAATATTCATTGATTTTTGCCATTGAAAAACATCATGTTATTCATATACCAGAAATGTTTGAAGCTACTGACTGAATGAAAAGAGCTGGCATCTCACTCTCTTTGAATCTTCTTTATCATGATAAGAGGAGCAGGAAAAAGCAAAAAATTTCAGAATTGCACCTTGCAATGTGGAGATATTACTGTTTGTGCATTTACAATATTCATTGATTTTTGCCATTGAAAAACGTCCAGAAATGTTTGAAGCTACTGACTGAATGAAAGGAGCTGGCATCTCACTCTCTTTGAATCTTCTTTATCATGCTAGGAATAGCAGGAAAAAGCAAAAAATTTCAGAATTGCACCTTGCAATGTGGAGATATTACTGTTTGTGCATTTACAATATTCATTGATTTTTGCCATTGAAAAACATCATGTTATTCATATACCAGAAATGTTTGAAGCTACTGACTGAATGAAAAGAGCTGGCATCTCACTCTCTTTGAATCTTCTTTATCATGCTAAGAGGAGCAGGAAAAAGCAAAAAATTTCAGAATTGCACCTTGCAATGTGGAGATATTACTGTTTGTGCATTTACAATATTCATTGATTTTTGCCATTGAAAAACGTCCAGAAATGTTTGAAGCTACTGACTGAATGAAAGGAGCTGTCATCTCACTCTCTTTGAATCTTCTTTATCATGCTAGGATTAGCAGGAAAAAGCAAAAAATTTCAGAATTGCACCTTGCAATGCGGAGAAATTACTGTTTGTACATTTACAATATTCATTGATTTTTGCCATTGAAAAACTTCATGTTATTCATATTCCAGAAATGTTTGAAGCTACTGACTGAATGAAAAGAGCTGGCATCTCACTCTCTTTGAATCTTCTTTATCATGCTAAGAGGAGCAGGAAAAAGCAAAAAATTTCAGAATTGCACCTTGCAATGTCGAGATATTACTGTTTGTGCATTTACAATATTCATTGATTTTTGCCATTGAAAAACATCATGTTATTCATATACCAGAAATGTTTGAAGCTACTGACTGAATGAAAAGAGCTGGCATCTCACTCTCTTTGAATCTTCTTTATCATGCTAAGAGGAGCAGGAAAAAGCCAAAATTTTCAGAATTGCACCTTGCAATGCGGAGATATTACTGTTTGTGCATTTACAATATTCATTGATTTTTGCCATTGAAAAACGTCCAGAAATGTTTGAAGCTACTGACTGAATGAAAGGAGCTGGCATCTCACTCTCTTTGAATCTTCTTTATCATGCTAGGATTAGCAGGAAAAAGCAAAAAATTTCAGAATTGCACCTTGCAATGCGGAGAAATTACTGTTTGTGCATTTACAATATTCATTGATTTTTGCCATTGAAAAACATCATGTTATTCATATACCAGAATTGTTTGAAGCTACTGACTGAATGAAAAGAGCTGGCATCTCACTCTCTTTGAATCTTCTTTATCATGCTAAGAGGAGCAGGAAAAAGCAAAAAATTTCAGAATTGCACCTTGCAATGTGGAGATATTACTGTTTGTGCATTTACAATATTCATTGATTTTTGCCATTGAAAAACGTCCAGAAATGTTTGAAGCTACTGACTGAATGAAAGGAGCTGGCATCTCACTCTCTTTGAATCTTCTTTATCATGCTAGGATTTGCAGGAAAAAGCAAAAAATTTCAGAATTGCACCTTGCAATGCGGAGAAATTACTGTTTGTGCATTTACAATATTCATTGATTTTTGCCATTGAAAAACATCATGTTATTCATATACCAGAAATGTTTGAAGCTACTGACTGAATGAAAAGAGCTGGCATCTCACTCTCTTTGAATCTTCTTTATCATGATAAGAGGAGCAGGAAAAAGCAAAAAATTTCAGAATTGCACCTTGCAATGTGGAGATATTACTGTTTGTGCATTTACAATATTCATTGATTTTTGCCATTGAAAAACGTCCAGAAATGTTTGAAGCTACTGACTGAATGAAAGGAGCTGGCATCTCACTCTCTTTGAATCTTCTTTATCATGCTAGGATTAGCAGGAAAAAGCAAAAAATTTCAGAATTGCACCTTGCAATGTGGAGATATTACTGTTTGTGCATTTACAATATTCATTGATTTTTGCCATTGAAAAACATCATGTTATTCATATACCAGAAATGTTTGAAGCTACTGACTGAATGAAAAGAGCTGGCATCTCACTCTCTTTGAATCTTCTTTATCATGCTAAGAGGAGCAGGAAAAAGCAAAAAATTTCAGAATTGCACCTTGCAATGTGGAGATATTACTGTTTGTGCATTTACAATATTCATTGATTTTTGCCATTGAAAAACGTCCAGAAATGTTTGAAGCTACTGACTGAATGAAAGGAGCTGGCATCTCACTCTCTTTGAATCTTCTTTATCATGCTAGGATTAGCAGGAAAAAGCAAAAAATTTCAGAATTGCACCTTGCAATGCGGAGAAATTACTGTTTGTGCATTTACAATATTCATTGATTTTTGCCATTGAAAAACATCATGTTATTCATATACCAGAAATGTTTGAAGCTACTGACTGAATGAAAAGAGCTGGCATCTCACTCTCTTTGAATCTTCTTTATCATGCTAAGAGGAGCAGGAAAAAGCAAAAAATTTCAGAATTGCACCTTGCAATGTGGAGATATTACTGTTTGTGCATTTACAATATTCATTGATTTTTACCATTGAAAAACGTCCAGAAATGTTTGAAGCTACTGACTGAATGAAAGGAGCTGGCATCTCACTCTCTTTGAATCTTCTTTATCATGCTAGGATTAGCAGGAAAAAGCAAAAAAATTTCAGAATTGCACCTTGCAATGCGGAGAAATTACTGTTTGTGCATTTACAATATTCATTGATTTTTGCCATTGAAAAACATCATGTTATTCATATACCAGAAATGTTTGAAGCTACTGACTGAATGAAAAGAGCTGGCATCTCACTCTCTTTGAATCTTCTTTATCATGCTAAGAGGAGCAGAAAAAAGCAAAAAATTTCAGAATTGCACCTTGCAATGTGGAGATATTACTGTTTGTGCATTTACAATATTCATTGATTTTTGCCATTGAAAAACATCCAGAAATGTTTGAAGCTACTGACTGAATGAAAGGAGCTGGCATCTCACTCTCTTTGAATCTTCTTTATCATGCTAGGATTAGCAGGAAAAAGCAAAAAATTTCAGAATTGCACCTTGCAATGTGGAGATATTACTGTTTGTGTATTTACAATATTCATTGATTTTTGCCATTGAAAAACATCATGTTATTCATATACCAGAAATGTTTGAAGCTACTGACTGAATGAAAAGAGCTGGCATCTCACTCTCTTTGAATCTTCTTTATCATGCTAAGAGGAGCAGGAAAAAGCAAAAAATTTCAGAATTGCACCTTGCAATGTGGAGATATTACTGTTTGTGCATTTACAATATTCATTGATTTTTGCCATTGAAAAACGTCCAGAAATGTTTGAAGCTACTGACTGAATGAAAGGAGCTGGCATCTCACTCTCTTTGAATCTTCTTTATCATGCTAGGATTAGCAGGAAAAAGCAAAAAATTTCAGAATTGCACCTTGCAATGCGGAGAAATTACTGTTTGTGCATTTAAAATATTCATTGATTTTTGCCATTGAAAAACATCATGTTATTCATATACCAGAAATGTTTGAAGCTACTGACTGAATGAAAAGAGCTGGCATCTCACTCTCTTTGAATCTTCTTTATCATGCTAAGAGGAGCAGGAAAAAGCAAAAAATTTCAGAATTGCACCTTGCAATGTGGAGATATTACTGTTTGTGCATTTACAATATTCATTGATTTTTGCCATTGAAAAACATCCAGAAATGTTTGAAGCTACTGACTGAATGAAAGGAGCTGGCATCTCACTCTCTTTGAATCTTCTTTATCATGCTAGGATTTGCAGGAAAAAGCAAAAAATTTCAGAATTGCACCTTGCAATGTGGAGATATTACTGTTTGTGCATTTACAATATTCATTGATTTTTGCCATTGAAAAACATCATGTTATTCATATACCAGAAATGTTTGAAGCTACTGACTGAATGAAAAGAGCTGGCATCTCACTCTCTTTGAATCTTCTTTATCATGCTAAGAGGAGCAGGAAAAAGCAAAAAATTTCAGAATTGCACCTTGCAATGTGGAGATATTACTGTTTGTGCATTTACAATATTCATTGATTTTTGCCATTGAAAAACGTCCAGAAATGTTTGAAGCTACTGACTGAATGAAAGGAGCTGGCATCTCACTCTCTTTGAATCTTCTTTATCATGCTAGGATTAGCAGGAAAAAGCAAAAAATTTCAGAATTGCACCTTGCAATGCGGAGAAATTACTGTTTGTGCATTTACAATATTCATTGATTTTTGCCATTGAAAAACATCATGTTATTCATATACCAGAAATGTTTGAAGCTACTGACTGAATGAAAAGAGCTGGCATCTCACTCTCTTTGAATCTTCTTTATCATGCTAAGAGGAGCAGGAAAAAGCAAAAATTTTCAGAATTGCACCTTGCAATGTGGAGATATTACTGTTTGTGCATTTACAATATTCATTGATTTTTGCCATTGAAAAACGTCCAGAAATGTTTGAAGCTACTGACTGAATGAAAGGAGCTGGCATCTCACTCTCTTTGAATCTTCTTTATCATGCTAGGATTAGCAGGAAAAAGCAAAAAATTTCAGAATTGCACCTTGCAATGCGGAGAAATTACTGTTTGTGCATTTACAATATTCATTGATTTTTGCCATTGAATAACATCATGTTATTCATATACCAGAAATGTTTGAAGCTACTGACTGAATGAAAAGAGCTGGCATCTCACTCTCTTTGAATCTTCTTTATCATGCTAAGAGGAGCAGGAAAAAGCAAAAAATTTCAGAATTGCACCTTGCAATGTGGAGATATTACTGTTTGTGCATTTACAATATTCATTGATTTTAGCCATTGAAAAACGTCCAGAATAGTTTGAAGCTACTGACTGAATGAAAGGAGCTGGCATCTCACTCTCTTTGAATCTTCTTTATCATGCTAGGATTAGCAGGAAAAAGCAAAAATTTCAGAATTGCACCTTGCAATGTGGAGATATTACTGTTTGTGCATTTACAATATTCATTGATTTTTGCCATTGAAAAACGTCCAGAAATGTTTGAAGCTACTGACTGAATGAAAGGAGCTGGCATCTCACTCTCTTCGAATCTTCTTTACCATGCTAGGATTAGCAGGAAAAAGCAAAAAATTTCAGAATTGCACCTTGCAATGCGGAGAAATTACTGTTTGTGCATTTACAATATTCATTGATTTTTGCCATTGAAAAACATCATGTTATTCATATACCAGAAATGTTTGAAGCTACTGACTGAATGAAAAGAGCTGGCATCTCACTCTCTTTGAATCTTCTTTATCATGCTAGGATTAGCAGGAAAAAGCAAAAAATTTCAGAATTGCACCTTGCAATGTGGAGAAATTACTGTTTGTGCATTTACAATATTCATTGATTTTTGCCATTGAAAAACGTCCAGAAATGTTTGAAGCTACTGACTGAATGAAAGGAGCTGGCATCTCACTCTCTTTGAATGTTCTTTATCATGCTAAGAGGAGCAGGAAAAAGCAAAAAATTTCAGAATTGCACCTTGCAATGCGGAGAAATTACTGTTTGTGCATTTACAATATTCATTGATTTTTGCCATTGAAAGACATCATGTTATTCATATACCAGAAATGTTTGAAGCTACTGACTGAATGAAAAGAGCGGGCATCTCACTCTCTTTGAATCTTCTTTATCATGCTAAGAGGAGCAGGAAAAAGCAAAAAATTTCAGAATTGCACCTTGCAATGTGGAGATATTACTGTTTGTGCATTTACAATATTCATTGATTTTTGCCATTGAAAAACGTCCAGAAATGTTTGAAGCTACTGACTGAATGAAAGGAGCTGGCATCTCACTGTCTTTGAATCTTCTTTATCATGCTAGGATTAGCAGGAAAAAGCAAAAAATTTCAGAATTGCACCTTGCAATGCGGAGAAATTACTGTTTGTGCATTTACAATATTCATTGATTTTTGCCATTGAAAAACATCATGTTATTCATATACCAGAAATGTTTGAAGCTACTGACTGAATGAAAAGAGCTGGCATCTCACTCTCTTTGAATCTTCTTTATCATGCTAAGAGGAGCAGGAAAAAGCAAAAAATTTCAGAATTGCACCTTGCAATGTGGAGATATTACTGTTTGTGCATTTACAATATTCATTGATTTTTGCCATTGAAAAACGTCCAGAAATGTTTGAAGCTACTGACTGAATGAAAGGAGCTGGCATCTCACTCTCTTTGAATCTTCTTTATCATGCTAGGATTAGCAGGAAAAAGCAAAAAATTTCAGAATTGCACCTTGCAATGCGGAGAAATTACTGTTTGTGCATTTACAATATTCATTGATTTTTGCCATTGAAAAACATCATGTTATTCATATACCAGAAATGTTTGAAGCTACTGACTGAATGAAAAGAGCTGGCATCTCACTCTCTTTGAATCTTCTTTATCATGCTAAGAGGAGCAGGAAAAAGCAAAAAATTTCAGAATTGCACCTTGCAATGTGGAGATATTACTGTTTGTGCATTCACAATATTCATTGATTTTTGCCATTGAAAAACGTCCAGAAATGTTTGAAGCTACTGACTGAATGAAAGGAGCTGGCATCTCACTCTCTTTGAATCTTCTTTATCATGCTAGGATTAGCAGGAAAAAGCAAAAAATTTCAGAATTGCACCTTGCAATGCGGAGAAATTACTGTTTGTGCATTTACAATATTCATTGATTTTTGCCATTGAAAAACGTCCAGAAATGTTTGAAGCTACTGACTGAATGAAAGGAGCTGGCATCTCACTCTCTTTGAATCTTCTTTATCATGCTAAGAGGAGCAGGAAAAAGCAAAAAATTTCAGAATTGCACCTTGCAATGCGGAGAAATTACTGTTTGTGCATTTACAATATTCATTGATTTTTGCCATTGAAAAACATCATGTTATTCATATACTAGAAATGTTTGAAGCTACTGACTGAATGAAAAGAGCTGGCATCTCACTCTCTTTGAATCTTCTTTATCATGCTAAGAGGAGCAGGAAAAAGCAAAAAATTTCAGAATTGCACCTTGCAATGTGGAGATATTACTGTTTGTGCATTTACAATATTCATTGATTTTTGCCATTGAAAAACGTCCAGAAATGTTTGAAGCTACTGACTGAATGAAAGGAGCTGGCATCTCACTCTCTTTGAATCTTCTTTATCATGCTAGGATTAGCAGGAAAAAGCAAAAAATTTCAGAATTGCACCTTGCAATGCGGAGAAATTACTGTTTGTGCATTTAAAATATTCATTGATTTTTGCCATTGAAAAACATCATGTTATTCATATACCAGAAATGTTTGAAGCTACTGACTGAATGAAAAGAGCTGGCATCTCACTCTCTTTGAATCTTCTTTATCATGCTAAGAGGAGCAGGAAAAAGCAAAAAATTTCAGAATTGCACCTTGCAATGTGGAGATATTACTGTTTGTGCATTTACAATATTCATTGATTTTTGCCATTGAAAAACATCCAGAAATGTTTGAAGCTACTGACTGAATGAAAGGAGCTGGCATCTCACTCTCTTTGAATCTTCTTTATCATGCTAGGATTTGCAGGAAAAAGCAAAAAATTTCAGAATTGCACCTTGCAATGTGGAGATATTACTGTTTGTGCATTTACAATATTCATTGATTTTTGCCATTGAAAAACATCATGTTATTCATATACCAGAAATGTTTGAAGCTACTGACTGAATGAAAAGAGCTGGCATCTCACTCTCTTTGAATCTTCTTTATCATGCTAAGAGGAGCAGGAAAAAGCAAAAAATTTCAGAATTGCACCTTGCAATGTGGAGATATTACTGTTTGTGCATTTACAATATTCATTGATTTTTGCCATTGAAAAACGTCCAGAAATGTTTGAAGCTACTGACTGAATGAAAGGAGCTGGCATCTCACTCTCTTTGAATCTTCTTTATCATGCTAGGATTAGCAGGAAAAAGCAAAAAATTTCAGAATTGCACCTTGCAATGCGGAGAAATTACTGTTTGTGCATTTACAATATTCATTGATTTTTGCCATTGAAAAACATCATGTTATTCATATACCAGAAATGTTTGAAGCTACTGACTGAATGAAAAGAGCTGGCATCTCACTCTCTTTGAATCTTCTTTATCATGCTAAGAGGAGCAGGAAAAAGCAAAAATTTTCAGAATTGCACCTTGCAATGTGGAGATATTACTGTTTGTGCATTTACAATATTCATTGATTTTTGCCATTGAAAAACGTCCAGAAATGTTTGAAGCTACTGACTGAATGAAAGGAGCTGGCATCTCACTCTCTTTGAATCTTCTTTATCATGCTAGGATTAGCAGGAAAAAGCAAAAAATTTCAGAATTGCACCTTGCAATGCGGAGAAATTACTGTTTGTGCATTTACAATATTCATTGATTTTTGCCATTGAAAAACATCATGTTATTCATATACCAGAAATGTTTGAAGCTACTGACTGAATGAAAAGAGCTGGCATCTCACTCTCTTTGAATCTTCTTTATCATGCTAGGATTAGCAGGAAAAAGCAAAAAATTTCAGAATTGCACCTTGCAATGTGGAGAAATTACTGTTTGTGCATTTACAATATTCATTGATTTTTGCCATTGAAAAACGTCCAGAAATGTTTGAAGCTACTGACTGAATGAAAGGAGCTGGCATCTCACTCTCTTTGAATGTTCTTTATCATGCTAAGAGGAGCAGGAAAAAGCAAAAAATTTCAGAATTGCACCTTGCAATGCGGAGAAATTACTGTTTGTGCATTTACAATATTCATTGATTTTTGCCATTGAAAGACATCATGTTATTCATATACCAGAAATGTTTGAAGCTACTGACTGAATGAAAAGAGGGGGCATCTCACTCTCTTTGAATCTTCTTTATCATGCTAAGAGGAGCAGGAAAAAGCAAAAAATTTCAGAATTGCACCTTGCAATGTGGAGATATTACTGTTTGTGCATTTACAATATTCATTGATTTTTGCCATTGAAAAACGTCCAGAAATGTTTGAAGCTACTGACTGAATGAAAGGAGCTGGCATCTCACTGTCTTTGAATCTTCTTTATCATGCTAGGATTAGCAGGAAAAAGCAAAAAATTTCAGAATTGCACCTTGCAATGCGGAGAAATTACTGTTTGTGCATTTACAATATTCATTGATTTTTGCCATTGAAAAACATCATGTTATTCATATACCAGAAATGTTTGAAGCTACTGACTGAATGAAAAGAGCTGGCATCTCACACTCTTTGAATCTTCTTTATCATGCTAAGAGGAGCAGGAAAAAGCAAAAAATTTCAGAATTGCACCTTGCAATGTGGAGATATTACTGTTTGTGCATTTACAATATTCATTGATTTTTGCCATTGAAAAACGTCCAGAAATGTTTGAAGCTACTGACTGAATGAAAGGAGCTGGCATCTCACTCTCTTTGAATCTTCTTTATCATGCTAGGATTAGCAGGAAAAAGCAAAAAATTTCAGAATTGCACCTTGCAATGCGGAGAAATTACTGTTTGTGCATTTACAATATTCATTGATTTTTGCCATTGAAAAACATCATGTTATTCATATACCAGAAATGTTTGAAGCTACTGACTGAATGAAAAGAGCTGGCATCTCACTCTCTTTGAATCTTCTTTATCATGCTAAGAGGAGCAGGAAAAAGCAAAAAATTTCAGAATTGCACCTTGCAATGTGGAGATATTACTGTTTGTGCATTCACAATATTCATTGATTTTTGCCATTGAAAAACGTCCAGAAATGTTTGAAGCTACTGACTGAATGAAAGGAGCTGGCATCTCACTCTCTTTGAATCTTCTTTATCATGCTAGGATTAGCAGGAAAAAGCAAAAAATTTCAGAATTGCACCTTGCAATGCGGAGAAATTACTGTTTGTGCATTTACAATATTCATTGATTTTTGCCATTGAAAAACGTCCAGAAATGTTTGAAGCTACTGACTGAATGAAAGGAGCTGGCATCTCACTCTCTTTGAATCTTCTTTATCATGCTAAGAGGAGCAGGAAAAAGCAAAAAATTTCAGAATTGCACCTTGCAATGCGGAGAAATTACTGTTTGTGCATTTACAATATTCATTGATTTTTGCCATTGAAAAACATCATGTTATTCATATACCAGAAATGTTTGAAGCTACTGACTGAATGAAAAGAGCTGGCATCTCACTCTTTTTGAATCTTCTTTATCATGCTAAGAGGAGCAGGAAAAAGCAAAAAATTTCAGAATTGCACCTTGCAATGTGGAGATATTACTGTTTGTGCATTTACAATATTCATTGATTTTTGCCATTGAAAAACGTCCAGAAATGTTTGAAGCTACTGACTGAATGAAAGGAGCTGGCATCTCACTCTCTTTGAATCTTCTTTATCATGCTAGGATTAGCAGGAAAAAGCAAAAAATTTCAGAATTGCACCTTGCAATGCGGAGAAATTACTGTTTGTGCATTTACAATATTCATTGATTTTTGCCATTGAAAAACATCATGTTATTCATGTACCAGAAATGTTTGAAGCTACTGACTGAATGAAAAGAGCTGGCATCTCACTCTCTTTGAATCTTCTTTATCATGCTAAGAGGAGCAGGAAAAAGCAAAAAATTTCAGAATTGCACCTTGCAATGTGGAGATATTACTGTTTGTGCATTTACAATATTCATTGATTTTTGCCATTGAAAAACGTCCAGAAATGTTTGAAGCTACTGACTGAATGAAAGGAGCTGGCATCTCACTCTCTTTGAATCTTCTTTATCATGCTAGGATTAGCAGGAAAAAGCAAAAAATTTCAGAATTGCACCTTGCAATGTGGAGATATTACTGTTTGTGCATTTACAATATTCATTGATTTTTGCCATTGAAAAACGTCCAGAAATGTTTGAAGCTACTGACTGAATGAAAGGAGCTGGCATCTCACTCTCTTTGAATCTTCTTTATCATGCTAGGATTAGCAGGAAAAAGCAAAAAATTTCAGAATTGCACCTTGCAATGCGGAGATATTACTGTTTGTGCATTTACAATATTCATTGATTTTTGCCATTGAAAAACGTCCAGAAATGTTTGAAGCTACTGACTGAATGAAAGGAGCTGGCATCTCACTCTCTTTGAATCTTCTTTATCATGCTAGGATTAGCAGGAAAAAGCAAAAAATTTCAGAATTGCACCTTGCAATGCGGAGAAATTACTGTTTGTGCATTTACAATATTCATTGATTTTTGCCATTGAAAAACATCATGTTATTCATATACCAGAAATGTTTGAAGCTACTGACTGAATGAAAAGAGCTGGCATCTCACTCTCTTTGAATCTTCTTTATCATGCTAAGAGGAGCAGGAAAAACCAAAAAATTTCAGAATTGCACCTTGCAATGTGGAGATATTACTGTTTGTGCATTTACAATATTCATTGATTTTTGCCATTGAAAAACGTCCAGAAATGTTTGAAGCTACTGACTGAATGAAAGGAGCTGGCATCTCACTCTCTTTGAATCTTCTTTATCATGCTAGGATTAGCAGGAAAAAGCAATAAATTTCAGAATTGCACCTTGCAATGTGGAAATATTACTGTTTGTGCATTTACAATATTCATTGATTTTTGCCATTGAAAAACATCATGTTATTCATATACCAGAAATGTTTGAAGCTACTGACTGAATGAAAAGAGCTGGCATCTCACTCTCTTTGAATCTTCTTTATCATGCTAAGAGGAGCAGGAAAAAGCAAAAAATTTCAGAATTGCACCTTGCAATGTGGAGATATTACTGTTTGTGCATTTACAATATTCATTGATTTTTACCATTGAAAAACGTCCAGAAATGTTTGAAGCTACTGACTGAATGAAAGGAGCTGGCATCTCACTCTCTTTGAATCTTCTTTATCATGCTAGGATTAGCAGGAAAAAGCAATAAATTTCAGAATTGCACCTTGCAATGTGGAGATATTACTGTTTGTGCATTTACAATATTCATTGATTTTTGCCATTGAAAAACGTCCAGAAATGTTTGAAGCTACTGACTGAATGAAAGGAGCTGGCATCTCACTTTCTTTGAATCTTCTTTATCATGCTAGGATTAGCAGGAAAAAGCAAAAAATTTCAGAATTGCACCTTGCAATGTGGAGATATTACTGTTTGTGCATTTACAATATTCATTCATTTTTGCCATTGAAAAACGTCCAGAAATGTTTGAAGCTACTGACTGAATGAAAGGAGCTGGCATCTCACTCTCTTTGAATCTTCTTTATCATGCTAGGATTAGCAGGAAAAAGCAAAAAATTTCAGAATTGCACCTTGCAATGCGGAGATATTACTGTTTGTGCATTTACAATATTCATTGATTTTTGCCATTGAAAAACGTCCAGAAATGTTTGAAGCTACTGACTGAATGAAAGGAGCTGACATCTCACTCTCTTTGAATCTGCTTTATCATGCTAGGATTAGCAGGAAAAAGCAAAAAATTTCAGAATTGCACCTTGCAATGCGGAGAAATTACTGTTTGTGCATTTACAATATTCATTGATTTTTGCCATTGAAAAACATCATGTTATTCATATACCAGAAATGTTTGAAGCTACTGACTGAATGAAAAGAGCTGGCATCTCACTCTCTTTGAATCTTCTTTATCATGCTAAGAGGAGCAGGAAAAAGCAAAAAATTTCAGAATTGCACCTTGCAATGTGGAGATATTACTGTTTGTGCATTTACAATATTCATTGATTTTTGCCATTGAAAAACGTCCAGAAATGTTTGAAGCTACTGACTGAATGAAAGGAGCTGGCATCTCACTCTCTTTGAATCTTCTTTATCATGCTAGGATTAGCAGGAAAAAGCAAAAAATTTCAGAATTGCACCTTGCAATGCGGAGAAATTACTGTTTGTGCATTTACAATATTCATTGATTTTTGCCATTGAAAAACATCATGTTATTCATATACCAGAAATGTTTGAAGCTACTGACTGAATGAAAAGAGCTGGCATCTCACTCTCTTTGAATCTTCTTTATCATGCTAAGAGGAGCAGGAAAAAGCACAAAATTTCAGAATTGCACCTTGCAATGTGGAGATATTACTGTTTGTGCATTTACAATGTTCATTGATTTTTGCCATTGAAAAACGTCCAGAAATGTTTGAAGCTACTGACTGAATGAAAGGAGCTGGCATCTCACTCTCTTTGAATCTTCTTTACCATGCTAGGATTAGCAGGAAAAAGCAAAAAATTTCAGAATTGCACCTTGCAATGCGGAGAAATTACTGTTTGTGCATTTACAATATTCATTGATTTTTGCCATTGAAAAACATCATGTTATTCATATACCAGAAATGTTTGAAGCTACTGACTGAATGAAAAGAGCTGGCATCTCACTCTCTTTGAATCTCCTTTATCATGCTAAGAGGAGCAGGAAAAAGCAAAAAATTTCAGAATTGCACCTTGCAATGTGGAGATATTACTGTTTGTGCATTTACAAAATTCATTGATTTTTGCCATTGAAAAACATCATGTTATTCATACACCAGAAATGTTTGAAGCTACTGACTGCATGAAAAGAGCTGGCATCTCACTCTCTTTGAATCTTCTTTATCATGCTAGGATTAGCAGGAAAAAGCAAAAAATTTCAGAATTGCACTCTGCAATGTGGAGAAATTACTGTTTGTGCATTTACAATATTCATTGATTTTTGCCATTGAAAAACGTCCAGAAATGTTTGAAGCTACTGACTGAATGAAAGGAGCTGGCATCTCACTCTCTTTGAATCTTCTTTATCATGCTAGGATTAGCAGGAAAAAGCAAAAAATTTCAGAATTGCACCTTGCAATGCGGAGAAATTACTGTTTGTGCATTTACAATATTCATTGATTTTTGCCATTGAAAAACGTCCAGAAATGTTTGAAGCTACTGACTGAATGAAAGGAGCTGGCATCTCACTCTCTTTGAATCTTTTTTATCATGCTAAGAGGAGCAGGAAAAAGCAAAAAATTTCAGAATTGCACCTTGCAATGCGGAGAAATTACTGTTTGTGCATTTACAATATTCATTGATTTTTGCCATTGAAAACATCATGTTATTCATATACCAGAAATGTTTGAAGCTACTGACTGAATGAAAAGAGCTGGCATCTCACTCTCTTTGAATCTTCTTTATCATGCTAAGAGGAGCAGGAAAAAGCAAAAAATTTCAGAATTGCACCTTGCAATGTGGAGATATTACTGTTTGTGCATTTACAATATTCATTGATTTTTGCCATTGAAAAACGTCCAGAAATGTTTGAAGCTACTGACTGAATGAAAGGAGCTGGCATCTCACTCTCTTTGAATCTTCTTTATCATGCTAGGATTAGCAGGAAAAAGCAAAAAATTTCAGAATTGCACCTTGCAATGCGGAGAAATTACTGTTTGTGCATTTACAATATTCATTGATTTTTGCCATTGAAAAACATCATGTTATTCATATAACAGAAATGTTTGAAGCTACTGACTGAATGAAAAGAGCTGGCATCTCACTCTCTTTGAATCTTCTTTATCATGCTAAGAGGAGCAGGAAAAAGCAAAAAATTTCAGAATTGCACCTTGCAATGTGGAGATATTACTGTTTGTGCATTTACAATATTCATTGATTTTTGCCATTGAAAAACGTCCAGAAATGTTTGAAGCTACTGACTGAATGAAAGGAGCTGGCATCTCACTCTCTTTGAATCTTCTTTATCATGCTAGGATTAGCAGGAAAAAGCAATAAATTTCAGAATTGCACCTTGCAATGTGGAGATATTACTGTTTGTGCATTTACAATATTCATTGATTTTTGCCATTGAAAAACATCATGTTATTCATATACCAGAAATGTTTGAAGCTACTGACTGAATGAAAAGAGCTGGCATCTCACTCTCTTTGAATCTTCTTTATCATGCTAAGAGGAGCAGGAAAAAGCAAAAAATTTCAGAATTGCACCTTGCAATGTGGAGATATTACTGTTTGTGCATTTACAATATTCATTGATTTTTGCCATTGAAAAACGTCCAGAAATGTTTGAAGCTACTGACTGAATGAAAGGAGCTGGCATCTCACTCTCTTTGAATCTTCTTTATCATGCTAGGATTAGCAGGAAAAAGCAGTAAATTTCAGAATTGCACCTTGCAATGTGGAGATATTACTGTTTGTGCATTTACAATATTCATTGATTTTTGCCATTGAAAAACGTCCAGAAATGTTTGAAGCTACTGACTGAATGAAAGGAGCTGGCATCTCACTTTCTTTGAATCTTCTTTATCATGCTAGGATTAGCAGGAAAAAGCAAAAAAATTCAGAATTGCACCTTGCAATGTGGAGATATTACTGTTTGTGCATTTACAATATTCATTGATTTTTGCCATTGAAAAACGTCCAGAAATGTTTGAAGCTACTGACTGAATGAAAGGAGCTGGCATCTCACTCTCTTTGAATCTTCTTTATCATGCTAGGATTAGCAGGAAAAAGCAAAAAATTTCAGAATTGCACCTTGCAATGCGGAGATATTACTGTTTGTGCATTTACAATATTCATTGATTTTTGCCATTGAAAAACGTCCAGAAATGTTTGAAGCTACTGACTGAATGAAAGGAGCTGACATCTCACTCTCTTTGAATCTTCTTTATCATGCTAGGATTAGCAGGAAAAAGCAAAAAATTTCAGAATTGCACCTTGCAATGCGGAGAAATTACTGTTTGTGCATTTACAATATTCATTGATTTTTGCCATTGAAAAACATCATGTTATTCATATACCAGAAATGTTTGAAGCTACTGACTGAATGAAAAGAGCTGGCATCTCACTCTCTTTGAATCTTCTTTATCATGCTAAGAGGAGCAGGAAAAAGCAAAAAATTTCAGAATTGCACGTTGCAATGTGGAGATATTACTGTTTGTGCATTTACAATATTCATTGATTTTTGCCATTGAAAAACGTCCAGAAATGTTTGAAGCTACTGACTGAATGAAAGGAGATGGCATCTCACTCTCTTTGAATCTTCTTTATCATGCTAGGATTAGCAGGAAAAAGCAAAAAATTTCAGAATTGCACCTTGCAATGCGGAGAAATTACTGTTTGTGCATTTACAATATTCATTGATTTTTGCCATTGAAAAACATCATGTTATTCATATACCAGAAATGTTTGAAGCTACTGACTGAATGAAAAGAGCTGGCATCTCACTCTCTTTGAATCTTCTTTATCATGCTAAGAGGAGCAGGAAAAAGCAAAAAATTTCAGAATTGCACCTTGCAATGTGGAGATATTACTGTTTGTGCATTTACAATGTTCATTGATTTTTGCCATTGAAAAACGTCCAGAAATGTTTGAAGCTACTGACTGAATGAAAGGAGCTGGCATCTCACTCTCTTTGAATCTTCTTTACCATGCTAGGATTAGCAGGAAAAAGCAAAAAATTTCAGAATTGCACCTTGCAATGCGGAGAAATTACTGTTTGTGCATTTACAATATTCATTGATTTTTGCCATTGAAAAACATCATGTTATTCATATACCAGAAATGTTTGAAGCTACTGACTGAATGAAAAGAGCTGGCATCTCACTCTCTTTGAATCTTCTTTATCATGCTAAGAGGAGCAGGAAAAAGCAAAAAATTTCAGAATTGCACCTTGCAATGTGGAGATATTACTGTTTGTGCATTTACAATATTCATTGATTTTTGCCATTGAAAAACATCATGTTATTCATATACCAGAAATGTTTGAAGCTACTGACTGAATGAAAAGAGCTGGCATCTCACTCTCTTTGAATCTTCTTTATCATGCTAGGATTAGCAGGAAAAAGCAAAAAATTTCAGAATTGCACCTTGCAATGTGGAGAAATTACTGTTTGTGCATTTACAATATTCATTGATTTTTGCCATTTAAAAACGTCCAGAAATGTTTGAAGCTACTGACTGAATGAAAGGAGCTGGCATCTCACTCTCTTTGAATCTTCTTTATCATGCTAGGATTAGCAGGAAAAAGCAAAAAATTTCAGAATTGCACCTTGCAATGCGGAGAAATTACTGTTTGTGCATTTACAATATTCATTGATTTTTGCCATTGAAAAACATCATGTTATTCATATACCAGAAATGTTTGAAGCTACTGACTGAATGAAAAGAGCTGGCATCTCACTCTCTTTGAATCTTCTTTATCATGCTAAGAGGAGCAGGAAAAAGCAAAAAATTTCAGAATTGCACCTTGCAATGTGGAGATATTACTGTTTGTGCATTTACAATGTTCATTGATTTTTGCCATTGAAAAACGTCCAGAAATGTTTGAAGCTACTGACTGAATGAAAGGAGCTGGCATCTCACTCTCTTTGAATCTTCTTTACCATGCTAGGATTAGCAGGAAAAAGCAAAAAATTTCAGAATTGCACCTTGCAATGCGGAGAAATTACTCTTTGTGCATTTACAATATTCATTGATTTTTGCCATTGAAAAACATCATGTTATTCATAAACCAGAAATGTTTGAAGCTACTGACTGAATGAAAAGAGCTGGCATCTCACTCTCTTTGAATCTTCTTTATCATGCTAAGAGGAGCAGGAAAAAGCAAAAAAATTCAGAATTGCACTGTAACATACCTGGCGGCGTCCTTGCATAGTGGTCCATCTCCCACTGTGCAGGAGCGCGCACTTGATCTCCTGTCCAGAATGTCTCTCTGGCTTCCCTCCATGCTGTCTTGTTTGTGTCTGTGTCTGTTTCTGCTGCTTAAGGGCGGCGCCCGATCACTTCCTGCCTTTTGTACCTGCTGTGGGTCACACCCCTTGTGCGTCCTCAGCCTATCGCTGTCTGTCTCTTGGTATATAGCTCAGCAGCTCCCTTCTATCCCTGCCTGAGCATATGTGTTTCTTTCAGTGTGTGCTTGCACTCTGAAGGTGCCAGGTCCCGTCTTTGTTTCCCTGTCCGCCTTTCCTGGAGGCTTGTTTCCAGGCCTGTCTGAACTAAGTCCTGTATGTTTCCTGCCTTGCGGTGTCAGCTCCCGTGTCTGAACTGTGTCCTGTATGTCTCCTGCTTTACGGTATTAGTTCCCGTGTCTGAACTAAGTCCTGTATGTCTCCTGCCTTGCGGTGTCAGCTCCCGTGTCTGAACTGTGTCCTGTATGTCTCCTGCCTGGCGGTGTCAGCTCCCGTGTCTGAACTGTGTCCTGTATGTCTCCTGCTTTACGGTATTAGTTCCCGTGTCTGAACTAAGTCCTGTATGTCTCCTGCCTTGCGGTGTCAGCTCCCGTGTCTGAACTGTGTCCTGTATGTCTCCTGCTTTACGGTATTAGTTCCCGTGTCTGAACTAAGTCCTGTATGTCTCCTGCTTTGCGGTATTAGTTCCCGTGTCTGAACTAAGTCCTTTCTGTGTATCTTGTCTGTCCTGTCTGAACACGCTCCTTGCCTGTTCGTCCCGCCTCTCTGGGGGCAGTATTCCCAGACCCGCTCCTGTATCCCGCTGCAGTGTCGGTCTCCTCCGTACACTCAGTTCCAGTCTGAACTCTCTCCTATCCTTTACCTGTTTTGTCTATGTCCATTCCCTTCCTTTTCCTGCAGAGTCTGTACTCGTACCTAACTCCTGCTTGTTGTCTCTGTACTCCCGTTTGTGAGTTTTTGGTCCACTCGCTACTTCACTGCAAGTACCCTGTGGGTGTCTGGCTCTGTCTTTCCCTTCCTGTCTTTTCCGTGTGAACAGAGTCCTGTCCTGCCCTGCTTCTGCCCGCTGCTCCTGCAGTCCTGTCCTGCCCTGCTTCTGCCCGCTGCTCCGGCAGTCCTGTCCTGCCCTGCCTGTACCCTATCCTGCCTGTATTGTTCCTGAGTCCCAGTGTGTACTGGGCCCTATCCTGCCTGTATTGTTCCTGAGTCCCGGTGTGTACTGGGTTCTATCCCGCCTGTGTTCCTACCCGCTAGTGCCTCCCCGTCTGCACTCTAGCTGTGCTTGCCTTTACCCCCCTGCCTGCATACCCGCCTGCCTGCATACCAGTCTGTGTGCCAGCCTACCAGCCTGTTCCTGTATTCCCCTGTGTGGGTCAACAGCCGTGTCCGGGGTCTGTCCTGGAGTAGCACCTGGTCCCTCTGCTCGGTTCCTCCTTGGTGCACTGGCGTCGTATGCCGTCGTGCGACCCTGGTCGGATCGGGTGAATACTTAGTCACGCCCCTCCAGGCATACACTCTCCGGCACGGTCCAGTGGAATCACTACCAATCACCCGCACACGCCGCTTAGCCCGGGCGTGTGCATAACATGCACCTTGCAATGTGGAGATATTACTGTTTGTGCATTTACAATATTCATTGATTTTTGCCATTGAAAAACATCATGTTATTCACATACCAGAAATGTTTGAAGCTACTGACTGAATGAAAAGAGCTGGCATCTCACTCTCTTTGAATCTTCTTTATCATGCTAGGATTAGCAGGAAAAAGCAAAAAAATTCAGAATTGCACCTTGCAATGTGGAGAAATTACTGTTTGTGCATTTACAATATTCATTGATTTTTGCCATTGAAAAACGTCCAGAAATGTTTGAAGCTACTGACTGAATGAAAGGAGCTGGCATCTCACTCTCTTTGAATCTTCTTTATCATGCTAGGATTAGCAGGAAAAAGCAAAAAATTTCAGAACTGCACCTTGCAATGTGGAGATATTACTGTTTGTGCATTTACAATATTCATTGATTTTTGCCATTGAAAAACGTCCAGAAATGTTTGAAGCTACTGACTGAATGAAAGGAGCTGGCATCTCACTCTCTTTGAATCTTCTTTACCATGCTAGGATTAGCAGGAAAAAGCAAAAAATTTCAGAATTGCACCTTGCAATGCGGAGAAATTACTGTTTGTGCATTTACAATATTCATTGATTTTTGCCATTGAAAAACATCATGTTATTCATGTACCAGAAATGTTTGAAGCTACTGACTGAATGAAAAGAGCTGGCATCTCACTCTCTTTGAATCTTCTTTATCATGCTAAGAGGAGCAGGAAAAAGCAAAAAATTTCAGAATTGCACCTTGCAATGTGGAGATATTACTGTTTGTGCATTTACAATATTCATTGATTTTTGCCATTGAAAAACGTCCAGAAATGTTTGAAGCTACTGACTGAATGAAAGGAGCTGGCATCTCACTCTCTTTGAATCTTCTTTATCATGCTAGGATTAGCAGGAAAAAGCAAAAAATTTCAGAATTGCACCTTGCAATGTGGAGATATTACTGTTTGTGCATTTACAATATTCATTGATTTTTGCCATTGAAAAACATCATGTTATTCATATACCAGAAATGTTTGAAGCTACTGACTGAATGAAAAGAGCTGGCATCTCACTCTCTTTGAATCTTCTTTATCATGCTAAGAGGAGCAGGAAAAAGCAAAAAATTTCAGAATTGCACCTTGCAATGTGGAGATATTACTGTTTGTGCATTTACAATATTCATTGATTTTTGCCATTGAAAAACGTCCAGAAATGTTTGAAGCTACTGACTGAATGAAAGGAGCTAGCATCTCACTCTCTTTGAATCTTCTTTATCATGCTAGGATTAGCAGGAAAAAGCAAAAAATTTCAGAATTGCACCTTGCAATGCGGAGAAATTACTGTTTGTGCATTTACAATATTCATTGATTTTTGCCATTGAAAAACATCATGTTATTCATATACCAGAAATGTTTGAAGCTACTGACTGAATGAAAAGAGCTGGCATCTCACTCTCTTTGAATCTTCTTTATCATGCTAGGATTAGCAGGAAAAAGCAAAAAATTTCAGAATTGCACCTTGCAATGTGGAGATATTACTGTTTGTGCATTTACAATATTCATTGATTTTTGCCATTGAAAAACGTCCAGAAATGTTTGAAGCTACTGACTGAATGAAAGGAGCTGGCATCTCACTCTCTTTGAATCTTCTTTATCATGCTAAGAGGAGCAGGAAAAAGCAAAAAATTTCAGAATTGCACCTTGCAATGCGGAGATATTACTGTTTGTGCATTTACAATATTCATTGATTTTTGCCATTGAAAAATGTCCAGAAATGTTTGAAGCTACTGACTGAATGAAAGGAGCTGGCATCTCACTCTCTTTGAATCTTCTTTATCATGCTAGGATTAGCAGGAAAAAGCAAAAAATTTCAGAATTGCACCTTGCAATGCGGAGAAATTACTGTTTGTGCATTTACAATATTCATTGATTTTTGCCATTGAAAAACATCATGTTATTCATATACCAGAAATGTTTGAAGCTACTGACTGAAGAAAAGAGCTGGCATCTCACTCTCTTTGAATCTTCTTTATCATGCTAAGAGGAGCAGGAAAAAGCAAAAAATTTCAGAATTGCACCTTGCAATGTGGAGATATTACTGTTTGTGCATTTACAATATTCATTGATTTTTGCCATTGAAAAACGTCCAGAAATGTTTGAAGCTACTGACTGAATGAAAGGAGCTGGCATCTCACTCTCTTTGAATCTTCTTTATCATGCTAAGAGGAGCAGGAAAAAGCAAAAAATTTCAGAATTGCACCTTGCAATGCGGAGAAATTACTGTTTGTGCATTTACAATATTCATTGATTTTTGCCATTGAAAAACATCATGTTATTCATATACCAGAAATGTTTGAAGCTACTGACTGAATGAAAAGAGCTGGCATCTCACTCTCTTTGAATCTTCTTTATCATGCTAAGAGGAGCAGGAAAAAGCAAAAAATTTCAGAATTGCACCTTGCAATGTGGAGATATTACTGTTTGTGCATTTACAATATTCATTGATTTTTGCCATTGAAAAACGTCCAGAAATGTTTGAAGCTACTGACTGAATGAAAGGAGCTGGCATCTCACTCTCTTTGAATCTTCTTTACCATGCTAGGATTAGCAGGAAAAAGCAAAAAATTTCAGAATTGCACCTTGCAATGTGGAGATATTACTGTTTGTGCATTTACAATATTCATTGATTTTTGCCATTGAAAAACGTCCAGAAATGTTTGAAGCTACTGACTGAATGAAAGGAGCTGGCATCTCACTCTCTTTGAATCTTCTTTACCATGCTAGGATTAGCAGGAAAAAGCAAAAAATTTCAGAATTGCACCTTGCAATGCGGAGAAATTACTGTTTGTGCATTTACAATATTCATTGATTTTTGCCATTGAAAAACATCATGTTATTCATGTACCAGAAATGTTTGAAGCTACTGACTGAATGAAAAGAGCTGGAATCTCACTCTCTTTGAATCTTCTTTATCATGCTAAGAGGAGCAGGAAAAAGCAAAAAATTTCAGAATTGCACCTTGCAATGTGGAGATATTACTGTTTGTGCATTTCCAATATTCATTGATTTTTGCCATTGAAAAACATCATGTTATTCATATACCAGAAATGTTTGAAGCTACAGACTGAATGAAAGGAGCTGGCATCTCACTCTCTTTGAATCTTCTTTATCATGCTAGGATTAGCAGGAAAAAGCAAAAAATTTCAGAATTGCACCTTGCAATGTGGAGATATTACTGTTTGTGCATTTCCAATATTCATTGATTTTTGCCATTGAAAAACATCATGTTATTCATATACCAGAAATGTTTGAAGCTACTGACTGAATGAAAAGAGCTGGCATCTCACTCTCTTTGAATCTTCTTTATCATGCTAAGAGGAGCAGGAAAAAGCAAAAAATTTCAGAATTGCACCTTGCAATGTGGAGATATTACTGTTTGTGCATTTACAATATTCATTGATTTTTGCCATTGAAAAACGTCCAGAAATGTTTGAAGCTACTGACTGAATGAAAGGAGCTAGCATCTCACTCTCTTTGAATCTTCTTTATCATGCTAGGATTAGCAGGAAAAAGCAAAAAATTTCAGAATTGCACCTTGCAATGCGGAGAAATTACTGTTTGTGCATTTACAATATTCATTGATTTTTGCCATTGAAAAACATCATGTTATTCATATACCAGAAATGTTTGAAGCTACTGACTGAATGAAAAGAGCTGGCATCTCACTCTCTTTGAATCTTCTTTATCATGCTAGGATTAGCAGGAAAAAGCAAAAAATTTCAGAATTGCACCTTGCAATGTGGAAATATTACTGTTTGTGCATTTACAATATTCATTGATTTTTGCCATTGAAAAACGTCCAGAAATGTTTGAAGCTACTGACTGAATGAAAGGAGCTGGCATCTCACTCTCTTTGAATCTTCTTTATCATGCTAAGAGGAGCAGGAAAAAGCAAAAAATTTCAGAATTGCACCTTGCAATGCGGAGATATTACTGTTTGTGCATTTACAATATTCATTGATTTTTGCCATTGAAAAACGTCCAGAAATGTTTGAAGCTACTGACTGAATGAAAGGAGCTGGCATCTCACTCTCTTTGAATCTTCTTTATCATGCTAGGATTAGCAGGAAAAAGCAAAAAATTTCAGAATTGCACCTTGCAATGCGGAGAAATTACTGTTTGTGCATTTACAATATTCATTGATTTTTGCCATTGAAAAACAACATGTTATTCATATACCAGAAATGTTTGAAGCTACTGACTGAAGAAAAGAGCTGGCATCTCACTCTCTTTGAATCTTCTTTATCATGCTAAGAGGAGCAGGAAAAAGCAAAAAATTTCAGAATTGCACCTTGCAATGTGGAGATATTACTGTTTGTGCATTTACAATATTCATTGATTTTTGCCATTGAAAAACGTCCAGAAATGTTTGAAGCTACTGACTGAATGAAAGGAGCTGGCATCTCACTCTCTTTGAATCTTCTTTATCATGTTAAGAGGAGCAGGAAAAAGCAAAAAATTTCAGAATTGCACCTTGCAATGCGGAGAAATTACTGTTTGTGCATTTACAATATTCATTGATTTTTGACATTGAAAAACATCATGTTATTCATATACCAGAAATGTTTGAAGCTACTGACTGAATGAAAAGAGCTGGCATCTCACTCTCTTTGAATCTTCTTTATCATGCTAAGAGGAGCAGGAAAAAGCAAAAAATTTCAGAATTGCACCTTGCAATGTGGAGATATTACTGTTTGTGCATTTACAATATTCATTGATTTTTGCCATTGAAAAATGTCCAGAAATGTTTGAAGCTACTGACTGAATGAAAGGAGCTGGCATCTCACTCTCTTTGAATCTTCTTTATCATGCTAGGATTAGCAGGAAAAAGCAAAAAATTTCAGAATTGCACCTTGCAATGCGGAGAAATTACTGTTTGTGCATTTACAATATTCATTGATTTTTGCCATTGAAAAACATCATGTTATTCATATACCAGAAATGTTTGAAGCTACTGACTGAATGAAAAGAGCTGGCATCTCACTCTCTTTGAATCTTCTTTATCATGCTAAGAGGAGCAGGAAAAAGCAAAAAATTTCAGAATTGCACCTTGCAATGTGGAGATATTACTGTTTGTGCATTTACAATATTCATTGATTTTTGCCATTGAAAAACGTCCAGAAATGTTTGAAACTACTGACTGAATGAAAGGAGCTGGCATCTCACTCTCTTTGAATTTTCTTTATCATGCTAGGATTAGCAGGAAAAAGCAAAAAATTTCAGAATTGCACCTTGCAATGTGGAGATATTAATGTTTGTGCATTTACAATATTCATTGATTTTTGCCATTGAAAAACGTCCAGAAATGTTTGAAGCTACTGACTGAATGAAAGGAGCTGGCATCTCACTCTCTTTGAATGTTCTTTATCATGCTAGGATTAGCAGGAAAAAGCAAAAAATTTCAGAATTGCACCTTGCAATGCGGAGATATTACTGTTTGTGCATTTACAATATTCATTGATTTTTGCCATTGAAAAACGTCCAGAAATGTTTGAAGCTACTGACTGAATGAAAGGAGCTGGCATCTCACTCTCTTTGAATCTTCTTTATCATGCTAGGATTAGCAGGAAAAAGCAAAAAATTTCAGAATTGCACCTTGCAATGCGGAGAAATTACTCTTTGTGCATTTACAATATTCATTGATTTTTTGCCATTGAAAAACATCATGTTATTCATATAACAGAAATGTTTGAAGCTACTGACTGAATGAAAAGAGCTGGCATCTCACTCTCTTTGAATCTTCTTTATCATGCTAAGAGGAGCAGGAAAAAGCAAAAAATTTCAGAATTGCACCTTGCAATGTGGAGATATTACTGTTTGTGCATTTACAATATTCATTGATTTTTGCCATTGAAAAACGTCCAGAAATGTTTGAAGCTACTGACTGAATGAAAGGAGCTGGCATCTCACTCTCTTTGAATCTTCTTTATCATGCTTGGATTAGCAGGAAAATGCAATAAATTTCAGAATTGCACCTTGCAATGTGGAGATATTACTGTTTGTGCATTTACAATATTCATTGATTTTTGCCATTGAAAAACGTCCAGAAATGTTTGAAGCTACTGACTGAATGAAAGGAGCTGGCATCTCACTTTCTTTGAATCTTCTTTATCATGCTAGGATTAGCAGTAAAAAGCAAAAAATTTCAGAATTGCACCTTGCAATGTGGAGATATTACTGTTTGTGCATTTACAATATTCATTGATTTTTGCCATTGAAAAACGTCCAGAAATGTTTGAAGCTACTGACTGAATGAAAGGAGCTGGCATCTCACTCTCTTTGAATCTTCTTTATCATGCTAGGATTAGCAGGAAAAAGCAAAAAATTTCAGAATTGCACCTTGCAATGCGGAGCTATTACTGTTTGTGCATTTACAATATTCATTGATTTTTGCCATTGAAAAACGTCCAGAAATGTTTGAAGCTACTGACTGAATGAAAGGAGGTGGCATCTCACTCTCTTTGAATCTTCTTTACCATGCTAGGATTAGCAGGAAAAAGCAAAAAATTTCAGAATTGCACCTTGCAATGTGGAGAAATTACTGTTTGTGCATTTACAATATTCATTGATTTTTGCCATTGAAAAACGTCCAGAAATGTTTGAAGCTACTGACTGAATGAAAGGAGCTGGCATCTCACTCTCTTTGAATCTTCTTTATCATGCTAGGATTAGCAGGAAAAAGCAAAAAATTTCAGAATTGCACCTTGCAATGCGGAGAAATTACTGTTTGTGCATTTACAATATTCATTGATTTTTGCCATTGAAAAACATCATGTTATTCATATACCAGAAATGTTTGAAGCTACTGACTGAATGAAAAGAGCTGGCATCTCACTCTCTTTGAATCTTCTTTATCATGCTAAGAGGAGCAGGAAAAAGCAAAAAATTTCAGAATTGCACCTTGCAATGTGGAGATATTACTGTTTGTGCATTTACAATGTTCATTGATTTTTGCCATTGAAAAACGTCCAGAAATGTTTGAAGCTACTGACTGAATGAAAGGAGCTGGCATCTCACTCTCTTTGAATCTTCTTTACCATGCTAGGATTAGCAGGAAAAAGCAAAAAATTTCAGAATTGCACCTTGCAATGCGGAGAAATTACTCTTTGTGCATTTACAATATTCATTGATTTTTGCCATTGAAAAACATCATGTTATTCATAAACCAGAAATGTTTGAAGCTACTGACTGAATGAAAAGAGCTGGCATCTCACTCTCTTTGAATCTTCTTTATCATGCTAAGAGGAGCAGGAAAAAGCAAAAAATTTCAGAATTGCACCTTGCAATGGGGAGATATTACTGTTTGTGCATTTACAATATTCATTGATTTTTGCCATTGAAAAACATCATGTTATTCATATACCAGAAATGTTTGAAGCTACTGACTGAATGAAAAGAGCTGGCATCTCACTCTCTTTGAATCTTCTTTATCATGCTAGGATTAGCAGGAAAAAGCAAAAAATTTCAGAATTGCACCTTGCAATGTGGAGAAATTACTGTTTGTGCATTTACAATATTCATTGATTTTTGCCATTGAAAAACGTCCAGAAATGTTTGAAGCTACTGACTGAATGAAAGGAGCTGGCATCTCACTCTCTTTGAATCTTCTTTATCATGCTAGGATTAGCAGGAAAAAGCAAAAAATTTCAGAATTGCACCTTGCAATGCGGAGAAATTACTGTTTGTGCATTTACAATATTCATTGATTTTTGCCATTGAAAAACATCATGTTATTCATATACCAGAAATGTTTGAAGCTACTGACTGAATGAAAAGAGCTGGCATCTCACTCTCTTTGAATCTTCTTTATCATGCTAAGAGGAGCAGGAAAAAGCAAAAAATTTCAGAATTGCACCTTGCAATGTGGAGATATTACTGTTTGTGCATTTACAATGTTCATTGATTTTTGCCATTGAAAAACGTCCAGAAATGTTTGAAGCTACTGACTGAATGAAAGGAGCTGGCATCTCACTCTCTTTGAATCTTCTTTACCATGCTAGGATTAGCAGGAAAAAGCAAAAAATTTCAGAATTGCACCTTGCAATGCGGAGAAATTACTCTTTGTGCATTTACAATATTCATTGATTTTTGCCATTGAAAAACATCATGTTATTCATAAACCAGAAATGTTTGAAGCTACTGACTGAATGAAAAGAGCTGGCATCTCACTCTCTTTGAATCTTCTTTATCATGCTAAGAGGAGCAGGAAAAAGCAAAAAATTTCAGAATTGCACCTTGCAATGTGGAGATATTACTGTTTGTGCATTTACAATATTCATTGATTTTTGCCATTGAAAAACATCATGTTATTCATATACCAGAAATGTTTGAAGCTACTGACTGAATGAAAAGAGCTGGCATCTCACTCTCTTTGAATCTTCTTTATCATGCTAGGATTAGCAGGAAAAAGCAAAAAAATTCAGAATTGCAACTTGCAATGTGGAGAAATTACTGTTTGTGCATTTACAATATTCATTGATTTTTGCCATTGAAAAACGTCCAGAAATGTTTGAAGCTACTGACTGAATGAAAGGACCTGGCATCTCACTCTCTTTGAATCTTCTTTATCATGCTAGGATTAGCAGGAAAAAGCAAAAAATTTCAGAATTGCACCTTGCAATGTGGAGATATTACTGTTTGTGCATTTACAATATTCATTGATTTTTGCCATTGAAAAACGTCCAGAAATGTTTGAAGCTACTGACTGAATGAAAGGAGCTGGCATCTCACTCTCTTTGAATCTTCTTTAACATGCTAGGATTAGCAGGAAAAAAGCAAAAAATTTCAGAAATGCACCTTGCAATGCGGAGAAATTACTGTTTGTGCATTTACAATATTCATTGATTTTTGCCATTGAAAAACATCATGTTATTCATGTACCAGAAATGTTTGAAGCTACTGACTGAATGAAAAGAGCTGGCATCTCACTCTCTTTGAATCTTCTTTATCATGCTAAGAGGAGCAGGAAAAAGCAAAAAATTTCAGAATTGCACCTTGCAATGTGGAGATATTACTGTTTGTGCATTTACAATATTCATTGATTTTTGCCATTGAAAAACGTCCAGAAATGTTTGAAGCTACTGACTGAATGAAAGGAGCTGGCATCTCACTCTCTTTGAATCTTCTTTATCATGCTAGGATTAGCAGGAAAAAGCAAAAAATTTCAGAATTGCACCTTGCAATGTGGAGATATTACTGTTTGTGCATTTACAATATTCATTGATTTTTGCCATTGAAAAACATCATGTTATTCATATACCAGAAATGTTTGAAGCTACTGACTGAATGAAAAGAGCTGGCATCTCACTCTCTTTGAATCTTCTTTATCATGCTAAGAGGAGCAGGAAAAAGCAAAAAATTTCAGAATTGCACCTTGCAATGTGGAGATATTACTGTTTGTGCATTTACAATATTCATTGATTTTTGCCATTGAAAAACGTCCAGAAATGTTTGAAGCTACTGACTGAATGAAAGGAGCTGGCATCTCACTCTCTTTGAATCTTCTTTATCATGCTAGGATTAGCAGGAAAAAGCAAAAAATTTCAGAATTGCACCTTGCAATGCGGAGAAATTACTGTTTGTGCATTTACAATATTCATTGATTTTTGCCATTGAAAAACATCATGTTATTCATATACCAGAAATGTTTGAAGCTACTGACTGAATGAAAAGAGCTGGCATCTCACTCTCTTTGAATCTTCTTTATCATGCTAAGAGGAGCAGGAAAAAGCAAAAAATTTCAGAATTGCACCTTGCAATGTGGAGATATTACTGTTTGTGCATTTACAATATTCATTGATTTTTGCCATTGAAAAACGTCCAGAAATGTTTGAAGCTACTGACTGAATGAAAGGAGCTGGCATCTCACTCTCTTTGAATCTTCTTTATCATGCTAAGAGGAGCAGGAAAAAGCAAAAAATTTCAGAATTGCACCTTGCAATGCGGAGAAATTACTGTTTGTGCATTTACAATATTCATTGATTTTTGCCATTGAAAAACATCATGTTATTTATATACCAGAAATGTTTGAAGCTACTGACTGAATGAAAAGAGCTGGCATCTCACTCTCTTTGAATCTTCTTTATCATGCTAAGAGGAGCAGGAAAAAGCAAAAAATTTCAGAATTGCACCTTGCAATGTGGAGATATTACTGTTTGTGCATTTACAATATTCATTGATTTTTGCCATTGAAAAACATCATGTTATTCATATACCAGAAATGTTTGAAGCTACTGACTGAATGAAAAGAGCTGGCATCTCACTCTCTTTGAATCTTCTTTATCATGCTAAGAGGAGCAGGAAAAAGCAAAAAATTTCAGAATTGCACCTTGCAATGTGGAGATATTACTGTTTGTGCATTTACAATATTCATTGATTTTTGCCATTGAAAAACATCATGTTATTCATATACCAGAAATGTTTGAAGCTACTGACTGAATGAAAAGAGCTGGCATCTCACTCTCTTTGAATCTTCTTTATCATGCTAGGATTAGCAGGAAAAAGCAAAAAATTTCAGAATTGCACCTTGCAATGTGGAGAAATTACTGTTTGTGCATTTACAATATTCATTGATTTTTGCCATTGAAAAACATCATGTTATTTATATACCAGAAATGTTTGAAGCTACTGACTGAATGAAAAGAGCTGGCATCTCACTCTCTTTGAATCTTCTTTATCATGCTAAGAGGAGCAGGAAAAAGCAAAAAATTTCAGAATTGCACCTTGCAATGCGGAGAAATTACTGTTTGTGCATTTACAATATTCATTGATTTTTGCCATTGAAAAACATCATGTTATTTATATACCAGAAATGTTTGAAGCTACTGACTGAATGAAAAGAGCTGGCATCTCACTCTCTTTGAATCTTCTTTATCATGCTAAGAGGAGCAGGAAAAAGCAAAAAATTTCAGAATTGCACCTTGCAATGTGGAGATATTACTGTTTGTGCATTTACAATATTCATTGATTTTTGCCATTGAAAAACATCATGTTATTCATATACCAGAAATGTTTGAAGCTACTGACTGAATGAAAAGAGCTGGCATCTCACTCTCTTTGAATCTTCTTTATCATGCTAAGAGGAGCAGGAAAAAGCAAAAAATTTCAGAATTGCACCTTGCAATGTGGAGATATTACTGTTTGTGCATTTACAATATTCATTGATTTTTGCCATTGAAAAACATCATGTTATTCATATACCAGAAATGTTTGAAGCTACTGACTGAATGAAAAGAGCTGGCATCTCACTCTCTTTGAATCTTCTTTATCATGCTAGGATTAGCAGGAAAAAGCAAAAAATTTCAGAATTGCACCTTGCAATGTGGAGAAATTACTGTTTGTGCATTTACAATATTCATTGATTTTTGCCATTGAAAAACGTCCAGAAATGTTTGAAGCTACTGACTGAATGAAAGGAGCTGGCATCTCACTCTCTTTGAATCTTCTTTATCATGCTAGGATTAGCAGGAAAAAGCAAAAAATTTCAGAATTGCACCTTGCAATGCGGAGAAATTACTGTTTGTGCATTTACAATATTCATTGATTTTTGCCATTGAAAAACATCATGTTATTCATATACCAGAAATGTTTGAAGCTACTGACTGAATGAAAAGAGCTGGCATCTCACTCTCTTTGAATCTTCTTTATCATGCTAAGAGGAGCAGGAAAAAGCAAAAAATTTCAGAATTGCACCTTGCAATGTGGAGATATTACTGTTTGTGCATTTACAATGTTCATTGATTTTTGCCATTGAAAACGTCCAGAAATGTTTGAAGCTACTGACTGAATGAAAGGAGCTGGCATCTCACTCTCTTTGAATCTTCTTTACCATGCTAGGATTAGCAGGAAAAAGCAAAAAATTTCAGAATTGCACCTTGCAATGCGGAGAAATTACTCTTTGTGCATTTACAATATTCATTGATTTTTGCCATTGAAAAACATCATGTTATTCATAAACCAGAAATGTTTGAAGCTACTGACTGAATGAAAAGAGCTGGCATCTCACTCTCTTTGAATCTTCTTTATCATGGTAAGAGGAGCAGGAAAAAGCAAAAAATTTCAGAATTGCACCTTGCAATGTGGAGATATTACTGTTTGTGCATTTACAATATTCATTGATTTTTGCCATTGAAAAACATCATGTTATTCATATACCAGAAATGTTTGAAGCTACTGACTGAATGAAAAGAGCTGGCATCTCACTCTCTTTGAATCTTCTTTATCATGCTAAGAGGAGCAGGAAAAAGCAAAAAATTTCAGAATTGCACCTTGCAATGTGGAGATATTACTGTTTGTGCATTTACAATATTCATTGATTTTTGCCATTGAAAAACATCATGTTATTCATATACCAGAAATGTTTGAAGCTACTGACTGAATGAAAAGAGCTGGCATCTCACTCTCTTTGAATCTTCTTTATCATGCTAAGAGGAGCAGGAAAAAGCAAAAAATTTCAGAATTGCACCTTGCAATGTGGAGATATTACTGTTTGTGCATTTACAATGTTCATTGATTTTTGCCATTGAAAAACGTCCAGAAATGTTTGAAGCTACTGACTGAATGAAAGGAGCTGGCATCTCACTCTCTTTGAATCTTCTTTACCATGCTAGGATTAGCAGGAAAAAGCAAAAAATTTCAGAATTGCACCTTGCAATGCGGAGAAATTACTCTTTGTGCATTTACAATATTCATTGATTTTTGCCATTGAAAAACATCATGTTATTCATAAACCAGAAATGTTTGAAGCTACTGACTGAATGAAAAGAGCTGGCATCTCACTCTCTTTGAATCTTCTTTATCATGCTAAGAGGAGCAGGAAAAAGCAAAAAATTTCAGAATTGCACCTTGCAATGTGGAGATATTACTGTTTGTGCATTTACAATATTCATTGATTTTTGCCATTGAAAAACATCATGTTATTCATATACCAGAAATGTTTGAAGCTACTGACTGAATGAAAAGAGCTGGCATCTCACTCTCTTTGAATCTTCTTTATCATGCTAGGATTAGCAGGAAAAAGCAAAAAAATTCAGAATTGCACCTTGCAATGTGGAGAAATTCCTGTTTGTGCATTCACAATATTCATTGATTTTTGCCATTGAAAAACGTCCAGAAATGTTTGAAGCTACTGACTGAATGAAAGGAGCTGGCATCTCACTCTCTTTGAATCTTCTTTACCATGCTAGGATTAGCAGGAAAAAGCAAAAAATTTCAGAATTTCACCTTGCAATGCGGAGAAATTACTGTTTGTGCATTTACAATATTCATTGATTTTTGCCTTTGAAAAACATCATGTTATTCATGTACCAGAAATGTTTGAAGCTACTGACTGAATGAAAAGAGCTGGCATCTCACTCTCTTTGAATCTTCTTTATCATGCTAAGAGGAGCAGGAAAAAGCAAAAAATTTCAGAATTGCACCTTGCAATGTGGAGATATTACTGTTTGTGCATTTACAATATTCATTGATTTTTGCCATTGAAAAACGTCCAGAAATGTTTGAAGCTACTGACTGAATGAAAGGAGCTGGCATCTCACTCTCTTTGAATCTTCTTTATCATGCTAGGTTAGCAGGAAAAAGCAAAAAATTTCAGAATTGCACCTTGCAATGTGGAGATATTACTGTTTGTGCATTTACAATATTCATTGATTTTTGCCATTGAAAAACATCATGTTATTCATATACCAGAAATGTTTGAAGCTACTGACTGAATGAAAAGAGCTGGCATCTCACTCTCTTTTAATCTTCTTTATCATGCTAAGAGGAGCAGGAAAAAGCAAAAAATTTCAGAATTGCACCTTGCAATGTGGAGATATTACTGTTTGTGCATTTACAATATTCATTGATTTTTGCCATTGAAAAACGTCCAGAAATGTTTGAAGCTACTGACTGAATGAAAGGAGCTGGCATCTCACTCTCTTTGAATCTTCTTTATCATGCTAGGATTAGCAGGAAAAAGCAAAAAATTTCAGAATTGCACCTTGCAATGCGGAGAAATTACTGTTTGTGCATTTACAATATTCATTGATTTTTGCCATTGAAAAACATCATGTTATTCATATACCAGAAATGTTTGAAGCTACTGACTGAATGAAAAGAGCTGGCATCTCACTCTCTTTGAATCTTCTTTATCATGCTAAGAGGAGCAGGAAAAAGCAAAAAATTTCAGAATTGCACCTTGCAATGTGGAGATATTACTGTTTGTGCATTTACAATATTCATTGATTTTTGCCATTGAAAAACGTCCAGAAATGTTTGAAGCTACTGACTGAATGAAAGGAGCTGGCATCTCACTCTCTTTGAATCTTCTTTATCATGCTAAGAGGAGCAGGAAGAAGCAAAAAATTTCAGAATTGCACCTTGCAATGCGGAGAAATTACTGTTTGTGCATTTACAATATTCATTGATTTTTGCCATTGAAAAACATCATGTTATTTATATACCAGAAATGTTTGAAGCTACTGACTGAATGAAAAGAGCTGGCATCTCACTCTCTTTGAATCTTCTTTATCATGCTAAGAGGAGCAGGAAAAAGCAAAAAATTTCAGAATTGCACCTTGCAATGTGGAGATATTACTGTTTGTGCATTTACAATATTCATTGATTTTTGCCATTGAAAAACGTCCAGAAATGTTTGAAGCTACTGACTGAATGAAAGGAGCTGGCATCTCACTCTCTTTGAATCTTCTTTATCATGCTAGGATTAGCAGGAAAAAGCAAAAAATTTCAGAATTGCACCTTGCAATGCGGAGAAATTACTGTTTGTGCATTTACAATATTCATTGATTTTTGCCATTGAAAAACATCATGTTATTCATATACCAGAAATGTTTGAAGCTACTGACTGAATGAAAAGAGCTGGCATCTCACTCTCTTTGAATCTTCTTTATCATGCTAAGAGGAGCAGTAAAAAGCAAAAAAATTCAGAATTGCACCTTGCAATGTGGAGATATTACTGTTTGTGCATTTACAATATTCATTGATTTTTGCCATTGACAAACGTTCAGAAATGTTTGAGGCTACTGACTGAATGAAAGGAGCTGGCATCTCACTCTATTTCAATCTTCTTTATCATGCTAGGATTAGCAGGAAAAAGCAAAAAATTTCAGAATTGCACCTTGCAATGTGGAGATATTTCTGTTTGTACATTTACAATATTCATTGATTTTTGCCATTGAAAAACGTCCAGAAATGTTTGAAGCTACTGACTGAATGAAAGGAGCTGGCATCTCACTCTCTTTGAATCTTCTTTATCATGCTAGGATTAGCAGGAAAAAGCAAAAAATTTCAGAATTGCACCTTGCAATGTGGAGATATTACTGTTTGTGCATTTACAATATTCATTGATTTTTGCCATTGAAAAACGTCCAGAAATGTTTGAAGCTACTGACTGAATGAAAGGAGCTGGCATCTCACTCTCTTTGAATCTTCTTTATCATGCTAGGATTAGCAGGAAAAAGCAAAAAAATTCAGAATTGCACCTTGCAATGCGGAGATATTACTGTTTGTGCATTTACAATATTCATGGATTTTTGCCATTGAAAAACGTCCAGAAATGTTTGAAGCTACTGACTGAATGAAAGGAGCTGGCATCTCACTCTCTTTGAATCTTCTTTACCATGCTAGGATTAGCAGGAAAAAGCAAAAAATTTCAGAATTGCACCTTGCAATGCGGAGAAATTACTGTTTGTGCATTTACAATATTCATTGATTTTTGCCATTGAAAAACATCATGTTATTCATATACCAGAAATGTTTGAAGCTACTGACTGAATGAAAAGAGCTGGCATCTCACTCTCTTTGAATCTTCTTTATCATGCTGAGGAGCAGGAAAAAGCAAAAAATTTCAGAATTGCACCTTGCAATGTGGAGATATTACTGTTTGTGCATTTACAATATTCATTGATTTTTGCCATTGAAAAACATCATGTTATTCATATACCAGAAATGTTTGAAGCTACTGACTGAATGAAAAGAGCTGGCATCTCACTCTCTTTGAATCTTCTTTATCATGCTCGGATTAGCAGGAAAAAGCAAAAAATTTCAGAATTGCACCTTGCAATGTGGAGAAATTACTCTTTGTGCATTTACAATATTCATTGATTTTTGCCATTGAAAAACGTCCAGAAATGTTTGAAGCTACTGACTGAATGAAAGGAGCTGGCATCTCACTCTCTTTGAATCTTCTTTATCATGCTAGGATTAGCAGGAAAAAGCAAAAAATTTCAGAATTGCACCTTGCAATGTGGAGATATTACTGTTTGTGCATTTACAATATTCATTGATTTTTGCCATTGAAAAACGTCCAGAAATGTTTGAAGCTACTGACTGAATGAAAGGAGCTGGCATCTCACTCTCTTTGAATCTTCTTTATCATGCTAGGATTAGCAGGAAAAAGCAAAAAAATTCAGAATTGCACCTTGCAATGCGGAGATATTACTGTTTGTGCATTTACAATATTCATGGATTTTTGCCATTGAAAAACGTCCAGAAATGTTTGAAGCTACTGACTGAATGAAAGGAGCTGGCATCTCACTCTCTTTGAATCTTCTTTACCATGCTAGGATTAGCAGGAAAAAGCAAAAAATTTCAGAATTGCACCTTGCAATGCGGAGAAATTACTGTTTGTGCATTTACAATATTCATTGATTTTTGCCATTGAAAAACATCATGTTATTCATATACCAGAAATGTTTGAAGCTACTGACTGAATGAAAAGAGCTGGCATCTCACTCTCTTTGAATCTTCTTTATCATGCTGAGGAGCAGGAAAAAGCAAAAAATTTCAGAATTGCACCTTGCAATGTGGAGATATTACTGTTTGTGCATTTACAATATTCATTGATTTTTGCCATTGAAAAACATCATGTTATTCATATACCAGAAATGTTTGAAGCTACTGACTGAATGAAAAGAGCTGGCATCTCACTCTCTTTGAATCTTCTTTATCATGCTCGGATTAGCAGGAAAAAGCAAAAAATTTCAGAATTGCACCTTGCAATGTGGAGAAATTACTCTTTGTGCATTTACAATATTCATTGATTTTTGCCATTAAAAAACGTCCAGAAATGTTTGAAGCTACTGACTGAATGAAAGGAGCTGGCATCTCACTCTCTTTGAATCTTCTTTATCATGCTAAGAGGAGCAGGAAAAAGCAAAAAATTTCAGAATTGCACCTTGCAATGTGGAGATATTACTGTTTGTGCATTTACAATATTCATTGATTTTTGCCATTGAAAAACGTCCAGAAATGTTTGAAGCTACTGACTGAATGAAAGGAGCTGGCATCTCACTCTCTTTGAATCTTCTTTATCATGCTAGGATTAGCAGGAAAAAGCAAAAAATTTCAGAATTGCACCTTGCAATGTGGAGATATTACTGTTTGTGCATTTACAATATTCATTGATTTTTGCCATTGAAAAACGTCCAGAAATGTTTGAAGCTACTGACTGAATGAAAGGAGCTGGCATCTCACTCTCTTTGAATCTTCTTTATCATGCTAGGATTAGCAGGAAAAAGCAAAAAATTTCAGAATTGCACCTTGCAATGCGGAGAAATTACTGTTTGTGCATTTACAATATTCATTGATTTTTGCCATTGAAAAACATCATGTTATTCATGTACCAGAAATGTTTGAAGCTACTGACAATGAAAAGAGCTGGCATCTCACTCTCTTTGAATCTTCTTTATCATGCTAAGAGGAGCAGGAAAAAGCAAAAAATTTCAGAATTGCACCTTGCAATGTGGAGATATTACTGTTTGTGCATTTACAATATTCATTGATTTTTGCCATTGAAAAACGTCCAGAAATGTTTGAAGCTACTGACTGAATGAAAGGAGCTGGCATCTCACTCTCTTTGAATCTTCTTTATCATGCTAAGAGGAGCAGGAAAAAGCAAAAAATTTCAGAATTGCACCTTGCAATGCGGAGAAATTACTGTTTGTGCATTTACAATATTCATTGATTTTTGCCATTGAAAAACATCATGTTATTCATGTACCAGAAATGTTTGAAGCTACTGACTGAATGAAAAGAGCTGGCATCTCACTCTCTTTGAATCTTCTTTATCATGCTAAGAGGAGCAGGAAAAAGCAAAAAATTTCAGAATTGCACCTTGCAATGTGGAGATATTACTGTTTGTGCATTTACAATATTCATTGATTTTTGCCATTGAAAAACGTCCAGAAATGTTTGAAGCTACTGACTGAATGAAAGGAGCTGGCATCTCACTCTCTTTGAATCTTCTTTATCATGCTAGGTTAGCAGGAAAAAGCAAAAAATTTCAGAATTGCACCTTGCAATGTGGAGATATTACTGTTTGTGCATTTACAATATTCATTGATTTTTGCCATTGAAAAACATCATGTTATTCATATACCAGAAATGTTTGAAGCTACTGACTGAATGAAAAGAGCTGGCATCTCACTCTCTTTTAATCTTCTTTATCATGCTAAGAGGAGCAGGAAAAAGCAAAAAATTTCAGAATTGCACCTTGCAATGTGGAGATATTACTGTTTGTGCATTTACAATATTCATTGATTTTTGCCATTGAAAAACGTCCAGAAATGTTTGAAGCTACTGACTGAATGAAAGGAGCTGGCATCTCACTCTCTTTGAATCTTCTTTATCATGCTAGGATTAGCAGGAAAAAGCAAAAAATTTCAGAATTGCACCTTGCAATGCGGAGAAATTACTGTTTGTGCATTTACAATATTCATTGATTTTTGCCATTGAAAAACATCATGTTATTCATATACCAGAAATGTTTGAAGCTACTGACTGAATGAAAAGAGCTGGCATCTCACTCTCTTTGAATCTTCTTTATCATGCTAAGAGGAGCAGGAAAAAGCAAAAAATTTCAGAATTGCACCTTGCAATGTGGAGATATTACTGTTTGTGCATTTACAATATTCATTGATTTTTGCCATTGAAAAACGTCCAGAAATGTTTGAAGCTACTGACTGAATGAAAGGAGCTGGCATCTCACTCTCTTTGAATCTTCTTTATCATGCTAAGAGGAGCAGGAAGAAGCAAAAAATTTCAGAATTGCACCTTGCAATGCGGAGAAATTACTGTTTGTGCATTTACAATATTCATTGATTTTTGCCATTGAAAAACATCATGTTATTTATATACCAGAAATGTTTGAAGCTACTGACTGAATGAAAAGAGCTGGCATCTCACTCTCTTTGAATCTTCTTTAACATGCTAAGAGGAGCAGGAAAAAGCAAAAAATTTCAGAATTGCACCTTGCAATGTGGAGATATTACTGTTTGTGCATTTACAATATTCATTGATTTTTGCCATTGAAAAACGTCCAGAAATGTTTGAAGCTACTGACTGAATGAAAGGAGCTGGCATCTCACTCTCTTTGAATCTTCTTTATCATGCTAGGATTAGCAGGAAAAAGCAAAAAATTTCAGAATTGCACCTTGCAATGCGGAGAAATTACTGTTTGTGCATTTACAATATTCATTGATTTTTGCCATTGAAAAACATCATGTTATTCATATACCAGAAATGTTTGAAGCTACTGACTGAATGAAAAGAGCTGGCATCTCACTCTCTTTGAATCTTCTTTATCATGCTAAGAGGAGCAGTAAAAAGCAAAAAAATTCAGAATTGCACCTTGCAATGTGGAGATATCACTGTTTGTGCATTTACAATATTCATTGATTTTTGCCCTTGACAAACGTCCAGAAATGTTTGAGGCTACTGACTGAATGAAAGGAGCTGGCATCTCACTCTATTTCAATCTTCTTTATCATGCTAGGATTAGCAGGAAAAAGCAAAAAATTTCAGAATTGCACCTTGCAATGTGGAGATATTTCTGTTTGTACATTTACAATATTCATTGATTTTTGCCATTGAAAAACGTCCAGAAATGTTTGAAGCTACTGACTGAATGAAAGGAGCTGGCATCTCACTCTCTTTGAATCTTCTTTATCATGCTAGGATTAGCAGGAAAAAGCAAAAAATTTCAGAATTGCACCTTGCAATGTGGAGATATTACTGTTTGTGCATTTACAATATTCATTGATTTTTGCCATTGAAAAACGTCCAGAAATGTTTGAAGCTACTGACTGAATGAAAGGAGCTGGCATCTCACTCTCTTTGAATCTTCTTTATCATGCTAGGATTAGCAGGAAAAAGCAAAAAAATTCAGAATTGCACCTTGCAATGCGGAGATATTACTGTTTGTGCATTTACAATATTCATGGATTTTTGCCATTGAAAAACGTCCAGAAATGTTTGAAGCTACTGACTGAATGAAAGGAGCTGGCATCTCACTCTCTTTGAATCTTCTTTACCATGCTAGGATTAGCAGGAAAAAGCAAAAAATTTCAGAATTGCACCTTGCAATGCGGAGAAATTACTGTTTGTGCATTTACAATATTCATTGATTTTTGCCATTGAAAAACATCATGTTATTCATATACCAGAAATGTTTGAAGCTACTGACTGAATGAAAAGAGCTGGCATCTCACTCTCTTTGAATCTTCTTTATCATGCTGAGGAGCAGGAAAAAGCAAAAAATTTCAGAATTGCACCTTGCAATGTGGAGATATTACTGTTTGTGCATTTACAATATTCATTGATTTTTGCCATTGAAAAACATCATGTTATTCATATACCAGAAATGTTTGAAGCTACTGACTGAATGAAAAGAGCTGGCATCTCACTCTCTTTGAATCTTCTTTATCATGCTCGGATTAGCAGGAAAAAGCAAAAAATTTCAGAATTGCACCTTGCAATGTGGAGAAATTACTCTTTGTGAATTTACAATATTCATTGATTTTTGCCATTGAAAAACGTCCAGAAATGTTTGAAGCTACTGACTGAATGAAAGGAGCTGGCATCTCACTCTCTTTGAATCTTCTTTATCATGCTAGGATTAGCAGGAAAAAGCAAAAAATTTCAGAATTGCACCTTGCAATGTGGAGATATTACTGTTTGTGCATTTACAATATTCATTGATTTTTGCCATTGAAAAACGTCCAGAAATGTTTGAAGCTACTGACTGAATGAAAGGAGCTGGCATCTCACTCTCTTTGAATCTTCTTTATCATGCTAGGATTAGCAGGAAAAAGCAAAAAAATTCAGAATTGCACCTTGCAATGCGGAGATATTACTGTTTGTGCATTTACAATATTCATGGATTTTTGCCATTGAAAAACGTCCAGAAATGTTTGAAGCTACTGACTGAATGAAAGGAGCTGGCATCTCACTCTCTTTGAATCTTCTTTACCATGCTAGGATTAGCAGGAAAAAGCAAAAAATTTCAGAATTGCACCTTGCAATGCGGAGAAATTACTGTTTGTGCATTTACAATATTCATTGATTTTTGCCATTGAAAAACATCATGTTATTCATATACCAGAAATGTTTGAAGCTACTGACTGAATGAAAAGAGCTGGCATCTCACTCTCTTTGAATCTTCTTTATCATGCTGAGGAGCAGGAAAAAGCAAAAAATTTCAGAATTGCACCTTGCAATGTGGAGATATTACTGTTTGTGCATTTACAATATTCATTGATTTTTGCCATTGAAAAACATCATGTTATTCATATACCAGAAATGTTTGAAGCTACTGACTGAATGAAAAGAGCTGGCATCTCACTCTCTTTGAATCTTCTTTATCATGCTCGGATTAGCAGGAAAAAGCAAAAAATTTCAGAATTGCACCTTGCAATGTGGAGAAATTACTCTTTGTGCATTTACAATATTCATTGATTTTTGCCATTGAAAAACGTCCAGAAATGTTTGAAGCTACTGACTGAATGAAAGGAGCTGGCATCTCACTCTCTTTGAATCTTCTTTATCATGCTAAGAGGAGCAGGAAAAAGCAAAAAATTTCAGAATTGCACCTTGCAATGTGGAGATATTACTGTTTGTGCATTTACAATATTCATTGATTTTTGCCATTGAAAAACGTCCAGAAATGTTTGAAGCTACTGACTGAATGAAAGGAGCTGGCATCTCACTCTCTTTGAATCTTCTTTATCATGCTAGGATTAGCAGGAAAAAGCAAAAAATTTCAGAATTGCACCTTGCAATGTGGAGATATTACTGTTTGTGCATTTACAATATTCATTGATTTTTGCCATTGAAAAACGTCCAGAAATGTTTGAAGCTACTGACTGAATGAAAGGAGCTGGCATCTCACTCTCTTTGAATCTTCTTTATCATGCTAGGATTAGCAGGAAAAAGCAAAAAATTTCAGAATTGCACCTTGCAATGCGGAGAAATTACTGTTTGTGCATTTACAATATTCATTGATTTTTGCCATTGAAAACCATCATGTTATTCATGTACCAGAAATGTTTGAAGCTACTGACAATGAAAAGAGCTGGCATCTCACTCTCTTTGAATCTTCTTTATCATGCTAAGAGGAGCAGGAAAAAGCAAAAAATTTCAGAATTGCACCTTGCAATGTGGAGATATTACTGTTTGTGCATTTACAATATTCATTGATTTTTGCCATTGAAAAACGTCCAGAAATGTTTGAAGCTACTGACTGAATGAAAGGAGCTAGCATCTCACTCTCTTTGAATCTTCTTTATCATGCTAGGATTAGCAGGAAAAAGCAAAAAATTTCAGAATTGCACCTTGCAATGCGGAGAAATTACTGTTTGTGCATTTACAATATTCATTGATTTTTGCCATTGAAAAACATCATGTTATTCATATACCAGAAATGTTTGAAGCTACTGACTGAATGAAAAGAGCTGGCATCTCACTCTCTTTGAATCTTCTTTATCATGCTAAGAGGAGCAGGAAAAAGCAAAAAATTTCAGAATTGCACCTTGCAATGTGGAGATATTACTGTTTGTGCATTTACAATATTCATTGATTTTTGCCATTGAAAAACGTCCAGAAATGTTTGAAGCTACTGACTGAATGAAAGGAGCTGGCATCTCACTCTCTTTGAATCTTCTTTATCATGCTAAGAGGAGCAGGAAAAAGCAAAAAATTTCAGAATTGCACCTTGCAATGCGGAGAAATTACTGTTTGTGCATTTACAATATTCATTGATTTTTGCCATTGAAAAACATCATGTTATTCATATACCAGAAATGTTTGAAGCTACTGACTGAATGAAAAGAGCTGGCATCTCACTCTCTTTGAATCTTCTTTATCATGCTAAGAGGAGCAGGAAAAAGCAAAAAATTTCAGAATTGCACCTTGCAATGTGGAGATATTACTGTTTGTGCATTTACAATATTCATTGATTTTTGCCATTGAAAAACGTCCAGAAATGTTTGAAGCTACTGACTGAATGAAAGGAGCTGGCATCTCACTCTCTTTGAATCTTCTTTATCATGCTAGGATTAGCAGGAAAAAGCAAAAAATTTCAGAATTGCACCTTGCAATGCGGAGAAATTACTGTTTGTGCATTTACAATATTCATTGATTTTTGCCATTGAAAAACATCATGTTATTCATATACCAGAAATGTTTGAAGCTACTGACTGAATGAAAAGAGCTGGCATCTCACTCTCTTTGAATCTTCTTTATCATGCTAAGAGGAGCAGTAAAAAGCAAAAAAATTCAGAATTACACCTTGCAATGTGGAGATATTACTGTTTGTGCATTTACAATATTCATTGATTTTTGCCATTGAAAAACGTCCAGAAATGTTTGAAGCTACTGACTGAATGAAAGGAGCTGGCATCTCACTCTCTTTCAAGCTTCTTTATCATGCTAGGATTAGCAGGAAAAAGCAAAAAATTTCAGAATTGCACCTTGCAATGTGGAGATATTACTGTTTGTGCATTTACAATATTCATTGATTTTTGCCATTGAAAAACGTCCAGAAATGTTTGAAGCTACTGACTGAATGAAAGGAGCTGGCATCTCACTCTCTTTGAATCTTCTTTATCATGCTAGGATTAGCAGGAAAAAGCAAAAAATTTCAGAATTGCACCTTGCAACGTGGAGATATTACTGTTTGTGCATTTACAATATTCATTGATTTTTGCCATTGAAAAACGTCCAGAAATGTTTGAAGCTACTGACTGAATGAAAGGAGCTGGCATCTCATTCTCTTTGAATCTTCTTTATCATGCTAGGATTAGCAGGAAAAAGCAAAAAATTTCAGAATTGCACCTTGCAATGCGGAGAAATTACTGTTTGTGCATTTACAATATTCATTGATTTTTGCCATTGAAAAACATCATGTTATTCATATACCAGAAATGTTTGAAGCTACTGACTGAATGAAAAGAGCTGGCATCTCACTCTCTTTGAATCTTCTTTATCATGCTAAGAGGAGCAGGAAAAAGCAAAAAATTTCAGAATTGCACCTTGCAATGTGGAGATATTACTGTTTGTGCATTTACAATATTCATTGATTTTTGCCATTGAAAAACGTCCAGAAATGTTTGAAGCTACTGACTGAATGAAAGGAGCTGGCATCTCACTCTCTTTGAATCTTCTTTAGCATGCTAGGATTAGCAGGAAAAAGCAAAAAATTTCAGAATTGCACCTTGCAATGCGGAGAAATTACTGTTTGTGCATTTACAATATTCATTGATTTTTGCCATTGAAAAACATCATGTTATTCATATACCAGAAATGTTTGAAGCTACTGACTGAATGAAAAGAGCTGGCATCTCACTCTCTTTGAATCTTCTTTATCATGCTAAGAGGAGCAGGAAAAAGCAAAAAATTTCAGAATTGCACCTTGCAATGTGGAGATATTACTGTTTGTGCATTTACAATATTCATTGATTTTTGCCATTGAAAAACGTCCAGAAATGTTTGAAGCTACTGACTGAATGAAAGGAGCTGGCATCTCACTCTCTTTGAATCTTATTTATCATGCTAAGAGGAGCAGGAAAAAGCAAAAAATTTCAGAATTGCACCTTGCAATGCGGAGAAATTACTGTTTGTGCATTTACAATATTCATTGATTTTTGCCATTGAAAAACATCATGTTATTCATATACCAGAAATGTTTGAAGCTACTGACTGAATGAAAAGAGCTGGCATCTCACTCTCTTTGAATCTTCTTTATCATGCTAAGAGGAGCAGGAAAAAGCAAAAAATTTCAGAATTGCACCTTGCAATGTGGAGATATTACTGTTTGTGCATTTACAATATTCATTGATTTTTGCCATTGAAAAACATCATGTTATTCATATACCAGAAATGTTTGAAGCTACTGACTGAATGAAAAGAGCTGGCATCTCACTCTCTTTGAATCTTCTTTATCATGCTAAGAGGAGCAGGAAAAAGCAAAAAATTTCAGAATTGCACCTTGCAATGTGGAGATATTACTGTTTGTGCATTTACAATATTCATTGATTTTTGCCATTGAAAAATGTCCAGAAATGTTTGAAGCTACTGACTGAATGAAAGGAGCTGGCATCTCACTCTCTTTGAATCTTCTTTATCATGCTAGGATTAGCAGGAAAAAGCAAAAAATTTCAGAATTGCACCTTGCAATGCGGAGAAATTACTGTTTGTGCATTTACAATATTCATTGATTTTTGCCATTGAAAAACATCATGTTATTCATATACCAGAAATGTTTGAAGCTACTGACTGAATGAAAAGAGCTGGCATCTCACTCTCTTTGAATCTTCTTTACCATGCTAAGAGGAGCAGGAAAAAGCAAAAAATTTCAGAATTGCACCTTGCAATGTGGAGATATTACTGTTTGTGCATTTACAATATTCATTGATTTTTGCCATTGAAAAACGTCCAGAAATGTTTGAAGCTACTGACTGAATGAAAGGAGCTGGCATCTCACTCTCTTTGAATCTTCTTTATCATGCTAAGAGGAGCAGGAAAAAGCAAAAAAATTTCAGAATTGCACCTTGCAATGCGGAGAAATTACTGTTTGTGCATTTACAATATTCATTGATTTTTGCCATTGAAAAACATCATGTTATTCATATACCAGAAATGTTTGAAGCTACTGACTGAATGAAAAGAGCTGGCATCTCACTCTCTTTGAATCTTCTTTATCATGCTAAGAGGAGCAGGAAAAAGCAAAAAATTTCAGAATTGCACCTTGCAATGTGGAGATATTACTGTTTGTGCATTTACAATATTCATTGATTTATGCCATTGAAAAACGTCCAGAAATGTTTGACGCTACCGACTGAATGAAAGGAGCTGGCATCTCACTCTCTTTGAATCTTCTTTATCATGCTAGGATTAGCAGGAAGAAGCAAAAAATTTCAGAATTGCACCTTGCAATGCGGAGAAATTACTGTTTGTGCATTTACAATATTCATTGATTTTTGCCATTGAAAAACATCATGTTATTCATATACCAGAAATGTTTGAAGCTACTGACTGAATGAAAAGAGCTGACATCTCACTCTCTTTGAATCTTCTTTATCATGCTAAGAGGAGCAGTAAAAAGCAAAAAAATTCAGAATTGCACCTTGCAATGTGGAGATATTACTGTTTGTGCATTTACAATATTCATTGATTTTTGCCATTGAAAAACGTCCAGAAATGTTTGAAGCTACTGACTGAATGAAAGGAGCTGGCATCTCACTCTCTTTGAATCTTCTTTATCATGCTAGGATTAGCAGGAAAAAGCAAAAAATTTCAAAATTGCACCTTGCAATGCGGAGAAATTACTGTTTGTGCATTTACAATATTCATTGATTTTTGCCATTGAAAAACATCATGTTATTCATATACCAGAAATGTTTGAAGCTACTGACTGAATGAAAAGAGCTGGCAGCTCACTCTCTTTGAATCTTCTTTATCATGCTAAGAGGAGCAGTAAAAAGCAAAAAAATTCAGAATTGCACCTTGCAATGTGGAGATATTACTGTTTGTGCATTTACAATATTCATTGATTTTTGCCATTGAAAAACGTCCAGAAATGTTTGAAGCTACTGACTGAATGAAAGGAGCTGGCATCTCACTCTCTTTGAATCTTCTTTATCATGCTAGGATTAGCAGGAAAAAGGAAAAAAATTTCAGAATTGCACCTTGCAATGCGGAGAAATTACTGTTTGTGCATTTACAATATTCATTGATTTTTGAAATTGAAAAACATCATGTTATTCATGTACCAGAAATGTTTGAAGCTACTGACTGAATGAAAAGAGCTGGCATCTCACTCTCTTTGAATCTTCTTTATCATGCTAAGAGGAGCAGGAAAAAGCAAAAAATTTCAGAATTGCACTTTGCAATGTGGAGATATTACTGTTTGTGCATTTACAATATTCATTGATTTTTGCCATTGAAAAACGTCCAGAAATGTTTGAAGCTACTGACTGAATGAAAGGAGCTGGCATCTCACTCTCTTTGAATCTTCTTTATCATGCTAGGATTAGCAGGAAAAAGCAAAAAATTTCAGAATTGCAAGTTGCAATGTGGAGATATTACTGTTTGTTCATTTACAATATTCATTGATTTTTGCCATTGAAAAACATCATGTTATTCATATACCAGAAATGTTTGAAGCTACTGACTGAATGAAAAGAGCTGGCATCTCACTCTCTTTGAATCTTCTTTATCATGCTAACAGGAGCAGGAAAAAGCAAAAAATTTCAGAATTGCACCTTGCAATGTGGAGATATTACTGTTTGTGCATTTACAATATTCATTGATTTTTGCCATTGAAAAACGTCCAGAAATGTTTGAAGCTACTGACTGAATGAAAGGAGCTGGCATCTCACTCTCTTTGAATCTTCTTTATCATGCTAGGATTAGCAGGAAAAAGCAAAAAATTTCAGAATTGCACCTTGCAATGCGGAGAAATTACTGTTTGTGCATTTACAATATTCATTGATTTTTGCCATTGAAAAACATCATGTTATTCATATACCAGAAATGTTTGAAGCTACTGACTGAATGAAAAGAGCTGGCATCTCACTCTCTTTGAATCTTCTTTATCATGCTAAGAGGAGCAGGAAAAAGCAAAAAATTTCAGAATTGCACCTTGCAATGTGGAGATATTACTGTTTGTGCATTTACAATATTCATTGATTTTTGCCATTGAAAAACGTCCAGAAATGTTTGAAGCTACTGACTGAATGAAAGGAGCTGGCATCTCACTCTCTTTGAATCTTCTTTATCATGCTAAGAGGAGCAGGAAAAAGCAAAAAATTTCAGAATTGCACCTTGCAATGCGGAGAAATTACTGTTTGTGCATTTACAATATTCATTGATTTTTGCCATTGAAAAACATCATGTTATTCATGTACCAGAAATGTTTGAAGCTACTGACTGAATGAAAAGAGCTGGCATCTCACTCTCTTTGAATCTTCTTTATCATGCTAAGAGGAGCAGGAAAAAGCAAAAAATTTCAGAATTGCACCTTGCAATGTGGAGATATTACTGTTTGTGCATTTACAATATTCATTGATTTTTGCCATTGAAAAACGTCCAGAAATGTTTGAAGCTACTGACTGAATGAAAGGAGCTGGCATCTCACTCTCTTTGAATCTTCTTTATCATGCTAGGATTAGCAGGAAAAAGCAAAAAATTTCAGAATTGCAAGTTGCAATGTGGAGATATTACTGTTTGTGCATTTACAATATTCATTGATTTTTGCCATTGAAAAACATCATGTTATTCATATACCAGAAATGTTTGAAGCTACTGACTGAATGAAAAGAGCTGGCATCTCACTCTCTTTGAATCTTCTTTATCATGCTAAGAGGAGCAGGAAAAAGCAAAAAATTTCAGAATTGCACCTTGCAATGTGGAGATATTACTGTTTGTGCATTTACAATATTCATTGATTTTTGCCATTGAAAAACGTCCAGAAATGTTTGAAGCTACTGACTGAATGAAAGGAGCTGGCATCTCACTCTCTTTGAATCTTCTTTATCATGCTAAGAGGAGCAGGAAAAAGCAAAAAATTTCAGAATTGCACCTTGCAATGTGGAGATATTACTGTTTGTGCATTTACAATATTCATTGATTTTTGACATTGAAAAACGTCCAGAAATGTTTGAAGCTACTGACTGAATGAAAGGAGCTGGCATCTCACTCTCTTTGAATCTTCTTTATCATGCTAGGATTAGCAGGAAAAAGCAAAAAATTTCAGAATTGCACCTTGCAATGCGGAGAAATTACTGTTTGTGCATTTACAATATTCATTGATTTTTGCCATTGAAAAACATCATGTTATTCATATACCAGAAATGTTTGAAGCTACTGACTGAATGAAAAGAGCTGGCATCTCACTCTCTTTGAATCTTCTTTATCATGCTAAGAGGAGCAGGAAAAAGCAAAAAATTTCAGAATTGCACCTTGCAATGTGGAGATATTACTGTTTGTGCATTTACAATATTCATTGATTTTTGCCATTGAAAAACGTCCAGAAATGTTTGAAGCTACTGACTGAATGAAAGGAGCTGGCATCTCACTCTCTTTGAATCTTCTTTATCATGCTAAGAGGAGCAGGAAAAAGCAAAAAATTTCAGAATTGCACCTTGCAATGCGGAGAAATTACTGTTTGTGCATTTACAATATTCATTGATTTTTGCCATTGAAAAACATCATGTTATTCATATACCAGAAATGTTTGAAGCTACTGACTGAATGAAAAGAGCTGGCATCTCACTCTCTTTGAATCTTCATTATCATGCTAAGAGGAGCAGGAAAAAGCAAAAAATTTCAGAATTGCACCTTGCAATGTGGAGATATTAATGTTTGTGCATTTACAATATTCATTGATTTTTGCCATTGAAAAACGTCCAGAAATGTTTGAAGCTACTGACTGAATGAAAGGAGCTGGCATCTCACTCTCTTTGAATCTTCTTTATCATGCTAGGATTAGCAGGAAAAAGCAAAAAATTTCAGAATTGCACCTTGCAATGCGCAGAAATTACTGTTTGTGCATTTACAATATTCATTGATTTTTGCCATTGAAAAACGTCCAGAAATGTTTGAAGCTACTGACTGAAGGAAAGGAGCTGGCATCTCACTCTCTTTGAATCTTCTTTATCATGCTAGGATTAGCAGGAAAAAGCAAAAAATTTCAGAATTCCACCTTGCAATGCGGAGAAATTACTGTTTGTGCATTTACAATATTCATTGATTTTTGCCATTGAAAAACATCATGTTATTCATGTACCAGAAATGTTTGAAGCTACTGACTGAATGAAAAGAGCTGGCATCTCACTCTCTTTGAATCTTCTTTATCATGCTAAGAGGAGCAGGAAAAAGCAAAAAATTTCAGAATTGCACCTTGCAATGTGGAGATATTACTGTTTGTGCATTTACAATATTCATTGATTTTTGCCATTGAAAAACGTCCAGAAATGTTTGAAGCTACTGACTGAATGAAAGGAGCTGGCATCTCACTCTCTTTGAATCTTCTTTATCATGCTAAGAGGAGCAGGAAAAAGCAAAAAATTTCAGAATTGCACCTTGCAATGCGGAGAAATTACTGTTTGTGCATTTACAATATTCATTGATTTTTGCCATTGAAAAACATCATGTTATTCATATACCAGAAATGTTTGAAGCTACTGACTGAATGAAAAGAGCTGGCATCTCACTCTCTTTGAATCTTCATTATCATGCTAAGAGGAGCAGGAAAAAGCAAAAAATTTCAGAATTGCACCTTGCAATGTGGAGATATTAATGTTTGTGCATTTACAATATTCATTGATTTTTGCCATTGAAAAACGTCCAGAAATGTTTGAAGCTACTGACTGAATGAAAGGAGCTGGCATCTCACTCTCTTTGAATCTTCTTTATCATGCTAGGATTAGCAGGAAAAAGCAAAAAATTTCAGAATTGCACCTTGCAATGCGCAGAAATTACTGTTTGTGCATTTACAATATTCATTGATTTTTGCCATTGAAAAACGTCCAGAAATGTTTGAAGCTACTGACTGAAGGAAAGGAGCTGGCATCTCACTCTCTTTGAATCTTCTTTATCATGCTAGGATTAGCAGGAAAAAGCAAAAAATTTCAGAATTGCACCTTGCAATGCGGAGAAATTACTGTTTGTGCATTTACAATATTCATTGATTTTTGATATTGAAAAACATCATGTTATTCATGTACCAGAAATGTTTGAAGCTACTGACTGAATGAAAAGAGCTGGCATCTCACTCTCTTTGAATCTTCTTTATCATGCTAAGAGGAGCAGGAAAAAGCAAAAAATTTCAGAATTGCACCTTGCAATGTGGAGATATTACTGTTTGTGCATTTACAATATTCATTGATTTTTGACATTGAAAAACGTCCAGAAATGTTTGAAGCTACTGACTGAATGAAAGGAGCTGGCATCTCACTCTCTTTGAATCTTCTTTATCATGCTAAGAGGAGCAGGAAAAAGCAAAAAATTTCAGAATTGCACCTTGCAATGCGGAGAAATTACTGTTTGTGCATTTACAATATTCATTGATTTTTGCCATTGAAAAACATCATGTTATTCATATACCAGAAATGTTTGAAGCTACTGACTGAATGAAAAGAGCTGGCATCTCACTCTCTTTGAATCTTCTTTATCATGCTAAGAGGAGCAGGAAAAAGCAAAAAATTTCAGAATTGCACCTTGCAATGTGGAGATATTACTGTTTGTGCATTTACAATATTCATTGATTTATGCCATTGAAAAACGTCCAGAAATGTTTGAAGCTACCGACTGAATGAAAGGAGCTGGCATCTCACTCTCTTTGAATCTTCTTTATCATGCTAGGATTAGCAGGAAAAAGCAAAAAATTTCAGAATTGCACCTTGCAATGCGGAGAAATTACTGTTTGTGCATTTACAATATTCATTGATTTTTGCCATTGAAAAACATCATGTTATTCATATACCAGAAATGTTTGAAGCTACTGACTGAATGAAAAGAGCTGGCATCTCACTCTCTTTGAATCTTCTTTATCATGCTAAGAGGAGCAGGAAAAAGCAAAAAATTTCAGAATTGCACCTTGCAATGTGGAGATATTACTGTTTGTGCATTTACAATATTCATTGATTTTTGCCATTGAAAAACGTCCAGAAATGTTTGAAGCTACTGACTGAATGAAAGGAGCTGGCATCTCACTCTCTTTGAATCTTCTTTATCATGCTAAGAGGAGCAGGAAAAAGCAAAAAATTTCAGAATTGCACCTTGCAATGCGGAGAAATTACTGTTTGTGCATTTACAATATTCATTGATTTTTGCCATTGAAAAACATCATGTTATTCATGTACCAGAAATGTTTGAAGCTACTGACTGAATGAAAAGAGCTGGCATCTCACTCTCTTTGAATCTTCTTTATCATGCTAAGAGGAGCAGTAAAAAGCAAAAAAATTCAGAATTGCACCTTGCAATGTGGAGATATTACTGTTTGTGCATTTACAATATTCATTGATTTTTGCCATTGAAAAACGTCCAGAAATGTTTGAAGCTACTGACTGAATGAAAGGAGCTGGCATCTCACTCTCTTTGAATCTTCTTTATCATGCTAGGATTAGCAGGAAAAAGCAAAAAATTTCAGAATTGCACCTTGCAATGCGGAGAAATTACTGTTTGTGCATTTACAATATTCATTGATTTTTGCCATTGAAAAACATCATGTTATTCATGTACCAGAAATGTTTGAAGCTACTGACTGAATGAAAAGAGCTGGCATCTCACTCTCTTTGAATCTTCTTTATCATGCTAAGAGGAGCAGGAAAAAGCAAAAAATTTCAGAATTGCACTTTGCAATGTGGAGATATTACTGTTTGTGCATTTACAATATTCATTGATTTTTGCCATTGAAAAACGTCCAGAAATGTTTGAAGCTACTGACTGAATGAAAGGAGCTGGCATCTCACTCTCTTTGAATCTTCTTTATCATGCTAGGATTAGCAGGAAAAAGCAAAAAATTTCAGAATTGCACCTTGCAATGCGGAGAAATTACTGTTTGTGCATTTACAATATTCATTGATTTTTGCCATTGAAAAACATCATGTTATTCATATACCAGAAATGTTTGAAGCTACTGACTGAATGAAAAGAGCTGGCATCTCACTCTCTTTGAATCTTCTTTATCATGCTAAGAGGAGCAGGAAAAAGCAAAAAATTTCAGAATTGCACCTTGCAATGTGGAGATATTACTGTTTGTGCATTTACAATATTCATTGATTTTTGCCATTGAAAAACGTCCAGAAATGTTTGAAGCTACTGACTGAATGAAAGGAGCTGGCATCTCACTCTCTTTGAATCTTCTTTATCATGCTAGGATTAGCAGGAAAAAGCAAAAAATTTCAGAATTGCACCTTGCAATGCGGAGAAATTACTGTTTGTGCATTTACAATATTCATTGATTTTTGCCATTGAAAAACATCATGTTATTCATATACCAGAAATGTTTGAAGCTACTGACTGAATGAAAAGAGCTGGCATCTCACTCTCTTTGAATCTTTTTTATCATGCTAAGAGGAGCAGGAAAAAGCAAAAAAATTCAGAATTGCACCTTGCAATGTGGAGATATTACTGTTTGTGCATTTACAATATTCATTGATTTTTGCCATTGAAAAACGTCCAGAAATGTTTGAAGCTACTGACTGAATGAAAGGAGCTGGCATCTCACTCTCTTTGAATCTTCTTTATCATGCTAAGAGGAGCAGGAAAAAGCAAAAAATTTCAGAATTGCACCTTGCAATGCGGAGAAATTACTGTTTGTGCATTTACAATATTCATTGATTTTTGCCATTGAAAAACATCATGTTATTCATGTACCAGAAATGTTTGAAGCTACTGACTGAATGAAAAGAGCTGGCATCTCACTCTCTTTGAATCTTCTTTATCATGCTAAGAGGAGCAGGAAAAAGCAAAAAATTTCAGAATTGCACCTTGCAATGTGGAGATATTACTGTTTGTGCATTTACAATATTCATTGATTTTTGCCATTGAAAAACGTCCAGAAATGTTTGAAGCTACTGACTGAATGAAAGGAGCTGGCATCTCACTCTCTTTGAATCTTCTTTATCATGCTAGGATTAGCAGGAAAAAGCAAAAAATTTCAGAATTGCAAGTTGCAATGTGGAGATATTACTGTTTGTGCATTTACAATATTCATTGATTTTTGCCATTGAAAAACATCATGTTATTCATATACCAGAAATGTTTGAAGCTACTGACTGAATGAAAAGAGCTGGCATCTCACTCTCTTTGAATCTTCTTTATCATGCTAAGAGGAGCAGGAAAAAGCAAAAAATTTCAGAATTGCACCTTGCAATGTGGAGATATTACTGTTTGTGCATTTACAATATTCATTGATTTTTGCCATTGAAAAACGTCCAGAAATGTTTGAAGCTACTGACTGAATGAAAGGAGCTGGCATCTCACTCTCTTTGAATCTTCTTTATCATGCTAAGAGGAGCAGGAAAAAGCAAAAAATTTCAGAATTGCACCTTGCAATGTGGAGATATTACTGTTTGTGCATTTACAATATTCATTGATTTTTGACATTGAAAAACGTCCAGAAATGTTTGAAGCTACTGACTGAATGAAAGGAGCTGGCATCTCACTCTCTTTGAATCTTCTTTATCATGCTAGGATTAGCAGGAAAAAGCAAAAAATTTCAGAATTGCACCTTGCAATGCGGAGAAATTACTGTTTGTGCATTTACAATATTCATTGATTTTTGCCATTGAAAAACATCATGTTATTCATATACCAGAAATGTTTGAAGCTACTGACTGAATGAAAAGAGCTGGCATCTCACTCTCTTTGAATCTTCTTTATCATGCTAAGAGGAGCAGGAAAAAGCAAAAAATTTCAGAATTGCACCTTGCAATGTGGAGATATTACTGTTTGTGCATTTACAATATTCATTGATTTTTGCCATTGAAAAACGTCCAGAAATGTTTGAAGCTACTGACTGAATGAAAGGAGCTGGCATCTCACTCTCTTTGAATCTTCTTTATCATGCTAAGAGGAGCAGGAAAAAGCAAAAAATTTCAGAATTGCACCTTGCAATGCGGAGAAATTACTGTTTGTGCATTTACAATATTCATTGATTTTTGCCATTGAAAAACATCATGTTATTCATATACCAGAAATGTTTGAAGCTACTGACTGAATGAAAGGAGCTGGCATCTCACTCTCTTTGAATCTTCATTATCATGCTAAGAGGAGCAGGAAAAAGCAAAAAATTTCAGAATTGCACCTTGCAATGTGGAGATATTAATGTTTGTGCATTTACAATATTCATTGATTTTTGCCATTGAAAAACGTCCAGAAATGTTTGAAGCTACTGACTGAATGAAAGGAGCTGGCATCTCACTCTCTTTGAATCTTCTTTATCATGCTAGGATTAGCAGGAAAAAGCAAAAAATTTCAGAATTGCACCTTGCAATGCGCAGAAATTACTGTTTGTGCATTTACAATATTCATTGATTTTTGCCATTGAAAAACGTCCAGAAATGTTTGAAGCTACTGACTGAAGGAAAGGAGCTGGCATCTCACTCTCTTTGAATCTTCTTTATCATGCTAGGATTAGCAGGAAAAAGCAAAAAATTTCAGAATTGCACCTTGCAATGCGGAGAAATTACTGTTTGTGCATTTACAATATTCATTGATTTTTGCCATTGAAAAACATCATGTTATTCATGTACCAGAAATGTTTGAAGCTACTGACTGAATGAAAAGAGCTGGCATCTCACTCTCTTTGAATCTTCTTTATCATGCTAAGAGGAGCAGGAAAAAGCAAAAAATTTCAGAATTGCACCTTGCAATGTGGAGATATTACTGTTTGTGCATTTACAATATTCATTGATTTTTGCCATTGAAAAACGTCCAGAAATGTTTGAAGCTACTGACTGAATGAAAGGAGCTGGCATCTCACTCTCTTTGAATCTTCTTTATCATGCTAAGAGGAGCAGGAAAAAGCAAAAAATTTCAGAATTGCACCTTGCAATGCGGAGAAATTACTGTTTGTGCATTTACAATATTCATTGATTTTTGCCATTGAAAAACATCATGTTATTCATATACCAGAAATGTTTGAAGCTACTGACTGAATGAAAAGAGCTGGCATCTCACTCTCTTTGAATCTTCATTATCATGCTAAGAGGAGCAGGAAAAAGCAAAAAATTTCAGAATTGCACCTTGCAATGTGGAGATATTAATGTTTGTGCATTTACAATATTCATTGATTTTTGCCATTGAAAAACGTCCAGAAATGTTTGAAGCTACTGACTGAATGAAAGGAGCTGGCATCTCACTCTCTTTGAATCTTCTTTATCATGCTAGGATTAGCAGGAAAAAGCAAAAAATTTCAGAATTGCACCTTGCAATGCGCAGAAATTACTGTTTGTGCATTTACAATATTCATTGATTTTTGCCATTGAAAAACGTCCAGAAATGTTTGAAGCTACTGACTGAAGGAAAGGAGCTGGCATCTCACTCTCTTTGAATCTTCTTTATCATGCTAGGATTAGCAGGAAAAAGCAAAAAATTTCAGAATTGCACCTTGCAATGCGGAGAAATTACTGTTTGTGCATTTACAATATTCATTGATTTTTGCCATTGAAAAACATCATGTTATTCATGTACCAGAAATGTTTGAAGCTACTGACTGAATGAAAAGAGCTGGCATCTCACTCTCTTTGAATCTTCTTTATCATGCTAAGAGGAGCAGGAAAAAGCAAAAAATTTCAGAATTGCACCTTGCAATGTGGAGATATTACTGTTTGTGCATTTACAATATTCATTGATTTTTGCCATTGAAAAACGTCCAGAAATGTTTGAAGCTACTGACTGAATGAAAGGAGCTGGCATCTCACTCTCTTTGAATCTTCTTTATCATGCTAAGAGGAGCAGGAAAAAGCAAAAAATTTCAGAATTGCACCTTGCAATGCGGAGAAATTACTGTTTGTGCATTTACAATATTCATTGATTTTTGCCATTGAAAAACATCATGTTATTCATATACCAGAAATGTTTGAAGCTACTGACTGAATGAAAAGAGCTGGCATCTCACTCTCTTTGAATCTTCTTTATCATGCTAAGAGGAGCAGGAAAAAGCAAAAAATTTCAGAATTGCACCTTGCAATGTGGAGATATTACTGTTTGTGCATTTACAATATTCATTGATTTATGCCATTGAAAAACGTCCAGAAATGTTTGAAGCTACCGACTGAATGAAAGGAGCTGGCAACTCACTCTCTTTGAATCTTCTTTATCATGCTAGGATTAGCAGGAAAAAGCAAAAAATTTCAGAATTGCACCTTGCAATGCGGAGAAATTACTGTTTGTGCATTTACAATATTCATTGATTTTTGCCATTGAAAAACATCATGTTATTCATATACCAGAAATGTTTGAAGCTACTGACTGAATGAAAAGAGCTGGCATCTCACTCTCTTTGAATCTTCTTTATCATGCTAAGAGGAGCAGTAAAAAGCAAAAAAATTCAGAATTGCACCTTGCAATGTGGAGATATTACTGTTTGTGCATTTACAATATTCATTGATTTTTGCCATTGAAAAACGTCCAGAAATGTTTGAAGCTACTGACTGAATGAAAGGAGCTGGCATCTCACTCTCTTTGAATCTTCTTTATCATGCTAGGATTAGCAGGAAAAAGCAAAAAATTTCAAAATTGCACCTTGCAATGCGGAGAAATTACTGTTTGTGCATTTACAATATTCATTGATTTTTGCCATTGAAAAACATCATGTTATTCATATACCAGAAATGTTTGAAGCTACTGACTGAATGAAAAGAGCTGGCATCTCACTCTCTTTGAATCTTCTTTATCATGCTAAGAGGAGCAGTAAAAAGCAAAAAAATTCAGAATTGCACCTTGCAATGTGGAGATATTACTGTTTGTGCATTTACAATATTCATTGATTTTTGCCATTGAAAAACGTCCAGAAATGTTTGAAGCTACTGACTGAATGAAAGGAGCTGGCATCTCACTCTCTTTGAATCTTCTTTATCATGCTAGGATTAGCAGGAAAAAGCAAAAAATTTCAGAATTGCACCTTGCAATGCGGAGAAATTACTGTTTGTGCATTTACAATATTCATTGATTTTTGCCATTGAAAAACATCATGTTATTCATGTACCAGAAATGTTTGAAGCTACTGACTGAATGAAAAGAGCTGGCATCTCACTCTCTTTGAATCTTCTTTATCATGCTAAGAGGAGCAGGAAAAAGCAAAAAATTTCAGAATTGCACCTTGCAATGTGGAGATATTACTGTTTGTGCATTTACAATATTCATTGATTTATGCCATTGAAAAACGTCCAGAAATGTTTGAAGCTACCGACTGAATGAAAGGAGCTGGCATCTCACTCTCTTTGAATCTTCTTTATCATGCTAGGATTAGCAGGAAAAAGCAAAAAATTTCAGAATTGCACCTTGCAATGCGGAGAAATTACTGTTTGTGCATTTACAATATTCATTGATTTTTGCCATTGAAAAACATCATGTTATTCATATACCAGAAATGTTTGAAGCTACTGACTGAATGAAAAGAGCTGGCATCTCACTCTCTTTGAATCTTCTTTATCATGCTAAGAGGAGCAGTAAAAAGCAAAAAAATTCAGAATTGCACCTTGCAATGTGGAGATATTACTGTTTGTGCATTTACAATATTCATTGATTTTTGCCATTGAAAAACGTCCAGAAATGTTTGAAGCTACTGACTGAATGAAAGGAGCTGGCATCTCACTCTCTTTGAATCTTCTTTATCATGCTAGGATTAGCAGGAAAAAGCAAAAAATTTCAAAATTGCACCTTGCAATGCCGAGAAATTACTGTTTGTGCATTTACAATATTCATTGATTTTTGCCATTGAAAAACATCATGTTATTCATATACCAGAAATGTTTGAAGCTACTGACTGAATGAAAAGAGCTGGCATCTCACTCTCTTTGAATCTTCTTTATCATGCTAAGAGGAGCAGTAAAAAGCAAAAAAATTCAGAATTGCACCTTGCAATGTGGAGATATTACTGTTTGTGCATTTACAATATTCATTGATTTTTGCCATTGAAAAACGTCCAGAAATGTTTGAAGCTACTGACTGAATGAAAGGAGCTGGCATCTCACTCTCTTTGAATCTTCTTTATCATGCTAGGATTAGCAGGAAAAAGCAAAAAATTTCAGAATTGCACCTTGCAATGCGGAGAAATTACTGTTTGTGCATTTACAATATTCATTGATTTTTGCCATTGAAAAACATCATGTTATTCATGTACCAGAAATGTTTGAAGCTACTGACTGAATGAAAAGAGCTGGCATCTCACTCTCTTTGAATCTTCTTTATCATGCTAAGAGGAGCAGGAAAAAGCAAAAAATTTCAGAATTGCACCTTGCAATGCGGAGAAATTACTGTTTGTGCATTTACAATATTCATTGATTTTTGCCATTGAAAAACATCATGTTATTCATATACCAGAAATGTTTGAAGCTACTGACTGAATGAAAAGAGCTGGCATCTCACTCTCTTTGAATCTTCTTTATCATGCTAAGAGGAGCAGGAAAAAGCAAAAAATTTCAGAATTGCACCTTGCAATGTGGAGATATTACTGTTTGTGCATTTACAATATTCATTGATTTTTGCCATTGAAAAACGTCCAGAAATGTTTGAAGCTACTGACTGAATGAAAGGAGCTGGCATCTCACTCTCTTTGAATCTTCTTTATCATGCTAAGAGGAGCAGGAAAAAGCAAAAAATTTCAGAATTGCACCTTGCAATGCGGAGAAATTACTGTTTGTGCATTTACAATATTCATTGATTTTTGCCATTGAAAAACATCATGTTATTCATGTACCAGAAATGTTTGAAGCTACTGACTGAATGAAAAGAGCTGGCATCTCACTCTCTTTGAATCTTCTTTATCATGCTAAGAGGAGCAGGAAAAAGCAAAAAATTTCAGAATTGCACCTTGCAATGTGGAGATATTACTGTTTGTGCATTTACAATATTCATTGATTTTTGCCATTGAAAAACGTCCAGAAATGTTTGAAGCTACTGACTGAATGAAAGGAGCTGGCATCTCACTCTCTTTGAATCTTCTTTATCATGCTAGGATTAGCAGGAAAAAGCAAAAAATTTCAGAATTGCAAGTTGCAATGTGGAGATATTACTGTTTGTGCATTTACAATTTTCATTGATTTTTGCCATTGAAAAACATCATGTTATTCATATACCAGAAATGTTTGAAGCTACTGACTGAATGAAAAGAGCTGGCATCTCACTCTCTTTGAATCTTCTTTATCATGCTAAGAGGAGCAGGAAAAAGCAAAAAATTTCAGAATTGCACCTTGCAATGTGGAGATATTACTGTTTGTGCATTTACAATATTCATTGATTTTTGCCATTGAAAAACGTCCAGAAATGTTTGAAGCTACTGACTGAATGAAAGGAGCTGGCATCTCACTCTCTTTGAATCTTCTTTATCATGCTAAGAGGAGCAGGAAAAAGCAAAAAATTTCAGAATTGCACCTTGCAATGTGGATATATTACTGTTTGTGCATTTACAATATTCATTGATTTTTGCCATTGAAAAACGTCCAGAAATGTTTGAAGCTACTGACTGAATGAAAGGAGCTGGCATCTCACTCTCTTTGAATCTTCTTTATCATGCTAGGATTAGCAGGAAAAAGCAAAAAATTTCAGAATTGCACCTTGCAATGCGGAGAAATTACTGTTTGTGCATTTACAATATTCATTGATTTTTGCCATTGAAAAACATCATGTTATTCATATACCAGAAATGTTTGAAGCTACTGACTGAATGAAAAGAGCTGGCATCTCACTCTCTTTGAATCTTCTTTATCATGCTAAGAGGAGCAGGAAAAAGCAAAAAATTTCAGAATTGCACCTTGCAATGTGGAGATATTACTGTTTGTGCATTTACAATATTCATTGATTTTTGCCATTGAAAAACGTCCAGAAATGTTTGAAGCTACTGACTGAATGAAAGGAGCTGGCATCTCACTCTCTTTGAATCTTCTTTATCATGCTAAGAGGAGCAGGAAAAAGCAAAAAATTTCAGAATTGCACCTTGCAATGCGGAGAAATTACTGTTTGTGCATTTACAATATTCATTGATTTTTGCCATTGAAAAACATCATGTTATTCATATACCAGAAATGTTTGAAGCTACTGACTGAATGAAAAGAGCTGGCATCTCAATCTCTTTGAATCTTCATTATCATGCTAAGAGGAGCAGGAAAAAGCAAAACATTTCAGAATTGCACCTTGCAATGTGGAGATATTAATGTTTGTGCATTTACAATATTCATTGATTTTTGCCATTGAAAAACGTCCAGAAATGTTTGAAGCTACTGACTGAATGAAAGGAGCTGGCATCTCACTCTCTTTGAATCTTCTTTATCATGCTAGGATTAGCAGGAAAAAGCAAAAAATTTCAGAATTGCACCTTGCAATGCGCAGAAATTACTGTTTGTGCATTTACAATATTCATTGATTTTTGCCATTGAAAAACGTCCAGAAATGTTTGAAGCTACTGACTGAAGGAAAGGAGCTGGCATCTCACTCTCTTTGAATCTTCTTTATCATGCTAGGATTAGCAGGAAAAACCAAAAAATTTCAGAATTGCACCTTGCAATGCGGAGAAATTACTGTTTGTGCATTTACAATATTCATTGATTTTTGCCATTGAAAAACATCATGTTATTCATGTACCAGAAATGTTTGAAGCTACTGACTGAATGAAAAGAGCTGGCATCTCACTCTCTTTGAATCTTCTTTATCATGCTAAGAGGAGCAGGAAAAAGCAAAAAATTTCAGACTTGCACCTTGCAATGCGGAGATATTACTGTTTTTGCATTTACAATATTCATTGATTTTTGCCATTGAAAAACATCCAGAAATGTTTGAAGCTACTGACTGAATGAAAGGAGCTGGCATCTCACTCTCTTTGAATCTTCTTTATCATGCTAGGATTAGCAGGAAAAAGCAAAAAATTTCAGAATTGCACCTTGCAATGTGGAGATATTACTGTTTGTGCATTTACAATATTCATTGATTTTTGCCATTGAAAAACATCATGTTATTAATATACCAGAAATGTTTGAAGCTACTGACTGAATGAAAAGAGCTGGCATCTCACTCTCTTTGAATCTTCTTTATCATGCTAAGAGGAGCAGGAAAAAGCAAAAAATTTCAGACTTGCACCTTGCAATGCGGAGATATTACTGTTTGTGCATTTACAATATTCATTGATTTTTGCCATTGAAAAACATCCAGAAATGTTTGAAGCTACTGACTGAATGAAAGGAGCTGGCATCTCACTCTCTTTGAATCTTCTTTATCATGCTAGGATTAGCAGGAAAAAGCAAAAAATTTCAGAATTGCACCTTGCAATGAGGAGAAATTACTGTTTGTGCATTTACAATATTCATTGATTTTTGCCATTGAAAAACATCATGTTATTCATATACCAGAAATGTTTGAAGCTACTGACTGAATGAAAAGAGCTGGCATCTCACTCTCTTTGAATCTTCTTTATCATGCTAAGAGGAGCAGGAAAAAGCAAAAAATTTCAGAATTGCACCTTGCAATGTGGAGATATTACTGTTTGTGCATTTACAATATTCATTGATTTTTGCCATTGAAAAACGTCCAGAAATGTTTGAAGCTACTGACTGAATGAAAGGAGCTGTCATCTCACTCTCTTTGAATCTTCTTTATCATGCTAGGATTAGCAGGAAAAAGCAAAAAATTTCAGAATTGCACCTTGCAATGCGGAGAAATTACTGTTTGTGCATTTACAATATTCATTGATTTTTGCCATTGAAAAACATCATGTTATTCATATACCAGAAATGTTTGAAGCTACTGACTGAATAAAAAGAGCTGGCATCTCACTCTCTTTGAATCTTCTTTATCATGCTAAGAGGAGCAGGAAAAAGCAAAAAATTTCAGAATTGCACCTTGCAATGTGGAGATATTACTGTTTGTGCATTTACAATATTCATTGATTTTTGCCATTGAAAAACGTCCAGAAATGTTTGAAGCTACTGACTGAATGAAAAGAGCTGGCATCTCACTCTCTTTGAATCTTCTTTATCATGCTAAGAGGAGCAGGAAAAAGCAAAAAATTTCAGAATTGCACCTTGCAATGCGGAGAAATTACTGTTTGTGCATTTACAATATTCATTGATTTTTGCCATTGAAAAACGTCCAGAAATGTTTGAAGCTACTGACTGAATGAAAGGAGCTGGCATCTCACTCTCTTTGAATCTTCTTTATCATGCTAGGATTAGCAGGAAAAAGCAAAAAATTTCAGAATTGCAAGTTGCAATGTGGAGATATTACTGTTTGTGCATTTACAATTTTCATTGATTTTTGCCATTGAAAAACATCATGTTATTCATATACCAGAAATGTTTGAAGCTACTGACTGAATGAAAAGAGCTGGCATCTCACTCTCTTTGAATCTTCTTTATCATGCTAAGAGGAGCAGGAAAAAGCAAAAAATTTCAGAATTGCACCTTGCAATGTGGAGATATTACTGTTTGTGCATTTACAATATTCATTGATTTTTGCCATTGAAAAACGTCCAGAAATGTTTGAAGCTACTGACTGAATGAAAGGAGCTGGCATCTCACTCTCTTTGAATCTTCTTTATCATGCTAAGAGGAGCAGGAAAAAGCAAAAAATTTCAGAATTGCACCTTGCAATGTGGATATATTACTGTTTGTGCATTTACAATATTCATTGATTTTTGCCATTGAAAAACGTCCAGAAATGTTTGAAGCTACTGACTGAATGAAAGGAGCTGGCATCTCACTCTCTTTGAATCTTCTTTATCATGCTAGGATTAGCAGGAAAAAGCAAAAAATTTCAGAATTGCACCTTGCAATGCGGAGAAATTACTGTTTGTGCATTTACAATATTCATTGATTTTTGCCATTGAAAAACATCATGTTATTCATATACCAGAAATGTTTGAAGCTACTGACTGAATGAAAAGAGCTGGCATCTCACTCTCTTTGAATCTTCTTTATCATGCTAAGAGGAGCAGGAAAAAGCAAAAAATTTCAGAATTGCACCTTGCAATGTGGAGATATTACTGTTTGTGCATTTACAATATTCATTGATTTTTGCCATTGAAAAACGTCCAGAAATGTTTGAAGCTACTGACTGAATGAAAGGAGCTGGCATCTCACTCTCTTTGAATCTTCTTTATCATGCTAAGAGGAGCAGGAAAAAGCAAAAAATTTCAGAATTGCACCTTGCAATGCGGAGAAATTACTGTTTGTGCATTTACAATATTCATTGATTTTTGCCATTGAAAAACATCATGTTATTCATATACCAGAAATGTTTGAAGCTACTGACTGAATGAAAAGAGCTGGCATCTCAATCTCTTTGAATCTTCATTATCATGCTAAGAGGAGCAGGAAAAAGCAAAACATTTCAGAATTGCACCTTGCAATGTGGAGATATTAATGTTTGTGCATTTACAATATTCATTGATTTTTGCCATTGAAAAACGTCCAGAAATGTTTGAAGCTACTGACTGAATGAAAGGAGCTGGCATCTCACTCTCTTTGAATCTTCTTTATCATGCTAGGATTAGCAGGAAAAAGCAAAAAATTTCAGAATTGCACCTTGCAATGCGCAGAAATTACTGTTTGTGCATTTACAATATTCATTGATTTTTGCCATTGAAAAACGTCCAGAAATGTTTGAAGCTACTGACTGAAGGAAAGGAGCTGGCATCTCACTCTCTTTGAATCTTCTTTATCATGCTAGGATTAGCAGGAAAAACCAAAAAATTTCAGAATTGCACCTTGCAATGCGGAGAAATTACTGTTTGTGCATTTACAATATTCATTGATTTTTGCCATTGAAAAACATCATGTTATTCATGTACCAGAAATGTTTGAAGCTACTGACTGAATGAAAAGAGCTGGCATCTCACTCTCTTTGAATCTTCTTTATCATGCTAAGAGGAGCAGGAAAAAGCAAAAAATTTCAGACTTGCACCTTGCAATGCGGAGATATTACTGTTTTTGCATTTACAATATTCATTGATTTTTGCCATTGAAAAACATCCAGAAATGTTTGAAGCTACTGACTGAATGAAAGGAGCTGGCATCTCACTCTCTTTGAATCTTCTTTATCATGCTAGGATTAGCAGGAAAAAGCAAAAAATTTCAGAATTGCACCTTGCAATGTGGAGATATTACTGTTTGTGCATTTACAATATTCATTGATTTTTGCCATTGAAAAACATCATGTTATTAATATACCAGAAATGTTTGAAGCTACTGACTGAATGAAAAGAGCTGGCATCTCACTCTCTTTGAATCTTCTTTATCATGCTAAGAGGAGCAGGAAAAAGCAAAAAATTTCAGACTTGCACCTTGCAATGCGGAGATATTACTGTTTGTGCATTTACAATATTCATTGATTTTTGCCATTGAAAAACATCCAGAAATGTTTGAAGCTACTGACTGAATGAAAGGAGCTGGCATCTCACTCTCTTTGAATCTTCTTTATCATGCTAGGATTAGCAGGAAAAAGCAAAAAATTTCAGAATTGCACCTTGCAATGAGGAGAAATTACTGTTTGTGCATTTACAATATTCATTGATTTTTGCCATTGAAAAACATCATGTTATTCATATACCAGAAATGTTTGAAGCTACTGACTGAATGAAAAGAGCTGGCATCTCACTCTCTTTGAATCTTCTTTATCATGCTAAGAGGAGCAGGAAAAAGCAAAAAATTTCAGAATTGCACCTTGCAATGTGGAGATATTACTGTTTGTGCATTTACAATATTCATTGATTTTTGCCATTGAAAAACGTCCAGAAATGTTTGAAGCTACTGACTGAATGAAAGGAGCTGTCATCTCACTCTCTTTGAATCTTCTTTATCATGCTAGGATTAGCAGGAAAAAGCAAAAAATTTCAGAATTGCACCTTGCAATGCGGAGAAATTACTGTTTGTGCATTTACAATATTCATTGATTTTTGCCATTGAAAAACATCATGTTATTCATATACCAGAAATGTTTGAAGCTACTGACTGAATAAAAAGAGCTGGCATCTCACTCTCTTTGAATCTTCTTTATCATGCTAAGAGGAGCAGGAAAAAGCAAAAAATTTCAGAATTGCACCTTGCAATGTGGAGATATTACTGTTTGTGCATTTACAATATTCATTGATTTTTGCCATTGAAAAACGTCCAGAAATGTTTGAAGCTACTGACTGAATGAAAAGAGCTGGCATCTCACTCTCTTTGAATCTTCTTTATCATGCTAAGAGGAGCAGGAAAAAGCAAAAAATTTCAGAATTGCACCTTGCAATGCGGAGAAATTACTGTTTGTGCATTTACAATATTCATTGATTTTTGCCATTGAAAAACATCATGTTATTCATATACCAGAAATGTTTGAAGCTACTGACTGAATGAAAAGAGCTGGCATCTCACTCTCTTTGAATCTTCTTTATCATGCTAAGAGGAGAAGGAAAAAGCAAAAAATTTCAGAATTGCACCTTGCAATGTGGAGATATTACTGTTTGTGCATTTACAATATTCATTGATTTTTGCCATTGAAAAACATCCAGAAATGTTTGAAGCTACTGACTGAATGAAAGGAGCTGGCATCTCACTCTCTTTGAATCTTCTTTATCATGCTAGGATTAGCAGGAAAAAGCAAAAAATTTCAGAATTGCACCTTGCAATGCGGAGAAATTACTGTTTGTGCATTTACAATATTCATTGATTTTTGCCATTGAAAAACATCATGTTATTCATATACCAGAAATGTTTGAAGCTACTGACTGAATGAAAAGAGCTGGCATCTCACTCTCTTTGAATCTTCTTTATCATGCTAAGAGGAGCAGGAAAAAGCAAAAAATTTCAGAATTGCACCTTGCAATGTGGAGATATTACTGTTTGTGCATTTACAATATTCATTGATTTTTGCCATTGAAAAACGTCCAGAAATGTTTGAAGCTACTGACTGAATGAAAGGAGCTGTCATCTCACTCTCTTTGAATCTTCTTTATCATGCTAGGATTAGCAGGAAAAAGCAAAAAATTTCAGAATTGCACCTTGCAATGCGGAGAAATTACTGTTTGTGCATTTACAATATTCATTGATTTTTGCCATTGAAAAACATCATGTTATTCATATACCAGAAATGTTTGAAGCTACTGACTGAATAAAAAGAGCTGGCATCTCACTCTCTTTGAATCTTCTTTATCATGCTAAGAGGAGCAGGAAAAAGAAAAAAATTTCAGAATTGCACCTTGCAATGTGGAGATATTACTGTTTGTGCATTTACAATATTCATTGATTTTTGCCATTGAAAAACGTCCAGAAATGTTTGAAGCTACTGACTGAATGAAAAGAGCTGGCATCTCACTCTCTTTGAATCTTCTTTATCATGCTAAGAGGAGCAGGAAAAAGCAAAAAATTTCAGAATTGCACCTTGCAATGCGGAGAAATTACTGTTTGTGCATTTACAATATTCATTGATTTTTGCCATTGAAAAACATCATGTTATTCATATACCAGAAATGTTTGAAGCTACTGACTGAATGAAAAGAGCTGGCATCTCACTCTCTTTGAATCTTCTTTATCATGCTAAGAGGAGCAGGAAAAAGCAAAAAATTTCAGAATTGCACCTTGCAATGTGGAGATATTACTGTTTGTGCATTTACAATATTCATTGATTTTTGCCATTGAAAAACGTCCAGAAATGTTTGAAGCTACTGACTGAATGAAAGGAGCTGGCATCTCACTCTCTTTGAATCTTCTTTATCAAGCTAGGATTAGCAGGAAAAAGCAAAAAATTTCAGAATTGCACCTTGCAATGCGGAGAAATTACTGTTTGTGCATTTACAATATTCATTGATTTTTGCCATTGAAAAACGTCCAGAAATGTTTGAAGCTACTGACGGAATGAAAGGAGCTGGCATCTCACTCTCTTTGAATCTTCTTTATCATGCTAGGATTAGCAGGAAAAAGCAAAAAATTTCAGAATTGCACCTTGCAATGCGGAGAAATTACTGTTTGTGCATTTACAATATTCATTGATTTTTGCCATTGAAAAACATCATGTTATTCATGTACCAGAAATGTTTGAAGCTACTGACTGAATGAAAAGAGCTGGCATCTCACTCTCTTTGAATCTTCTTTATCATGCTAAGAGGAGCAGGAAAAAGCAAAAAATTTCAGAATTGCACCTTGCAATGTGGAGATATTACTGTTTGTGCATTTACAATATTCATTGATTTTTGCCATTGAAAAACGTCCAGAAATGTTTGAAGCTACTGACTGAATGAAAGGAGCTGGCATCTCACTCTCTTTGAATCTTCTTTATCATGCTAGGATTAGCAGGAAAAAGCAAAAAATTTCAGAATTGCACCTTGCAATGTGGAGATATTACTGTTTGCGCATTTACAATATTCATTGATTTTTGCCATTGAAAAACATCATGTTATTCATATACCAGAAATGTTTGAAGCTACTGACTGAATGAAAAGAGCTGGCATCTCACTCTCTTTGAATCTTCTTTATCATGCTAAGAGGAGCAGGAAAAAGCAAAAAATTTCAAAATTGCACCTTGCAATGTGGAGATATTACTGTTTGTGCATTTACAATATTCATTGATTTTTGCCATTGAAAAACGTCCAGAAATGTTTGAAGCTACTGACTGAATGAAAGGAGCTGGCATCTCACTCTCTTTGAATCTTCTTTATCATGCTAGGATTAGCAGGAAAAAGCAAAAAATTTCAGAATTGCACCTTGCAATGCGGAGAAATTACTGTTTGTGCATTTACAATATTCATTGATTTTTGCCATTGAAAAACATCATGTTATTCAATTACCAGAAATGTTTGAAGCTACTGACTGAATGAAAAGAGCTGGCATCTCACTATCTTTGAATCTTCTTTATCATGCTAAGAGGAGCAGGAAAAAGCAAAAAATTTCAGAATTGCACCTTGCAATGTGGAGATATTACTGTTTGTGCATTTACAATATTCATTGATTTTTGCCATTGAAAAACGTCCAGAAATGTTTGAAGCTACTGACTGAATGAAAAGAGCTGGCATCTCACTCTCTTTGAATCTTCTTTATCATGCTAAGAGGAGCAGGAAAAAGCAAAAAATTTCAGAATTGCACCTTGCAATGCGGAGAAATTACTGTTTGTGCATTTACAATATTCATTGATTTTTGCCATTGAAAAACATCATGTTATTCATATACCAGAAATGTTTGAAGCTACTGACTGAATGAAAAGAGCTGGCATCTCACTCTCTTTGAATCTTCTTTATCATGCTAAGAGGAGAAGGAAAAAGCAAAAAATTTCAGAATTGCACCTTGCAATGTGGAGATATTACTGTTTGTGCATTTACAATATTCATTGATTTTTGCCATTGAAAAACGTCCAGAAATGTTTGAAGCTACTGACTGAATGAAAAGAGCTGGCATCTCACTCTCTTTGAATCTTCTTTATCATGCTAAGAGGAGCAGGAAAAAGCAAAAAATTTCAGAATTGCACCTTGCAATGCGGAGAAATTACTGTTTGTGCATTTACAATATTCATTGATTTTTGCCATTGAAAAACATCATGTTATTCATATACCAGAAATGTTTGAAGCTACTGACTGAATGAAAAGAGCTGGCATCTCACTCTCTTTGAATCTTCTTTATCATGCTAAGAGGAGCAGGAAAAAGCAAAAAATTTCAGAATTGCACCTTGCAATGTGGAGATATTACTGTTTGTGCATTTACAATATTCATTGATTTTTGCCATTGAAAAACGTCCAGAAATGTTTGAAGCTACTGACTGAATGAAAGGAGCTGGCATCTCACTCTCTTTGAATCTTCTTTATCATGCTAGGATTAGCAGGAAAAAGCAAAAAATTTCAGAATTGCACCTTGCAATGCGGAGAAATTACTGTTTGTGCATTTACAATATTCATTGATTTTTGCCATTGAAAAACGTCCAGAAATGTTTGAAGCTACTGACGGAATGAAAGGAGCTGGCATCTCACTCTCTTTGAATCTTCTTTATCATGCTAGGATTAGCAGGAAAAAGCAAAAAATTTCAGAATTGCACCTTGCAATGCGGAGAAATTACTGTTTGTGCATTTACAATATTCATTGATTTTTGCCATTGAAAAACATCATGTTATTCATGTACCAGAAATGTTTGAAGCTACTGACTGAATGAAAAGAGCTGGCATCTCACTCTCTTTGAATCTTCTTTATCATGCTAAGAGGAGCAGGAAAAAGCAAAAAATTTCAGAATTGCACCTTGCAATGTGGAGATATTACTGTTTGTGCATTTACAATATTCATTGATTTTTGCCATTGAAAAACGTCCAGAAATGTTTGAAGCTACTGACTGAATGAAAGGAGCTGGCATCTCACTCTCTTTGAATCTTCTTTATCATGCTAGGATTAGCAGGAAAAAGCAAAAAATTTCAGAATTGCACCTTGCAATGTGGAGATATTACTGTTTGCGCATTTACAATATTCATTGATTTTTGCCATTGAAAAACATCATGTTATTCATATACCAGAAATGTTTGAAGCTACTGACTGAATGAAAAGAGCTGGCATCTCACTCTCTTTGAATCTTCTTTATCATGCTAAGAGGAGCAGGAAAAAGCAAAAAATTTCAAAATTGCACCTTGCAATGTGGAGATATTACTGTTTGTGCATTTACAATATTCATTGATTTTTGCCATTGAAAAACGTCCAGAAATGTTTGAAGCTACTGACTGAATGAAAGGAGCTGGCATCTCACTCTCTTTGAATCTTCTTTATCATGCTAGGATTAGCAGGAAAAAGCAAAAAATTTCAGAATTGCACCTTGCAATGCGGAGAAATTACTGTTTGTGCATTTACAATATTCATTGATTTTTGCCATTGAAAAACATCATGTTATTCAATTACCAGAAATGTTTGAAGCTACTGACTGAATGAAAAGAGCTGGCATCTCACTATCTTTGAATCTTCTTTATCATGCTAAGAGGAGCAGGAAAAAGCAAAAAATTTCAGAATTGCACCTTGCAATGTGGAGATATTAATGTTTGTGCATTTACAATATTCATTGATTTTTGCCATTGAAAAACGTCCAGAAATGTTTGAAGCTACTGACTGAATGAAAGGAGCTGGCATCTCACTCTCTTTGAATCTTCTTTATCATGCTAGTATTAGCAGGAAAAAGCAAAAAATTTCAGAATTGCACCTTGCAATGCGGAGAAATTACTGTTTGTGCATTTACAATATTCATTGATTTTTGCCATTGAAAAACATCATGTTATTAATATACCAGAAATGTTTGAAGCTACTGACTGAATGAAAAGAGCTGGCATCTCACTCTCTTTGAATCTTCTTTATCATGCTAAGAGGAGCAGGAAAAAGCAAAAAATTTCAGACTTGCACCTTGCAATGCGGAGATATTACTGTTTGTGCATTTACAATATTCATTGATTTTTGCCATTGAAAAACGTCCAGAAATGTTTGAAGCTACTGACTGAATGAAAGGAGCTGGCATCTCACTCTCTTTGAATCTTCTTTACCATGCTAGGATTAGCAGGAAAAAGCAAAAAATTTCAGAATTGCACCTTGCAATGCGGAGAAATTACTGTTTGTGCATTTACAATATTCATTGATTTTTGCCATTGAAAAACATCATGTTATTCATATACCAGAAATGTTTGAAGCTACTGACTGAATGAAAAGAGCTGGCATCTCACTCTCTTTGAATCTTCTTTATCATGCTAAGAGGAGCAGGAAAAAGCAAAAAATTTCAGAATTGCACCTTGCAATGTGGAGATATTACTGTTTGTGCATTTACAATATTCATTGATTTTTGCCATTGAAAAACATCCAGAAATGTTTGAAGCTACTGACTGAATGAAAGGAGCTGGCATCTCACGCTCTTTGAATCTTCTTTATCATGCTAGGATTAGCAGGAAAAAGCAAAAAATTTCAGAATTGCACCTTGCAATGCGGAGAAATTACTGTTTGTGCATTTACAATATTCATTGATTTTTGCCATTGAAAAACTTCATGTTATTCATATACCAGAAATGTTTGAAGCTACTGACTGAATGAAAAGAGCTGGCATCTCACTCTCTTTGAATCTTCTTTATCATGCTAAGAGGAGCAGGAAAAAGCAAAAAATTTCAGAATTGCACCTTGCAATGTGGAGATATTACTGTTTGTGCATTTACAATATTCATTGATTTTTGCCATTGAAAAACGTCCAGAAATGTTTGAAGCTACTGACTGAATGAAAGGAGCTGGCATCTCACTCTCTTTGAATCTTCTTTATCATGCTAGGATTAGCAGGAAAAAGCAAAAAATTTCAGAATTGCACCTTGCAATGCGGAGAAATTACTGTTTGTGCATTTACAATATTCATTGATTTTTGCCATTGAAAAACATCATGTTATTCATATACCAGAAATGTTTGAAGCTACTGACTGAATAAAAAGAGCTGGCATCTCACTCTCTTTGAATCTTCTTTATCATGCTAAGAGGAGCAGGAAAAAGCAAAAAATTTCAGAATTGCACCTTGCAATGTGGAGATATTACTGTTTGTGCATTTACAATATTCATTGATTTTTGCCATTGAAAAACGTCCAGAAATGTTTGATGCTACTGACTGAATGAAAAGAGCTGGCATCTCACTCTCTTTGAATCTTCTTTATCATGCTAAGAGGAGCAGGAAAAAGCAAAAAATTTCAGAATTGCACCTTGCAATGCGGAGAAATTACTGTTTGTGCATTTACAATATTCATTGATTTTTGCCATTGAAAAACATCATGTTATTCATATACCAGAAATGTTTGAAGCTACTGACTGAATGAAAAGAGCTGGCATCTCACTCTCTTTGAATCTTCTTTATCATGCTAAGAGGAGCAGGAAAAAGCAAAAAATTTCAGAATTGCACCTTGCAATGTGGAGATATTACTGTTTGTGCATTTACAATATTCATTGATTTTTGCCATTGAAAAACGTCCAGAAATGTTTGAAGCTACTGACTGAATGAAAGGAGCTGGCATCTCACTCTCTTTGAATCTTCTTTATCATGCTAGGATTAGCAGGAAAAAGCAAAAAATTTCAGAATTGCACCTTGCAATGCGGAGAAATTACTGTTTGTGCATTTACAATATTCATTGATTTTTGCCATTGAAAAACGTCCAGAAATGTTTGAAGCTACTGACTGAATGAAAGGAGCTGGCATCTCACTCTCTTTGAATCTTCTTTATCATGCTAGGATTAGCAGGAAAAAGCAAAAAATTTCAGAATTGCACCTTGCAATGCGGAGAAATTACTGTTTGTGCATTTACAATATTCATTGATTTTTGCCATTGAAAACATCATGTTATTCATGTACCAGAAATGTTTGAAGCTACTGACTGAATGAAAAGAGCTGGCATCTCACTCTCTTTGAATCTTCTTTATCATGCTAAGAGGAGCAGGAAAAAGCAAAAAATTTCAGAATTGCACCTTGCAATGTGGAGATATTACTGTTTGTGCATTTACAATATTCATTGATTTTTGCCATTGAAAAACGTCCAGAAATGTTTGAAGCTACTGACTGAATGAAAGGAGCTGGCATCTCACTCTCTTTGAATCTTCTTTATCATGCTAGGATTAGCAGGAAAAAGCAAAAAATTTCAGAATTGCACCTTGCAATGTGGAGATATTACTGTTTGTGCATTTACAATATTCATTGATTTTTGCCATTGAAAAACATCATGTTATTCATATACCAGAAATGTTTGAAGCTACTGACTGAATGAAAAGAGCTGGCATCTCACTCTCTTTGAATCTTCTTTATCATGCTAAGAGGAGCAGGAAAAAGCAAAAAATTTCAAAATTGCACCTTGCAATGTGGAGATATTACTGTTTGTGCATTTACAATATTCATTGATTTTTGCCATTGAAAAACGTCCAGAAATGTTTGAAGCTACTGACTGAATGAAAGGAGCTGGCATCTCACTCTCTTTGAATCTTCTTTATCATGCTAGGATTAGCAGGAAAAAGCAAAAAATTTCAGAATTGCACCTTGCAATGCGGAGAAATTACTGTTTGTGCATTTACAATATTCATTGATTTTTGCCATTGAAAAACATCATGTTATTCATATACCAGAAATGTTTGAAGCTACTGACTGAATGAAAAGAGCTGGCATCTCACTCTCTTTGAATCTTCTTTATCATGCTAAGAGGAGCAGGAAAAAGCAAAAAATTTCAGAATTGCACCTTGCAATGTGGAGATATTAATGTTTGTGCATTTACAATATTCATTGATTTTTGCCATTGAAAAACGTCCAGAAATGTTTGAAGCTACTGACTGAATGAAAGGAGCTGGCATCTCACTCTCTTTGAATCTTCTTTATCATGCTAGTATTAGCAGGAAAAAGCAAAAAATTTCAGAATTGCACCTTGCAATGCGGAGAAATTACTGTTTGTGCATTTACAATATTCATTGATTTTTGCCATTGAAAAACATCATGTTATTCATATACCAGAAATGTTTGAAGCTACTGACTGGATGAAAAGAGCTGGCATCTCACTCTCTTTGAATCTTCTTTATCATGCTCAGAGGAGCAGGAAAAAGCAAAAAATTTCAGAATTGCACCTTGCAATGTGGAGATATTACTGTTTGTGCATTTACAATATTCATTGATTTTTGCCATTGAAAAACGTCCAGAAATGTTTGAAGCTACTGACTGAATGAAAGGAGCTGGCATCTCACTCTCTTTCAATCTTCTTTATCATGCTAGGATTAGCAGGAAAAAGCAAAAAATTTCAGAATTGCACCTTGCAATGTGGAGATATTACTGTTTGTGCATTTACAATATTCATTGATTTTTGCCATTGAAAAACGTCCAGAAATGTTTGAAGCTACTGACTGAATGAAAGGAGCTGGCATCTCACTCTCTTTGAATCTTCTTTATCATGCTAGGATTAGCAGGAAAAAGCAAAAAATTTCAGAATTGCACCTTGCAATGTGGAGATATTACTGTTTCAGCATTTACAATATTCATTGATTTTTGCCATTGAAAAACGTCCAGAAATGTTTAAAGCTAAAGACTGAATGAAAGGAGCTGGCATCTCACTCTCTTTGAATCTTCTTTATCATGCTAGGATTAGCAGGAAAAAGCAAAAAATTTCAGAATTGCACCTTGCAATGCGGAGATATTACTGTTTGTGCATTTACAATATTCATTGATTTTTGCCATTGAAAAACGTCCAGAAATGTTTGAAGCTACTGACTGAATGAAAGGAGCTGGCATCTCACTCTCTTTGAATCTTCTTTATCATGCTAGGATTAGCAGGAAAAAGCAAAAAATTTCAGAATTGCACCTTGCAATGCGGAGAAATTACTGTTTGTGCATTTACAATATTCATTGATTTTTGCCATTGAAAAACATCATGTTATTCATATACCAGAAATGTTTGAAGCTACTGACTGAATGAAAAGAGCTGGCATCTCACTCTCTTTGAATCTTCTTTATCATGCTAAGAGGAGCAGGAAAAAGCAAAAAATTTCAGAATTGCACCTTGCAATGTGGAGATATTACTGTTTCTGCATTTACAATATTCATTGATTTTTGCCATTGAAAAACGTCCAGAAATGTTTGAAGCTACTGACTGAATGAAAGGAGCTGGCATCTCACTCTCTTTGAATCTTCTTTATCATGCTAGGATTAGCAGGAAAAAGCAAAAAATTTCAGAATTGCACCTTGCAATGCGGAGAAATTACTGTTTGTGCATTTACAATATTCATTGATTTTTGCCATTGAAAAACATCATGTTATTCATATACCAGAAATGTTTGAAGCTACTGACTGAATGAAAAGAGCTGGCATCTCACTCTCTTTGAATCTTCTTTATCATGCTAAGAGGAGCAGGAAAAAGCAAAAAATTTCAGAATTGCACCTTGCAATGTGGAGATATTACTGTTTGTGCATTTACAATATTCATTGATTTTTGCCTTTGAAAAACGTCCAGAAATGTTTGAAGCTACTGACTGAATGAAAGGAGCTGGCATTTCACTCTCTTTGAATCTTCCTTATCATGCTAGGATTAGCAGGAAAAAGCAAAAAAATTCAGAATTGCACCTTGCAATGCGGAGAAATTACTGTTTGTGCATTTACAATATTCATTGATTTTTGCCATTGAAAAACATCATGTTATTCATACACCAGAAATGTTTGAAGCTACTGACTGAATGAAAAGAGCTGGCATCTCACTCTCTTTGAATCTTCTTTATCATGCTAAGAGGAGCAGGAAAAAGCAAAAAATTTCAAAATTGCACCTTGCAATGTGGAGATATTAATGTTTGTGCATTTACAATATTCATTGATTTTTGCCATTGAAAAACGTCCAGAAATGTTTGAAGCTACTGACTGAATGAAAGGAGCTGGCATCTCACTCTCTTTGAATCTTCTTTATCATGCTAGTATTAGCAGGAAAAAGCAAAAAATTTCAGAATTGCACCTTGCAATGCGGAGAAATTACTGTTTGTGCATTTACAATATTCATTGATTTTTGCCATTGAAAAACATCATGTTATTCATATACCAGAAATGTTTGAAGCTACTGACTGAATGAAAAGAGATGGCATCTCACTCTCTTTGAAACTTCTTTATCATGCTAAGAGGAGCAGGAAAAAGCAAAAAATTTCAGAATTGCACCTTGCAATGTGGAGATATTACTGTTTGTGCATTTACAATATTCATTGATTTTTGCCATTGAAAAACGTCCAGAAATGTTTGAAGCTACTGACTGAATGAAAGGAGCTGGCATCTCACTCTCTTTCAATCTTCTTTATCATGCTAGGATTAGCAGGAAAAAGCAAGAAATTTCAGAATTGCACCTTGCAATGTGGAGATATTACTGTTTGTGCATTTACAATATTCATTGATTTTTGCCATTGAAAAACGTCCAGAAATGTTTGAAGCTACTGACTGAATGAAAGGAGCTGACATCTCACTCTCTTTGAATCTTCTTTATCATGCTAGGATTAGCAGGAAAAAGCAAAAAATTTCAGAATTGCACCTTGCAATGCGGAGAAATTACTGTTTGTGCATTTACAATATTCATTGATTTTTGCCATTGAAAAACATCATGTTATTCATATACCAGAAATGTTTGAAGCTACTGACTGAATGAAAAGAGCTGGCATCTCACTCTCTTTGAATCTTCTTTATCATGCTAAGAGGAGCAGGAAAAAGCAAAAAATTTCAGAATTGCACCTTGCAATGTGGAGATATTACTGTTTCTGCATTTACAATATTCATTGATTTTTGCCATTGAAAAACGTCCAGAAATGTTTGAAGCTACTGACTGAATGAAAGGAGCTGGCATCTCACTCTCTTTGAATCTTCTTTATCATGCTAGGATTAGCAGGAAAAAGCAAAAAATTTCAGAATTGCACCTTGCAATGCGGAGAAATTACTGTTTGTGCATTTACAATATTCATTGATTTTTGCCATTGAAAAACATCATGTTATTCATATACCAGAAATGTTTGAAGCTACTGACTGAATGAAAAGAGCTGGCATCTCACTCTCTTTGAATCTTCTTTATCATGCTAAGAGGAGCAGGAAAAAGCAAAAAATTTCAGAATTGCACCTTGCAATGTGGAGATATTACTGTTTGTGCATTTACAATATTCATTGATTTTTGCCATTGAAAAACGTCCAGAAATGTTTGAAGCTACTGACTGAATGAAAGGAGCTGGCATTTCACTCTCTTTGAATCTTCCTTATCATGCTAGGATTAGCAGGAAAAAGCAAAAAAATTCAGAATTGCACCTTGCAATGCGGAGAAATTACTGTTTGTGCATTTACAATATTCATTGATTTTTGCCATTGAAAAACATCATGTTATTCATACACCAGAAATGTTTGAAGCTACTGACTGAATGAAAAGAGCTGGCATCTCACTCTCTTTGAATCTTCTTTATCATGCTAAGAGGAGCAGGAAAAAGCAAAAAATTTCAAAATTGCACCTTGCAATGTGGAGATATTAATGTTTGTGCATTTACAATATTCATTGATTTTTGCCATTGAAAAACGTCCAGAAATGTTTGAAGCTACTGACTGAATGAAAGGAGCTGGCATCTCACTCTCTTTGAATCTTCTTTATCATGCTAGTATTAGCAGGAAAAAGCAAAAAATTTCAGAATTGCACCTTGCAATGCGGAGAAATTACTGTTTGTGCATTTACAATATTCATTGATTTTTGCCATTGAAAAACATCATGTTATTCATATACCAGAAATGTTTGAAGCTACTGACTGAATGAAAAGAGATGGCATCTCACTCTCTTTGAAACTTCTTTATCATGCTAAGAGGAGCAGGAAAAAGCAAAAAATTTCAGAATTGCACCTTGCAATGTGGAGATATTACTGTTTGTGCATTTACAATATTCATTGATTTTTGCCATTGAAAAACGTCCAGAAATGTTTGAAGCTACTGACTGAATGAAAGGAGCTGGCATCTCACTCTCTTTCAATCTTCTTTATCATGCTAGGATTAGCAGGAAAAAGCAAGAAATTTCAGAATTGCACCTTGCAATGTGGAGATATTACTGTTTGTGCATTTACAATATTCATTGATTTTTGCCATTGAAAAACGTCCAGAAATGTTTGAAGCTACTGACTGAATGAAAGGAGCTGGCATCTCACTCTCTTTGAATCTTCTTTATCATGCTAGGATTAGCAGGAAAAAGCAAAAATTTCAGAATTGCACCTTGCAATGTGGAGATATTACTGTTTGAGCATTTACAATATTCATTGATTTTTGCCATTGAAAAACGTCCAGAAATGTTTGAAGCTACTGACTGAATGAAAGGAGGTGGCATCTCACTCTCTTTGAATCTTCTTTATCATGCTAGGATTAGCAGGAAAAAGCAAAAAATTTCAGAATTGCACCTTGCAATGCGGAGATATTACTGTTTGTGCATTTACAATATTCATTGATTTTTGCCATTGAAAAACGTCCAGAAATGTTTGAAGCTACTGACTGAATGAAAGGAGCTGGCATCTCACTCTCTTTGAATCTTCTTTATCATGCTAGGATTAGCAGGAAAAAGCAAAAAATTTCAGAATTGCACCTTGCAATGCGGAGAAATTACTGTTTGTGCATTTACAATATTCATTGATTTTTGCCATTGAAAAACATCATGTTATTCATATACCAGAAATGTTTGAAGCTACTGACTGAATGAAAAGAGCTGGCATCTCACTCTCTTTGAATCTTCTTTATCATGCTAAGAGGAGCAGGAAAAAGCAAAAAATTTCAGAATTGCACCTTGCAATGTGGAGATATTACTGTTTGTGCATTTACAATATTCATTGATTTTTGCCATTGAAAAACGTCCAGAAATGTTTGAAGCTACTGACTGAATGAAAGGAGCTGGCATCTCACTCTCTTTGAATCTTCTTTATCATGCTAAGAGGAGCAGGAAAAAGCAAAAAATTTCAGAATTGCACCTTGCAATGCGGAGAAATTACTGTTTGTGCATTTACAATATTCATTGATTTTTGCCATTGAAAAACATCATGTTATTCATATACCAGAAATGTTTGAAGCTACTGACTGAATGAAAAGAGCTGGCATCTCACTCTCTTTGAATCTTCTTTATCATGCTAAGAGGAGCAGGAAAAAGCAAAAAATTTCAGAATTGCACCTTGCAATGTGGAGATATTACTGTTTGTGCATTTACAATATTCATTGATTTTTGCCATTGAAAAACGTCCAGAAATGTTTGAAGCTACTGACTGAATGAAAGGAGCTGGCATCTCACTCTCTTTGAATCTTCCTTATCATGCTAGGATTAGCAGGAAAAAGCAAAAAAATTCAGAATTGCACCTTGCGATGCGGAGAAATTACTGTTTGTGCATTTACAATATTCATTGATTTTTGCCATTGAAAAACATCATGTTATTCATACACCAGAAATGTTTGAAGCTACTGACTGAATGAAAAGAGCTGGCATCTCACTCTCTTTGAATCTTCTTTATCATGCTAAGAGGAGCAGGAAAAAGCAAAAAATTTCAGAATTGCACCTTGCAATGTGGAGATATTACTGTTTGTGCATTTACAATATTCATTGATTTTTGCCATTGAAAAACGTCCAGAAATGTTTGAAGCTACTGACTGAATGAAAGGAGCTGGCATCTCACTCTCTTTGAATCTTCTTTATCATGCTAGGATTAGCAGGAAAAAGCAAAAAATTTCAGAATTGCACCTTGCAATGTGGAGATATTACTGTTTGTGCATTTACAATATTCATTGATTTTTGCCATTGAAAAACGTCCAGAAATGTTTGAAGCTACTGACTGAATGAAAGGAGCTGGCATCTCACTCTCTTTGAATCTTCTTTATCATGCTAGGATTAGCAGGAAAAAGCAAAAAATTTCAGAATTGCACCTTGCAATGTGGAGATATTACTGTTTGTGCATTTACAATATTCATTGATTTTTGCCATTGAAAAATGTCCAGAAATGTTTGAAGCTACTGACTGAATGAAAGGAGCTGGCATCTCACTCTCTTTGAATCTTCTTTATCATGCTAGGATTAGCAGGAAAAAGCAAAAAATTTCAGAATTGCACCTTGCAATGCGGAGAAATTACTGTTTGTGCATTTACAATATTCATTGATTTTTGCCATTGAAAAACATCATGTTATTCATATACCAGAAATGTTTGAAGCTACTGACTGAATGAAAAGAGCTGGCATCTCACTCTCTTTGAATCTTCTTTATCATGCTAAGAGGAGCAGGAAAAAGCAAAAAATTTCAGAATTGCACCTTGCAATGTGGAGATATTACTGTTTGTGCATTTACAATATTCATTGATTTTTGCCATTGAAAAACGTCCAGAAATGTTTGAAGCTACTGACTGAATGAAAGGAGCTGGCATCTTACTCTCTTTGAATCTTCCTTATCATGCTAGGATTAGCAGGAAAAAGCAAAAAAATTCAGAATTGCACCTTGCAATGCGGAGAAATTACTGTTTGTGCATTTACAATATTCATTGATTTTTGCCATTGAAAAACATCATGTTATTCATACACCAGAAATGTTTGAAGCTACTGACTGAATGAAAAGAGCTGGCATCTCACTCTCTTTGAATCTTCTTTATCATGCTAAGAGGAGCAGGAAAAAGCAAAAAATTTCAGAATTGCACCTTGCAATGTGGAGATATTACTGTTTGTGCATTTACAATATTCATTGATTTTTGCCAATTGAAAAACGTCCAGAAATGTTTGAAGCTACTGACTGAATGAAAGGAGCTGGCATCTCACTCTCTTTGAATCTTCTTTATCATGCTAGGATTAGCAGGAAAAAGCAAAAAATTTCAGAATTGCACCTTGCAATGTGGAGATATTACTGTTTGTGCATTTACAATATTCATTGATTTTTGCCATTGAAAAACGTCCAGAAATGTTTGAAGCTACTGACTGAATGAAAGGAGCTGGCATCTCACTCTCTTTGAATCTTCTTTATCATGCTAGGATTAGCAGGAAAAAGCAAAAAATTTCAGAATTGCACCTTGCAATGTGGAGATATTACTGTTTGTGCATTTACAATATTCATTGATTTTTGCCATTGAAAAATGTCCAGAAATGTTTGAAGCTACTGACTGAATGAAAGGAGCTGGCATCTCACTCTCTTTGAATCTTCTTTATCATGCTAGGATTAGCAGGAAAAAGCAAAAAATTTCAGAATTGCACCTTGCAATGCGGAGAAATTACTGTTTGTGCATTTACAATATTCATTGATTTTTGCCATTGAAAAACATCATGTTATTCATATACCAGAAATGTTTGAAGCTACTGACTGAATGAAAAGAGCTGGCATCTCACTCTCTTTGAATCTTCTTTATCATGCTAAGAGGAGCAGGAAAAAGCAAAAAATTTCAGAATTGCACCTTGCAATGTGGAGATATTACTGTTTGTGCATTTACAATATTCATTGATTTTTGCCATTGAAAAACGTCCAGAAATGTTTGAAGCTACTGACTGAATGAAAGGAGCTGGCATCTCACTCTCTTTGAATCTTCTTTATCATGCTAGGATTAGCAGGAAAAAGCAAAAAATTTCAGAATTGCACCTTGCAATGTGGAGATATTACTGTTTGTGCATTTACAATATTCATTGATTTTTGCCATTGAAAAACGTCCAGAAATGTTTGAAGCTACTGACTGAATGAAAGGAGCTGGCATCTCACTCTCTTTGAATCTTCTTTATCATGCTAGGATTAGCAGGAAAAAGCAAAAAATTTCAGAATTGCACCTTGCAATGTGGAGATATTACTGTTTGAGCATTTACAATATTCATTGATTTTTGCCATTGAAAAACGTCCAGAAATGTTTGAAGCTACTGACTGAATGAAAGGAGCTGGCATCTCACTCTCTTTGAATCTTCTTTATCATGCTAGGATTAGCAGGAAAAAGCAAAAAATTTCAGAATTGCACCTTGCAATGCGGAGATATTACTGTTTGTGCATTTACAATATTCATTGATTTTTGCCATTGAAAAACGTCCAGAAATGTTTGAAGCTACTGACTGAATGAAAGGAGCTGGCATCTCACTCTCTTTGAATCTTCTTTATCATGCTAGGATTAGCAGGAAAAAGCAAAAAATTTCAGAATTGCACCTTGCAATGCGGAGAAATTACTGTTTGTGCATTTACAATATTCATTGATTTTTGCCATTGAAAAACATCATGTTATTCATATACCAGAAATGTTTGAAGCTACTGACTGAATGAAAAGAGCTGGCATCTCACTCTCTTTGAATCTTCTTTATCATGCTAAGAGGAGCAGGAAAAAGCAAAAAATTTCAGAATTGCACCTTGCAATGTGGAGATATTACTGTTTGTGCATTTACAATATTCATTGATTTTTGCCATTGAAAAACGTCCAGAAATGTTTGAAGCTACTGACTGAATGAAAGGAGCTGGCATCTCACTCTCTTTGAATCTTCTTTATCATGCTAGGATTAGCAGGAAAAAGCAAAAAATTTCAGAATTGCACCTTGCAATGCGGAGAAATTACTGTTTGTGCATTTACAATATTCATTGATTTTTGCCATTGAAAAACATCACGTTATTCATATACCAGAAATGTTTGAAGCTACTGACTGAATGAAAAGAGCTGGCATCTCACTCTCTTTGAATCTTCTTTATCATGCTAAGAGGAGCAGGAAAAAGCAAAAAATTTCAGAATTGCACCTTGCAATGTGGAGATATTACTGTTTGTGCATTTACAATATTCATTGATTTTTGCCATTGAAAAACGTCCAGAAATGTTTGAAGCTACTGACTGAATGAAAGGAGCTGGCATCTCACTCTCTTTGAATCTTCTTTATCATGCTAGGATTAGCAGGAAAAAGCAAAAAATTTCAGAATTGCACCTTGCAATGCGGAGAAATTACTGTTTGTGCATTTACAATATTCATTGATTTTTGCCATTGAAAAACATCATGTTATTCATATACCAGAAATGTTTGAAGCTACTGACTGAATGAAAAGAGCTGGCATCTCACTCTCTTTGAATCTTCTTTATCATGCTAAGAGGAGCAGGAAAAATCAAAAAATTTCAGAATTGCACCTTGCAATGTGGAGATATTACTGTTTGTGCATTTACAATATTCATTGATTTTTGCCATTGAAAAACGTCCAGAAATGTTTGAAGCTACTGACTGAATGAAAGGAGCTGGCATCTCACTCTCTTTGAATCTTCTTTATCATGCTAAGAGGAGCAGGAAAAAGCAAAAAATTTCAGAATTGCACCTTGCAATGCGGAGAAATTACTGTTTGTGCATTTACAATATTCATTGATTTTTGCCATTGAAAAACATCATGTTATTCATATACCAGAAATGTTTGAAGCTACTGACTGAATGAAAAGAGCTGGCATCTCACTCTCTTTGAATCTTCTTTATCATGCTAAGAGGAGCAGGAAAAAGCAAAAAATTTCAGAATTGCACCTTGCAATGTGGAGATATTACTGTTTGTGCATTTACAATATTCATTGATTTTTGCCATTGAAAAACGTAAAGAAATGTTTGAAGCTACTGACTGAATGAAAGGAGCTGGCATCTCACTCTCTTTGAATCTTCTTTATCATGCTAGGATTAGCAGGAAAAAGCAAAAAATTTCAGAATTGCACCTTGCAATGTGGAGATATTACTGTTTGTGCATTTACAATATTCATTGATTTTTGCCATTGAAAAACGTCCAGAAATGTTTGAAGCTACTGACTGAATGAAAGGAGCTGGCATCTCACTCTCTTTGAATCTTCTTTATCATGCTAGGATTAGCAGGAAAAAGCAAAAAATTTCAGAATTGCACCTTGCAATGTGGAGATATTACTGTTTGAGCATTTACAATATTCATTGATTTTTGCCATTGAAAAACGTCCAGAAATGTTTGAAGCTACTGACTGAATGAAAGGAGCTGGCATCTCACTCTCTTTGAATCTTCTTTATCATGCTAGGATTAGCAGGAAAAAGCAAAAAATTTCAGAATTGCACCTTGCAATACGGAGAAATTACTGTTTGTGCATTTACAATATTCATTGATTTTTGCCATTGAAAAACATCATGTTATTCATATACCAGAAATGTTTGAAGCTACTGACTGAATGAAAAGAGCTGGCATCTCACTCTCTTTGAATCTTCTTTATCATGCTAAGAGGAGCAGGAAAAAGCAAAAAATTTCAGAATTGCACCTTGCAATGTGGAGATATTACTGTTTGTGCATTTACAATATTCATTGATTTTTGCCATTGAAAAACGTCCAGAAATGTTTGAAGCTACTGACTGAATGAAAGGAGCTGGCATCTCACTCTCTTTGAATCTTCTTTATCATGCTAAGAGGAGCAGGAAAAAGCAAAAAATTTCAGAATTGCACCTTGCAATGCGGAGAAATTACTGTTTGTGCATTTACAATATTCATTGATTTTTGCCATTGAAAAACATCATGTTATTCATATACCAGAAATGTTTGAAGCTACTGACTGAATGAAAAGAGCTGGCATCTCACTCTCTTTGAATCTTCTTTATCATGCTAAGAGGAGCAGGAAAAAGCAAAAAATTTCAGAATTGCACCTTGCAATGTGGAGATATTACTGTTTGTGCATTTACAATATTCATTGATTTTTGCCATTGAAAAACGTCCAGAAATGTTTGAAGCTACTGACTGAATGAAAGGAGCTGGCATCTCACTCTCTTTGAATCTTCCTTATCATGCTAGGATTAGCAGGAAAAAGCAAAAAAATTCAGAATTGCACATTGCAATGCGGAGAAATTACTGTTTGTGCATTTACAATATTCATTGATTTTTGCCATTGAAAAACATCATGTTATTCATACACCAGAAATGTTTGAAGCTACTGACTGAATGAAAAGAGCTGGCATCTCACTCTCTTTGAATCTTCTTTATCATGCTAAGAGGAGCAGGAAAAAGCAAAAAATTTCAGAATTGCACCTTGCAATGTGGAGATATTACTGTTTGTGCATTTACAATATTCATTGATTTTTGCCATTGAAAAACGTCCAGAAATGTTTGAAGCTACTGACTGAATGAAAGGAGCTGGCATCTCACTCTCTTTGAATCTTCTTTATCATGCTAGGATTAGCAGGAAAAAGCAAAAAATTTCAGAATTGCACCTTGCAATGTGGAGATATTACTGTTTGTGCATTTACAATATTCATTGATTTTTGCCATTGAAAAACGTCCAGAAATGTTTGAAGCTACTGACTGAATGAAAGGAGCTGGCATCTCACTCTCTTTGAATCTTCTTTATCATGCTAGGATTAGCAGGAAAAAGCAAAAAATTTCAGAATTGCACCTTGCAATGTGGAGATATTACTGTTTGTGCATTTACAATATTCATTGATTTTTGCCATTGAAAAACGTCCAGAAATGTTTGAAGCTACTGACTGAATGAAAGGAGCTGGCATCTCACTCTCTTTGAATCTTCTTTATCATGCTAGGATTAGCAGGAAAAAGCAAAAAATTTCAGAATTGCACCTTGCAATGCGGAGAAATTACTGTTTGTGCATTTACAATATTCATTGATTTTTGCCATTGAAAAACATCATGTTATTCATATACCAGAAATGTTTGAAGCTACTGACTGAATGAAAAGAGCTGGCATCTCACTCTCTTTGAATCTTCTTTATCATGCTAAGAGGAGCAGGAAAAAGCAAAAAATTTCAGAATTGCACCTTGCAATGTGGAGATATTACTGTTTGTGCATTTACAATATTCATTGATTTTTGCCATTGAAAAACGTCCAGAAATGTTTGAAGCTACTGACTGAATGAAAGGAGCTGGCATCTCACTCTCTTTGAATCTTCTTTATCATGCTAAGAGGAGCAGGAAAAAGCAAAAAAATTCAGAATTGCACCTTGCAATGCGGAGAAATTACTGTTTGTGCATTTACAATATTCATTGATTTTTGCCATTGAAAAACATCATGTTATTCATATACCAGAAATGTTTGAAGCTACTGACTGAATGAAAAGAGCTGGCATCTCACTCTCTTTGAATCTTCTTTATCATGCTAAGAGGAGCAGGAAAAAGCAAAAAATTTCAGAATTGCACCTTGCAATGTGGAGATATTACTGTTTGTGCATTTACAATATTCATTGATTTTTGCCATTGAAAAACGTCCAGAAATGTTTGAAGCTACTGACTGAATGAAAGGAGCTGGCATCTCACTCTCTTTGAATCTTCCTTATCATGCTAGGATTAGCAGGAAAAAGCAAAAAAATTCAGAATTGCACCTTGCAATGCGGGGAAATTACTGTTTGTGCATTTACAATATTCATTGATTTTTGCCATTGAAAAACATCATGTTATTCATACACCAGAAATGTTTGAAGCTACTGACAGAATGAAAAGAGCTGGCATCTCACTCTCTTTGAATCTTCTTTATCATGCTAAGAGGAGCAGGAAAAAGCAAAAAATTTCAGAATTGCACCTTGCAATGTGGAGATATTACTGTTTGTGCATTTACAATATTCATTGATTTTTGCCATTGAAAAACGTCCAGAAATGTTTGAAGCTACTGACTGAATGAAAGGAGCTGGCATCTCACTCTCTTTCAATCTTCTTTATCATGCTAGGATTAGCAGGAAAAAGCAAAAAATTTCAGAATTGCACCTTGCAATGTGGAGATATTACTGTTTGTGCATTTACAATATTCATTGATTTTTGCCATTGAAAAACGTCCAGAAATGTTTGAACCTACTGACTGAATGAAAGGAGCTGGCATCTCACTCTCTTTGAATCTTCTTTATCATGCTAGGATTAGCAGGAAAAAGCAGAAAATTTCAGAATTGCACCTTGCAATGTGGAGATATTACTGTTTGAGCATTTACAATATTCATTGATTTTTGCCATTGAAAAACGTCCAGAAATGTTTGAAGCTACTGACTGAATGAAAGGAGCTGGCATCTCACTCTCTTTGAATCTTCTTTATCATGCTAGGATTAGCAGGAAAAAGCAAAAAATTTCAGAATTGCACCTTGCAATGCGGAGATATTACTGTTTGTGCATTTACAATATTCATTGATTTTTGCCATTGAAAAACGTCCAGAAATGTTTGAAGCTACTGACTGAATGAAAGGAGCTGGCATCTCACTCTCTTTGAATCTTCTTTATCATGCTAGGATTAGCAGGAAAAAGCAAAAAATTTCAGAATTGCACCTTGCAATGCGGAGAAATTACTGTTTGTGCATTTACAATATTCATTGATTTTTGCCATTGAAAAACATCATGTTATTCATATACCAGAAATGTTTGAAGCTACTGACTGAATGAAAAGAGCTGGCATCTCACTCTCTTTGAATCTTCTTTATCATGCTAAGAGGAGCAGGAAAAAGCAAAAAATTTCAGAATTGCACCTTGCAATGTGGAGATATTACTGTTTGTGCTTTTACAATATTCATTGATTTATGCCATTGAAAAACGTCCAGAAATGTTTGAAGCTACTGACTGAATGAAAGGAGCTGGCATCTCACTCTCTTTGAATCTTCTTTATCATGCTAGGATTAGCAGGAAAAAGCAAAAAATTTCAGAATTGCACCTTGCAATGCGGAGAAATTACTGTTTGTGCATTTACAATATTCATTGATTTTTGCCATTGAAAAACATCACGTTATTCATATACCAGAAATGTTTGAAGCTACTGACTGAATGAAAATAGCTGGCATCTCACTCTCTTTGAATCTTCATTATCATGCTAAGAGGAGCAGGAAAAAGCAAAAAATTTCAGAATAGCACCTTGCAATGTGGAGATATTACTGTTTGTGCATTTACAATATTCATTGATTTTTGCCATTGAAAAATGTCCAGAAATGTTTGAAGCTACTGACTGAATGAAAGGAGCTGGCATCTCACTCTCTTTGAATCTTCTTTATCATGCTAGGATTAGCAGGAAAAAGCAAAAAATTTCAGAATTGCACCTTGCAATGCGGAGAAATTACTGTTTGTGCATTTACAATATTCATTGATTTTTGCCATTGAAAAACGTCCAGAAATGTTTGAAGCTACTGACTGAATGAAAGGAGCTGGCATCTCACTCTCTTTGAATCTTCCTTATCATGCTAGGATTAGCAGGAAAAAGCAAACAAAATTCAGAATTGCACCTTGCAATGCGGAGAAATTACTGTTTGTGCATTTACAATACTCATTGATTTTTGCCATTGAAAAACATCATGTTATTCATACACCAGAAATGTTTGAAGCTACTGACTGAATGAAAGGAGCTGGCATCTCACTCTCTTTCAATCTTCTTTATCATGCTAGGATTAGCAGGAAAAAGCAAAAAATTTCAGAATTGCACCTTGCAATGTGGAGATATTACTGTTTGTGCATTTACAATATTCATTGATTTTGCCATTGAAAAACGTCCAGAAATGTTTGAAGCTACTGACTGAATGAAAGGAGCTGGCATCTCACTCTCTTTGAATCTTCTTTATCATGCTAGGATTAGCAGGAAAAAGCAGAAAATTTCAGAATTGCACCTTGCAATGTGGAGATATTACTGTTTGAGCATTTACAATATTCATTGATTTTTGCCATTGAAAAACGTCCAGAAATGTTTGAAGCTACTGACTGAATGAAAGGAGCTGGCATCTCACTCTCTTTGAATCTTCTTTATCATGCTAGGATTAGCAGGAAAAAGCAAAAAATTTCAGAATTGCACCTTGCAATGCGGAGATATTACTGTTTGTGCATTTACAATATTCATTGATTTTTGCCATTGAAAAACGTCCAGAAATGTTTGAAGCTACTGACTGAATGAAAGGAGCTGGCATCTCACTCTCTTTGAATCTTCTTTATCATGCTAGGATTAGCAGGAAAAAGCAAAAAATTTCAGAATTGCACCTTGCAATGCGGAGAAATTACTGTTTGTGCATTTACAATATTCATTGATTTTTGCCATTGAAAAACATCATGTTATTCATATACCAGAAATGTTTGAAGCTACTGACTGAATGAAAAGAGCTGGCATCTCACTCTCTTTGAATCTTCTTTATCATGCTAAGAGGAGCAGGAAAAAGCAAAAAATTTCAGAATTGCACCTTGCAATGTGGAGATATTACTGTTTGTGCTTTTACAATATTCATTGATTTATGCCATTGAAAAACGTCCAGAAATGTTTGAAGCTACTGACTGAATGAAAGGAGCTGGCATCTCACTCTCTTTGAATCTTCTTTATCATGCTAGGATTAGCAGGAAAAAGCAAAAAATTTCAGAATTGCACCTTGCAATGCGGAGAAATTACTGTTTGTGCATTTACAATATTCATTGATTTTTGCCATTGAAAAACATCACGTTATTCATATACCAGAAATGTTTGAAGCTACTGACTGAATGAAAATAGCTGGCATCTCACTCTCTTTGAATCTTCATTATCATGCTAAGAGGAGCAGGAAAAAGCAAAAAATTTCAGAATAGCACCTTGCAATGTGGAGATATTACTGTTTGTGCATTTACAATATTCATTGATTTTTGCCATTGAAAAATGTCCAGAAATGTTTGAAGCTACTGACTGAATGAAAGGAGCTGGCATCTCACTCTCTTTGAATCTTCTTTATCATGCTAGGATTAGCAGGAAAAAGCAAAAAATTTCAGAATTGCACCTTGCAATGCGGAGAAATTACTGTTTGTGCATGTACAATATTCATTTATTTTTGCCACTGAAAAACGTCCAGAAATGTTTGAAGCTACTGACTGAATGAAAGGAGCTGGCATCTCACTCTCTTTGAATCTTCCTTATCATGCTAGGATTAGCAGGAAAAAGCAAACAAAATTCAGAATTGCACCTTGCAATGCGGAGAAATTACTGTTTGTGCATTTACAATACTCATTGATTTTTGCCATTGAAAAACATCATGTTATTCATACACCAGAAATGTTTGAAGCTACTGACTGAATGAAAAGAGCTGGCATCTCACTCTCTTTGAATCTTCTTTATCATGCTAAGAGGAGCAGGAAAAAGCAAAAAATGTCAGAATTGCACCTTGCAATGTGGAGATATTACTGTTTGTGCATTTACAATATTCATTGATTTTTGCCATTGAAAAACGTCCAGAAATGTTTGAAGCTACTGACTGAATGAAAGGAGCTGGCATTTCACTCTCTTTGAATCTTCTTTATCATGCTAGGATAAGCAGGAAAAAGCAAAAAATTTCAGAATTGCACCTTGCAATGTGGAGATATTACTGTTTGTGCATTTACAATATTCATTGATTTTTGCCATTGAAAAACGTCCAGAAATGTTTGAAGCTACTGACTGAATGAAAGGAGCTGGCATCTCACTCTCTTTGAATCTTCTTTATCATGCTAGGATTAGCAGGAAAAAGCAAAAAATTTCAGAATTGCACCTTGCAATGTGGAGATATTACTGTTTGTGCATTTACTATATTCATTGATTTTTGCCATTGATAAACGTCCAGAAATGTTTGAAGCTACTGACTGAATGAAAGGAGCTGGCATCTCACTCTCTTTGAATCTTCTTTATCATGCTAGGATTAGCAGGAAAAAGCAAAAAATTTCAGAATTGCACCTTGCAATGCGGAGAAATTACTGTTTGTGCATTTACAATATTCATTGATTTTTGCCATTGAAAAACATCATGTTATTCATATACCAGAAATGTTTGAAGCTACTGACTGAATGAAAAGAGCTGGCATCTCACTCTCTTTGAATCTTCTTTATCATGCTAAGAGGAGCAGGAAAAAGCAAAAAATTTCAGAATTGCACCTTGCAATGTGGAGATATTACTGTTTGTGCATTTACAATATTCATTGATTTTTGCCATTGAAAAACGTCCAGAAATGTTTGAAGCTACTGACTGAATGAAAGGAGCTGGCATCTCACACTCTTTGAATCTTCATTATCATGCTAGGATTAGCAGGAAAAAGCAAAAAATTTCAGAATTGCACCTTGCAATGCGGAGAAATTACTGTTTGTGCATTTACAATATTCATTGATTTTTGCCATTGAAAAACATCATGTTATTCATATACCAGAAATGTTTGAAGCTACTGACTGAATGAAAAGAGCTGGCATCTCACTCTCTTTGAATCTTCTTTATCATGCTAAGAGGAGCAGGAAAAAGCAAAAAATTTCAGAATTGCACCTTGCAATGCGGAGAAATTACTGTTTGTGCATTTACAATATTCATTGATTTTTGCCATTGAAAAACGTCCAGAAATGTTTGAAGCTACTGACTGAATGAAAGGAGCTGGCATCTCACTCTCTTTGAATCTTCCTTATCATGCTAGGATTAGCAGGAAAAAGCAAACAAAATTCAGAATTGCACCTTGCAATGCGGAGAAATTACTGTTTGTGCATTTACAATACTCATTGATTTTTGCCATTGAAAAACATCATGTTATTCATACACCAGAAATGTTTGAAGCTACTGACTGAAAGAAAAGAGCTGGCATCTCACTCTCTTTGAATCTTCTTTATCATGCTAAGAGGAGCAGGAAAAAGCAAAACATTTCAGAATTGCACCTTGCAATGTGGAGATATTACTGTTTGTGCATTTACAATATTCATTGATTTTTGCCATTGAAAAACGTCCAGAAATGTTTGAAGCTACTGACTGAATGAAAGGAGCTGGCATTTCACTCTCTTTGAATCTTCTTTATCATGCTAGGATAAGCAGGAAACAGCAAAAAATTTCAGAATTGCACCTTGCAATGTGGAGATATTACTGTTTGTGCATTTACAATATTCATTGATTTTTGCCATTGAAAAACGTCCAGAAATGTTTGAAGCTACTGACTGAATGAAAGGAGCTGGCATCTCACTCTCTTTGAATCTTCTTTATCATGCTAGGATTAGCAGGAAAAAGCAAAAAATTTCAGAATTGCACCTTGCAATGTGGAGATATTACTGTTTGTGCATTTACTATATTCATTGATTTTTGCCATTGATAAACGTCCAGAAATGTTTGAAGCTACTGACTGAATGAAAGGAGCTGGCATCTCACTCTCTTTGAATCTTCTTTATCATGCTAGGATTAGCAGGAAAAAGCAAAAAATTTCAGAATTGCACCTTGCAATACGGAGAAATTACTGTTTGTGCATTTACAATATTCATTGATTTTTGCCATTGAAAAACATCATGTTATTCATATACCAGAAATGTTTGAAGCTACTGACTGAATGAAAAGAGCTGGCATCTCACTCTCTTTGAATCTTCTTTATCATGCTAAGAGGAGCAGGAAAAAGCAAAAAATTTCAGAATTGCACCTTGCAATGTGGAGATATTACTGTTTGTGCATTTACAATATTCATTGATTTTTGCCATTGAAAAACGTCCAGAAATGTTTGAAGCTACTGACTGAATGAAAGGAGCTGGCATCTCACTCTCTTTGAATCTTCATTATCATGCTAGGATTAGCAGGAAAAAGCAAAAAATTTCAGAATTGCACCTTGCAATGCGGAGAAATTACTGTTTGTGCATTTACAATATTCATTGATTTTTGCCATTGAAAAACATCATGTTATTCATATACCAGAAATGTTTGAAGCTACTGACTGAATGAAAAGAGCTGGCATCTCACTCTCTTTGAATATTCTTTATCATGCTAAGAGGAGCAGGAAAAAGCAAAAAACTTCAGAATTGCACCTTGCAATGTGGAGATATTACTGTTTGTGCATTTACAATATTCATTGATTTTTGCCATTGAAAAACGTCCAGAAATGTTTGAAGCTACTGACTGAATGAAAGGAGCTGGCATCTCACTCTCTTTGAATCTTCTTTATCATGCTAAGAGGAGCAGGAAAAAGCAAAAAATTTCAGAATTGCACCTTGCAATGTGGAGATATTACTGTTTGTGCATTTACAATATTCATTGATTTTTGCCATTGAAAAACGTCCAGAAATGTTTGAAGCTACTGACTGAATGAAAGGAGCTGGCATCTCACTCTCTTTGAATCTTCTTTATCATGCTAGGATTAGCAGGAAAAAGCAAAAAATTTCAGAATTGCACCTTGCAATGTGGAGATATTACTGTTTGTGCATTTACAATATTCATTGATTTTTGCCATTGAAAAACGTCCAGAAATGTTTGAAGCTACTGACTGAATGAAAGGAGCTGGCATCTCACTCTCTTTGAATCTTCTTTATCATGCTAGGATTAGCAGGAAAAGCAAAAAATTTCAGAATTGCACCTTGCAATGTGGAGATATTACTGTTTGTGCATTTACAATATTCATTGATTTTTCCATTGAAAAACGTCCAGAAATGTTTGAAGCTACTGACTGAATGAAAGGAGCTGGCATCTCACTCTCTTTGAATCTTCTTTATCATGCTAGGATTAGCAGGAAAAAGCAAAAAATTTCAGAATTGCACCTTGCAATGCGGAGAAATTACTGTTTGTGCATTTACAATATTCATTGATTTTTGCCATTGAAAAACATCATGTTATTCATATACCAGAAATGTTTGAAGCTACTGACTGAATGAAAAGAGCTGGCATCTCACTCTCTTTGAATCTTCTTTATCATGCTAAGAGGAGCAGGAAAAAGCAAAAAATTTCAGAATTGCACCTTGCAATGTGGAGATATTACTGTTTGTGCATTTACAATATTCATTGATTTTTGCCATTGAAAAACGTCCAGAAATGTTTGAAGCTACTGACTGAATGAAAGGAGCTGGCATCTCACTCTCTTTGAATCTTCTTTATCATGCTAGGATTAGCAGGAAAAAGCAAAAAATTTCAGATTTGCACCTTGCAATGTGGAGATATTACTGTTTGTGCATTTACAATATTCATTGATTTTTGCCATTGAAAAACATCATGTTATTCATATAATAGAAATGTTTGAAGCTACTGACTGAATGAAAAGAGTTGGCATCTCACTCTCTTTGAATCTTCTTTACCATGCTAAGAGGAGCAGGAAAAAGCAAAAAATTTCAGAATTGCACCTTGCAATGTGGAGATATTACTGTTTGTGCATTTACAATATTCATTGATTTTTGCCATTGAAAAACGTCCAGAAATGTTTGAAGCTACTGACTGAATGAAAGGAGCTGGCATCTCACTCTCTTTGAATCTTCTTTATCATGCTAGGATTAGCAGGAAAAAGCAAAAAATTTCAGAATTGCACCTTGCAATGCGGAGAAATTACTGTTTGTGCATTTACAATATTCATTGATTTTTGCCATTGAAAAACATCATGTTATTCATATACCAGAAATGTTTGAAGCTACTGACTGAATGAAAAGAGCTGGCATCTCACTCTCTTTGAATCTTCTTTATCATGCTAAGAGGAGCAGGAAAAAGCAAAAAATTTCAGAATTGCACCTTGCAATGTGGAGATATTACTGTTTGTGCATTTACAATATTCATTGATTTTTGCCATTGAAAAACGTCCAGAAATGTTTGAAGCTACTGACTGAATGAAAGGAGCTGGCATCTCACTCTCTTTGAATCTTCTTTATCATGCTAAGAGGAGCAGGAAAAAGCAAAAAATTCAGAATTGCACCTTGCAATGCGGAGAAATTACTGTTTGTGCGTTTACAATATTCATTGATTTTTGCCATTGAAAAACATCATGTTATTCATATACCAGAAATGTTTGAAGCTACTGACTGAATGAAAAGAGCTGGCATCTCACTCTCTTTGAATCTTCTTTATCATGCTCAGAGGAGCAGGAAAAAGCAAAAAATTTCAGAATTGCACCTTGCAATGTGGAGATATTACTGTTTGTGCATTTACAATATTCATTGATTTTTGCCATTGAAAAACGTCCAGAAATGTTTGAAGCTACTGACTGAATGAAAGGAGCTGGCATCTCACTCTCTTTGAATCTTCTTTATCATGCTAGGATTAGCAGGAAAAAGCAAAAAATTTCAGAATTGCACCTTGCAATGTGGAGATATTACTGTTTGTGCATTTACAATATTCATTGATTTTTGCCATTGAAAAACGTCCAGAAATGTTTGAAGCTACTGACTGAATGAAAGGAGCTGGCATCTCACTCTCTTTGAATCTTCTTTATCATGCTAGGATTAGCAGGAAAAAGCAAAAAATTTCAGAATTGCACCTTGCAATGTGGAGATATTACTGTTTGTGCATTTACAATATTCATTGATTTTTGCCATTGAAAAACGTCCAGAAATGTTTGAAGCTACTGACTGAATGAAAGGAGCTGGCATCTCACTCTCTTTGAATCTTCTTTATCATGCTAGGATTAGCAGGAAAAAGCAAAAAATTTCAGAATTGCACCTTGCAATGCGGAGAAATTACTGTTTGTGCATTTACAATATTCATTGATTTTTGCCATTGAAAAACATCATGTTATTCATATACCAGAAATGTTTGAAGCTACTGACTGAATGAAAAGAGCTGGCATCTCACTCTCTTTGAATCTTCTTTATCATGCTAAGAGGAGCAGGAAAAAGCAAAAAATTTCAGAATTGCACCTTGCAATGTGGAGATATTACTGTTTGTGCATTTACAATATTCATTGATTTTTGCCATTGAAAAACGTCCAGAAATGTTTGAAGCTACTGACTGAATGAAAGGAGCTGGCATCTCACTCTCTTTGAATCTTCTTTATCATGCTAGGATTAGCAGGAAAAAGCAAAAAATTTCAGAATTGCACCTTGCAATGTGGAGATATTACTGTTTGTGCATTTACAATATTCATTGATTTTTGCCATTGAAAAACATCATGTTATTCATATACCAGAAATGTTTGAAGCTACTGACTGAATGAAAAGAGCTGGCATCTCACTCTCTTTGAATCTTTTTACCATGCTAAGAGGAGCAGGAAAAAGCAAAAAATTTCAGAATTGCACCTTGCAATGTGGAGATATTACTGTTTGTGCATTTACAATATTCATTGATTTTTGCCATTGAAAAACGTCCAGAAATGTTTGAAGCTACTGACTGAATGAAAGGAGCTGGCATCTCACTCTCTTTGAATCTTCTTTATCATGCTAGGATTAGCAGGAAAAAGCAAAAAATTTCAGAATTGCACCTTGCAATGCGGAGAAATTACTGTTTGTGCATTTACAATATTCATTGATTTTTGCCATTGAAAAACATCATGTTATTCATATACCAGAAATGTTTGAAGCTACTGACTGAATGAAAAGAGCTGGCATCTCACTCTCTTTGAATCTTCTTTATCATGCTAAGAGGAGCAGGAAAAAGCATAAAATTTCAGAATTGCACCTTGCAATGTGGAGATATTACTGTTTGTGCATTTACAATATTCATTGATTTTTGCCATTGAAAAACGTCCAGAAATGTTTGAAGCTACTGACTGAATGAAAGGAGCTGGCATCTCACTCTCTTTGAATCTTCTTTATCATGCTAAGAGGAGCAGGAAAAAGCAAAAAATTTCAGAATTGCACCTTGCAATGCGGAGAAATTACTGTTTGTGCATTTACAATATTCATTGATTTTTGCCATTGAAAAACATCATGTTATTCATATACCAGAAATGTTTGAAGCTACTGACTGAATGAAAAGAGCTGGCATCTCACTCTCTTTGAATCTTCTTTATCATGCTAAGAGGAGCAGGAAAAAGCAAAACATTTCAGAATTGCACCTTGCAATGTGGAGATATTACTGTTTGTGCATTTACAATATTCATTGATTTTTGCCATTGAAAAACGTCCAGAAATGTTTGAAGCTACTGACTGAATGAAAGGAGCTGGCATCTCACTCTCTTTGAATCTTCTTTATCATGCTAGGATTAGCAGGAAAAAGCAAAAAATTTCAGAATTGCACCTTGCAATGTGGAGATATTACTGTTTGTGCATTTACAATATTCATTGATTTTTGCCATTGAAAAACGTCCAGAAATGTTTGAAGCTACTGACTGAATGAAAGGAGCTGGCATCTCACTCTCTTTGAATCTTCTTTATCATGCTAGGATTAGCAGGAAAAAGCAAAAAATTTCAGAATTGCACCTTGCAATGTGGAGATATTACTGTTTGTGCACTTACAATATTCATTGATTTTTGCCATTGAAAAACGTCCAGAAATGTTTGAAGCTACTGACTGAATGAAAGGAGCTGGCATCTCACTCTCTTTGAATCTTCTTTATCATGCTAGGATTAGCAGGAAAAAGCAAAAAATTTCAGAATTGCACCTTGCAATGTGGAGATATTACTGTTTGTGCATTTACAATATTCATTGATTTTTGCCATTGAAAAACATCATGTTATTCATATACCAGAAATGTTTGAAGCTACTGACTGAATGAAAAGAGCTGGCATCTCACTCTCTTTGAATCTTCTTTACCATGCTAAGAGGAGCAGGAAAAAGCAAAAAATTTCAGAATTGCACCTTGCAATGTGGAGATATTACTGTTTGTGCATTTACAATATTCATTGATGTTTGCCATTGAAAAACGTCCAGAAATGTTTGAAGCTACTGACTGAATGAAAGGAGCTGGCATCTCACTCTCTTTGAATCTTCTTTATCATGCTAAGAGGAGCAGGAAAAAGCAAAAAATTTCAGAATTGCACCTTGCAATGCGGAGAAATTACTGTTTGTGCATTTACAATATTCATTGATTTTTGCCATTGAAAAACATCATGTTATTCATATACCAGAAATGTTTGAAGCTACTGACTGAATGAAAAGAGCTGGCATCTCACTCTCTTTGAATCTTCTTTATCATGCTAAGAGGAGCAGGAAAAAGCAAAAAATTTCAGAATTGCACCTTGCAATGTGGAGATATTACTGTTTGTGCATTTACAATATTCATTGATTTTTGCCATTGAAAAACGTCCAGAAATGTTTGAAGCTACTGACTGAATGAAAGGAGCTGGCATCTCACTCTCTTTGAATCTTCTTTATCATGCTAGGATTAGCAGGAAAAAGCAAAAAATTTCAGAATTGCACCTTGCAATGTGGAGATATTACTGTTTGTGCATTTACAATATTCATTGATTTTTGCCATTGAAAAACGTCCAGAAATGTTTGAAGCTACTGACTGAATGAAAGGAGCTGGCATCTCACTCTCTTTGAATCTTCTTTATCATGCTAGGATTAGCAGGAAAAAGCAAAAAATTTCAGAATTGCACCTTGCAATGTGGAGATATTACTGTTTGTGCATTTACAATATTCATTGATTTTTGCCATTGAAAAACGTCCAGAAATGTTTGAAGCTACTGACTGAATGAAAGGAGCTGGCATCTCACTCTCTTTGAATCTTCTTTATCATGCTAGGATTAGCAGGAAAAAGCAAAAAATTTCAGAATTGCACCTTGCAATGCGGAGAAATTACTGTTTGTGCATTTACACTATTCATTGATTTTTGCCATTGAAAAACATCATGTTATTCATATACCAGAAATGTTTGAAGCTACTGACTGAATGAAAAGAGCTGGCATCTCACTCTCTTTGAATCTTCTTTATCATGCTAAGAGGAGCAGGAAAAAGCAAAAAATTTCAGAATTGCACCTTGCAATGTGGAGATATTACTGTTTGTGCATTTACAATATTCATTGATTTTTGCCATTGAAAAACGTCCAGAAATGTTTGAAGCTACTGACTGAATGAAAGGAGCTGGCATCTCACTCTCTTTGAATCTTCTTTATCATGCTAGGATTAGCAGGAAAAAGCAAAAAATTTCAGAATTGCACCTTGCAATGTGGAGATATTACTGTTTGTGCATTTACAATATTCATTGATTTTTGCCATTGAAAAACATCATGTTATTCATATACCAGAAATGTTTGAAGCTACTGACTGAATGAAAAGAGCTGGCATCTCACTCTCTTTGAATCTTCTTTACCATGCTAAGAGGAGCAGGAAAAAGCAAAAAATTTCAGAATTGCACCTTGCAATGTGGAGATATTACTGTTTGTGCATTTACAATATTCATTGATTTTTGCCATTGAAAAACGTCCAGAAATGTTTGAAGCTACTGACTGAATGAAAGGAGCTGGCATCTCACTCTCTTTGAATCTTCTTTATCATGCTAAGAGGAGCAGGAAAAAGCAAAAAATTTCAGAATTGCACCTTGCAATGTGGAGAAATTACTGTTTGTGCATTTACAATATTCATTGATTTTTGCCATTGAAAAACATCATGTTATTCATATACCAGAAATGTTTGAAGCTACTGACTGAATGAAAAGAGCTGGCATCTCACTCTCTTTGAATCTTCTTTATCATGCTAAGAGGAGCAGGAAAAAGCAAAAAATTTCAGAATTGCACCTTGCAATGTGGAGATATTACTGTTTGTGCATTTACAATATTCATTGATTTTTGCCATTGAAAAAGTCCAGAAATGTTTGAAGCTACTGACTGAATGAAAGGAGCTGGCATCTCACTCTCTTTGAATCTTCCTTATCATGCTAGGATTAGCAGGAAAAAGCAAAAAAATTCAGAATTGCACCTTGCAATGCGGAGAAATTACTGTTTGTGCATTTACAATATTCATTGATTTTTGCCATTGAAAAACATCATGTTATTCATACACCAGAAATGTTTGAAGCTACTGACTGAATGAAAAGAGCTGGCATCTCACTCTCTTTGAATCTTCTTTATCATGCTAAGAGGAGCAGGAAAAAGCAAAAAATTTCAGAATTGCACCTTGCAATGTGGAGATATTACTGTTTGTGCATTTACAATATTCATTGATTTTTGCCATTGAAAAACATCCAGAAATGTTTGAAGCTACTGACTGAATGAAAGGAGCTGGCATCTCACTCTCTTTGAATCTTCTTTATCATGCTAGGATTAGCAGGAAAAAGCAAAAAATTTCAGAATTGCACCTTGCAATGTGGAGATATTACTGTTTGTGCATTTACAATATTCATTGATTTTTGCCATTGAAAAACGTCCAGAAATGTTTGAAGCTACTGACTGAATGAAAGGAGCTGGCATCTCACTCTCTTTGAATCTTCTTTATCATGCTAGGATTAGCAGGAAAAAGCAAAAAATTTCAGAATTGCACCTTGCAATGTGGAGATATTACTGTTTGTGCATTTACAATATTCATTGATTTTTGCCATTGAAAAACGTCCAGAAATGTTTGAAGCTACTGACTGAATGAAAGGAGCTGGCATCTCACTCTCTTAGAATCTTCTTTATGATGCTAGGATTAGCAGGAAAAAGCAAAAAATTTCAGAATTGCACCTTGCAATGCGGAGAAATTACTGTTTGTGCATTTACAATATTCATTGATTTTTGCCATTGAAAAACATCATGTTATTCATATACCAGAAATGTTTGAAGCTACTGACTGAATGAAAAGAGCTGGCATCTCACTCTCTTTGAATCTTCTTTATCATGCTAAGAGGAGCAGGAAAAAGCAAAAAATTTCAGAATTGCACCTTGCAATGTGGAGATATTACTGTTTGTGCATTTACAATATTCATTGATTTTTGCCATTGAAAAACGTCCAGAAATGTTTGAAGCTACTGACTGAATGAAAGGAGCTGGCATCTCACTCTCTTTGAATCTTCTTTATCATGCTAGGATTAGCAGGAAAAAGCAAAAAATTTCAGAATTGCACCTTGCAATGTGGAGATATTACTGTTTGTGCATTTACAATATTCATTGATTTTTGCCATTGAAAAACATCATGTTATTCAAAAACCAGAAATGTTTGAAGCTACTGACTGAATGAAAAGAGCTGGCATCTCACTCTCTTTGAATCTTCTTTACCATGCTAAGAGGAGCAGGAAAAAGCAAAAAATTTCAGAATTGCACCTTGCAATGTGGAGATATTACTGTTTGTGCATTTACAATATTCATTGATTTTTGCCATTGAAAAACGTCCAGAAATGTTTGAAGCTACTGACTGAATGAAAGGAGCTGGCATCTCACTCTCTTTGAATCTTCTTTATCATGCTAGGATTAGCAGGAAAAAGCAAAAAATTTCAGAATTGCACCTTGCAATGCGGAGAAATTACTGTTTGCGCATTTACAATATTCATTGATTTTTGCCATTGAAAAACATCATGTTATTCATATACCAGAAATGTTTGAAGCTACTGACTGAATGAAAAGAGCTGGCATCTCACTCTCTTTGAATCTTCTTTATCATGCTAAGAGGAGCAGGAAAAAGCAAAAAATTTCAGAATTGCACCTTGCAATGTGGAGATATTACTGTTTGTGCATTTACAATATTCATTGATTTTTGCCATTGAAAAACGTCCAGAAATGTTTGAAGCTACTGACTGAATGAAAGGAGCTGGCATCTCACTCTCTTTGAATCTTCTTTATCATGCTAGGATTAGCAGGAAAAAGCAAAAAATTTCAGAATTGCACCTTGCAATGCGGAGATATTACTGTTTGTGCATTTACAATATTCATTGATTTTTGCCATTGAAAAACGTCCAGAAATGTTTGAAGCTACTGACTGAATGAAAGGAGCTGGCATCTCACTCTCTTTGAATCTTCTTTATCATGCTAGGATTAGCAGGAAAAAGCAAAAAATTTCAGAATTGCACCTTGCAATGTGGAGATATTACTGTTTGTGCATTTACAATATTCATTGATTTTTGCCATTGAAAAACGTCCAGAAATGTTTGAAGCTACTGACTGAATGAAAGGAGCTGGCATCTCACTCTCTTTGAATCTTCTTTATCATGCTAAGAGGAGCAGGAAAAAGCAAAAAATTTCAGAATTGCACCTTGCAATGTGGAGAAATTACTGTTTGTGCATTTACAATATTCATTGATTTTTGCCATTGAAAAACATCATGTTATTCATATACCAGAAATGTTTGAAGCTACTGACTGAATGAAAAGAGCTGGCATCTCACTCTCTTTGAATCTTCTTTATCATGCTAAGAGGAGCAGGAAAAAGCAAAAAATTTCAGAATTGCACCTTGCAATGTGGAGATATTACTGTTTGTGCATTTACAATATTCATTGATTTTTGCCATTGAAAAAGTCCAGAAATGTTTGAAGCTACTGACTGAATGAAAGGAGCTGGCATCTCACTCTCTTTGAATCTTCCTTATCATGCTAGGATTAGCAGGAAAAAGCAAAAAAATTCAGAATTGCACCTTGCAATGCGGAGAAATTACTGTTTGTGCATTTACAATATTCATTGATTTTTGCCATTGAAAAACATCATGTTATTCATACACCAGAAATGTTTGAAGCTACTGACTGAATGAAAAGAGCTGGCATCTCACTCTCTTTGAATCTTCTTTATCATGCTAAGAGGAGCAGGAAAAAGCAAAAAATTTCAGAATTGCACCTTGCAATGTGGAGATATTACTGTTTGTGCATTTACAATATTCATTGATTTTTGCCATTGAAAAACATCCAGAAATGTTTGAAGCTACTGACTGAATGAAAGGAGCTGGCATCTCACTCTCTTTGAATCTTCTTTATCATGCTAGGATTAGCAGGAAAAAGCAAAAAATTTCAGAATTGCACCTTGCAATGTGGAGATATTACTGTTTGTGCATTTACAATATTCATTGATTTTTGCCATTGAAAAACGTCCAGAAATGTTTGAAGCTACTGACTGAATGAAAGGAGCTGGCATCTCACTCTCTTTGAATCTTCTTTATCATGCTAGGATTAGCAGGAAAAAGCAAAAAATTTCAGAATTGCACCTTGCAATGTGGAGATATTACTGTTTGTGCATTTACAATATTCATTGATTTTTGCCATTGAAAAACGTCCAGAAATGTTTGAAGCTACTGACTGAATGAAAGGAGCTGGCATCTCACTCTCTTAGAATCTTCTTTATGATGCTAGGATTAGCAGGAAAAAGCAAAAAATTTCAGAATTGCACCTTGCAATGCGGAGAAATTACTGTTTGTGCATTTACAATATTCATTGATTTTTGCCATTGAAAAACATCATGTTATTCATATACCAGAAATGTTTGAAGCTACTGACTGAATGAAAAGAGCTGGCATCTCACTCTCTTTGAATCTTCTTTATCATGCTAAGAGGAGCAGGAAAAAGCAAAAAATTTCAGAATTGCACCTTGCAATGTGGAGATATTACTGTTTGTGCATTTACAATATTCATTGATTTTTGCCATTGAAAAACGTCCAGAAATGTTTGAAGCTACTGACTGAATGAAAGGAGCTGGCATCTCACTCTCTTTGAATCTTCTTTATCATGCTAGGATTAGCAGGAAAAAGCAAAAAATTTCAGAATTGCACCTTGCAATGTGGAGATATTACTGTTTGTGCATTTACAATATTCATTGATTTTTGCCATTGAAAAACATCATGTTATTCAAAAACCAGAAATGTTTGAAGCTACTGACTGAATGAAAAGAGCTGGCATCTCACTCTCTTTGAATCTTCTTTACCATGCTAAGAGGAGCAGGAAAAAGCAAAAAATTTCAGAATTGCACCTTGCAATGTGGAGATATTACTGTTTGTGCATTTACAATATTCATTGATTTTTGCCATTGAAAAACGTCCAGAAATGTTTGAAGCTACTGACTGAATGAAAGGAGCTGGCATCTCACTCTCTTTGAATCTTCTTTATCATGCTAGGATTAGCAGGAAAAAGCAAAAAATTTCAGAATTGCACCTTGCAATGCGGAGAAATTACTGTTTGCGCATTTACAATATTCATTGATTTTTGCCATTGAAAAACATCATGTTATTCATATACCAGAAATGTTTGAAGCTACTGACTGAATGAAAAGAGCTGGCATCTCACTCTCTTTGAATCTTCTTTATCATGCTAAGAGGAGCAGGAAAAAGCAAAAAATTTCAGAATTGCACCTTGCAATGTGGAGATATTACTGTTTGTGCATTTACAATATTCATTGATTTTTGCCATTGAAAAACGTCCAGAAATGTTTGAAGCTACTGACTGAATGAAAGGAGCTGGCATCTCACTCTCTTTGAATCTTCTTTATCATGCTAGGATTAGCAGGAAAAAGCAAAAAATTTCAGAATTGCACCTTGCAATGCGGAGATATTACTGTTTGTGCATTTACAATATTCATTGATTTTTGCCATTGAAAAACGTCCAGAAATGTTTGAAGCTACTGACTGAATGAAAGGAGCTGGCATCTCACTCTCTTTGAATCTTCTTTATCATGCTAGGATTAGCAGGAAAAAGCAAAAAATTTCAGAATTGCACCTTGCAATGTGGAGATATTACTGTTTGTGCATTTACAATATTCATTGATTTTTGCCATTGAAAAACATCATGTTATTCAAAAACCAGAAATGTTTGAAGCTACTGACTGAATGAAAAGAGCTGGCATCTCACTCTCTTTGAATCTTCTTTACCATGCTAAGAGGAGCAGGAAAAAGCAAAAAATTTCAGAATTGCACCTTGCAATGTGGAGAAATTACTGTTTGTGCATTTACAATATTCATTGATTTTTGCCATTGAAAAACGTCCAGAAATGTTTGAAGCTACTGACTGAATGAAAGGAGCTGGCATCTCACTCTCTTTGAATCTTCTTTATCATGCTAGGATTAGCAGGAAAAAGCAAAAAATTTCAGAATTGCACCTTGCAATGCGGAGAAATTACTGTTTGCGCATTTACAATATTCATTGATTTTTGCCATTGAAAAACATCATGTTATTCATATACCAGAAATGTTTGAAGCTACTGACTGAATGAAAAGAGCTGGCATCTCACTCTCTTTGAATCTTCTTTATCATGCTAAGAGGAGCAGGAAAAAGCAAAAAATTTCAGAATTGCACCTTGCAATGTGGAGATATTACTGTTTGTGCATTTACAATATTCATTGATTTTTGCCATTGAAAAACGTCCAGAAATGTTTGAAGCTACTGACTGAATGAAAGGAGCTGGCATCTCACTCTCTTTGAATCTTCTTTATCATGCTAGGATTAGCAGGAAAAAGCAAAAAATTTCAGAATTGCACCTTGCAATGCGGAGATATTACTGTTTGTGCATTTAAAATATTCATTGATTTTTGCCATTGAAAAACGTCCAGAAATGTTTGAAGCTACTGACTGAATGAAAGGAGCTGGCATCTCACTCTCTTTGAATCTTCTTTATCATGCTAGGATTAGCAGGAAAAAGCAAAAAATTTCAGAATTGCACCTTGCAATGCGGAGAAATTACTGTTTGTGCATTTACAATATTCATTGATTTTTGCCATTGAAAAACATCATGTTATTCATATACCAGAAATGTTTGAAGCTACTGACTGAATGAAAAGAGCTGGCATCTCACTCTCTTTGAAACTTCTTTATCATGCTAAGAGGAGCAGGAAAAAGCAAAAAATTTCAGAATTGCACCTTGCAATATGGAGATATTACTGTTTGTGCATTTACAATATTCATTGATTTTTGCCATTGAAAAACGTCCAGAAATGTTTGAAGCTACTGACTGAATGAAAGGAGCTGGCATCTCACTCTCTTTGAATCTTCTTTATCATGCTAGGATTAGCAGGAAAAAGCAAAAAATTTCAGAATTGCACCTTGCAATGTGGAGATATTACTGTTTGTGCATTTACAATATTCATTGATTTTTGCCATTGAAAAACATCATGTTATTCATATACCAGAAATGTTTGAAGCTACTGTCTGAATGAAAAGAGCTGGCATCTCACTCTCTTTGAATCTTCTTTACCATGCTAAGAGGAGCAGGAAAAAGCAAAAAATTTCAGAATTGCACCTTGCAATGTGGAGATATTACTGTTTGTGCATTTACAATATTCATTGATTTTTGCCATTGAAAAAGTCCAGAAATGTTTGAAGCTACTGACTGAATGAAAGGAGCTGGCATCTCACTCTCTTTGAATCTTCCTTATCATGCTAGGATTAGCAGGAAAAAGCAAAAAAATTCAGAATTGCAGCTTGCAATGCGGAGAAATTACTGTTTGTGCATTTACAATATTCATTGATTTTTGCCATTGAAAAACATCATGTTATTCATACACCAGAAATGTTTGAAGCTACTGACTGAATGAAAAGAGCTGGCATCTCACTCTCTTTGAATCTTCTTTATCATGCTAAGAGGAGCAGGAAAAAGCAAAAAATTTCAGAATTGCACCTTGCAATGTGGAGATATTACTGTTTGTGCATTTACAATATTCATTGATTTTTGCCATTGAAAAACGTCCAGAAATGTTTGAAGCTACTGACTGAATGAAAGGAGCTGGCATCTCACTCTCTTTGAATCTTCTTTATCATGCTAGGATTAGCAGGAAAAAGCAAAAAATTTCAGAATTGCACCTTGCAATGTGGAGATATTACTGTTTGTGCATTTACAATATTCATTGATTTTTGCCATTGAAAAACGTCCAGAAATGTTTGAAGCTACTGACTGAATGAAAGGAGCTGGCATCTCACTTTCTTTGAATCTTCTTTATCATGCTAGGATTAGCAGGAAAAAGCAAAAAATTTCAGAATTGCACCTTGCAATGTGGAGATATTACTGTTTGTGCATTTACAATATTCATTGATTTTTGCCATTGAAAAACGTCCAGAAATGTTTGAAGCTACTGACTGAATGAAAGGAGCTGGCATCTCACTCTCTTTGAATCTTCTTTATCATGCTAGGATTAGCAGGAAAAAGCAAAAAATTTCAGAATTGCACCTTGCAATGTGGAGATATTACTGTTTGTGCATTTACAATATTCATTGATTTTTGCCATTGAAAAACGTCCAGAAATGTTTGAAGCTACTGACTGAATGAAAGGAGCTGGCATCTCACTCTCTTTGAATCTTCTTTATGATGCTAGGATTAGCAGGAAAAAGCAAAAAATTTCAGAATTGCACCTTGCAATGCGGAGAAATTACTGTTTGTGCATTTACAATATTCATTGATTTTTGCCATTGAAAAACATCATGTTATTCATATACCAGAAATGTTTGAAGCTACTGACTGAATGAAAAGAGCTGGCATCTCACTCTCTTTGAATCTTCTTTATCATGCTAAGAGGAGCAGGAAAAAGCAAAAAATTTCAGAATTGCACCTTGCAATGTGGAGATATTACTGTTTGTGCATTTACAATATTCATTGATTTTTGCCATTGAAAAACGTCCAGAAATGTTTGAAGCTACTGACTGAATGAAAGGAGCTGGCATCTCACTCTCTTTGAATCTTCTTTATCATGCTAGGATTAGCAGGAAAAAGCAAAAAATTTCAGAATTGCACCTTGCAATGTGGAGATATTACTGTTTGTGCATTTACAATATTCATTGATTTTTGCCATTGAAAAACATCATGTTATTCAAAAACCAGAAATGTTTGAAGCTACTGACTGAATGAAAAGAGCTGGCATCTCACTCTCTTTGAATCTTCTTTACCATGCTAAGAGGAGCAGGAAAAAGCAAAAAATTTCAGAATTGCACCTTGCAATGTGGAGATATTACTGTTTGTGCATTTACAATATTCATTGATTTTTGCCATTGAAAAACGTCCAGAAATGTTTGAAGCTACTGACTGAATGAAAGGAGCTGGCATCTCACTCTCTTTGAATCTTCTTTATCATGCTAGGATTAGCAGGAAAAAGCAAAAAATTTCAGAATTGCACCTTGCAATGCGGAGAAATTACTGTTTGCGCATTTACAATATTCATTGATTTTTGCCATTGAAAAACATCATGTTATTCATATACCAGAAATGTTTGAAGCTACTGACTGAATGAAAAGAGCTGGCATCTCACTCTCTTTGAATCTTCTTTATCATGCTAAGAGGAGCAGGAAAAAGCAAAAAATTTCAGAATTGCACCTTGCAATGTGGAGATATTACTGTTTGTGCATTTACAATATTCATTGATTTTTGCCATTGAAAAACGTCCAGAAATGTTTGAAGCTACTGACTGAATGAAAGGAGCTGGCATCTCACTCTCTTTGAATCTTCTTTATCATGCTAGGATTAGCAGGAAAAAGCAAAAAATTTCAGAATTGCACCTTGCAATGCGGAGATATTACTGTTTGTGCATTTACAATATTCATTGATTTTTGCCATTGAAAAACGTCCAGAAATGTTTGAAGCTACTGACTGAATGAAAGGAGCTGGCATCTCACTCTCTTTGAATCTTCTTTATCATGCTAGGATTAGCAGGAAAAAGCAAAAAATTTCAGAATTGCACCTTGCAATGCGGAGAAATTACTGTTTGTGCATTTACAATATTCATTGATTTTTGCCATTGAAAAACATCATGTTATTCATATACCAGAAATGTTTGAAGCTACTGACTGAATGAAAAGAGCTGGCATCTCACTCTCTTTGAATCTTCTTTATCATGCTAAGAGGAGCAGGAAAAAGCAAAAAATTTCAGAATTGCACCTTGCAATATGGAGATATTACTGTTTGTGCATTTACAATATTCATTGATTTTTGCCATTGAAAAACGTCCAGAAATGTTTGAAGCTACTGACTGAATGAAAGGAGCTGGCATCTCACTCTCTTTGAATCTTCTTTATCATGCTAGGATTAGCAGGAAAAAGCAAAAAATTTCAGAATTGCACCTTGCAATGTGGAGATATTACTGTTTGTGCATTTACAATATTCATTGATTTTTGCCATTGAAAAACATCATGTTATTCATATACCAGAAATGTTTGAAGCTACTGTCTGAATGAAAAGAGCTGGCATCTCACTCTCTTTGAATCTTCTTTACCATGCTAAGAGGAGCAGGAAAAAGCAAAAAATTTCAGAATTGCACCTTGCAATGTGGAGATATTACTGTTTGTGCATTTACAATATTCATTGATTTTTGCCATTGAAAAAGTCCAGAAATGTTTGAAGCTACTGACTGAATGAAAGGAGCTGGCATCTCACTCTCTTTGAATCTTCCTTATCATGCTAGGATTAGCAGGAAAAAGCAAAAAAATTCAGAATTGCAGCTTGCAATGCGGAGAAATTACTGTTTGTGCATTTACAATATTCATTGATTTTTGCCATTGAAAAACATCATGTTATTCATACACCAGAAATGTTTGAAGCTACTGACTGAATGAAAAGAGCTGGCATCTCACTCTCTTTGAATCTTCTTTATCATGCTAAGAGGAGCAGGAAAAAGCAAAAAATTTCAGAATTGCACCTTGCAATGTGGAGATATTACTGTTTGTGCATTTACAATATTCATTGATTTTTGCCATTGAAAAACGTCCAGAAATGTTTGAAGCTACTGACTGAATGAAAGGAGCTGGCATCTCACTCTCTTTGAATCTTCTTTATCATGCTAGGATTAGCAGGAAAAAGCAAAAAATTTCAGAATTGCACCTTGCAATGTGGAGATATTACTGTTTGTGCATTTACAATATTCATTGATTTTTGCCATTGAAAAACGTCCAGAAATGTTTGAAGCTACTGACTGAATGAAAGGAGCTGGCATCTCACTCTCTTTGAATCTTCTTTATCATGCTAGGATTAGCAGGAAAAAGCAAAAAATTTCAGAATTGCACCTTGCAATGTGGAGATATTACTGTTTGTGCATTTACAATATTCATTGATTTTTGCCATTGAAAAACGTCCAGAAATGTTTGAAGCTACTGACTGAATGAAAGGAGCTGGCATCTCACTCTCTTTGAATCTTCTTTATCATGCTAGGATTAGCAGGAAAAAGCAAAAAATTTCAGAATTGCACCTTGCAATGCGGAGAAATTACTGTTTGTGCATTTACAATATTCATTGATTTTTGCCATTGAAAAACATCATGTTATTCATATACCAGAAATGTTTGAAGCTACTGACTGAATGAAAAGAGCTGGCATCTCACTCTCTTTGAATCTTCTTTATCATGCTAAGAGGAGCAGGAAAAAGCAAAAAATTTCAGAATTGCACCTTGCAATGTGGAGATATTACTGTTTGTGCATTTACATTATTCATTGATTTTTGCCATTGAAAAACGTCCAGAAATGTTTGAAGCTACTGACTGAATGAAAGGAGCTGGCATCTCACTCTCTTTGAATCTTCTTTATCATGCTAGGATTAGCAGGAAAAAGCAAAAAATTTCAGAATTGCACCTTGCAATGTGGAGATATTACTGTTTGTGCATTTACAATATTCATTGATTTTTGCCATTGAAAAACATCATGTTATTCAAAAACCAGAAATGTTTGAAGCTACTGACTGAATGAAAAGAGCTGGCATCTCACTCTCTTTGAATCTTCTTTACCATGCTAAGAGGAGCAGGAAAAAGCAAAAAATTTCAGAATTGCACCTTGCAATGTGGAGATATTACTGTTTGTGCATTTACAATATTCATTGATTTTTGCCATAGAAAAACGTCCAGAAATGTTTGAAGCTACTGACTGAATGAAAGGAGCTGGCATCTCACTCTCTTTGAATCTTCTTTATCATGCTAGGATTAGCAGGAAAAAGCAAAAAATTTCAGAATTGCACCTTGCAATGCGGAGAAATTACTGTTTGTGCATTTACAATATTCATTGATTTTTGCCATTGAAAAACATCATGTTATTCATATACCAGAAATGTTTGAAGCTACTGACTGAATGAAAAGAGCTGGCATCTCACTCTCTTTGAATCTTCTTTATCATGCTAAGAGGAGCAGGAAAAAGCAAAAAATTTCAGAATTGCACCTTGCAATGTGGAGATATTACTGTTTGTGCATTTACAATATTCATTGATTTTTGCCATTGAAAAACGTCCAGAAATGTTTGAAGCTACTGACTGAATGAAAGGAGCTGGCATCTCACTCTCTTTGAATCTTCTTTATCATGCTAAGAGGAGCAGGAAAAAGCAAAAAATTCAGAATTGCACCTTGCAATGCGGAGAAATTACTGTTTGTGCATTTACAATATTCATTGATTTTTGCCATTGAAAAACATCATGTTATTCATATACCAGAAATGTTTGAAGCTACTGACTGAATGAAAAGAGCTGGCATCTCACTCTCTTTGAATCTTCTTTATCATGCTAAGAGGAGCAGGAAAAAGCATAAAATTTTAGAATTGCACCTTGCAATGTGGAGATATTACTGTTTGTGCATTTACAATATTCATTGATTTTTGCCATTGAAAAACGTCCAGAAATGTTTGAAGCTACTGACTGAATGAAAGGAGCTGGCATCTCACTCTCTTTGAATCTTCTTTATCATGCTAGGATTAGCAGGAAAAAGCAAAAAATTTCAGAATTGCACCTTGCAATGTGGAGATATTACTGTTTGTGCATTTACAATATTCATTGATTTTTGCCATTGAAAAACGTCCAGAAATGTTTGAAGCTACTGACTGAATGAAAGGAGCTGGCATCTCACTCTCTTTGAATCTTCTTTATCATGCTAGGATTAGCAGGAAAAAGCAAAAAATTTCAGAATTGCACCTTGCAATGTGGAGATATTACTGTTTGTGCATTTACAATATTCATTGATTTTTGCCATTGAAAAACGTCCAGAAATGTTTGAAGCTACTGACTGAATGAAAGGAGCTGGCATCTCACTCTCTTTGAATCTTCTTTATCATGCTAGGATTAGCAGGAAAAAGCAAAAAATTTCAGAATTGCACCTTGCAATGCGGAGAAATTACTGTTTGTGCATTTACAATATTCATTGATTTTTGCCATTGAAAAACATCATGTTATTCATATACCAGAAATGTTTGAAGCTACTGACTGAATGAAAAGAGCTGGCATCTCACTCTCTTTGAATCTTCTTTATCATGCTAAGAGGAGCAGGAAAAAGCAAAAAATTTCAGAATTGCACCTTGCAATATGGAGATATTACTGTTTGTGCATTTACAATATTCATTGATTTTTGCCATTGAAAAACGTCCAGAAATGTTTGAAGCTACTGACTGAATGAAAGGAGCTGGCATCTCACTCTCTTTGAATCTTCTTTATCATGCTAGGATTAGCAGGAAAAAGCAAAAAATTTCAGAATTGCACCTTGCAATGTGGAGATATTACTGTTTGTGCATTTACAATATTCATTGATTTTTGCCATTGAAAAACATCATGTTATTCATATACCAGAAATGTTTGAAGCTACTGACTGAATGAAAAGAGCTGGCATCTCACTCTCTTTGAATCTTCTTTAACATGCTAAGAGGAGCAGGAAAAAGCAAAAAATTTCAGAATTGCACCTTGCAATGTGGAGATATTACTGTTTGTGCATTTACAATATTCATTGATTTTTGCCATTGAAAAACGTCCAGAAATGTTTGAAGCTACTGACTGAATGAAAGGACCTGGCATCTCACTCTCTTTGAATCTTCTTTATCATGCTAGGATTAGCAGGAAAAAGCAAAAAATTTCAGAATTGCACCTTGCAATGCGGAGAAATTACTGTTTGTGCATTTACAATATTCATTGATTTTTGCCATTGAAAAACATCATGTTATTCATATACCAGAAATGTTTGAAGCTACTGACTGAATGAAAAGAGCTGGCATCTCACTCTCTTTGAATCTTCTTTATCATGCTAAGAGGAGCAGGAAAAAGCAAAAAATTTCAGAATTGCACCTTGCAATGTGGAGATATTACTGTTTGTGCATTTACAATATTCATTGATTTTTGCCATTGAAAAACGTCCAGAAATGTTTGAAGCTACTGACTGAATGAAAGGAGCTGGCATCTCACTCTCTTTGAATCTTCTTTATCATGCTAAGAGGAGCAGGAAAAAGCAAAAAATTTCAGAATTGCACCTTGCAATGCGGAGAAATTACTGTTTGTGCATTTACAATATTCATTGATTTTTGCCATTGAAAAACATCATGTTATTCATATACCAGAAATGTTTGAAGCTACTGACTGAATGAAAAGAGCTGGCATCTCACTCTCTTTGAATCTTCTTTATCATGCTGAGAGGAGCAGGAAAAAGCAAAAAATTTCAGAATTGCACCTTACAATGTGGAGATATTACTGTTTGTGCATTTACAATATTCATTGATTTTTGCCATTGAAAAACGTCCAGAAATGTTTGAAGCTACTGACTGAATGAAAGGAGCTGGCATCTCACTCTCTTTGAATCTTCTTTATCATGCTAGGATTAGCAGGAAAAAGCAAAAAATTTCAGAATTGCACCTTGCAATGTGGAGATATTACTGTTTGTGCATTTACAATATTCATTGATTTTTGCCATTGAAAAACGTCCAGAAATGTTTGAAGCTACTGACTGAATGAAAGGAGCTGGCATCTCACTCTCTTTGAATCTTCTTTATCATGCTAGGATTAGCAGGAAAAAGCAAAAAATTTCAGAATTGCACCTTGCAATGTGGAGATATTACTGTTTGTGCATTTACAATATTCATTGATTTTTGCCATTGAAAAACGTCCAGAAATGTTTGAAGCTACTGACTGAATGAAAGGAGCTGGCATCTCACTCTCTTTGAATCTTCTTTATTATGCTAGGATTAGCAGGAAAAAGCAAAAAATTTCAGAATTGCAACTTGCAATGCGGAGAAATTACTGTTTGTGCATTTACACTATTCATTGATTTTTGCCATTGAAAAACATCATGTTATTCATATACCAGAAATGTTTGAAGCTACTGACTGAATGAAAAGAGCTGGCATCTCACTCTCTTTGAATCTTCTTTATCATGCTAAGAGGAGCAGGAAAAAGCAAAAAATTTCAGAATTGCACCTTGCAATGTGGACATATTACTGTTTGTGCATTTACAATATTCATTGATTTTTGCCATTGAAAAACGTCCAGAAATGTTTGAAGCTACTGACTGAATGAAAGGAGCTGGCATCTCACTCTCTTTGAATCTTCTTTATCATGCTACGATTAGCAGGAAAAAGCAAAAAATTTCAGAATTGCACCTTGCAATGTGGAGATATTACTGTTTGTGCATTTACAATATTCATTGATTTTTGCCATTGAAAAACATCATGTTATTCATATACCAGAAATGTTTGAAGCTACTGACTGAATGAAAAGAGCTGGCATCTCACTCTCTTTGAATCTTCTTTACCATGCTAAGAGGAGCAGGAAAAAGCAAAAAATTTCAGAATTGCACCTTGCAATGTGGAGATATTACTGTTTGTGCATTTACAATATTCATTGATTTTTGCCATTGAAAAACGTCCAGAAATGTTTGAAGCTACAGACTGAATGAAAGGAGCTGGCATCTCACTCTCTTTGAATCTTCTTTATCATGCTAGGATTAGCAGGAAAAAGCAAAAAATTTCAGAATTGCACCTTGCAATGCGGAGAAATTACTGTTTGTGCATTTACAATATTCATTGATTTTTGCCATTGAAAAACATCATGTTATTCATATACCAGAAATGTTTGAAGCTACTGACTGAATGAAAAGAGCTGGCATCTCACTCTCTTTGAATCTTCTTTATCATGCTAAGAGGAGCAGGAAAAAGCAAAAAATTTCAGAATTGCACCTTGCAATGTGGAGATATTACTGTTTGTGCATTTACAATATTCATTGATTTTTGCCATTGAAAAACGTCCAGAAATGTTTGAAGCTACTGACTGAATGAAAGGAGCTGGCATCTCACTCTCTTTGAATCTTCTTTATCATGCTAAGAGGAGCAGGAAAAAGCAAAAAATTTCAGAATTGCACCTTGCAATGCGGAGAAATTACTGTTTGTGCATTTACAATATTCATTGATTTTTGCCATTGAAAAATATCATGTTATTCATATTCCAGAAATGTTTGAAGCTACTGACTGAATGAAAAGAGCTGGCATCTCACTCTCTTTGAATCTTCTTTATCATGCTAAGAGGAGCAGGAAAAAGCAAAAAATTTCAGAATTGCACCTTGCAATGTGGAGATATTACTGTTTGTGCATTTACAATATTCATTGATTTTTGCCATTGAAAAACGTCCAGAAATGTTTGAAGCTACTGACTGAATGAAAGGAGCTGGCATCTCACTCTCTTTGAATCTTCTTTATCATGCTAGGATTAGCAGGAAAAAGCAAAAAATTTCAGAATTGCACCTTGCAATGCGGAGAAATTACTGTTTGTGCATTTACAATATTCATTGATTTTTGCCATTGAAAAACATCATGTTATTCATATACCAGAAATGTTTGAAGCTACTGACTGAATGAAAAGAGCTGGCATCTCACTCTCTTTGAATCTTCTTTATCATGCTAAGAGGAGCAGGAAAAAGCAAAAAATTTCAGAATTGCACCTTGCAATGTGGAGATATTACTGTTTGTGCATTTACAATATTCATTGATTTTTGCCATTGAAAAACGTCCAGAAATGTTTGAAGCTACTGACTGAATGAAAGGAGCTGGCATCTCACTCTCTTTGAATCTTCTTTATCATACTAGGACTAGCAGGAAAAAGCAAAAAATTTCAGAATTGCACCTTGCAATGTGGAGATATTACTGTTTGTGCATTTACAATATTCATTGATTTTTGCCATTGAAAAACGTCCAGAAATGTTTGAAGCTACTGACTGAATGAAAGGAGCTGGCATCTCACTCTCTTTGAATCTTCTTTATCATGCTAGGATTAGCAGGAAAAAGCAAAAAATTTCAGAATTGCACCTTGCAATGTGGAGATATTACTGTTTGTGCATTTACAATATTCATTGATTTTTGCCATTGAAAAACATCATGTTATTCATATACCAGAAATGTTTGAAGCTACTGACTGAATGAAAAGAGCTGGCATCTCACTCTCTTTGAATCTTCTTTACCATGCTAAGAGGAGCAGGAAAAAGCAAAAAATTTCAGAATTGCACCTTGCAATGTGGAGATATTACTGTTTGTGCATTTACAATATTCATTGATTTTTGCCATTGAAAAACGTCCAGAAATGTTTGAAGCTACTGACTGAATGAAAGGAGCTGGCATCTCACTCTCTTTGAATCTTCTTTATCATGCTAGGATTAGCAGGAAAAAGCAAAAAAATTCAGAATTGCACCTTGCAATGCGGAGAAATTACTGTTTGTGCATTTACAATATTCATTGATTTTTGCCATTGAAAAATATCATGTTATTCATATTCCAGAAATGTTTGAAGCTACTGACTGAATGAAACGAGCTGGCATCTCACTCTCTTTGAATCTTCTTTATCATGCTAAGAGGAGCAGGAAAAAGCATAAAATTTCAGAATTGCACCTTGCAATGTGGAGATATTACTGTTTGTGCATTTACAATATTCATTGATTTTTGCCATTGAAAAACGTCCAGAAATGTTTGAAGCTACTGACTGAATGAAAGGAGCTGGCATCTCACTCTCTTTGAATCTTCTTTATCATGCTAGGATTAGCAGGAAAAAGCAAAAAATTTCAGAATTGCACCTTGCAATGCGGAGAAATTACTGTTTGTGCATTTACAATATTCATTGATTTTTGCCATTGAAAAACATCATGTTATTCATATACCAGAAATGTTTGAAGCTACTGACTGAATGAAAAGAGCTGGCATCTCACTCTCTTTGAATCTTCTTTATCATGCTAAGAGGAGCAGGAAAAAGCAAAAAATTTCAGAATTGCACCTTGCAATGTGGAGATATTACTGTTTGTGCATTTACAATATTCATTGGTTTTTGCCATTGAAAAACGTCCAGAAATGTTTGAAGCTACTGACTGAATGAAAGGAGCTGGCATCTCACTCTCTTTGAATCTTCTTTATCATGCTAGGATTAGCAGGAAAAAGCAAAAAATTTCAGAATTGCACCTTGCAATGTGGAGATATTACTGTTTGTGCATTTACAATATTCATTGATTTTTGCCATTGAAAAACGTCCAGAAATGTTTGAAGCTACTGACTGAATGAAAGGAGCTGGCATCTCACTCTCTTTGAATCTTCTTTATCATGCTAGGATTAGCAGGAAAAAGCAAAAAATTTCAGAATTGCACCTTGCAATGTGGAGATATTACTGTTTGTGCATTTACAATATTCATTGATTTTTGCCATTGAAAAACGTCCAGAAATGTTTGAAGCTACTGACTGAATGAAAGGAGCTGGCATCTCACTCTCTTTGAATCTTCTTTATCATGCTAGGATTAGCAGGAAAAAGCAAAAAATTTCAGAATTGCACCTTGCAATGCGGAGAAATTACTGTTTGTGCATTTACAATATTCATTGATTTTTGCCATTGAAAAACATCATGTTATTCATATACCAGAAATGTTTGAAGCTACTGACTGAATGAAAAGAGCTGGCATCTCACTCTCTTTGAATCTTCTTTATCATGCTAAGAGGAGCAGGAAAAAGCAAAAAATTTCAGAATTGCACCTTGCAATATGGAGATATTACTGTTTGTGCATTTACAATATTCATTGATTTTTGCCATTGAAAAACGTCCAGAAATGTTTGAAGCTACTGACTGAATGAAAGGAGCTGGCATCTCACTCTCTTTGAATCTTCTTTATCATGCTAGGATTAGCAGGAAAAAGCAAAAAATTTCAGAATTGCACCTTGCAATGTGGAGATATTACTGTTTGTGCATTTACAATATTCATTGATTTTTGCCATTGAAAAACATCATGTTATTCATATACCAGAAATGTTTGAAGCTACTGACTGAATGAAAAGAGCTGGCATCTCACTCTCTTTGAATCTTCTTTAACATGCTAAGAGGAGCAGGAAAAAGCAAAAAATTTCAGAATTGCACCTTGCAATGTGGAGATATTACTGTTTGTGCATTTACAATATTCATTGATTTTTGCCATTGAAAAACGTCCAGAAATGTTTGAAGCTACTGACTGAATGAAAGGACCTGGCATCTCACTCTCTTTGAATCTTCTTTATCATGCTAGGATTAGCAGGAAAAAGCAAAAAATTTCAGAATTGCACCTTGCAATGCGGAGAAATTACTGTTTGTGCATTTACAATATTCATTGATTTTTGCCATTGAAAAACATCATGTTATTCATATACCAGAAATGTTTGAAGCTACTGACTGAATGAAAAGAGCTGGCATCTCACTCTCTTTGAATCTTCTTTATCATGCTAAGAGGAGCAGGAAAAAGCAAAAAATTTCAGAATTGCACCTTGCAATGTGGAGATATTACTGTTTGTGCATTTACAATATTCATTGATTTTTGCCATTGAAAAACGTCCAGAAATGTTTGAAGCTACTGACTGAATGAAAGGAGCTGGCATCTCACTCTCTTTGAATCTTCTTTATCATGCTAAGAGGAGCAGGAAAAAGCAAAAAATTTCAGAATTGCACCTTGCAATGCGGAGAAATTACTGTTTGTGCATTTACAATATTCATTGATTTTTGCCATTGAAAAACATCATGTTATTCATATACCAGAAATGTTTGAAGCTACTGACTGAATGAAAAGAGCTGGCATCTCACTCTCTTTGAATCTTCTTTATCATGCTAAGAGGAGCAGGAAAAAGCAAAAAATTTCAGAATTGCACCTTGCAATGTGGAGATATTACTGTTTGTGCATTTACAATATTCATTGATTTTTGCCATTGAAAAACGTCCAGAAATGTTTGAAGCTACTGACTGAATGAAAGGAGCTGGCATCTCACTCTCTTTGAATCTTCTTTATCATGCTAGGATTAGCAGGAAAAAGCAAAAAATTTCAGAATTGCACCTTGCAATGTGGAGATATTACTGTTTGTGCATTTACAATATTCATTGATTTTTGCCATTGAAAAACGTCCAGAAATGTTTGAAGCTACTGACTGAATGAAAGGAGCTGGCATCTCACTCTCTTTGAATCTTCTTTATCATGCTAGGATTAGCAGGAAAAAGCAAAAAATTTCAGAATTGCACCTTGCAATGTGGAGATATTACTGTTTGTGCATTTACAATATTCATTGATTTTTGCCATTGAAAAACGTCCAGAAATGTTTGAAGCTACTGACTGAATGAAAGGAGCTGGCATCTCACTCTCTTTGAATCTTCTTTATTATGCTAGGATTAGCAGGAAAAAGCAAAAAATTTCAGAATTGCAACTTGCAATGCGGAGAAATTACTGTTTGTGCATTTACACTATTCATTGATTTTTGCCATTGAAAAACATCATGTTATTCATATACCAGAAATGTTTGAAGCTACTGACTGAATGAAAAGAGCTGGCATCTCACTCTCTTTGAATCTTCTTTATCATGCTAAGAGGAGCAGGAAAAAGCAAAAAATTTCAGAATTGCACCTTGCAATGTGGACATATTACTGTTTGTGCATTTACAATATTCATTGATTTTTGCCATTGAAAAACGTCCAGAAATGTTTGAAGCTACTGACTGAATGAAAGGAGCTGGCATCTCACTCTCTTTGAATCTTCTTTATCATGCTACGATTAGCAGGAAAAAGCAAAAAATTTCAGAATTGCACCTTGCAATGTGGAGATATTACTGTTTGTGCATTTACAATATTCATTGATTTTTGCCATTGAAAAACATCATGTTATTCATATACCAGAAATGTTTGAAGCTACTGACTGAATGAAAAGAGCTGGCATCTCACTCTCTTTGAATCTTCTTTACCATGCTAAGAGGAGCAGGAAAAAGCAAAAAATTTCAGAATTGCACCTTGCAATGTGGAGATATTACTGTTTGTGCATTTACAATATTCATTGATTTTTGCCATTGAAAAACGTCCAGAAATGTTTGAAGCTACAGACTGAATGAAAGGAGCTGGCATCTCACTCTCTTTGAATCTTCTTTATCATGCTAGGATTAGCAGGAAAAAGCAAAAAATTTCAGAATTGCACCTTGCAATGCGGAGAAATTACTGTTTGTGCATTTACAATATTCATTGATTTTTGCCATTGAAAAACATCATGTTATTCATATACCAGAAATGTTTGAAGCTACTGACTGAATGAAAAGAGCTGGCATCTCACTCTCTTTGAATCTTCTTTATCATGCTAAGAGGAGCAGGAAAAAGCAAAAAATTTCAGAATTGCACCTTGCAATGTGGAGATATTACTGTTTGTGCATTTACAATATTCATTGATTTTTGCCATTGAAAAACGTCCAGAAATGTTTGAAGCTACTGACTGAATGAAAGGAGCTGGCATCTCACTCTCTTTGAATCTTCTTTATCATGCTAAGAGGAGCAGGAAAAAGCAAAAAATTTCAGAATTGCACCTTGCAATGCGGAGAAATTACTGTTTGTGCATTTACAATATTCATTGATTTTTGCCATTGAAAAATATCATGTTATTCATATTCCAGAAATGTTTGAAGCTACTGACTGAATGAAAAGAGCTGGCATCTCACTCTCTTTGAATCTTCTTTATCATGCTAAGAGGAGCAGGAAAAAGCAAAAAATTTCAGAATTGCACCTTGCAATGTGGAGATATTACTGTTTGTGCATTTACAATATTCATTGATTTTTGCCATTGAAAAACGTCCAGAAATGTTTGAAGCTACTGACTGAATGAAAGGAGCTGGCATCTCACTCTCTTTGAATCTTCTTTATCATGCTAGGATTAGCAGGAAAAAGCAAAAAATTTCAGAATTGCACCTTGCAATGCGGAGAAATTACTGTTTGTGCATTTACAATATTCATTGATTTTTGCCATTGAAAAACATCATGTTATTCATATACCAGAAATGTTTGAAGCTACTGACTGAATGAAAAGAGCTGGCATCTCACTCTCTTTGAATCTTCTTTATCATGCTAAGAGGAGCAGGAAAAAGCAAAAAATTTCAGAATTGCACCTTGCAATGTGGAGATATTACTGTTTGTGCATTTACAATATTCATTGATTTTTGCCATTGAAAAACGTCCAGAAATGTTTGAAGCTACTGACTGAATGAAAGGAGCTGGCATCTCACTCTCTTTGAATTTTCTTTATCATGCTAAGAGGAGCAGGAAAAAGCAAAAAATTTCAGAATTGCACCTTGCAATGCGGAGAAATTACTGTTTGTGCATTTACAATATTCATTGATTTTTGCCATTGAAAAACATCATGTTATTCATATACCAGAAATGTTTGAAGCTACTGACTGAATGAAAAGAGCTGGCATCTCACTCTCTTTGAATCTTCTTTATCATGCTAAGAGGAGCAGGAAAAAGCAAAAAATTTCAGAATTGCACCTTGCAATGTGGAGATATTACTGTTTGTGCATTTACAATATTCATTGATTTTTGCCATTGAAAAACGTCCAGAAATGTTTGAAGCTACTGACTGAATGAAAGGAGCTGGCATCTCACTCTCTTTGAATCTTCCTTATCATGCTAGGATTAGCAGGAAAAAGCAGAAAAAATTAAGAATTGCACCTTGCAGTGCGGAGAAATTACTGTTTGTGCATTTACAATATTCATTGATTTTTGCCATTGAAAAACATCATGTTATTCATACACCAGAAATGTTTGAAGCTACTGACTGAATGAAAAGAGCTGGCATCTCACTCTCTTTGAATCTTCTTTACCATGCTAAGAGGAGCAGGAAAAAGCAAAAAATTTCAGAATTGCACCTTGCAATGTGGAGATATTACTGTTTGTGCATTTACAATATTCATTGATTTTTGCCATTGAAAAACGTCCAGAAATGTTTGAAGCTACTGACTGAATGAAAGGAGCTGGCATCTCACTCTCTTTGAATCTTCTTTATCATACTAGGACTAGCAGGAAAAAGCAAAAAATTTCAGAATTGCACCTTGCAATGTGGAGATATTACTGTTTGTGCATTTACAATATTCATTGATTTTTGCCATTGAAAAACGTCCAGAAATGTTTGAAGCTACTGACTGAATGAAAGGAGCTGGCATCTCACTCTCTTTGAATCTTCTTTATCATGCTAGGATTAGCAGGAAAAAGCAAAAAATTTCAGAATTGCACCTTGCAATGTGGAGATATTACTGTTTGTGCATTTACAATATTCATTGATTTTTGCCATTGAAAAACATCATGTTATTCATATACCAGAAATGTTTGAAGCTACTGACTGAATGAAAAGAGCTGGCATCTCACTCTCTTTGAATCTTCTTTACCATGCTAAGAGGAGCAGGAAAAAGCAAAAAATTTCAGAATTGCACCTTGCAATGTGGAGATATTACTGTTTGTGCATTTACAATATTCATTGATTTTTGCCATTGAAAAACGTCCAGAAATGTTTGAAGCTACTGACTGAATGAAAGGAGCTGGCATCTCACTCTCTTTGAATCTTCTTTATCATGCTAGGATTAGCAGGAAAAAGCAAAAAAATTCAGAATTGCACCTTGCAATGCGGAGAAATTACTGTTTGTGCATTTACAATATTCATTGATTTTTGCCATTGAAAAATATCATGTTATTCATATTCCAGAAATGTTTGAAGCTACTGACTGAATGAAACGAGCTGGCATCTCACTCTCTTTGAATCTTCTTTATCATGCTAAGAGGAGCAGGAAAAAGCATAAAATTTCAGAATTGCACCTTGCAATGTGGAGATATTACTGTTTGTGCATTTACAATATTCATTGATTTTTGCCATTGAAAAACGTCCAGAAATGTTTGAAGCTACTGACTGAATGAAAGGAGCTGGCATCTCACTCTCTTTGAATCTTCTTTATCATGCTAGGATTAGCAGGAAAAAGCAAAAAATTTCAGAATTGCACCTTGCAATGCGGAGAAATTACTGTTTGTGCATTTACAATATTCATTGATTTTTGCCATTGAAAAACATCATGTTATTCATATACCAGAAATGTTTGAAGCTACTGACTGAATGAAAAGAGCTGGCATCTCACTCTCTTTGAATCTTCTTTATCATGCTAAGAGGAGCAGGAAAAAGCAAAAAATTTCAGAATTGCACCTTGCAATGTGGAGATATTACTGTTTGTGCATTTACAATATTCATTGGTTTTTGCCATTGAAAAACGTCCAGAAATGTTTGAAGCTACTGACTGAATGAAAGGAGCTGGCATCTCACTCTCTTTGAATTTTCTTTATCATGCTAAGAGGAGCAGGAAAAAGCAAAAAATTTCAGAATTGCACCTTGCAATGCGGAGAAATTACTGTTTGTGCATTTACAATATTCATTGATTTTTGCCATTGAAAAACATCATGTTATTCATATACCAGAAATGTTTGAAGCTACTGACTGAATGAAAAGAGCTGGCATCTCACTCTCTTTGAATCTTCTTTATCATGCTAAGAGGAGCAGGAAAAAGCAAAAAATTTCAGAATTGCACCTTGCAATGTGGAGATATTACTGTTTGTGCATTTACAATATTCATTGATTTTTGCCATTGAAAAACGTCCAGAAATGTTTGAAGCTACTGACTGAATGAAAGGAGCTGGCATCTCACTCTCTTTGAATCTTCCTTATCATGCTAGGATTAGCAGGAAAAAGCAGAAAAAATTAAGAATTGCACCTTGCAATGCGGAGAAATTACTGTTTGTGCATTTACAATATTCATTGATTTTTGCCATTGAAAAACATCATGTTATTCATACACCAGAAATGTTTGAAGCTACTGACTGAATGAAAAGAGCTGGCATCTCACTCTCTTTGAATCTTCTTTATCATGCTAAGAGGAGCAGGAAAAAGCAAAAAATTTCAGAATTGCACCTTGCAATGTGGAGATATTACTGTTTGTGCATTTACAATATTCATTGATTTTTGCCATTGAAAAACGTCCAGAAATGTTTGAAGCTACTGACTGAATGAAAGGAGCTGGCATCTCACTCTCTTTGAATCTTCTTTATCATACTAGGACTAGCAGGAAAAAGCAAAAAATTTCAGAATTGCACCTTGCAATGTGGAGATATTACTGTTTGTGCATTTACAATATTCATTGATTTTTGCCATTGAAAAACGTCCAGAAATGTTTGAAGCTACTGACTGAATGAAAGGAGCTGGCATCTCACTCTCTTTGAATCTTCTTTATCATGCTAGGATTAGCAGGAAAAAGCAAAAAATTTCAGAATTGCACCTTGCAATGTGGAGATATTACTGTTTGTGCATTTACAATATTCATTGATTTTTGCCATTGAAAAACATCATGTTATTCATATACCAGAAATGTTTGAAGCTACTGACTGAATGAAAAGAGCTGGCATCTCACTCTCTTTGAATCTTCTTTACCATGCTAAGAGGAGCAGGAAAAAGCAAAAAATTTCAGAATTGCACCTTGCAATTTGGAGATATTACTGTTTGTGCATTTACAATATTCATTGATTTTTGCCATTGAAAAACGTCCAGAAATGTTTGAAGCTACTGACTGAATGAAAGGAGCTGGCATCTCACTCTCTTTGAATCTTCTTTATCATGCTAGGATTAGCAGGAAAAAGCAAAAAAATTCAGAATTGCACCTTGCAATGCGGAGAAATTACTGTTTGTGCATTTACAATATTCATTGATTTTTGCCATTGAAAAACATCATGTTATTCATATACCAGAAATGTTTGAAGCTACTGACTGAATGAAAAGAGCTGGCATCTCACTCTCTTTGAATCTTCTTTATCATGCTAAGAGGAGCAGGAAAAAGCAAAAAATTTCAGAATTGCACCTTGCAATGTGGAGATATTACTGTTTGTGCATTTACAATATTCATTGATTTTTGCCATTGAAAAACGTCCAGAAATGTTTGAAGCTACTGACTGAATGAAAGGAGCTGGCATCTCACTCTCTTTGAATCTTCTTTATCATGCTAAGAGGAGCAGGAAAAAGCAAAAAATTTCAGAATTGCACCTTGCAATGCGGAGAAATTACTGTTTGTGCATTTACAATATTCATTGATTTTTGCCATTGAAAAACATCATGTTATTCATATACCAGAAATGTTTGAAGCTACTGACTGAATGAAAAGAGCTGGCATCTCACTCTCTTTGAATCTTCTTTATCATGCTAAGAGGAGCAGGAAAAAGCAAAGAATTTCAGAATTGCACCTTGCAATGTGGAGATATTACTGTTTGTGCATTTACAATATTCATTGATTTTTGCCATTGAAAAACGTCCAGAAATGTTTGAAGCTACTGACTGAATGAAAGGAGCTGGCATCTCACTCTCTTTGAATCTTCTTTATCATGCTAGGATTAGCAGGAAAAAGCAAAAAATTTCAGAATTGCACCTTGCAATGTGGAGATATTACTGTTTGTGCATTTACAATATTCATTGATTTTTGCCATTGAAAAACGTCCAGAAATGTTTGAAGCTACTGACTGAATGAAAGGAGCTGGCATCTCACTCTCTTTGAATCTTCTTTATCATGCTAGGATTAGCAGGAAAAAGCAAAAAATTTCAGAATTGCACCTTGCAATGTGGAGATATTACTGTTTGTGCATTTACAATATTCATTGATTTTTGCCATTGAAAAACGTCCAGAAATGTTTGAAGCTACTGACTGAATGAAAGGAGCTGGCATCTCACTCTCTTTGAATCTTCTTTATCATGCTAGGATTAGCAGGAAAAAGCAAAAAATTTCAGAATTGCACCTTGCAATGCGGAGAAATTACTGTTTGTGCAGTTACAATATTCATTGATTTTTGCCATTGAAAAACATCATGTTATTCATATACCAGAAATGTTTGAAGCTACTGACTGAATGAAAAGAGCTGGCATCTCACTCTCTTTGAATCTTTTTTATCATGCTAAGAGGAGCAGGAAAAAGCAAAAAATTTCAGAATTGCACCTTGCAATGTGGAGATATTACTGTTTGTGCATTTACAATATTCATTGATTTTTGCCATTGAAAAACGTCCAGAAATGTTTGAAGCTACTGACTGAATGAAAGGATCTGGCATCTCACTCTCTTTGAATCTTCTTTATCATGCTAGGATTAGCAGGAAAAAGCAAAAAATTTCAGAATTGCACCTTGCAATGCGGAGAAATTACTGTTTGTGCATTTACAATATTCATTGATTTTTGCCATTGAAAAACATCATGTTATTCATATACCAGAAATGTTTGAAGCTACTGACTGAATGAAAAGAGCTGGCATCTCACTCTCTTTGAATCTTCTTTATCATGCTAAGAGGAGCAGGAAAAAGCAAAAAATTTCAGAATTGCAGCTTGCAATGTGGAGATATTACTGTTTGTGCATTTACAATATTCATTGATTTTTGAAATTGAAAAACGTCCAGAAATGTTTGAAGCTACTGACTGAATGAAAGGAGCTGGCATCTCACTCTCTTTGAATCTTCTTTATCATGCTAAGAGGAGCAGGAAAAAGAAAAAAATTTCAGAATTGCACCTTGCAATGCGGAGAAATTACTGTTTGTGCATTTACAATATTCATTGATTTTTGCCATTGAAAAACATCATGTTATTCATATACCAGAAATGTTTCAAGCTACTGACTGAATGAAAAGAGCTGGCATCTCACTCTCTTTGAATCTTCTTTATCATGCTAAGAGGAGCAGGAAAAAGCAAAAAATTTCAGAATTGCACCTTGCAATGTGGAGATATTACTGTTTGTGCATTTACAATATTCATTGATTTTTGCCATTGAAAAACGTCCAGAAATGTTTGAAGCTACTGACTGAATGAAAGGAGCTGGCATCTCACTCTCTTTGAATCTTCTTTATCATGCTAGGATTAGCAGGAAAAAGCAAAAAATTTCAGAATTGCACCTTGCAATGCGGAGAAATTACTGTTTGTGCATTTACAATATTCATTGATTTTTGACATTGAAAAACATCATGTTATTCATATACCAGAAATGTTTGAAGCTACTGACTGAATGAAAAGAGCTGGCATCTCACTCTCTTTGAATCTTCTTTATCATGCTAAGAGGAGCAGGAAAAAGCAAAAAATTTCAGAATTGCAGCTTGCAATGTGGAGATATTACTGTTTGTGCATTTACAATATTCATTGATTTTTGCCATTGAAAAACGTCCAGAAATGTTTGAAGCTACTGACTGAATGAAAGGAGCTGGCATCTCACTCTCTTTGAATCTTCTTTATCATGCTAAGAGGAGCAGGAAAAAGCAAAAAATTTCAGAATTGCACCTTGCAATGCGGAGAAATTACTGTTTGTGCATTTACAATATTCATTGATTTTTGCCATTGAAAAACATCATGTTATTCATTTACCAGAAATGTTTGAAGCTACTGACTGAATGAAAAGAGCTGGCATCTCACTCTCTTTGAATCTTCTTTATCATGCTAAGAGGAGCAGGAAAAAGCAAAAAATTTCAGAATTGCACCTTGCAATGTGGAGATATTACTGTTTGTGCATTTACAATATTCATTGATTTTTGCCATTGAAAAACGTCCAGAAATGTTTGAAGCTACTGACTGAATGAAAAGAGCTGGCATCTCACTCTCTTTGAATCTTCTTTATCATGCTAGGATTAGCAGGAAAAAGCAAAAAATTTCAGAATTGCACCTTGCAATGCGGAGATATTACTGTTTGTGCATTTACAATATTCATTGATTTTTGCCATTGAAAAACGTCCAGAAATGTTTGAAGCTACTGACTGAATGAAAGGAGCTGGCATCTCACTCTCTTTGAATCTTCTTTATCATGCTAGGATTAGCAGGAAAAAGCAAAAAATTTCAGAATTGCACCTTGCAATGTGGAGATATTACTGTTTGTGCATTTACAATATTCATTGATTTTTGCCATTGAAAAACGTCCAGAAATGTTTGAAGCTACTGACTGAATGAAAGGAGCTGGCATCTCACTCTCTTTGAATCTTCTTTATCATGCTAGGATTAGCAGGAAAAAGCAAAAAATTTCAGAATTGCACCTTGCAATGCGGAGAAATTACTGTTTGTGCATTTACAATATTCATTGATTTTTGCCATTGAAAAACATCATGTTATTCATATACCAGAAATGTTTGAAGCTACTGACTAAATGAAAAGAGCTGGCATCTCACTCTCTTTGAATCTTCTTTATCATGCTAAGAGGAGCAGGAAAAAGCAAAAAATTTCAGAATTGCACCTTGCAATGTGGAGATATTACTGTTTGTGCATTTACAATATTCATTGATTTTTGCCATTGAAAAACGTCCAGAAATGTTTGAAGCTACTGACTGAATGAAAGGAGCTGGCATCTCACTCTCTTTGAATCTTCTTTATCATGCTAGGATTAGCAGGAAAAAGCAAAAAATTTCAGAATTGCACCTTGCAATGTGGAGATATTACTGTTTGTGCATTTACAATATTCATTGATTTTTTCCATTGAAAAACATCATGTTATTCATATACCAGAAATGTTTGAAGCTACTGACTGAATGAAAAGAGCTGGCATCTCACTCTCTTTGAATCTTCTTTACCATGCTAAGAGGAGCAGGAAAAAGCAAAAAATTTCAGAATTGCACCTTGCAATGTGGAGATATTACTGTTTGTGCATTTACAATATTCATTGATTTTTGCCATTGAAAAACGTCCAGAAATGTTTGAAGCTACTGACTGAATGAAAGGAGCTGGCATCTCACTCTCTTTGAATCTTCTTTATCATGCTAGGATTAGCAGGAAAAAGCAAAAAATTTCAGAATTGCACCTTGCAATGCGGAGAAATTACTGTTTGTCCATTTACAATATTCATTGATTTTTGCCATTGAAAAACATCATGTTATTCATATACCAGAAATGTTTGAAGCTACTGACTGAATGAAAAGAGCTGGCATCTCACTCTCTTTGAATCTTCTTTATCATGCTAAGAGGAGCAGGAAAAAGCAAAAAATTTCAGAATTGCACCTTGCAATGTGGAGATATTACTGTTTGTGCATTTACAATATTCATTGATTTTTGCCATTGAAAAACATCCAGAAATGTTTGAAGCTACTGACTGAATGAAAGGAGCTGGCATCTCACTCTCTTTGAATCTTCTTTATCATGCTAAGAGGAGCAGGACAAAGCAAAAAATTTCAGAATTGCACCTTGCAATGCGGAGAAATTACTGTTTGTGCATTTACAATATTCATTGATTTTTGCCATTGAAAAACATCATGTTATTCATATACCAGAAATGTTTGAAGCTACTGACTGAATGAAAAGAGCTGGCATCTCACTCTCTTTGAATCTTCTTTATCATGCTAAGAGGAGCAGGAAAAAGCAAAAAATTTCAGAATTGCACCTTGCAATGTGGAGATATTACTGTTTGTGCATTTACAATATTCATTGATTTTTGCCATTGAAAAACGTCCAGAAATGTTTGAAGCTACTGACTGAATGAAAGGAGCTGGCATCTCACTCTCTTTGAATCTTCTTTATCATGCTAGGATTAGCAGGAAAAAGCAAAACATTTCAGAATTGCACCTTGCAATGTGGAGATATTACTGTTTGTGCATTTACAATATTTATTGATTTTTGCCATTGAAAAACGTCCAGAAATGTTTGAAGCTACTGACTGAATGAAAGTAGCTGGCATCTCACTCTCTTTGAATCTTCTTTATCATGCTAAGAGGAGCAGGAAAAAGCAAAAAATTTCAGAATTGCACCTTGCAATGCGGAGATATTACTGTTTGTGCATTTACAATATTCATTGATTTTTGCCATTGAAAAACGTCCAGAAATGTTTGAAGCTACTGACTGAATGAAAGGAGCTGGCATCTCACTCTCTTTGAATCTTCTTTATCATGCTAGGATTAGCAGGAAAAAGCAAAAAATTTCAGAATTGCACCTTGCAATGCGGAGAAATTACTGTTTGTGCATTTACAATATTCATTGATTTTTGCCATTGAAAAACATCATGTTATTCATATACCAGAAATGTTTGAAGCTACTGACTGAATGAAAAGAGCTGGCATCTCACTCTCTTTGAATCTTCTTTATCATGCTAAGAGGAGCAGGAAAAAGCAAAAAATTTCAGAATTGCACCTTGCAATGTGGAGATATTACTGTTTGTGCATTTACAATATTCATTGATTTTTGCCATTGAAAAACGTCCAGAAATGTTTGAAGCTACTGACTGAATGAAAGGAGCTGGCATCTCACTCTCTTTGAATATTCTTTATCATGCTAGGATTAGCAGGAAAAGGCAAAAAATTTCAGAATTGCACCTTGCAATGCGGAGAAATTACTGTTTGTGCATTTACAATATTCATTGATTTTTGCCATTGAAAAACATCATGTTATTCATATACCAGAAATGTTTGAAGCTACTGACTGAATGAAAAGAGCTGGCATCTCACTCTCTTTGAATCTTCTTTATCATGCTAAGAGGAGCAGGAAAAAGCAAAAAATTTCAGAATTGCACCTTGCAATGCGGAGATATTACTTTTTGTGCATTTACAATATTCATTGATTTTTGCCATTGAAAAACGTCCAGAAATGTTTGAAGCTACTGACTGAATGAAAGGAGCTGGCATCTCACTCTCTTTGAATCTTCTTTATCATGCTAGGATTAGCAGGAAAAAGCAAAACATTTCAGAATTGCACCTTGCAATGTGGAGATATTACTGTTTGTGCATTTACAATATTTATTGATTTTTGCCATTGAAAAACGTCCAGAAATGTTTGAAGCTACTGACTGAATGAAAGGAGCTGGCATCTCACTCTCTTTGAATCTTCTTTATCATGCTAAGAGGAGCAGGAAAAAGCAAAAAATTTCAGAATTGCACCTTGCAATGCGGAGATATTACTTTTTGTGCATTTACAATATTCATTGATTTTTGCCATTGAAAAACGTCCAGAAATGTTTGAAGCTACTGACTGAATGAAAGGAGCTGGCATCTCACTCTCTTTGAATCTTCTTTATCATGCTAGGATTAGCAGGAAAAAGCAAAAAATTTCAGAATTGCACCTTGCAATGCGGAGAAATTACTGTTTGTGCATTTACAATATTCATTGATTTTTGCCATTGAAAAACATCATGTTATTCATATACCAGAACTGTTTGAAGCTACTGACTGAATGAAAAGAGCTGGCATCTCACTCTCTTTGAATCTTCTTTATCATGCTAAGAGGAGCAGGAAAAAGCAAAAAATTTCAGAATTGCACCTTGCAATGTGGAGATATTACTGTTTGTGCATTTACAATATTCATTGATTTTTGCCATTGAAAAACGTCCAGAAATGTTTGAAGCTACTGACTGAATGAAAGGAGCTGGCATCTCACTCTCTTTGAATATTCTTTATCATGCTAGGATTAGCAGGAAAAGGCAAAAAATTTCAGAATTGCACCTTGCAATGCGGAGAAATTACTGTTTGTGCATTTACAATATTCATTGATTTTTGCCATTGAAAAACATCATGTTATTCATATACCAGAAATGTTTGAAGCTACTGACTGAACGAAAAGAGCTGGCATCTCACTCTCTTTGAATCTTCTTTATCATGCTAAGAGGAGCAGGAAAAAGCAAAAAATTTCAGAATTGCACCTTGCAATGTGGAGATATTACTGTTTGTGCATTTACAATATTCATTGATTTTTGCCATTGAAAAACGTCCAGAAATGTTTGAAGCTACTGACTGAATGAAAGGAGCTGGCAACTCACTCTCTTTGAATCTTCTTTATCATGCTAGGATTAGCAGGAAAAAGCAAAAAATTTCAGAATTGCACCTTGCAATGTGGAGATATTACTGTTTGTGCATTTACAATATTCATTGATTTTTGCCATTGAAAAACGTCCAGAAATGTTTGAAGCTACTGACTGAATGAAAGGAGCTGGAATCTCACTCTCTTTGAATCTTCTTTATCATGCTAAGAGGAGCAGGAAAAAGCAAAACATTTCAGAATTTCACCTTGCAATGTGGAGATATTACTGTTTGTGCATTTACAATATTCATTGATTTTTGCCATTGAAAAACGTCCAGAAATGTTTGAAGCTACTGACTGAATGAAAGGAGCTGGCATCTCACTCTCTTTGAATCTTCTTTACCATGCTAGGATTAGCAGGAAAAAGCAAAAAATTTCAGAATTGCACCTTGCAATGCGGAGAAATTACTGTTTGTGCATTTACAATATTCATTGATTTTTGCCATTGAAAAACATCATGTTATTCATATACCAGAAATGTTTGAAGCTACTGACTGAATGAAAAGAGCTGGCATCTCACTCTCTTTGAATCTTCTTTATCATGCTAAGAGGAGCAGGAAAAAGCAAAAAATTTCAGAATTGCACCTTGCAATGTGGAGATATTACTGTTTGTGCATTTACAATATTCATTGATTTTTGCCATTGAAAAACATCATGTTATTCATATACCAGAAATGTTTGAAGCTACTGACTGAATGAAAAGAGCTGGCATCTCACTCTCTTTGAATCTTCTTTATCATGCTAAGAGGAGCAGGAAAAAGCAAAAAATTTCAGAATTGCACCTTGCAATGTGGAGATATTACTGTTTGTGCATTTACAATATTCATTGATTTTTGCCATTGAAAAACGTCCAGAAATGTTTGAAGCTACTGACTGAATGAAAGGAGCTGGCATCTCACTCTCTTTGAATCTTCCTTATCATGCTAGGATTAGCAGGAAAAAGCAGAAAAAATTAAGAATTGCACCTTGCAATGCGGAGAAATTACTGTTTGTGCATTTACAATATTCATTGATTTTTGCCATTGAAAAACATCATGTTATTCATACACCAGAAATGTTTGAAGCTACTGACTGAATGAAAAGAGCTGGCATCTCACTCTCTTTGAATCTTCTTTATCTTGCTAAGAGGAGCAGGAAAAAGCAAAAAATTTCAGAATTGCACCTTGCAATGTGGAGATATTACTGTTTGTGCATTTACAATATTCATTGATTTTTGCCATTGAAAAACGTCCAGAAATGTTTGAAGCTACTGACTGAATGAAAGGAGCTGGCATCTCACTCTCTTTGAATCTTCTTTATCATACTAGGACTAGCAGGAAAAAGCAAAAAATTTCAGAATTGCACCTTGCAATGTGGAGATATTACTGTTTGTGCATTTACAATATTCATTGATTTTTGCCATTGAAAAACGTCCAGAAATGTTTGAAGCTACTGACTGAATGAAAGGAGCTGGCATCTCACTCTCTTTGAATCTTATTTATCATGCTAGGATTAGCAGGAAAAAGCAAAAAATTTCAGAATTGCACCTTGCAATGTGGAGATATTACTGTTTGTGCATTTACAATATTCATTGATTTTTGCCATTGAAAAACATCATGTTATTCATATACCAGAAATGTTTGAAGCTACTGACTGAATGAAAAGAGCTGGCATCTCACTCTCTTTGAATCTTCTTTACCATGCTAAGAGGAGCAGGAAAAAGCAAAAAATTTCAGAATTGCACCTTGCAATGTGGAGATATTACTGTTTGTGCATTTACAATATTCATTGATTTTTGCCATTGAAAAACGTCCAGAAATGTTTGAAGCTACTGACTGAATGAAAGGAGCTGGCATCTCACTCTCTTTGAATCTTCTTTATCATGCTAGGATTAGCAGGAAAAAGCAAAAAAATTCAGAATTGCACCTTGCAATGCGGAGAAATTACTGTTTGTGCATTTACAATATTCATTGATTTTTGCCATTGAAAAACATCATGTTATTCATATACCAGAAATGTTTGAAGCTACTGACTGAATGAAAAGAGCTGGCATCTCACTCTCTTTGAATCTTCTTTATCATGCTAAGAGGAGCAGGAAAAAGCAAAAAATTTCAGAATTGCAGCTTGCAATGTGGAGATATTACTGTTTGTGCATTTACAATATTCATTGATTTTTGCCATTGAAAAACGTCCAGAAATGTTTGAAGCTACTGACTGAATGAAAGGAGCTGGCATCTCACTCTCTTTGAATCTTCTTTATCATGCTAAGAGGAGCAGGAAAAAGCAAAAAATTTCAGAATTGCACCTTGCAATGCGGAGAAATTACTGTTTGTGCATTTACAATATTCATTGATTTTTGCCATTGAAAAACATCATGTTATTCATTTACCAGAAATGTTTGAAGCTACTGACTGAATGAAAAGAGCTGGCATCTCACTCTCTTTGAATCTTCTTTATCATGCTAAGAGGAGCAGGAAAAAGCAAAAAATTTCAGAATTGCACCTTGCAATGTGGAGATATTACTGTTTGTGCATTTACAATATTCATTGATTTTTGCCATTGAAAAACGTCCAGAAATGTTTGAAGCTACTGACTGAATGAAAAGAGCTGGCATCTCACTCTCTTTGAATCTTCTTTATCATGCTAGGATTAGCAGGAAAAAGCAAAAAATTTCAGAATTGCACCTTGCAATGCGGAGATATTACTGTTTGTGCATTTACAATATTCATTGATTTTTGCCATTGAAAAACGTCCAGAAATGTTTGAAGCTACTGACTGAATGAAAGGAGCTGGCATCTCACTCTCTTTGAATCTTCTTTATCATGCTAGGATTAGCAGGAAAAAGCAAAAAATTTCAGAATTGCACCTTGCAATGTGGAGATATTACTGTTTGTGCATTTACAATATTCATTGATTTTTGCCATTGAAAAACGTCCAGAAATGTTTGAAGCTACTGACTGAATGAAAGGAGCTGGCATCTCACTCTCTTTGAATCTTCTTTATCATGCTAGGATTAGCAGGAAAAAGCAAAAAATTTCAGAATTGCACCTTGCAATGCGGAGAAATTACTGTTTGTGCATTTACAATATTCATTGATTTTTGCCATTGAAAAACATCATGTTATTCATATACCAGAAATGTTTGAAGCTACTGACTAAATGAAAAGAGCTGGCATCTCACTCTCTTTGAATCTTCTTTATCATGCTAAGAGGAGCAGGAAAAAGCAAAAAATTTCAGAATTGCACCTTGCAATGTGGAGATATTACTGTTTGTGCATTTACAATATTCATTGATTTTTGCCATTGAAAAACGTCCAGAAATGTTTGAAGCTACTGACTGAATGAAAGGAGCTGGCATCTCACTCTCTTTGAATCTTCTTTATCATGCTAGGATTAGCAGGAAAAAGCAAAAAATTTCAGAATTGCACCTTGCAATGTGGAGATATTACTGTTTGTGCATTTACAATATTCATTGATTTTTGCCATTGAAAAACATCATGTTATTCATATACCAGAAATGTTTGAAGCTACTGACTGAATGAAAAGAGCTGGCATCTCACTCTCTTTGAATCTTCTTTACCATGCTAAGAGGAGCAGGAAAAAGCAAAAAATTTCAGAATTGCACCTTGCAATGTGGAGATATTACTGTTTGTGCATTTACAATATTCATTGATTTTTGCCATTGAAAAACGTCCAGAAATGTTTGAAGCTACTGACTGAATGAAAGGAGCTGGCATCTCACTCTCTTTGAATCTTCTTTATCATGCTAGGATTAGCAGGAAAAAGCAAAAAATTTCAGAATTGCACCTTGCAATGCGGAGAAATTACTGTTTGTGCATTTACAATATTCATTGATTTTTGCCATTGAAAAACATCATGTTATTCATATACCAGAAATGTTTGAAGCTACTGACTGAATGAAAAGAGCTGGCATCTCACTCTCTTTGAATCTTCTTTATCATGCTAAGAGGAGCAGGAAAAAGCAAAAAATTTCAGAATTGCACCTTGCAATGTGGAGATATTACTGTTTGTGCATTTACAATATTCATTGATTTTTGCCATTGAAAAACGTCCAGAAATGTTTGAAGCTACTGACTGAATGAAAGGAGCTGGCATCTCACTCTCTTTGAATCTTCTTTATCATGCTAAGAGGAGCAGGAAAAAGCAAAAAATTTCAGAATTGCACCTTGCAATGCGGAGAAATTACTGTTTGTGCATTTACAATATTCATTGATTTTTGCCATTGAAAAACATCATGTTATTCATATACCAGAAATGTTTGAAGCTACTGACTGAATGAAAAGAGCTGGCATCTCACTCTCTTTGAATCTTCTTTATCATGCTAAGAGGAGCAGGAAAAAGCAAAAAATTTCAGAATTGCACCTTGCAATGTGGAGATATTACTGTTTGTGCATTTACAATATTCATTGATTTTTGCCATTGAAAAACGTCCAGAAATGTTTGAAGCTACTGACTGAATGAAAGGAGCTGGCATCTCACTCTCTTTGAATCTTCTTTATCATGCTAGGATTAGCAGGAAAAAGCAAAACATTTCAGAATTGCACCTTGCAATGTGGAGATATTACTGTTTGTGCATTTACAATATTTATTGATTTTTGCCATTGAAAAACGTCCAGAAATGTTTGAAGCTACTGACTGAATGAAAGGAGCTGGCATCTCACTCTCTTTGAATCTTCTTTATCATGCTAAGAGGAGCAGGAAAAAGCAAAAAATTTCAGAATTGCACCTTGCAATGCGGAGATATTACTGTTTGTGCATTTACAATATTCATTGATTTTTGCCATTGAAAAACGTCCAGAAATGTTTGAAGCTACTGACTGAATGAAAGGAGCTGGCATCTCACTCTCTTTGAATCTTCTTTATCATGCTAGGATTAGCAGGAAAAAGCAAAAAATTTCAGAATTGCACCTTGCAATGCGGAGAAATTACTGTTTGTGCATTTACAATATTCATTGATTTTTGCCATTGAAAAACATCATGTTATTCATATACCAGAAATGTTTGAAGCTACTGACTGAATGAAAAGAGCTGGCATCTCACTCTCTTTGAATCTTCTTTATCATGCTAAGAGGAGCAGGAAAAAGCAAAAAATTTCAGAATTGCACCTTGCAATGTGGAGATATTACTGTTTGTGCATTTACAATATTCATTGATTTTTGCCATTGAAAAACGTCCAGAAATGTTTGAAGCTACTGACTGAATGAAAGGAGCTGGCATCTCACTCTCTTTGAATATTCTTTATCATGCTAGGATTAGCAGGAAAAGGCAAAAAATTTCAGAATTGCACCTTGCAATGCGGAGAAATTACTGTTTGTGCATTTACAATATTCATTGATTTTTGCCATTGAAAAACATCATGTTATTCATATACCAGAAATGTTTGAAGCTACTGACTGAATGAAAAGAGCTGGCATCTCACTCTCTTTGAATCTTCTTTATCATGCTAAGAGGAGCAGGAAAAAGCAAAAAATTTCAGAATTGCACCTTGCAATGCGGAGATATTACTTTTTGTGCATTTACAATATTCATTGATTTTTGCCATTGAAAAACGTCCAGAAATGTTTGAAGCTACTGACTGAATGAAAGCAGCTGGCATCTCACTCTCTTTGAATCTTCTTTATCATGCTAAGAGGAGCAGGAAAAAGCAAAAAATTTCAGAATTGCACCTTGCAATGCGGAGATATTACTGTTTGTGCATTTACAATATTTATTGATTTTTGCCATTGAAAAACGTCCAGAAATGTTTGAAGCTACTGACTGAATGAAAGGAGCTGGCATCTCACTCTCTTTGAATCTTCTTTATCATGCTAAGAGGAGCAGGAAAAAGCAAAAAATTTCAGAATTGCACCTTGCAATGCGGAGATATTACTTTTTGTGCATTTACAATATTCATTGATTTTTGCCATTGAAAAACGTCCAGAAATGTTTGAAGCTACTGACTGAATGAAAGGAGCTGGCATCTCACTCTCTTTGAATCTTCTTTATCATGCTAGGATTAGCAGGAAAAAGCAAAAAATTTCAGAATTGCACCTTGCAATGCGGAGAAATTACTGTTTGTGCATTTACAATATTCATTGATTTTTGCCATTGAAAAACATCATGTTATTCATATACCAGAACTGTTTGAAGCTACTGACTGAATGAAAAGAGCTGGCATGTCACTCTCTTTGAATCTTCTTTATCATGCTAAGAGGAGCAGGAAAAAGCAAAAAATTTCAGAATTGCACCTTGCAATGTGGAGATATTACTGTTTGTGCATTTACAATATTCATTGATTTTTGCCATTGAAAAACGTCCAGAAATGTTTGAAGCTACTGACTGAATGAAAGGAGCTGGCATCTCACTCTCTTTGAATATTCTTTATCATGCTAGGATTAGCAGGAAAAGGCAAAAAATTTCAGAATTGCACCTTGCAATGCGGAGAAATTACTGTTTGTGCATTTACAATATTCATTGATTTTTGCCATTGAAAAACATCATGTTATTCATATACCAGAAATGTTTGAAGCTACTGACTGAATGAAAAGAGCTGGCATCTCACTCTCTTTGAATCTTCTTTATCATGCTAAGAGGAGCAGGAAAAAGCAAAAAATTTCAGAATTGCACCTTGCAATGTGGAGATATTACTGTTTGTGCATTTACAATATTCATTGATTTTTGCCATTGAAAAACGTCCAGAAATGTTTGAAGCTACTGACTGAATGAAAGGAGCTGGCAACTCACTCTCTTTGAATCTTCTTTATCATGCTAGGATTAGCAGGAAAAAGCAAAAAATTTCAGAATTGCACCTTGCAATGTGGAGATATTACTGTTTGTGCATTTACAATATTCATTGATTTTTGCCATTGAAAAACGTCCAGAAATGTTTGAAGCTACTGACTGAATGAAAGGAGCTGGAATCTCACTCTCTTTGAATCTTCTTTATCATGCTAAGAGGAGCAGGAAAAAGCAAAACATTTCAGAATTGCACCTTGCAATGTGGAGATATTACTGTTTGTGCATTTACAATATTCATTGATTTTTGCCATTGAAAAACGTCCAGAAATGTTTGAAGCTACTGACTGAATGAAAGGAGCTGGCATCTCACTCTCTTTGAATCTTCTTTACCATGCTAGGATTAGCAGGAAAAAGCAAAAAATTTCAGAATTGCACCTTGCAATGCGGAGAAATTACTGTTTGTGCATTTACAATATTCATTGATTTTTGCCATTGAAAAACATCATGTTATTCATATACCAGAAATGTTTGAAGCTACTGACTGAATGAAAAGAGCTGGCATCTCACTCTCTTTGAATCTTCTTTATCATGCTAAGAGGAGCAGGAAAAAGCAAAAAATTTCAGAATTGCACCTTGCAATGTGGAGATATTACTGTTTGTGCATTTACAATATTCATTGATTTTTGCCATTGAAAAACATCATGTTATTCATATACCAGAAATGTTTGAAGCTACTGACTGAATGAAAAGAGCTGGCATCTCACTCTCTTTGAATCTTCTTTATCATGCTAAGAGGAGCAGGAAAAAGCAAAAAATTTCAGAATTGCACCTTGCAATGTGGAGATATTACTGTTTGTGCATTTACAATATTCATTGATTTTTGCCATTGAAAAACGTCCAGAAATGTTTGAAGCTACTGACTGAATGAAAGGAGCTGGCATCTCACTCTCTTTGAATCTTCCTTATCATGCTAGGATTAGCAGGAAAAAGCAGAAAAAATTAAGAATTGCACCTTGCAATGCGGAGAAATTACTGTTTGTGCATTTACAATATTCATTGATTTTTGCCATTGAAAAACATCATGTTATTCATACACCAGAAATGTTTGAAGCTACTGACTGAATGAAAAGAGCTGGCATCTCCATCTCTTTGAATCTTCTTTATCATGCTAAGAGGAGCAGGAAAAAGCAAAAAATTTCAGAATTGCACCTTACAATGTGGAGATATTACTGTTTGTGCATTTACAATATTCATTGATTTTTGCCATTGAAAAACGTCCAGAAATGTTTGAAGCTACTGACTGAATGAAAGGAGCTGGCATCTCACTCTCTTTGAATCTTCTTTATCATACTAGGACTAGCAGGAAAAAGCAAAAAATTTCAGAATTGCACCTTGCAATGTGGAGATATTACTGTTTGTGCATTTACAATATTCATTGATTTTTGCCATTGAAAAACGTCCAGAAATGTTTGAAGCTACTGACTGAATGAAAGGAGCTGGCATCTCACTCTCTTTGAATCTTCTTTATCATGCTAGGATTAGCAGGAAAAAGCAAAAAATTTCAGAATTGCACCTTGCAATGTGGAGATATTACTGTTTGTGCATTTACAATATTCATTGATTTTTGCCATTGAAAAACATCATGTTATTCATATACCAGAAATGTTTGAAGCTACTGACTGAATGAAAAGAGCTGGCATCTCACTCTCTTTGAATCTTCTTTACCATGCTAAGAGGAGCAGGAAAAAGCAAAAAATTTCAGAATTGCACCTTGCAATGTGGAGATATTACTGTTTGTGCATTTACAATATTCATTGATTTTTGCCATTGAAAAACGTCCAGAAATGTTTGAAGCTACTGACTGAATGAAAGGAGCTGGCATCTCACTCTCTTTGAATCTTCTTTATCATGCTAGGATTAGCAGGAAAAAGCAAAAAATTTCAGAATTGCACCTTGCAATGCGGAGAAATTACTGTTTGTGCATTTACAATATTCATTGATTTTTGCCATTGAAAAACATCATGTTATTCATATACCAGAAATGTTTGAAGCTACTGACTGAATGAAAAGAGCTGGCATCTCACTCTCTTTGAATCTTCTTTATCATGCTAAGAGGAGCAGGAAAAAGCAAAAAATTTCAGAATTGCACCTTGCAATGTGGAGATATTACTGTTTGTGCATTTACAATATTCATTGATTTTTGCCATTGAAAAACGTCCAGAAATGTTTGAAGCTACTGACTGAATGAAAGGAGCTGGCATCTCACTCTCTTTGAATCTTCTTTATCATGCTAAGAGGAGCAGGAAAAAGCAAAAAATTTCAGAATTGCACCTTGCAATGCGGAGAAATTACTGTTTGTGCATTTACAATATTCATTGATTTTTGCCATTGAAAAACATCATGTTATTCATATACCAGAAATGTTTGAAGCTACTGACTGAATGAAAAGAGCTGGCATCTCACTCTCTTTGAATCTTCTTTATCATGCTAAGAGGAGCAGGAAAAAGCAAAAAATTTCAGAATTGCACCTTGCAATGTGGAGATATTACTGTTTGTGCATTTACAATATTCATTGATTTTTGCCATTGAAAAACGTCCAGAAATGTTTGAAGCTACTGACTGAATGAAAGGAGCTGGCATCTCACTCTCTTTGAATCTTCTTTATCATGCTAGGATTAGCAGGAAAAAGCAAAACATTTCAGAATTGCACCTTGCAATGTGGAGATATTACTGTTTGTGCATTTACAATATTTATTGATTTTTGCCATTGAAAAACGTCCAGAAATGTTTGAAGCTACTGACTGAATGAAAGGAGCTGGCATCTCACTCTCTTTGAATCTTCTTTATCATGCTAAGAGGAGCAGGAAAAAGCAAAAAATTTCAGAATTGCACCTTGCAATGCGGAGATATTACTGTTTGTGCATTTACAATATTCATTGATTTTTGCCATTGAAAAACGTCCAGAAATGTTTGAAGCTACTGACTGAATGAAAGGAGCTGGCATCTCACTCTCTTTGAATCTTCTTTATCATGCTAGGATTAGCAGGAAAAAGCAAAAAATTTCAGAATTGCACCTTGCAATGCGGAGAAATTACTGTTTGTGCATTTACAATATTCATTGATTTTTGCCATTGAAAAACATCATGTTATTCATATACCAGAAATGTTTGAAGCTACTGACTGAATGAAAAGAGCTGGCATCTCACTCTCTTTGAATCTTCTTTATCATGCTAAGAGGAGCAGGAAAAAGCAAAAAATTTCAGAATTGCACCTTGCAATGTGGAGATATTACTGTTTGTGCATTTACAATATTCATTGATTTTTGCCATTGAAAAACGTCCAGAAATGTTTGAAGCTACTGACTGAATGAAAGGAGCTGGCATCTCACTCTCTTTGAATATTCTTTATCATGCTAGGATTAGCAGGAAAAGGCAAAAAATTTCAGAATTGCACCTTGCAATGCGGAGAAATTACTGTTTGTGCATTTACAATATTCATTGATTTTTGCCATTGAAAAACATCATGTTATTCATATACCAGAAATGTTTGAAGCTACTGACTGAATGAAAAGAGCTGGCATCTCACTCTCTTTGAATCTTCTTTATCATGCTAAGAGGAGCAGGAAAAAGCAAAAAATTTCAGAATTGCACCTTGCAATGCGGAGATATTACTTTTTGTGCATTTACAATATTCATTGATTTTTGCCATTGAAAAACGTCCAGAAATGTTTGAAGCTACTGACTGAATGAAAGGAGCTGGCATCTCACTCTCTTTGAATCTTCTTTATCATGCTAGGATTAGCAGGAAAAAGCAAAACATTTCAGAATTGCACCTTGCAATGTGGAGATATTACTGTTTGTGCATTTACAATATTTATTGATTTTTGCCATTGAAAAACGTCCAGAAATGTTTGAAGCTACTGACTGAATGAAAGGAGCTGGCATCTCACTCTCTTTGAATCTTCTTTATCATGCTAAGAGGAGCAGGAAAAAGCAAAAAATTTCAGAATTGCACCTTGCAATGCGGAGATATTACTTTTTGTGCATTTACAATATTCATTGATTTTTGCCATTGAAAAACGTCCAGAAATGTTTGAAGCTACTGACTGAATGAAAGGAGCTGGCATCTCACTCTCTTTGAATCTTCTTTATCATGCTAGGATTAGCAGGAAAAAGCAAAAAATTTCAGAATTGCACCTTGCAATGCGGAGAAATTACTGTTTGTGCATTTACAATATTCATTGATTTTTGCCATTGAAAAACATCATGTTATTCATATACCAGAACTGTTTGAAGCTACTGACTGAATGAAAAGAGCTGGCATCTCACTCTCTTTGAATCTTCTTTATCATGCTAAGAGGAGCAGGAAAAAGCAAAAAATTTCAGAATTGCACCTTGCAATGTGGAGATATTACTGTTTGTGCATTTACAATATTCATTGATTTTTGCCATTGAAAAACGTCCAGAAATGTTTGAAGCTACTGACTGAATGAAAGGAGCTGGCATCTCACTCTCTTTGAATATTCTTTATCATGCTAGGATTAGCAGGAAAAGGCAAAAAATTTCAGAATTGCACCTTGCAATGCGGAGAAATTACTGTTTGTGCATTTACAATATTCATTGATTTTTGCCATTGAAAAACATCATGTTATTCATATACCAGAAATGTTTGAAGCTACTGACTGAATGAAAAGAGCTGGCATCTCACTCTCTTTGAATCTTCTTTATCATGCTAAGAGGAGCAGGAAAAAGCAAAAAATTTCAGAATTGCACCTTGCAATGTGGAGATATTACTGTTTGTGCATTTACAATATTCATTGATTTTTGCCATTGAAAAACGTCCAGAAATGTTTGAAGCTACTGACTGAATGAAAGGAGCTGGCAACTCACTCTCTTTGAATCTTCTTTATCATGCTAGGATTAGCAGGAAAAAGCAAAAAATTTCAGAATTGCACCTTGCAATGTGGAGATATTACTGTTTGTGCATTTACAATATTCATTGATTTTTGCCATTGAAAAACGTCCAGAAATGTTTGAAGCTACTGACTGAATGAAAGGAGCTGGAATCTCACTCTCTTTGAATCTTCTTTATCATGCTAAGAGGAGCAGGAAAAAGCAAAACATTTCAGAATTGCACCTTGCAATGTGGAGATATTACTGTTTGTGCATTTACAATATTCATTGATTTTTGCCATTGAAAAACGTCCAGAAATGTTTGAAGCTACTGACTGAATGAAAGGAGCTGGCATCTCACTCTCTTTGAATCTTCTTTACCATGCTAGGATTAGCAGGAAAAAGCAAAAAATTTCAGAATTGCACCTTGCAATGCGGAGAAATTACTGTTTGTGCATTTACAATATTCATTGATTTTTGCCATTGAAAAACATCATGTTATTCATATACCAGAAATGTTTGAAGCTACTGACTGAATGAAAAGAGCTGGCATCTCACTCTCTTTGAATCTTCTTTATCATGCTAAGAGGAGCAGGAAAAAGCAAAAAATTTCAGAATTGCACCTTGCAATGTGGAGATATTACTGTTTGTGCATTTACAATATTCATTGATTTTTGCCATTGAAAAACATCATGTTATTCATATACCAGAAATGTTTGAAGCTACTGACTGAATGAAAAGAGCTGGCATCTCACTCTCTTTGAATCTTCTTTATCATGCTAAGAGGAGCAGGAAAAAGCAAAAAATTTCAGAATTGCACCTTGCAATGTGGAGATATTACTGTTTGTGCATTTACAATATTCATTGATTTTTGCCATTGAAAAACGTCCAGAAATGTTTGAAGCTACTGACTGAATGAAAGGAGCTGGCATCTCACTCTCTTTGAATCTTCCTTATCGTGCTAGGATTAGCAGGAAAAAGCAGAAAAAATTAAGAATTGCACCTTGCAATGCGGAGAAATTACTGTTTGTGCATTTACAATATTCATTGATTTTTGCCATTGAAAAACATCATGTTATTCATACACCAGAAATGTTTGAAGCTACTGACTGAATGAAAAGAGCTGGCATCTCCATCTCTTTGAATCTTCTTTATCATGCTAAGAGGAGCAGGAAAAAGCAAAAAATTTCAGAATTGCACCTTGCAATGTGGAGATATTACTGTTTGTGCATTTACAATATTCATTGATTTTTGCCATTGAAAAACGTCCAGAAATGTTTGAAGCTACTGACTGAATGAAAGGAGCTGGCATCTCACTCTCTTTGAATCTTCTTTATCATACTAGGACTAGCAGGAAAAAGCAAAAAATTTCAGAATTGCACCTTGCAATGTGGAGATATTACTGTTTGTGCATTTACAATATTCATTGATTTTTGCCATTGAAAAACGTCCAGAAATGTTTGAAGCTACTGACTGAATGAAAGGAGCTGGCATCTCACTCTCTTTGAATCTTCTTTATCATGCTAGGATTAGCAGGAAAAAGCAAAAAATTTCAGAATTGCACCTTGCAATGTGGAGATATTACTGTTTGTGCATTTACAATATTCATTGATTTTTGCCATTGAAAAACATCATGTTATTCATATACCAGAAATGTTTGAAGCTACTGACTGAATGAAAAGAGCTGGCATCTCACTCTCTTTGAATCTTCTTTACCATGCTAAGAGGAGCAGGAAAAAGCAAAAAATTTCAGAATTGCACCTTGCAATGTGGAGATATTACTGTTTGTGCATTTACAATATTCATTGATTTTTGCCATTGAAAAACGTCCAGAAATGTTTGAAGCTACTGACTGAATGAAAGGAGCTGGCATCTCACTCTCTTTGAATCTTCTTTATCATGCTAGGATTAGCAGGAAAAAGCAAAAAAATTCAGAATTGCACCTTGCAATGCGGAGAAATTACTGTTTGTGCATTTACAATATTCATTGATTTTTGCCATTGAAAAACATCATGTTATTCATATACCAGAAATGTTTGAAGCTACTGACTGAATGAAAAGAGCTGGCATCTCACTCTCTTTGAATCTTCTTTATCATGCTAAGAGGAGCAGGAAAAAGCAAAAAATTTCAGAATTGCACCTTGCAATGTGGAGATATTACTGTTTGTGCATTTACAATATTCATTGATTTTTGCCATTGAAAAACGTCCAGAAATGTTTGAAGCTACTGACTGAATGAAAGGAGCTGGCATCTCACTCTCTTTGAATCTTCTTTATCATGCTAAGAGGAGCAGGAAAAAGCAAAAAATTTCAGAATTGCACCTTGCAATGCGGAGAAATTACTGTTTGTGCATTTACAATATTCATTGATTTTTGCCATTGAAAAACATCATGTTATTCATATACCAGAAATGTTTGAAGCTACTGACTGAATGAAAAGAGCTGGCATCTCACTCTCTTTGAATCTTCTTTATCATGCTAAGAGGAGCAGGAAAAAGCAAAAAATTTCAGAATTGCACCTTGCAATGTGGAGATATTACTGTTTGTGCATTTACAATATTCATTGATTTTTGCCATTGAAAAACGTCCAGAAATGTTTGAAGCTACTGACTGAATGAAAGGAGCTGGCATCTCACTCTCTTTGAATCTTCTTTATCATGCTAGGATTAGCAGGAAAAAGCAAAAAATTTCAGAATTGCACCTTGCAATGTGGAGATATTACTGTTTGTGCATTTACAATATTCATTGATTTTTGCCATTGAAAAACGTCCAGAAATGTTTGAAGCTACTGACTGAATGAAAGGAGCTGGCATCTCACTCTCTTTGAATCTTCTTTATCATGCTAGGATTAGCAGGAAAAAGCAAAAAATTTCAGAATTGCACCTTGCAATGTGGAGATATTACTGTTTGTGCATTTACAATATTCATTGATTTTTGCCATTGAAAAACGTCCAGAAATGTTTGAAGCTACTGACTGAATGAAAGGAGCTGGCATCTCACTCTCTTTGAATCTTCTTTATCATGCTAGGATTAGCAGGAAAAAGCAAAAAATTTCAGAATTGCACCTTGCAATGCGGAGAAATTACTGTTTGTGCATTTACAATATTCATTGATTTTTGCCATTGAAAAACATCATGTTATTCATATACCAGAAATGTTTGAAGCTACTGACTGAATGAAAAGAGCTGGCATCTCACTCTCTTTGAATCTTCTTTATCATGCTAAGAGGAGCAGGAAAAAGCAAAAAATTTCAGAATTGCACCTTGCAATGTGGAGATATTACTGTTTGTGCATTTACAATATTCATTGATTTTTCCCATTGAAAAACGTCCAGAAATGTTTGAAGCTACTGACTGAATGAAAGGAGCTGGCATCTCACTCTCTTTGAATCTTCTTTATCATGCTAGGATTAGCAGGAAAAAGCAAAAAATTTCAGAATTGCACCTTGCAATGCGGAGAAATTACTGTTTGTGCATTTACAATATTCATTGATTTTTGCCATTGAAAAACATCATGTTATTCATATACCAGAAATGTTTGAAGCTACTGACTGAATGAAAAGAGCTGGCATCTCACTCTCTTTGAATCTTCTTTATCATGCTAAGAGGAGCAGGAAAAAGCAAAAAATTTCAGAATTGCAGCTTGCAATGTGGAGATATTACTGTTTGTGCATTTACAATATTCATTGATTTTTGCCATTGAAAAACGTCCAGAAATGTTTGAAGCTACTGACTGAATGAAAGGAGCTGGCATCTCACTCTCTTTGAATCTTCTTTATCATGCTAAGAGGAGCAGGAAAAAGCAAAAAATTTCAGAATTGCACCTTGCAATGCGGAGAAATTACTGTTTGTGCATTTACAATATTCATTGATTTTTGCCATTGAAAAACATCATGTTATTCATATACCAGAAATGTTTGAAGCTACTGACTGAATGAAAAGAGCTGGCATCTCACTCTCTTTGAATCTTCTTTATCATGCTAAGAGGAGCAGGAAAAAGCAAAAAATTTCAGAATTGCACCTTGCAATGTGGAGATATTACTGTTTGTGCATTTACAATATTCATTGATTTTTGCCATTGAAAAACGTCCAGAAATGTTTGAAGCTACTGACTGAATGAAAGGAGCTGGCATCTCACTCTCTTTGAATCTTCTTTATCATGCTAGGATTAGCAGGAAAAAGCAAAAAATTTCAGAATTGCACCTTGCAATGCGGAGAAATTACTGTTTGTGCATTTACAATATTCATTGATTTTTGCCATTGAAAAACATCATGTTATTCATATACCAGAAATGTTTGAAGCTACTGACTGAATGAAAAGAGCTGGCATCTCACTCTCTTTGAATCTTCTTTATCATGCTAAGAGGAGCAGGAAAAAGCAAAAAATTTCAGAATTGCAGCTTGCAATGTGGAGATATTACTGTTTGTGCATTTACAATATTCATTGATTTTTGCCATTGAAAAACGTCCAGAAATGTTTGAAGCTACTGACTGAATGAAAGGAGCTGGCATCTCACTCTCTTTGAATCTTCTTTATCATGCTAAGAGGAGCAGGAAAAAGCAAAAAATTTCAGAATTGCACCTTGCAATGCGGAGAAATTACTGTTTGTGCATTTACAATATTCATTGATTTTTGCCATTGAAAAACATCATGTTATTCATTTACCAGAAATGTTTGAAGCTACTGACTGAATGAAAAGAGCTGGCATCTCACTCTCTTTGAATCTTCTTTATCATGCTAAGAGGAGCAGGAAAAAGCAAAAAATTTCAGAATTGCACCTTGCAATGTGGAGATATTACTGTTTGTGCATTTACAATATTCATTGATTTTTGCCATTGAAAAACGTCCAGAAATGTTTGAAGCTACTGACTGAATGAAAGGAGCTGGCATCTCACTCTCTGTGAATCTTCTTTATCATGCTAGGATTAGCAGGAAAAAGCAAAAAATTTCAGAATTGCACCTTGCAATGCGGAGATATTACTGTTTGTGCATTTACAATATTCATTGATTTTTGCCATTGAAAAACGTCCAGAAATGTTTGAAGCTACTGACTGAATGAAAGGAGCTGGCATCTCACTCTCTTTGAATCTTCTTTATCATGCTAGGATTAGCAGGAAAAAGCAAAAAATTTCAGAATTGCACCTTGCAATGTGGAGATTTTACTGTTTGTGCATTTACAATATTCATTGATTTTTGCCATTGAAAAACGTCCAGAAATGTTTGAAGCTACTGACTGAATGAAAGGAGCTGGCATCTCACTCTCTTTGAATCTTCTTTATCATGCTAGGATTAGCAGGAAAAAGCAAAAAATTTCAGAATTGCACCTTGCAATGCGGAGAAATTACTGTTTGTGCATTTACAATATTCATTGATTTTTGCCATTGAAAAACATCATGTTATTCATATACCAGAAATGTTTGAAGCTACTGACTGAATGAAAAGAGCTGGCATCTCACTCTCTTTGAATCTTCTTTACCATGCTAAGAGGAGCAGGAAAAAGCAAAAAATTTCAGAATTGCACCTTGCAATGTGGAGATATTACTGTTTGTGCATTTACAATATTCATTGATTTTTGCCATTGAAAAACGTCCAGAAATGTTTGAAGCTACTGACTGAATGAAAGGAGCTGGCATCTCACTCTCTTTGAATCTTCTTTATCATGCTAGGATTAGCAGGAAAAAGCAAAAAATTTCACAATTGCACCTTGCAATGCGGAGAAATTACTGTTTGTGCATTTACAATATTCATTGATTTTTGCCATTGAAAAACATCATGTTATTCATATACCAGAAATGTTTGAAGCTACTGACTGAATGAAAAGAGCTGGCATCTCACTCTCTTTGAATCTTCTTTATCATGCTAAGAGGAGCAGGAAAAAGCAAAAAATTTCAGAATTGCACCTTGCAATGTGGAGATATTACTGTTTGTGCATTTACAATATTCATTGATTTTTGCCATTGAAAAACGTCCAGAAATGTTTGAAGCTACTGACTGAATGAAAGGAGCTGGCATCTCACTCTCTTTGAATCTTCTTTATCATGCTAAGAGGAGCAGGAAAAAGCAAAACATTTCAGAATTGCACCTTGCAATGTGGAGATATTACTGTTTGTGCATTTACAATATTCATTGATTTTTGCCATTGAAAAACGTCCAGAAATGTTTGAAGCTACTGACTGAATGAAAGGAGCTGGCATCTCACTCTCTTTGAATCTTCTTTACCATGCTAGGATTAGCAGGAAAAAGCAAAAAATTTCAGAATTGCACCTTGCAATGCGGAGAAATTACTGTTTGTGCATTTACAATATTCATTGATTTTTGCCATTGAAAAACATCATGTTATTCATATACCAGAAATGTTTGAAGCTACTGACTGAATGAAAAGAGCTGGCATCTCACTCTCTTTGAATCTTCTTTATCATGCTAAGAGGAGCAGGAAAAAGCAAAAAATTTCAGAATTGCACCTTGCAATGTGGAGATATTACTGTTTGTGCATTTACAATATTCATTGATTTTTGCCATTGAAAAACATCATGTTATTCATATACCAGAAATGTTTGAAGCTACTGACTGAATGAAAAGAGCTGGCATCTCACTCTCTTTGAATCTTCTTTATCATGCTAGGATTAGCAGGAAAAAGCAAAAAATTTCAGAATTGCACCTTGCAATGTGGAGAAATTACTGTTTGTGCATTTACAATATTCATTGATTTTTGCCATTGAAAAACGTCCAGAAATGTTTGAAGCTACTGACTGAATGAAAGGAGCTGGCATCTCACTCTCTTTGAATCTTCTTTATCATGCTAAGAGGAGCAGGAAAAAGCAAAAAATTTCAGAATTGCACCTTGCAATGCGGAGAAATTACTGTTTGTGCATTTACAATATTCATTGATTTTTGCCATTGAAAAACATCATGTTATTCATATACCAGAAATGTTTGAAGCTACTGACTGAATGCAAAGAGCTGGCATCTTACTCTCTTTGAATGTTCTTTATCATGCTAAGAGGAGCAGGAAAAAGCAAAAAATTTCAGAATTGCACCTTGCAATGTGGAGATCTTACTGTTTGTGCATTTACAATATTCATTGATTTTTGCCATTGAAAAACGTCCAGAAATGTTTGAAGCTACTGACTGAATGAAAGGAGCTGGCATCTAACTCTCTTTGAATCTTCTTTATCATGCTAGGATTAGCAGGAAAAAGCAAAAAATTTCAGAATTGCACCTTGCAATGCGGAGAAATTACTGTTTGTGCATTTACAATATTCATTAATTTTTGCCTTTGAAAAACATCATGTTATTCATATACCAGAAATGTTTGAAGCTACTGACTGAATGAAAAGAGCTGGCATCTCACTCTCTTTGAATCTTCTTTATCATGCTAAGAGGAGCAGGAAAAAGCAAAAAATTTCAGAATTGCACCTTGCAATGTGGAGATATTACTGTTTGTGCATTTACAATATTCATTGATTTTTGCCATTGAAAAACATCATGTTATTCATATACCAGAAATGTTTGAAGCTACTGACTGAATGAAAAGAGCTGGCATCTCACTCTCTTTGAAACTTCTTTATCATGCTAAGAGGAGCAGGAAAAAGCAAAAAATTTCAGAATTGCACCTTGCAATGTGCAGATATTACTGTTTGTGCATTTACAATATTCATTGATTTTTGCCATTGAAAAACATCATGTTATTCATATACCAGAAATGTTTGAAGCTACTGACTGAATGAAAAGAGCTGGCATCTCACTCTCTTTGAATCTTCTTTATCATGCTAAGAGGAGCAGGAAAAAGCAAAAAATTTCAGAATTGCACCTTGCAATGTGGAGATATTACTGTTTGTGCATTTACAATATTCATTGATTTTTGCCATTGAAAAACGTCCAGAAATGTTTGAAGCTACTGACTGAATGAAAGGAGCTGGCATCTCACTCTCTTTGAATCTTCTTTATCATGCTAAGAGGAGCAGGAAAAAGCAAAAAATTTCAGAATTGCACCTTGCAATGCGGAGAAATTACTGTTTGTGCATTTACAATATTCATTGATTTTTGCCATTGAAAAACATCATGTTATTCATATACCAGAAATGTTTGAAGCTACTGACTGAATGAAAAGAGCTGGCATCTCACTCTCTTTGAATCTTCTTTATCATGCTAAGAGGAGCAGGAAAAAGCAAAAAATTTCAGAATTGCACCTTGCAATGTGGAGATATTACTGTTTGTGCATTTACAATATTCATTGATTTTTGCCATTGAAAAACGTCCAGAAATGTTTGAAGCTACTGACTGAATGAAAGGAGCTGGCATCTCACTCTCTTTGAATTTTCTTTATCATGCTAAGAGGAGCAGGAAAAAGCAAAAAATTTCAGAATTGCACCTTGCAATGCGGAGAAATTACTGTTTGTGCATTTACAATATTCATTGATTTTTGCCATTGAAAAACATCATGTTATTCATATACCAGAAATGTTTGAAGCTACTGACTGAATGAAAAGAGCTGGCATCTCACTCTCTTTGAATCTTCTTTATCATGCTAAGAGGAGCAGGAAAAAGCAAAAAATTTCAGAATTGCACCTTGCAATGTGGAGATATTACTGTTTGTGCATTTACAATATTCATTGATTTTTGCCATTGAAAAACGTCCAGAAATGTTTGAAGCTACTGACTGAATGAAAGGAGCTGGCATCTCACTCTCTTTAAATCTTCTTTATCATGCTAAGAGGAGCAGGAAAAAGCAAAAAATTTCAGAATTGCACCTTGCAATGCGGAGAAATTACTGTTTGTGCATTTACAATATTCATTGATTTTTGCCATTGAAAAACATCATGTTATTCATATACCAGAAATGTTTGAAGCTACTGACTGAATGAAAAGAGCTGGCATCTCACTCTCTTTGAATCTTCTTTATCATGCTAAGAGGAGCAGGAAAAAGCAAAAAATTTCAGAATTGCACCTTGCAATGTGGAGATATTACTGTTTGTGCATTTACAATATTCATTGATTTTTGCCATTGAAAAACGTCCAGAAATGTTTGAAGCTACTGACTGAATGAAAGGAGCTGGCATCTCACTCTCTTTGAATCTTCTTTATCATGCTAGGATTAGCAGGAAAAAGCAAAAAATTTCAGAATTGCACCTTGCAATGTGGAGATATTACTGTTTGTGCATTTACAATATTTATTGATTTTTGCCATTGAAAAACGTCCAGAAATGTTTGAAGCTACTGACTGAATGAAATGAGCTGGCATCTCACTCTCTTTGAATCTTCTTTATCATGCTAAGAGGAGCAGGAAAAAGCAAAAAATTTCAGAATTGCACCTTGCAATGCGGAGATATTACTGTTTGTGCATTTACAATATTCATTGATTTTTGCCATTGAAAAACGTCCAGAAATGTTTGAAGCTACTGACTGAATGAAAGGAGCTGGCATCTCACTCTCTTTGAATCTTCTTTATCATGCTAGGATTAGCAGGAAAAAGCAAAAAATTTCAGAATTGCACCTTGCAATGCGGAGAAATTACTGTTTGTGCATTTACAATATTCATTGATTTTTGCCATTGAAAAACATCATGTTATTCATATACCAGAAATGTTTGAAGCTACTGACTGAATGAAAAGAGCTGGCATCTCACTCTCTTTGAATCTTCTTTATCATGCTAAGAGGAGCAGGAAAAAGCAAAAAATTTCAGAATTGCACCTTGCAATGTGGAGATATTACTGTTTGTGCATTTACAATATTCATTGATTTTTGCCATTGAAAAACGTCCAGAAATGTTTGAAGCTACTGACTGAATGAAAGGAGCTGGCATCTCACTCTCTTTAAATCTTCTTTATCATGCTAAGAGGAGCAGGAAAAAGCAAAAAATTTCAGAATTGCACCTTGCAATGCGGAGAAATTACTGTTTGTGCATTTACAATATTCATTGATTTTTGCCATTGAAAAACATCATGTTATTCATATACCAGAAATGTTTGAAGCTACTGACTGAATGAAAAGAGCTGGCATCTCACTCTCTTTGAATCTTCTTTATCATGCTAAGAGGAGCAGTAAAAAGCAAAAAATTTCAGAATTGCACCTTGCAATGTGGAGATATTACTGTTTGTGCATTTACAATATTCATTGATTTTTGCCATTGAAAAACGTCCAGAAATGTTTGAAGCTACTGACTGAATGAAAGGAGCTGGCATCTCACTCTCTTTGAATCTTCTTTATCATGCTAGGATTAGCAGGAAAAAGCAAAAAATTTCAGAATTGCACCTTGCAATGTGGAGATATTACTGTTTGTGCATTTACAATATTTATTGATTTTTGCCATTGAAAAACGTCCAGAAATGTTTGAAGCTACTGACTGAATGAAAGGAGCTGACATCTCACTCTCTTTGAATCTTCTTTATCATGCTAAGAGGAGCAGGAAAAAGCAAAAAATTTCAGAATTGCACCTTGCAATGCGGAGATATTACTGTTTGTGCATTTACAATATTCATTGATTTTTGCCATTGAAAAACGTCCAGAAATGTTTGAAGCTACTGACTGAATGAAAAGAGCTGGCATCTCACTCTCTTTGAATCTTCTTTATCATGCTAGGATTAGCAGGAAAAAGCAAAAAATTTCAGAATTGCACCTTGCAATGCGGAGAAATTACTGTTTGTGCATTTACAATATTCATTGATTTTTGCCATTGAAAAACATCATGTTATTCATATACCAGAAATGTTTGAAGCTACTGACTGAATGAAAAGAGCTGGCATCTCACTCTCTTTGAATCTTCTTTATCATGCTAAGAGGAGCAGGAAAAAGCAAAAAATTTCAGAATTGCACCTTGCAATGTGGAGATATTACTGTTTGTGCATTTACAATATTCATTGATTTTTGCCATTGAAAAACGTCCAGAAATGTTTGAAGCTACTGACTGAATGAAAGGAGCTGGCATCTCACTCTCTTTGAATCTTCTTTATCATGCTAGGATTAGCAGGAAAAAGCAAAAAATTTCAGAATTGCACCTTGCAATGTGGAGATATTACTGTTTGTGCATTTACAATATTCATTGATTTTTGCCATTGAAAAACGTCCAGAAATGTTTGAAGCTACTGACTGAATGAAAGGAGCTGGAATCTCACTCTCTTTGAATCTTCTTTATCATGCTAAGAGGAGCAGGAAAAAGCAAAAAATTTCAGAATTGCACCTTGCAATGTGGAGATATTACTGTTTGTGCATTTACAATATTCATTGATTTTTGCCATTGAAAAACGTCCAGAAATGTTTGAAGCTACTGACTGAATGAAAGGAGCTGGCATCTCACTCTCTTTGAATCTTCTTTACCATGCTAGGATTAGCAGGAAAAAGCAAAAAATTTCAGAATTGCACCTTGCAATGCGGAGAAATTACTCTTTGTGCATTTACAATATTCATTGATTTTTGCCATTGAAAAACATCATGTTATTCATATACCAGAAATGTTTGAAGCTACTGACTGAATGAAAAGAGCTGGCATCTCACTCTCTTTGAATCTTCTTTATCATGCTAAGAGGAGCAGGAAAAAGCAAAAAATTTCAGAATTGCACCTTGCAATGTGGAGATATTACTGTTTGTGCATTTACAATATTCATTGATTTTTGCCATTGAAAAACATCATGTTATTCATATACCAGAAATGTTTGAAGCTACTGACTGAAAGAAAAGAGCTGGCATCTCACTCTCTTTGAATCTTCTTTATCATGCTAGGATTAGCAGGAAAAAGCAAAAAATTTCAGAATTGCACCTTGCAATGTGGAGAAATTACTGTTTGTGCATTTACAATATTCATTGATTTTTGCCATTGAAAAACGTCCAGAAATGTTTGAAGCTACTGACTGAATGAAAGGAGCTGGCATCTCACTCTCTTTGAATCTTCTTTATCATGCTAAGAGGAGCAGGAAAAAGCAAAAAATTTCAGAATTGCACCTTGCAATGCGGAGAAATTACTGTTTGTGCATTTACAATATTCATTGATTTTTGCCATTGAAAAACATCATGTTATTCATATACCAGAAATGTTTGAAACTACTGACTGAATGCAAAGAGCTGGCATCTTACTCTCTTTGAATCTTCTTTATCATGCTAAGAGGAGCAGGAAAAAGCAAAAAATTTCAGAATTGCACCTTGCAATGTGGAGATATTACTGTTTGTGCATTTACAATATTCATTGATTTTTGCCATTGAAAAACGTCCAGAAATGTTTGAAGCTACTGACTGAATGAAAGGAGCTGGCATCTAACTCTCTTTGAATCTTCTTTATCATGCTAGGATTAGCAGGAAAAAGCAAAAAATTTCAGAATTGCACCTTGCAATGCGGAGAAATTACTGTTTGTGCATTTACAATATTCATTAATTTTTGCCTTTGAAAAACATCATGTTATTCATATACCAGAAATGTTTGAAGATACTGACTGAATGAAAAGAGCTGGAATCTCACTCTCTTTGAATCTTCTTTATCATGCTAAGAGGAGCAGGAAAAAGCAAAAAATTTCAGAATTGCACCTTGCAATGTGGAGATATTACTGTTTGTGCATTTACAATATTCATTGATTTTTGCCATTGAAAAACATCATGTTATTCATATACCAGAAATGTTTGAAGCTACTGACGGAATGAAAAGAGCTGGCATCTCACTCTCTTTGAAACTTCTTTATCATGCTAAGAGGAGCAGGAAAAAGCAAAAAATTTCAGAATTGCACCTTGCAATGTGGAGATATTACTGTTTGTGCATTTACAATATTCATTGATTTTTGCCATTGAAAAACATCATGTTATTCATATACCAGAAATGTTTGAAGCTACTGACTGAATGAAAAGAGCTGGCATCTCACTCTCTTTGAATCTTCTTTATCATGCTAAGAGGAGCAGGAAAAAGCAAAAAATTTCAGAATTGCACCTTGCAATGTGGAGATATTACTGTTTGTGCATTTACAATATTCATTGATTTTTGCCATTGAAAAACGTCCAGAAATGTCTGAAGCTACTGACTGAATGAAAGGAGCTGGCATCTCACTCTCTTTGAATCTTCTTTATCATGCTAAGAGGAGCAAGAAAAAGCAAAAAATTTCAGAATTGCACCTTGCAATGCGGAGAAATTACTGTTTGTGCATTTACAATATTCATTGATTTTTGCCATTGAAAAACATCATGTTATTCATATACCAGAAATGTTTGAAGCTACTGACTGAATGAAAAGAGCTGGCATCTCACTCTCTTTGAATCTTCTTTATCATGCTAAGAGGAGCAGGAAAAAGCAAAAAATTTCAGAATTGCACCTTGCAATGTGGAGATATTACTGTTTGTGCATTTACAATATTCATTGATTTTTGCCATTGAAAAACGTCCAGAAATGTTTGAAGCTACTGACTGAATGAAAGGAGCTGGCATCTCACTCTCTTGGAATCTTCTTTATCATGCTAAGAGGAGCAGGAAAAAGCAAAAAATTTCTGAATTGCACCTTGCAATGCGGAGAAATTACTGTTTGTGCATTTACAATATTCATTGATTTTTGCTATTGAAAAACATCATGTTATTCATATACCAGAAATGTTTGAAGCTACTGACTGAATGAAAAGAGCTGGCATCTCACTCTCTTTGAATCTTCTTTATCATGCTAAGAGGAGCAGGAAAAAGCAAAAAATTTCAGAATTGCACCTTGCAATGTGGAGATATTACTGTTTGTGCATTTACAATATTCATTGATTTTTGCCATTGAAAAACGTCCAGAAATGTTTGAAGCTACTGACTGAATGAAAGGAGCTGGCATCTCACTCTCTTTGAATCTTCTTTATCATGCTAGGATTAGCAGGAAAAAGCAAAAAATTTCAGAATTGCACCTTGCAATGTGGAGATATTACTGTTTGTGCATTTACAATATTCATTGATTTTTGCCATTGAAAAACGTCCAGAAATGTTTGAAGCTACTGACTGAATGAAAGGAGCTGGCATCTCACTCTCTTTGAATCTTCTTTATCATGCTAAGAGGAGCAGGAAAAAGCAAAAAATTTCAGAATTGCACCTTGCAATGCGGAGATATTACTGTTTGTGCATTTACAATATTCATTGATTTTTGCCATTGAAAAACGTCCAGAAATGTTTGAAGCTACTGACTGAATGAAAGGAGCTGGCATCTCAATCTCTTTGAATCTTCTTTATCGTGCTAGGACTAGCAGGAAAAAGCAAAAAATTTCAGAATTGCACCTTGCAATGCGGAGAAATTACTTTGTGCATTTACAATATTCATTGATTTTTGCCATTGAAAAACATCATGTTATTCATATACCAGAAATGTTTGAAGCTACTGACTGAATGAAAAGAGCTGGCATCTCACTCTCTTTGAATCTTCTTTATCATGCTAGGATTAGCAGGAAAAAGCAAAAAATTTCAGAATTGCACCTTGCAATGTGGAGAAATTACTGTTTGTGCATTTACAATATTAATTGATTTTTGCCATTGAAAAACGTCCAGAAATGTTTGAAGCTACTGACTGAATGAAAGGAGCTGGCATCTCACTCTCTTTGAATCTTCTTTATCATGCTAAGAGGAGCAGGAAAAAGCAAAAAATTTCAGAATTGCACCTTGCAATGCGGAGAAATTACTGTTTGTGCATTTACAATATTCATTGATTTTTGCCATTGAAAAACATCATGTTATTCATATACCAGAAATGTTTGAAGCTACTGACTGAATGAAAAGAGCTGGCATCTCACGCTCTTTGAATCGTCTTTATCATGCTAAGAGGAGCAGGAAAAAGCAAAAAATTTCAGAATTGCACCTTGCAATGTGGAGATATTACTGTTTGTGCATTTACAATATTCATTGATTTTTGCCATTGAAAAACGTCCAGAAATGTTTGAAGCTACTGACTGAATGAAAGGAGCTGGCATCTCACTCTCTTTGAATCTTCTTTATCATGCTAGGATTAGCAGGAAAAAGCAAAAAATTTCAGAATTGCACCTTGCAATGTGGAGATATTACTGTTTGTGCATTTACAATATTTATTGATTTTTGCCATTGAAAAACGTCCAGAAATGTTTGAAGCTACTGACTGAATGAAATGAGCTGGCATCTCACTCTCTTTGAATCTTCTTTATCATGCTAAGAGGAGCAGGAAAAAGCAAAAAATTTCAGAATTGCACCTTGCAATGCGGAGATATTACTGTTTGTGCATTTACAATATTCATTGATTTTTGCCATTGAAAAACGTCCAGAAATGTTTGAAGCTACTGACTGAATGAAAGGAGCTGGCATCTCACTCTCTTTGAATCTTCTTTATCATGCTAGGATTAGCAGGAAAAAGCAAAAAATTTCAGAATTGCACCTTGCAATGCGGAGAAATTACTGTTTGTGCATTTACAATATTCATTGATTTTTGCCATTGAAAAACATCATGTTATTCATATACCAGAAATGTTTGAAGCTACTGACTGAATGAAAAGAGCTGGCATCTCACTCTCTTTGAATCTTCTTTATCATGCTAAGAGGAGCAGGAAAAAGCAAAAAATTTCAGAATTGCACCTTGCAATGTGGAGATATTACTGTTTGTGCATTTACAATATTCATTGATTTTTGCCATTGAAAAACGTCCAGAAATGTTTGAAGCTACTGACTGAATGAAAGGAGCTGGCATCTCACTCTCTTTAAATCTTCTTTATCATGCTAAGAGGAGCAGGAAAAAGCAAAAAATTTCAGAATTGCACCTTGCAATGCGGAGAAATTACTGTTTGTGCATTTACAATATTCATTGATTTTTGCCATTGAAAAACATCATGTTATTCATATACCAGAAATGTTTGAAGCTACTGACTGAATGAAAAGAGCTGGCATCTCACTCTCTTTGAATCTTCTTTATCATGCTAAGAGGAGCAGTAAAAAGCAAAAAATTTCAGAATTGCACCTTGCAATGTGGAGATATTACTGTTTGTGCATTTACAATATTTATTGATTTTTGCCATTGAAAAACGTCCAGAAATGTTTGAAGCTACTGACTGAATGAAAGGAGCTGGCATCTCACTCTCTTTGAATCTTCTTTATCATGCTAAGAGGAGCAGGAAAAAGCAAAAAATTTCAGAATTGCACCTTGCAATGCGGAGATATTACTGTTTGTGCATTTACAATATTCATTGATTTTTGCCATTGAAAAACGTCCAGAAATGTTTGAAGCTACTGACTGAATGAAAAGAGCTGGCATCTCACTCTCTTTGAATCTTCTTTATCATGCTAGGATTAGCAGGAAAAAGCAAAAAATTTCAGAATTGCACCTTGCAATGCGGAGAAATTACTGTTTGTGCATTTACAATATTCATTGATTTTTGCCATTGAAAAACATCATGTTATTCATATACCAGAAATGTTTGAAGCTACTGACTGAATGAAAAGAGCTGGCATCTCACTCTCTTTGAATCTTCTTTATCATGCTAAGAGGAGCAGGAAAAAGCAAAAAATTTCAGAATTGCACCTTGCAATGTGGAGATATTACTGTTTGTGCATTTACAATATTCATTGATTTTTGCCATTGAAAAACGTCCAGAAATGTTTGAAGCTACTGACTGAATGAAAGGAGCTGGCATCTCACTCTCTTTGAATCTTCTTTATCATGCTAGGATTAGCAGGAAAAAGCAAAAAATTTCAGAATTGCACCTTGCAATGTGGAGATATTACTGTTTGTGCATTTACAATATTCATTGATTTTTGCCATTGAAAAACGTCCAGAAATGTTTGAAGCTACTGACTGAATGAAAGGAGCTGGAATCTCACTCTCTTTGAATCTTCTTTATCATGCTAAGAGGAGCAGGAAAAAGCAAAAAATTTCAGAATTGCACCTTGCAATGTGGAGATATTACTGTTTGTGCATTTACAATATTCATTGATTTTTGCCATTGAAAAACGTCCAGAAATGTTTGAAGCTACTGACTGAATGAAAGGAGCTGGCATCTCACTCTCTTTGAATCTTCTTTACCATGCTAGGATTAGCAGGAAAAAGCAAAAAATTTCAGAATTGCACCTTGCAATGCGGAGAAATTACTCTTTGTGCATTTACAATATTCATTGATTTTTGCCATTGAAAAACATCATGTTATTCATATACCAGAAATGTTTGAAGCTACTGACTGAATGAAAAGAGCTGGCATCTCACTCTCTTTGAATCTTCTTTATCATGCTAAGAGGAGCAGGAAAAAGCAAAAAATTTCAGAATTGCACCTTGCAATGTGGAGATATTACTGTTTGTGCATTTACAATATTCATTGATTTTTGCCATTGAAAAACATCATGTTATTCATATACCAGAAATGTTTGAAGCTACTGACTGAAAGAAAAGAGCTGGCATCTCACTCTCTTTGAATCTTCTTTATCATGCTAGGATTAGCAGGAAAAAGCAAAAAATTTCAGAATTGCACCTTGCAATGTGGAGAAATTACTGTTTGTGCATTTACAATATTCATTGATTTTTGCCATTGAAAAACGTCCAGAAATGTTTGAAGCTACTGACTGAATGAAAGGAGCTGGCATCTCACTCTCTTTGAATCTTCTTTATCATGCTAAGAGGAGCAGGAAAAAGCAAAAAATTTCAGAATTGCACCTTGCAATGCGGAGAAATTACTGTTTGTGCATTTACAATATTCATTGATTTTTGCCATTGAAAAACATCATGTTATTCATATACCAGAAATGTTTGAAACTACTGACTGAATGCAAAGAGCTGGCATCTTACTCTCTTTGAATCTTCTTTATCATGCTAAGAGGAGCAGGAAAAAGCAAAAAATTTCAGAATTGCACCTTGCAATGTGGAGATATTACTGTTTGTGCATTTACAATATTCATTGATTTTTGCCATTGAAAAACGTCCAGAAATGTTTGAAGCTACTGACTGAATGAAAGGAGCTGGCATCTAACTCTCTTTGAATCTTCTTTATCATGCTAGGATTAGCAGGAAAAAGCAAAAAATTTCAGAATTGCACCTTGCAATGCGGAGAAATTACTGTTTGTGCATTTACAATATTCATTAATTTTTGCCTTTGAAAAACATCATGTTATTCATATACCAGAAATGTTTGAAGCTACTGACTGAATGAAAAGAGCTGGAATCTCACTCTCTTTGAATCTTCTTTATCATGCTAAGAGGAGCAGGAAAAAGCAAAAAATTTCAGAATTGCACCTTGCAATGTGGAGATATTACTGTTTGTGCATTTACAATATTCATTGATTTTTGCCATTGAAAAACATCATGTTATTCATATACCAGAAATGTTTGAAGCTACTGACGGAATGAAAAGAGCTGGCATCTCACTCTCTTTGAAACTTCTTTATCATGCTAAGAGGAGCAGGAAAAAGCAAAAAATTTCAGAATTGCACCTGGCAATGTGGAGATATTACTGTTTGTGCATTTACAATATTCATTGATTTTTGCCATTGAAAAACATCATGTTATTCATATACCAGAAATGTTTGAAGCTACTGACTGAATGAAAAGAGCTGGCATCTCACTCTCTTTGAATCTTCTTTATCATGCTAAGAGGAGCAGGAAAAAGCAAAAAATTTCAGAATTGCACCTTGCAATGTGGAGATATTACTGTTTGTGCATTTACAATATTCATTGATTTTTGCCATTGAAAAACGTCCAGAAATGTCTGAAGCTACTGACTGAATGAAAGGAGCTGGCATCTCACTCTCTTTGAATCTTCTTTATCATGCTAAGAGGAGCAAGAAAAAGCAAAAAATTTCAGAATTGCACCTTGCAATGCGGAGAAATTACTGTTTGTGCATTTACAATATTCATTGATTTTTGCCATTGAAAAACATCATGTTATTCATATACCAGAAATGTTTGAAGCTACTGACTGAATGAAAAGAGCTGGCATCTCACTCTCTTTGAATCTTCTTTATCATGCTAAGAGGAGCAGGAAAAAGCAAAAAATTTCAGAATTGCACCTTGCAATGTGGAGATATTACTGTTTGTGCATTTACAATATTCATTGATTTTTGCCATTGAAAAACGTCCAGAAATGTTTGAAGCTACTGACTGAATGAAAGGAGCTGGCATCTCACTCTCTTGGAATCTTCTTTATCATGCTAAGAGGAGCAGGAAAAAGCAAAAAATTTCTGAATTGCACCTTGCAATGCGGAGAAATTACTGTTTGTGCATTTACAATATTCATTGATTTTTGCTATTGAAAAACATCATGTTATTCATATACCAGAAATGTTTGAAGCTACTGACTGAATGAAAAGAGCTGGCATCTCACTCTCTTTGAATCTTCTTTATCATGCTAAGAGGAGCAGGAAAAAGCAAAAAATTTCAGAATTGCACCTTGCAATGTGGAGATATTACTGTTTGTGCATTTACAATATTCATTGATTTTTGCCATTGAAAAACGTCCAGAAATGTTTGAAGCTACTGACTGAATGAAAGGAGCTGGCATCTCACTCTCTTTGAATCTTCTTTATCATGCTAGGATTAGCAGGAAAAAGCAAAAAATTTCAGAATTGCACCTTGCAATGTGGAGATATTACTGTTTGTGCATTTACAATATTCATTGATTTTTGCCATTGAAAAACGTCCAGAAATGTTTGAAGCTACTGACTGAATGAAAGGAGCTGGCATCTCACTCTCTTTGAATCTTCTTTATCATGCTAAGAGGAGCAGGAAAAAGCAAAAAATTTCAGAATTGCACCTTGCAATGCGGAGATATTACTGTTTGTGCATTTACAATATTCATTGATTTTTGCCATTGAAAAACGTCCAGAAATGTTTGAAGCTACTGACTGAATGAAAGGAGCTGGCATCTCAATCTCTTTGAATCTTCTTTATCGTGCTAGGACTAGCAGGAAAAAGCAAAAAATTTCAGAATTGCACCTTGCAATGCGGAGAAATTACTTTGTGCATTTACAATATTCATTGATTTTTGCCATTGAAAAACATCATGTTATTCATATACCAGAAATGTTTGAAGCTACTGACTGAATGAAAAGAGCTGGCATCTCACTCTCTTTGAATCTTCTTTATCATGCTAGGATTAGCAGGAAAAAGCAAAAAATTTCAGAATTGCACCTTGCAATGTGGAGAAATTACTGTTTGTGCATTTACAATATTCATTGATTTTTGCCATTGAAAAACGTCCAGAAATGTTTGAAGCTACTGACTGAATGAAAGGAGCTGGCATCTCACTCTCTTTGAATCTTCTTTATCATGCTAAGAGGAGCAGGAAAAAGCAAAAAATTTCAGAATTGCACCTTGCAATGCGGAGAAATTACTGTTTGTGCATTTACAATATTCATTGATTTTTGCCATTGAAAAACATCATGTTATTCATATCCCAGAAATGTTTGAAGCTACTGACTGAATGAAAAGAGCTGGCATCTCACTCTCTTTGAATCGTCTTTATCATGCTAAGAGGAGCAGGAAAAAGCAAAAAATTTCAGAATTGCACCTTGCAATGTGGAGATATTACTGTTTGTGCATTTACAATATTCATTGATTTTTGCCATTGAAAAACGTCCAGAAATGTTTGAAGCTACTGACTGAATGAAAGGAGCTGGCATCTCACTCTCTTTGAATCTTCTTTATCATGCTAAGAGGAGCAGGAAAAAGCAAAAAATTTCAGAATTGCACCTTGCAATGCGGAGAAATTACTGTTTGTGCATTTACAATATTCATTGATTTTTGCTATTGAAAAACATCATGTTATTCATATACCAGAAATGTTTGAAGCTACTGACTGAATGAAAAGAGCTGGCATCTCACTCTCTTTGAATCTTCTTTATCATGCTAAGAGGAGCAGGAAAAAGCAAAAAATTTCAGAATTGCACCTTGCAATGTGGAGATATTACTGTTTGTGCATTTACAATATTCATTGATTTTTGCCATTGAAAAACGTCCAGAAATGTTTGAAGCTACTGACTGAATGAAAGGAGCTGGCATCTCACTCTCTTTGAATCTTCTTTATCATGCTAGGATTAGCAGGAAAAAGCAAAACATTTCAGAATTGCACCTTGCAATGTGGAGATATTACTGTTTGTGCATTTACAATATTCATTGATTTTTGCCATTGAAAAACGTCCAGAAATGTTTGAAGCTACTGACTGAATGAAAGGAGCTGGCATCTCACTCTCTTTGAATCTTCTTTATCATGCTAAGAGGAGCAGGAAAAAGCAAAAAATTTCAGAATTGCACCTTGCAATGCGGAGATATTACTGTTTGTGCATTTACAATATTCATTGATTTTTGCCATTGAAAAACGTCCAGAAATGTTTGAAGCTACTGACTGAATGAAAGGAGCTGGCATCTCACTCTCTTTGAATCTTCTTTATCATGCTAGGATTAGCAGGAAAAAGCAAAAAATTTCAGAATTGCACCTTGCAATGCGGAGAAATTACTTTGTGCATTTACAATATTCATTGATTTTTGCCATTGAAAAACATCATGTTATTCATATACCAGAAATGTTTGAAGCTACTGACTGAATGAAAGAGCTGGCATCTCACTCTCTTTGAATCTTCTTTATCATGCTAGGATTAGCAGGAAAAAGCAAAAAATTTCAGAATTGCACCTTGCAATGTGGAGAAATTACTGTTTGTGCATTTACAATATTCATTGATTTTTGCCATTGAAAAACGTCCAGAAATGTTTGAAGCTACTGACTGAATGAAAGGAGCTGGCATCTCACTCTCTTTGAATCTTCTTTATCATGCTAAGAGGAGCAGGAAAAAGCAAAAAATTTCAGAATTGCACCTTGCAATGCGGAGATATTACTGTTTGTGCATTTACAATATTCATTGATTTTTGCCATTGAAAAACATCATGTTATTCATATACCAGAAATGTTTGAAGCTACTGACTGAATGAAAAGAGCTGGCATCTCACTCTCTTTGAATCTTCTTTATCATGCTAGGATTAGCAGGAAAAAGCAAAAAATTTCAGAATTGCACCTTGCAATGTGGAGAAATTACTGTTTGTGCATTTACAATATTCATTGATTTTTGCCATTGAAAAACATCATGTTATTCATATACCAGAAATGTTTGAAGCTACTGACTGAATGCAAAGAGCTGGCATCTCACTCTCTTTGAATCTTCTTTATCATGCTAAGAGGAGCAGGAAAAAGCAAAAAATTTCAGAATTGCACCTTGCAATGTGGAGATATTACTGTTTGTGCATTTACAATATTCATTGATTTTTGCCATTGAAAAACGTCCAGAAATGTTTGAAGCTACTGACTGAATGAAAGGAGCTGGCATCTAACTGTCTTTGAATCTTCTTTATCATGCTAGGATTAGCAGGAAAAAGCAAAAAATTTCAGAATTGCACCTTGCAATGCGGAGAAATTACTGTTTGTGCATTTACAATATTCATTGATTTTTGCCATTGAAAAACATCATGTTATTCATATACCAGAAATGTTTGAAGCTACTGACTGAATGAAAAGAGCTGGCATCTCACTCTCTTTGAATCTTCTTTATCATGCTAAGAGGAGCAGGAAAAAGCAAAATATTTCAGAATTGCACCTTGCAATGTGGAGATATTACTGTTTGTACATTTACAATATTCATTGATTATTGCCATTGAAAAACGTCCAGAAATGTTTGAAGCTACTGACTGAATGAAAGGAGCTGGCATCTCACTCTCTTTGAATCTTCTTTATCATGCTAAGAGGAGCAGGAAAAAGCAAAAAATTTCAGAATTGCACCTTGCAATGCGGAGAAATTACTGTTTGTGCATTTACAATATTCATTGATTTTTGCCATTGAAAAACATCATGTTATTCATATACCAGAAATGTTTGAAGCTACTGACTGAATGAAAAGAGCTGGCATCTCACTCTCTTTGAATCTTCTTTATCATGCTAAGAGGAGCAGGAAAAAGCAAAAAATTTCAGAATTGCACCTTGCAATGTGGAGATATTACTGTTTGTGCATTTACAATATTCATTGATTTTTGCCATTGAAAAACGTCCAGAAATGTTTGAAGCTACTGACTGAATGAAAGGAGCTGGCATCTCACTCTCTTTGAATCTTCTTTATCATGCTAGGATTAGCAGGAAAAAGCAAAAAATTTCAGAATTGCACCTTGCAATGTGGAGATATTACTGTTTGTGCATTTACAATATTCATTGATTTTTGCCATTGAAAAACGTCCAGAAATGTTTGAAGCTACTGACTGAATGAAAGGAGCTGGCATCTCTCTTTGAATCTTCTTTATCATGCTAAGAGGAGCAGGAAAAAGCAAAAAATTTCAGAATTGCACCTTGCAATGCGGAGATATTACTGTTTGTGCATTTACAATATTCATTGATTTTTGCCATTGAAAAACGTCCAGAAATGTTTGAAGCTACTGACTGAATGAAAGGAGCTGGCATCTCACTCTCTTTGAATCTTCTTTATCATGCTAGGATTAGCAGGAAAAAGCAAAAAATTTCAGAATTGCACCTTGCAATGCGGAGAAATTACTTTGTGCATTTACAATATTCATTGATTTTTGCCATTGAAAAACATCATGTTATTCATATACCAGAAATGTTTGAAGCTACTGACTGAATGAAAAGAGCTGGCATCTCACTCTCTTTGAATCTTCTTTATCATGCTAAGAGGAGCAGGAAAAAGCAAAAAATTTCAGAATTGCACCTTGCAATGTGGAGATATTACTGTTTGTGCATTTACAATATTCATTGATTTTTGCCATTGAAAAACGTCCAGAAATGTTTGAAGCTACTGACTGAATGAAAGGAGCTGGCATCTCACTCTCTTTGAATCTTCTTTATCATGCTAGGATTAGCAGGAAAAAGCAAAAAATTTCAGAATTGCACCTTGCAATGCGGAGAAATTACTGTTTGTGCATTTACAATATTCATTGATTTTTGCCATTGAAAAACATCATGTTATTCATATACCAGAAATGTTTGAAGCTACTGACTGAATGAAAAGAGCTGGCATCTCACTCTCTTTGAATCTTCTTTATCATGCTAAGAGGAGCAGGAAAAAGCAAAAAATTTCAGAATTGCACCTTGCAATGTGGAGATATTACTGTTTGTGCATTTACAATATTCATTGATTTTTGCCATTGAATAACGTCCAGAAATGTTTGAAGCTACTGACTGAATGAAAGGAGCTGGCATCTCACTCTCTTTGAATCTTCTTTATCATGCTAGGATTAGCAGGAAAGAGCAAAAAATTTCAGAATTGCACCTTGCAATGTGGAGATATTACTGTTTGTGCATTTACAATATTCATTGATTTTTGCCATTGAAAAACGTCCAGAAATGTTTGAAGCTACTGACTGAATGAAAAGAGCTGGCATCTCACTCTCTTTGAATCTTCTTTATCATGCTAAGAGGAGCAGGAAAAAGCAATAAATTTCAGAATTGCACCTTGCAATGTGGAGATATTACTGTTTGTGCATTTACAATATTCATTGATTTTTGCCATTGAAAAACATCATGTTATTCATATACCAGAAATGTTTGAAGCTACTGACTGAATGAAAAGAGCTGGCATCTCACTCTCTTTGAATCTTCTTTATCATGCTAGGATTAGCAGGAAAAAGCAAAAAATTTCAGAATTGCACCTTGCAATGTGGAGATATTACTGTTTGTGCATTTACAATATTCATTGATTTTTGCCATTGTAAAACGTCCAGAAATGTTTGAAGCTACTGACTGAATGAAAGGAGCTGGCATCTCACTCTCTTTGAATCTTCTTTATCATGCTAGGATTAGCAGGAAAAAGCAAAAAATTTCAGAATTGCACCTTGCAATGCGGAGAAATTGCTGTTTGTGCATTTACAATATTCATTGATTTTTGCCATTGAAAAACATCATGTTATTGATATACCAGAAATGTTTGAAGCTACTGACTGAATGAAAAGAGCTGGCATCTCACTCTCTTTGAATCTTCTTTATCATGCTAAGAGGAGCAGGAAAAAGCAAAAAATTTCAGAATTGCACCTTGCAATGTGGAGATATTACTGTTTGTGCATTTACAATATTCATTGATTTTTGCCATTGAAAAACGTCCAGAAATGTTTGAAGCTACTGACTGAATGAAAGGAGCTGGCATCTCACTCTCTTTGAATCTTCTTTATCATGCTAAGAGGAGCAGGAAAAAGCAAAAAATTTCAGAATTGCACCTTGAAATGCGGAGAAATTACTGTTTGTGCATTTACAATATTCATTGATTTTTGCCATTGAAAAACATCATGTTATTCATATACCAGAAATGTTTGAAGCTACTGACTGAATGAAAAGAGCTGGCATCTCACTCTCTTTGAATCTTCTTTATCATGCTAAGAGGATCAGGAAAAAGCAAAAAATTTCAGAATTGCACCTTGCAATGTGGAGATATTACTGTTTGTGCATTTACAATATTCATTGATTTTTGCCATTGAAAAACGTCCAGAAATGTTTGAAGCTACTGACTGAATGAAAGGAGCTGGCATCTCACTCTCTTTGAATCTTCTTTATCATGCTAGGATTAGCAGGAAAAAGCAAAAAATTTCAGAATTGCACCTTGCAATGCGGAGAAATTACTGTTTGTGCATTTACAATATTCATTGATTTTTGCCATTGAAAAACATCATGTTATTCATATACCAGAAATATTTGAAGCTACTGACAATGAAAAGAGCTGGCATCTCACTCTCTTTGAATCTTCTTTATCATGCTAAGAGGAGCAGGAAAAAGCAAAAAATTTCAGAATTGCACCTTGCAATGTGGAGATATTACTGTTTGTGCATTTACAATATTCATTGATTTTTGCCATTGAAAAACGTACAGAAATGTTTGAAGCTACTGACTGAATGAAAGGAGCTGGCATCTCACTCTCTTTGAATCTTCTTTATCATGCTAAGAGGAGCAGGAAAAAGCAAAAAATTTCAGAATTGCACCTTGCAATGCGGAGAAATTACTGTTTGTGCATTTACAATATTCATTGATTTTTGCCATTGAAAAACATCATGTTATTCATATACCAGAAATGTTTGAAGCTACTGACTGAATGAAAAGAGCTGGCATCTCACTCTCTTTGAATCTTCTTTATCATGCTAAGAGGAGCAGGAAAAAGCAAAAAATGTCAGAATTGCACCTTGCAATGTGGAGATATTAATTACTGTTTGTGCATTTACAATATTCATTGATTTTTGCCATTGAAAAACGTCCAGAAATGTTTGAAGCTACTGACTGAATGAAAGGAGCTGGCATCTCACTCTCTTTGAATCTTCTTTATCATGCTAGGATTAGCAGGAAAAAGCAAAAAATTTCAGAATTGCACCTTGCAATGTGGAGATATTACTGTTTGTGCATTTACAATATTCATTGATTTTTGCCATTGAAAAACGTCCAGAAATGTTTGAAGCTACTGACTGAATGAAAGGAGCTGGCATCTCTCTTTGAATCTTCTTTATCATGCTAAGAGGAGCAGGAAAAAGCAAAAAATTTCAGAATTGCACCTTGCAATGCGGAGATATTACTGTTTGTGCATTTACAATATTCATTGATTTTTGCCATTGAAAAACGTCCAGAAATGTTTGAAGCTACTGACTGAATGAAAGGAGCTGGCATCTCACTCTCTTTGAATCTTCTTTATCATGCTAGGATTAGCAGGAAAAAGCAAAAAATTTCAGAATTGCACCTTGCAATGCGGAGAAATTACTTTGTGCATTTACAATATTCATTGATTTTTGCCATTGAAAAACATCATGTTATTCATATACCAGAAATGTTTGAAGCTACTGACTGAATGAAAAGAGCTGGCATCTCACTCTCTTTGAATCTTCTTTATCATGCTAAGAGGAGCAGGAAAAAGCAAAAAATTTCAGAATTGCACCTTGCAATGTGGAGATATTACTGTTTGTGCATTTACAATATTCATTGATTTTTGCCATTGAAAAACGTCCAGAAATGTTTGAAGCTACTGACTGAATGAAAGGAGCTGGCATCTCACTCTCTTTGAATCTTCTTTATCATGCTAGGATTAGCAGGAAAAAGCAAAAAATTTCAGAATTGCACCTTGCAATGCGGAGAAATTACTGTTTGTGCATTTACAATATTCATTGATTTTTGCCATTGAAAAACATCATGTTATTCATATACCAGAAATGTTTGAAGCTACTGACTGAATGAAAAGAGCTGGCATCTCACTCTCTTTGAATCTTCTTTATCATGCTAAGAGGAGCAGGAAAAAGCAAAAAATTTCAGAATTGCACCTTGCAATGTGGAGATATTACTGTTTGTGCATTTACAATATTCATTGATTTTTGCCATTGAATAACGTCCAGAAATGTTTGAAGCTACTGACTGAATGAAAGGAGCTGGCATCTCACTCTCTTTGAATCTTCTTTATCATGCTAGGATTAGCAGGAAAAAGCAAAAAATTTCAGAATTGCACCTTGCAATGTGGAGATATTACTGTTTGTGCATTTACAATATTCATTGATTTTTGCCATTGAAAAACGTCCAGAAATGTTTGAAGCTACTGACTGAATGAAAGGAGCTGGCATCTCACTCTCCTTGAATCTTCTTTACCATGCTAAGAGGAGCAGGAAAAAGCAAAAAATTTCAGAATTGCACCTTGCAATGTGGAGATATTACTGTTTGTGCATCTACAATATTCATTGATTTTTGCCATTGAAAAACATCCAGAAATGTTTGAAGCTACTGACTGAATGAAAGGAGCTGGCATCTCACTCTCTTTGAATCTTCTTTACCATGCTAGGATTAGCAGGAAAAAGCAAAAAATTTCAGAATTGCACCTTGCAATGCGGAGAAATTACTGTTTGTGCATTTACAATATTCATTGATTTTTGCCATTGAAAAACATCATGTTATTCATATACCAGAAATGTTTGAAGCTACTGACTGAATGAAAAGAGCTGGCATCTCACTCTCTTTGAATCTTCTTTATCATGCTAAGAGGAGCAGGAAAAAGCAATAAATTTCAGAATTGCACCATGCAATGTGGAGATATTACTGTTTGTGCATTTACAATATTCATTGATTTTTGCCATTGAAAAACATCATGTTATTCATATACCAGAAATGTTTGAAGCTACTGACTGAATGAAAAGAGCTGGCATCTCACTCTCTTTGAATCTTCTTTATCATGCTAGGATTAGCAGGAAAAAGCAAAAAATTTCAGAATTGCACCTTGCAATGTGGAGATATTACTGTTTGTGCATTTACAATATTCATTGATTTTTGCCATTGAAAAACGTCCAGAAATGTTTGAAGCTACTGACTGAATGAAAGGAGCTGGCATCTCACTCTCTTTGAATCTTCTTTATCATGCTAGGATTAGCAGGAAAAAGCAAAAAATTTCAGAATTGCACCTTGCAATGCGGAGAAATTACTGTTTGTGCATTTACAATATTCATTAATTTTTGCCATTGAAAAACATCATGTTATTCATATACCAGAAATGTTTGAAGCTACTGACTGAATGAAAAGAGCTGGCATCTCACTCTCTTTGAATCTTCTTTATCATGCTAAGAGGAGCAGGAAAAAGCAAAAAATTTCAGAATTGCACCTTGCAATGTGAAGATATTACTGTTTGTGCATTTACAATATTCATTGATTTTTGCCATTGAAAAACGTCCAGAAATGTTTGAAGCTACTGACTGAATGAAAGGAGCTGGCATCTCACTCTCTTTGAATCTTCTTTATCATGCTAGGATTAGCAGGAAAAAGCAAAAAATTTCAGAATTGCACCTTGCAATGCGGAGAAATTGCTGTTTGTGCATTTACAATATTCATTGATTTTTGCCATTGAAAAACATCATGTTATTCATATACCAGAAATGTTTGAAGCTACTGACTGAATGAAAAGAGCTGGCATCTCACTCTCTTTGAATCTTCTTTATCATGCTAAGAGGAGCAGGAAAAAGCAAAAAATTTCAGAATTGCACCTTGCAATGTGGAGATATTACTGTTTGTGCATTTACAATATTCATTGATTTTTGCCATTGAAAAACGTCCAGAAATGTTTGAAGCTACTGACTGAATGAAAGGAGCTGGCATCTCACTCTCTTTGAATCTTCTTTATCATGCTAAGAGGAGCAGGAAAAAGCAAAAAATTTCAGAATTGCACCTTGCAATGCGGAGAAATTACTGTTTGTGCATTTACAATATTCATTGATTTTTGCCATTGAAAAACATCATGTTATTCATATACCAGAAATGTTTGAAGCTACTGACTGAATGAAAAGAGCTGGCATCTCACTCTCTTTGAATCTTCTTTATCATGCTAAGAGGATCAGGAAAAAGCAAAAAATTTCAGAATTGCACCTTGCAATGGGGAGATATTACTGTTTGTGCATTTACAATATTCATTGATTTTTGCCATTGAAAAACATCATGTTATTCATATACCAGAAATATTTGAAGCTACTGACAATGAAAAGAGCTGGCATCTCACTCTCTTTGAATCTTCTTTATCATGCTAAGAGGAGCAGGAAAAAGCAAAAAATTTCAGAATTGCACCTTGCAATGTGGAGATATTACTGTTTGTGCATTTACAATATTCATTGATTTTTGCCATTGAAAAACATACAGAAATGTTTGAAGCTACTGACTGAATGAAAGGAGCTGGCATCTCACTCTCTTTGAATCTTCTTTATCATGCTAGGATTAGCAGGAAAAAGCAAAAAATTTCAGAATTGCACCTTGCAATGTGGAGATATTACTGTTTGTGCATTTACAATATTCATTGATTTTTGCCATTGAAAAACGTCCAGAAATGTTTGAAGCTACTGACTGAATGAAAGGAGCTGGCATCTCTCTTTGAATCTTCTTTATCATGCTAAGAGGAGCAGGAAAAAGCAAAAAATTTCAGAATTGCACCTTGCAATGCGGAGATATTACTGTTTGTGCATTTACAATATTCATTGATTTTTGCCATTGAAAAACGTCCAGAAATGTTTGAAGCTACTGACTGAATGAAAGGAGCTGGCATCTCACTCTCTTTGAATCTTCTTTATCATGCTAGGATTAGCAGGAAAAAGCAAAAAATTTCAGAATTGCACCTTGCAATGCGGAGAAATTACTTTGTGCATTTACAATATTCATTGATTTTTGCCATTGAAAAACATCATGTTATTCATATACCAGAAATGTTTGAAGCTACTGACTGAATGAAAAGAGCTGGCATCTCACTCTCTTTGAATCTTCTTTATCATGCTAAGAGGAGCAGGAAAAAGCAAAAAATTTCAGAATTGCACCTTGCAATGTGGAGATATTACTGTTTGTGCATTTACAATATTCATTGATTTTTGCCATTGAAAAACGTCCAGAAATGTTTGAAGCTACTGATTGAATGAAAGGAGCTGGCATCTCACTCTCTTTGAATCTTCTTTATCATGCTAGGATTAGCAGGAAAAAGCAAAAAATTTCACAATTGCACCTTGCAATGCGGAGAAATTACTGTTTGTGCATTTACAATATTCATTGATTTTTGCCATTGAAAAACATCATGTTATTCATATACCAGAAATGTTTGAAGCTACTGACTGAATGAAAAGAGCTGGCATCTCACTCTCTTTCAATCTTCTTTATCATGCTAAGAGGAGCAGGAAAAAGCAAAAAATTTCAGAATTGCACCTTGCAATGTGGAGATATTACTGTTTGTGCATTTACAATATTCATTGATTTTTGCCATTGAAAAACGTACAGAAATGTTTGAAGCTACTGACTGAATGAAAGGAGCTGGCATCTCACTCTCTTTGAATCTTCTTTATCATGCTAAGAGGAGCAGGAAAAAGCAAAAAATTTCAGAATTGCACCTTGCAATGCGGAGAAATTACTGTTTGTGCATTTACAATATTCATTGATTTTTGCCATTGAAAAACATCATGTTATTCATATACCAGAAATGTTTGAAGCTACTGACTGAATGAAAAGAGCTGGCATCTCACTCTCTTTGAATCTTCTTTATCATGCTAAGAGGAGCAGGAAAAAGCAAAAAATGTCAGAATTGCACCTTGCAATGTGGAGATATTAATTACTGTTTGTGCATTTACAATATTCATTGATTTTTGCCATTGAAAAACGTCCAGAAATGTTTGAAGCTACTGACTGAATGAAAGGAGCTGGCATCTCACTCTCTTTGAATCTTCTTTATCATGCTAGGATTAGCAGGAAAAAGCAAAAAATTTCAGAATTGCACCTTGCAATGTGGAGATATTACTGTTTGTGCATTTACAATATTCATTGATTTTTGCCATTGAAAAACGTCCAGAAATGTTTGAAGCTACTGACTGAATGAAAGGAGCTGGCATCTCTCTTTGAATCTTCTTTATCATGCTAAGAGGAGCAGGAAAAAGCAAAAAATTTCAGAATTGCACCTTGCAATGCGGAGATATTACTGTTTGTGCATTTACAATATTCATTGATTTTTGCCATTGAAAAACGTCCAGAAATGTTTGAAGCTACTGACTGAATGAAAGGAGCTGGCATCTCACTCTCTTTGAATCTTCTTTATCATGCTAGGATTAGCAGGAAAAAGCAAAAAATTTCAGAATTGCACCTTGCAATGCGGAGAAATTACTTTGTGCATTTACAATATTCATTGATTTTTGCCATTGAAAAACATCATGTTATTCATATACCAGAAATGTTTGAAGCTACTGACTGAATGAAAAGAGCTGGCATCTCACTCTCTTTGAATCTTCTTTATCATGCTAAGAGGAGCAGGAAAAAGCAAAAAATTTCAGAATTGCACCTTGCAATGTGGAGATATTACTGTTTGTGCATTTACAATATTCATTGATTTTTGCCATTGAAAAACGTCCAGAAATGTTTGAAGCTACTGACTGAATGAAAGGAGCTGGCATCTCACTCTCTTTGAATCTTCTTTATCATGCTAGGATTAGCAGGAAAAAGCAAAAAATTTCAGAATTGCACCTTGCAATGCGGAGAAATTACTGTTTGTGCATTTACAATATTCATTGATTTTTGCCATTGAAAAACATCATGTTATTCATATACCAGAAATGTTTGAAGCTACTGACTGAATGAAAAGAGCTGGCATCTCACTCTCTTTGAATCTTCTTTATCATGCTAAGAGGAGCAGGAAAAAGCAAAAAATTTCAGAATTGCACCTTGCAATGTGGAGATATTACTGTTTGTGCATTTACAATATTCATTGATTTTTGCCATTGAAAAACGTCCAGAAATGTTTGAAGCTACTGACTGAATGAAAGGAGCTGGCATCTCACTCTCCTTGAATCTTCTTTACCATGCTAAGAGGAGCAGGAAAAAGCTAAAATTTCAGAATTGCACCTTGCAATGTGGAGATATTACTGTTTGTGCATCTACAATATTCATTGATTTTTGCCATTGAAAAACGTCCAGAAATGTTTGAAGCTACTGACTGAATGAAAGGAGCTGCCATCTCACTCTCTTTGAATCTTCTTTACCATGCTAGGATTAGCAGGAAAAAGCAAAAAATTTCAGAATTGCACCTTGCAATGCGGAGAAATTACTGTTTGTGCATTTACAATATTGATTGATTTTTGCTATTGAAAAACATCATGTTATTCATATACCAGAAATGTTTGAAGCTACTGACTGAATGAAAAGAGCTGGCATCTCACTCTCTTTGAATCTTCTTTATCATGCTAAGAGGAGCAGGAAAAAGCAATAAATTTCAGAATTGCACCTTGCAATGTGGAGATATTACTGTTTGTGCATTTACAATATTCATTGATTTTTGCCATTGAAAAACATCATGTTATTCATATACCAGAAATGTTTGAAGCTACTGACTGAATGAAAAGAGCTGGCATCTCACTCTCTTTGAATCTTCTTTATCATGCTAGGATTAGCAGGAAAAAGCAAAAAATTTCAGAATTGCACCTTGCAATGTGGAGATATTACTGTTTGTGCATTTACAATATTCATTGATTTTTGCCATTGAAAAACGTCCAGAAATGTTTGAAGCTACTGACTGAATGAAAGGAGCTGGCATCTCACTCTCTTTGAATCTTCTTTATCATGCTAGGATTAGCAGGAAAAAGCAAAAAATTTCAGAATTGCACCTTGCAATGCGGAGAAATTACTGTTTGTGCATTTACAATATTCATTAATTTTTGCCATTGAAAAACATCATGTTATTCATATACCAGAAATGTTTGAAGCTACTGACTGAATGAAAAGAGCTGGCATCTCACTCTCTTTGAATCTTCTTTATCATGCTAAGAGGAGCAGGAAAAAGCAAAAAATTTCAGAATTGCACCTTGCAATGTGAAGATATTACTGTTTGTGCATTTACAATATTCATTGATTTTTGCCATTGAAAAACGTCCAGAAATGTTTGAAGCTACTGACTGAATGAAAGGAGCTGGCATCTCACTCTCTTTGAATCTTCTTTATCATGCTAGGATTAGCAGGAAAAAGCAAAAAATTTCAGAATTGCACCTTGCAATGCGGAGAAATTGCTGTTTGTGCATTTACAATATTCATTGATTTTTGCCATTGAAAAACATCATGTTATTCATATACCAGAAATGTTTGAAGCTACTGACTGAATGAAAAGAGCTGGCATCTCACTCTCTTTGAATCTTCTTTATCATGCTAAGAGGAGCAGGAAAAAGCAAAAAATTTCAGAATTGCACCTTGCAATGTGGAGATATTACTGTTTGTGCATTTACAATATTCATTGATTTTTGCCATTGAAAAACGTCCAGAAATGTTTGAAGCTACTGACTGAATGAAAGGAGCTGGCATCTCACTCTCTTTGAATCTTCTTTATCATGCTAAGAGGAGCAGGAAAAAGCAAAAAATTTCAGAATTGCACCTTGCAATGCGGAGAAATTACTGTTTGTGCATTTACAATATTCATTGATTTTTGCCATTGAAAAACATCATGTTATTCATATACCAGAAATGTTTGAAGCTACTGACTGAATGAAAAGAGCTGGCATCTCACTCTCTTTGAATCTTCTTTATCATGCTAAGAGGATCAGGAAAAAGCAAAAAATTTCAGAATTGCACCTTGCAATGTGGAGATATTACTGTTTGTGCATTTACAATATTCATTGATTTTTGCCATTGAAAAACATCATGTTATTCATATACCAGAAATATTTGAAGCTACTGACAATGAAAAGAGCTGGCATCTCACTCTCTTTGAATCTTCTTTATCATGCTAAGAGGAGCAGGAAAAAGCAAAAAATTTCAGAATTGCACCTTGCAATGTGGAGATATTACTGTTTGTGCATTTACAATATTCATTGATTTTTGCCATTGAAAAACATACAGAAATGTTTGAAGCTACTGACTGAATGAAAGGAGCTGGCATCTCACTCTCTTTGAATCTTCTTTATCATGCTAGGATTAGCAGGAAAAAGCAAAAAATTTCAGAATTGCACCTTGCAATGTGGAGATATTACTGTTTGTGCATTTACAATATTCATTGATTTTTGCCATTGAAAAACGTCCAGAAATGTTTGAAGCTACTGACTGAATGAAAGGAGCTGGCATCTCTCTTTGAATCTTCTTTATCATGCTAAGAGGAGCAGGAAAAAGCAAAAAATTTCAGAATTGCACCTTGCAATGCGGAGATATTACTGTTTGTGCATTTACAATATTCATTGATTTTTGCCATTGAAAAACGTCCAGAAATGTTTGAAGCTACTGACTGAATGAAAGGAGCTGGCATCTCACTCTCTTTGAATCTTCTTTATCATGCTAGGATTAGCAGGAAAAAGCAAAAAATTTCAGAATTGCACCTTGCAATGCGGAGAAATTACTTTGTGCATTTACAATATTCATTGATTTTTGCCATTGAAAAACATCATGTTATTCATATACCAGAAATGTTTGAAGCTACTGACTGAATGAAAAGAGCTGGCATCTCACTCTCTTTGAATCTTCTTTATCATGCTAAGAGGAGCAGGAAAAAGCAAAAAATTTCAGAATTGCACCTTGCAATGTGGAGATATTACTGTTTGTGCATTTACAATATTCATTGATTTTTGCCATTGAAAAACGTCCAGAAATGTTTGAAGCTACTGATTGAATGAAAGGAGCTGGCATCTCACTCTCTTTGAATCTTCTTTATCATGCTAGGATTAGCAGGAAAAAGCAAAAAATTTCACAATTGCACCTTGCAATGCGGAGAAATTACTGTTTGTGCATTTACAATATTCATTGATTTTTGCCATTGAAAAACATCATGTTATTCATATACCAGAAATGTTTGAAGCTACTGACTGAATGAAAAGAGCTGGCATCTCACTCTCTTTCAATCTTCTTTATCATGCTAAGAGGAGCAGGAAAAAGCAAAAAATTTCAGAATTGCACCTTGCAATGTGGAGATATTACTGTTTGTGCATTTACAATATTCATTGATTTTTGCCATTGAATAACGTCCAGAAATGTTTGAAGCTACTGACTGAATGAAAGGAGCTGGCATCTCACTCTCTTTGAATCTTCTTTATCATGCTAGGATTAGCAGGAAAAAGCAAAAAATTTCAGAATTGCACCTTGCAATGTGGAGATATTACTGTTTGTGCATTTACAATATTCATTGATTTTTGCCATTGAAAAACGTCCAGAAATGTTTGAAGCTACTGACTGAATGAAAGGAGCTGGCATCTCACTCTCCTTGAATCTTCTTTATCATGCTAAGAGGAGCAGGAAAAAGCAAAAAATTTCAGAATTGCACCTTGCAATGTGGAGATATTACTGTTTGTGCATTTACAATATTCATTGATTTTTGCCATTGAAAAACATCCAGAAATGTTTGAAGCTACTGACTGAATGAAAGGAGCTGGCATCTCACTCTCTTTGAATCTTCTTTACCATGCTAGGATTAGCAGGAAAAAGCAAAAAATTTCAGAATTGCACCTTGCAATGCGGAGAAATTACTGTTTGTGCATTTACAATATTCATTGATTTTTGCCATTGAAAAACATCATGTTATTCATATACCAGAAATGTTTGAAGCTACTGACTGAATGAAAAGAGCTGGCATCTCATTCTCTTTGAATCTTCTTTATCATGCTAAGAGGAGCAGGAAAAAGCAATAAATTTCAGAATTGCACCTTGCAATGTGGAGATATTACTGTTTGTGCATTTACAATATTCATTGATTTTTGCCATTGAAAAACATCATGTTATTCATATACCAGAAATGTTTGAAGCTACTGACTGAATGAAAAGAGCTGGCATCTCACTCTCTTTGAATCTTCTTTATCATGCTAGGATTAGCAGGAAAAAGCAAAAAATTTCAGAAATGCACCTTGCAATGTGGAGAAATTACTGTTTGTGCATTTACAATATTCATTGATTTTTGCCATTGAAAAACGTCCAGAAATGTTTGAAGCTACTGACTGAATGAAAGGAGCTGGCATCTCACTCTCTTTGAATCTTCTTTATCATGCTAGGATTAGCAGGAAAAAGCAAAAAATTTCAGAATTGCACCTTGCAATGCGGAGAAATTACTGTTTGTGCATTTACAATATTCATTAATTTTTGCCATTGAAAAACATCATGTTATTCATATACCAGAAATGTTTGAAGCTACTGACTGAATGAAAAGAGCTGGCATCTCACTCTCTTTGAATCTTCTTTATCATGCTAAGAGGAGCAGGAAAAAGCAAAAAATTTCAGAATTGCACCTTGCAATGTGGAGATATTACTGTTTGTGCATTTACAATATTCATTGATTTTTGCCATTGAAAAACGTCCAGAAATGTTTGAAGCTACTGACTGAATGAAAGGAGCTGGCATCTCACTCTCTTTGTATCTTCTTTATCATGCTAGGATTAGCAGGAAAAAGCAAAAAATTTCAGAATTGCACCTTGCAATGCGGAGAAATTACTGTTTGTGCATTTACAATATTCATTGATTTTTGCCATTGAAAAACATCATGTTATTCATATACCAGAAATGTTTGAAGCTACTGACTGAATGAAAAGAGCTGGCATCTCACTCTCTTTGAATCTTCTTTATCATGCTAAGAGGAGCAGGAAAAAGCAAAAAATTTCAGAATTGCACCTTGCAATGTGGAGATATTACTCTTTGTGCATTTACAATATTCATTGATTTTTGCCATTGAAAAACGTCCAGAAATGTTTGAAGCTACTGACTGAATGAAAGGAGCTGGCATCTCACTCTCTTTGAATCTTCTTTATCATGCTAGGATTAGCAGGAAAAAGCAAAAAATTTCAGAATTGCACCTTGCAATGCGGAGAAATTACTGTTTGTGCATTTACAATATTCATTGATTTTTGCCATTGAAAAACATCATGTTTTTCATATACCAGAAATGTTTGAAGCTACTGACAATGAAAAGAGCTGGCATCTCACTCTCTTTGAATCTTCTTTATCATGCTAAGAGGAGCAGGAAAAAGCAAAAAATTTCAGAATTGCACCTTGCAATGTGGAGATATTGCTGTTTGTGCATTTACAATATTCATTGATTTTTGCCATTGAAAAACGTACAGAAATGTTTGAAGCTACTGACTGAATGAAAGGAGCTGGCATCCCACTCTCTTTGAATCTTCTTTATCATGCTTAGAGGAGCAGGAAAAAGCAAAAAATTTCAGAATTGCACCTTGCAATGCGGAGAAATTACTGTTTGTGCATTTACAATATTCATTGATTTTTGCCATTGAAAAACATCATGTTATTCATATACCAGAAATGTTTGAAGCTACTGACTGAATGAAAAGAGCTGGCATCTCACTCTCTTTGAATCTTCTTTATCATGCTAAGAGGAGCAGGAAAAAGCAAAAAATTTCAGAATTGCACCTTGCAATGTGGAGATATTACTGTTTGTGCATTTACAATATTCATTGATTTTTGCCATTGAAAAACGTCCAGAAATGTTTGAAGCTACTGACTGAATGAAAGGAGCTGGCATCTCACTCTCTTTGAACCTTCTTTATCATGCTAGGATTAGCAGGAAAAAGCAAAAAATTTCAGAATTGCACCTTGCAATGTGGAGATATTACTGTTTGTGCATTTACAATATTCATTGATTTTTGCCATTGAAAAACGTCCAGAAATGTTTGAAGCTACTGACTGAATGAAAGGAGCTGGCATCTCTCTTTGAATCTTCTTTATCATGCTAAGAGGAGCAGGAAAAAGCAAAAAATTTCAGAATTGCACCTTGCAATGCGGAGATATTACTGTTTGTGCATTTACAATATTCATTGATTTTTGCCATTGAAAAACGTCCAGAAATGTTTGAAGGTACTGACTGAATGAAAGGAGCTGGCATCTCACTCTCTTTGAATCTTCTTTATCATGCTAGGATTAGCAGGAAAAAGCAAAAAATTTCAGAATTGCACCTTGCAATGCGGAGAAATTACTGTTTGTGCATTTACAATATTCATTGATTTTTGCCATTGAAAAACATCATGTTATTCATATACCAGAAATGTTTGAAGCTACTGACTGAATGAAAAGAGCTGGCATCTCACTCTCTTTGAATCTTCTTTATCATGCTAAGAGGAGCAGGAAAAAGCAAAAAATTTCAGAATTGCACCTTGCAATGTGGGGATATTACTGTTTGTGCATTTATTATTATTATTATTATTTATTATTATAGCGCCATTTATTCCATGGCGCTTTACATGTGAAAAAGGGGTATAATACAAGAACAATTACAATAATCTTGAACACAATGTGACAGCGACTGGAACAGGAGGAGCGAGGACCCTGCCCGCGAGGGCTCACAATCTACAAGGGATGGGTGAGGATACAGTAGGTGAGGATAGAGCTGGTCATGCAGCGGTATGGTGGAGCGGTGGTTACTGCAGGTTGTAGGCTTGTCGGAAGAGGTGGGTCTTCAGGTTCCTTTTGAAGGTTTCCACGGTAGGCGAGAGTCTGATACGTTGGGGTAGAGAGTTCCACAGTAGGGCGGAAGCACGGGAGAAATCTTGTATATGGTTGCGGGAGAAGGAGATAAGAGGGGAGTAGAGCAGGAGATCTTGTGAGGATCGGAGGTTGCGTGCGGGTATGTAACGGGAGACTAGGTCACAGATGTATGTAGGAGACAAGTTGTGAATGGCTTTGTATGTCATGGTTAGGGTTTTGAACTGGAGTCTCTGAGCAATGGAGAGCCAGTGAAGAGATTGACAGAGAGGAGAGGCCGGGGAATAGCGGGGGGACAGGTTGATTAGTCGAGCAGCAGAGTTTAGGATAGATTGGAGGGGTGCGAGAGTGTTAGAGGGGAGGCCACAGAGCAGGAGGTTGAAGTAGTCAAGGCGGGAGATGATGAGGGCGTGCACTAGTGTTTTTGCAGATTCATGGTTTAGGAATGTGCGGATCCGGGAGATATTTTTGAGTTGGAGTCGGCAGGAAGTGGAAAGTGCTTGGATATGTGGTTTGAAGGAGAGTTCCGAGTCCAGGGTTACCCCAAGGCAGCGAGGTTGAGGGACTGGGGAGAGTGGGCAGCCATTGACGTTGATAGATAGGTCAGTTGGGAGGGTTGAATGAGACGGCGGAAAGATGATGAATTCTGTTTTGTCCATGTTAAGTTTTAGAAATCTGGCAGAGAAGAAGGATGAAATAGCAGACAGACATTGTGGGATTTTTGTTAATAAGGAGGTGATATCGGGTCCAGAGAGGTAGATCTGTGTGTCATCAGCATAGAGGTGATAATGAAAGCCATGAGACTCTATGAGCTGTCCCAGGCCTAAGGTGTAGATGGAGAAGAGCAGGGGTCCTAGAACTGAACCTTGGGGGACACCGTCATATAGGGGGCGAGGTGAAGAGGTGGTGTGTGAGTGGGAGACACTGAATGTCCGGTCTGTTAGGTATGAGGAGATCCAGGATAGGGCCAAGTCTGTGATGCTGAGAGATGAGAGAGTCTGGAGTAAGAGGGAATGGTCCACTGTGTCAAAGGCAGATGACAGGTCTAGGAGGAGGAGGACAGAGTAGTGTCGCTTAGGTTTGGCGGTTAGTAGGTCGTTTGTTACTTTAGTCAGTGCAGTTTCAGTAGAATGGTGCGGTCGGAAACCAGATTGTAGGAGGTCAAAGAGGGAGCAGGAGGAGAGGTTGGAGGACAGTTCAGAATGGACATGTTGTTCCAGTAGTTTTGAGGCATAGGGGAGAAGTGAGATGGGGCGATAGCTAGACACGGAGGATGGGTCAAGGGAGGGCTTTTTGAGGATGGGTGTGATTGAGGCATGTTTGAAGCATGAGGGGAAGACACCAGTTGTTAGTGACAGGTTGAAGAGGTGGGCTAGGGCTGGGATGAAGATCGTGGTAAGGTTTGGGATGAGGTGGGACGGGATTGGGTCAAGTTTACAGGTGGTGAGGTGTGATTTGGAGAATAAGGAGGAAAGTTGATCTTCAGAAGTGGTGGAGAATGTAGTTTTGGAGGAGGAGGGATGAGTAGGTGTGGGGAGGGGCGGTGGGGGCTTTAGGCAAAAGCTTTGTCTGATGGTGTCAATCTTCTGCTTGAAGAATGAGGCAAGGTCTTCAGCTGAAATAAGAGGAGAGGGAGGAGGCACTTGGGGACGGAGGAGAGAATTGAAGGTGTTGAATAGTTGTTTAGGGTTGTGAGACAGGGAGGATATGAGAGATGCAAAGTAGGTTTGTTTTGCTGCAGTGAGTGTGGACTTGAAGGTAGTGAGGGACTGTTTGAATGCGATGAAGTGCTCATGGGAGTGGGACCTTTTCCATCTACGTTCAGCAACCCTGGAGGCCCGTCGCAGTTCTTTAGTTAGGCTGGTGTGCCAGGGTTGTCTGTTGATTGTGCGAGCCTTGGTATGCGTGAGGGGGGCGACCGAATCGAGAACGGCAGCTGTTGTGGTGTTGTATAAAGTGGCAGCAGCATCTGCATCATGTAAGGAACTAATGTCTGTAAGAGGGAGGAGGGATTCAGAGAGAGAGTGTAGGTCAAGGTGTTTGAGATTTCTACGAGGGTATGCAAGTTTGTGAAGTGGGGATTGTTGCCCCGGGGAGGAGAGAGAAGAGAATGTGAGTAGGTTGTGGTCAGAAAGAGGGAGAGGTGAGTTAGAGAGGTTAGATAGGGAACAGAGGCGGGTGAAGATGAGGTCCAGCATGTGGCCGTCTTTGTGGGTGGGTGTGGAAGACCATTGAGTAAGACCAAAGGAGGAAGTGAGGGATAGAAGCTTAGAGGCAGCTGAGAGGGAAGTGTCAATGGGGATGTTGAAGTCGCCCATGATGATAGAGGGGATGTCAATGGAGAGGAAATGAAGGAGCCAGGTGGTGAAGTGGTCAAAGAAAGTGGTGGTTGATCCTGTGGGGCGATAGATGATAGCCAGTTGGAGGTTGGATGGGGAGTAGATGCGCAGGCAGTGCACTTCAAAAGAGGGGAGAGTAATTGAGGGCGGCAGTGGGATATGGGTGAAGGAGCAGTTATCTGAGAGGAGGAAACCTATTCCTCCACCGTGCTTGCCGGTGGGGCGGGGGGTATGGGAGAGGTGGAATCCGCCATAAGAAAGTGCAGCAGGAGAGGCTGTGTCAGAGGGGGTGAGCCAGGTTTCAGTGATGCCGAGGAAGGAAAGCTTGTTAGTGATGAAGAGATCGTGAATGTACGAAAGTTTATTGCAGACAGAGCGAGCGTTCCATAGAGCTCCTGTTAGTGGAACTGGAAAGCGGGGGCTGGGCGGATGGGTATAAGGTTAGAAGGGTTACGAGAGTTTGGGATAGATCGTGGGTAGGAGGTGAAAGTGATTGTAGGGATGTGTTGAGGAGGGCCGGGATTTGGAGAGATGTAGCTGGCAGTAAGGAGGAGCAGAGAAAGCGTTATTAGGTGGGAGCAGGAGAGAGCATGAGGTGGCTGTCTGTGTTTGGAGACAAAGGATTGTATGTTGTGGAATAGCTCTGAGGAGGAGGTGAGATGGGTAGGGAGAATGGAGGGAGAGATGAAGAGTTCCTTACTAGGTGTAGGGATTAGGGGTGGTTGTAAGAAGTGAAGGATTAAGGAGGTGAGAGTGAAAACAAACACAAACATTGTTTACTGTGACAAAGTATCCAGTTACCTTCTGTTCACTTCAGATTCAATTCATAATTAATTCAAATTTCTGACACTTCAGCTAATGGACACTTAAGCTGAGGGACACAGACTGAAGTGGTCTGTGCTCATCTTGATCAGCTGATTAAGGCTGAACCAGATGCAGGATTTACAATATTCATTGATTTTTGCCAATGAAAAACATCATGTTATTCATATACCAGAAATGTTTGAAGCTACTGACTGAATGAAAGGAGCTGGCATCTCACTCTCTTTGAATCTTCTTTATCATGCTAAGAGGAGCAGGAAAAAGCAAAAAATTTCAGAATTGCACCTTGCAATGTGGAGATATTACTGTTTGTGCATTTACAATATTCATTGATTTTTGCCATTGAAAAACGTCCAGAAATGTTTGAAGCTACTGACTGAATGAAAGGAGCTGGCATCTCACTCTCTTTGAATCTTCTTTATCATGCTAGGATTAGCAGGAAAAAGCAAAAAATTTCAGAATTTCACCTTGCAATGCGGAGAAATTACTGTTTGTGCATTTACAATATTCATTGATTTTTGCCATTGAAAAACATCATGTTATTCATATACCAGAAATGTTTGAAGCTACTGACTGAATGAAAAGAGCTGGCATCTCACTCTCTTTGAATCTTCTTTATCATGCTAAGAGGAGCAGGAAAAAGCAAAAAATTTCAGAATTGCACCTTGCAATGTGGAGATATTACTCTTTGTGCATTTACAATATTCATTGATTTTTGCCATTGAAAAACGTCCAGAAATGTTTGAAGCTACTGACTGAATGAAAGGAGCTGGCATCTCACTCTCTTTGAATCTTCTTTATCATGCTAGGATTAGCAGGAAAAAGCAAAAAATTTCAGAATTGCACCTTGCAATGCGGAGAAATTACTGTTTGTGCATTTACAATATTCATTGATTTTTGCCATTGAAAAACATCATGTTTTTCATATACCAGAAATGTTTGAAGCTACTGACAATGAAAAGAGCTGGCATCTCACTCTCTTTGAATCTTCTTTATCATGCTAAGAGGAGCAGGAAAAAGCAAAAAATTTCAGAATTGCACCTTGCAATGTGGAGATATTGCTGTTTGTGCATTTACAATATTCATTGATTTTTGCCATTGAAAAACGTACAGAAATGTTTGAAGCTACTGACTGAATGAAAGGAGCTGGCATCCCACTCTCTTTGAATCTTCTTTATCATGCTTAGAGGAGCAGGAAAAAGCAAAAAATTTCAGAATTGCACCTTGCAATGCGGAGAAATTACTGTTTGTGCATTTACAATATTCATTGATTTTTGCCATTGAAAAACATCATGTTATTCATATACCAGAAATGTTTGAAGCTACTGACTGAATGAAAAGAGCTGGCATCTCACTCTCTTTGAATCTTCTTTATCATGCTAAGAGGAGCAGGAAAAAGCAAAAAATTTCAGAATTGCACCTTGCAATGTGGAGATATTACTGTTTGTGCATTTACAATATTCATTGATTTTTGCCATTGAAAAACGTCCAGAAATGTTTGAAGCTACTGACTGAATGAAAGGAGCTGGCATCTCACTCTCTTTGAACCTTCTTTATCATGCTAGGATTAGCAGGAAAAAGCAAAAAATTTCAGAATTGCACCTTGCAATGTGGAGATATTACTGTTTGTGCATTTACAATATTCATTGATTTTTGCCATTGAAAAACGTCCAGAAATGTTTGAAGCTACTGACTGAATGAAAGGAGCTGGCATCTCTCTTTGAATCTTCTTTATCATGCTAAGAGGAGCAGGAAAAAGCAAAAAATTTCAGAATTGCACCTTGCAATGCGGAGATATTACTGTTTGTGCATTTACAATATTCATTGATTTTTGCCATTGAAAAACGTCCAGAAATGTTTGAAGGTACTGACTGAATGAAAGGAGCTGGCATCTCACTCTCTTTGAATCTTCTTTATCATGCTAGGATTAGCAGGAAAAAGCAAAAAATTTCAGAATTGCACCTTGCAATGCGGAGAAATTACTGTTTGTGCATTTACAATATTCATTGATTTTTGCCATTGAAAAACATCATGTTATTCATATACCAGAAATGTTTGAAGCTACTGACTGAATGAAAAGAGCTGGCATCTCACTCTCTTTGAATCTTCTTTATCATGCTAAGAGGAGCAGGAAAAAGCAAAAAATTTCAGAATTGCACCTTGCAATGTGGGGATATTACTGTTTGTGCATTTACAATATTCATTGATTTTTGCCATTGAAAAACGTCCAGAAATGTTTGAAGCTACTGACTGAATGAAAGGAGCAGGCATCTCACTCTCTTTGAATCTTCTTTATCATGCTAGGATTAGCAGGAAAAAGCAAAAAATTTCAGAATTGCACCTTGCAATGTGGAGATATTACTGTTTGTGCATTTACAATATTCATTGATTTTTGCCATTGAAAAACGTCCAGAAATGTTTGAAGCTACTGACTGAATGAAAGGAGCTGGCATCTCTCTTTGAATCTTCTTTATCATGCTAAGAGGAGCAGGAAAAAGCAAAAAATTTCAGAATTACACCTTGCAATGCGGAGATATTACTGTTTGTGCATTTACAATATTCATTGATTTTTGCCATTGAAAAACGTCCAGAAATGTTTGAAGCTACTGACTGAATGAAAGGAGCTGGCATCTCACTCTCTTTGAATATTCTTTATCATGCTAGGATTAGCAGGAAAAAGCAAAAAATTTCAGAATTGCACCTTGCAATGCGGAGAAATTACTTTGTGCATTTACAATATTCATTGATTTTTGCCATTGAAAAACATCATGTTATTCATATACCAGAAATGTTTGAAGCTACTGACTGAATGAAAAGAGCTGGCATCTCACTCTCTTTGAATCTTCTTTATCATGCTAAGAGGAGCAGGAAAAAGCAAAAAATTTCAGAATTGCACCTTGCAATGTGGAGATATTACTGTTTGTGCATTTACAATATTCATTGATTTTTGCCATTGAAAAACGTCCAGAAATGTTTGAAGCTACTGACTGAATGAAAGGAGCTGGCATCTCACTCTCTTTGAATCTTCTTTATCATGCTAGGATTAGCAGGAAAAGGCAAAAAATTTCAGAATTGCACCTTGCAATGCGGAGAAATTACTGTTTGTGCATTTACAATATTCATTGATTTTTGCCATTGAAAAACATCATGTTATTCATATACCAGAAATGTTTGAAGCTACTGACTGAATGAAAAGAGCTGGCATCTCACTCTCTTTGAATCTTCTTTATCATGCTAAGAGGAGCAGGAAAAAGCAAAAAATTTCAGAATTGCACCTTGCAATGTGGAGATATTACTGTTTGTGCATTTACAATATTCATTGATTTTTGCCATTGAAAAACGTTCAGAAATGTTTGAAGCTACTGACTGAATGAAAGGAGCTGGCATCTCACTCTCTTTGAATCTTCTTTATCATGCTAGGATTAGCAGGAAAAAGCAAAAAATTTCAGAATTGCACCTTGCAATGTGGAGATATTACTGTTTGTGCATTTACAATATTCATTGATTTTTGCCATTGAAAAACGTCCAGAAATGTTTGAAGCTACTGACTGAATGAAAGGAGCTGGCATCTCAATCTCTTTGAATCTTCTTTATCATGCTAAGAGGAGCAGGAAAAAGCAAAAAATTTCAGAATTGCACCTTGCAATGTGGAGATATTACTGTTTGTGCATTTACAATATTCATTGATTTTTGCCATTGAAAAACGTCCAGAAATGTTTGAAGCTACTGACTGAATGAAAGGAGCTGGCATCTCACTCTCTTTGAATCTTCTTTATCATGCTAAGAGGAGCAGGAAAAAGCAAAAAATTTCAGAATTGCACCTTGCAATGCGGAGAAATTACTGTTTGTGCATTTACAATATTCATTGATTTTTGCCATTGAAAAACATTATGTTATTCATATACCAGAAATGTTTGAAGCTACTGACTGAATGAAAAGAGCTGGCATCTCACTCTCTTTGAATCTTCTTTATCATGCTAAGAGGAGCAGGAAAAAGCAAATAATTTCAGAATTGCACCTTGCAATGTGGAGATATTACTGTTTGTGCATTTACAATATTCATTGATTTTTGCCATTGAAAAACGTCCAGAAATGTTTGAAGCTACTGACTGAATGAAAGGAGCTGGCATCTCACTCTCTTTGAATCTTCTTTATCATGCTAGGATTAGCAGGAAAAAGCAAAAAATTTCAGAATTGCACCTTGCAATGTGGAGATATTACTGTTTGTGCATTTACAATATTCATTGATTTTTGCCTTTGAAAAACGTCCAGAAATGTTTGAAGCTACTGACTGAATGAAAGGAGCTGGCATCTCTCTTTGAATCTTCTTTATCATGCTAAGAGGAGCAGGAAAAAGCAAAAAATTTCAGAATTGCACCTTGCAATGCGGAGATATTACTGTTTGTGCATTTACAATATTCATTGATTTTTGCCATTGAAAAACGTCCAGAAATGTTTGAAGCTACTGACTGAATGAAAGGAGCTGGCATCTCACTCTCTTTGAATCTTCTTTATCATGCTAGGATTAGCAGGAAAAAGCAAAAAATTTCAGAATTGCACCTTGCAATGCGGAGAAATTACTGTTTGTGCATTTACAATATTCATTGATTTTTGCCATTGAAAAACGTCCAGAAATGTTTGAAGCTACTGACTGAATGAAAGGAGCTGGCATCTCACTCTCTTTGAATCTTCTTTATCATGCTAAGAGGAGCAGGAAAAAGCAAAAAATTTCAGAATTGCACCTTGCAATGTGGAGATATTACTGTTTGTGCATTTACAATATTCATTGATTTTTGCCATTGAAAAACGTCCAGAAATGTTTGAAGCTACTGACTGAATGAAAGGAGCTGGCATCTCACTCTCTTTGAATCTTCTTTATCATGCTAAGAGGAGCAGGAAAAAGCAAAAAATTTCAGAATTGCACCTTGCAATGCGGAGAAATTACTGTTTGTGCATTTACAATATTCATTGATTTTTGCCATTGAAAAACATTATGTTATTCATATACCAGAAATGTTTGAAGCTACTGACTGAATGAAAAGAGCTGGCATCTCACTCTCTTTGAATCTTCTTTATCATGCTAAGAGGAGCAGGAAAAAGCAAAAAATTTCAGAATTGCACCTTGCAATGTGGAGATATTACTGTTTGTGCATTTACAATATTCATTGATTTTTGCCATTGAAAAACGTCCAGAAATGTTTGAAGCTACTGACTGAATGAAAGGAGCTGGCATCTCACTCTCTTTGAATCTTCTTTATCATGCTAGGATTAGCAGGAAAAAGCAAAAAATTTCAGAATTGCACCTTGCAATGTGGAGATATTACTGTTTGTGCATTTACAATATTCATTGATTTTTGCCTTTGAAAAACGTCCAGAAATGTTTGAAGCTACTGACTGAATGAAAGGAGCTGGCATCTCTCTTTGAATCTTCTTTATCATGCTAAGAGGAGAAGGAAAAAGCAAAAAATTTCAGAATTGCACCTTGCAATGCGGAGATATTACTGTTTGTGCATTTACAATATTCATTGATTTTTGCCATTGAAAAACGTCCAGAAATGTTTGAAGCTACTGACTGAATGAAAGGAGCTGGCATCTCACTCTCTTTGAATCTTCTTTATCATGCTAGGATTAGCAGGAAAAAGCAAAAAATTTCAGAATTGCACCTTGCAATGCGGAGAAATTACTGTTTGTGCATTTACAATATTCATTGATTTTTGCCATTGAAAAACATCATGTTATTCATATACCAGAAATGTTTGAAGCTACTGACTGAATGAAAAGAGCTGGCATCTCACTCTCTTTGAATCTTCTTTATCATGCTAAGAGGAGCAGGAAAAAGCAAAAAATTTCAGAATTGCACCTTGCAATGTGGAGATATTACTGTTTGTGCATTTACAATATTCATTGATTTTTGCCATTGAAAAACGTCCAGAAATGTTTGAAGCTACTGACTGAATGAAAGGAGCTGGCATCTCACTCTCTTTGAATCTTCTTTATCATGCTAAGAGGAGCAGGAAAAAGCAAAAAATTTCAGAATTGCACCTTGCAATGCGGAGAAATTACTGTTTGTGCATTTACAATATTCATTGATTTTTGCCATTGAAAAACATTATGTTATTCATATACCAGAAATGTTTGAAGCTACTGACTGAATGAAAAGAGCTGGCATCTCACTCTCTTTGAATCTTCTTTATCATGCTAAGAGGAGCAGGAAAAAGCAAAAAATTTCAGAATTGCACCTTGCAATGTGGAGATATTACTGTTTGTGCATTTACAATATTCATTGATTTTTGCCATTGAAAAACGTCCAGAAATGTTTGAAGCTACTGACTGAATGAAAGGAGCTGGCATCTCACTCTCTTTGAATCTTCTTTATCATGCTAGGATTAGCAGGAAAAAGCAAAAAATTTCAGAATTGCACCTTGCAATGTGGAGATATTACTGTTTGTGCATTTACAATATTCATTGATTTTTGCCTTTGAAAAACGTCCAGAAATGTTTGAAGCTACTGACTGAATGAAAGGAGCTGGCATCTCTCTTTGAATCTTCTTTATCATGCTAAGAGGAGCAGGAAAAAGCAAAAAATTTCAGAATTGCACCTTGCAATGCGGAGATATTACTGTTTGTGCATTTACAATATTCATTGATTTTTGCCATTGAAAAACGTCCAGAAATGTTTGAAGCTACTGACTGAATGAAAGGAGCTGGCATCTCACTCTCTTTGAATCTTCTTTATCATGCTAGGATTAGCAGGAAAAAGCAAAAAATTTCAGAATTGCACCTTGCAATGCGGAGAAATTACTGTTTGTGCATTTACAATATTCATTGATTTTTGCCATTGAAAAACATCATGTTATTCATATACCAGAAATGTTTGAAGCTACTGACTGAATGAAAAGAGCTGGCATCTCACTCTCTTTGAATCTTCTTTATCATGCTAAGAGGAGCAGGAAAAAGCAAAAAATTTCAGAATTGCACCTTGCAATGTGGAGATATTACTGTTTGTGCATTTACAATATTCATTGATTTTTGCCATTGAAAAACGTCCAGAAATGTTTGAAGCTACTGACTGAATGAAAGGAGCTGGCATCTCACTCTCTTTGAATCTTCTTTATCATGCTAAGAGGAGCAGGAAAAAGCAAAAAATTTCAGAATTGCACCTTGCAATGCGGAGAAATTACTGTTTGTGCATTTAAAATATTCATTGATTTTTGCCATTGAAAAACATTATGTTATTCATATACCAGAAATGTTTGAAGCTACTGACTGAATTAAAAGAGCTGGCATCTCACTCTCTTTGAATCTTCTTTATCATGCTAAGAGGAGCAGGAAAAAGCAAAAAATTTCAGAATTGCACCTTGCAATGTGGAGATATTACTGTTTGTGCATTTACAATATTCATTGATTTTTGCCATTGAAAAACGTCCAGAAATGTTTGAAGCTACTGACTGAATGAAAAGAGCTGGCATCTCACTCTCTTTGAATCTTCTTTATCATGCTAAGAGGAGCAGGAAAAAGCAAAAAATTTCAGAATTGCACCTTGCAATGTGGGGATATTACTGTTTGTGCATTTACAATATTCATTGATTTTTGCCATTGAAAAACGTCCAGAAATGTTTGAAGCTACTGACTGAATGAAAGGAGCAGGCATCTCACTCTCTTTGAATCTTCTTTATCATGCTAGGATTAGCAGGAAAAAGCAAAAAATTTCAGAATTGCACCTTGCAATGTGGAGATATTACTGTTTGTGCATTTACAATATTCATTGATTTTTGCCATTGAAAAACGTCCAGAAATGTTTGAAGCTACTGACTGAATGAAAGGAGCTGGCATCTCTCTTTGAATCTTCTTTATCATGCTAAGAGGAGCAGGAAAAAGCAAAAAATTTCAGAATTACACCTTGCAATGCGGAGATATTACTGTTTGTGCATTTACAATATTCATTGATTTTTGCCATTGAAAAACGTCCAGAAATGTTTGAAGCTACTGACTGAATGAAAGGAGCTGGCATCTCACTCTCTTTGAATATTCTTTATCATGCTAGGATTAGCAGGAAAAAGCAAAAAATTTCAGAATTGCACCTTGCAATGCGGAGAAATTACTTTGTGCATTTACAATATTCATTGATTTTTGGCATTGAAAAACATCATGTTATTCATATACCAGAAATGTTTGAAGCTACTGACTGAATGAAAAGAGCTGGCATCTCACTCTCTTTGAATCTTCTTTATCATGCTAAGAGGAGCAGGAAAAAGCAAAAAATTTCAGAATTGCACCTTGCAATGTGGAGATATTACTGTTTGTGCATTTACAATATTCATTGATTTTTGCCATTGAAAAACGTCCAGAAATGTTTGAAGCTACTGACTGAATGAAAGGAGCTGGCATCTCACTCTCTTTGAATCTTCTTTATCATGCTAGGATTAGCAGGAAAAGGCAAAAAATTTCAGAATTGCACCTTGCAATGCGGAGAAATTACTGTTTGTGCATTTACAATATTCATTGATTTTTGCCATTGAAAAACATCATGTTATTCATATACCAGAAATGTTTGAAGCTACTGACTGAATGAAAAGAGCTGGCATCTCACTCTCTTTGAATCTTCTTTATCATGCTAAGAGGAGCAGGAAAAAGCAAAAAATTTCAGAATTGCACCTTGCAATGTGGAGATATTACTGTTTGTGCATTTACAATATTCATTGATTTTTGCCATTGAAAAACGTTCAGAAATGTTTGAAGCTACTGACTGAATGAAAGGAGCTGGCATCTCACTCTCTTTGAATCTTCTTTATCATGCTAGGATTAGCAGGAAAAAGCAAAAAATTTCAGAATTGCACCTTGCAATGTGGAGATATTACTGTTTGTGCATTTACAATATTCATTGATTTTTGCCATTGAAAAACGTCCAGAAATGTTTGAAGCTACTGACTGAATGAAAGGAGCTGGCATCTCAATCTCTTTGAATCTTCTTTATCATGCTAAGAGGAGCAGGAAAAAGCAAAAAATTTCAGAATTGCACCTTGCAATGTGGAGATATTACTGTTTGTGCATTTACAATATTCATTGATTTTTGCCATTGAAAAACGTCCAGAAATGTTTGAAGCTACTGACTGAATGAAAGGAGCTGGCATCTCACTCTCTTTGAATCTTCTTTATCATGCTAAGAGGAGCAGGAAAAAGCAAAAAATTTCAGAATTGCACCTTGCAATGCGGAGAAATTACTGTTTGTGCATTTACAATATTCATTGATTTTTGCCATTGAAAAACATTATGTTATTCATATACCAGAAATGTTTGAAGCTACTGACTGAATGAAAAGAGCTGGCATCTCACTCTCTTTGAATCTTCTTTATCATGCTAAGAGGAGCAGGAAAAAGCAAAAAATTTCAGAATTGCACCTTGCAATGTGGAGATATTACTGTTTGTGCATTTACAATATTCATTGATTTTTGCCATTGAAAAACGTCCAGAAATGTTTGAAGCTACTGACTGAATGAAAGGAGCTGGCATCTCACTCTCTTTGAATCTTCTTTATCATGCTAGGATTAGCAGGAAAAAGCAAAAAATTTCAGAATTGCACCTTGCAATGTGGAGATATTACTGTTTGTGCATTTACAATATTCATTGATTTTTGCCTTTGAAAAACGTCCAGAAATGTTTGAAGCTACTGACTGAATGAAAGGAGCTGGCATCTCTCTTTGAATCTTCTTTATCATGCTAAGAGGAGCAGGAAAAAGCAAAAAATTTCAGAATTGCACCTTGCAATGCGGAGATATTACTGTTTGTGCATTTACAATATTCATTGATTTTTGCCATTGAAAAACGTCCAGAAATGTTTGAAGCTACTGACTGAATGAAAGGAGCTGGCATCTCACTCTCTTTGAATCTTCTTTATCATGCTAGGATTAGCAGGAAAAAGCAAAAAATTTCAGAATTGCACCTTGCAATGCGGAGAAATTACTGTTTGTGCATTTACAATATTCATTGATTTTTGCCATTGAAAAACATCATGTTATTCATATACCAGAAATGTTTGAAGCTACTGACTGAATGAAAAGAGCTGGCATCTCACTCTCTTTGAATCTTCTTTATCATGCTAAGAGGAGCAGGAAAAAGCAAAAAATTTCAGAATTGCACCTTGCAATGTGGAGATATTACTGTTTGTGCATTTACAATATTCATTGATTTTTGCCATTGAAAAACGTCCAGAAATGTTTGAAGCTACTGACTGAATGAAAGGAGCTGGCATCTCACTCTCTTTGAATCTTCTTTATCATGCTAGGATTAGCAGGAAAAAGCAAAAAATTTAAGAATTGCACCTTGCAATGTGGAGATATTACTGTTTGTGCATTTACAATATTCATTGATTTTTGCCATTGAAAAACATGTTTTTCATATACCAGAAATGTTGAAGCTACTGACTGAATGAAAGGAGCTGGCATCTCACTCTCTTTGAATCTTCTTTATCATGCTAAGAGGAGCAGGAAAAAGCAAAAAATTTCAGAATTGCACCTTGCAATGCGGAGAAATTACTGTTTGTGCATTTACAATATTCATTGATTTTTGCCATTGAAAAACATTATGTTATTCATATACCAGAAATGTTTGAAGCTACTGACTGAATGAAAAGAGCTGGCATCTCACTCTCTTTGAATCTTCTTTATCATGCTAGGATTAGCAGTAAAAAGCAAAAAATTTCAGAATTGCACCTTGCAATGTGGAGATATTACTGTTTGTGCATTTACAATATTCATTGATTTTTGCCATTGAAAAACGTCCAGAAATGTTTGAAGCTACTGACTGAATGAAAGGAGCTGGCATCTCTCTTTGAATCTTCTTTATCATGCTAAGAGGAGCAGGAAAAAGCAAAAAATTTCAGAATTGCACCTTGCAATGCGGAGATATTACTGTTTGTGCATTTACAATATTCATTGATTTTTGCCATTGAAAAACGTCCAGAAATGTTTGAAGCTACTGACTGAATGAAAGGAGCTGGCATCTCACTCTCTTTGAATCTTCTTTATCATGCTAGGATTAGCAGGAAAAAGCAAAAAATTTCAGAATTGCACCTTGCAATGCGGAGAAATTACTGTTTGTGCATTTACAATATTCATTGATTTTTGCCATTGAAAAACATCATGTTATTCATATACCAGAAATGTTTGAAGCTACTGACTGAATGAAAAGAGCTGGCATCTCACTCTCTTTGAATCTTCTTTATCATGCTAAGAGAAGCAGGAAAAAGCAAAAAATTTCAGAATTGCACCTTGCAATGTGGAGATATTACTGTTTGTGCATTTACAATATTCATTGATTTTTGCCATTGAAAAACGTCCAGAAATGTTTGAAGCTACTGACTGAATGAAAGGAGCTGGCATCTCACTCTCTTTGAATCTTCTTTATCATGCTAGGATTAGCAGGAAAAAGCAAAAAATTTCAGAATTGCACCTTGCAATGCGGAGAAATTACTGTTTGTGCATTTACAATATTCATTGATTTTTGCCATTGAAAAACATCATGCTATTCAAATACCAGAAATGTTTGAAGCTACTGACTGAATGAAAAGAGCTGGCATCTCACTCTCTTTGAATCTTCTTTATCATGCTAAGAGGAGCAGGAAAAAGCAAAAAATTTCAGAATTGCACCTTGCAATGTGGAGATATTACTGTTTGTGCATTTACAATATTCATTGATTTTTGCCATTGAAAAACATCATGTTATTCATATACCAGAAATGTTTGAAGCTACTGACTGAATAAAAAGAGCTGGCATCTCACTCTCTTTGAATCTTCTTTATCATGCTAGGATTAGCAGGAAAAAGCAAAAAATGTCAGAATTGCACCTTCCAATGTGGAGAAATTACTGTTTGTGCATTTACAATATTCATTGATTTTTGCCATTGAAAAACGTCCAGAAATGTTTGAAGCTACTGACTGAATGAAAGGAGCTGGCATCTCACTCTCTTTGAATCTTCTTTATCATGCTAAGAGGAGCAGGAAAAGCAAAAAATTTCAGAATTGCACCTTGCAATGTGGAGATATTACTGTTTGTGCATTTACAATATTTATTGATTTTTGCCATTGAAAAACGTCCAGAAATGTTTGAAGCTACTGACTGAATGAAAGGAGCTGGCATCTCACTCTCTTTGAATCTTCTTTATCATGCTAGGATTAGCAGGAAAAAGCAAAAAATTTCAGAATTGCACCTTGCAATGCGGAGAAATTACTGTTTGTGCATTTACAATATTCATTGATTTTTGCCATTGAAAAACATCATGCTATTCATATACCAGAAATGTTTGAAGCTACTGACTGAATGAAAAGAGCTGGCATCTCACTCTCTTTGAATTTTCTTTATCATGCTAAGAGGAGCAGGAAAAAGCAAAAAATTTCAGAATTGCACCTTGCAATGTGGAGATATTACTGTTTGTGCATTTACAATATTCATTGATTTTTGCCATTGAAAAACATCATGTTATTCATATACCAGAAATGTTTGAAGCTACTGACTGAATGAAAAGAGCTGGCATCTCACTCTCTTTGAATCTTCTTTATCATGCTAGGATTAGCAGTAAAAAGCAAAAAATTTCAGAATTGCACCTTGCAATGTGGAGAAATTACTGTTTGTGCATTTACAATATTCATTGATTTTTGCCATTGAAAAACGTCCAGAAATGTTTGAAGCTACTGACTGAATGAAAGGAGCTGGCATCTCACTCTCTTTGAATCTTCTTTATCATGCTAAGAGGAGCAGGAAAAAGCAAAAAATTTCAGAATTGCACCTTGCAATGCGGAGAAATTACTGTTTGTGCATTTACAATATTCATTGATTTTTGCCATTGAAAAACATCATGTTATTCATATACCAGAAATGTTTGAAGCTACTGACTGAATGAAAAGAGCTGGCATCTCACTCTCTTTGAATCTTCTTTATCATGCTAAGAGGAGCAGGAAAAAGCAAAAAATTTCAGAATTGTACCTTGCAATGTGGAGATATTACTGTTTGTGCATTTACAATATTCATTGATTTTTGCCATTGAAAAACGTCCAGAAATGTTTGAAGCTACTGACTGAATGAAAGGAGCTGGCATCTCACTCTCTTTGAATCTTCTTTATCATGCTAGGATTAGCAGGAAAAAGCAAAAAATTTCAGAATTGCACCTTGCAATGCGGAGAAATTACTGTTTGTGCATTTACAATATTCATTGATTTTTGCCATTGAAAAACATCATGTTATTCATATACCAGAAATGTTTGAAGCTACTGACTGAATGAAAAGAGCTGGCATCTCACTCTCTTTGAATCTTCTTTATCATGCTAAGAGGAGCAGGAAAAAGCAAAAAATTTCAGAATTGCACCTTGCAATGTGGAGATATTACTGTTTGTGCATTTACAATATTCATTGATTTTTGCCATTGAAAAACGTCCAGAAATGTTTGAAGCTACTGACTGAATGAAAGGAGCTGGCATCTCACTCTCTTTGAATCTTCTTTATCATGCTAGGATTAGCAGGAAAAAGCAAAAAATTTCAGAATTGCACCTTGCATTGCGGAGAAATTACTGTTTGTGCATTTACAATATTCATTGATTTTTGCCATTGAAAAACATCATGCTATTCATATACCAGAAATGTTTGAAGCTACTGACTGAATGAAAAGAGCTGGCATCTCACTCTCTTTGAATCTTCTTTATCATGCTAAGAGGAGCAGGAAAAAGCAAAAAATTTCAGAATTGCACCTTGCAATGTGGAGATATTACTGTTTGTGCATTTACAATATTCATTGATTTTTGCCATTGAAAAACATCATGTTATTCATATACCAGAAATGTTTGAAGCTACTGACTGAATGAAAAGAGCTGGCATCTCACTCTCTTTGAATCTTCTTTATCATGCTAGGATTAGCAGTAAAAAGCAAAAAATTTCAGAATTGCACCTTGCAATGTGGAGAAATTACTGTTTGTGCATTTACAATATTCATTGATTTTTGCCATTGAAAAACGTCCAGAAATGTTTGAAGCTACTGACTGAATGAAAGGAGCTGGCATCTCACTCTCTTTGAATCTTCTTTATCATGCTAAGAGGAGCAGGAAAAAGCAAAAAATTTCAGAATTGCACCTTGCAATGCGGAGAAATTATTGTTTGTGCATTTACAATATTCATTGATTTTTGCCATTGAAAAACATCATGTTATTCATATACCAGAAATGTTTGAAGCTACTGACTGAATGAAAAGAGCTGGCATCTCACTCTCTTTGAATCTTCTTTATCATGCTAAGAGGAGCAGGAAAAAGCAAAAAATTTCAGAATTGCACCTTGCAATGTGGAGATATTACTGTTTGTGCATTTACAATATTCATTGATTTTTGCCATTGAAAAACGTCCAGAAATGTTTGAAGCTACTGACTGAATGAAAGGAGCTGGCATCTCACTCTCTTTGAATCTTCTTTATCATGCTAGGATTAGCAGGAAAAAGCAAAAAATTTCAGAATTGCACCTTGCAATGCGGAGAAATTACTGTTTGTGCACTTACAATATTCATTGATTTTTGCCATTGAAAAACATCATGTTATTCATATACCAGAAATGTTTGAAGCTACTGACTGAATGAAAAGAGCTGGCATCTCACTCTCTTTGAATCTTCTTTATCATGCTAAGAGGAGCAGGAAAAAGCAAAAAATTTCAGAATTGCACCTTGCAATGTGGAGATATTACTGTTTGTGCATTTATAATATTCATTGATTTTTGCCATTGAAAAACGTCCAGAAATGTTTGAAGCTACTGACTGAATGAAAGGAGCTGGCATCTCACTCTCTTTGAATCTTCTTTATCATGCTAGGATTAGCAGGAAAAAGCAAAAAATTTCAGAATTGCACCTTGCAATGCGGAGAAATTACTGTTTGTGCATTTACAATATTCATTGATTTTTGCCATTGAAAAACATCATGTTATTCATATACCAGAAATGTTTGAAGCTACTGACTGAATGAAAAGAGCTGGCATCTCACTCTCTTTGAATCTTCTTTATCATGCTAAGAGGAGCAGGAAAAAGCAAAAAATTTCAGAATTGCACCTTGCAATGTGGAGATATTACTGTTTGTGCATTTACAATATTCATTGATTTTTGCCATTGAAAAACATCATGTTATTCATATACCAGAAATGTTTGAAGCTACTGACTGAATGAAAAGAGCTGGCATCTCACTCTCTTTGAATCTTCTTTTTCATGCTAGGATTAGCAGGAAAAAGCAAAAAATTTCAGAATTGCACCTTGCAATGTGGAGAAATTACTGTTTGTGCATTTACAATATTCATTGATTTTTGCCATTGAAAAACGTCCAGAAATGTTTGAAGCTACTGACTGAATGAAAGGAGCTGGCATCTCACTCTCTTTGAATCTTCTTTATCATGCTAAGAGGAGCAGGAAAAAGCAAAAAATTTCAGAATTGCACCTTGCAATGCGGAGAAATTACTGTTTGTGCATTTACAATATTCATTGATTTTTGCCATTGAAAAACATCATGTTATTCATATACCAGAAATGTTTGAAGCTACTGACTGAATGAAAAGAGCTGGCATCTCACTCTCTTTGAATCTTCTTTATCATGCTAAGAGGAGCAGGAAAAAGCAAAAAATTTCAGAATTGCACCTTGCAATGTGGAGATATTACTGTTTGTGCATTTACAATATTCATTGATTTTTGCCATTGAAAAACGTCCAGAAATGTTTGAAGCTACTGACTGAATGAAAGGAGCTGGCATCTCACTCTCTTTGAATCTTCTTTATCATGCTAAGAGGAGCAGGAAAAAGCAAAAAATTTCAGAATTGCACCTTGCAATGCGGAGAAATTACTGTTTGTGCATTTACAATATTCATTGATTTTTGCCATTGAAAAACATCATGTTATTCATATACCAGAAATGTTTGAAGCTACTGACTGAATGAAAAGAGCTGGCATCTCACTCTCTTTGAATCTTCTTTATCATGCTAAGAGGAGCAGGAAAAAGCAAAAAATTTCAGAATTGCACCTTGCAATGTGGAGATATTACTGTTTGTGCATTTACAATATTCATTGATTTTTGCCATTGAAAAATGTCCAGAAATGTTTGAAGCTACTGACTGAATGAAAGGAGCTGGCATCTCACTCTCTTTGAATCTTCTTTATCATGCTAGGATTAGCAGGAAAAAGCAAAAAAATTCAGAATTGCACCTTGCAATGTGGAGAAATTACTGTTTGTGCATTTACAATATTCATTGATTTTTGCCATTGAAAAACATCATGTTATTCATATACCAGAAATGTTTGAAGCTACTGACTGAATGAAAGAGCTGGCATCTCACTCTCTTTGAATCTTCTTTATCATGCTAAGAGGAGCAGGAAAAAGCAAAAAATTTCAGAATTGCACCTTGCAATGTGGAGATATTACTGTTTGTGCATTTACAATATTCATTGATTTTTGCCATTGAAAAACGTCCAGAAATGTTTGAAGCTACTGACTGAATGAAAGGAGCTGGCATCTCACTCTCTTTGAATCTTCTTTATCATGCTAAGAGGAGCAGGAAAAAGCAAAAAATTTCAGAATTGCACCTTGCAATGCGGAGAAATTACTGTTTGTGCATTTACAATATTCATTGATTTTTGCCATTGAAAAACATCATGTTATTCATATACCAGAAATGTTTGAAGCTACTGACTGAATGAAAAGAGCTGGCATCTCACTCTCTTTGAATCTTCTTTATCATGCTAAGAGGAGCAGGAAAAAGCAAAAAATTTCAGAATTGCACCTTGCAATGTGGAGATATTACTGTTTGTGCATTTACAATATTCATTGATTTTTGCCATTGAAAAACGTCCAGAAATGTTTGAAGCTACTGACTGAATGAAAGGAGCTGGCATCTCACTCTCTTTGAATCTTCTTTATCATGCTAGGATTAGCAGGAAAAAGCAAAAAATTTCAGAATTGCACCTTGCAATGCGGAGAAATTACTGTTTGTGCATTTACAATATTCATTGATTTTTGCCATTGAAAAACATCATGTTATTCATATACCAGAAATGTTTGAAGCTACTGACTGAATGAAAAGAGCTGGCATCTCACTCTCTTTGAATCTTCTTTATCATGCTAAGAGGAGCAGGAAAAAGCAAAAAATTTCAGAATTGCACCTTGCAATGTGGAGATATTACTGTTTGTGCATTTACAATATTCATTGATTTTTGCCATTGAAAAACATCATGTTATTCATATACCAGAAATGTTTGAAGCTACTGACTGAATGAAAAGAGCTGGCATCTCACTCTCTTTGAATCTTCTTTATCATGCTAGGATTAGCAGGAAAAAGCAAAAAATTTCAGAATTGCACCTTGCAATGTGGAGAAATTACTGTTTGTGCATTTACAATATTCATTGATTTTTGCCATTGAAAAACGTCCAGAAATGTTTGAAGCTACTGACTGAATGAAAGGAGCTGGCATCTCACTCTCTTTGAATCTTCTTTATCATGCTAAGAGGAGCAGGAAAAAGCAAAAAATTTCAGAATTGCACATTGCAATGCGGAGAAATTACTGTTTGTGCATTTACAATATTCATTGATTTTTGCCATTGAAAAACATCATGTTATTCATATACCAGAAATGTTTGAATCTACTGACTGAATGAAAAGAGCTGGCATCTCACTCTCTTTGAATCTTCTTTATCATGCTAAGAGGAGCAGGAAAAAGCGAAAAATTTCAGAATTGCACCTTGCAATGTGGAGATATTACTGTTTGTGCATTTACAATATTCATTGATTTTTGCCACTGAAAAATGTCCAGAAATGTTTGAAGCTACTGACTGAATGAAATGAGCTGGCATCTCACTCTCTTTGAATCTTCTTTATCATGCTAGGATTAGCAGGAAAAAGCAAAAAAATTCAGAATTGCACCTTGCAATGTGGAGAAATTACTGTTTGTGCATTTACAATATTCATTGATTTTTGCCATTGAAAAACATCATGTTATTCATATACCAGAAATGTTTGAAGCTACTGACTGAATGAAAAGAGCTGGCATCTCACTCTCTTTGAATCTTCTTTATCATGCTAAGAGGAGCAGGAAAAAGCAAAAAATTTCAGAATTGCACCTTGCAATGTGGAGATATTACTGTTTGTGCATTTACAATATTCATTGATTTTTGCCATTGAAAAACGTCCAGAAATGTTTGAAGCTACTGACTGAATGAAAGGAGCTGGCATCTCACTCTCTTTGAATCTTCTTTATCATGCTAAGAGGAGCAGGAAAAAGCAAAAAATTTCAGAATTGCACCTTGCAATGCGGAGAAATTACTGTTTGTGCATTTACAATATTCATTGATTTTTGCCATTGAAAAACATCATGTTATTCATATACCAGAAATGTTTGAAGCTACTGACTGAATGAAAAGAGCTGGCATCTCACTCTCTTTGAATCTTCTTTATCATGCTAAGAGGAGCAGGAAAAAGCAAAAAATTTCAGAATTGCACCTTGCAATGTGGAGATATTACTGTTTGTGCATTTACAATATTCATTGATTTTTGCCATTGAAAAACGTCCAGAAATGTTTGAAGCTACTGACTGAATGAAAAGAGCTGGCATCTCACTCTCTTTGAATCTTCTTTATCATGCTAGGATTAGCAGGAAAAAGCAAAAAATTTCAGAATTGCACCTTGCAATGCGGAGAAATTACTGTTTGTGCATTTACAATATTCATTGATTTTTGCCATTGAAAAACATCATGTTATTCATATACCAGAAATGTTTGAAGCTACTGACTGAATGAAAAGAGCTGGCATCTCACTCTCTTTGAATCTTCTTTATCATGCTAAGAGGAGCAGGAAAAAGCAAAAAATTTCAGAATTGCACCTTGCAATGTGGAGATATTACTGTTTGTGCATTTACAATATTCATTGATTTTTGCCATTGAAAAACATCATGTTATTCATATACCAGAAATGTTTGAAGCTACTGACTGAATGAAAAGAGCTGGCATCTCACTCTCTTTGAATCTTCTTTATCATGCTAGGATTAGCAGGAAAAAGCAAAAAATTTCAGAATTGCACCTTGCAATGTGGAGAAATTACTGTTTGTGCATTTACAATATTCATTGATTTTTGCCATTGAAAAACGTCCAGAAATGTTTGAAGCTACTGACTGAATGAAAGGAGCTGGCATCTCACTCTCTTTGAATCTTCTTTATCATGCTAAGAGGAGCAGGAAAAAGCAAAAAATTTCAGAATTGCACATTGCAATGCGGAGAAATTACTGTTTGTGCATTTACAATATTCATTGATTTTTGCCATTGAAAAACATCATGTTATTCATATACCAGAAATGTTTGAAGCTACTGACTGAATGAAAAGAGCTGGCATCTCACTCTCTTTGAATCTTCTTTATCATGCTAAGAGGAGCAGGAAAAAGCGAAAAATTTCAGAATTGCACCTTGCAATGTGGAGATATTACTGTTTGTGCATTTACAATATTCATTGATTTTTGCCACTGAAAAATGTCCAGAAATGTTTGAAGCTACTGACTGAATGAAAGGAGCTGGCATCTCACTCTCTTTGAATCTTCTTTATCATGCTAGGATTAGCAGGAAAAAGCAAAAAAATTCAGAATTGCACCTTGCAATGTGGAGAAATTACTGTTTGTGCATTTACAATATTCATTGATTTTTGCCATTGAAAAACATCATGTTATTCATATACCAGAAATGTTTGAAGCTACTGACTGAATGAAAATAGCTGGCATCTCACTCTCTTTGAATCTTCTTTATCATGCTAAGAGGAGCAGGAAAAAGCAAAAAATTTCAGAATTGCACCTTGCAATGTGGAGATATTACTGTTTGTGCATTTACAATATTCATTGATTTTTGCCATTGAAAAACGTCCAGAAATGTTTGAAGCTACTGACTGAATGAAAGGAGCTGGCATCTCACTCTCTTTGAATCTTCTTTATCATGCTAAGAGGAGCAGGAAAAAGCAAAAAATTTCAGAATTGCACCTTGCAATGCGGAGAAATTACTGTTTGTGCATTTACAATATTCATTGATTTTTGCCATTGAAAAACATCATGTTATTCATATACCAGAAATGTTTGAAGCTACTGACTGAAAGAAAAGAGCTGGCATCTCACTCTCTTTGAATCTTCTTTATCATGCTAAGAGGAGCAGGAAAAAGCAAAAAATTTCAGAATTGCACCTTGCAATGTGGAGATATTACTGTTTGTGCATTTACAATATTCATTGATTTTTGCCATTGAAAAACGTCCAGAAATGTTTGAAGCTACTGACTGAATGAAAGGAGCTGGCATCTCACTCTCTTTGAATCTTCTTTATCATGCTAAGAGGAGCAGGAAAAAGCAAAAAATTTCAGAATTGCACCTTGCAATGCGGAGAAATTACTGTTTGTGCATTTACAATATTCATTGATTTTTGCCATTGAAAAACATCATGTTATTCATCTACCAGAAATGTTTGAAGCTACTGACTGAATGAAAAGAGCTGGCATCTCACTCTCTTTGAATCTTCTTTATCATGCTAAGAGGAGCAGGAAAAAGCAAAAAATTTCAGAATTGCACCTTGCAATGTGGAGATATTACTGTTTGTGCATTTACAATATTCATTGATTTTTGCCATTGAAAAACATCATGTTATTCATATACCAGAAATGTTTGAAGCTACTGACTGAATGAAAAGAGCTGGCATCTCACTCTCTTTGAATCTTCTTTATCATGCTAGGATTAGCAGGAAAAAGCAAAAAATTTCAGAATTGCACCTTGCAATGTGGAGAAATTACTGTTTGTGCATTTACAATATTCATTGATTTTTGCCATTGAAAAACGTCCAGAAATGTTTGAAGCTACTGACTGAATGAAAGGAGCTGGCATCTCACTCTCTTTGAATCTTCTTTATCATGCTAAGAGGAGCAGGAAAAAGCAAAAAATTTCAGAATTGCACATTGCAATGCGGAGAAATTACTGTTTGTGCATTTACAATATTCATTGATTTTTGCCATTGAAAAACATCATGTTATTCATATACCAGAAATGTTTGAAGCTACTGACTGAATGAAAAGAGCTGGCATCTCACTCTCTTTGAATCTTCTTTATCATGCTAAGAGGAGCAGGAAAAAGCGAAAAATTTCAGAATTGCACCTTGCAATGTGGAGATATTACTGTTTGTGCATTTACAATATTCGTTGATTTTTGCCATTGAAAAATGTCCAGAAATGTTTGAAGCTACTGACTGAATGAAAGGAGCTGGCATCTCACTCTCTTTGAATCTTCTTTATCATGCTAGGATTAGCAGGAAAAAGCAAAAAAATTCAGAATTGCACCTTGCAATGTGGAGAAATTACTGTTTGTGCATTTACAATATTCATTGATTTTTGCCATTGAAAAACATCATGTTATTCATATACCAGAAATGTTTGAAGCTACTGACTGAATGAAAAGAGCTGGCATCTCACTCTCTTTGAATCTTCTTTATCATGCTAAGAGGAGCAGGAAAAAGCAAAAAATTTCAGAATTGCACCTTGCAATGTGGAGATATTACTGTTTGTGCATTTACAATATTCATTGATTTTTGCCATTGAAAAACGTCCAGAAATGTTTGAAGCTACTGACTGAATGAAAGGAGCTGGCATCTCACTCTCTTTGAATCTTCTTTATCATGCTAAGAGGAGCAGGAAAAAGCAAAAAATTTCAGAATTGCACGTTGCAATGCGGAGAAATTACTGTTTGTGCATTTACAATATTCATTGATTTTTGCCATTGAAAAACATCATGTTATTCATATACCAGAAATGTTTGAAGCTACTGACTGAATGAAAAGAGCTGGCATCTCACTCTCTTTGAATCTTCTTTATCATGCTAAGAGGAGCAGGAAAAAGCAAAAAATTTCAGAATTGCACCTTGCAATGTGGAGATATTACTGTTTGTGCATTTACAATATTCATTGATTTTTGCCATTGAAAAACGTCCAGAAATGTTTGAAGCTACTGACTGAATGAAAGGAGCTGGCATCTCACTCTCTTTGAATCTTCTTTATCATGCTAAGAGGAGCAGGAAAAAGCAAAAAATTTCAGAATTGCACCTTGCAATGCGGAGAAATTACTGTTTGTGCATTTACAATATTCATTGATTTTTGCCATTGAAAAACATCATGTTATTCATATACCAGAAATGTTTGAAGCTACTGACTGAATGAAAAGAGCTGGCATCTCACTCTCTTTGAATCTTCTTTATCATGCTAAGAGGAGCAGGAAAAAGCAAAAAATTTCAGAATTGCACCTTGCAATGTGGAGATATTACTGTTTGTGCATTTACAATATTCATTGATTTTTGCCATTGAAAAACGTCCAGAAATGTTTGAAGCTACTGACTGAATGAAAGGAGCTGGCATCTCACTCTCTTTGAATCTTCTTTATCATGCTAAGAGGAGCAGGAAAAAGCAAAAAATTTCAGAATTGCACGTTGCAATGCGGAGAAATTACTGTTTGTGCATTTACAATATTCATTGATTTTTGCCATTGAAAAACATCATGTTATTCATATACCAGAAATGTTTGAAGCTACTGACTGAATGAAAAGAGCTGGCATCTCACTCTCTTTGAATCTTCTTTATCATGCTAAGAGGAGCAGGAAAAAGCAAAAAATTTCAGAATTGCACCTTGCAATGTGGAGATATTACTGTTTGTGCATTTACAATATTCATTGATTTTTGCCATTGAAAAACATCATGTTATTCATATACCAGAAATGTTTGAAGCTACTGACTGAATGAAAAGAGCTGGCATCTCACTCTCTTTGAATCTTCTTTATCATGCTAGGATTAGCAGGAAAAAGCAAAAAATTTCAGAATTGCACCTTGCAATGTGGAGAAATTACTGTTTGTGCATTTACAATATTCATTGATTTTTGCCATTGAAAAACGTCCAGAAATGTTTGAAGCTACTGACTGAATGAAAGGAGCTGGCATCTCACTCTCTTTGAATCTTCTTTATCATGCTAAGAGGAGCAGGAAAAAGCAAAAAATTTCAGAATTGCACATTGCAATGCGGAGAAATTACTGTTTGTGCATTTACAATATTCATTGATTTTTGCCATTGAAAAACATCATGTTATTCATATACCAGAAATGTTTGAAGCTACTGACTGAATGAAAAGAGCTGGCATCTCACTCTCTTTGAATCTTCTTTATCATGCTAAGAGGAGCAGGAAAAAGCGAAAAATTTCAGAATTGCACCTTGCAATGTGGAGATATTACTGTTTGTGCATTTACAATATTCGTTGATTTTTGCCATTGAAAAATGTCCAGAAATGTTTGAAGCTACTGACTGAATGAAAGGAGCTGGCATCTCACTCTCTTTGAATCTTCTTTATCATGCTAGGATTAGCAGGAAAAAGCAAAAAAATTCAGAATTGCACCTTGCAATGTGGAGAAATTACTGTTTGTGCATTTACAATATTCATTGATTTTTGCCATTGAAAAACATCATGTTATTCATATACCAGAAATGTTTGAAGCTACTGACTGAATGAAAAGAGCTGGCATCTCACTCTCTTTGAATCTTCTTTATCATGCTAAGAGGAGCAGGAAAAAGCAAAAAATTTCAGAATTGCACCTTGCAATGTGGAGATATTACTGTTTGTGCATTTACAATATTCATTGATTTTTGCCATTGAAAAACGTCCAGAAATGTTTGAAGCTACTGACTGAATGAAAGGAGCTGGCATCTCACTCTCTTTGAATCTTCTTTATCATGCTAAGAGGAGCAGGAAAAAGCAAAAAATTTCAGAATTGCACGTTGCAATGCGGAGAAATTACTGTTTGTGCATTTACAATATTCATTGATTTTTGCCATTGAAAAACATCATGTTATTCATATACCAGAAATGTTTGAAGCTACTGACTGAATGAAAAGAGCTGGCATCTCACTCTCTTTGAATCTTCTTTATCATGCTAAGAGGAGCAGGAAAAAGCAAAAAATTTCAGAATTGCACCTTGCAATGTGGAGATATTACTGTTTGTGCATTTACAATATTCATTGATTTTTGCCATTGAAAAACGTCCAGAAATGTTTGAAGCTACTGACTGAATGAAAGGAGCTGGCATCTCACTCTCTTTGAATCTTCTTTATCATGCTAAGAGGAGCAGGAAAAAGCAAAAAATTTCAGAATTGCACCTTGCAATGCGGAGAAATTACTGTTTGTGCATTTACAATATTCATTGATTTTTGCCATTGAAAAACATCATGTTATTCATATACCAGAAATGTTTGAAGCTACTGACTGAATGAAAAGAGCTGGCATCTCACTCTCTTTGAATCTTCTTTATCATGCTAAGAGGAGCAGGAAAAAGCAAAAAATTTCAGAATTGCACCTTGCAATGTGGAGATATTACTGTTTGTGCATTTACAATATTCATTGATTTTTGCCATTGAAAAACGTCCAGAAATGTTTGAAGCTACTGACTGAATGAAAGGAGCTGGCATCTCACTCTCTTTGAATCTTCTTTATCATGCTAAGAGGAGCAGGAAAAAGCAAAAAATTTCAGAATTGCACGTTGCAATGCGGAGAAATTACTGTTTGTGCATTTACAATATTCATTGATTTTTGCCATTGAAAAACATCATGTTATTCATATACCAGAAATGTTTGAAGCTACTGACTGAATGAAAAGAGCTGGCATCTCACTCTCTTTGAATCTTCTTTATCATGCTAAGAGGAGCAGGAAAAAGCAAAAAATTTCAGAATTGCACCTTGCAATGTGGAGATATTACTGTTTGTGCATTTACAATATTCATTGATTTTTGCCATTGAAAAACGTCCAGAAATGTTTGAAGCTACTGACTGAATGAAAGGAGCTGGCATCTCACTCTCTTTGAATCTTCTTTATCATGCTAGGATTAGCAGGAAAAAGCAAAAAAATTCAGAATTGCACCTTGCAATGTGGAGAAATTACTGTTTGTGCATTTACAATATTCATTGATTTTTGCCATTGAAAAACATCATGTTATTCATATACCAGAAATGTTTGAAGCTACTGACTGAATGAAAAGAGCTGGCATCTCACTCTCTTTGAATCTTCTTTATCATGCTAAGAGGAGCAGGAAAAAGCAAAAAATTTCAGAATTGCACCTTGCAATGTGGAGATATTACTGTTTGTGCATTTACAATATTCATTGATTTTTGCCATTGAAAAACGTCCAGAAATGTTTGAAGCTACTGACTGAATGAAAGGAGCTGGCATCTCACTCTCTTTGAATCTTCTTTATCATGCTAAGAGGAGCAGGAAAAAGCAAAAAATTTCAGAATTGCACGTTGCAATGCGGAGAAATTACTGTTTGTGCATTTACAATATTCATTGATTTTTGCCATTGAAAAACATCATGTTATTCATATACCAGAAATGTTTGAAGCTACTGACTGAATGAAAAGAGCTGGCATCTCACTCTCTTTGAATCTTCTTTATCATGCTAAGAGGAGCAGGAAAAAGCAAAAAATTTCAGAATTGCACCTTGCAATGTGGAGATATTACTGTTTGTGCATTTACAATATTCATTGATTTTTGCCATTGAAAAACGTCCAGAAATGTTTGAAGCTACTGACTGAATGAAAGGAGCTGGCATCTCACTCTCTTTGAATCTTCTTTATCATGCTAAGAGGAGCAGGAAAAAGCAAAAAATTTCAGAATTGCACCTTGCAATGCGGAGAAATTACTGTTTGTGCATTTACAATATTCATTGATTTTTGCCATTGAAAAACATCATGTTATTCATATACCAGAAATGTTTGAAGCTACTGACTGAATGAAAAGAGCTGGCATCTCACTCTCTTTGAATCTTCTTTATCATGCTAAGAGGAGCAGGAAAAAGCAAAAAATTTCAGAATTGCACCTTGCAATGTGGAGATATTACTGTTTGTGCATTTACAATATTCATTGATTTTTGCCATTGAAAAACGTCCAGAAATGTTTGAAGCTACTGACTGAATGAAAGGAGCTGGCATCTCACTCTCTTTGAATCTTCTTTATCATGCTAAGAGGAGCAGGAAAAAGCAAAAAATTTCAGAATTGCACGTTGCAATGCGGAGAAATTACTGTTTGTGCATTTACAATATTCATTGATTTTTGCCATTGAAAAACATCATGTTATTCATATACCAGAAATGTTTGAAGCTACTGACTGAATGAAAAGAGCTGGCATCTCACTCTCTTTGAATCTTCTTTATCATGCTAAGAGGAGCAGGAAAAAGCAAAAAATTTCAGAATTGCACCTTGCAATGTGGAGATATTACTGTTTGTGCATTTACAATATTCATTGATTTTTGCCATTGAAAAACGTCCAGAAATGTTTGAAGCTACTGACTGAATGAAAGGAGCTGGCATCTCACTCTCTTTGAATCTTCTTTATCATGCTAGGATTAGCAGGAAAAAGCAAAAAATTTCAGAATTGCACCTTGCAATGCGGAGAAATTACTGTTTGTGCATTTACAATATTCATTGATTTTTGCCATTGAAAAACATCATGTTATTCATATACCAGAAATGTTTGAAGCTACTGACTGAATGAAAAGAGCTGGCATCTCACTCTCTTTGAATCTTCTTTATCATGCTAAGAGGAGCAGGAAAAAGCAAAAAATTTCAGAATTGCACCTTGCAATGTGGAGATATTACTGTTTGTGCATTTACAATATTCATTGATTTTTGCCATTGAAAAACGTCCAGAAATATTTGAAGCTACTGACTGAATGAAAGGAGCTGGCATCTCACTCTCTTTGAATCTTCTTTATCATGCTAGGATTAGCAGGAAAAAGCAAAAAATTTAAGAATTGCACCTTGCAATGTGGAGATATTACTGTTTGTGCATTTACAATATTCATTGATTTTTGCCATTGAAAAACATGTTTTTCATATACCAGAAATGTTTGAAGCTACTGACTGAATGAAAGGAGCTGGCATCTCACTCTCTTTGAATCTTCTTTATCATGCTAAGAGGAGCAGGAAAAAGCAAAAAATTTCAGAATTGCACCTTGCAATGCGGAGAAATTACTGTTTGTGCATTTACAATATTCATTGATTTTTGTCATTGAAAAACATTATGTTATTCATATACCAGAAATGTTTGAAGCTACTGACTGAATGAAAAGAGCTGGCATCTCACTCTCTTTGAATCTTCTTTATCATGCTAAGAGGAGCAGGAAAAAGCAAAAAATTTCAGAATTGCACCTTGCAATGTGGAGATATTACTGTTTGTGCATTTACAATATTCATTGATTTTTGCCATTGAAAAACGTCCAGAAATGTTTGAAGCTACTGACTGAATGAAAGGAGCTGGCATCTCACTCTCTTTGAATCTTCTTTATCATGCTAGGATTAGCAGGAAAAAGCAAAAAATTTCAGAATTGCACCTTGCAATGTGGAGATATTACTGTTTGTGCATTTACAATATTCATTGATTTTTGCCATTGAAAAACGTCCAGAAATGTTTGAAGCTACTGACTGAATGAAAGGAGCTGGCATCTCTCTTTGAATCTTCTTTATCATGCTAAGAGGAGCAGGAAAAAGCAAAAAATTTCAGAATTGCACCTTGCAATGCGGAGATATTACTGTTTGTGCATTTACAATATTCATTGATTTTTGCCATTGAAAAACGTCCAGAAATGTTTGAAGCTACTGACTGAATGAAAGGAGCTGGCATCTCACTCTCTTTGAATCTTCTTTATCATGCTAGGATTAGCAGGAAAAAGCAAAAAATTTCAGAATTGCACCTTGCAATGCGGAGAAATTACTGTTTGTGCATTTACAATATTCATTGATTTTTGCCATTGAAAAACATCATGTTATTCATATACCAGAAATGTTTGAAGCTACTGACTGAATGAAAAGAGCTGGCATCTCACTCTCTTTGAATCTTCTTTATCATGCTAAGAGGAGCAGGAAAAAGCAAAAAATTTCAGAATTGCACCTTGCAATGTGGAGATATTACTGTTTGTGCATTTACAATATTCATTGATTTTTGCCATTGAAAAACGTCCAGAAATGTTTGAAGCTACTGACTGAATGAAAGGAGCTGGCATCTCACTCTCTTTGAATCTTCTTTATCATGCTAGGATTAGCAGGAAAAAGCAAAAAATTTCAGAATTGCACCTTGCAATGCGGAGAAATTACTGTTTGTGCATTTACAATATTCATTGATTTTTGCCATTGAAAAACATCATGGTATTCATATACCAGAAATGTTTGAAGCTACTGACTGAATGAAAAGAGCTGGCATCTCACTCTCTTTGAATCTTCTTTATCATGCTAAGAGGAGCAGGAAAAAGCAAAAAATTTCAGAATTGCACCTTGCAATGTGGAGATATTACTGTTTGTGCATTTACAATATTCATTGATTTTTGCCATTGAAAAACATCATGTTATTCATATACCAGAAATGTTTGAAGCTACTGACTGAATAAAAAGAGCTGGCATCTCACTCTCTTTGAATCTTCTTTATCATGCTAGGATTAGCAGTAAAAAGCAAAAAATGTCAGAATTGCACCTTGCAATGTGGAGAAATTACTGTTTGTGCATTTACAATATTCATTGATTTTTGCCATTGAAAAACGTCCAGAAATGTTTGAAGCTACTGACTGAATGAAAGGAGCTGGCATCTCACTCTCTTTGAATCTTCTTTATCATGCTAAGAGGAGCAGGAAAAAGCACAAAATTTCAGAATTGCACCTTGCAATGTGGAGATATTACTGTTTGTGCATTTACAATATTTATTGATTTTTGCCATTGAAAAACGTCCAGAAATGTTTGAAGCTACTGACTGAATGAAAGGAGCTGGCATCTCACTCTCTTTGAATCTTCTTTATCATGCTAGGATGAGCAGGAAAAAGCAAAAAATTTCAGAATTGCACCTTGCAATGCGGAGAAATTACTGTTTGTGCATTTACAATATTCATTGATTTTTGCCATTGAAAAACATCATGCTATTCATATACCAGAAATGTTTGAAGCTACTGACTGAATGAAAAGAGCTGGCATCTCACTCTCTTTGAATTTTCTTTATCATGCTAAGAGGAGCAGGAAAAAGCAAAAAATTTCAGAATTGCACCTTGCAATGTGGAGATATTACTGTTTGTGCATTTACAATATTCATTGATTTTTGCCATTGAAAAACATCATGTTATTCATATACCAGAAATGTTTGAAGCTACTGACTGAATGAAAAGAGCTGGCATCTCACTCTCTTTGAATCTTCTTTATCATGCTAGGATTAGCAGTAAAAAGCAAAAAATTTCAGAATTGCACCTTGCAATGTGGAGAAATTACTGTTTGTGCATTTACAATATTCATTGATTTTTGCCATTGAAAAACGTCCAGAAATGTTTGAAGCTACTGACTGAATGAAAGGAGCTGGCATCTCACTCTCTTTGAATCTTCTTTATCATGCTAAGAGGAGCAGGAAAAAGCAAAAAATTTCAGAATTGCACCTTGCAATGCGGAGAAATTACTGTTTGTGCATTTACAATATTCATTGATTTTTGCCATTGAAAAACATCATGTTATTCATATACCAGAAATGTTTGAAGCTACTGACTGAATGAAAAGAGCTGGCATCTCACTCTCTTTGAATCTTCTTTATCATACTAAGAGGAGCAGGAAAAAGCAAAAAATTTCAGAATTGCACCTTGCAATGTGGAGATATTACTGTTTGTGCATTTACAATATTCATTGATTTTTGCCATTGAAAAACGTCCAGAAATGTTTGAAGCTACTGACTGAATGAAAGGAGCTGGCATCTCACTCTCTTTGAATCTTCTTTATCATGCTAGGATTAGCAGGAAAAAGCAAAAAATTTCAGAATTGCACCTTGCAATGCGGAGAAATTACTGTTTGTGCATTTACAATATTCATTGATTTTTGCCATTGAAAAACATCATGTTATTCATATACCAGAAATGTTTGAAGCTACTGACTGAATGAAAAGAGCTGGCATCTCACTCTCTTTGAATCTTCTTTATCATGCTAAGAGGAGCAGGAAAAAGCAAAAAATTTCAGAATTGCACCTTGCAATGTGGAGATATTACTGTTTGTGCATTTACAATATTCATTGATTTTTGCCATTGAAAAACGTCCAGAAATGTTTGAAGCTACTGACTGAATGAAAGGAGCTGGCATCTCACTCTCTTTGAATCTTCTTTATCATGCTAGGATTAGCAGGAAAAAGCAAAAAATTTCAGAATTGCACCTTGCATTGCGGAGAAATTACTGTTTGTGCATTTACAATATTCATTGATTTTTGCCATTGAAAAACATCATGCTATTCATATACCAGAAATGTTTGAAGCTACTGACTGAATGAAAAGAGCTGGCATCTCACTCTCTTTGAATCTTCTTTATCATGCTAAGAGGAGCAGGAAAAAGCAAAAAATTTCAGAATTGCACCTTGCAATGTGGAGATATTACTGTTTGTGCATTTACAATATTCATTGATTTTTGCCATTGAAAAACATCATGTTATTCATATACCAGAAATGTTTGAAGCTACTGACTGAATGAAAAGAGCTGGCATCTCACTCTTTGAATCTTCTTTATCATGCTAGGATTAGCAGTAAAAAGCAAAAAATTTCAGAATTGCACCTTGCAATGTGGAGAAATTACTGTTTGTGCATTTACAATATTCATTGATTTTTGCCATTGAAAAACGTCCAGAAATGTTTGAAGCTACTGACTGAATGAAAGGAGCTGTCATCTCACTCTCTTTGAATCTTCTTTATCATGCTAAGAGGAGCAGGAAAAAGCAAAAAATTTCAGAATTGCACCTTGCAATGCGGAGAAATTATTGTTTGTGCATTTACAATATTCATTGATTTTTGCCATTGAAAAACATCATGTTATTCATATACCAGAAATGTTTGAAGCTACTGACTGAATGAAAAGAGCTGGCATCTCACTCTCTTTGAATCTTCTTTATCATGCTAAGAGGAGCAGGAAAAAGCAAAAAATTTCAGAATTGCACCTTGCAATGTGGAGATATTACTGTTTGTGCATTTACAATATTCATTGATTTTTGCCATTGAAAAACGTCCAGAAATGTTTGAAGCTACTGACTGAATGAAAGGAGCTGGCATCTCACTCTCTTTGAATCTTCTTTATCATGCTAGGATTAGCAGGAAAAAGCAAAAAATTTCAGAATTGCACCTTGCAATGCGGAGAAATTACTGTTTGTGCACTTACAATATTCATTGATTTTTGCCATTGAAAAACATCATGTTATTCATATACCAGAAATGTTTGAAGCTACTGACTGAATGAAAAGAGCTGGCATCTCACTCTCTTTGAATCTTCTTTATCATGCTAAGAGGAGCAGGAAAAAGCAAAAAATTTCAGAATTGCACCTTGCAATGTGGAGATATTACTGTTTGTGCATTTATAATATTCATTGATTTTTGCCATTGAAAAACGTCCAGAAATGTTTGAAGCTACTGACTGAATGAAAGGAGCTGGCATCTCACTCTCTTTGAATCTTCTTTATCATGCTAGGATTAGCAGGAAAAAGCAAAAAATTTCAGAATTGCACCTTGCAATGCGGAGAAATTACTGTTTGTGCATTTACAATATTCATTGATTTTTGCCATTGAAAAACATCATGTTATTCATATACCAGAAATGTTTGAAGCTACTGACTGAATGAAAAGAGCTGGCATCTCACTCTCTTTGAATCTTCTTTATCATGCTAAGAGGAGCAGGAAAAAGCAAAAAATTTCAGAATTGCACCTTGCAATGTGGAGATATTACTGTTTGTGCATTTACAATATTCATTGATTTTTGCCATTGAAAAACATCATGTTATTCATATACCAGAAATGTTTGAAGCTACTGACTGAATGAAAAGAGCTGGCATATCACTCTCTTTGAATCTTCTTTTTCATGCTAGGATTAGCAGGAAAAAGCAAAAAATTTCAGAATTGCACCTTGCAATGTGGAGAAATTACTGTTTGTGCATTTACAATATTCATTGATTTTTGCCATTGAAAAACGTCCAGAAATGTTTGAAGCTACTGAATGAATGAAAGGAGCTGGCATCTCACTCTCTTTGAATCTTCTTTATCATGCTAAGAGGAGCAGGAAAAAGCAAAAAATTTCAGAATTGCACCTTGCAATGTGGAGATATTACTGTTTGTGCATTTACAATATTCATTGATTTTTGCCATTGAAAAACATGTTTTTCATATACCAGAAATGTTTGAAGCTACTGACTGAATGAAAGGAGCTGGCATCTCACTCTCTTTGAATCTTCTTTATCATGCTAAGAGGAGCAGGAAAAAGCAAAAAATTTCAGAATTGCACCTGCAATGCGGAGAAATTACTGTTTGTGCATTTACAATATTCATTGATTTTTGCCATTGAAAAACATTATGTTATTCATATACCAGAAATGTTTGAAGCTACTGACTGAATGAAAAGAGCTGGCATCTCACTCTCTTTGAATCTTCTTTATCATGCTAAGAGGAGCAGGAAAAAGCAAAAAATTTCAGAATTGCACCTTGCAATGTGGAGATATTACTGTTTGTGCATTTACAATATTCATTGATTTTTGCCATTGAAAAACGTCCAGAAATGTTTGAAGCTACTGACTGAATGAAAGAAGCTGGCATCTCACTCTCTTTGAATCTTCTTTATCATGCTAGGATTAGCAGGAAAAAGCAAAAAATTTCAGAATTGCACCTTGCAATGTGGAGATATTACTGTTTGTGCATTTACAATATTCATTGATTTTTGCCATTGAAAAACGTCCAGAAATGTTTGAAGCTACTGACTGAATGAAAGGAGCTGGCATCTCTCTTTGAATCTTCTTTATCATGCTAAGAGGAGCAGGAAAAAGCAAAAAATTTCAGAATTGCACCTTGCAATGCGGAGATATTACTGTTTGTGCATTTACAATATTCATTGATTTTTGCCATTGAAAAACGTCCAGAAATGTTTGAAGCTACTGACTGAATGAAAGGAGCTGGCATCTCACTCTCTTTGAATCTTCTTTATCATGCTAGGATTAGCAGGAAAAAGCAAAAAATTTCAGAATTGCACCTTGCAATGCGGAGAAATTACTGTTTGTGCATTTACAATATTCATTGATTTTTGCCATTGAAAAACATCATGTTATTCATATACCAGAAATGTTTGAAGCTACTGACTGAATGAAAAGAGCTGGCATCTCACTCTCTTTGAATCTTCTTTATCATGCTAAGAGGAGCAGGAAAAAGCAAAAAATTTCAGAATTGCACCTTGCAATGTGGAGATATTACTGTTTGTGCATTTACAATATTCATTGATTTTTGCCATTGAAAAACGTCCAGAAATGTTTGAAGCTACTGACTGAATGAAAGGAGCTGGCATCTCACTCTCTTTGAATCTTCTCTATCATGCTAGGATTAGCAGGAAAAAGCAAAAAATTTCAGAATTGCACCTTGCAATGCGGAGAAATTACTGTTTGTGCATTTACAATATTCATTGATTTTTGCCATTGAAAAACATCATGCTATTCATATACCAGAAATGTTTGAAGCTACTGACTGAATGAAAAGAGCTGGCATCTCACTCTCTTTGAATCTTCTTTATCATGCTAAGAGGAGCAGGAAAAAGCAAAAAATTTCAGAATTGCACCTTGCAATGTGGAGATATTACTGTTTGTGCATTTACAATATTCATTGATTTTTGCCATTGAAAAACATCATGTTATTCATATACCAGAAATGTTTGAAGCTACTGACTGAATAAAAAGAGCTGGCATCTCACTCTCTTTGAATCTTCTTTATCATGCTAGGATTAGCAGTAAAAAGCAAAAAATGTCAGAATTGCACCTTGCAATGTGGAGAAATTACTGTTTGTGCATTTACAATATTCATTGATTTTTGCCATTGAAAAACGTCCAGAAATGTTTGAAGCTACTGACTGAATGAAAGGAGCTGGCATCTCACTCTCTTTGAATCTTCTTTATCATGCTAAGAGGAGCAGGAAAAAGCACAAAATTTCAGAATTGCACCTTGCAATGTGGAGATATTACTGTTTGTGCATTTACAATATTTATTGATTTTTGCCATTGAAAAACGTCCAGAAATGTTTGAAGCTACTGACTGAATGAAAGGAGCTGGCATCTCACTCTCTTTGAATCTTCTTTATCATGCTAGGATGAGCAGGAAAAAGCAAAAAATTTCAGAATTGCACCTTGCAATGCGGAGAAATTACTGTTTGTGCATTTACAATATTCATTGATTTTTGCCATTGAAAAACATCATGCTATTCATATACCAGAAATGTTTGAAGCTACTGACTGAATGAAAAGAGCTGGCATCTCACTCTCTTTGAATTTTCTTTATCATGCTAAGAGGAGCAGGAAAAAGCAAAAAATTTCAGAATTGCACCTTGCAATGTGGAGATATTACTGTTTGTGCATTTACAATATTCATTGATTTTTGCCATTGAAAAACATCATGTTATTCATATACCAGAAATGTTTGAAGCTACTGACTGAATGAAAAGAGCTGGCATCTCACTCTCTTTGAATCTTCTTTATCATGCTAGGATTAGCAGTAAAAAGCAAAAAATTTCAGAATTGCACCTTGCAATGTGGAGAAATTACTGTTTGTGCATTTACAATATTCATTGATTTTTGCCATTGAAAAACGTCCAGAAATGTTTGAAGCTACTGACTGAATGAAAGGAGCTGGCATCTCACTCTCTTTGAATCTTCTTTATCATGCTAAGAGGAGCAGGAAAAAGCAAAAAATTTCAGAATTGCACCTTGCAATGCGGAGAAATTACTGTTTGTGCATTTACAATATTCATTGATTTTTGCCATTGAAAAACATCATGTTATTCATATACCAGAAATGTTTGAAGCTACTGACTGAATGAAAAGAGCTGGCATCTCACTCTCTTTGAATCTTCTTTATCATACTAAGAGGAGCAGGAAAAAGCAAAAAATTTCAGAATTGCACCTTGCAATGTGGAGATATTACTGTTTGTGCATTTACAATATTCATTGATTTTTGCCATTGAAAAACGTCCAGAAATGTTTGAAGCTACTGACTGAATGAAAGGAGCTGGCATCTCACTCTCTTTGAATCTTCTTTATCATGCTAGGATTAGCAGGAAAAAGCAAAAAATTTCAGAATTGCACCTTGCAATGCGGAGAAATTACTGTTTGTGCATTTACAATATTCATTGATTTTTGCCATTGAAAAACATCATGTTATTCATATACCAGAAATGTTTGAAGCTACTGACTGAATGAAAAGAGCTGGCATCTCACTCTCTTTGAATCTTCTTTATCATGCTAAGAGGAGCAGGAAAAAGCAAAAAATTTCAGAATTGCACCTTGCAATGTGGAGATATTACTGTTTGTGCATTTACAATATTCATTGATTTTTGCCATTGAAAAACGTCCAGAAATGTTTGAAGCTACTGACTGAATGAAAGGAGCTGGCATCTCACTCTCTTTGAATCTTCTTTATCATGCTAGGATTAGCAGGAAAAAGCAAAAAATTTCAGAATTGCACCTTGCATTGCGGAGAAATTACTGTTTGTGCATTTACAATATTCATTGATTTTTGCCATTGAAAAACATCATGCTATTCATATACCAGAAATGTTTGAAGCTACTGACTGAATGAAAAGAGCTGGCATCTCACTCTCTTTGAATCTTCTTTATCATGCTAAGAGGAGCAGGAAAAAGCAAAAAATTTCAGAATTGCACCTTGCAATGTGGAGATATTACTGTTTGTGCATTTACAATATTCATTGATTTTTGCCATTGAAAAACATCATGTTATTCATATACCAGAAATGTTTGAAGCTACTGACTGAATGAAAAGAGCTGGCATCTCACTCTTTGAATCTTATTTATCATGCTAGGATTAGCAGTAAAAAGCAAAAAATTTCAGAATTGCACCTTGCAATGTGGAGAAATTACTGTTTGTGCATTTACAATATTCATTGATTTTTGCCATTGAAAAACGTCCAGAAATGTTTGAAGCTACTGACTGAATGAAAGGAGCTGTCATCTCACTCTCTTTGAATCTTCTTTATCATGCTAAGAGGAGCAGGAAAAAGCAAAAAATTTCAGAATTGCACCTTGCAATGCGGAGAAATTATTGTTTGTGCATTTACAATATTCATTGATTTTTGCCATTGAAAAACATCATGTTATTCATATACCAGAAATGTTTGAAGCTACTGACTGAATGAAAAGAGCTGGCATCTCACTCTCTTTGAATCTTCTTTATCATGCTAAGAGGAGCAGGAAAAAGCAAAAAATTTCAGAATTGCACCTTGCAATGTGGAGATATTACTGTTTGTGCATTTACAATATTCATTGATTTTTGCCATTGAAAAACGTCCAGAAATGTTTGAAGCTACTGACTGAATGAAAGGAGCTGGCATCTCACTCTCTTTGAATCTTCTTTATCATGCTAGGATTAGCAGGAAAAAGCAAAAAATTTCAGAATTGCACCTTGCAATGCGGAGAAATTACTGTTTGTGCACTTACAATATTCATTGATTTTTGCCATTGAAAAACATCATGTTATTCATATACCAGAAATGTTTGAAGCTACTGACTGAATGAAAAGAGCTGGCATCTCACTCTCTTTGAATCTTCTTTATCATGCTAAGAGGAGCAGGAAAAAGCAAAAAATTTCAGAATTGCACCTTGCAATGTGGAGATATTACTGTTTGTGCATTTATAATATTCATTGATTTTTGCCATTGAAAAACGTCCAGAAATGTTTGAAGCTACTGACTGAATGAAAGGAGCTGGCATCTCACTCTCTTTGAATCTTCTTTATCATGCTAGGATTAGCAGGAAAAAGCAAAAAATTTCAGAATTGCACCTTGCAATGCGGAGAAATTACTGTTTGTGCATTTACAATATTCATTGATTTTTGCCATTGAAAAACATCATGTTATTCATATACCAGAAATGTTTGAAGCTACTGACTGAATGAAAAGAGCTGGCATCTCACTCTCTTTGAATCTTCTTTATCATGCTAAGAGGAGCAGGAAAAAGCAAAAAATTTCAGAATTGCACCTTGCAATGTGGAGATATTACTGTTTGTGCATTTACAATATTCATTGATTTTTGCCATTGAAAAACATCATGTTATTCATATACCAGAAATGTTTGAAGCTACTGACTGAATGAAAAGAGCTGGCATCTCACTCTCTTTGAATCTTCTTTTTCATGCTAGGATTAGCAGGAAAAAGCAAAAAATTTCAGAATTGCACCTTGCAATGTGGAGAAATTACTGTTTGTGCATTTACAATATTCATTGATTTTTGCCATTGAAAAACGTCCAGAAATGTTTGAAGCTACTGAATGAATGAAAGGAGCTGGCATCTCACTCTCTTTGAATCTTCTTTATCATGCTAAGAGGAGCAGGAAAAAGCAAAAAATTTCAGAATTGCACCTTGCAATGCGGAGAAATTACTGTTTGTGCATTTACAATATTCATTGATTTTTGCCATTGAAAAACATCATGTTATTCATATACCAGAAATGTTTGAAGCTACTGACTGAATGAAAAGAGCTGGCATCTCACTCTCTTTGAATCTTCTTTATCATGCTAAGAGGAGCAGGAAAAAGCAAAAAATTTCAGAATTGCACCTTGCAATGTGGAGATATTACTGTTTGTGCATTTACAATATTCATTGATTTTTGCCATTGAAAAACGTCCAGAAATGTTTGAAGCTACTGACTGAATGAAAGGAGCTGGCATCTCACTCTCTTTGAATCTTCTTTATCATGCTAAGAGGAGCAGGAAAAAGCAAAAAATTTCAGAATTGCACCTTGCAATGCGGAGAAATTACTGTTTGTGCATTTACAATATTCATTGATTTTTGCCATTGAAAAACATCATGTTATTCATATACCAGAAATGTTTGAAGCTACTGACTGAATGAAAAGAGCTGGCATCTCACTCTCTTTGAATCTTCTTTATCATGCTAAGAGGAGCAGGAAAAAGCAAAAAATTTCAGAATTGCACCTTGCAATGTGGAGATATTACTGTTTGTGCATTTACAATATTCATTGATTTTTGCCATTGAAAAATGTCCAGAAATGTTTGAAGCTACTGACTGAATGAAAGGAGCTGGCATCTCACTCTCTTTGAATCTTCTTTATCATGCTAGGATTAGCAGGAAAAAGCAAAAAAATTCAGAATTGCACCTTGCAATGTGGAGAAATTACTGTTTGTGCACTTACAATATTCATTGATTTTTGCCATTGAAAAACATCATGTTATTCATATACCAGAAATGTTTGAAGCTACTGACTGAATGAAAAGAGCTGGCATCTCACTCTCTTTGAATCTTCTTTATCATGCTAAGAGGAGCAGGAAAAAGCAAAAAATTTCAGAATTGCACCTTGCAATGTGGAGATATTACTGTTTGTGCATTTATAATATTCATTGATTTTTGCCATTGAAAAACGTCCAGAAATGTTTGAAGCTACTGACTGAATGAAAGGAGCTGGCATCTCACTCTCTTTGAATCTTCTTTATCATGCTAGGATTAGCAGGAAAAAGCAAAAAATTTCAGAATTGCACCTTGCAATGCGGAGAAATTACTGTTTGTGCATTTACAATATTCATTGATTTTTGCCATTGAAAAACATCATGTTATTCATATACCAGAAATGTTTGAAGCTACTGACTGAATGAAAAGAGCTGGCATCTCACTCTCTTTGAATCTTCTTTATCATGCTAAGAGGAGCAGGAAAAAGCAAAAAATTTCAGAATTGCACCTTGCAATGTGGAGATATTACTGTTTGTGCATTTACAATATTCATTGATTTTTGCCATTGAAAAACATCATGTTATTCATATACCAGAAATGTTTGAAGCTACTGACTGAATGAAAAGAGCTGGCATCTCACTCTCTTTGAATCTTCTTTTTCATGCTAGGATTAGCAGGAAAAAGCAAAAAATTTCAGAATTGCACCTTGCAATGTGGAGAAATTACTGTTTGTGCATTTACAATATTCATTGATTTTTGCCATTGAAAAACGTCCAGAAATGTTTGAAGCTACTGAATGAATGAAAGGAGCTGGCATCTCACTCTCTTTGAATCTTCTTTATCATGCTAAGAGGAGCAGGAAAAAGCAAAAAATTTCAGAATTGCACCTTGCAATGCGGAGAAATTACTGTTTGTGCATTTACAATATTCATTGATTTTTGCCATTGAAAAACATCATGTTATTCATATACCAGAAATGTTTGAAGCTACTGACTGAATGAAAAGAGCTGGCATCTCACTCTCTTTGAATCTTCTTTATCATGCTAAGAGGAGCAGGAAAAAGCAAAAAATTTCAGAATTGCACCTTGCAATGTGGAGATATTACTGTTTGTGCATTTACAATATTCATTGATTTTTGCCATTGAAAAACGTCCAGAAATGTTTGAAGCTACTGACTGAATGAAAGGAGCTGGCATCTCACTCTCTTTGAATCTTCTTTATCATGCTAAGAGGAGCAGGAAAAAGCAAAAAATTTCAGAATTGCACCTTGCAATGCGGAGAAATTACTGTTTGTGCATTTACAATATTCATTGATTTTTGCCATTGAAAAACATCATGTTATTCATATACCAGAAATGTTTGAAGCTACTGACTGAATGAAAAGAGCTGGCATCTCACTCTCTTTGAATCTTCTTTATCATGCTAAGAGGAGCAGGAAAAAGCAAAAAATTTCAGAATTGCACCTTGCAATGTGGAGATATTACTGTTTGTGCATTTACAATATTCATTGATTTTTGCCATTGAAAAATGTCCAGAAATGTTTGAAGCTACTGACTGAATGAAAGGAGCTGGCATCTCACTCTCTTTGAATCTTCTTTATCATGCTAGGATTAGCAGGAAAAAGCAAAAAAATTCAGAATTGCACCTTGCAATGTGGAGAAATTACTGTTTGTGCATTTACAATATTCATTGATTTTTGCCATTGAAAAACATCATGTTATTCATATACCAGAAATGTTTGAAGCTACTGACTGAATGAAAGAGCTGGCATCTCACTCTCTTTGAATCTTCTTTATCATGCTAAGAGGAGCAGGAAAAAGCAAAAAATTTCAGAATTGCACCTTGCAATGTGGAGATATTACTGTTTGTGCATTTACAATATTCATTGATTTTTGCCATTGAAAAACGTCCAGAAATGTTTGAAGCTACTGACTGAATGAAAGGAGCTGGCATCTCACTCTCTTTGAATCTTCTTTATCATGCTAAGAGGAGCAGGAAAAAGCAAAACATTTCAGAATTGCACCTTGCAATGCGGAGAAATTACTGTTTGTGCATTTACAATATTCATTGATTTTTGCCATTGAAAAACATCATGTTATTCATATACCAGAAATGTTTGAAGCTACTGACTGAATGAAAAGAGCTGGCATCTCACTCTCTTTGAATCTTCTTTATCATGCTAAGAGGAGCAGGAAAAAGCAAAAAATTTCAGAATTGCACCTTGCAATGTGGAGATATTACTGTTTGTGCATTTACAATATTCATTGATTTTTGCCATTGAAAAACGTCCAGAAATGTTTGAAGCTACTGACTGAATGAAAGGAGCTGGCATCTCACTCTCTTTGAATCTTCTTTATCATGCTAGGATTAGCAGGAAAATGCAAAAAATTTCAGAATTGCACCTTGCAATGCGGAGAAATTACTGTTTGTGCATTTACAATATTCATTGATTTTTGCCATTGAAAAACATCATGTTATTCATATACCAGAAATGTTTGAAGCTACTGACTGAATGAAAAGAGCTGGCATCTCACTCTCTTTGAATCTTCTTTATCATGCTAAGAGGAGCAGGAAAAAGCAAAAAATTTCAGAATTGCACCTTGCAATGTGGAGATATTACTGTTTGTGCATTTACAATATTCATTGATTTTTGCCATTGAAAAACATCATGTTATTCATATACCAGAAATGTTTGAAGCTACTGACTGAATGAAAAGAGCTGGCATCTCACTCTCTTTGAATCTTCTTTATCATGCTAGGATTAGCAGGAAAAAGCAAAAAATTTCAGAATTGCACCTTGCAATGTGGAGAAATTACTGTTTGTGCATTTACAATATTCATTGATTTTTGCCATTGAAAAACGTCCAGAAATGTTTGAAGCTACTGACTGAATGAAAGGAGCTGGCATCTCACTCTCTTTGAATCTTCTTTATCATGCTAAGAGGAGCAGGAAAAAGCAAAAAATTTCAGAATTGCACATTGCAATGCGGAGAAATTACTGTTTGTGCATTTACAATATTCATTGATTTTTGCCATTGAAAAACATCATGTTATTCATATACCAGAAATGTTTGAAGCTACTGACTGAATGAAAAGAGCTGGCATCTCACTCTCTTTGAATCTTCTTTATCATGCTAAGAGGAGCAGGAAAAAGCGAAAAATTTCAGAATTGCACCTTGCAATGTGGAGATATTACTGTTTGTGCATTTACAATATTCATTGATTTTTGCCACTGAAAAATGTCCAGAAATGTTTGAAGCTACTGACTGAATGAAAGGAGCTGGCATCTCACTCTCTTTGAATCTTCTTTATCATGCTAGGATTAGCAGGAAAAAGCAAAAAAATTCAGAATTGCACCTTGCAATGTGGAGAAATTACTGTTTGTGCATTTACAATATTCATTGATTTTTGCCATTGAAAAACATCATGTTATTCATATACCAGAAATGTTTGAAGCTACTGACTGAATGAAAAGAGCTGGCATCTCACTCTCTTTGAATCTTCTTTATCATGCTAAGAGGAGCAGGAAAAAGCAAAAAATTTCAGAATTGCACCTTGCAATGTGGAGATATTACTGTTTGTGCATTTACAATATTCATTGATTTTTGCCATTGAAAAACGTCCAGAAATGTTTGAAGCTACTGACTGAATGAAAGGAGCTGGCATCTCACTCTCTTTGAATCTTCTTTATCATGCTAAGAGGAGCAGGAAAAAGCAAAAAATTTCAGAATTGCACCTTGCAATGCGGAGAAATTATTGTTTGTGCATTTACAATATTCATTGATTTTTGCCATTGAAAAACATCATGTTATTCATATACCAGAAATGTTTGAAGCTACTGACTGAATGAAAAGAGCTGGCATCTCACTCTCTTTGAATCTTCTTTATCATGCTAAGAGGAGCAGGAAAAAGCAAAAAATTTCAGAATTGCACCTTGCAATGTGGAGATATTACTGTTTGTGCATTTACAATATTCATTGATTTTTGCCATTGAAAAACGTCCAGAAATGTTTGAAGCTACTGACTGAATGAAAGGAGCTGGCATCTCACTCTCTTTGAATCTTCTTTATCATGCTAGGATTAGCAGGAAAATGCAAAAAATTTCAGAATTGCACCTTGCAATGCGGAGAAATTACTGTTTGTGCATTTACAATATTCATTGATTTTTGCCATTGAAAAACATCATGTTATTCATATACCAGAAATGTTTGAAGCTACTGACTGAATGAAAAGAGCTGGCATCTCACTCTCTTTGAATCTTCTTTATCATGCTAAGAGGAGCAGGAAAAAGCAAAAAATTTCAGAATTGCACCTTGCAATGTGGAGATATTACTGTTTGTGCATTTACAATATTCATTGATTTTTGCCATTGAAAAACATCATGTTATTCATATACCAGAAATGTTTGAAGCTACTGACTGAATGAAAAGAGCTGGCATCTCACTCTCTTTGAATCTTCTTTATCATGCTAGGATTAGCAGGAAAAAGCAAAAAATTTCAGAATTGCACCTTGCAATGTGGAGAAATTACTGTTTGTGCATTTACAATATTCATTGATTTTTGCCATTGAAAAACGTCCAGAAATGTTTGAAGCTACTGACTGAATGAAAGGAGCTGGCATCTCACTCTCTTTGAATCTTCTTTATCATGCTAAGAGGAGCAGGAAAAAGCAAAAAATTTCAGAATTGCACATTGCAATGCGGAGAAATTACTGTTTGTGCATTTACAATATTCATTGATTTTTGCCATTGAAAAACATCATGTTATTCATATACCAGAAATGTTTGAAGCTACTGACTGAATGAAAAGAGCTGGCATCTCACTCTCTTTGAATCTTCTTTATCATGCTAAGAGGAGCAGGAAAAAGCGAAAAATTTCAGAATTGCACCTTGCAATGTGGAGATATTACTGTTTGTGCATTTACAATATTCATTGATTTTTGCCACTGAAAAATGTCCAGAAATGTTTGAAGCTACTGACTGAATGAAAGGAGCTGGCATCTCACTCTCTTTGAATCTTCTTTATCATGCTAGGATTAGCAGGAAAAAGCAAAAAAATTCAGAATTGCACCTTGCAATGTGGAGAAATTACTGTTTGTGCATTTACAATATTCATTGATTTTTGCCATTGAAAAACATCATGTTATTCATATACCAGAAATGTTTGAAGCTACTGACTGAATGAAAAGAGCTGGCATCTCACTCTCTTTGAATCTTCTTTATCATGCTAAGAGGAGCAGGAAAAAGCAAAAAATTTCAGAATTGCACCTTGCAATGTGGAGATATTACTGTTTGTGCATTTACAATATTCATTGATTTTTGCCATTGAAAAACGTCCAGAAATGTTTGAAGCTACTGACTGAATGAAAGGAGCTGGCATCTCACTCTCTTTGAATCTTCTTTATCATGCTAAGAGGAGCAGGAAAAAGCAAAAAATTTCAGAATTGCACGTTGCAATGCGGAGAAATTACTGTTTGTGCATTTACAATATTCATTGATTTTTGCCATTGAAAAACATCATGTTATTCATATACCAGAAATGTTTGAAGCTACTGACTGAATGAAAAGAGCTGGCATCTCACTCTCTTTGAATCTTCTTTATCATGCTAAGAGGAGCAGGAAAAAGCAAAAAATTTCAGAATTGCACCTTGCAATGTGGAGATATTACTGTTTGTGCATTTATAATATTCATTGATTTTTGCCATTGAAAAACGTCCAGAAATGTTTGAAGCTACTGACTGAATGAAAGGAGCTGGCATCTCACTCTCTTTGAATCTTCTTTATCATGCTAAGAGGAGCAGGAAAAAGCAAAAAATTTCAGAATTGCACCTTGCAATGCGGAGAAATTACTGTTTGTGCATTTACAATATTCATTGATTTTTGCCATTGAAAAACATCATGTTATTCATATACCAGAAATGTTTGAAGCTACTGACTGAATGAAAAGAGCTGGCATCTCACTCTCTTTGAATCTTCTTTATCATGCTAAGAGGAGCAGGAAAAAGCAAAAAATTTCAGAATTGCACCTTGCAATGTGGAGATATTACTGTTTGTGCATTTACAATATTCATTGATTTTTGCCATTGAAAAACGTCCAGAAATGTTTGAAGCTACTGACTGAATGAAAGGAGCTGGCATCTCACTCTCTTTGAATCTTCTTTATCATGCTAAGAGGAGCAGGAAAAAGCAAAAAATTTCAGAATTGCACCTTGCAATGCGGAGAAATTACTGTTTGTGCATTTACAATATTCATTGATTTTTGCCATTGAAAAACATCATGTTATTCATATACCAGAAATGTTTGAAGCTACTGACTGAATGAAAAGAGCTGGCATCTCACTCTCTTTGAATCTTCTTTATCATGCTAAGAGGAGCAGGAAAAAGCAAAAAATTTCAGAATTGCACCTTGCAATGTGGAGATATTACTGTTTGTGCATTTACAATATTCATTGATTTTTGCCATTGAAAAACGTCCAGAAATGTTTGAAGCTACTGACTGAATGAAAGGAGCTGGCATCTCACTCTCTTTGAATCTTCTTTATCATGCTAGGATTAGCAGGAAAATGCAAAAAATTTCAGAATTGCACCTTGCAATGCGGAGAAATTACTGTTTGTGCATTTACAATATTCATTGATTTTTGCCATTGAAAAACATCATGTTATTCATATACCAGAAATGTTTGAAGCTACTGACTGAATGAAAAGAGCTGGCATCTCACTCTCTTTGAATCTTCTTTATCATGCTAAGAGGAGCAGGAAAAAGCAAAAAATTTCAGAATTGCACCTTGCAATGTGGAGATATTACAGTTTGTGCATTTACAATATTCATTGATTTTTGCCATTGAAAAACATCATGTTATTCATATACCAGAAATGTTTGAAGCTACTGACTGAATGAAAAGAACTGGCATCTCACTCTCTTTGAATCTTCTTTATCATGCTAGGATTAGCAGGAAAAAGCAAAAAATTTCAGAATTGCACCTTGCAATGTGGAGAAATTACTGTTTGTGCATTTACAATATTCATTGATTTTTGCCATTGAAAAACGTCCAGAAATGTTTGAAGCTACTGACTGAATGAAAGGAGCTGGCATCTCACTCTCTTTGAATCTTCTTTATCATGCTAAGAGGAGCAGGAAAAAGCAAAAAATTTCAGAATTGCACATTGCAATGCGGAGAAATTACTGTTTGTGCATTTACAATATTCATTGATTTTTGCCATTGAAAAACATCATGTTATTCATATACCAGAAATGTTTGAAGCTACTGACTGAATGAAAAGAGCTGGCATCTCACTCTCTTTGAATCTTCTTTATCATGCTAAGAGGAGCAGGAAAAAGCGAAAAATTTCAGAATTGCACCTTGCAATGTGGAGATATTACTGTTTGTGCATTTACAATATTCATTGATTTTTGCCACTGAAAAATGTCCAGAAATGTTTGAAGCTACTGACTGAATGAAAGGAGCTGGCATCTCACTCTCTTTGAATCTTCTTTATCATGCTAGGATTAGCAGGAAAAAGCAAAAAAATTCAGAATTGCACCTTGCAATGTGGAGAAATTACTGTTTGTGCATTTACAATATTCATTGATTTTTGCCATTGAAAAACATCATGTTATTCATATACCAGAAATGTTTGAAGCTACTGACTGAATGAAAAGAGCTGGCATCTCACTCTCTTTGAATCTTCTTTATCATGCTAAGAGGAGCAGGAAAAAGCAAAAAATTTCAGAATTGCACCTTGCAATGTGGAGATATTACTGTTTGTGCATTTACAATATTCATTGATTTTTGCCATTGAAAAACGTCCAGAAATGTTTGAAGCTACTGACTGAATGAAAGGAGCTGGCATCTCACTCTCTTTGAATCTTCTTTATCATGCTAAGAGGAGCAGGAAAAAGCAAAAAATTTCAGAATTGCACCTTGCAATGCGGAGAAATTACTGTTTGTGCATTTACAATATTCATTGATTTTTGCCATTGAAAAACATCATGTTATTCATATACCAGAAATGTTTGAAGCTACTGACTGAATGAAAAGAGCTGGCATCTCACTCTCTTTGAATCTTCTTTATCATGCTAAGAGGAGCAGGAAAAAGCAAAAAATTTCAGAATTGCACCTTGCAATGTGGAGATATTACTGTTTGTGCATTTACAATATTCATTGATTTTTGCCATTGAAAAACATCATGTTATTCATATACCAGAAATGTTTGAAGCTACTGACTGAATGAAAAGAGCTGGCATCTCACTCTCTTTGAATCTTCTTTATCATGCTAGGATTAGCAGGAAAAAGCAAAAAATTTCAGAATTGCACCTTGCAATGTGGAGAAATTACTGTTTGTGCATTTACAATATTCATTGATTTTTGCCATTGAAAAACGTCCAGAAATGTTTGAAGCTACTGACTGAATGAAAGGAGCTGGCATCTCACTCTCTTTGAATCTTCTTTATCATGCTAAGAGGAGCAGGAAAAAGCAAAAAATTTCAGAATTGCACATTGCAATGCGGAGAAATTACTGTTTGTGCATTTACAATATTCATTGATTTTTGCCATTGAAAAACATCATGTTATTCATATACCAGAAATGTTTGAAGCTACTGACTGAATGAAAAGAGCTGGCATCTCACTCTCTTTGAATCTTCTTTATCATGCTAAGAGGAGCAGGAAAAAGCGAAAAATTTCAGAATTGCACCTTGCAATGTGGAGATATTACTGTTTGTGCATTTACAATATTCATTGATTTTTGCCATTGAAAAATGTCCAGAAATGTTTGAAGCTACTGACTGAATGAAAGGAGCTGGCATCTCACTCTCTTTGAATCTTCTTTATCATGCTAGGATTAGCAGGAAAAAGCAAAAAAATTCAGAATTGCACCTTGCAATGTGGAGAAATTACTGTTTGTGCATTTACAATATTCATTGATTTTTGCCATTGAAAAACATCATGTTATTCATATACCAGAAATGTTTGAAGCTACTGACTGAATGAAAAGAGCTGGCATCTCACTATCTTTGAATCTTCTTTATCATGCTAAGAGGAGCAGGAAAAAGCAAAAAATTTCAGAATTGCACCTTGCAATGTGGAGATATTACTGTTTGTGCATTTACAATATTCATTGATTTTTGCCATTGAAAAACGTCCAGAAATGTTTGAAGCTACTGACTGAATGAAAGGAGCTGGCATCTCACTCTCTTTGAATCTTCTTTATCATGCTAAGAGGAGCAGGAAAAAGCAAAAAATTTCAGAATTGCACCTTGCAATGCGGAAAAATTACTGTTTGTGCATTTACAATATTCATTGATTTTTGCCATTGAAAAACATCATGTTATTCATATACCAGAAATGTTTGAAGCTACTGACTGAATGAAAAGAGCTGGCATCTCACTCTCTTTGAATCTTCTTTATCATGCTAAGAGGAGCAGGAAAAAGCAAAAAATTTCAGAATTGCACCTTGCAATGTGGAGATATTACTGTTTGTGCATTTACAATATTCATTGATTTTTGCCATTGAAAAATGTCCAGAAATGTTTGAAGCTACTGACTGAATGAAAGGAGCTGGCATCTCACTCTCTTTGAATCTTCTTTATCATGCTAGGATTAGCAGGAAAAAGCAAAAAAATTCAGAATTGCACCTTGCAATGTGGAGAAATTACTGTTTGTGCATTTACAATATGCATTGATTTTGCCATTGAAAAACATCATGTTATTCATATACCAGAAATGTTTGAAGCTACTGACTGAATGAAAAGAGCTGGCATCTCACTCTCTTTGAATCTTCTTTATCATGCTAAGAGGAGCAGGAAAAAGCAAAAAATTTCAGAATTGCACCTTGTAATGTGGAGATATTACTGTTTGTGCATTTACAATATTCATTGATTTTTGCCATTGAAAAACGTCCAGAAATGTTTGAAGCTACTGACTGAATGAAAGGAGCTGGCATCTCACTCTCTTTGAATCTTCTTTATCATGCTAAGAGGAGCAGGAAAAAGCAAAAAATTTCAGAATTGCACCTTGCAATGCGGAGAAATTACTGTTTGTGCATTTACAATATTCATTGATTTTTGCCATTGAAAAACATCATGTTATTCATATACAAGAAATGTTTGAAGCTACTGACTGAATGAAAAGAGCTGGCATCTCACTCTCTTTGAATCTTCTTTATCATGCTAAGAGGAGCAGGAAAAAGCAAAAAATTTCAGAATTGCACCTTGCAATGTGGAGATATTACTGTTTGTGCATTTACAATATTCATTGATTTTTGCCATTGAAAAACATCATGTTATTCATATACCAGAAATGTTTGAAGCTACTGACTGAATGAAAAGAGCTGGCATCTCACTCTCTTTGAATCTTCTTTATCATGCTAGGATTAGCAGGAAAAAGCAAAAAATTTCAGAATTGCACCTTGCAATGTGGAGAAATTACTGTTTGTGCATTTACAATATTCATTGATTTTTGCCATTGAAAAACGTCCAGAAATGTTTGAAGCTACTGACTGAATGAAAGGAGCTGGCATCTCACTCTCTTTGAATCTTCTTTATCATGCTAAGAGGAGCAGGAAAAAGCAAAAAATTTCAGAATTGCACATTGCAATGCGGAGAAATTACTGTTTGTGCATTTACAATATTCATTGATTTTTGCCATTGAAAAACATCATGTTATTCATATACCAGAAATGTTTGAAGCTACTGACTGAATGAAAAGAGCTGGCATCTCACTCTCTTTGAATCTTCTTTATCATGCTAAGAGGAGCAGGAAAAAGCGAAAAATTTCAGAATTGCACCTTGCAATGTGGAGATATTACTGTTTGTGCATTTACAATATTCATTGATTTTTGCCATTGAAAAATGTCCAGAAATGTTTGAAGCTACTGACTGAATGAAAGGAGCTGGCATCTCACTCTCTTTGAATCTTCTTTATCATGCTAGGATTAGCAGGAAAAAGCAAAAAAATTCAGAATTGCACCTTGCAATGTGGAGAAATTACTGTTTGTGCATTTACAATATTCATTGATTTTTGCCATTGAAAAACATCATGTTATTCATATACCAGAAATGTTTGAAGCTACTGACTGAATGAAAAGAGCTGGCATCTCACTCTCTTTGAATCTTCTTTATCATGCTAAGAGGAGCAGGAAAAAGCAAAAAATTTCAGAATTGCACCTTGCAATGTGGAGATATTACTGTTTGTGCATTTACAATATTCATTGATTTTTGCCATTGAAAAACGTCCAGAAATGTTTGAAGCTACTGACTGAATGAAAGGAGCTGGCATCTCACTCTCTTTGAATCTTCTTTATCATGCTAAGAGGAGCAGGAAAAAGCAAAAAATTTCAGAATTGCACGTTGCAATGCGGAGAAATTACTGTTTGTGCATTTACAATATTCATTGATTTTTGCCATTGAAAAACATCATGTTATTCATATACCAGAAATGTTTGAAGCTACTGACTGAATGAAAAGAGCTGGCATCTCACTCTCTTTGAATCTTCTTTATCATGCTAAGAGGAGCAGGAAAAAGCAAAAAATTTCAGAATTGCACCTTGCAATGTGGAGATATTACTGTTTGTGCATTTACAATATTCATTGATTTTTGCCATTGAAAAACGTCCAGAAATGTTTGAAGCTACTGACTGAATGAAAGGAGCTGGCATCTCACTCTCTTTGAATCTTCTTTATCATGCTAAGAGGAGCAGGAAAAAGCAAAAAATTTCAGAATTGCACCTTGCAATGCGGAGAAATTACTGTTTGTGCATTTACAATATTCATTGATTTTTGCCATTGAAAAACATCATGTTATTCATATACCAGAAATGTTTGAAGCTACTGACTGAATGAAAAGAGCTGGCATCTCACTCTCTTTGAATCTTCTTTATCATGCTAAGAGGAGCAGGAAAAAGCAAAAAAATTCAGAATTGCACCTTGCAATGTGGAGATATTACTGTTTGTGCATTTACAATATTCATTGATTTTTGCCATTGAAAAATGTCCAGAAATGTTTGAAGCTACTGACTGAATGAAAGGAGCTGGCATCTCACTCTCTTTGAATCTTCTTTATCATGCTAGGATTAGCAGGAAAAAGCAAAAAAATTCAGAATTGCACCTTGCAATGTGGAGAAATTACTGTTTGTGCATTTACAATATTCATTGATTTTGCCATTGAAATACATCATGTTATTCATATACCAGAAATGTTTGAAGCTACTGACTGAATGAAAAGAGCTGGCATCTCACTCTCTTTGAATCTTCTTTATCATGCTAAGAGGAGCAGGAAAAAGCAAAAAATTTCAGAATTGTACCTTGCAATGTGGAGATATTACTGTTTGTGCATTTACAATATTCATTGATTTTTGCCATTGAAAAACATCCAGAAATGTTTGAAGCTACTGACTGAATGAAAAGAGCTGGCATCTCACTCTCTTTGAATCTTCTTTATCATGCTAAGAGGAGCAGGAAAAAGCAAAAAATATCAGAATTGCACCTTGCAATGTGGAGATATTACTGTTTGTGCATTTACAATATTCATTGATTTTTGCCATTGAAAAATGTCCAGAAATGTTTGAAGCTACTGACTGAATGAAAGGAGCTGGCATCTCACTCTCTTTGAATCTTCTTTATCATGCTAGGATTAGCAGGAAAAAGCAAAAAAATTCAGAATTGCACCTTGCAATGTGGAGAAATTACTGTTTGTGCATTTACAATATTCATTGATTTTTGCCATTGAAAAACATCATGTTATTCATATACCAGAAATGTTTGAAGCTACTGACTGAATGAAAAGAGCTGGCATCTCACTCTCTTTGAATCTTCTTTATCATGCTAAGAGGAGCAGGAAAAAGCAAAAAATTTCAGAATTGCACCTTGCAATGTGGAGATATTACTGTTTGTGCATTTACAATATTCATTGATTTTTGCCATTGAAAAACGTCCAGAAATGTTTGAAGCTACTGACTGAATGAAAGGAGCTGGCATCTCACTCTCTTTGAATCTTCTTTATCATGCTAGGATTACCAGGAAAAAGCAAAAAATTTCAGAATTGCACCTTGCAATGCGGAGAAATTACTGTTTGTGCATTTACAATATTCATTGATTTTTGCCATTGAAAAACATCATGTTATTCATATACCAGAAATGTTTGAAGCTACTGACTGAATGAAAAGAGCTGGCATCTCACTCTCTTTGAATCTTCTTTATCATGCTAAGAGGAGCAGGAAAAAGCAAAAAATTTCAGAATTGCACCTTGCAATGTGGAGATATTACTGTTTGTGCATTTACAATATTCATTGATTTTTGCCATTGAAAAACGTCCAGAAATGTTTGAAGCTACTGACTGAATGAAAGGAGCTGGCATCTCAGTCTCTTTGAATCTTCTTTATCATGCTAGGATTAGCAGGAAAAAGCAAAAAATTTCAGAATTGCACCTTGCAATGCGGAGAAATTACTGTTTGTGCATTTACAATATTCATTGATTTTTGCCATTGAAAAACATCATGTTATTCATATACCAGAAATGTTTGAAGCTACTGACTGAATGAAAAGAGCTGGCATCTCACTCTCTTTGAATCTTCTTTATCATGCTAAGAGGAGCAGGAAAAAGCAAAAAATTTCAGAATTGCACCTTGCAATGTGGAGATATTACTGTTTGTGCATTTACAATATTCATTGATTTTTGCCATTGAAAAACATCATGTTATTCATATACCAGAAATGTTTGAAGCTACTGACTGAATGAAAAGAGCTGGCATCTCACTCTCTTTGAATCTTCTTTATCATGCTAGGATTAGCAGGAAAAAGCAAAAAATTTCAGAATTGCACCTTGCAATGTGGAGAAATTACTGTTTGTGCATTTACAATATTCATTGATTTTTGCCATTGAAAAACGTCCAGAAATGTTTGAAGCTACTGACTGAATGAAAGGAGCTGGCATCTCACTCTCTTTGAATCTTCTTTATCATGCTAAGAGGAGCAGGAAAAAGCAAAAAATTTCAGAATTGCACCTTGCAATGCGGAGAAATTACTCTTTGTGCATTTACAATATTCATTGATTTTTGCCATTGAAAAACATCATGTTATTCATATACCAGAAATGTTTGAAGCTACTGACTGAATGAAAAGAGCTGGCATCTCACTCTCTTTGAATCTTCTTTATCATGCTAAGAGGAGCAGGAAAAAGCAAAAAATTTCAGAATTGCACCTTGCAATGTGGAGATATTACTGTTTGTGCATTTACAATATTCATTGATTTTTGCCATTGAAAAACGTCCAGAAATGTTTGAAGCTACTGACTGAATGAAAGGAGCTGGCATCTCACTCTCTTTGAATCTTCTTTATCATGCTAGGATTAGCAGGAAAAAGCAAAAAATTTCAGAATTGCACCTTGCAATGCGGAGAAATTACTGTTTGTGCATTTACAATATTCATTGATTTTTGCCATTGAAAAACATCATGTTATTCATATACCAGAAATGTTTGAAGCTACTGACTGAATGAAAAGAGCTGGCATCTCAATCTCTTTGAATCTTCTTTATCATGCTAAGAGGAGCAGGAAAAAGCAAAAAATTTCAGAATTGCACCTTGCAATGTGGAGATATTACTGTTTGTGCATTTACAATATTCATTGATTTTTGCCATTGAAAAACGTCCAGAAATGTTTGAAGCTACTGACTGAATGAAAGGAGCTGGCATCTCACTCTCTTTGAATCTTCCTTATCATGCTAAGAGGAGCAGGAAAAAGCAAAAAATTTCAGAATTGCACCTTGCAATGCGGAGAAATTACTGTTTGTGCATTTACAATATTCATTGATTTTTGCCATTGAAAAACATCATGTTATTCATATACCAGAAATGTTTGAAGCTACTGACTGAATGAAAAGAGCTGGCATCTCACTCTCTTTGAATCTTCTTTATCATGCTAAGAGGAGCAGGAAAAAGCAAAAAATTTCAGAATTGCACCTTGCAATGTGGAGATATTACTGTTTGTGCATTTACAATATTCATTGATTTTTGCCATTGAAAAACGTCCAGAAATGTTTGAAGCTACTGACTGAATGAAAGGAGCTGGCATCTCACTCTCTTTGAATCTTCTTTATCATGCTAGGATTAGCAGGAAAAAGCAAAAAATTTCAGAATTGCACCTTGCAATGTGGAGATATTACTGTTTGTGCATTTACAATATTCATTGATTTTTGCCATTGAAAAACATCATGTTATTCATATACCAGAAATGTTTGAAGCTACTGACTGAATGAAAAGAGCTGGCATCTCACTCTCTTTGAATCTTCTTTATCATGCTAAGAGGAGCAGGAAAAGGCAAAAAATTTCAGAATTGCACCTTGCAATGTGGAGATATTACTGTTTGTGCATTTACAATATTCATTGATTTTTGCCATTGAAAAACGTCCAGAAATGTTTGAAGCTACTGACTGAATGAAAGGAGCTGGCATCTCACTCTCTTTGAATCTTCTTTACCATGCTAGGATTAGCAGGAAAAAGCAAAAAATTTCAGAATTGCACCTTGCAATGCGGAGAAATTACTGTTTGTGCATTTACAATATTCATTGATTTTTGCCATTGAAAAACATCATGTTATTCATATACCAGAAATGTTTGAAGCTACTGACTGAATGAAAAGAGCTGGCATCTCACTCTCTTTGAATCTTCTTTATCATGCTAAGAGGAGCAGGAAAAAGCAAAAAATTTCAGAATTGCATCTTGCAATGTGGAGATATTACTGTTTGTGCATTTACAATATTCATTGATTTTTGCCATTGAAAAACGTCCAGAAATGTTTGAAGCTACGGACTGAATGAAAGGAGCTGGCATCTCACTCTCTTTGAATCTTCTTTATCATGCTAGGATTAGCAGGAAAAAGAAAAAATTTCCGAATTGCACCTTGCAATGCGGAGAAATTACTGTTTGTGCATTTACAATATTCATTGATTTTTGCCATTGAAAAACATCATGTTATTCATATACCAGAAATGTTTGAAGCTACTGACTGAATGAAAAGAGCTGGCATCTCACTCTCTTTGAATCTTCTTTATCATGCTAAGAGGAGCAGGAAAAAGCAAAAAATTTCAGAATTGCACCTTGCAATGTGGAGATATTACTGTTTGTGCATTTACAATATTCATTGATTTTTGCCATTGAAAAACGTCCAGAAATGTTTGAAGCTACTGACTGAATGAAAGGAGCTGGCATCTCACTCTCTTTGAATCTTCTTTATCATGCTAGGATTAGCAGCAAAAAAGCAAAAAAATTCAGAATTGCACCTTGCAATGTGGAAATATTACTGTTTGTGCATTTACAATATTCATTGATTTTTGCCATTGAAAAACGTCCAGAAATGTTTGAAGCTACTGACTGAATGAAAGGAGCTGGCATCTCACTCTCTTTGAATCTTCTTTATCATGCTAGGATTAGCAGGAAAAAGCAAAAAATTTCAGAATTGCACCTTGCAATGCGGAGATATTACTGTTTGTGCATTTACAATATTCATTGATTTTTGTCATTGAAAAACGTCCAGAAATGTTTGAAGCTACTGACTGAATGAAAGGAGCTGGTATCTCACTCTCTCTGAATCTTCTTTATCATGCTAGGATTAGCAGGAAATAGCAAAAAATTTCAGAATTGCACCTTGCAATGCGGAGAAATTACTGTTTGTGCATTTACAATATTCATTGATTTTTGCCATTGAAAAACATCATGTTATTCATATACTCGAAATGTTTGAAGCTACTGACTGAATGAAAGGAGCTGGCATCTCACTCTCTTTGAATCTTCTTTATCATGCTAGGATTAGCAGGAAAAAGCAAAAAATTTCAGAATTGCACCTTGCAATGCGGAGAAATTACTGTTTGTGCATTTACAATATTCATTGATTTTTGCCATTGAAATACATCATGTTATTCATATACCAGAAATGTTTGAAGCTACTGACTGAATGAAAAGAGCTGGCATCTCACTCTCTTTGAATCTTCTTTATCATGCTAAGAGGAGCAGGAAAAAGCAAAAAATTTCAGAATTGCACCTTGCAATGTGGAGATATTACTGTTTGTGCATTTACAATATTCATTGATTTTTGCCATTGAAAAACGTCCAGAAATGTTTGAAGCTACTGACTGAATGAAAGGAGCTGGCATCTCACTCTCTTTGAATCTTCTTTATCATGCTAGGATTAGCAGGAAAAAGCAAAAAATTTCAGAATTGCACCTTGCAATGTGGAGAAATTACTGTTTGTGCATTTACAATATTCATTAATTTTTGCCATTGAAAAACGTCCAGAAATGTTTGAAGCTACTGACTGAATGAAAGGAGCTGGCATCTCACTCTCTTTGAATCTTCTTTATCATGCTAAGAGGAGCAGGAAAAAGCAAAAAATTTCAGAATTGCACCTTGCAATGCGGAGAAATTACTGTTTGTGCATTTACAATATTCATTGATTTTTGCCATTGAAATACATCATGTTATTCATATACCAGAAATGTTTGAAGCTACTGACTGAATGAAAAGAGCTGGCATCTCACTCTCTTTGAATCTTCTTTATCATGCTAAGAGGAGCAGGAAAAAGCAAAAAATTTCAGAATTGCACCTTGCAATGTGGAGATATTACTGTTTGTGCATTTACAATATTCATTGATTTTTGCCATTGAAAAACGTCCAGAAATGTTTGAAGCTACTGACTGAATGAAAGGAGCTGGCATCTCACTCTCTTTGAATCTTCTTTATCATGCTAGGATTAGCAGGAAAAAGCAAAAAATTTCAGAATTGCACCTTGCAATGTGGAGAAATTACTGTTTGTGCATTTACAATATTCATTAATTTTTGCCATTGAAAAACGTCCAGAAATGTTTGAAGCTACTGACTGAATGAAAGGAGCTGGCATCTCACTCTCTTTGAATCTTCTTTATCATGCTAAGAGGAGCAGGAAAAAGCAAAAAATTTCAGAATTGCACCTTGCAATGCGGAGAAATTACTGTTTGTGCATTTACAATATTCATTGATTTTTGCCATTGAAAAACATCATGTTATTCATATACCAGAAATGTTTGAAGCTACTGACTGAATGAAAAGAGCTGGCATCTCACTCTCTTTGAATCTTCTTTATCATGCTAAGAGGAGCAGGAAAAAGCAAAAAATTTCAGAATTGCACCTTGCAATGTGGAGATATTACTGTTTGTGCATTTACAATATTCATTGATTTTTGCCATTGAAAAACATCATGTTATTCATATACCAGAAATGTTTGAAGCTACTGACTGAATGAAAAGAGCTGGCATCTCACTCTCTTTGAATCTTCTTTATCATGCTAAGAGGAGCAGGAAAAGGCAAAAAATTTCAGAATTGCACCTTGCAATGTGGAGATATTACTGTTTGTGCATTTACAATATTCATTGATTTTTGCCATTGAAAAACGTCCAGAAATGTTTGAAGCTACTGACTGAATGAAAGGAGCTGGCATCTCACTCTCTTTGAATCTTCTTTACCATGCTAGGATTAGCAGGAAAAAGCAAAAAATTTCAGAATTGCACCTTGCAATGCGGAGAAATTACTGTTTGTGCATTTACAATATTCATTGATTTTTGCCATTGAAAAACATCATGTTATTCATATACCAGAAATGTTTGAAGCTACTGACTGAATGAAAAGAGCTGGCATCTCACTCTCTTTGAATCTTCTTTATCATGCTAAGAGGAGCAGGAAAAAGCAAAAAATTTCAGAATTGCACCTTGCAATGTGGAGATATTACTGTTTGTCCATTTACAATATTCATTGATTTTTGCTATTGAAAAACGTCCAGAAATGTTTGAAGCTACTGACTGAATGAAAGGAGCTGGCATCTCACTCTCTTTGAATCTTCTTTATCATGCTAGGATTAGCAGGAAAAAGCAAAAATTTCAGAATTGCACCTTGCAATGTGGAGATATTACTGTTTATGCATTTACAATATTCATTGATTTTTGCCATTGAAAAACATCATGTTATTCATATACCAGAAATGTTTGAAGCTACTGACTGAATGAAAAGAGCTGGCATCTCACTCTCTTTGAATCTTCTTTATCATGCTAAGAGGAGCAGGAAAAAGCAAAAAATTTCAGAATTGCACCTTGCAATGTGGAGATATTACTGTTTGTGCATTTACAATATTCATTGATTTTTGCCATTGAAAAACGTCCAGAAATGTTTGAAGCTACTGACTGAATGAAAGGAGCTGGCATCTCAATCTCTTTGAATCTTCTTTATCATGCTAGGATTAGCAGGAAAAAGCAAAAAATTTCAGAATTGCACCTTGCAATGCGGAGAAATTACTGTTTGTGCATTTACAATATTCATTGATTTTTGCCATTGAAAAACATCATGTTATTCATATACCAGAAATGTTTGAAGCTACTGACTGAATGAAAAGAGCTGGCATCTCACTCTCTTTGAATCTTCTTTATCATGCTAAGAGGAGCAGGAAAAAGCAAAAAATTTCAGAATTGCACCTTGCAATGTGGAGATATTACTGTTTGTGCATTTACAATATTCATTGATTTTTGCCATTGAAAAACGTCCAGAAATGGTTGAAGCTACTGACTGAATGAAAGGAGCTGGCATCTCACTCTCTTTGAATCTTCTTTATCATGCTAGGATTAGCAGGAAAAAGCAAAAAATTTCAGAATTGCACCTTGCAATGCGGAGAAATTACTGGTTGTGCATTTACAATATTCATTGATTTTTGCCATTGAAAAACATCATGTTATTCATATACCAGAAATGTTTGAAGCTACTGACTGAATGAAAAGAGCTGGCATCTCACTCTCTTTGAATCTTCTTTATCATGCTAAGAGGAGCAGGAAAAAGCAAAAAATTTCAGAATTGCACCTTGCAATGTGGAGATATTACTGTTTGTGCATTTACAATATTCATTGATTTTTGCCATTGAAAAACGTCCAGAAATGTTTGAAGCTACTGACTGAATGAAAGGAGCTGGCATCTCACTCTCTTTGAATCTTCTTTATCATGCTAAGAGGAGCAGGAAAAAGTAAAAAATTTCAGAATTTCACCTTGCAATGTGGAGATATTACTGTTTGTGCATTTACAATATTCATTGATTTTTGCCATTGAAAAACGTCCAGAAATGTTTGAAGCTACTGACTGAATGAAAGGAGCTGGCATCTCACTCTCTTTGAATCTTCTTTATCATGCTAGGATTAGCAGGAAAAAGCAAAAAATTTCAGAATTGCACCTTGCAATGCGGAGAAATTACTGTTTGTGCATTTACAATATTCATTGATTTTTGCCATTGAAAAACATCATGTTATTCATATACCAGAAATGTTTGAAGCTACTGACTGAATGAAAGAGCTGGCATCTCACTCTCTTTGAATCTTCTTTATCATGCTAAGAGGAGCAGGAAAAAGCAAAAAATTTCAGAATTGCACCTTGCAATGTGGAGATATTACTGTTTGTGCATTTACAATATTCATTGATTTTTGCCATTGAAAAACGTCCAGAAATGTTTGAAGCTACTGACTGAATGAAAGGAGCTGGCATCTCACTCTCTTTGAATCTTCTTTATCATGCTAGGATTAGCAGGAAAAAGCAAAAAATTTCAGAATTTCACCTTGCAATGCGGAGAAATTACTGTTTGTGCATTTACAATATTCATTGATTTTTGCCATTGAAAAACATCATGTTATTCATATACCAGAAATGTTTGAAGCTACTGACTGAATGAAAAGAGCTGGCATCTCACTCTCTTTGAATCTTCTTTATCATGCTAAGAGGAGAAGGAAAAAGCAAAAAATTTCAGAATTGCACCTTGCAATGTGGAGATATTACTGTTTGTGCATTTACAATATTCATTGATTTTTGCCATTGAAAAACGTCCAGAAATGTTTGAAGCTGCTGACTGAATGAAAGGAGCTGGCATCTCACTCTCTTTGAATCTTCTTTATCATGCTGAGAGGAGCAGGAAAAAGCAAAAAATTTCAGAATTGCACCTTGCAATGTGGAGATATTACTGTTTGTTCATTTACAATATTCATTGATTTTTGCCATTGAAAAACATCATGTTATTCATATACCAGAAATGTTTGAAACTACTGACTGAATGAAAAGAGCTGGCATCTCACTCTCTTTGAATCTTCTTTATCATGCTAGGATTAGCAGGAAAAAGCAAAAAATTTCAGAATTGCACCTTGCAATGTGGAGAAATTACTGTTTGTGCATTTACAATATTCATTGATTTTTGCCATTGAAAAACGTCCAGAAATGTTTGAAGCTACTGACTGAATGAAAGGAGGTGGAATCTCACTCTCTTTGAATCTTCTTTATCATGCTAAGAGGAGCAGGAAAAAGCAAAAAATTTCAGAATTGCACCTTGCAATGCGGAGAAATTACTGTTTGTGCATTTACAATATTCATTGATTTTTGCCATTGAAAAACATCATGTTATTCATATACCAGAAATGTTTGAAGCTACTGACTGAATGAAAAGAGCTGGCATCTCACTCTCTTTGAATCTTCTTTATCATGCTAAGAGGAGCAGGAAAAAGCAAAAAATTTCAGAATTGCACCTTGCAATGTGGAGATATTACTGTTTGTCCATTTACAATATTCATTGATTTTTGCTATTGAAAAACGTCCAGAAATGTTTGAAGCTACTGACTGAATGAAAGGAGCTGGCATCTCACTCTCTTTGAATCTTCTTTATCATGCTAGGATTAGCAGGAAAAAGCAAAAAATTTCAGAATTGCACCTTGCAATGTGGAGATATTACTGTTTGTGCATTTACAATATTCATTGATTTTTGCCATTGAAAAACATCATGTTATTCATATACCAGAAATGTTTGAAGCTACTGACTGAATGAAAAGAGCTGGCATCTCACTCTCTTTGAATCTTCTTTATCATGCTAAGAGGAGCAGGAAAAAGCAAAAAATTTCAGAATTGCACCTTGCAATGTGGAGATATTACTGTTTGTGCATTTACAATATTCATTGATTTTTGCCATTGAAAAACGTCCAGAAATGTTTGAAGCTACTGACTGAATGAAAGGAGCTGGCATCTCACTCTCTTTGAATCTTCTTTATCATGCTAGGATTAGCAGGAAAAAGCAAAAAATTTCAGAATTGCACCTTGCAATGCGGAGAAATTACTATTTGTGCATTTACAATATTCATTGATTTTTGCCATTGAAAAACATCATGTTATTCATATACCAGAAATGTTTGAAGCTACTGACTGAATGAAAAGAGCTGGCATCTCACTCTCTTTGAATCTTCTTTATCATGCTAAGAGGAGCAGGAAAAAGCAAAAAATTTCAGAATTGCACCTTGCAATGTGGAGATATTACTGTTTGTGCATTTACAATATTCATTGATTTTTGCCATTGAAAAACGTCCAGAAATGTTTGAAGCTACTGACTGAATGAAAGGAGCTGGCATCTCACTCTCTTTGAATCTTCTTTATCATGCTAAGAGGAGCAGGAAAAAGCAAAAAATTTCAGAATTGCACCTTGCAATGTGGAGATATTACTGTTTGTGCATTTACAATATTCATTGATTTTTGCCATTGAAAAACGTCCAGAAATGTTTGAAGCTACTGACTGAATTAAAGGAGCTGGCATCTCACTCTCTTTGAATCTTCTTTATCATGCTAGGATTAGCAGGAAAAAGCAAAAAATTTCAGAATTGCACCTTGCAATGCGGAGAAATTACTGTTTGTGCATTTACAATATTCATTGATTTTTGCCATTGAAAAACATCATGTTATTCATATACCAGAAATGTTTGAAGCTACTGACTGAATGAAAAGAGCTGGCATCTCACTCTCTTTGAATCTTCTTTATCATGCTAAGAGGAGAAGGAAAAAGCAAAAAATTTCAGAATTGCACCTTGCAATGTGGAGATATTACTGTTTGTGCATTTACAATATTCATTGATTTTTGCCATTGAAAAACGTCCAGAAATGTTTGAAGCTACTGACTGAATGAAAGGAGCTGGCATCTCACTCTCTTTGAATCTTCTTTATCATGCTAAGAGGAGCAGGAAAAAGCAAAAAATTTCAGAATTGCACCTTGCAATGCGGAGAAATTACTGTTTGTGCATTTACAATATTCATTGATTTTTGCCATTGAAAAACATCATGTTATTCATATACCAGAAATGTTTGAAGCTACTGACTGAATGAAAAGAGCTGGCATCTCACTCTCTTTAAATCTTCTTTATCATGCTAAGAGGAGCAGGAAAAAGCAAAAAAATTTCAGAATTGCACCTTGCAATGTGGAGATATTACTGTTTGTGCATTTACAATATTCATTGATTTTTGCCATAGAAAAACGTCCAGAAATGTTTGAAGCTACTGACTGAATGAAAGGAGCTGGCATCTCACTCTCTTTGAATCTTCTTTATCATGCTAGGATTAGCAGGAAAAAGCAAAAAATTTCAGAATTGCACCTTGCAATGCGGAGAAATTACTGTTTGTGCATTTACAATATTCATTGATTTTTGCCATTGAAAAACATCATGTTATTCATATACCAGAAATGTTTGAAGCTACTGACTGAATGAAAAGAGCTGGCATCTCACTCTCTTTGAATCTTCTTTATCATGCTAAGAGGAGCAGGAAAAAGTCAAAAATTTCAGAATTGCACCTTGCAATGTGGAGATATTACTGTTTGTGCATTTACAATATTCATTGATTTTTGCCATTGAAAAACATCATGTTATTCATATACCAGAAATGTTTGAAGCTACTGACTGAATGAAAAGAGCTGGCATCTCACTCTCTTTGAATCTTCTTTATCATGCTAGGATTAGCAGGAAAAAGCAAAAAATTTCAGAATTGCACCTTGCAATGTGGAGAAATTACTGTTTGTGCATTTACAATATTCATTGATTTTTGCCATTGAAAAACGTCCAGAAATGTTTGAAGCTACTGACTGAATGAAAGGAGATGGCATCTCACTCTCTTTGAATCTTCTTTATCATGCTAAGAGGAGCAGGAAAAAGCAAAAAATTTCAGAATTGCACCTTGCAATGCGGAGAAATTACTGTTTGTGCATTTACAATATTCATTGATTTTTGCCATTGAAAAACATCATGTTATTCATATACCAGAAATGTTTGAAGCTACTGACTGAATGAAAAGAGCTGGCATCTCACTCTCTTTGAATCTTCTTTATCATGCTAAGAGGAGCAGGAAAAAGCAAAAAATTTCAGAATTGCACCTTGCAATGTGGAGATATTACTGTTTGTGCATTTACAATATTCATTGATTTTTGCCATTGAAAAACGTCCAGAAATGTTTGAAGCTACTGACTGAATGAAAGGAGCTGGCATCTCACTCTCTTTGAATCTTCTTTATCATGCTAAGAGGAGCAGGAAAAAGCAAAAAATTTCAGAATTGCACCTTGCAATGCGGAGAAATTACTGTTTGTGCATTTACAATATTCATTGATTTTTGCCATTGAAAAACATCATGTTATTCATATACCAGAAATGTTTGAAGCTACTGACTGAATGAAAAGAGCTGGCATCTCACTCTCTTTGAATCTTCTTTATCATGCTAAGAGGAGCAGGAAAAAGCAAAAAATTTCAGAATTGCACCTTGCAATGTGGAGATATTACTGTTTGTGCATTTACAATATTCATTGATTTTTGCCATTGAAAAACGTCCAGAAATGTTTGAAGCTACTGACTGAATGAAAGGAGCTGGCATCTCACTCTCTTTGAATCTTCTTTATCATGCTAGGATTAGCAGGAAAAAGCAAAAAATTTCAGAATTGCACCTTGCAATGTGGAGAAATTACTGTTTGTGCATTTACAATATTCATTGATTTTTGCCATTGAAAAACATCATGTTATTCATATACCAGAAATGTTTGAAGCTACTGACTGAATGAAAAGAGCTGGCATCTCACTCTCTTTGAATCTTCTTTATCATGCTAAGAGGAGCAGGAAAAAGCAAAAAATTTCAGAATTGCACCTTGCAATGTGGAGATATTACTGTTTGTGCATTTACAATATTCATTGATTTTTGCCATTGAAAAACGTCCAGAAATGTTTGAAGCTACTGACTGAATGAAAAGAGCTGGCATCTCACTCTCTTTGAATCTTCTTTATCATGATAAGAGGAGCAGGAAAAAGCAAAAAATTTCAGAATTGCACCTTGCAATGTGGAGATATTACTGTTTGTGCATTTACAATATTCATTGATTTTTGCCATTGAAAAACGTCCAGAAATGTTTGAAGCTACTGACTGAATGAAAGGAGCTGGCATCTCACTCTCTTTGAATCTTCTTTATCATGCTAGGATTAGCAGGAAAAAGCAAAAAATTTCAGAATTGCACCTTGCAATGTGGAGAAATTACTGTTTGTGCATTTACAATATTCATTGATTTTTGCCATTGAAAAACATCATGTTATTCATATACCAGAAATGTTTGAAGCTACTGACTGAATGAAAAGAGCTGGCATCTCACTCTCTTTGAATCTTCTTTATCATGCTAAGAGGAGCAGGAAAAAGCAAAAAATTTCAGAATTGCACCTTGCAATGTGGAGATATTACTGTTTGTGCATTTACAATATTCATTGATTTTTGCCATTGAAAAACGTCCAGAAATGTTTGAAGCTACTGACTGAATGAAAGGAGCTGGCATCTCACTCTCTTTGAATCTTCTTTATCATGCTAAGAGGAGCAGGAAAAAGCAAAAAATTTCAGAATTGCACCTTGCAATGCGGAGAAATTACTGTTTGTGCATTTACAATATTCATTGATTTTTGCCATTGAAAAACATCATGTTATTCATATACCAGAAATGTTTGAAGCTACTGACTGAATGAAAAGAGCTGGCATCTCACTCTCTTTGAATCTTCTTTATCATGCTAAGAGGAGCAGGAAAAAGCAAAAAATTTCAGAATTGCACCTTGCAATGTGGAGATATTACTGTTTGTGCATTTACAATATTCATTGATTTTTGCCATTGAAAAACGTCCAGAAATGTTTGAAGCTACTGACTGAATGAAAGGAGCTGGCATCTCACTCTCTTTGAATCTTCTTTATCATGCTAGGATTAGCAGGAAAAAGCAAAAAATTTCAGAATTGCACCTTGCAATGTGGAGAAATTACTGTTTGTGCATTTACAATATTCATTGATTTTTGCCATTGAAAAACATCATGTTATTCATATACCAGAAATGTTTGAAACTACTGACTGAATGAAAAGAGCTGGCATCTCACTCTCTTTGAATCTTCTTTATCATGCTAAGAGGAGAAGGAAAAAGCAAAAAATTTCAGAATTGCACCTTGCAATGTGGAGATATTACTGTTTGTGCATTTACAATTTTCATTGATTTTTGCCATTGAAAAACGTCCAGAAATGTTTGAAGCTACTGACTGAATGAAAGGAGCTGGCATCTCACTCTCTTTGAATCTTCTTTATCATGCTAGGATTAGCAGGAAAAAGCAAAAAATTTCAGAATTGCACCTTGCAATGTGGAGATATTACTGTTTGTGCATTTACAATATTCATTGATTTTTGCCATTGAAAAACATCATGTTATTCATATACCAGAAATGTTTGAAGCTACTGACTGAATGAAAAGAGCTGGCATCTCACTCTCTTTGAATCTTCTTTATCATGCTAAGAGGAGCAGGAAAAAGCAAAAAAATTCAGAATTGCACCTTGCAATGTGGAGATATTAATGTTTGTGCATTTACAATATTCATTGATTTTTGCCATTGAAAAACGTCCAGAAATGTTTGAAGCTACTGACTGAATGAAAGGAGCTGGCATCTCACTCTCTTTGAATCTTCTTTATCATGCTAGGTTTAGCAGGAAAAAGAAAAAATTTCCGAATTGCACCTTGCAATGCGGAGAAATTACTGTTTGTGCATTTACAATATTCATTGATTTTTGCCATTGAAAAACATCATGTTATTCATATACCAGAAATGTTTGAAGCTACTGACTGAATGAAAAGAGCTGGCATCTCACTCTCTTTGAATCTTCTTTATCATGCTAAGAGGAGCAGGAAAAAGCAAAAAATTTCAGAATTGCACCTTGCAATGTGGAGATATTACTGTTTGTGCATTTACAATATTCATTGATTTTTGCCATTGAAAAACGTCCAGAAATGTTTGAAGCTACTGACTGAATGAAAGGAGCTGGCATCTCACTCTCTTTGAATCTTTTTTATCATGCCAAGAGGAGCAGGAAAAAGCAAAAAATTTCAGAATTGCACCTTGCAATGCGGAGAAATTACTGTTTGTGCATTTACAATATTCATTGATTTTTGCCATTGAAAAACATCATGTTATCCATATACCAGAAATGTTTGAAGCTACTGACTGAATGAAAAGAGCTGGCATCTCACTCTCTTTGAATCTTCTTTATCATGCTAAGAGGAGCAGGAAAAAGCAAAAAATTTCAGAATTGCACCTTGCAATGTGGAGATATTACTGTTTGTCCTTTTACAATATTCATTGATTTTTGCTATTGAAAAACGTCCAGAAATGTTTGAAGCTACTGACTGAATGAAAGGAGCTGGCATCTCACTCTCTTTGAATCTTCTTTATCATGCTAGGATTAGCAGGAAAAAGCAAAAAATTTCAGAATTGCACCTTGCAATGTGGAGATATTACTGTTTGTGCATTTACAATATTCATTGATTTTTGCCATTGAAAAACATCATGTTATTCATATACCAGAAATGTTTGAAGCTACTGACTGAATGAAAAGAGCTGGCATCTCACTCTCTTTGAATCTTCTTTATCATGCTAAGAGGAGCAGGAAAAAGCAAAAAATTTCAGAATTGCACCTTGCAATGTGGAGATATTACTGTTTGTGCATTTACAATATTCATTGATTTTTGCCATTGAAAAACGTCCAGAAATGTTTGAAGCTACTGACTGAATGAAAGGAGCTGGCATCTCACTCTCTTTGAATCTTCTTTATCATGCTAGGATTAGCAGGAAAAAGCAAAAAATTTCAGAATTGCACCTTGCAATGCGGAGAAATTACTGTTTGTGCATTTACAATATTCATTGATTTTTGCCATTGAAAAACATCATGTTATTCATATACCAGAAATGTTTGAAGCTACTGACTGAATGAAAAGAGCTGGCATCTCACTCTCTTTGAATCTTCTTTATCATGCTAAGAGGAGCAGGAAAAAGCAAAAAATTTCAGAATTGCACCTTGCAATGTGGAGATATTACTGTTTGTGCATTTACAATATTCATTGATTTTTGCCATTGAAAAACGTCCAGAAATGTTTGAAGCTACTGACTGAATGAAAGGAGCTGGCATCTCACTCTCTTTGAATCTTCTTTATCATGCTAAGAGGAGCAGGAAAAGGTAAAAAATTTCAGAATTGCACCTTGCAATGCGGAGAAATTACTGTTTGTGCAATTACAATATTCATTGATTTTTGCCATTGAAAAACATCATGTTATTCATATACCAGAAATGTTTGAAGCTACTGACTGAATGAAAAGAGCTGGCATCTCACTCTCTTTGAATCTTTTTTATCATGCTGAGGAGCAGGAAAAAGCAAAAAATTTCAGAATTGCACCTTGCAATGTGGAGATATTACTGTTTGTGCATTTACAATAATCATTGATTTTTGCCATTGAAAAACGTCCAGAAATGTTTGAAGCTACTGACTGAATGAAAGGAGCTGGCATCTCACTCTCTTTGAATCTTCTTTATCATGCTAGGATTAGCAGGAAAAAGCAAAAAATTTCAGAATTGCACCTTGCAATGCGGAGAAATTACTGTTTGTGCATTTACAATATTCATTGATTATTGCCATTGAAAAACATCATGTTATTCATACACCAGAAATGTTTGAAGCTACTGACTGAATGAAAAGAGCTGGCATCTCACTCTCTTTGAATCTTCTTTATCATGCTAAGAGGAGCAGGAAAAAGCAAAAAATTTCAGAATTGCACCTTGCAATGTGGAGATATTACTGTTTGTGCATTTACAATATTCATTGATTTTTGCCATTGAAAAACGTCCAGAAATGTTTGAAGCTACTGACTGAATGAAAGGAGCTGGCATCTCACTCTCTTTCAATCTTCTTTATCATGCTAGGATTAGCAGGAAAAAGCAGAAAATTTCAGAATTGCACCTTGCAATGTGGAGATATTACTGTTTGTGCATTTACAATATTCATTGATTTTTGCCATTGAAAAACGTCCAGAAATGTTTGAAGCTACTGACTGAATGAAAGGAGCTGGCATCTCACTCTCTTTGAATCTTCTTTATCATGCTAGGATTAGCAGGAAAAAGCAAAAAATTTCAGAATTGCACCTTGCAATGCGGAGATATTACTGTTTGTGCATTTACAATATTCATTGATTTTTGCCATTGAAAAACGTCCAGAAATGTTTGAAGCTACTGACTGAATGAAAGGAGCTGGCATCTCACTCTCTTTGAATCTTCTTTATCATGCTAGGATTAGCAGGAAAAAGAAAAAAATTTCAGAATTGCACCTTGCAATGCGGAGAAATTACTGTTTGTGCATTTACAATATTCATTGATTTTTGCCATTGAAAAACATCATGTTATTCATATACCAGAAATGTTTGAAGCTACTGACTGAATGAAAAGAACTGGCATCTCACTCTCTTTGAATCTTCTTTATCATGCTAAGAGGAGCAGGAAAAAGCAAAAAATTTCAGAATTGCACCTTGCAATGTGGAGATATTACTGTTTGTGCATTTACAATATTCATTGATTTTTCCCATTGAAAAACGTCCAGAAATATTTGAAGCTACTGACTGAATGAAAGGAGCTGGCATCTCACTATCTTTGTTTTACCGTATTTTTTATTTTTTTTTTCAATAACAACATATTGACAAGTAATTGACAGTAGCATAATTCTAAATACAAAGGGAAAATCAGGGTTGACTGGAACACGGGAAAAAGGGAAAGACCAAAGGGAGGGGCGGGAAAGGGAAACAACAAGGTTAGGATAACAGGGGGTAGAAGAGATTGATTCGTCAAATAATAATATAATCAGTAAAGGACTAATAAAGCAATCTAACAAAACACAAAACAATTTCAACGCACATTATCATGTTAGCAATAAAACAAACAAAATGAATGAACAGTCTGTAAGATATATTAAGAACTACCAGTATTATAGGCAGGACGGGGAAATTTATGTGACCAAATATCCCATTTCTTAGAAAATTTGAAAAGGTTATCGTTGATAGAGGCAAATCTAAATTCGTATATTCTATGTTGGTTCATCCTATCTACTAACTCCTCCAAAGTAGGAACAGACAATTTTCTCCAATGAAAAGATAAAGCATTTTTGCAAACCGAAAATATATGGATCATGATAGCTCTCTCATAAGACTTATATGATTCCAATTCTAATGATAGTAGAGCTGTTTGAGGGGTCAAAATTAAAGGTCTGCCCAGAAGGTCATTAATCAGAGAGGAAATCTGAGCCCACAAATTACGAATCTTAGGGCAGCTCCAAAAAATATGCAAAAGATCTCCTTTAATGCCACAATCCCTCCAACAAAGGGGAGAATTACTGGACCTTATGTGATGGAGCCTGATTGGGGTATAATACCACCTTGATAAAACCTTGAAATAGGCCTCTTGTAGAGGCATGGAAATATTGGAGGCTTGAGTAAAAAGTACAGCATTCTCCCACTGGTCGAGAGGGAAGATGAGTTTCAGGTCTTTTTCCCATCGTAACATGTAGATGTTTTTTTTGAAAGATAGATCATTGTTGAAGCTGTTGTAAATGTGTCTCAAGCTCCAGAAAATTTTGTGGGATGGATTACACAACAGGTTCGCCGAGGTTTTGGAAACAAGGAGTTTACCAGCCAGAAATTCTAGAATAATACTTTTAAAGTGGGAGTATAAGAAAAAATCAGAGGAAGGGAGATTACATTTTTTTTTGAGGGTTTGGAAAGGAGAAAAAGTAGAAGTCTCGTAGAGGTCTCCAATTTTCCTTAACCCTCTACTATTCCAGTGATCCGGAACGCAGGAGTTATGTAAGGCAGCAACAAAATTGATTGGAAAGTTTTTAACAAGAGAGAGTTTGTCTACATTAGAATCTCTAGAAAGATTCCCTCTCTTTCTCCTAGCAATTTTCTTCCAAGCTTCAATAGTCGCTTGAAAGATAGGGTGAGAAGGATCATGAGAGCACTTTTTAAAGAGATGTTTAAATAGCAAATCTCGGGGAGGGGAGTCGCCGTTCAAAAGGGTCTCCAAAGTTAGCCATGCCGGGGGATTTGCAGAGTTAAGCCAATTTCTACTCTGCTTGATAAGGTTAGCATAATAATAGGCAGATATGTTAGGGAGACTCAGGCCTCCATTGCTTTTATTTTTATATAAGATTTCAGCAGATATCCTCGCACGTTTTTTGTCCCAGATGTAGGAGTTGATCTGGTTCTGAAATTTTTGGATGAAACAAAGGGGAATGTTTAATGGCAAGTTATGAAAGAAATATAAGATTTTGGGAAGGACAAACATTTTAATGGATAGAACCCTACCCCACCACGACAAATCCTTTTTCAGGAGATTCGTCAAATCTCCTCAGACGACGTCATTGATTAGGTATAGATTGGCAGAGAGTGTTGAATCGATAGATTTACCAACCACAATCCCCAAATAGGTCAGATTATCCTTGGCTGAATCAAAGGAAAATTTTGAATGTAAAGCTTCTCTCGTTTGATGGTCCAAATTAATATTTAAAAGTTTTGATTTTTTTTCTATTGATCTTAAAGTAGGAAATCTGGGAGAATGAATCCAGAACTTCCAAGACCTTATTGACCGAATTTATTGGATCCAGCAAGGAAAGCATGACGTCATCCGCGAAGAGACTAATTTTGAATTCCCGGGAAGGGGCAGAGATCCCCTTAATGTCAGTGCTTTCTCTGATCTTCTGTGCCAAAGGCTCCATAGCCAAAACGAAAAGTAGGGGGGAAAGAGGGCAACCCTGTCTAGTCCCGTTTGTAATAGGGATTGGGTGGGAAAGATAATTGTTGACATAAATTTTAGCTTGAGGGTTAGAATAAAGGGCCAAAATTGAAGAAAGAAAATTATTATTAAAACCAAATTTAATGAGAGTATGTTTTAAATATAGCCAATTTAATCTATCGAATGCTTTTTCAGCATCTAATGCGAGCAAGGAGGTTGGAACTCTAGCTGTATTAATCAATCTCAAAATATTCAAAATTCTTCTAGTGCCATCAGTAGCTTGTCTCCCACCAACGAAGCCAATTTGGTCATCGTTGATGAGATTTGGGAGGATAGTTGAAAGACGATTGGCCAGAATTTTCGAATAAATTTTGATATCGGTATTGATTAGTGAAATAGGTCTATAATTCTTGACATTATCTCTCTCATCTTTTGACTTGGGAATCAAAGTGATGGTGGCCTCCAACATTTCTTGGGGGAAGGAGCAACTTGAAGATGCCAAATTAAAGATTTTAGTAAGAGGAGGAGAAAGGAGTTCACAAAAGGTTTTATAGTATTCATTGATGAACCCATCTGGACCCGGGGCCTTGAAAGATTTAAGTTGCTTAATTGTGTTCATAGTTTCAAGGGTAGTAAAAGGTTCATTCAATGACTCAAGATCCAGAGGGCTCAGTTTGGGTAATTTAATTGAAGAGAGAAAATTATTAATTGCTTCTGAGTTGGGTTGGGAGATTAAGGGATCGGATTTGATATTATAGAGTTTCTCATAAAATTCTGCGAACCGATCAGCTATATCTTTCGGATGATAGAGCAATGATCCGTTAACATTTTTTATTTTATCAATTCTATTGTTCGCTCTTTTTTGTTTAACCAATCGGGCCATAAAACGAGTAGGTTTGTTAAGGGCGGCATAATGATTAAACTTTGATTTTTGAATGATCGAGTCGTAGGAAGAAAAAATTTCGGATTTTAGGTCAATCCTTAGATTTAATAGCTCCTTTTGAATTGTTGGGGAAGGGGAAGGAAGGTTAATCTGCGCTAGTTCTTTTTCTTTGATTCGTTTTTGAAGGGAATTTATTTTGGCTCTTTTTTCTTTTTTTTCCGATGAGGATATCTGTATTAGTACACCCCGAAGCACAGCTTTGTGAGCACACCAACTAGAGAAGGGGTTAGACAGATCCGGGGTTTCATTTTCTTTAAAATAATTTGAGATTGCATTTTCAATAGTTTTTTTATTCTTGGGATTATGAATAAGAGAAGATCTGCACTTCCAAAGGAATCCGATTCTTAAAAGAGGGCCAATGTGGAGTTCACACGTTATAGGGGCATGATCCGATATAGACCTGAGTCCTATGGAGATATTTGAGAATTTAGATAAAGAGAAAACGTCGGTTAATATTAGGTCAATTCTGGAGGCCGTTTGATGTGCATCTGAAAAGTGAGAGAACTCTTTTGAAGTAGTATTGAAACATCTGAATGTGTCGAAAAGTTCATTTCTATGAAGCCAATTATTTAGTGTAGCATATAGATGACGACTAGGAGAAGAAGAGTCAATTAACCCATCAGGTACCATATTAAAATCCCCCAAAAGGATCAATTCACCTCTCCTAACCTCCTCCACTTTCCTTAAAACTTTATTTAAAAAAGAAATTTGCTTCTTATTTGGGGCATATACGTTAGCAATTGTACACTCATGATTGTTCAATTTGCAGTTCAGTATGTGATATCTGCCATTGACATCACAATGCTGATCTAATAGTTCAAATGGAACCGAATTTTTAATCAATGTTGCTACGCCAGCTTTTTTCCGTTCGCTGATGGATTCAAAAATATGGGGATATTCTTTATGAGAAAATTTAGGATGTTTCCCCTCAGCGAACCTGGTCTCTTGTAGACACGCTACATCCGCTCCAAGATGAACCAATTCCTTCCAGAGGGAGAATCTTTTACTGGGGCTATTCAGACCTCTTACATTGTATGAGACAACCTTAATAGGCAGAGACCAGGGAAACAGTCAAAATGTATCAAAAGAAGAGAAAGGCAAAAATCAATTGATCCTGCGAACCACCCCAGACGGTAAAACCACCGACAATCAAAACTGGGAGATGGTATTTTAATAGGTAGAAAAAGCGTTACAGACCACGATTCAAAGGAGAAAATTTGTCAAACAAACAACGACAGTAACAGTCACTAGGTATTCAAGATACCAGAAAAAAGAAATAAAAAAAATGAATCAAAAACTTCCTGAGGGAACCTTTACCTGAAAGGTTCTCCCTCGGTTTTGGGGGAAAAAAAGAGTGTGGACACTACCTGAGGGCATGGTATAAAGAAGATTAATATAAGTTTCGGAACTCCAGAGCCAACCAGGACTCAAAAGGACAAAATTAACGTTTTAAGATTTAACTAAATCAGACAATGATTGCTACACTATAAATTTTCAGAATTAGGTTAAGTAATTTAGTAATCCAGATATTATATGATATAAGGAATAAGGATTTAGAAAGGATCCAACAATAGCTCCCCCACATCTCAGCGGTTTGGAGCTTTCGGATCCTTCAGGGGAATGTCTTTTATAAATTCAAAGAATTTGGGGCCCTCATCTGGATCTGAAAGAGTAAAAGTTTTCCCCTTAAAAAAAATCAGTAGTTTCACTGGGAAGCCCCACCTATACGAAATACCCATGTCTCTCAATCTGTCAGTGGTCGATTTGTAGGCCCTTCTCGCATCCATAGTCTCCCTTGAAAAATCTGAGAAGATTTTTAGGTGCGAAAAAGGTTCAGGGAATTTCTTTACCTCTCTAATAAAACTTAAAATTCTCTCCTTAGTGGAGAAAAAATGCAATCTTATTATCGTGTCTCTAGGTAAATCAGGAGAAATAGACGAGGGGCGAAATAAGCGATGTGCTCTGTCTATAATAAGATCCTGTTCAGACAAAGAAGGGATGGATTTGTGAAATAAGTCTCTAACATAGGAGAGAAGGTCAGAGGGGGAGACACTTTCAGAGATGCCCCTAATTTTCAAGTTATTTCTTCTGCTTCTGTCTTCTAGGTCAGCCACTTTTAATCTAAGTCTATGAAGCTCAGATTTAATCTCGAGATTTTCTGAAGAAACTTTATCTATTTTACCTTCTACCGTATTAAGTCTCTTGGTGTTTTCCTCTAATTTAACACCAAAGGCGCTTAAAGTAGACTTCATGGAATCAACCTGTCTATCAAATCCTAGCTTCATATTGTTATCAATCCTTTTGGTCAGGTTATCCAAAAATGAGGTAAGGTCAAAATTTTCTGGATTTTGAGAAGTAGGCAATTTTAACGGAACACTGATCATAGAATCAGGAGATATAGGAGATAGATCTTTTTTTAAACGTCTCCTTTCTGGACTTGGGTTAGGGGAAGTGTCTGAGGAATCGTCCTCTGAATTAGTTGCGAGGGGGGAAAATTTATTGCCCCAATCACCAGGATCTCTTCTTTTTGAGGAAACGGACAAATCCATATCCTCCTCTCTTTTATCTCTGGCTGTTGAGGCAGAGGCAGGTTTAGAAATAGAAACCTTTAGCTGTTTTGGGGAAGTTACAGTTTTAGATGAATCTTTAGTAGGAGTACATATTTTAGAAGTTGGGTTGTCTTCAGGGTTTCTATGCGGTGATCTGGACTTGATTGGGCTAATAGTATTAACAGAATCTTCTGAGGGGTTAGAAAAGGAAAAACGCTGAGAGGTCTTCCCTCTTACCGCATTAGTCTTAAGGGGAATCTCTAGGGATTTTTCGGAATTTCTTTTGTTTGATGCCATTATAAACGTCAATTCTGTAGAGTATAAATGCAAGTATACACTATTATATCTAAATATTACTTTAAAATGAATCCAGTGGAAGCTGACCTAAAATATCAGGTATCCGCAATCAAATAACAGTGAATAACAAATTTAGTAAACCATCAGATATATCTTAAAATACAATATATATATAATCAGTCAATATTCAAAAATCGCCGAATGTCCGTTTTCCTAAATTAAAGACAATTGGTTAAATCAAAGACATCAGAGAATTTCGCCAGGAAAGAATGTAAAATTATTAGGGCAAATGATAATCAATGTAGAATTAATAGTTCAAAAGTTAGTAGTAGCGAGAAAAAAAAAAAAAAAAATATTTCTATATCCAAGAGTATAAGCAGGCAAATTGTGGGTACCGTCCCTTTAAGGAAAAAATATCTGAAAAAAGAAATTTATAGGAAAATCCTTCAAACGGTTAATATAGAGTTCTTCCAACCAGAACTTATAAGGATCCGCAAATTCTGTGAGCAACAGTTTTTATCGGCACTGTCTAATGTTTTAATGGACTGCTTATATGTACTGATATCAGATCAGCACCATGGACAGCAGAGCATAGCGACGCTGCAGCAGGAGGCAGGAGAATTTCACTAATATAAGATCAGCACCATGGACAGCAGTGTAGAGCGACGCTGCAGCAGGAGGCAGGAGAAATAAGATCAGCACCATGGACAGCAGTGTAGAGCGACGCTGCAGCAGGAGGCAGGAGAAATAAGATCAGCACCATGGACAGCAGTGCAGAGCGACGCTGCAGCAGGGGGCGGGAGATTTGAAAAAAATCAGCTGATTGAAAGTGTGTGACAGTGGAGGGCAGCGGTGCTGCTGCAGCGAGGGACCAGGGGCAAAAATCAAAGCACAATGGCGCTGCCACAGGAGGGGGAGACAGTCACAGGGGTCTGCAGGGTCCAGATACCATAGGGGCACATACAACAGAGCGGCACAGCGGGGGTAGATGAAACGGACCTCGGCACCGGCGGCACTCAACAGCTGGGAGCAGGGGGAACGGAGCGGCTCCTTATCAGAGGGAGGGGGGATACTGCCGCCACTATATAGTTCCTGGGAACGTGGAGACACCGGCCATATATACCGGCAGTATCCGGTATCAGAGGGAACAGCTGATATGCCGGCTCCGGAGCAGAGGAGGGGGAACCGCTACTATGGGAACAGCCCGGAGTGCAGGTAACAGCCGGAGAGGAGAGAGCCGGGCGCAGACAGCAGCGGTGGCAGTGAGTCGAGGGGAGAAAGGGACGCAGCAGCTTCTCAGGGACACAAGGGGACACCGCTACTACCGGAGCAGCCCCGGAACCCTGGACAACGGACCCCCAGAAACCCAGTAAGAGCCCCGGCGCCAGCCGGGGCTTATCTGACCTTAACTTGGTTTATGAAGTCCCGCTCCGTCCCAGTCTCCTGAGCTCCGTGTCGGACAAGCTAGGCTCTCAGTCCCTCGCCGGCAGCAGGGGTCTCGTCCTCGGGGTCCAGTGGGGTTGAGGGTATTTGGTCCGGGGGTGGTAGTGCCGCTTCTATATGGGTTGGGGTCCCGCGGGTCCGGTCCGGTCCTCCGTGGGGCTGCGACAGCAGATTGCAGGGCTGGGTTTTTTCAGGATGTCGCCGGTGTATCGGTCTCAGTCTCCTCTTCTCCTCTTTTCTCGGGTCCGGTGTCGGGACAGCTGATGCTGCTATAGGGTCCTGCTCCCGGGGTCAGGAGCAGAGCAGAGCAGGCCTGCGCTGCTATCACAGTCACTTCAGAGCCACGTTGCAGAGTGACTGGAAACAAGAAAAGGGCCGCCAGTGATCGCCTGGGTGTCGGGACCAGAACCAGAATGTGCCACACCGTGGGTTAAAGGTAAGCTCTGACAACAGTCAGGGGGCCCAGTATATAGTGTTCTGTTAAATGGGGTGAGAGAAATATGTGCCCCCACCGATCTGTGAGCTTAAAGGGGCACGTCACAGCCTCAAGGACTGGAATGCTCACCAGGACTTACCGCAGCTGCATATAAAGCCTGCTGGCAGTCCTTAAGTCCGGTATAAAGCGATGTAATCCTGGGTCCGGAGGTAAAAGGGCATAAATGGGTCCACAGTCCTGTAGGGCCACGTTGCAGAGTCACTTCAATGATGGTTTCTGAGCCTCACCCAGATGTCTGAGCACAAAGCATCTCCAGGGTTGATGGGGTTAGCAGTGATTCCTTGGTGTCAAAATGATCCCTGAATGATAGGAAGTCAAATTATATAGGAATTTTGAAAAATAATCTTCTTTTGTTGCTTAAAAAGTAGCTTTTAAGGCAAAGCCCTCAGGGAGCTCAGGATCAGGCTGCCATCTCGTCCTGTGCTTAGGCCACTCCCCCCATCTCACTCTCTTTGAATCTTCTTTATCATGCTAGGATTAGCAGGAAAAAGCAAAAAATTTCAGAATTGCACCTTGCAATGCGGAGAAATTACTGTTTGTGCATTTACAATATTCATTGATTTTTGCCATTGAAAAACATCATGTTATTCATATACCAGAAATGTTTGAAGCTACTGACTGAATGAAAAGAGCTGGCATCTCACTCTCTTTGAATCTTCTTTATCATGCTAAGAGGAGCAGGAAAAAGCAAAAAATTTCAGAATTGCACCTTGCAATGTGGAGATATTACTGTTTGTGCATTTACAATATTCATTGATTTTTGCCATTGAAAAACGTCCAGAAATGTTTGAAGCTACTGACTGAATGAAAGGAGCTGGCATCTCACTCTCTTTGAATCTTCTTTACCATGCTAGGATTAGCAGGAAAAAGCAAAAAATTTCAGAATTGCACCTTGCAATGCGGAGAAATTACTGTTTGTGCATTTACAATATTCATTGATTTTTGCCATTGAAAAACATCATGTTATTCATATACCAGAAATGTTTGAAGCTACTGACTGAAAGAAAAGAGCTGGCATCTCACTCTCTTTGAATCTTCTTTATCATGCTAAGAGGAGCAGGAAAAAGCAAAAAATTTCAGAATTGCACCTTGCAATGTGGAGATATTACTGTTTGTGCATTTACAATATTCATTGATTTTTGCCATTGAAAAACATCATGTTATTCATATACCAGAAATGTTTGAAACTACTGACTGAATGAAAAGAGCTGGCATCTCACTCTCTTTGAATCTTCTTTATCATGCTAGTATTAGCAGGAAAAAGCAAAAAATTTCAGAATTGCACCTTGCAATGTGGAGAAATTACTGTTTGTGCATTTACAATATTCATTGATTTTTGCCATTGAAAAACGTCCAGAAATGTTTGAAGCTACTGACTGAATGAAAGGAGCTGGCATCTCACTCTCTTTGAATCTTCTTTATCATGCTAGGATTAGCAGGAAAAAGCAAAAAATTTCAGAATTGCACCTTGCAATGTGGAGATATTACTGTTTGTGCATTTACAATATTCATTGATTTTTGCCATTGAAAAGCATCATGTTATTCATATACCAGAAATGTTTGAAGCTACTGACTGAATGAAAAGAGCTGGCATCTCACTCTCTTTGAATCTTCTTTATCATGCTAAGAGGAGCAGGAAAAAGCAAAAAATTTCAGAATTGCACCTTGCAATGTGGAGATATTACTGTTTGTGCATTTACAATATTCATTGATTTTTTGCCATTGAAAAACGTCCAGAAATGTTTGAAGCTACTGACTGAATGAAAGGAGCTGGCATCTCACTCTCTTTGAATCTTCTTTATCATGCTAAGAGGAGCAGGAAAAAGTAAAAAATTTCAGAATTGCACCTTGCAGTGCGGAGAAATTACTGTTTGTGCATTTACAATATTCATTGATTTTTGCCATTGAAAAACATCATGTTATTCATATACCAGAAATGTTTGAAGCTACTGACTGAATGAAAAGAGCTGGCATCTCACTCTCTTTGAATCTTCTTTATCATGCTGAGGAGCAGGAAAAAGCAAAAAATTTCAGAATTGCACCTTGCAATGTGGAGATATTACTGTTTGTGCATTTACAATATTCATTGATTTTTGCCATTGAAAAACGTCCAGAAATGTTTGAAGCTACTGACTGAATGAAAGGAGCTGGCATCTCACTCTCTTTGAATCTTCTTTATCATGCTAGGATTAGCAGGAAAAAGCAAAAAATTTCAGAATTGCACCTTGCAATGCGGAGAAATTACTGTTTGTGCATTTACAATATTCATTGATTTTTGCCATTGAAAAACATCATGTTATTCATACACCAGAAATGTTTGAAGCTACTGACTGAATGAAAAGAGCTGGCATCTCACTCTCTTTGAATCTTCTTTATCATGCTAAGAGGAGCAGGAAAAAGCAAAAAATTTCAGAATTGCACCTTGCAATGTGGAGATATTACTGTTTGTGCATTTACAATATTCATTGATTTTTGCCATTGAAAAACGTCCAGAAATGTTTGAAGCTACTGACTGAATGAAAGGAGCTGGCATCTCACTCTCTTTGAATCTTCTTTACCATGCTAGGATTAGCAGGAAAAAGCAAAAAATTTCAGAATTGCACCTTGCAATGCGGAGAAATTACTGTTTGTGCATTTACAATATTCATTGATTTTTGCCATTGAAAAACATCATGTTATTCATATACCAGAAATGTTTGAAGCTACTGACTGAAAGAAAAGAGCTGGCATCTCACTCTCTTTGAATCTTCTTTATCATGCTAAGAGGAGCAGGAAAAAGCAAAAAATTTCAGAATTGCACCTTGCAATGTGGAGATATTACTGTTTGTGCATTTACAATATTCATTGATTTTTGCCATTGAAAAACATCATGTTATTCATATACCAGAAATGTTTGAAACTACCGACTGAATGAAAAGAGCTGGCATCTCACTCTCTTTGAATCTTCTTTATCATGCTAGTATTAGCAGGAAAAAGCAAAAAATTTCAGAATTGCACCTTGCAATATGGAGAAATTACTGTTTGTGCATTTACAATATTCATTGATTTTTGCCATTGAAAAACGTCCAGAAATGTTTGAAGCTACTGACTGAATGAAAGGAGCTGGCATCTCACTCTCTTTGAATCTTCTTTATCATGCTAGGATTAGCAGGAAAAAGCAAAAAATTTCAGAATTGCACCTTGCAATGTGGAGATATTACTGTTTGTGCATTTACAATATTCATTGATTTTTGCCTTTGAAAAGCATCATGTTATTCATATACCAGAAATGTTTGAAGCTACTGACTGAATGAAAAGAGCTGGCATCTCACTCTCTTTGAATCTTCTTTATCATGCTAAGAGGAGCAGGAAAAAGCAAAAAATTTCAGAATTGCACCTTGCAATGTGGAGATATTACTGTTTGTGCATTTACAATATTCATTGATTTTTTGCCATTGAAAAACGTCCAGAAATGTTTGAAGCTACTGACTGAATGAAAGGAGCTGGCATCTCACTCTCTTTGAATCTTCTTTATCATGCTAAGAGGAGCAGGAAAAAGTAAAAAATTTCAGAATTGCACCTTGCAGTGCGGAGAAATTACTGTTTGTGCATTTACAATATTCATTGATTTTTGCCATTGAAAAACATCATGTTATTCATATACCAGAAATGTTTGAAGCTACTGACTGAATGAAAAGAGCTGGCATCTCACTCTCTTTGAATCTTCTTTATCATGCTGAGGAGCAGGAAAAAGCAAAAAATTTCAGAATTGCACCTTGCAATGTGGAGATATTACTGTTTGTGCATTTACAATATTCATTGATTTTTGCCATTGAAAAACGTCCAGAAATGTTTGAAGCTACTGACTGAATGAAAGGAGCTGGCATCTCACTCTCTTTGAATCTTCTTTATCATGCTAGGATTAGCAGGAAAAAGCAAAAAATTTCAGAATTGCACCTTGCAATGCGGAGAAATTACTGTTTGTGCATTTACAATATTCATTGATTTTTGCCATTGAAAAACATCATGTTATTCATACACCAGAAATGTTTGAAGCTACTGACTGAATGAAAAGAGCTGGCATCTCACTCTCTTTGAATCTTCTTTATCATGCTAAGAGGAGCAGGAAAAAGCAAAAAATTTCAGAATTGCACCTTGAAATGTGGAGATATTACTGTTTGTGCATTTACAATATTCATTGATTTTTGCCATTGAAAAACGTCCAGAAATGTTTGAAGCTACTGACTGAATGAAAGGAGCTGGCATCTCACTCTCTTTGAATCTTCTTTATCATGCTAGGATTAGCAGGAAAAAGCAAAAAATTTCAGAATTGCACCTTCAATGTGGAGATATTACTGTTTGTGCATTTACAATATTCATTGATTTTTGCCATTGAAAAACATCATGTTATTCATATACCAGAAATGTTTGAAGCTACTGACTGAATGAAAAGAGCTGGCATCTCACTCTCTTTGAATCTTCTTTATCATGCTAAGAGGAGCAGTAAAAAGCAAAAAATTTCAGAATTGCACCTTGCAATGTGGAGATATTACTGTTTGTGCATTTACAATATTCATTGATTTTTGCCATTGAAAAACGTCCAGAAATGTTTGAAGCTACTGACTGAATGAAAGGAGCTGGCATCTCACTCTCTTTGAATCTTCTTTATCATGCTAGGATTAGCAGGAAAAAGCAAAAAATTTCAGAATTGCACCTTGCAATGCGGAGAAATTACTGTTTGTGCATTTACAATATTCATTGATTTTTGCCATTGAAAAACATCATGTTATTCATATACCAGAAATGTTTGAAGCTACTGACTGAATGAAAAGAGCTGGCATCTCACTCTCTTTGAATCTTCTTTATCATGCTAAGAGGAGCAGGAAAAAGCAAAAAATTTCAGAATTGCACCTTGCAATGTGGAGATATTACTGTTTGTGCATTTACAATATTCATTGATTTTTGCCATTGAAAAAGGTCCAGAAATGTTTGAAGCTACTGACTGAATGAAAGGAGCTGGCATCTCACTCTCTTTGAATCTTCTTTATCATGCTAAGAGGAGCAGGAAAAAGTAAAAAATTTCAGAATTGCACCTTGCAGTGCGGAGAAATTACTGTTTGTGCATTTACAATATTCATTGATTTTTGCCATTGAAAAACATCATGTTATTCATATACCAGAAATGTTTGAAGCTACTGACTGAATGAAAGGAGCTGGCATCTCACTCTCTTTGAATCTTCTTTATCATGCTGAGGAGCAGGAAAAACCAAAAAATTTCAGAATTGCACCTTGCAATGTGGAGATATTACTGTTTGTACATTTAGAATATTCATTGATTTTTGCCATTGAAAAACGTCCAGAAATGTTTGAAGCTACTGACTGAATGAAAGGAGCTGGCATCTCACTCTCTTTGAATCTTCTTTATCATGCTAGGATTAGCAGGAAAAAGCAAAAAATTTCAGAATTGCACCTTGCAATGCGGAGAAATTACTGTTTGTGCATTTACAATATTCATTGATTTTTGCCATTGAAAAACATCATGTTATTCATACACCAGAAATGTTTGAAGCTACTGACTGAATGAAAAGAGCTGGCATCTCACTCTCTTTGAATCTTCTTTATCATGCTAAGAGGAGCAGGAAAAAGCAAAAAATTTCAGAATTGCACCTTGCAATGTGGAGATATTACTGTTTGTGCATTTACAATATTCATTGATTTTTGCCATTGAAAAACATCCAGAAATGTTTGAAGCTACTGACTGAATGAAAGGAGCTGGCATCTCACTCTCTTTGAATCTTCTTTATCATGCTAGGATTAGCAGGAAAAAGCAAAAAATTTCAGAATTGCACCTTGCAATGTGGAGATATTACTGTTTGTGCATTTACAATATTCATTGATTTTTGCCATTGAAAAACATCATGTTATTCATATACCAGAAATGTTTGAAGCTACTGACTGAATGAAAAGAGCTGGCATCTCACTCTCTTTGAATCTTCTTTATCATGCTAAGAGGAGCAGGAAAAAGCAAAAAATTTCAGAATTGCACCTTGCAATGTGGAGATATTACTGTTTGTGCATTTACAATATTCATTGATTTTTTGCCATTGAAAAACGTCCAGAAATGTTTGAAGCTACTGACTGAATGAAAGGAGCTGGCATCTCACTCTCTTTGAATCTTCTTTATCATGCTAAGAGGAGCAGGAAAAAGTAAAAAATTTCAGAATTGCACCTTGCAGTGCGGAGAAATTACTGTTTGTGCATTTACAATATTCATTGATTTTTGCCATTGAAAAACATCATGTTATTCATATACCAGAAATGTTTGAAGCTACTGACTGAATGAAAAGAGCTGGCATCTCACTCTCTTTGAATCTTCTTTATCATGCTGAGGAGCAGGAAAAAGCAAAAAATTTCAGAATTGCACCTTGCAATGTGGAGATATTACTGTTTGTGCATTTACAATATTCATTGATTTTTGCCATTGAAAAACGTCCAGAAATGTTTGAAGCTACTGACTGAATGAAAGGAGCTGGCATCTCACTCTCTTTGAATCTTCTTTATCATGCTAGGATTAGCAGGAAAAAGCAAAAAATTTCAGAATTGCACCTTGCAATGCGGAGAAATTACTGATTGTGCATTTACAATATTCATTGATTTTTGCCATTGAAAAACATCTTGTTATTCATACACCAGAAATGTTTGAAGCTACTGACTGAATGAAAAGAGCTGGCATCTCACTCTCTTTGAATCTTCTTTATCATGCTAAGAGGAGCAGGAAAAAGCAAAAAATTTCAGAATTGCACCTTGAAATGTGGAGATATTACTGTTTGTGCATTTACAATATTCATTGATTTTTGCCATTGAAAAACGTCCAGAAATGTTTGAAGCTACTGACTGAATGAAAGGAGCTGGCATCTCACTCTCTTTGAATCTTCTTTATCATGCTAGGATTAGCAGGAAAAAGCAAAAAATTTCAGAATTGCACCTTGCAATGTGGAGATATTACTGTTTGTGCATTTACAATATTCATTGATTTTTGCCATTGAAAAACATCATGTTATTCATATACCAGAAATGTTTGAAGCTACTGACTGAATGAAAAGAGCTGGCATCTCACTCTCTTTGAATCTTCTTTATCATGCTAAGAGGAGCAGTAAAAAGCAAAAAATTTCAGAATTGCACCTTGCAATGTGGAGATATTACTGTTTGTGCATTTACAATATTCATTGATTTTTGCCATTGAAAAACGTCCAGAAATGTTTGAAGCTACTGACTGAATGAAAGGAGCTGGCATCTCACTCTCTTTGAATCTTCTTTATCATGCTAGGATTAGCAGGAAAAAGCAAAAAATTTCAGAATTGCACCTTGCAATGCGGAGAAATTACTGTTTGTGCATTTACAATATTCATTGATTTTTGCCATTGAAAAACATCATGTTATTCATATACCAGAAATGTTTGAAGCTACTGACTGAATGAAAAGAGCTGGCATCTCACTCTCTTTGAATCTTCTTTATCATGCTAAGAGGAGCAGGAAAAAGCAAAAAATTTCAGAATTGCACCTTGCAATGTGGAGATATTACTGTTTGTGCATTTACAATATTCATTGATTTTTGCCATTGAAAAACGTCCAGAAATGTTTGAAGCTACTGACTGAATGAAAGGAGCTGGCATCTCACTCTCTTTGAATCTTCTTTATCATGCTAAGAGGATCAGGAAAAAGTAAAAAATTTCAGAATTGCACCTTGCAGTGCGGAGAAATTACTGTTTGTGCATTTACAATATTCATTGATTTTTGCCATTGAAAAACATCTTGTTATTCATATACCAGAAATGTTTGAAGCTACTGACTGAATGAAAAGAGCTGGCATCTCACTCTCTTTGAATCTTCTTTATCATGCTGAGGAGCAGGAAAAAGCAAAAAATTTCAGAATTGCACCTTGCAATGTGGAGATATTACTGTTTGTGCATTTAGAATATTCATTGATTTTTGCCATTGAAAAACGTCCAGAAATGTTTGAAGCTACTGACTGAATGAAAGGAGTTGGCATCTCCCTCTCTTTGAATCTTCTTTATCATGCTAGGATTAGCAGGAAAAAGCAAAAAATTTCAGAATTGCACCTTGCAATGCGGAGAAATTACTGTTTGTGCATTTACAATATTCATTGATTTTTGCCATTGAAAAACATCATGTTATTCATACACCAGAAATGTTTGAAGCTACTGACTGAATGAAAAGAGCTGGCATCTCACTCTCTTTGAATCTTCTTTATCATGCTAAGAGGAGCAGGAAAAAGCAAAAAATTTCAGAATTGCACCTTGCAATGTGGAGATATTACTGTTTGTGCATTTACAATATTCATTGATTTTTGCCATTGAAAAACATCCAGAAATGTTTGAAGCTACTGACTGAATGAAAGGAGCTGGCATCTCACTCTCTTTGAATCTTCTTTATCATGCTAGGATTAGCAGGAAAAAGCAAAAAATTTCAGAATTGCACCTTGCAATGTGGAGATATTACTGTTTGTGCATTTACAATATTCATTGATTTTTGCCATTGAAAAACATCATGTTATTCATATACCAGAAATGTTTGAAGCTACTGACTGAATGAAAAGAGCTGGCATCTCACTCTCTTTGAATCTTCTTTATCATGCTAAGAGGAGCAGGAAAAAGCAAAAAATTTCAGAATTGCACCTTGCAATGTGGAGATATTACTGTTTGTACATTTACAATATTCATTGATTTTTGCCATTGAAAAACGTCCAGAAATGTGTGAAGCTACTGACTGAATGAAAGGAGCTGGCATCTCACTCTCTTTGAATCTTCTTTATCATGCTAGGATTAGCAGGAAAAAGCAAAAAATTTCAGAATTGCACCTTGCAATGCGGAGAAATTACTGTTTGTGCATTTACAATATTCATTGATTTTTGCCATTGAAAAACATCATGTTATTCATATACCAGAAATGTTTGAAGCTACTGACTGAATGAAAAGAGCTGGCATCTCACTCTCTTTGAATCTTCTTTATCATGCTAAGAGGCGCAGGAAAAAGCAAAAAATTTCAGAATTGCACCTTGCAATGTGGAGATATTACTGTTTGTGCATTTACAATATTCATTGATTTTTGCCATTGAAAAACATCCAGAAATGTTTGAAGCTACTGACTGAATGAAAGGAGCTGGCATCTCACTCTCTTTGAATCTTCTTTATCATGCTAGGATTAGCAGGAAAAACAAAAAATTTCAGAATTGCACCTTGCAATGCGGAGAAATTACTGTTTGTGCATTTACAATATTCATTGATTTTTGCCATTGAAAAACATCATGTTATTCATACACCAGAAATGTTTGAAGCTACTGACAAAATGAAAAGAGCTGGCATCTCACTCTCTTTGAATCTTCTTTATCATGCTAAGAGGAGCAGGAAAAAGCAAAAAATTTCAGAATTGCACCTTGCAATGTGGAGATATTACTGTTTGTGCATTTACAATATTCATTGATTTTTGCCATTGAAAAACGTCCAGAAATGTTTGAAGCTACTGACTGAATGAAAGGAGCTGGCATCTCACTCTCTTTGAATCTTCTTTATCATGCTAGGATTAGCAGGAAAAAGCAAAAAATTTCAGAATTGCACCTTGCAATGTGGAGATATTACTGTTTGTGCATTTACAATATTCATTGATTTTTGCCATTGAAAAACGTCCAGAAATGTTTGAAGCTACTGACTGAATGAAAGGAGCTGGCATCTCACTCTCTTTGAATCTTCTTTATCATGCTAGGATTAGCAGGAAAAAGCAAAAAATTTCAGAATTGCACCTTGCAATGCGGAGAAATTACTGTTTGTGCATTTACAATATTCATTAATTTTTGCCATTGAAAAACATCATGTTATTCATATACCAGAAATGTTTGAAGCTACTGACTGAATGAAAAGAGCTGGCATCTCACTCTCTTTGAATCTTCTTTATCATGCTAAGAGGAGCAGGAAAAAGCAAAAAATTTCAGAATTGCACCTTGCAATGTGGAGATATTACTGTTTGTGCATTTACAATATTCATTGATTTTTGCCATTGAAAAACGTCCAGAAATGTTTGAAGCTACTGACTGAATGAAAGGAGCTGGCATCTCACTCTCTTTGAATCTTCTTTATCATGCTAGGATTAGCAGGAAAAAGCAAAAAAATTTCAGAATTGCACCTTGCAATGTGGAGATATTACTGTTTGTGCATTTACAATATTCATTGATTTTTGCCATTGAAAAACGTCCAGAAATGTTTGAAGCTACTGACTGAATGAAAGGAGCTGGCATCTCACTCTCTTTGAATCTTCTTTATCATGCTAGGATTAGCAGGAAAAAGCAAAAAATTTCAGAATTGCACCTTGCAATGTGGAGATATTACTGTTTGTGCATTTACAATATTCATTGTTTTTTTGCCATTGAAAAACGTCCAGAAATGTTTGAAGCTACTGACTGAATGAAAGGAGCTGGCATCTCACTCTCTTTGAATCTTCTTTATCATGCTAGGATTAGCAGGAAAAAGCAAAAAATTTCAGAATTGCACCTTGCAATGCGGAGAAATTACTGTTTGTGCATTTACAATATTCATTGATTTTTGCCATTGAAAAACATCATGTAATTCATATACCAGAAATGTTTGAAGCTACTGGCTGAATGAAAGGAGCTGGCATCTCACTCTCTTTGAATCTTCTTTATCATGCTAGGATTAGCAGGAAAAAGCAAAAAATTTCAGAATTGCACCTTGCAATGTGGAGATATTACTGTTTGTGCATTTACAATATTCATTGATTTTTGCCATTGAAAAACGTCCAGAAATGTTTGAAGCTACTGACTGAATGAAAGGAGCTGGCATATCACTCTCTTTGAATCTTCTTTATCATGCTAGGATTAGCAGGAAAAAGCAAAAAATTTCAGAATTGCACCTTGCAATGTGGAGATATTACTGTTTGTGCATTTACAATATTCATTGATTTTTGCCATTGAAAAACGTCCAGAAATGTTTGAAGCTACTGACTGAATGAAAGGAGCTGGCATCTCACTCTCTTTGAATCTTCTTTATCATGCTAGGATTAGCAGGAAAAAGCAAAAAATTTCAGAATTGCACCTTGCAATGCGGAGATATTACTGTTTGTGCATTTACAATATTCATTGATTTTTGCCATTGAAAAACGTCCAGAAATGTTTGAAGCTACTGACTGAATGAAAGGAGCTGGCATCTCACTCTCTTTGAATCTTCTTTATCATGCTAGGATTAGCAGGAAAAAGCAAAAAATTTCAGAATTGCACCTTGCAATGCGGAGAAATTACTGTTTGTGCATTTACAATATTCATTGATTTTTGCCATTGAAAAACATCATGTTGTTCATATACCAGAAATGTTTGAAGCTACTGACTGAATGAAAAGAGCTGGCATCTCACTCTCTTTGAATCTTCTTTATCATGCTAAGAGGAGCAGGAAAAAGCAAAAAATTTCAGAATTGCACCTTGCAATGTGGAGATATTACTGTTTGTGCATTTACAATATTCATTGATTTTTGCCATTGAAAAACATCATGTTATTCATATACCAGAAATGTTTGAAACTACTGACTGAATGAAAAGAGGTGGCATCTCACTCTCTTTGAATCTTCTTTATCATGCTAGGATTAGCAGGAAAAAGCAAAAAAATTCAGAATTGCACCTTGCAATGTGGAGAAATTACTGTTTGTGCATTTACAATATTCATTGATTTTTGCCATTGAAAAACGTCCAGAAATGTTTGAAGCTACTGACTGAATGAAAGGAGCTGGCATCTCACTCTCTTTGAATCTTCTTTATCATGCTAAGAGGAGCAGGAAAAAGCAAAAAATTTCAGAATTGCACCTTGCAATGTGGAGATATTACTGTTTGTCCATTTACAATATTCATTGATTTTTGCTATTGAAAAACGTCCAGAAATGTTTGAAGCTACTGACTGAATGAAAGGAGCTGGCATCTCACTCTCTTTGAATCTTCTTTATCATGCTAGGATTAGCAGGAAAAAGCAAAAAATTTCAAAATTGCACCTTGCAATGTGGAGATATTACTGTTTGTGCATTTACAATATTCATTGATTTTTGCCATTGAAAAACATCATGTTATTTATATACCAGAAATGTTTGAAGGTACTGACTGAATGAAAAGAGCTGGCATCTCACTCTCTTAGAATCTTCTTTATCATGCTAAGAGGAGCAGGAAAAAGCAAAAAATTTCAGAATTGCACCTTGCAATGTGGAGATATTACTGTTTGTGCATTTACAATATTCATTGATTTTTGCCATTGAAAAACGTCCAGAAATGTGTGAAGCTACTGACTGAATGAAAGGAGCTGGCATCTCACTCTCTTTGAATCTTCTTTATCATGCTAGGATTAGCAGGAAAAAGCAAAAAATTTCAGAATTGCACCTTGCAATGCGGAGAAATTACTGTTTGTGCATTTACAATATTCATTGATTTTTGCCATTGAAAAACATCATGTTATTCATATACCAGAAATGTTTGAAGCTACTGACTGAATGAAAAGAGCTGGCATCTCACTCTCTTTGAATCTTCTTTATCATGCTAAGAGGAGCAGGAAAAAGCAAAAAATTTCAGAATTGCACCTTGCAATGTGGAGATATTACTGTTTGTGCATTTACAATATTCATTGATTTTTGCCATTGAAAAACGTCCAGAAATGTTTGAAGCTACTGACTGAATGAAAGGAACTGGCATCTCACTCTCTTTGAATCTTCTTTATCATGCTAGGATTAGCAGGAAAAACAAAAAAATTCAGAATTGCACCTTGCAATGCGGAGAAATTACTGTTTGTGCATTTACAATATTCATTGATTTTTGCCATTGAAAAACATCATGTTATTCATACACCAGAAATGTTTGAAGCTACTGACTGAATGAAAAGAGCTGGCATCTCACTCTCTTTGAATCTTCTTTATCATGCTAAGAAGAGCAGGAAAAAGCAAAAAATTTCAGAATTGCACCTTGCAATGTGGAGATATTACTGTTTGTGCATTTACAATATTCATTGATTTTTGCCATTGAAAAACGTCCAGAAATGTTTGAAGCTACTGACTGAATGAAAGGAGCTGGCATCTCACTCTCTTTGAATCTTCTTTATCATGCTAGGATTAGCAGGAAAAAGCAAAAAATTTCAGAATTGCACCTTGCAATGTGGAGATATTACTGTTTGTGCATTTACAATATTTATTGATTTTTGCCATTGAAAAACGTCCAGAAATGTTTGAAGCTACTGACTGAATGAAAGGAGCTGGCATCTCACTCTCTTTGAATCTTCTTTATCATGCTAGGATTAGCAGGAAAAAGCAAAAAATTTCAGAATTGCACCTTGCAATGTGGAGATATTACTGTTTGTGCATTTACAATATTCATTGATTTTTGCCATTGAAAAACGTCCAGAAATGTTTGAAGCTACTGACTGAATGAAAGGAGCTGGCATCTCACTCTCTTTGAATCTTCTTTATCATGCTAGGATTAGCAGGAAAAAGCAAAAAATTTCAGAATTGCACCTTGCAATGTGGAGATATTACTGTTTGTGCATTTACAATATTCATTGATTTTTGCCATTGAAAAACGTCCAGAAATGTTTGAAGCTACTGACTGAATGAAAGGAGCTGGCATCTCACTCTCTTTGAATCTTCTTTATCATGCTGGGATTAGCAGGAAAAAGCAAAAAATTTCAGAATTGCACCTTGCAATGCGGAGAAATTACTGTTTGTGCATTTACAATATTCATTGATTTTTGCCATTGAAAAACATCATGTTATTCATATACCAGAAATGTTTGAAGCTACTGACTGAATGAAAAGAGCTGGCATCTCACTCTCTTTGAATCTTCTTTATCATGCTAAGAGGAGCAGGAAAAAGCAAAAAATTTCAGAATTGCACCTTGCAATGTAGAGATATTACTGTTTGTGCATTTACAATATTCATTGATTTTTGCCATTGAAAAACGTCCAGAAATGTTTGAAGCTACTGACTGAATGAAAGGAGCTGGCATCTCACTCTCTTTGAATCTTCTTTATCATGCTAGGATTAGCAGGAAAAAGCAAAAAATTTCAGAATTGCACCTTGCAATGTGGAGATATTACTGTTTGTGCATTTACAATATTCATTGATTTTTGCCATTGAAAAACGTCCAGAAATGTTTGAAGCTACTGACTGAATGAAAGGAGCTGGCATCTCACTCTCTTTGAATCTTCTTTATCATGCTAGGATTAGCAGGAAAAAGCAAAAAATTTCAGAATTGCACCTTGCAATGTGGAGATATTACTGTTTGTGCATTTACAATATTCATTGATTTTTGCCATTGAAAAACATCATGTTATTCATATACCAGAAATGTTTGAAGCTACTGACTGAATGAAAAGAGCTGGCATCTCACTCTCTTAGAATCTTCTTTATCATGCTAAGAGGAGCAGGAAAAAGCAAAAAATTTCAGAATTGCACCTTGCAATGTGGAGATATTACTGTTTGTGCATTTACAATATTCATTGATTTTTGCCATTGAAAAACGTCCACAAATGTGTGAAGCTACTGACTGAATGAAAGGAGCTGGCATCTCACTCTCTTTGAATCTTCTTTATCATGCTAGGATTAGCAGGAAAAAGCAAAAAATTTCAGAATTGCACCTTGCAATGCGGAGAAATTACTGTTTGTGCATTTACAATATTCATTGATTTTTGCCATTGAAAAACATCATGTTATTCATATACCAGAAATGTTTGAAGCTACTGACTGAATGAAAAGAGCTGGCATCTCACTGTCTTTGAATCTTCTTTATCATGCTAAGAGGAGCAGGAAAAAGCAAAAAATTTCAGAATTGCACCTTGCAATGTGGAGATATTACTGTTTGTGCATTTACAATATTCATTGATTTTTGCCATTGAAAAACGTCCAGAAATGTTTGAAGCTACTGACTGAATGAAAGGAGCTGGCATCTCACTCTCTTTGAATCTTCTTTATCATGCTAGGATTAGCAGGAAAAACAAAAAATTTCAGAATTGCACCTTGCAATGCGGAGAAATTACTGTTTGTGCATTTACAATATTCATTGATTTTTGCCATTGAAAAACATCATGTTATTCATACACCAGAAATGTTTGAAGCTACTGACTGAATGAAAAGAGCTGGCATCTCACTCTCTTTGAATCTTCTTTATCATGCTAAGAGGAGCAGGAAAAAGCAAAAAAATTTCAGAATTGCACCTTGCAATGTGGAGATATTACTGTTTGTGCATTTACAATATTCATTGATTTTTGCCATTGAAAAACGTCCAGAAATGTTTGAAGCTACTGACTGAATGAAAGGAGCTGGCATCTCACTCTCTTTGAATCTTCTTTATCATGTTAGGATTAGCAGGAAAAAGCAAAAAATTTCAGAATTGCACCTTGCAATGTGGAGATATTACTGTTTGTGCATTTACAATATTCATTGATTTTTGCCATTGAAAAACGTCCAGAAATGTTTGAAGCTACTGACTGAATGAAAGGAGCTGGCATCTCACTCTCTTTGAATCTTCTTTATCATGCTGGGATTAGCAGGAAAAAGCAAAAAATTTCAGAATTGCACCTTGCAATGCGGAGAAATTACTGTTTGTGCATTTACAATATTCATTGATTTTTGCCATTGAAAAACATCATGTTATTCATATACCAGAAATGTTTGAAGCTACTGACTGAATGAAAAGAGCTGGCATCTCACTCTCTTTGAATCTTCTTTATCATGCTAAGAGGAGCAGGAAAAAGCAAAAAATTTCAGAATTGCACCTTGCAATGTGGAGATTTTACTGTTTGTCCATTTACAATATTCATTGATTTTTGCTATTGAAAAACGTCCAGAAATGTTTGAAGCTACTGACTGAATGAAAGGAGCTGGCATCTCACTCTCTTTGAATCTTCTTTATCATGCTAAGAGGAGCAGGAAAAAGCAAAAAATTTCAGAATTGCACCTTGCAATGCGGAGAAATTACTGTTTGTGCATTTACAATATTCATTGATTTTTGCCATTGAAAAACATCATGTTATTCATATACCAGAAATGTTTGAAACTACTGACGGAATGAAAAGAGCTGGCATCTCACTCTCTTTGAATCTTCTTTATCATGCTAAGAGGAGCAGGAAAAAGCAAAAAATTTCAGAATTGCACCTTGCAATGTGGAGATATTACTGTTTGTCCATTTACAATATTCATTGATTTTTGCTATTGAAAAACGTCCAGAAATGTTTGAAGCTACTGACTGAATGAAAGGAGCTGGCATCTCACTCTCTTTGAATCTTCTTTATCATGCTAGGATTAGCAGGAAAAAGCAAAAAATTTCAGAATTGCACCTTGCAATGTGGAGATATTACTGTTTGTGCATTTACAATATTCATTGATTTTTGCCATTGAAAAACATCATGTTATTCATATACCAGAAATGTTTGAAGCTACTGACTGAATGAAAAGAGCTGGCATCTCACTCTCTTAGAATCTTCTTTATCATGCTAAGAGGAGCAGGAAAAAGCAAAAAATTTCAGAATTGCACCTTGCAATGTGGAGATATTACTGTTTGTGCATTTACAATATTCATTGATTTTTGCCATTGAAAAACGTCCAGAAATGTGTGAAGCTACTGACTGAATGAAAGGAGCTGGCATCTCACTCTCTTTGAATCTTCTTTATCATGCTAGGATTAGCAGGAAAAAGCAAAAAATTTCAGAATTGCACCTTGCAATGCGGAGAAATTACTGTTTGTGCATTTACAATATTCATTGATTTTTGCCATTGAAAAACATCATGTTATTCATATACCAGAAATGTTTGAAGCTACTGACTGAATGAAAAGAGCTGGCATCTCACTCTCTTTGAATCTTCTTTATCATGCTAAGAGGAGCAGGAAAAAGCAAAAAATTTCAGAATTGCACCTTGCAATGTGGAGATATTACTGTTTGTGCATTTACAATATTCATTGATTTTTGCCATTGAAAAACGTCCAGAAATGTTTGAAGCTACTGACTGAATGAAAGGAGCTGGCATCTCACTCTCTTTGAATCTTCTTTATCATGCTAGGATTAGCAGGAAAAACAAAAAATTTCAGAATTGCACCTTGCAATGCGGAGAAATTACTGTTTGTGCATTTACAATATTCATTGATTTTTGCCATTGAAAAACGTCCAGAAATGTTTGAAGCTACTGACTGAATGAAAGGAGCTGGCATCTCACTCTCTTTGAATCTTCTTTATCATGCTAGGATTAGCAGGAAAAAGCAAAAAATTTCAGAATTGCACCTTGCAATGTGGAGATATTACTGTTTGTGCATTTACAATATTCATTGATTTTTGCCATTGAAAAACGTCCAGAAATGTTTGAAGCTACTGACTGAATGAAAGGAGCTGGCATCTCACTCTCTTTGAATCTTCTTTTTCATGCTAGGATTAGCAGGAAAAAGCAAAAAATTTCAGAATTGCACCTTGCAATGTGGAGATATTACTGTTTGTGCATTTACAATATTCATTGATTTTTGCCATTGAAAAACATCATGTTATTCATATACCAGAAATGTTTGAAGCTACTGACTGAATGAAAAGAGCTGGCATCTCACTCTCTTTGAATCTTCTTTATCATGCTAAGAGGAGCAGGAAAAAGCAAAAAATTTCAGAATTGCACCTTGCAATGTAGAGATATTACTGTTTGTGCATTTACAATATTCATTGATTTTTGCCATTGAAAAACGTCCAGAAATGTTTGAAGCTACTGACTGAATGAAAGGAGCTGGCATCTCACTCTCTTTGAATCTTCTTTATCATGCTAGGATTAGCAGGAAAAAGCAAAAAATTTCAGAATTGCACCTTGCAATGTGGAGATATTACTGTTTGTGCATTTACAATATTCATTGATTTTTGCCATTGAAAAACGTCCAGAAATGTTTGAAGCTACTGACTGAATGAAAGGAGCTGGCATCTCACTCTCTTTGAATCTTCTTTATCATGCTAGGATTAGCAGGAAAAAGCAAAAAATTTCAGAATTGCACCTTGCAATGTGGAGATATTACTGTTTGTGCATTTACAATATTCATTGATTTTTGCCATTGAAAAACATCATGTTATTCATATACCAGAAATGTTTGAAGCTACTGACTGAATGAAAAGAGCTGGCATCTCACTCTCTTAGAATCTTCTTTATCATGCTAAGAGGAGCAGGAAAAAGCAAAAAATTTCAGAATTGCACCTTGCAATGTGGAGATATTACTGTTTGTGCATTTACAATATTCATTGATTTTTGCCATTGAAAAACGTCCAGAAATGTGTGAAGCTACTGACTGAATGAAAGGAGCTGGCATCTCACTCTCTTTGAATCTTCTTTATCATGCTAGGATTAGCAGGAAAAAGCAAAAAATTTCAGAATTGCACCTTGCAATGCGGAGAAATTACTGTTTGTGCATTTACAATATTCATTGATTTTTGCCATTGAAAAACATCATGTTATTCATATACCAGAAATGTTTGAAGCTACTGACTGAATGAAAAGAGCTGGCATCTCACTGTCTTTGAATCTTCTTTATCATGCTAAGAGGAGCAGGAAAAAGCAAAAAATTTCAGAATTGCACCTTGCAATGTGGAGATATTACTGTTTGTGCATTTACAATATTCATTGATTTTTGCCATTGAAAAACGTCCAGAAATGTTTGAAGCTACTGACTGAATGAAAGGAGCTGGCATCTCACTCTCTTTGAATCTTCTTTATCATGCTAGGATTAGCAGGAAAAACAAAAAATTTCAGAATTGCACCTTGCAATGCGGAGAAATTACTGTTTGTGCATTTACAATATTCATTGATTTTTGCCATTGAAAAACATCATGTTATTCATACACCAGAAATGTTTGAAGCTACTGACTGAATGAAAAGAGCTGGCATCTCACTCTCTTTGAATCTTCTTTATCATGCTAAGAGGAGCAGGAAAAAGCAAAAAAATTTCAGAATTGCACCTTGCAATGTGGAGATATTACTGTTTGTGCATTTACAATATTCATTGATTTTTGCCATTGAAAAACGTCCAGAAATGTTTGAAGCTACTGACTGAATGAAAGGAGCTGGCATCTCACTCTCTTTGAATTTTCTTTATCATGCTAGGATTAGCAGGAAAAAGCAAAAAATTTCAGAATTGCACCTTGCAATGTGGAGATATTACTGTTTGTGCATTTACAATATTCATTGATTTTTGCCATTGAAAAACGTCCAGAAATGTTTGAAGCTACTGACTGAATGAAAGGAGCTGGCATCTCACTCTCTTTGAATCTTCTTTATCATGCTAGGATTAGCAGGAAAAAGCAAAAAATTTCAGAATTGCACCTTGCAATGTGGAGATATTACTGTTTGTGCATTTACAATATTCATTGATTTTTGCCATTGAAAAACGTCCAGAAATGTTTGAAGCTACTGACTGAATGAAAGGAGCTGGCATCTCACTCTCTTTGAATCTTCTTTATCATGCTGGGATTAGCAGGAAAAAGCAAAAAATTTCAGAATTGCACCTTGCAATGCGGAGAAATTACTGTTTGTGCATTTACAATATTCATTGATTTTTGCCATTGAAAAACATCATGTTATTCATATACCAGAAATGTTTGAAGCTACTGACTGAATGAAAAGAGCTGGCATCTCACTCTCTTTGAATCTTCTTTATCATGCTAAGAGGAGCAGGAAAAAGCAAAAAATTTCAGAATTGCACCTTGCAATGTGGAGATTTTACTGTTTGTCCATTTACAATATTCATTGATTTTTGCTATTGAAAAACGTCCAGAAATGTTTGAAGCTACTGACTGAATGAAAGGAGCTGGCATCTCACTCTCTTTGAATCTTCTTTATCATGCTAAGAGGAGCAGGAAAAAGCAAAAAATTTCAGAATTGCACCTTGCAATGCGGAGAAATTACTGTTTGTGCATTTACAATATTCATTGATTTTTGCCATTGAAAAACATCATGTTATTCATATACCAGAAATGTTTGAAGCTACTGACTGAATGAAAAGAGCTGGCATCTCACTCTCTTAGAATCTTCTTTATCATGCTAAGAGGAGCAGGAAAAAGCAAAAAATTTCAGAATTGCACCTTGCAATGTGGAGATATTACTGTTTGTGCATTTACAATATTCATTGATTTTTGCCATTGAAAAACGTCCAGAAATGTGTGAAGCTACTGACTGAATGAAAGGAGCTGGCATCTCACTCTCTTTGAATCTTCTTTATCATGCTAGGATTAGCAGGAAAAAGCAAAAAATTTCAGAATTGCACCTTGCAATGCGGAGAAATTACTGTTTGTGCATTTACAATATTCATTGATTTTTGCCATTGAAAAACATCATGTTATTCATATACCAGAAATGTTTGAAGCTACTGACTGAATGAAAAGAGCTGGCATCTCACTCTCTTTGAATCTTCTTTATCATGCTAAGAGGAGCAGGAAAAAGCAAAAAATTTCAGAATTGCACCTTGCAATGTGGAGATATTACTGTTTGTGCATTTACAATATTCATTGATTTTTGCCATTGAAAAACGTCCAGAAATGTTTGAAGCTACTGACTGAATGAAAGGAGCTGGCATCTCACTCTCTTTGAATCTTCTTTATCATGCTAGGATTAGCAGGAAAAACAAAAAATTTCAGAATTGCACCTTGCAATGCGGAGAAATTACTGTTTGTGCATTTACAATATTCATTGATTTTTGCCATTGAAAAACGTCCAGAAATGTTTGAAGCTACTGACTGAATGAAAGGAGCTGGCATCTCACTCTCTTTGAATCTTCTTTATCATGCTAGGATTAGCAGGAAAAAGCAAAAAATTTCAGAATTGCACCTTGCAATGTGGAGATATTACTGTTTGTGCATTTACAATATTCATTGATTTTTGCCATTGAAAAACGTCCAGAAATGTTTGAAGCTACTGACTGAATGAAAGGAGCTGGCATCTCACTCTCTTTGAATCTTCTTTATCATGCTAGGATTAGCAGGAAAAAGCAAAAAATTTCAGAATTGCACCTTGCAATGTGGAGATATTACTGTTTGTGCATTTACAATATTCATTGATTTTTGCCATTGAAAAACGTCCAGAAATGTTTGAAGCTACTGACTGAATGAAAGGAGCTGGCATCTCACTCTCTTTGAATCTTCTTTATCATGCTAGGATTAGCAGGAAAAAGCAAAAAATTTCAGAATTGCACCTTGCAATGTGGAGATATTACTGTTTGTGCATTTACAATATTCATTGATTTTTGCCATTGAAAAACGTCCAGAAATGTTTGAAGCTACTGACTGAATGAAAGGAGCTGGCATCTCACTCTCTTTGAATCTTCTTTATCATGCTGGGATTAGCAGGAAAAAGCAAAAAATTTCAGAATTGCACCTTGCAATGCTGAGAAATTACTGTTTGTGCATTTACAATATTCATTGATTTTTGCCATTGAAAAACATCATGTTATTCATATACCAGAAATGTTTGAAGCTACTGACTGAATGAAAAGAGCTGGCATCTCACTCTCTTTGAATATTCTTTATCATGCTAAGAGGAGCAGGAAAAAGTAAAAAATTTCAGAATTGCACCTTGCAATGTAGAGATATTACTGTTTGTGCATTTACAATATTCATTGATTTTTGCCATTGAAAAACGTCCAGAAATGTTTGAAGCTACTGACTGAATGAAAGGAGCTGGCATCTCACTCTCTTTGAATCTTCTTTATCATGCTAGGATTAGCAGGAAAAAGCAAAACATTTCAGAATTGCACCTTGCAATGTGGAGATATTACTGTTTGTGCATTTACAATATTCATTGATTTTTGCCATTGAAAAACGTCCAGAAATGTTTGAAGCTACTGACTGAATGAAAGGAGCTGGCATCTCACTCTCTTTGAATCTTCTTTATCATGCTAGGATTAGCAGGAAAAAGCAAAAAATTTCAGAATTGCACCTTGCAATGTGGAGATATTACTGTTTGTGCATTTACAATATTCATTGATTTTTGCCATTGAAAAACATCATGTTATTCATATACCAGAAATGTTTGAAGCTACTGACTGAATGAAAAGAGCTGGCATCTCACTCTCTTTGAATCTTCTTTATCATGCTAAGAGGAGCAGGAAAAAGCAAAAAATTTCAGAATTGCACCTTGCAATGTGGAGATATTACTGTTTGTGCATTTACAATATTCATTGATTTTTGCCATTGAAAAACATCATGTTATTCATATACCAGAAATGTTTGAAACTACTGACTGAATGAAAAGAGCTGGCATCTCACTCTCTTTGAATCTTCTTTATCATGCTAGGATTAGCAGGAAAAAGCAAAAACATTCAGAATTGCACCTTGCAATGGGGAGAAATTACTGTTTGTGCATTTACAATATTCATTGATTTTTGCCATTGAAAAACGTCCAGAAATGTTTGAAGCTACTGACTGAATGAAAGGAGCTGGCATCTCACTCTCTTTGAATCTTCTTTATCATGCTAAGAGGAGCAGGAAAAAGCAAAAAATTTCAGAATTGCACCTTGCAATGCGGAGAAATTACTGTTTGTGCATTTACAATATTCATTGATTTTTGCCATTGAAAAACATCATGTTATTCATATACCAGAAATGTTTGAAGCTACTGACTGAATGAAAAGAGCTGGCATCTCACTCTCTTTGAATCTTCTTTATCATGCTAAGAGGAGCAGGAAAAAGCAAAAAATTTCAGAATTGCACCTTGCAATGTGGAGATATTACTGTTTGTGCATTTACAATATTCATTGATTTTTGCCATTGAAAAACGTCCAGAAATGTTTGAAGCTACTGACTGAATGAAAGGAGCTGGCATCTCACTCTCTTTGAATCTTCTTTATCATGCTAGGATTAGCAGGAAAAACAAAAAATTTCAGAATTGCACCTTGCAATGCGGAGAAATTACTGTTTGTGCATTTACAATATTCATTGATTTTTGCCATTGAAAAACGTCCAGAAATGTTTGAAGCTACTGACTGAATGAAAGGAGCTGGCATCTCACTCTCTTTGAATCTTCTTTATCATGCTAGGATTAGCAGGAAAAAGCAAAAAATTTCAGAATTGCACCTTGCAATGTGGAGATATTACTGTTTGTGCATTTACAATATTCATTGATTTTTGCCATTGAAAAACGTCCAGAAATGTTTGAAGCTACTGACTGAATGAAAGGAGCTGGCATCTCACTCTCTTTGAATCTTCTTTATCATGCTAGGATTAGCAGGAAAAAGCAAAAAATTTCAGAATTGCACCTTGCAATGTGGAGATATTACTGTTTGTGCATTTACAATATTCATTGATTTTTGCCATTGAAAAACGTCCAGAAATGTTTGAAGCTACTGACTGAATGAAAGGAGCTGGCATCTCACTCTCTTTGAATCTTCTTTATCATGCTAGGATTAGCAGGAAAAAGCAAAAAATTTCAGAATTGCACCTTGCAATGTGGAGATATTACTGTTTGTGCATTTACAATATTCATTGATTTTTGCCATTGAAAAACGTCCAGAAATGTTTGAAGCTACTGACTGAATGAAAGGAGCTGGCATCTCACTCTCTTTGAATCTTCTTTATCATGCTGGGATTAGCAGGAAAAAGCAAAAAATTTCAGAATTGCACCTTGCAATGCGGAGAAATTACTGTTTGTGCATTTACAATATTCATTGATTTTTGCCATTGAAAAACATCATGTTATTCATATACCAGAAATGTTTGAAGCTACTGACTGAATGAAAAGAGCTGGCATCTCACTCTCTTTGAATATTCTTTATCATGCTAAGAGGAGCAGGAAAAAGTAAAAAATTTCAGAATTGCACCTTGCAATGTAGAGATATTACTGTTTGTGCATTTACAATATTCATTGATTTTTGCCATTGAAAAACGTCCAGAAATGTTTGAAGCTACTGACTGAATGAAAGGAGCTGGCATCTCACTCTCTTTGAATCTTCTTTATCATGCTAGGATTAGCAGGAAAAAGCAAAAAATTTCAGAATTGCACCTTGCAATGTGGAGATATTACTGTTTGTGCATTTACAATATTCATTGATTTTTGCCATTGAAAAACGTCCAGAAATGTTTGAAGCTACTGACTGAATGAAAGGAGCTGGCATCTCACTCTCTTTGAATCTTCTTTATCATGCTAGGATTAGCAGGAAAAAGCAAAAAATTTCAGAATTGCACCTTGCAATGTGGAGATATTACTGTTTGTGCATTTACAATATTCATTGATTTTTGCCATTGAAAAACATCATGTTATTCATATACCAGAAATGTTTGAAGCTACTGACTGAATGAAAAGAGCTGGCATCTCACTCTCTTTGAATCTTCTTTATCATGCTAAGAGGAGCAGGAAAAAGCAAAAAATTTCAGAATTGCACCTTGCAATGTGGAGATATTACTGTTTGTGCATTTACAATATTCATTGATTTTTGCCATTGAAAAACATCATGTTATTCATATACCAGAAATGTTTGAAACTACTGACTGAATGAAAAGAGCTGGCATCTCACTCTCTTTGAATCTTCTTTATCATGCTAGGATTAGCAGGAAAAAGCAAAAACATTCAGAATTGCACCTTGCAATGGGGAGAAATTACTGTTTGTGCATTTACAATATTCATTGATTTTTGCCATTGAAAAACGTCCAGAAATGTTTGAAGCTACTGACTGAATGAAAGGAGCTGGCATCTCACTCTCTTTGAATCTTCTTTATCATGCTAAGAGGAGCAGGAAAAAGCAAAAAATTTCAGAATTGCACCTTGCAATGCGGAGAAATTACTGTTTGTGCATTTACAATATTCATTGATTTTTGCCATTGAAAAACATCATGTTATTCATATACCAGAAATGTTTGAAGCTACTGACTGAATGAAAAGAGCTGGCATCTCACTCTCTTTGAATCTTCTTTATCATGCTAAGAGGAGCAGGAAAAAGCAAAAAATTTCAGAATTGCACCTTGCAATGTGGAGATATTACTGTTTGTGCATTTACAATATTCATTGATTTTTGCCATTGAAAAACGTCCAGAAATGTTTGAAGCTACTGACTGAATGAAAGGAGCTGGCATCTCACTCTCTTTGAATCTTCTTTATCATGCTAGGATTAGCAGGAAAAACAAAAAATTTCAGAATTGCACCTTGCAATGCGGAGAAATTACTGTTTGTGCATTTACAATATTCATTGATTTTTGCCATTGAAAAACATCATGTTATTCATACACCAGAAATGTTTGAAGCTACTGACTGAATGAAAAGAGCTGGCATCTCACTCTCTTTGAATCTTCTTTATCATGCTAAGAGGAGCAGGAAAGAGCAAAAAACTTCAGAATTGCACCTTGCAATGTGGAGATATTACTGTTTGTGCATTTACAATATTCATTGATTTTTGCCATTGAAAAACGTCCAGAAATGTTTGAAGCTACTGACTGAATGAAAGGAGCTGGCATCTCACTCTCTGTGAATCTTCTTTATCATGCTAGGATTAGCAGGAAAAAGCAAAAAATTTCAGAATTGCACCTTGCAATGTGGAGATATTACTGTTTGTGCATTTACAATATTCATTGATTTTTGCCATTGAAAAACGTCCAGAAATGTTTGAAGATACTGACTGAATGAAAGGAGCTGGCATCTCACTCTCTTTGAATCTTCTTTATCATGCTAGGATTAGCAGGAAAAAGCAAAAAATTTCAGAATTGCACCTTGCAATGTGGAGATATTACTGTTTGTGCATTTACAATATTCATTGATTTTTGCCATTGAAAAACATCATGTTATTCATATACCAGAAATGTTTGAAGCTACTGACTGAATGAAAAGAGCTGGCATCTCAATCTCTTTGAATCTTCTTTATCATGCTAAGAGGAGCAGGAAAAAGCAAAAAATTTCAGAATTGCACCTTGCAATGTGGAGATATTACTGTTTGTGCATTTACAATATTCATTGATTTTTGCCATTGAAAAACGTCCAGAAATGTTTGAAGCTACTGACTGAATGAAAGGAGCTGGCATCTCACTCTCTTTGAATCTTCTTTATCATGCTAGGATTAGCAGGAAAAACAAAAAATTTCAGAATTGCACCTTGCAATGCGGAGAAATTACTGTTTGTGCATTTACAATATTCATTGATTTTTGCCATTGAAAAACATCATGTTATTCATACACCAGAAATGTTTGAAGCTACTGACTGAATGAAAAGAGCTGGCATCTCACTCTCTTTGAATCTTCTTTATCATGCTAAGAGGAGCAGGAAAAAGCAAAAAATTTCAGAATTGCACCTTGCAATGTGGAGATATTACTGTTTGTGCATTTACAATATTCATTGATTTTTGCCATTGAAAAACGTCCAGAAATGTTTGAAGCTACTGACTGAATGAAAGGAGCTGGCATCTCACTCTCTTTGAATCTTCTTTATCATGCTAGGATTAGCAGGAAAAAGCAAAAAATTTCAGAATTGCACCTTGCAATGTGGAGATATTACTGTTTGTGCATTTACAATATTCATTGATTTTTGCCATTGAAAAACATCATGTTATTCATATACCAGAAATGTTTGAAGCTACTGACTGAATGAAAAGAGCTGGCATCTCACTCTCTTTGAATCTTCTTTATCATGCTAAGAGGAGCAGGAAAAAGCAAAAAATTTCAGAATTGCACCTTGCAATGTGGAGATATTACTGTTTGTGCATTTACAATATTCATTGATTTTTGCCATTGAAAAAAGTCCAGAAATGTTTGAAGCTACTGACTGAATGAAAGGAGCTGGCATCTCACTCCCTTTGAATCTTCTTTATCATGCTAGGATTAGCAGGAAAAAGCAAAAAATTTCAGAATTGCACCTTGCAATGCGGAGAAATTACTGTTTGTGCATTTACAATATTCATTGATTTTTGCCATTGAAAAACATCATGTTATTCATATACCAGAAATGTTTGAAGCTACTGACTGAATGAAAAGAGCTGGCATCTCACTCTCTTTGAATCTTCTTTATCATGCTAAGAGGAGCAGGAAAAAGCAAAAAATTTCAGAATTGCACCTTGCAATGTGGAGATATTACTGTTTGTGCATTTACAATATTCATTGATTTTTGCCATTGAAAAACGTCCAGAAATGTTTGAAGCTACTGACTGAATGAAAGGAGCTGGCATCTCACTCTCTTTGAATCTTCTTTATCATGCTAGGATTAGCAGGAAAAACAAAAAATTTCAGAATTGCACCTTGCAATGCGGAGAAATTACTGTTTGTGCATTTACAATATTCATTGATTTTTGCCATTGAAAAACATCATGTTATTCATACACCAGAAATGTTTGAAGCTACTGACTGAATGAAAAGAGCTGGCATCTCACTCTCTTTGAATCTTCTTTATCATGCTAAGAGGAGCAGGAAAGAGCAAAAAATTTCAGAATTGCACCTTGCAATGTGGAGATATTACTGTTTGTGCATTTACAATATTCATTGATTTTTGCCATTGAAAAACGTCCAGAAATGTTTGAAGCTACTGACTGAATGAAAGGAGCTGGCATCTCACTCTCTTTGAATCTTCTTTATCATGCTAGGATTAGCAGGAAAAAGCAAAAAATTTCAGAATTGCACCTTGCAATGTGGAGATATTACTGTTTGTGCATTTACAATATTCATTGATTTTTGCCATTGAAAAACGTCCAGAAATGTTTGAAGATACTGACTGAATGAAAGGAGCTGGCATCTCACTCTCTTTGAATCTTCTTTATCATGCTAGGATTAGCAGGAAAAAGCAAAAAATTTCAGAATTGCACCTTGCAATGTGGAGATATTACTGTTTGTGCATTTACAATATTCATTGATTTTTGCCATTGAAAAACATCATGTTATTCATATACCAGAAATGTTTGAAGCTACTGACTGAATGAAAAGAGCTGGCATCTCAATCTCTTTGAATCTTCTTTATCATGCTAAGAGGAGCAGGAAAAAGCAAAAAATTTCAGAATTGCACCTTGCAATGTGGAGATATTACTGTTTGTGCATTTACAATATTCATTGATTTTTGCCATTGAAAAACGTCCAGAAATGTTTGAAGCTACTGACTGAATGAAAGGAGCTGGCATCTCACTCTCTTTGAATCTTCTTTATCATGCTAGGATTAGCAGGAAAAACAAAAAATTTCAGAATTGCACCTTGCAATGCGGAGAAATTACTGTTTGTGCATTTACAATATTCATTGATTTTTGCCATTGAAAAACATCATGTTATTCATACACCAGAAATGTTTGAAGCTACTGACTGAATGAAAAGAGCTGGCATCTCACTCTCTTTGAATCTTCTTTATCATGCTAAGAGGAGCAGGAAAAAGCAAAAAATTTCAGAATTGCACCTTGCAATGTGGAGATATTACTGTTTGTGCATTTACAATATTCATTGATTTTTGCCATTGAAAAACGTCCAGAAATGTTTGAAGCTACTGACTGAATGAAAGGAGCTGGCATCTCACTCTCTTTGAATCTTCTTTATCATGCTAGGATTAGCAGGAAAAAGCAAAAAATTTCAGAATTGCACCTTGCAATGTGGAGATATTACTGTTTGTGCATTTACAATATTCATTGATTTTTGCCATTGAAAAACGTCCAGAAATGTTTGAAGCTACTGACTGAATGAAAGGAGCTGGCATCTCACTCTCTTTGAATCTTCTTTATCATGCTAGGATTAGCAGGAAAAAGCAAAAAATTTCAGAATTGCACCTTGCAATGTGGAGATATTACTGTTTGTGCATTTACAATATTCATTGATTTTTGCCATTGAAAAACGTCCAGAAATGTTTGAAGCTACTGACTGAATGAAAGGAGCTGGCATCTCACTCTCTTTGAATCTTCTTTATCATGCTAGGATTAGCAGGAAAAAGCAAAAAATTTCAGAATTGCACCTTGCAATGTGGAGATATTACTGTTTGTGCATTTACAATATTCATTGATTTTTGCCATTGAAAAACATCATGTTATTCATATACCAGAAATGTTTGAAGCTACTGACTGAATGAAAAGAGCTGGCATCTCACTCTCTTTGAATCTTCTTTATCATGCTAAGAGGAGCAGGAAAAAGCAAAAAATTTCAGAATTGCACCTTGCAATGTGGAGATATTACTGTTTGTGCATTTACAATATTCATTGATTTTTGCCATTGAAAAACATCATGTTATTCATATACCAGAAATGTTTGAAACTACTGACTGAATGAAAAGAGCTGGCATCTCACTCTCTTTGAATCTTCTTTATCATGCTAGGATTAGCAGGAAAAAGCAAAAACATTCAGAATTGCACCTTGCAATGGGGAGAAATTACTGTTTGTGCATTTACAATATTCATTGATTTTTGCCATTGAAAAACGTCCAGAAATGTTTGAAGCTACTGACTGAATGAAAGGAGCTGGCATCTCACTCTCTTTGAATCTTCTTTATCATGCTAAGAGGAGCAGGAAAAAGCAAAAAATTTCAGAATTGCACCTTGCAATGCGGAGAAATTACTGTTTGTGCATTTACAATATTCATTGATTTTTGCCATTGAAAAACATCATGTTATTCATATACCAGAAATGTTTGAAGCTACTGACTGAATGAAAAGAGCTGGCATCTCACTCTCTTTGAATCTTCTTTATCATGCTAAGAGGAGCAGGAAAAAGCAAAAAATTTCAGAATTGCACCTTGCAATGTGGAGATATTACTGTTTGTGCATTTACAATATTCATTGATTTTTGCCATTGAAAAAAGTCCAGAAATGTTTGAAGCTACTGACTGAATGAAAGGAGCTGGCATCTCACTCTCTTTGAATCTTCTTTATCATGCTAGGATTAGCAGGAAAAACAAAAAATTTCAGAATTGCACCTTGCAATGCGGAGAAATTACTGTTTGTGCATTTACAATATTCATTGATTTTTGCCATTGAAAACATCATGTTATTCATACACCAGAAATGTTTGAAGCTACTGACTGAATGAAAAGAGCTGGCATCTCACTCTCTTTGAATCTTCTTTATCATGCTAAGAGGAGCAGGAAAGAGCAAAAAATTTCAGAATTGCACCTTGCAATGTGGAGATATTACTGTTTGTGCATTTACAATATTCATTGATTTTTGCCATTGAAAAACGTCCAGAAATGTTTGAAGCTACTGACTGAATGAAAGGAGCTGGCATCTCACTCTCTTTGAATCTTCTTTATCATGCTAGGATTAGCAGGAAAAAGCAAAAAATTTCAGAATTGCACCTTGCAATGTGGAGATATTACTGTTTGTGCATTTACAATATTCATTGATTTTTGCCATTGAAAAACGTCCAGAAATGTTTGAAGATACTGACTGAATGAAAGGAGCTGGCATCTCACTCTCTTTGAATCTTCTTTATCATGCTAGGATTAGCAGGAAAAAGCAAAAAATTTCAGAATTGCACCTTGCAATGTGGAGATATTACTGTTTGTGCATTTACAATATTCATTGATTTTTGCCATTGAAAAACATCATGTTATTCATATACCAGAAATTTTTGAAGCTACTGACTGAATGAAAAGAGCTGGCATCTCACTCTCTTTGAATCTTCTTTATCATGCTAAGAGGAGCAGGAAAAAGCAAAAAATTTCAGAATTGCACCTTGCAATGTGGAGATATTACTGTTTGTGCATTTACAATATTCATTGATTTTTGCCATTGAAAAACGTCCAGAAATGTTTGAAGCTACTGACTGAATGAAAGGAGCTGGCATCTCACTCTCTTTGAATCTTCTTTATCATGCTAGGATTAGCAGGAAAAACAAAAAATTTCAGAATTGCACCTTGCAATGCGGAGAAATTACTGTTTGTGCATTTACAATATTCATTGATTTTTGCCATTGAAAAACATCATGTTATTCATACACCAGAAATGTTTGAAGCTACTGACTGAATGAAAAGAGCTGGCATCTCACTCTCTTTGAATCTTCTTTATCATTCTAAGAGGAGCAGGAAAAAGCAAAAAATTTCAGAATTGCACCTTGCAATGTGGAGATATTACTGTTTGTGCATTTACAATATTCATTGATTTTTGCCATTGAAAAACGTCCAGAAATGTTTGAAGCTACTGACTGAATGAAAGGAGCTGGCATCTCACTCTCTTTGAATCTTCTTTATCATGCTAGGATTAGCAGGAAAAAGCAAAAAATTTCAGAATTGCACCTTGCAATGTGGAGATATTACTGTTTGTGCATTTACAATATTCATTGATTTTTGCCATTGAAAAACGTCCAGAAATGTTTGAAGCTACTGACTGAATGAAAGGAGCTGGCATCTCACTCTCTTTGAATCTTCTTTATCATGCTAGGATTAGCAGGAAAAAGGAAAAAATTTCAGAATTGCACCTTGCAATGTGGAGATATTACTGTTTGTGCATTTACAATATTCATTGATTTTTGCCATTGAAAAACGTCCAGAAATGTTTGAAGCTACTGACTGAATGAAAGGAGCTGGCATCTCACTCTCTTTGAATCTTCTTTATCATGCTAGGATTAGCAGGAAAAAGCAAAAAATTTCAGAATTGCACCTTGCAATGTGGAGATATTACTGTTTGTGCATTTACAATATTCATTGATTTTTGCCATTGAAAAACATCATGTTATTCATATACCAGAAATGTTTGAAGCTACTGACTGAATGAAAAGAGCTGGCATCTCACTCTCTTTGAATCTTCTTTATCATGCTAAGAGGAGCAGGAAAAAGCAAAAAATTTCAGAATTGCACCTTGCAATGTGGAGATATTACTGTTTGTGCATTTACAATATTCATTGATTTTTGCCATTGAAAAACATCATGTTATTCATATACCAGAAATGTTTGAAACTACTGACTGAATGAAAAGAGCTGGCATCTCACTCTCTTTGAACATTCTTTATCATGCTAGGATTAGCAGGAAAAAGCAAAAACATTCAGAATTGCACCTTGCAATGGGGAGAAATTACTGTTTGTGCATTTACAATATTCATTGATTTTTGCCATTGAAAAACGTCCAGAAATGTTTGAAGCTACTGACTGAATGAAAGGAGCTGGCATCTCACTCTCTTTGAATCTTCTTTATCATGCTAAGAGGAGCAGGAAAAAGCAAAAAATTTCAGAATTGCACCTTGCAATGCGGAGAAATTACTGTTTGTGCATTTACAATATTCATTGATTTTTGCCATTGAAAAACATCATGTTATTCATATACCAGAAATGTTTGAAGCTACTGACTGAATGAAAAGAGCTGGCATCTCACTCTCTTTGAATCTTCTTTATCATGCTAAGAGGAGCAGGAAAAAGCAAAAAATTTCAGAATTGCACCTTGCAATGTGGAGATATTACTGTTTGTGCATTTACAATATTCATTGATTTTTGCCATTGAAAAACGTCCAGAAATGTTTGAAGCTACTGACTGAATGAAAGGAGCTGGCATCTCACTCTCTTTGAATCTTCTTTATCATGCTAGGATTAGCAGGAAAAACAAAAAATTTCAGAATTGCACCTTGCAATGCGGAGAAATTACTGTTTGTGCATTTACAATATTCATTGATTTTTGCCATTGAAAAACATCATGTTATTCATACACCAGAAATGTTTGAAGCTACTGACTGAATGAAAAGAGCTGGCATCTCACTCTCTTTGAATCTTCTTTATCATGCTAAGAGGAGCAGGAAAGAGCAAAAAATTTCAGAATTGCACCTTGCAATGTGGAGATATTACTGTTTGTGCATTTACAATATTCATTGATTTTTGCCATTGAAAAACGTCCAGAAATGTTTGAAGCTACTGACTGAATGAAAGGAGCTGGCATCTCACTCTGTTTGAATCTTCTTTATCATGCTAGGATTAGCAGGAAAAAGCAAAAAATTTCAGAATTGCACCTTGCAATGTGGAGATATTACTGTTTGTGCATTTACAATATTCATTGATTTTTGCCATTGAAAAACGTCCAGAAATGTTTGAAGATACTGACTGAATGAAAGGAGCTGGCATCTCAATCTCTTTGAATCTTCTTTATCATGCTAGGATTAGCAGGAAAAAGCAAAAAATTTCAGAATTGCACCTTGCAATGTGGAGATATTACTGTTTGTGCATTTACAATATTCATTGATTTTTGCCATTGAAAAACATCATGTTATTCATATACCAGAAATGTTTGAAGCTACTGACTGAATGAAAAGAGCTGGCATCTCACTCTCTTTGAATCTTCTTTATCATGCTAAGAGGAGCAGGAAAAAGCAAAAAATTTCAGAATTGCACCTTGCAATGTGGAGATATTACTGTTTGTGCATTTACAATATTCATTGATTTTTGCCATTGAAAAACGTCCAGAAATGTTTGAAGCTACTGACTGAATGAAAGGAGCTGGCATCTCACTCTCTTTGAATCTTCTTTATCATGCTAGGATTAGCAGGAAAAACAAAAAATTTCAGAATTGCACCTTGCAATGCGGAGAAATTACTGTTTGTGCATTTACAATATTCATTGATTTTTGCCATTGAAAAACATCATGTTATTCATACACCAGAAATGTTTGAAGCTACTGACTGAATGAAAAGAGCTGGCATCTCACTCTCTTTGAATCTTCTTTATCATTCTAAGAGGAGCAGGAAAAAGCAAAAAATTTCAGAATTGCACCTTGCAATGTGGAGATATTACTATTTGTGCATTTACAATATTCATTGATTTTTGCCATTGAAAAACGTCCAGAAATGTTTGAAGCTACTGACTGAATGAAAGGAGCTGGCATCTCACTCTCTTTGAATCTTCTTTATCATGCTAGGATTAGCAGGAAAAAGCAAAAAATTTCAGAATTGCACCTTGCAATGTGGAGATATTACTGTTTGTGCATTTACAATATTCATTGATTTTTGCCATTGAAAAACGTCCAGAAATGTTTGAAGCTACTGACTGAATGAAAGGAGCTGGCATCTCACTCTCTTTGAATCTTCTTTATCATGCTAGGATTAGCAGGAAAAAGCAAAAAATTTCAGAATTGCACCTTGCAATGTGGAGATATTACTGTTTGTGCATTTACAATATTCATTGATTTTTGCCATTGAAAAACGTCCAGAAATGTTTGAAGCTACTGACTGAATGAAAGGAGCTGGCATCTCACTCTCTTTGAATCTTCTTTATCATGCTAGGATTAGCAGGAAAAAGCAAAAAATTTCAGAATTGCACCTTGCAATGTGGAGATATTACTGTTTGTGCATTTACAATATTCATTGATTTTTGCCATTGAAAAACATCATGTTATTCATATACCAGAAATGTTTGAAGCTACTGACTGAATGAAAAGAGCTGGCATCTCACTCTCTTTGAATCTTCTTTATCATGCTAAGAGGAGCAGGAAAAAGCAAAAAATTTCAGAATTGCACCTTGCAATGTGGAGATATTACTGTTTGTGCATTTACAATATTCATTGATTTTTGCCATTGAAAAACATCATGTTATTCATATACCAGAAATGTTTGAAACTACTGACTGAATGAAAAGAGCTGGCATCTCACTCTCTTTGAACATTCTTTATCATGCTAGGATTAGCAGGAAAAAGCAAAAACATTCAGAATTGCACCTTGCAATGGGGAGAAATTACTGTTTGTGCATTTACAATATTCATTGATTTTTGCCATTGAAAAACGTCCAGAAATGTTTGAAGCTACTGACTGAATGAAAGGAGCTGGCATCTCACTCTCTTTGAATCTTCTTTATCATGCTAAGAGGAGCAGGAAAAAGCAAAAAATTTCAGAATTGCACCTTGCAATGCGGAGAAATTACTGTTTGTGCATTTACAATATTCATTGATTTTTGCCATTGAAAAACATCATGTTATTCATATACCAGAAATGTTTGAAGCTACTGACTGAATGAAAAGAGCTGGCATCTCACTCTCTTTGAATCTTCTTTATCATGCTAAGAGGAGCAGGAAAAAGCAAAAAATTTCAGAATTGCACCTTGCAATGTGGAGATATTACTGTTTGTGCATTTACAATATTCATTGATTTTTGCCATTGAAAAAAGTCCAGAAATGTTTGAAGCTACTGACTGAATGAAAGGAGCTGGCATCTCACTCTCTTTGAATCTTCTTTATCATGCTAGGATTAGCAGGAAAAAGCAAAAAATTTCAGAATTGCACCTTGCAATGCGGAGAAATTACTGTTTGTGCATTTACAATATTCATTGATTTTTGCCATTGAAAAACATCATGTTATTCATATACCAGAAATGTTTGAAGCTACTGACTGAATGAAAAGAGCTGGCATCTCACTCTCTTTGAATCTTCTTTATCATGCTAAGAGGAGCAGGAAAAAGCAAAAAATTTCAGAATTGCACCTTGCAATGTGGAGATATTACTGTTTGTGCATTTACAATATTCATTGATTTTTGCCATTGAAAAACGTCCAGAAATGTTTGAAGCTACTGACTGAATGAAAGGAGCTGGCATCTCACTCTCTTTGAATCTTCTTTATCATGCTAGGATTAGCAGGAAAAACAAAAAATTTCAGAATTGCACCTTGCAATGCGGAGAAATTACTGTTTGTGCATTTACAATATTCATTGATTTTTGCCTTTGAAAAACGTCCAGAAATGTTTGAAGCTACTGACTGAATGAAAGGAGCTGGCATCTCACTCTCTTTGAATCTTCTTTATCATGCTAGGATTAGCAGGAAAAAGCAAAAAATTTCAGAATTGCACCTTGCAATGCGGAGAAATTACTGTTTGTGCATTTACAATATTCATTGATTTTTGCCATTGGAAAACATCATGTTATTCATATACCAGAAATGTTTGAAGCTACTGACTGAATGAAAAGAGCTGGCATCTCACTCTCTTTGAATCTTCTTTATCATGCTAAGAGGAGCAGGAAAAAGCAAAAAATTTCAGAATTGCACCTTGCAATGTGGAGATATTACTGTTTGTGCATTTACAATATTCATTGATTTTTGCCATTGAAAAACGTCCAGAAATGTTTGAAGCTACTGACTGAATGAAAGGAGCTGGCATCTCACTCTCTTTGAATCTTCTTTATCATGCTAGGATTAGCAGGAAAAAGCAAAAAATTTCAGAATTGCACCTTGCAATGTGGAGATATTACTGTTTGTGCATTTACAATATTCATTGATTTTTGCCATTGAAAAACGTCCAGAAATGTTTGAAGCTACTGACTGAATGAAAGGAGCTGGCATCTCACTCTCTTTGAGTCTTCTTTATCATGCTAGAATTAGCAGGAAAAAGCAAAAAATTTCAGAATTGCACCTTGCAATGCGGAGAAATTACTGTTTGTGCATTTACAATATTCATTGATTTTTGCCATTGAAAAACATCATGTTATTCATATACCAGAAATATTTGGAGCTACTGACTGAATGAAAAGAGCTGGCATCTCACTCTCTTTGAATCTTCTTTATCATGCTAAGAGGAGCAGGAAAAAGCAAAAAAATTCAGAATTGCACCTTGCAATGTGGAGATATTACTGTTTGTGCATTTACAATATTCATTGATTTTTGCCATTGAAAAACGTCCAGAAATGTTTGAAGCTACTGACTGAATGAAAGGAGCTGGCATCTCACTCTCTTTGAATCTTCTTTATCATGCTAGGATTAGCAGGAAAAAGCAAAAAAATTCAGAATTGCACCTTGCAATGTGGAGATATTACTGTTTGTGCATTTACAATATTCATTGATTTTTGCCATTGAAAAACATCATGTTATTCATATACCAGAAATGTTTGAAGCTACTGACTGAATGAAAAGAGCTGGCATCTCACTCTCTTTGAATCTTCTTTATCATGCTAAGAGGAGCAGGAAAAAGCAAAAAATTTCAGAATTGCACCTTGCAATGTGGAGATATTACTGTTTGTGCATTTACAATATTCATTGATTTTTGCCATTGAAAAACGTCCAGAAATGTTTGAAGCTACTGACTGAATGAAAGGAGCTGGCATCTCACTCTCTTTGAATCTTCTTTATCATGCTAGGATTAGCAGGAAAAAGCAAAAAATTTCAGAATTGCACCTTGCAATGCGGAGAAATTACTGTTTGTGCATTTACAATATTCATTGATTTTTGCCATTGAAAAACATCATGCTATTCATATACCAGAAATGTTTGAAGCTACTGACTGAATGAAAAGAGCTGGCATCTCACTCTCTTTGAATCTTCTTTATCATGCTAAGAGGAGCAGGAAAAAGCAAAAAATTTCAGAATTGCACCTTGCAATGTGGAGATATTACTGTTTGTGCATTTACAATATTCATTGATTTTTGCCATTGAAAAACGTCCATAAATGTTTGAAGCTACTGACTGAATGAAAGGAGCTGGCATCTCACTCTCTTTGAATCTTCTTTATCATGCTGAGGAGCAGGAAAAAGCAAAAAATTTAAGAATTGCACCTTGCAATGCGGAGAAATTACTGTTTGTGCATTTACAATATTCATTGATTTTTGCCATTGAAAAACATCATGTTATTCATACACCAGAAATGTTTGAAGCTACTGACTGAATGAAAAGAGCTGGCATCTCATTCTCTTTGAATCTTCTTTATCATGCTAAGAGGAGCAGGAAAAAGCAAAAAATTTCAGAATTGCACCGTGCAATGTGGAGATATTACTGTTTGTGCATTTACAATATTCATTGATTTTTGCCATTGAAAAACGTCCAGAAATGTTTGAAGCTACTGACTGAATGAAAGGAGCTGGCATCTCACTCTCTTTGAATCTTCTTTATCATGCTAGAATTAGCAGGAAAAAGCAAAAAATTTCAGAATTGCACCTTGCAATGTGGAGATATTACTGTTTGTGCATTTACAATATTCATTGATTTTTGACATTGAAAAACGTCCAGAAATGTTTGAAGCTACTGACTGAATGAAAGGAGCTGGCATCTCACTCTCTTTGAATCTTCTTTATCATGCTAGGATTAGCAGGAAAAAGCAAAAAATTTCAGAATTGCACCTTGCAATGCGGAGAAATTACTGTTTGTGCATTTACAATATTCATTGATTTTTGCCATTGAAAAACATCATGTTATTCATATACCAGAAATGTTTGAAGCTACTGACTGAATGAAAAGAGCTGGCATCTCGCTCTCTTTGAATCTTCTTTATCATGCTAAGAGGAGCAGGAAAAAGCAAAAAATTTCAGAATTGCACCTTGCAATGTGGAGATATTACTGTTTGTGCATTTACAATATTCATTGATTTTTGCCATTGAAAAACGTCCAGAAATGTTTGAAGCTACTGACTGAATGAAAGGAGCTGGCATCTCACTCTCTTTGAATCTTCTTTATCATGCTAGGATTAGCAGGAAAAAGCAAAAAATTTCAGAATTGCACCTTGCAATGTGGAGATATTACTGTTTGTGCATTTACAATATTCATTGATTTTTGCCATTGAAAAACGTCCAGAAATGTTTGAAGCTACTGACTGAATGAAAGGAGCTGGCATCTCACTCTCTTTGAATCTTCTTTATCATGCTAGGATTAGCAGGAAAAAGCAAAAAATTTCAGAATTGCACCTTGCAATGCGGAGAAATTACTGTTTGTGCATTTACAATATTCATTGATTTTTGCCATTGAAAAACATCATGTTATTCATATACCAGAAATGTTTGAAGCTACTGACTGAATGAAAAGAGCTGGCATCTCACTCTCTTTGAATCTTCTTTATCATGCTAAGAGGAGCAGGAAAAAGCAAAAAATTTCAGAATTGCACCTTGCAATGTGGAGATATTACTGTTTGTGCATTTACAATATTCATTGATTTTTGCCATTGAAAAACGTCCAGAAATGTTTGAAGCTACTGACTGAATGAAAGGAGCTGGCATCTCACTCTCTTTGAATCTTCTTTATCATGCTAGGATTAGCAGGAAAAAGCAAAAAATTTCAGAATTGCACCTTGCAATGTGGAGATATTACTGTTTGTGCATTTACAATATTCATTGATTTTTGCCATTGAAAAACATCATGTTATTCATATACCAGAAATGTTTGAAGCTACTGACTGAATGAAAAGAGCTGGCATCTCACTCTCTTTGAATCTTCTTTATCATGCTAAGAGGAGCAGGAAAAAGCAAAAAATTTCAGAATTGCACCTTGCAATGTGGAGATATTACTGTTTGTGCATTTACAATATTCATTGATTTTTGCCTTTGAAAAACGTCCAGAAATGTTTGAAGCTACTGACTGAATGAAAGGAGCTGGCATCTCACTCTCTTTCAATCTTCTTTATCATGCTAGGATTAGCAGGAAAAAGCAAAAGATTTCAGAATTGCACCTTGCAATGTGGAGATATTACTGTTTGTGCATTTACAATATTCATTGATTTTTGCCATTGAAAAACGTCCAGAAATGTTTGAAGCTACTGACTGAATGAAAGGAGCTGGCATCTCACTCTCTTTGAATCTTCTTTATCATGCTAGGATTAGCAGGAAAAAGCAAAAAATTTCACAATTGCACCTTGCAATGCGGAGAAATTACTGTTTGTGCATTTACAATATTCATTGATTTTTGCCATTGAAAAACATCATGTTATTCATATACCAGAAATGTTTGAAGCTACTGACTGAATGAAAAGAGCTGGCATCTCACTCTCTTTGAATCTTCTTTATCATGCTAAGAGGAGCAGGAAAAAGCAAAAAATTTCAGAATTGCACCTTGCAATGTGGAGATATTACTGTTTGTGCATTTACAATATTCATTGATTTTTGCCATTGAAAAACGTCCAGAAATGTTTGAAGCTACTGACTGAATGAAAGGAGCTGGCATCTCACTCTCTTTGAATCTTCTTTATCATGCTAGGATTAGCAGGAAAAAGCAAAAAATTTCAGAATTGCACCTTGCAATGTGGAGATATTACTGTTTGTGCATTTACAATATTCATTGATTTTTGCCATTGAAAAACATCATGTTATTCATATACCAGAAATGTTTGAAGCTACTGACTGAATGAAAAGAGCTGGCATCTCACTCTCTTTGAATCTTCTTTATCATGCTAAGAGGAGCAGGAAAAAGCAAAAAATTTCAGAATTGCACCTTGCAATGTGGAGATATTACTGTTTGTGCATTTACAATATTCATTGATTTTTGCCATTGAAAAACGTCCAGAAATGTTTGAAGCTACTGACTGAATGAAAGGAGCTGGCATCTCACTCTCTTTGAATCTTCTTTATCATGCTAGGATTAGCAGGAAAAAGCAAAAAATTTCAGAATTGCACCTTGCAATGTGGAGATATTACTGTTTGTGCATTTACAATATTCATTGATTTTTGCCATTGAAAAACATCATGTTATTCATATACCAGAAATGTTTGAAGCTACTGACTGAATGAAAAGAGCTGGCATCTCACTCTCTTTGAATCTTCTTTATCATGCTAAGAGGAGCAGGAAAAAGCAAAAAATTTCAGAATTGCACCTTGCAATGTGGAGATATTACTGTTTGTGCATTTACAATATTCATTGATTTTTGCCATTGAAAAACATCATGTTATTCATATACCAGAAATGTTTGAAGCTACTGACTGAATGAAAAGAGCTGGCATCTCACTCTCTTTGAATCTTCTTTATCATGCTAAGAGGAGCAGGAAAAAGCAAAAAATTTCAGAATTGCATCTTGCAATGTGGAGATATTACTGTTTGTGCATTTACAATATTCATTGATTTTTGCCATTGAAAAACGTCCAGAAATGTTTGAAGCTACTGACTGAATGAAAGGAGCTGGCATCTCACTCTCTTTGAATCTTCTTTATCATGCTGAGGAGCAGGAAAAAGCAAAAAATTTAAGAATTGCACCTTGAAATGCGGAGAAATTACTGTTTGTGCATTTACAATATTCATTGATTTTTGCCATTGAAAAACATCATGTTATTCATATACCAGAAATGTTTGAAGCTACTGACAATGAAAAGAGCTGGCATCTCACTCTCTTTGAATCTTCTTTATCATGCTAAGAGGAGCAGGAAAAAGCAAAAAATTTCAGAATTGCACCTTGCAATGTGGAGATATTACTGTTTGTGCATTTACAATATTCATTGATTTTTGCCATTGAAAAACGTCCAGAAATGTTTGAAGCTACTGACTGAATGAAAGGAGCTGGCATCTCACTCTCTTTGAATCTTCCTTATCATGCTAAGATTAGCAGGAAAAAGCAAAAAATTTCAGAATTGCACCTTGCAATGCGGAGAAATTACTGTTTGTGCATTTACAATATTCATTGATTTTTGCCATTGAAAAACATCATGTTATTCATACACCAGAAATGTTTGAAGCTACTGACTGAATGAAAAGAGCTGGCATCTCACTCTCTTTGAATCTTCTTTATCATGCTAAGAGGAGCAGGAAAAAGCAAAAAATTTCAGAATTGCACCTTGCAATGTGGAGATATTACTGTTTGTGCATTTACAATATTCATTGATTTTTGCTATTGAAAAACGTCCAGAAATGTTTGAAGCTACTGACTGAATGAAAGGAGCTGGCATCTCACTCTCTTTGAATCTTCTTTATCATGCTAGGATTAGCAGGAAAAAGCAAAAAATTTCAGAATTGCACCTTGCAATGTGGAGATATTACTGTTTGTGCATTTACAATATTCATTGATTTTTGCCATTGAAAAACGTCCAGAAATGTTTGAAGCTACTGACTGAATGAAAGGAGCTGGCATCTCACTCTCTTTGAATCTTCTTTATCATGCTAGGATTAGCAGGAAAAAGCAAAAAATTTCAGAATTGCACCTTGCAATGTGGAGATATTACTGTTTGTGCATTTACAATATTCATTGATTTTTGCCATTGAAAAACGTCCAGAAATGTTTGAAGCTACTGACTGAGTGAAAGGAGCTGGCATCTCACTCTCTTTGAATCTTCTTTATCATGCTAGGATTAGCAGGAAAAAGCAAAAAATTTCAGAATTGCACCTTGCAATGCGGAGAAATTACTGTTTGTGCATTTACAATATTCATTGATTTTTGCCATTGAAAAACATCATGTTATTCATACACCAGAAATGTTTGAAGCTACTGACTGAATGAAAAGAGCTGGCATCTCACTCTCTTTGAATCTTCTTTATCATGCTAAGAGGAGCAGGAAAAAGCAAAAAATTTCAGAATTGCACCTTGCAATGTGGAGATATTACTGTTTGTGCATTTACAATATTCATTGATTTTTGCCATTGAAAAACGTCCAGAAATGTTTGAAGCTACTGACTGAATGAAAGGAGCTGGCATCTCACTCTCTTTGAATCTTCTTTATCATGCTAGGATTAGCAGGAAAAAGCAAAAAATTTCAAAATTGCACCTTGCAATGTGGAGATATTACTGTTTGTGCATTTACAATATTCATTGATTTTTGCCATTGAAAAACGTCCAGAAATGTTTGAAGCTACTGACTGAATGAAAGGAGCTGGCATCTCACTCTCTTTGAATCTTCTTTATCATGCTAGGATTAGCAGGAAAAAGCAAAAAATTTCAGAATTGCACCTTGCAATGTGGAGATATTACTGTTTGTGCATTTACAATATTCATTGATTTTTGCCATTGAAAAACGTCCAGAAATGTTTGAAGCTACTGACTGAATGAAAGGAGCTGGCATCTCACTCTCTTTGAATCTTCTTTATCATGCTAGGATTAGCAGGAAAAAGCAAAAAATTTCAGAATTTCACCTTGCAATGCGGAGAAATTACTGTTTGTGCATTTACAATATTCATTGATTTTTGCCATTGAAAAACATCATGTTATTCATATACCAGAAATGTTTGAAGCTACTGACTGAATGAAAAGAGCTGGCATCTCACTCTCTTTGAATCTTCTTTATCATGCTAAGAGGAGCAGGAAAAAGCAAAAAATTTCAGAATTGCACCTTGCAATGTGGAGATATTACTGTTTGTGCATTTACAATATTCATTGATTTTTGCCATTGAAGAACGTCCAGAAATGTTTGAAGCTACTGACTGAATGAAAGGAGCTGGCATCTCACTCTCTTTGAATCTTCTTTATCATGCTAGGATTAGCAGGAAAAAGCAAAAAATTTCAGAATTGCACCTTGCAATGTGGAGATATTACTGTTTGTGCATTTACAATATTCATTGATTTTTGCCATTGAAAAATGTCCAGAAATGTTTGAAGCTACTGACTGAATGAAAGGAGCTGGCATCTCACTCTCTTTGAATCTTCTTTATCATGCTAGGATTAGCAGGAAAAAGCAAAAAATTTCAGAATTGCACCTTGCAATGCGGAGAAATTACTGTTTGTGCATTTACAATATTCATTGATTTTTGCCATTGAAAAACATCATGTTATTCATATACCAGAAATGTTTGAAGCTACTGACTGAATGAAAAGAGCTGGCATCTCACTCTCTTTGAATCTTCTTTATCATGCTAAGAGGAGCAGGAAAAAGCAAAAAATTTCAGAATTGCACCTTGCAATGTGGATATATTACTGTTTGTGCATTTACAATATTCATTGATTTTTGCCATTGAAAAACGTCCAGAAATGTTTGAAGCTACTGACTGAATGAAAAGAGCTGGCATCTCACTCTCTTTGAATCTTCTTTATCATGCTAAGAGGAGCAGGAAAAAGCAAAAAATTTCAGAATTGCACCTTGCAATGCGGAGAAATTACTGTTTGTGCATTTACAATATTCATTGATTTTTGCCATTGAAAAACATCATGTTATTCATATACCAGAAATGTTTGAAGCTACTGACTGAATGAAAAGAGCTGGCATCTCACTCTCTTTGAATCTTCTTTATCATGCTAAGAGGAGCAGGAAAAAGCAAAAAATTTCAGAATTGCACCTTGCAATGTGGAGATATTACTGTTTGTGCATTTACAATATTCATTGATTTTTGCCATTCAAAAACGTCCAGAAATGTTTGAAGCTACTGACTGAATGAAAGGAGCTGGCATCTCACTCTCTTTGAATCTTCTTTATCATGCTAGGATTAGCAGGAAAAAGCAAAAAATTTCAGAATTGCACCTTGCAATGCGGAGAAATTACAGTTTGTGCATTTACAATATTCATTGATTTTTGCCATTGAAAAACATCATGTTATTCATATACCAGAAATGTTTGAAGCTACTGACTGAATGAAAAGAGCTGGCATCTCACTCTCTTTGAATCTTCTTTATCATGCTAAGAGGAGCAGTAAAAAGCAAAAAATTTCAGAATTGCACCTTGCAATGTGGAGATATTACTGTTTGTGCATTTACAATATTCATTGATTTTTGCCATTGAAAAACGTCCAGAAATGTTTGAAGCTACTGACTGAATGAAAGGAGCTGGCATCTCACTCTCTTTCAATCTTCTTTATCATGCTAGGATTAGCAGGAAAAAGCAAAAAATTTCAGAATTGCACCTTGCAATGTGGAGATATTACTGTTTGTGCATTTACAATATTCATTGATTTTTGCCATTGAAAAATGTCCAGAAATGTTTGAAGCTACTGACTGAATGAAAGGAGCTGGCATCTCACTCTCTTTGAATCTTCTTTATCATGCTAGGATTAGCAGGAAAATGCAAAAAATTTCAGAATTGCACCTTGCAATGTGGAGATATTACTGTTTGTGCATTTACAATATTCATTGATTTTTGCCATTGAAAAACGTCCAGAAATGTTTGAAGCTACTGACTGAATGAAAGGAGCTGGCATCTCACTCTCTTTGAATCTTCTTTATCATGCTAGGATTAGCAGGAAAAAGCAAAAAATTTCAGAATTGCACCTTGCAATGCGGAGAAATTACTGTTTGTGCATTTACAATATTCATTGATTTTTGCCATTGAAAAACATCATGTTATTCATATACCAGAAATGTTTGAAGCTACTGACTGAATGAAAAGAGCTGGCATCTCACTCTCTTTGAATCTTCTTTATCATGCTAAGAGGAGCAGGAAAAAGCAAAAAATTTCAGAATTGCACCTTGCAATGTGGAGATATTACTGTTTGTGCATTTACAATATTCATTGATTTTTGCCATTGAAAAACATCATGTTATTCATATACCAGAAATGTTTGAAACTACTGACTGAATGAAAAGAGCTGGCATCTCACTCTCTTTGAATCTTCTTTATCATGCTAGGATTAGCAGGAAAAAGCAAAAAATTTCAGAATTGCACCTTGGAATGTGGAGAAATTAGTTTGTGCATTTACAATATTCATTGATTTTTGCCATTGAAAAACGTCCAGAAATGTTTGAAGCTACTGACTGAATGAAAGGAGCTGGCATCTCACTCTCTTTGAATCTTCTTTATCATGCTAAGAGGAGCAGGAAAAAGCAAAAAATTTCAGAATTGCTCCTTGCAATGCGGAGAAATTACTGTTTGTGCATTTACAATATTCATTGATTTTTGCCATTGAAAAACATCATGTTATTCATAAACCAGAAATGTTTGAAGCTACTGACTGAATGAAAAGAGCTGGCATCTCACTCTCTTTGAATATTCTTTATCATGCTAAGAGGAGCAGGAAAAAGCAAAAAATTTCAGAATTGCACCTTGCAATGTGGAGATATTACTGTTTGTGCATTTACAATATTCATTGATTTTTGCCATTGAAAAACGTCCAGAAATGTTTGAAGCTACTGACTGAATGAAAGGAGCTGGCATCTCACTCTCTTTGAATCTTCTTTATCATGCTAGGATTAGCAGGAAAAAGCAAAAAATTTCAGAATTGCACCTTGCAATGCGGAGAAATTACTGTTTGTGCATTTACAATATTCATTGATTTTTGCCATTGAAAAACATCATGTTATTCATATACCAGAAATGTTTGAAGCTACTGACTGAATGAAAATAGCTGGCATCTCACTCTCTTTGAATCTTCTTTATCATGCTAAGAGGAGCAGGAAAAAGCAAAAAATTTCAGAATTGCACCTTGCAATGTGGAGATATTACTGTTTGTGCATTTACAATATTCATTGATTTTTGCCATTGAAAAACGTCCAGAAATGTTTGAAGCTACTGACTGAATGAAAGGAGCTGGCATCTCACTCTCTTTGAATCTTCTTTATCATGCCAAGAGGAGCAGGAAAAAGCAAAAAATTTCAGAATTGCACCTTGCAATGCGGAGAAATTACTGTTTGTGCATTTACAATATTCATTGATTTTTGCCATTGAAAAACATCATGTTATTCATATACCAGAAATGTTTGAAGCTACTGACTGAATGAAAAGAGCTGGCATCTCACTCTCTTTGAATCTTCTTTATCATGCTAGGATTAGCAGGAAAAAGCAAAAAATTTCAGAATTGCACCTTGCAATGTGGAGATATTACTGTTTGTGCATTTACAATATTCATTGATTTTTGCCATTGAAAAACGTCCAGAAATGTTTGAAGCTACTGACTGAATGAAAGGAGCTGGCATCTCACTCTCTTTCAATCTTCTTTATCATGCTAGGATTAGCAGGAAAAAGCAAAAAATTTCAGAATTGCACCTTGCAATGCGGACATATTACTGTTTGTGCAATTACAATATTCATTGATTTTTGCCATTGAAAAACGTCCAGAAATGTTTGAAGCTACTGACTGAATGAAAGGAGCTGGCATCTCACTCTCTTTGAATCTTCTTTATCATGCTAGGATTAGCAGGAAAAAGCAAAAAATTTCAGAATTGCACCTTGCAATGCGGAGAAATTACTGTTTGTGCATTTACAATATTCATTGATTTTTGCCATTGAAAAACATCATGTTATTCATATACCAGAAATGTTTGAAGCTACTGACTGAATGAAAAGAGCTGGCATCTCACTCTCTTTGAATCTTCTTTATCATGCTAAGAGGAGCAGGAAAAAGCAAAAAATTTCAGAATTGCACCTTGCAATGTGGAGATATTACTGTTTGTGCATTTAAAATATTCATTGATTTTTGCCATTGAAAAACGTCCAGAAATGTTTGAAGCTACTGACTGAATGAAAGGAGCTGGCATCTCACTCTCTTTGAATCTTCTTTACCATGCTAGGATTAGCAGGAAAAAGCAAAAAATTTCAGAATTGCACCTTGCAATGCGGAGAAATTACTGTTTGTGCATTTACAATATTCATTGATTTTTGCCATTGAAAAACACCATGTTATTCATATACCAGAAATGTTTGAAGCTACTGACTGAATGAAAAGAGCTGGCATCTCACTCTCTTTGAATCTTCTTTATCATGCTAAGAGGAGCAGGAAAAAGCAAAAAATTTCAGAATTGCACCTTGCAATGTGGAGATATTACTGTTTGTGCATTTACAATATTCATTGATTTTTGCCATTGAAAAACATCATGTTATTCATATACCAGAAATGTTTGAAACTACTGACTGAATGAAAAGAGCTGGCATCTCACTCTCTTTGAATCTTCTTTATCATGCTAGGATTAGCAGGAAAAAGCAAAAAATTTCAGAATTGCACCTTGGAATGTGGAGAAATTAGTTTGTGCATTTACAATATTCATTGATTTTTGCCATTGAAAAACGTCCAGAAATGTTTGAAGCTACTGACTGAATGAAAGGAGCTGGCATCTCACTCTCTTTGAATCTTCTTTATCATGCTAAGAGGAGCAGGAAAAAGCAAAAAATTTCAGAATTGCTCCTTGCAATGCGGAGAAATTACTGTTTGTGCATTTACAATATTCATTGATTTTTGCCATTGAAAAACATCATGTTATTCATAAACCAGAAATGTTTGAAGCTACTGACTGAATGAAAAGAGCTGGCATCTCACTCTCTTTGAATATTCTTTATCATGCTAAGAGGAGCAGGAAAAAGCAAAAAATTTCAGAATTGCACCTTGCAATGTGGAGATATTACTGTTTGTGCATTTACAATATTCATTGATTTTTGCCATTGAAAAACGTCCAGAAATGTTTGAAGCTACTGACTGAATGAAAGGAGCTGGCATCTCACTCTCTTTCAATCTTCTTTATCATGCTAGGATTAGCAGGAAAAAGCAAAAAATTTCAGAATTGCACCTTGCAATGTGGAGATATTACTGTTTGTGCATTTACAATATTCATTGATTTTTGCCATTGAAAAACGTCCAGAAATGTTTGAAGCTACTGACTGAATGAAAGGAGCTGGCATCTCACTCTCTTTGAATCTTCTTTATCATGCCAGGATTAGCAGGAAAAAGCAAAAAATTTCAGAATTGCACCTTGCAATGTGGAGATATTACTGTTTGTGCATTTACAATATTCATTGATTTTTGCCATTGAAAAACGTCCAGAAATGTTTGAAGCTACTGACTGAATGAAAGGAGCTGGCATCTCACTCTCTTTGAATCTTCTTTATCATGCTAGGATTAGCAGGAAAAAGCAAAAAATTTCAGAATTGCACCTTGCAATGCGGAGATATTACTGTTTGTGCAATTACAATATTCATTGATTTTTGCCATTGAAAAACGTCCAGAAATGTTTGAAGCTACTGACTGAATGAAAGGAGCTGGCATCTCACTCTCTTTGAATCTTCTTTATCATCCTAGGATTAGCAGGAAAAAGCAAAAAATTTCAGAATTGCACCTTGCAATGCGGAGAAATTACTGTTTGTGCATTTACAATATTCATTGATTTTTGCCATTGAAAAACATCATGTTATTCATATACCAGAAATGTTTGAAGCTACTGACTGAATGAAAAGAGCTGGCATCTCACTCTCTTTGAATCTTCTTTATCATGCTAAGAGGAGCAGGAAAAAGCAAAAAATTTCAGAATTGCACCTTGCAATGTGGAGATATTACTGTTTGTGCATTTACAATATTCATTGATTTTTGCCATTGAAAAACGTCCAGAAATGTTTGAAGCTACTGACTGAATGAAAGGAGCTGGCATCTCACTCTCTTTGAATCTTCTTTATCATGCTAGGATTAGCAGGAAAAAGCAAAAAATTTCAGAATTGCACCTAGCAATGCGGAGAAATTACTGTTTGTGCATTTACAATATTCATTGATTTTTGCCATTGAAAAACATCATGTTATTCATATACCAGAAATGTTTGAAGCTACTGACTGAATGAAAAGAGCTGGCATCTCACTCTCTTTGAATCTTCTTTATCATGCTAAGAGGAGCAGGAAAAAGCAAAAAATTTCAGAATTGCACCTTGCAATGTGGAGATATTACTGTTTGTGCATTTAAAATATTCATTGATTTTTGCCATTGAAAAACGTCCAGAAATGTTTGAAGCTACTGACTGAATGAAAGGAGCTGGCATCTCACTCTCTTTGAATCTTCTTTACCATGCTAGGATTAGCAGGAAAAAGCAAAAAATTTCAGAATTGCACCTTGCAATGCGGAGAAATTACTGTTTGTGCATTTACAATATTCATTGATTTTTGCCATTGAAAAACACCATGTTATTCATATACCAGAAATGTTTGAAGCTACTGACTGAATGAAAAGAGCTGGCATCTCACTCTCTTTGAATCTTCTTTATCATGCTAAGAGGAGCAGGAAAAAGCAAAAAATTTCAGAATTGCACCTTGCAATGTGGAGATATTACTGTTTGTGCATTTAAAATATTCATTGATTTTTGCCATTGAAAAACGTCCAGAAATGTTTGAAGCTACTGACTGAATGAAAGGAGCTGGCATCTCACTCTCTTTGAATCTTCTTTACCATGCTAGGATTAGCAGGAAAAAGCAAAAAATTTCAGAATTGCACCTTGCAATGCGGAGAAATTACTGTTTGTGCATTTACAATATTCATTGATTTTTGCCATTGAAAAACACCATGTTATTCATATACCAGAAATGTTTGAAGCTACTGACTGAATGAAAAGAGCTGGCATCTCACTCTCTTTGAATCTTCTTTATCATGCTAAGAGGAGCAGGAAAAAGCAAAAAATTTCAGAATTGCACCTTGCAATGTGGAGATATTACTGTTTGTGCATTTACAATATTCATTGATTTTTGCCATTGAAAAACATCATGTTATTCATATACCAGAAATGTTTGAAACTACTGACTGAATGAAAAGAGCTGGCATCTCACTCTCTTTGAATCTTCTTTATCATGCTAGGATTAGCAGGAAAAAGCAAAAAATTTCAGAATTGCACCTTGGAATGTGGAGAAATTAGTTTGTGCATTTACAATATTCATTGATTTTTGCCATTGAAAAACGTCCAGAAATGTTTGAAGCTACTGACTGAATGAAAGGAGCTGGCATCTCACTCTCTTTGAATCTTCTTTATCATGCTAAGAGGAGCAGGAAAAAGCAAAAAATTTCAGAATTGCTCCTTGCAATGCGGAGAAATTACTGTTTGTGCATTTACAATATTCATTGATTTTTGCCATTGAAAAACATCATGTTATTCATAAACCAGAAATGTTTGAAGCTACTGACTGAATGAAAAGAGCTGGCATCTCACTCTCTTTGAATATTCTTTATCATGCTAAGAGGAGCAGGAAAAAGCAAAAAATTTCAGAATTGCACCTTGCAATGTGGAGATATTACTGTTTGTGCATTTACAATATTCATTGATTTTTGCCATTGAAAAACGTCCAGAAATGTTTGAAGCTACTGACTGAATGAAAGGAGCTGGCATCTCACTCTCTTTCAATCTTCTTTATCATGCTAGGATTAGCAGGAAAAAGCAAAAAATTTCAGAATTGCACCTTGCAATGTGGAGATATTACTGTTTGTGCATTTACAATATTCATTGATTTTTGCCATTGAAAAACGTCCAGAAATGTTTGAAGCTACTGACTGAATGAAAGGAGCTGGCATCTCACTCTCTTTGAATCTTCTTTATCATGCCAGGATTAGCAGGAAAAAGCAAAAAATTTCAGAATTGCACCTTGCAATGTGGAGATATTACTGTTTGTGCATTTACAATATTCATTGATTTTTGCCATTGAAAAACGTCCAGAAATGTTTGAAGCTACTGACTGAATGAAAGGAGCTGGCATCTCACTCTCTTTGAATCTTCTTTATCATGCTAGGATTAGCAGGAAAAAGCAAAAAATTTCAGAATTGCACCTTGCAATGCGGAGATATTACTGTTTGTGCAATTACAATATTCATTGATTTTTGCCATTGAAAAACGTCCAGAAATGTTTGAAGCTACTGACTGAATGAAAGGAGCTGGCATCTCACTCTCTTTGAATCTTCTTTATCATCCTAGGATTAGCAGGAAAAAGCAAAAAATTTCAGAATTGCACCTTGCAATGCGGAGAAATTACTGTTTGTGCATTTACAATATTCATTGATTTTTGCCATTGAAAAACATCATGTTATTCATATACCAGAAATGTTTGAAGCTACTGACTGAATGAAAAGAGCTGGCATCTCACTCTCTTTGAATCTTCTTTATCATGCTAAGAGGAGCAGGAAAAAGCAAAAAATTTCAGAATTGCACCTTGCAATGTGGAGATATTACTGTTTGTGCATTTACAATATTCATTGATTTTTGCCATTGAAAAACGTCCAGAAATGTTTGAAGCTACTGACTGAATGAAAGGAGCTGGCATCTCACTCTCTTTGAATCTTCTTTATCATGCTAGGATTAGCAGGAAAAAGCAAAAAATTTCAGAATTGCACCTAGCAATGCGGAGAAATTACTGTTTGTGCATTTACAATATTCATTGATTTTTGCCATTGAAAAACATCATGTTATTCATATACCAGAAATGTTTGAAGCTACTGACTGAATGAAAAGAGCTGGCATCTCACTCTCTTTGAATCTTCTTTATCATGCTAAGAGGAGCAGGAAAAAGCAAAAAATTTCAGAATTGCACCTTGCAATGTGGAGATATTACTGTTTGTGCATTTTAAATATTCATTGATTTTTGCCATTGAAAAACGTCCAGAAATGTTTGAAGCTACTGACTGAATGAAAGGAGCTGGCATCTCACTCTCTTTGAATCTTCTTTACCATGCTAGGATTAGCAGGAAAAAGCAAAAAATTTCAGAATTGCACCTTGCAATGCGGAGAAATTACTGTTTGTGCATTTACAATATTCATTGATTTTTGCCATTGAAAAACACCATGTTATTCATATACCAGAAATGTTTGAAGCTACTGACTGAATGAAAAGAGCTGGCATCTCACTCTCTTTGAATCTTCTTTATCATGCTAAGAGGAGCAGGAAAAAGCAAAAAATTTCAGAATTGCACCTTGCAATGTGGAGATATTACTGTTTGTGCATTTACAATATTCATTGATTTTTGCCATTGAAAAACATCATGTTATTCATATACCAGAAATGTTTGAAACTACTGACTGAATGAAAAGAGCTGGCATCTCACTCTCTTTGAATCTTCTTTATCATGCTAGGATTAGCAGGAAAAAGCAAAAAATTTCAGAATTGCACCTTGCAATGTGGAGAAATTAGTTTGTGCATTTACAATATTCATTGATTTTTGCCATTGAAAAACGTCCAGAAATGTTTGAAGCTACTGACTGAATGAAAGGAGCTGGCATCTCACTCTATTTGAATCTTCTTTATCATGCTAAGAGGAGCAGGAAAAAGCAAAAAATTTCAGAATTGCTCCTTGCAATGCGGCGAAATTACTGTTTGTGCATTTACAATATTCATTGATTTTTGCCATTGAAAAACATCATGTTATTCATAAACCAGAAATGTTTGAAGCTACTGACTGAATGAAAAGAGCTGGCATCTCACTCTCTTTGAATATTCTTTATCATGCTAAGAGGAGCAGGAAAAAGCAAAAAATTTCAGAATTGCACCTTGCAATGTGGAGATATTACTGTTTGTGCATTTACAATATTCATTGATTTTTGCCATTGAAAAACGTCCAGAAATGTTTGAAGCTACTGACTGAATGAAAGGAGCTGGCATCTCACTCTCTTTGAATCTTCTTTATCATGCTAGGATTAGCAGGAAAAAGCAAAAAATTTCAGAATTGCACCTTGCAATGCGGAGAAATTACTGTTTGTGCATTTACAATATTCATTGATTTTTGCCATTGAAAAACATCATGTTATTCATATACCAGAAATGTTTGAAGCTACTGACTGAATGAAAAGAGCTGGCATCTCACTCTCTTTGAATATTCTTTATCATGCTAAGAGGAGCAGGAAAAAGCAAAAAATTTCAGAATTGCACCTTGCAATGTGGAGATATTACTGTTTGTGCATTTACAATATTCATTGATTTTTGCCATTGAAAAACGTCCAGAAATGTTTGAAGCTACTGACTGAATGAAAGGAGCTGGCATCTCACTCTCTTTGAATCTTCTTTATCATGCTAGGATTAGCAGGAAAAAGCAAAAAATTTCAGAATTGCACCTTGCAATGCGGAGAAATTACTGTTTGTGCATTTACAATATTCATTGATTTTTGCCATTGAAAAACATCATGTTATTCATACACCAGAAATGTTTGAAGCTACTGACTGAATGAAAAGAGCTGGCATCTCACTCTCTTTGAATCTTCTCTATCATGCTAAGAGGAGCAGGAAAAAGCAAAAAATTTCAGAATTGCACCTTGCAATGTGGAGATATTACTGTTTGTGCATTTACAATATTCATTGATTTTTGCCATTGAAAAACGTCCAGAAATGTTTGAAGCTACTGACTGAATGAAAGGAGCTGGCATCTTACTCTCTTTGAATCTTCTTTATCATGCTAGGATTAGCAGGAAAAAGCAAAAAATTTCAGAATTGCACCTTGCAATGTGGAGATATTACTGTTTGTGCATTTACAATATTCATTGATTTTTGCCATTGAAAAACGTCCAGAAATGTTTGAAGCTACTGACTGAATGAAAGGAGCTGGCATCTCACTCTCTTTGAATCTTCTTTATCATGCTAGGATTAGCAGGAAAAAGCAAAAAATTTCAGAATTGCACCTTGCAATGTGGAGATATTACTGTTTGTGCATTTACAATATTCATTGAATTTTGCCATTGAAAAACATCCAGAAATGTTTGAAGTTACTGACTGAATGAAAGGAGCTGGCATCTCACTCTCTTTGAATCTTTTTTTCATGCTAGGATTAGCAGGAAAAAGCAAAAAATTTCAGAATTGCACCTTGCAATGCGGAGAAATTACTGTTTGTGCATTTACAATATTCATTGATTTTTGCCATTGAAAAACATCATGTTATTCATATACCAGAAATGTTTGAAGCTACTGACTGAATGAAAAGAGCTGGCATCTCACTCTCTTTGAATCTTCTTTATCATGCTAAGAGGAGCAGGAAAAAGCAAAAAATTTCAGAATTGCACCTTGCAATGTGGAGATATTACTGTTTGTGCATTTACAATATTCATTGATTTTTGCCATTGAAAAACGTCCAGAAATGTTTGAAGCTACTGACTGAATGAAAGGAGCTGGCATCTCACTCTCTTTGAATCTTCTTTATCATGCTAGGATTAGCAGGAAAAAGCAAAAAATTTCAGAATTGCACCTTGCAATGCGGAGAAATTACTGTTTGTGCATTTACAATATTCATTGATTTTTGCCATTGAAAAACATCATGTTATTCATATACCAGAAATGTTTGAAGCTACTGACTGAATGAAAAGAGCTGGCATCTCACTCTCTTTGAATCTTCTTTATCATGCTAAGAGGAGCAGGAAAAAGCAAAAAATTTCAGAATTGCACCTTGCAATGTGGAGATATTACTGTTTGTGCATTTACAATATTCATTGATTTTTGCCATTGAAAAACGTCCAGAAATGTTTGAAGCTACTGACTGAATGAAAGGAGCTGGCATCTCACTCTCTTTGAATCTTCTTTATCATGCTAGGATTAGCAGGAAAAAGCTAAAAATTTCAGAATTGCACCTTGCAATGTGGAGATATTACTGTTTGTGCATTTACAATATTCATTGATTTTTGCCATTGAAAAACGTCCAGAAATGTTTGAAGCTACTGACTGAATGAATGGAGCTGGCATCTCACTCTCTTTGAATCTTCTTTATCATGCTAGGATTAGCAGGAAAAAGCAAAAAATTTCAGAATTGCACCTTGCAATGCGGAGAAATTACTGTTTGTGCATTTACAATATTCATTGATTTTTGCCATTAAAAAACATCATGTTATTCATATACCAGAAATGTTTGAAGCTACTGACTGAATGAAAAGAGCTGGCATCTCACTCTCTTTGAATCTTCTTTATCATGCTAAGAGGAGAAGGAAAAAGCAAAAAATTTCAGAATTTCACCTTGCAATGTGGAGATATTACTGTTTGTGCATTTACAATATTCATTGATTTTTGCCATTGAAAAACATCCAGAAATGTTTGAAGCTACTGACTGAATGAAAGGAGCTGGCATCTCACTCTCTTTGAATCTTCTTTATCATGCTAGGATTAGCAGGAAAAAGCAAAAAATTTCAGAATTGCACCTTGCAATGCGGAGAAATTACTGTTTGTGCATTTACAATATTCATTGATTTTTGCCATTGAAAAACATCATGTTATTCATATACCAGAAAAGTTTGAAGCTACTGACTGAATGAAAAGAGCTGGCATCTCACTCTCTTTGAATCTTCTTTATCATGCTAAGAGGAGCAGGAAAAAGCAAAAAATTTCAGAATTGCACCTTGCAATGTGGAGATATTACTGTCTGTGCATTTACAATATTCATTGATTTTTGCCATTGAAAAACGTCCAGAAATGTTTGAAGCTACTGACTGAATGAAAGGAGCTGGCATCTCACTCTCTTTGAATCTTCTTTATCATGCTAGGATTAGCAGGAAAAAGCTAAAAATTTCAGAATTGCACCTTGCAATGTGGAGATATTACTGTTTGTGCATTTACAATATTCATTGATTTTTGCCATTGAAAAACGTCCAGAAATGTTTGAAGCTACTGACTGAATGAAAGGAGCTGGCATCTCACTCTCTTTGAATCTTCTTTATCATGCTAAGAGGAGCAGGAAAAAGCAAAAAATTTCAGAATTGCACCTTGCAATGTGGAGATATTACTGTTTGTGCATTTACAATATTCATTGATTTTTGCCATTGAAAAACATCATGTTATTCATATACCAGAAATGTTTGAAGCTACGGACTGAGTGAAAAGAGCTGGCATCTCACTCTCTTTGAATCTTCTTTATCATGCTAGGATTAGCAGGAAAAAGCAAAAAATTTCAGAATTGCACCTTGCAATGTGGAGAAATTACTGTTTGTGCATTTACAATATTCATTGATTTTTGCCATTGAAAAACGTCCAGAAATGTTTAAAGCTACTGAATGAATGAAAGGAGCTGGCATCTCACTCTCTTTGAATCTTCTTTATCATGCTAAGAAGAGCAGGAAAAAGCAAAAAATTTCAGAATTGCACCTTGCAATGCGGAGAAATTACTGTTTGTGCATTTACAATTTTCATTGATTTTTGCCATTGAAAAACCTCATGTTATTCATATACCAGAAATGTTTGAAGCTACTGACTGAATGCAAAGAGCTGGCATCTCACTCTCTTTGAATCTTCTTTATCATGCTAAGAGGAGCAGGAAAAAGCAAAAAATTTCAGAATTGCACCTTGCAATGTGGAGAAATTACTGTTTGTGCATTTACAATATTCATTGATTTTTGCCATTGAAAAACGTCCAGAAATGTTTAAAGCTACTGACTGAATGAAAGGAGCTGGCATCTCACTCTCTTTGAATCTTCTTTATCATGCTAAGAAGAGCAGGAAAAAGCAAAAAATTTCAGAATTGCACCTTGCAATGCGGAGAAATTACTGTTTGTGTATTTACAATTTTCATTGATTTTTGCCATTGAAAAACATCATGTTATTCATATACCAGAAATGTTTGAAGCTACTGACAATGAAAAGAGCTGGCATCTCACGCTCTTTGAATCTTCTTTATCATGCTAAGAGGAGCAGGAAAAAGCAAAAAATTTCAGAATTGCACCTTGCAATGTGGAGATATTACTGTTTGTGCATTGACAATATTCATTGATTTTTGCCATTGAAAAACGTACAGAAATGTTTGAAGCTACTGACTGAATGAAAGGAGCTGGCATCTCACTCTCCTTGAATATTCTTTATCACGCTAAGAGGAGCAGGAAAAAGCAAAAAATTTCAGAATTGCACCTTGCAATGCGGAGAAATTACTGTTTGTGCATTTACAATATTCATTGATTTTTGCCTTTGAAAAACATCATGTTATTCATATACCAGAAATGTTTGAAGCTACTGACTGAATGAAAAGAGCTGGCATCTCACTCTCTTTGAATCTTCTTTATCATGCTAAGAGGAGCAGGAAAAAGCAAAAAATTTCAGAATTGCACCTTGCAATGTGGAGATATTACTGTTTGTGCATTTACAATATTCATTGATTTTTGCCATTGAAAAACGTCCAGAAATGTTTGAAGCTACTGACTGAATGAAAGGAGCTGGCATCTCACTCTCTTTGAATCTTCTTTATCATGCTAGGATTAGCAGGAAAAAGCAAAAAATTTCAGAATTGCACCTTGCAATGCGGAGATATTACTGTTTGTGCATTTACAATATTCATTGATTTTTGCCTTTGAAAAACGTCCAGAAATGTTTGAAGCTACTGACTGAATGAAAGGAGCTGGCATCTCACTCTCTTTGAATCTTCTTTATCATGCTAGTATTAGCAGGAAAAAGCAAAAAATTTCAGAATTCCACCTTGCAATGCGGAGAAATTACTGTTTGTGCATTTACGATATTCATTGATTTTTGCCATTGAAAAACATCATGTTATTCATATACCAGAAATGTTTGAAGCTACTGACTGAATGAAAAGAGCTGGCATCTCACTCTCTTTGAATCTTCTTTATCATGCTAAGAGGAGCAGGAAAAAGAAAAAAATTTCAGAATTGCACCTTGCAATGTGGAGATATTACTGTTTGTGCATTTACAATATTCATTGATTTTTGCCATTGAAAAACATCATGTTATTCATATACCAGAAATGTTTGAAGCTACTGACTGAATGAAAAGAGCTGGCATCTCACTCTCTTTGAATCTTCTTTGTCATGCTAAGAGGAGCAGGAAAAAGCAAAAAATTTCAGAATTGCACCTTGCAATGCGGAGATATTACTGTTTGTGCATTTACAATATTCATTGATTTTTGCCATTGAAAAACGTCCAGAAATGTTTGAAGCTACTGACTGAATGAAAGGAGCTGGCATTTCACTCTCTTTGAATCTTCTTTATCATGCTAGGATTAGCAGGAAAAAGCAAAAAATTTCAGAATTTCACCTTGCAATGCGGAGATATTACTGTTTGTGCATTTACAATATTCATGGATTTTTGCCATTGAAAAACGTCCAGAAATGTTTGAAGCTACTGACTGAATGAAAGGAGCTGGCATCTTACTCTCTTTGAATCTTCTTTATCATGCTAGGATTAGCAGGAAAAAGCAAAAAATTTCAGAATTGCACCTTGCAATGCGGAGAAATTACTGTTTGTGCATTTACAATATTCATTGATTTTTGCCATTGAAAAATATCATGTTATTCATATACCAGAAATGTTTGAAGCTACTGACTGAATGAAAAGAGCTGGCATCTCACTCTCTTTGAATCTTCTTTATCATGCTAAGAGGAGCAGGAAAAAGCAAAAAATTTCAGAATTGCACCTTGCAATGTGGAGATATTACTGTTTGTGCATTTACAATATTCATTGATTTTTGCCATTGAAAAACATCCAGAAATGTTTGAAGCTACTGACTGAATGAAAGGAGCTGGCATCTCACTCTCTTTGAATCTTCTTTATCATGCTAGGATTAGCAGGAAAAAGCAAAAAATTTCAGAATTGCACCTTGCAATGCGGAGAAATTACTGTTTGTGCATTTACAATATTCATTGATTTTTGCCATTGAAAAACATCATGTTATTCATATACCAGAAATGTTTGAAGCTACTGACTGAATGAAAGGAGCTTGGCATCTCACTCTCTTTGAATCTTCTTTATCATGCTAGGATTAGCAGGAAAAAGCTAAAAATTTCAGAATTGCACCTTGCAATGTGGAGATATTACTGTTTGTGCATTTACAATATTCATTGATTTTTGCCATTGAAAAACGTCCAGAAATGTTTGAAGCTACTGACTGAATGAAAGGAGCTGGCATCTCACTCTCTTTGAATCTTCTTTATCATGCTAAGAGGAGCAGGAAAAAGCAAAAAATTTCAGAATTGCACCTTGCAATGTGGAGATATTACTGTTTGTGCATTTACAATATTCATTGATTTTTGCCATTGAAAAACATCATGTTATTCATATACCAGAAATGTTTGAAGCTACTGACTGAATGAAAAGAGCTGGCATCTCACTCTCTTTGAATCTTCTTTATCATGCTAGGATTAGCAGGAAAAAGCAAAAAATTTCAGAATTGCACCTTGCTATGTGGAGAAATTACTGTTTGTGCATTTACAATATTCATTGATTTTTGCCATTGAAAAACGTCCAGAAATGTTTAAAGCTACTGACTGAATGAAAGGAGCTGGCATCTCACTCTCTTTGAATCTTCTTTATCATGCTAAGAAGAGCAGGAAAAAGCAAAAAATTTCAGAATTGCACCTTGCAATGCGGAGAAATTACTGTTTGTGCATTTACAATTTTCATTGATTTTTGCCATTGAAAAACCTCATGTTATTCATATACCAGAAATGTTTGAAGCTACTGACTGAATGCAAAGAGCTGGCATCTCACTCTCTTTGAATCTTCTTTATCATGCTAAGGGGAGCAGGAAAAAGCAAAAAATTTCAGAATTGCACCTTGCAATGTGGAGATATTACTGTTTGTGCATTTACAATATTCATTGATTTTTGCCATTGAAAAACGTCCAGAAATGTTTGAAGCTACTGACTGAATGAAAGGAGCTGGCATCTCACTCTCTTTGAATCTTCTTTATCATGCTAGGATTAGCAGGAAAAAGCAAAAAATTTCAGAATTGCACCTTGCAATGCGGAGAAATTACTGTTTGTGCATTTACAATATTCATTGATTTTTGCCATTGAAAAACATCATGTTATTCATATACCAGAAATGTTTGAAGCTACTGACAATGAAATGAGCTGGCATCTCACTCTCTTTGAATCTTCTTTATCATGCTAAGAGGAGCAGGAAAAAGCAAAAAATTTCAGAATTGCACCTTGCAATGTGGAGATATTACTGTTTGTGCATTTACAATATTCATTGATTTTTGCCATTGAAAAACGTACAGAAATGTTTGAAGCTACTGACTGAATGAAAGGAGCTGGCATCTCACTCTCCTTGAATATTCTTTATCACGCTAAGAGGAGCAGGAAAAAGCAAAAAATTTCAGAATTGCACCTTGCAATGCGGAGAAATTACTGTTTGTGCATTTACAATATTCATTGATTTTTGCCATTGAAAAACATCATGTTATTCAAATACCAGAAATGTTTGAAGCTACTGACTGAATGAAAAGAGCTGGCATCTCACTCTCTTTGAATCTTCTTTATCATGCTAAGAGGAGCAGGAAAAAGCAAAAAATTTCAGAATTGCACCTTGCAATGTGGAGATATTACTGTTTGTGCATTTACAATATTCATTGATTTTTGCCATTGAAAAACGTTAAGAAATGTTTGAAGCTACTGACTGAATGAAAGGAGCTGGCATCTCACTCTCTTTGAATCTTCTTTATCATGCTAGGATTAGCAGGAAAAAGCAAAAAATTTCAGAATTGCACCTTGCAATGCGGAGATATTACTGTTTGTGCATTTACAATATTCATTGATTTTTGCCATTGAAAAACGTCCAGAAATGTTTGAAGCTACTGACTGAATGAAAGGAGCTGGCATCTCACTCTCTTTGAATCTTCTTTATCATGCTAGGATTAGCAGGAAAAAGCAAAAAATTTCAGAATTGCACCTTGCAATGCGGAGAAATTACTGTTTGTGCATTTACAATATTCATTGATTTTTGCCATTGAAAAACATCATGTTATTCATATACCAGAAATGTTTGAAGCTACTGACTGAATGAAAAGAGCTGGCATCTCACTCTCTTTGAATCTTCTTTATCATGCTAAGAGGAGCAGGAAAAAGCAAAAAATTTCAGAATTGCACCTTGCAATGTGGAGATATTACTGTTTGTGCATTTACAATATTCATTGATTTTTGCCATTGAAAAACATCATGTTATTCATATACCAGAAATGTTTGAAGCTACTGACTGAATGAAAAGAGCTGGCATCTCACTCTCTTTGAATCTTCTTTATCATGCTAAGAGGAGCAGGAAAAAGCAAAAAATTTCAGAATTGCACCTTGCAATGCGGAGATTTTACTGTTTGTGCATTTACAATATTCATTGATTTTTGCCATTGAAAAACGTCCAGAAATGTTTGAAGCTACTGACTGAATGAAAGGAGCTGGCATCTCACTCTCTTTGAATCTTCTTTATCATGCTAGGATTAGCAGGAAAAAGCAAAAAATTTCAGAATTGCACCTTGCAATGCGGAGATATTGCTGTTTGTGCATTTACAATATTCATTGATTTTTGCCATTGAAAAACGTCCAGAAATGTTTGAAGCTACTGACTGAATGAAAGGAGCTGGCATCTCACTCTCTATGAATCTTCTTTATCATGCTAGGATTAGCAGGAAAAAGCAAAAAATTTCAGAATTGCACCTTGCAATGCGGAGAAATTACTGTTTGTGCATTTACAATATTCATTGATTTTTGCCATTGAAATACATCATGTTATTCATATACCAGAAATGTTTGAAGCTACTGACTGAATGAAAAGAGCTGGCATCTCACTCTCTTTGAATCTTCTTTATCATGCTAAGAGGAGCAGGAAAAAGCAAAAAATTTCAGAATTGCACTTTGCAATGTGGAGATATTACTGTTTGTGCATTTACAATATTCATTGATTTTTGCCATTGAAAAACGTCCAGAAATGTTTGAAGCTACTGACTGAATGAAAGGAGCTGGCATCTCACTCTCTTTGAATCTTCTTTATCATGCTAGGATTAGCAGGAAAAAGCAAAAAATTTCAGAATTGCACCTTGCAATGTGGAGATATTACTGTTTGTGCATTTACAATATTCATTGATTTTTGCCATTGAAAAACGTCCAGAAATGTTTGAAGCTACTGACTGAATGAAAGGAGCTGGCATCTCACTCTCTTTGAATCTTCTTTATCATGCTAGGATTAGCAGGAAAAAGCAAAAAATTTCAGAATTGCACCTTGTAATGCGGAGAAATTACTGTTTGTGCATTTACAATATTCATTGATTTTTGCCATTGAAAAACATCATGTTATTCATATACCAGAAATGTTTGAAGCTACTGACTGAATGAAAAGAGCTGGCATCTCACTCTCTTTGAATCTTCTTTATCATGCTAAGAGGAGCAGGAAAAAGCAAAAAATTTCAGAATTGCACCTTGCAATGTGGAGATATTACTGTTTGTGCATTTACAATATTCATTGATTTTTGCCATTGAAAAACGTCCAGAAATGTTTGAAGCTACTGACTGAATGAAAGGAGCTGGCATCTCACTCTCTTTGAATCTTCTTTATCATGCTAGGATTAGCAGGAAAAAGCAAAAAATTTCAGAATTGCACCTTGCAATGTGGAGATATTACTGTTTGTGCATTTACAATATTCATTGATTTTTGCCATTGAAAAACATCATGTTATTCATATACCAGAAATGTTTGAAGCTACTGACTGAATGAAAAGAGCTGGCATCTCACTCTCTTTGAACCTTCTTTATCATGCTAAGAGGAGCAGCAAAAAGCAAAAAATTTCAGAATTGCACCTTGCAATGTGGAGATATTACTGTTTGTGCATTTACAATATTCATTGATTTTTGCCATTGAAAAACGTCCAGAAATGTTTGAAGCTACTGACTGAATGAAAGGAGCTGGCATCTCACTCTCTTTGAATCTTCTTTATCATGCTAAGAGGAGCAGGAAAAAGCAAAAAATTTCAGAATTGCACCTTGCAATGTGGAGATATTACTGTTTGTGCATTTACAATATTCATTGATTTTTGCCATTGAAAAACGTCCAGAAATGTTTGAAGCTACTGACTGAATGAAAGGAGCTGGCATCTCACTCTCTTTGAATCTTCTTTATCATGCTAGGATTAGCAGGAAAAAGCAAAAAATTTCAGAATTGCACCTTGCAATGTGGAGATATTACTGTTTGTGCATTTACAATATTCATTGATTTTTGCCATTGAAAAACGTCCAGAAATGTTTGAAGCTACTGACTGAATGAAAAGAGCTGGCATCTCACTCTCTTTGAATCTTCTTTATCATGCTAAGAGGAGCAGGAAAAAGCAAAAAATTTCAGAATTGCACCTTGCAATGTGGAGATATTACTGTTTGTGCATTTACAATATTCATTGATTTTTCCATTGGAAAACGTCCAGAAATGTTTGAAGCTACTGACTGAATGAAAGGAGCTGGCATCTCACTCTCTTTGAATCTTCTTTATCATGCTAGGATTAGCAGGAAAAAGCAAAAAATTTCAGAATTGCACCTTGCAATGTGGAGATATTACTGTTTGTGCATTTACAATATTCATTGATTTTTGCCATTGAAAAACATCCAGAAATGTTTGAAGCTACTGACTGAATGAAAGGAGCTGGCATCTCACTCTCTTTGAATCTTCTTTATCATGCTAAGAGGAGCAGGAAAAAGCAAAAAATTTCAGAATTGCACCTTGCAATGTGGAGATATTACTGTTTGTGCATTTACAATATTCATTGATTTTTGCCATTGAAAAACGTCCAGAAATGTTTGAAGCTACTGACTGAATGAAAGGAGCTGGCATCTCACTCTCTTTGAATCTTCTTTATCATGCTAGGATTAGCAGGAAAAAGCAAAAAATTTCAGAATTGCACCTTGCAATGCGGAGAAATTACTGTTTGTGCATTTACAATATTCATTGATTTTTGCCATTGAAAAACATCATGTTATTTATATACCAGAAATGTTTGAAGCTACTGACTGAATGAAAAGAGCTGGCATCTCACTCTCTTTGAATCTTCTTTATCATGCTAAGAGGAGCAGGAAAAAGCAAAAAATTTCAGAATTGCACCTTGCAATGTGGAGATATTACTGTTTGTGCATTTACAATATTCATTGATTTTTGCCATTGAAAAACGTCCAGAAATGTTTGAAGCTACTGACTGAATGAAAGGAGCTGGCATCTCACTCTCTTTGAATCTTCTTTATCATGCTAGGATTAGCAGGAAAAAGCAAAAAATTTCAGAATTGCACCTTGCAATGTGGAGATATTACTGTTTGTGCATTTACAATATTCATTGATTTTTGCCATTGAAAAACGTCCAGAAATGTTTGAAGCTACTGACTGAATGAAAGGAGCTGGCATCTCACTCTCTTTGAATCTTCTTTATCATGCTAGGATTAGCAGGAAAAAGCAAAAAATTTCAGAATTGCACCTTGCAATGCGGAGAAATTACTGTTTGTGCATTTACAATATTCATTGATTTTTGCCATTGAAAAACATCATGTTATTCATATACCAGAAATGTTTGAAGGTACTGACAATGAAAATAGCTGGCATCTCACTCTCTTTGAATCTTCTTTATCATGCTAAGAGGAGCAGGAAAAAGCAAAAAATTTCAGAATTGCACCTTGCAATGTGGAGATATTACTGTTTGTGCATTTACAATATTCATTGATTTTTGCCATTGAAAACCGTCTAGAAATGTTTGAAGCTACTGACTGAATGAAAGGAGCTGGCATCTCACTCTCTTTGAATCTTCTTTATCATGCTAGGATTAGCAGGAAAAAGAAAAAAATTTCAGAATTGCACCTTGCAATGTGGAGATATTACTGTTTGTGCATTTACAATATTCATTGATTTTTGCCATTGAAAAACATCATGTTATTCATATACCAGAAATGTTTGAAGCTACTGACTGAATGAAAAGAGCTGGCATCTCACTCTCTTTGAATCTTCTTTATCATGCTAAGAGGAGCAGGAAAAAGCAAAAAATTTCAGAATTGCACCTTGCAATGTGGAGATATTACTGTTTGTGCATTTACAATATTCATTGATTTTTGCCATTGAAAAACGTCCAGAAATGTTTGAAGCTACTGACTGAATGAAAGGAGCTGGCATCTCACTCTCTTTGAATCTTCTTTATCATGCTAAGAGGAGCAAGAAAAAGCAAAAAATTTCAGAATTGCACCTTGCAATGTGGAGAAATTACTTTTTGTGCATTTACAATATTCATTGATTTTTGCCATTGAAAAACATCATGTTATTCATATACCAGAAATGTTTGAAGCTACTGACTGAATGAAAAGAGCTGGCATCTCACTCTCTTTGAATCTTCTTTATCATGCTAAGAGGAGCAGGAAAAAGCAAAAAATTTCAGAATTGCACCTTGCAATGTGGAGATATTACTGTTTGTGCATTTACAATATTCATTGATTTTTGCCATTGAAAAACGTCCAGAAATGTTTGAAGCTACTGACTGAATGAAAGGAGCTGGCATCTCACTCTCTTTGAATCTTCTTTATCATGCTAGGATTAGCAGGAAAAATCAAAAAATTTCAGAATTGTACCTTGCAATGTGGAGATATTACTGTTTGTGCATTTACAATATTCATTGATTTTTGCCATTGAAAAACGTCCAGAAATGTTTGAAGCTACTGACTGAAAGAAAGGAGCTGGCATCTCACTCTCTTTGAATCTTCTTTATCATGCTAAGAGGAGCAGTAAAAAGCAAAAAATTTCAGAATTGCACCTTGCAATGTGGAGATATTACTGTTTGTGCATTTACAATATTCATTGATTTTTGCCATTGAAAAACGTCCAGAAATGTTTGAAGCTACTGACTGAATGAAAGGAGCTGGCATCTCACTCTCTTTGAATCTTCTTTATCATGCTAGGATTAGCAGGAAAAAGCAAAAAATTTCAGAATTGCACCTTGCAATGTGGAGATATTACTGTTTGTGCATTTACAATATTCATTGATTTTTGCCATTGAAAAACGTCCAGAAATGTTTGAAGCTACTGACTGAATGAAAGGAGCTGGCATCTCACTCTCTTTGAATCTTCTTTATCATGCTAGGATTAGCAGGAAAAAGCAAAAAATTTCAGAATTGCACCTTGCAATGTGGAGATATTACTGTTTGTGCATTTACAATATTCATTGATTTTTGCCATTGAAAAACATCATGTTATTCATATACCAGAAATGTTTGAAGCTACTGACTGAATGAAAAGAGCTGGCATCTCACTCTCTTTGAATCTTCTTTATCATGCTAAGAGGAGCAGGAAAAAGCAAAAAATTTCAGAATTGCACCTTGCAATGTGGAGATATTACTGTTTGTGCATTTACAATATTCATTGATTTTTGCCATTGAAAAACGTCCAGAAATGTTTGAAGCTACTGACTGAATGAAAGGAGCTGGCATCTCACTCTCTTTGAATCTTCTTTATCATGCTAAGAGGAGCAGGAAAAAGCAAAAAATTTCAGAATTGCACCTTGCAATGTGGAGATATTACTGTTTGTGCATTTACAATATTCATTGATTTTTGCCATTGAAAAACGTCCAGAAATGTTTGAAGCTACTGACTGAATGAAAGGAGCTGGCATCTCACTCTCTTTGAATCTTCTTTATCATGCTAGGATTAGCAGGAAAAAGCAAAAAATTTCAGAATTGCACCTTGCAATGTGGAGATATTACTGTTTGTGCATTTACAATATTCATTGATTTTTGCCATTGAAAAACGTCCAGAAATGTTTGAAGCTACTGACTGAATGAAAGGATTTGGCATCTCACTCTCTTTGAATCTTCTTTATCATGCTAGGATTAGCAGGAAAAAGCAAAAAATTTCAGAATTGCACCTTGCAATGCGGAGAAATTACTGTTTGTGCATTTACAATATTCATTGATTTTTGCCATTGAAAAACATCATGTTATTCATATACCAGAAATGTTTGAAGCTACTGACTGAATGAAAAGAGCTGGCATCTCACTCTCTTTGAATCTTCTTTATCATGCTAAGAGGAGCAGGAAAAAGCAAAAAATTTTAGAATTGCACCTTGCAATGTGGAGATATTACTGTTTGTGCATTTACAATATTCATTGATTTTTGCCATTGAAAAACGTCCAGAAATGTTTGAAGCTACTGACTGAATGAAAGGAGCTGGCATCTCACTCTCTTTGAATCTTCTTTATCATGCTAGGATTAGCAGGAAAAAGCAAAAAATTTCAGAATTGCACCTTGCAATGTGGAGATATTACTGTTTGTGCATTTACAATATTCATTGATTTTTGCCATTGAAAAACGTCCAGAAATGTTTGAAGCTACTGACTGAATGAAAGGAGCTGGCATCTCACTCTCTTTGAATCTTCTTTATCATGCTAGGATTAGCAGGAAAAAGCAAAAAATTTCAGAATTGCACCTTGCAATGCGGAGAAATTACTGTTTGTGCATTTACAATATTCATTGATTTTTGCCATTGAAAAACATCATGTTATTCATATACCAGAAATGTTTGAAGCTACTGACAATGAAAATAGCTGGCATCTCACTCTCTTTGAATCTTCTTTATCATGCTAAGAGGAGCAGGAAAAAGCAAAAAATTTCAGAATTGCACCTTGCAATGTGGAGATATTACTGTTTGTGCATTTACAATATTCATTGATTTTTGCCATTGAAAACCGTCCAGAAATGTTTGAAGCTACTGACTGAATGAAAGGAGCTGGCATCTCACTCTCTTTGAATCTTCTTTATCATGCTAGGATTAGCAGGAAAAAGCAAAAAATTTCAGAATTGCACCTTGCAATGTGGAGATATTACTGCTTGTGCATTTACAATATTCATTGATTTTTGCCATTGAAAAACATCATGTTATTCATATACCAGAAATGTTTGAAGCTACTGACTGAATGAAAAGAGCTGGCATCTCACTCTCTTTGAATCTTCTTTATCATGCTAAGAGGAGCAGTAAAAAGCAAAAAAATTCAGAATTGCACCTTGCAATGTGGAGATATTACTGTTTGTGCATTTACAATATTCATTGATTTTTGCCATTGAAAAACGTCCAGAAATGTTTGAAGCTACTGACTGAATGAAAGGAGCTGGCATCTCACTCTCTTTGAATCTTCTTTATCATGCTAGGATTAGCAGGAAAAAGCAAAAAATTTCAGAATTGCACCTTGCAATGTGGAGATATTACTGTTTGTGCATTTACAATATTCATTGATTTTTGCCATTGAAAAACGTCCAGAAATGTTTGAAGCTACTGACTGAATGAAAGGAGCTGGCATCTCACTCTCTTTGAATCTTCTTTATCATGCTAAGAGGAGCAGTAAAAAGCAAAAAATTTCAGAATTGCACTTTGCAATGTGGAGATATTACTGTTTGTGCATTTACAATATTCATTGATTTTTGCCATTGAAAAACGTCCAGAAATGTTTGAAGCTACTGACTGAATGAAAGGAGCTGGCATCTCACTCTCTTTGAATCTTCTTTATCATGCTAGGATTAGCAGGAAAAAGCAAAAAATTTCAGAATTGCACCTTGCAATGTGGAGATATTACTGTTTGTGCATTTACAATATTCATTGATTTTTGCCATTGAAAAACGTTCAGAAATGTTTGAAGCTACTGACTGAATGAAAGGAGCTGGCATCTCACTCTCTTTGAATCTTCTTTATCATGCTAGGATTAGCAGGAAAAAGCAAAAAATTTCAGAATTGCACCTTGCAATGTGGAGATATTACTGTTTGTGCATTTACAATATTCATTGATTTTTGCCATTGAAAAACGTTCAGAAATGTTTGAAGCTACTGACTGAATGAAAGGAGCTGGCATCTCACTCTCTTTGAATCTTCTTTATCATGCTAGGATTAGCAGGAAAAAGCAAAAAATTTCAGAATTGCACCTTGCAATGTGGAGATATTACTGTTTGTGCATTTACAATATTCATTGATTTTTGCCATTGAAAAACGTCCAGAAATGTTTGAAGCTACTGACTGAATGAAAGGAGCTGGCATCTCACTCTCTTTGAATCTTCTTTATCATGCTAGGATTAGCAGGAAAAAGCAAAAAATTTCAGAATTGCACCTTGCAATGCGGAGAAATTACTGTTTGTGCATTTACAATATTCATTGATTTTTGCCATTGAAAAACATCATGTTATTCATATACCAGAAATGTTTGAAGCTACTGACTGAATGAAAAGAGCTGGCATCTCACTCTCTTTGAATCTTCTTTATCATGCTAAGAGGAGCAGGAAAAAGCAAAAAATTTCAGAATTGCACCTTGCAATGTGGAGATATTACTGTTTGTGCATTTAAAATATTCATTGATTTTTGCCATTGAAAAACGTCCAGAAATGTTTGAAGCTACTGACTGAATGAAAGGAGCTGGCATCTCACTCTCTTTGAATCTTCTTTACCATGCTAGGATTAGCAGGAAAAAGCAAAAAATTTCAGAATTGCACCTTGCAATGCGGAGAAATTACTGTTTGTGCATTTACAATATTCATTGATTTTTGCCATTGAAAAACACCATGTTATTCATATACCAGAAATGTTTGAAGCTACTGACTGAATGAAAAGAGCTGGCATCTCACTCTCTTTGAATCTTCTTTATCATGCTAGGATTAACAGGAAAAAGCAAAAAATTTCAGAATTGCACCTTGCAATGTGGAGAAATTACTGTTTGTGCATTTACAATATTCATTGATTTTTGCCATTGAAAAACGTCCAGAAATGTTTGAAGCTACTGACTGAATGAAAGGAGCTGGCATCTCACTCTCTTTGAATCTTCTTTATCATGCTAAGAGGAGCAGGAAAAAGCAAAAAATTTCAGAATTGCACATTGCAATGCGGAGAAATTACTGTTTGTGCATTTACAATATTCATTGATTTTTGCCATTGAAAAACATCATGTTATTCATAAACCAGAAATGTTTTAAGCTACTGACTGAATGAAAAGAGCTGGCATCTCACTCTCTTTGAATCTTCTTTATCATGCTAGGATTAGCAGGAAAAAGCAAAAAATTTCAGAATTGCACCTTGCAATGTGGAGATATTACGGTTTGTGCATTTACAATATTCATTGATTTTTGCCATTGAAAAACGTCCAGAAATGTTTGAAGCTACTGACTGAATGAAAGGAGCTGGCATCTCACTCTCTTTGAATCTTCTTTATCATGCTAGGATTAGCAGGAAAAAGCAAAAAATTTCAGAATTGCACCTTGCAATGCGGAGAAATTACTGTTTGTGCATTTACAATATTCATTGATTTTTGCCATTGAAAAACATCATGTTATTCATATACCAGAAATGTTTGAAGCTACTGACTGAATGAAAAGAGCTGGCATCTCACTCTCTTTGAATCTTCTTTATCATGCTAAGAGGAGCAGGAAAAAGCAAAAAATTTCAGAATTGCACCTTGCAATGTGGAGATATTACTGTGTGTGCATTTACAATATTCATTGATTTTTGCCATTGAAAAACGTCCAGAAATGTTTGAAGCTACTGACTGAATGAAAGGAGCTGGCATCTCACTCTCTTTGAATCTTCTTTATCATGCTAAGAGGAGCAGGAAAAAGTAAAAAATTTCAGAATTGCACCTTGCAATGCGGAGAAATGACTGTTTGTGCATTTACAATATTCATTGATTTTTGCCATTGAAAAACATCATGTTATTCATATACCAGAAATGTTTGAAGCTACTGACTGAATGAAAAGAGCTGGCATCTCACTCTCTTTGAATCTTCTTTATCATGCTGAGGAGCAGGAAAAAGCAAAAAATTTCAGAATTGCACCTTGCAATGTGGAGATATTACTGTTTGTGCATTTACAATATTCATTGATTTTTGCCATTGAAAAACGTCCAGAAATGTTTGAAGCTACTGACTGAATGAAAGGAGCTGGCATCTCACTCTCTTTGAATCTTCTTTATCATGCTAGGTTTAGCAGGAAAAAGCAAAAAATTTCAGAATTGCACCTTGCAATGCGGAGAAATTACTGTTTGTGCATTTACAATATTCATTGATTTTTGCCATTGAAAAACATCATGTTATTCATACACCAGAAATGTTTGAAGCTACTGACTGAATGAAAAGAGCTGGCATCTCACTCTCTTTGAATCTTCTTTATCATGCTAAGAGGAGCAGGAAAAAGCAAAAAATTTCAGAATTGCACCTTGCAATGTGGAGATATTACTGTTTGTGCATTTACAATATTCATTGATTTTTGCCATTGAAAAACGTCCAGAAATGTTTGAAGCTACTGACTGAATGAAAGGAGCTGGCATCTCACTCTCTTTGAATCTTCTTTATCATGCTAGGATTAGCAGGAAAAAGCAAAAAATTTCAGAATTGCACCTTGCAATGTGGAGATATTACTGTTTGTGCATTTACAATATTCATTGATTTTTGCCATTGAAAAACGTCCAGAAATGTTTGAAGCTACTGACTGAATGAAAGGAGCTGGCATCTCACTCTCTTTCAATCTTCTTTATCATGCTAGGATTAGCAGGAAAAAGCAAAAAATTTCAGAATTGCACCTTGCAATGTGGAGATATTACTGTTTGTGCATTTACAATATTCATTGATTTTTGCCATTGAAAAACGTCCAGAAATGTTTGAAGCTACTGACTGAATGAAAGGAGCTGGCATCTCACTCTCTTTGAATCTTCTTTATCATGCTAGGATTAGCAGGAAAAAGCAAAAAATTTCAGAATTTCACCTTGCAATGCGGAGAAATTACTGTTTGTGCATTTACAATATTCATTGATTTTTGCCATTGAAAAACATCACGTTATTCATATACCAGAAATGTTTGAAGCTACTGACTGAATGAAAAGAGCTGGCATCTCACTCTCTTTGAATCTTCTTTATCATGCTAAGAGGAGCAGGAAAAAGCAAAAAATTTCAGAATTGCACCTTGCAATGTGGAGATATTACTGTTTGTGCATTTACAATATTCATTGATTTTTGCCATTGAAAAACGTCCAGAAATGTTTGAAGCTACTGACTGAATGAAAGGAGCTGGCATCTCACTCTCTTTGAATCTTCTTTATCATGCTAGGATTAGCAGGAAAAAGCAAAAAAATTCAGAATTGCACCTTGCAATGTGGAGATATTACTGTTTGTGCATTTACAATATTCATTGATTTTTGCCATTGAAAAACATCATGTTATTCATATACCAGAAATGTTTGAAGCTACTGACTGAATGAAAAGAGCTGGCATCTCACTCTCTTTGAATCTTCTTTATCATGCTAAGAGGAGCAGGAAAAAGCAAAAAATTTCAGAATTGCACCTTGCAATGTGGAGATATTACTGTTTGTGCATTTACAATATTCATTGATTTTTGCCATTGAAAAATGTCCAGAAATGTTTGAAGCTACTGACTGAATGAAAGGAGCTGGCATCTCACTCTCTTTGAATCTTCCTTATCATGCTAGGATTAGCAGGAAAAAGCAAAAAATTTCAGAATTGCACCTTGCAATGCGGAGAAATTACTGTTTGTGCATTTACAATATTCATTGATTTTTGCCATTGAAAAACGTCCAGAAATGTTTGAAGCTACTGACTGAATGAAAGGAGCTGGCATCTCACTCTCTTTGAATCTTCTTTATCATGCTAGGATTAGCAGGAAAAAGCAAAAAATTTCAGAATTGCACCTTGCAATGTGGAGATATTACTGTTTGTGCATTTACAATATTCATTGATTTTTGCCATGGAAAAACGTCCAGAAATGTTTGAAGCTACTGACTGAATGAAAGGAGCTGGCATCTCACTCTCTTTGAATCTTCTTTATCATGCTAGGATTAGCAGGAAAAAGCAAAAAATTTCAGAATTGCACCTTGCAATGCGGAGAAATTACTGTTTGTGCATTTACAATATTCATTGATTTTTGCCATTGAAAAACATCATGTTATTCATATACCAGAAATGTTTGAAGCTACTGACTGAATGAAAAGAGCTGGCATCTCACTCTCTTTTAATCTTCTTTATCATGCTAAGAGGAGCAGGAAAAAGCAAAAAATTTCAGAATTGCACCTTGCAATGTGGAGATATTACTGTTTGTGCATTTACAATATTCATTGATTTTTGCCATTGAAAAACATCCAGAAATGTTTGAAGCTACTGACTGAATGAAAGGAGCTGGCATCTCACTCTCTTTGAATCTTCATTATCATGCTAGGATTAGCAGGAAAAAGCAAAAATTTCAGAATTGCACCTTGCAATGCGGAGAAATTACTGTTTGTGCATTTACAATATTCATTGATTTTTGCCATTGAAAAACATCATGTTATTCATATACCAGAAATGTTTGAAGCTACTGACTGAATGAAAAGAGCTGGCATCTCACTCTCTTTGAATCTTCTTTATCATGCTAGGATTAGCAGGAAAAAGCAAAAAATTTCAGAATTGCACCTTGCAATGCGGAGAAATTACTGTTTGTGCATTTACAATATTCATTGATTTTTGCCATTGAAAAACATCATGTTATTCATATACCAGAAATGTTTTAAGCTACTGACTGAATGAAAAGAGCTGGCATCTCACTATCTTTGAATCTTCTTTATCATGCTAAGAGGAGCAGGAAAAAGCAAAAAATTTCAGAATTGCACCTTGCAATGTGGAGATATTACTGTTTGTGCATTTACAATATTCATTGATTTTTGCCATTGAAAAAGGTCCAGAAATGTTTGAAGCTACTGACTGAATGAAAGGAGCTGGCATCTCACTCTCTTTGAATCTTCTTTATCATGCTAGGATTAGCAGGAAAAAGCAAAAAATTTCAGAATTGCACCTTGCAATGTGGAGATATTACTGTTTGTGCATTTACAATATTCATTGATATTTGCCATTGAAAAACGTCCAGAAATGTTTGAAGCTACTGACTGAATGAAAGGAGCTGGCATCTTACTCTCTTTGACTCTTCTTTATCATGCTAAGAGGAGCAGGAAAAAGCAAAAAATTTCAGAATTGCACCTTGCAATGCGGAGATATTACTGTTTGTGCATTTACAATATTCATTGATTTTTGCCATTGAAAAACGTCCAGAAATGTTTGAAGCTACTGACTGAATGAAAGGAGCTGGCATCTCACTCTCTTTGAATCTTCTTTATCATGCTAGGATTAGCAGGAAAAAGCAAAAAATTTCAGAATTGCACCTTGCAATGCGGAGAAATTACTGTTTGTGCATTTACAATATTCATTGATTTTTGCCATTGAAAAACATCATGTTATTCATATACCAGAAATGTTTGAAGCTACTGACTGAATGAAAAGAGCTGGCATCTCACTCTCTTTGAATCTTCTTTATCATGCTAAGAGGAGCAGGAAAAAGCAAAAAATTTCAGAATTGCACCTTGCAATGTGGAGATATTACTGTTTGTGCATTTACAATATTCATTGATTTTTGCCATTGAAAAACATCCAGAAATGTTTGAAGCTACTGACTGAATGAAAGGAGCTGGCATCTCACTCTCTTTGAATCTTCTTTATCATGCTAGGATTAGCAGGAAAAAGCAAAAAATTTCAGAATTGCACCTTGCAATGCGGAGAAATTACTGTTTGTGCATTTACAATATTCATTGATTTTTGCCATTGAAAAACATCATGTTATTCATATACCAGAAATGTTTGAAGCTACTGACTGAATGAAAAGAGCTGGCATCTCACTCTCTTTGAATCTTCTTTATCATGCTAAGAGGAGCAGGAAAAAGCAAAAAATTTCAGAATTGCACCTTGCAATGTGGAGATATTACTGTTTGTGCATTTACAATATTCATTGATTTTTGCCATTGAAAAACGTCCAGAAATGTTTGAAGCTACTGACTGAATGAAAGGAGCTGGCATCTCACTCTCTTTGAATCTTCTTTATCATGCTAGGATTAGCAGGAAAAAGCAAAAAATTTCAGAATTGCACCTTGCAATGTGGAGATATTACTGTTTGTGCATTTACAATATTCATTGATTTTTGCCATTGAAAAACGTCCAGAAATGTTTGAAGCTACTGACTGAATGAAAGGAGCTGGCATCTCACTCTCTTTCAATCTTCTTAATCATGCTAGGATTAGCAGGAAAAAGCAAAAAATTTCAGAATTGCACCTTGCAATGTGGAGATATTACTGTTTGTGCATTTACAATATTCATTGATTTTTGCCATTGAAAAACGTCCAGAAATGTTTGAAGCTACTGACTGAATGAAAGGAGCTGGCATCTCACTCTCTTTGAATCTTCTTTATCATGCTAGGATTAGCAGGAAAAAGCAAAAAATTTCAGAATTGCACCTTGCAATGCGGAAAAATTACTGTTTGTGCATTTACAATATTCATTGATTTTTGCCATTGAAAAACATCATGTTATTCATATACCAGAAATGTTTGAAGCTAGTGACTGAATGAAAAGAGCTGGCATCTCACTCTCTTTGATTCTTCTTTATCATGCTAAGAGGAGCAGGAAAAAGCAAAAAATTTCAGAATTGCACCTTGCAATGTGGAGATATTACTGTTTGTGCATTTACAATATTCATTGATTTTTGCCATTGAAAAACGTCCAGAAATGTTTGAAGCTACTGACTGAATGAAAGGAGCTGGCATCTCACTCTCTTTGAATCTTCTTTATCATGCTAGGATGAGCAGGAAAAAGCAAAAAATTTCAGAATTGCACCTTGCAATGTGGAGATATTACTGTTTGTGCATTTACAATATTCATTGATTTTTGCCATTGAAAAACATCATGTTATTCATATACCAGAAATGTTTGAAGCTACTGACTGAATGAAAAGAGCTGGCATCTCACGCTCTTTGAATCTTCTTTATCATGCTAAGAGGAGCAGGAAAAAGCAAAAAATTTCAGAATTGCACCTTGCAATGTGGAGATATTACTGTTTGTGCATTTACAATATTCATTGATTTTTGCCATTGAAAAATGTCCAGAAATGTTTGAAGCTACTGACTGAATGAAAGGAGCTGGCATCTCACTCTCTTTGAATCTTCTTTATCATGCTAGGATTAGCAGGAAAAAGCAAAAAATTTCAGAATTGCACCTTGCAATGCAGAGAAATTACTGTTTGTGCATTTACAATATTCATTGATTTTTGCCATTGAAAAACGTCCAGAAATGTTTGAAGCTACTGACTGAATGAAAGGAGCTGGCATCTCACTCTCTTTGAATCTTCTTTATCATGCTAGGATTAGCAGGAAAAAGCAAAAAATTTCAGAATTGCACCTTGCAATGTGGAGATATTACTGTTTGTGCATTTACAATATTCATTGATTTTTGCCATGGAAAAACGTCCAGAAATGTTTGAAGCTACTGACTGAATGAAAGGAGCTGGCATCTCACTCTCTTTGAATCTTCTTTATCATGCTAGGATTAGCAGGAAAAAGCAAAAAATTTCAGAATTGCACCTTGCAATGCGGAGAAATTACTGTTTGTGCATTTACAATATTCATTGATCTTTGCCATTGAAAAACATCATGTTATTCATATACTAGAAATGTTTGAAGCTACTGACTGAATGAAAAGAGCTGGCATCTCACTCTCTTTGAATCTTATTTATCATGCTAAGAGGAGCAGGAAAAAGCAAAAAATTTCAGAATTGCACCTTGCAATGTGGAGATATTACTGTTTGTGCATTTACAATATTCATTGATTTTTGCCATTGAAAAAGGTCCAGAAATGTTTGAAGCTACTGACTGAATGAAAGGAGCTGGCATCTCACTCTCTTTGAATCTTCTTTATCATGCTAGGATTAGCAGGAAAAAGCAAAAAAATTCAGAATTGCACCTTGCAATGTGGAGATATTACTGTTTGTGCATTTACAATATTCATTGATTTTTGCCATTGAAAAACGTCCAGAAATGTTTGAAGCTACTGACTGAATGAAAGGAGCTGGCATCTCACTCTCTTTGACTCTTCTTTATCATGCTAAGAGGAGCAGGAAAAAGCAAAAATTTCAGAATTGCACCTTGCAATGCGGAGATATTACTGTTTGTGCATTTACAATATTCATTGATTTTTGCCATTGAAAAACGTCCAGAAATGTTTGAAGCTACTGACTGAATGAAAGGAGCTGGCATCTCACTCTCTTTGAATCTTCTTTATCATGCTAGGATTAGCAGGAAAAAGCAAAAAATTTCAGAATTGCACCTTGCAATGCGGAGAAATTACTGTTTGTGCATTTACAATATTCATTGATTTTTGCCATTGAAAAACATCATGTTTTTCATATACCAGAAATGTTTGAAGCTACTGACTGAATGAAAAGAGCTGGCATCTCACTCTCTTTGAATCTTCTTTATCATGCTAAGAGGAGCAGGAAAAAGCAAAAAATTTCAGAATTGCACCTTGCAATGTGGAGATATTACTGTTTGTGCATTTACAATATTCATTGATTTTTGCCATTGAAAAACATCCAGAAATGTTTGAAGCTACTGACTGAATGAAAGGAGCTGGCATCTCACTCTCTTTGAATCTTCATTATCATGCTAGGATTAGCAGGAAAAAGCAAAAAATTTCAGAATTGCACCTTGCAATGCGGAGAAATTACTGTTTGTGCATTTACAATATTCATTGATTTTTGCCATTGAAAAACATCATGTTATTCATATACCAGAAATATTTGAAGCTACTGACTGAATGAAAAGAGCTGGCATATCACTCTCTTTGAATCTTCTTTATCATGCTAAGAGGAGCAGGAAAAAGCAAAAAATTTCAGAATTGCACCTTGCAATGTGGAGATATTACTGTTTGTGCATTTACAATATTCATTGATTTTTGCCATTGAAAAACGTCCAGAAATGTTTGAAGCTACTGACTGAATGAAAGGAGCTGGCATCTCACTCTCTTTGAATCTTCTTTATCATGCTAGGATTAGCAGGAAAAAGCAAAAAATTTCAGAATTGCACCTTGCAATGTGGAGATATTACTGTTTGTGCATTTACAATATTCATTGATTTTTACTATTGAAAAACGTCCAGAAATGTTTGAAGCTACTGACTGAATGAAAGGAGCTGGCATCTCACTCTCTTTGAATCTTCTTTATCATGCTAAGAGGAGCAGGAAAAAGCAAAAAATTTCAGAATTGCACCTTGCAATGTGGAGATATTACTGTTTGTGCATTTACAATATTCATTGATTTTTGCCATTGAAAAACATCCAGAAATGTTTGAAGCTACTGACTGAATGAAAGGAGCTGGCATCTCACTCTCTTTGAATCTTCTTTACCATGCTAGGATTAGCAGGAAAAAGCAAAAAATTTCAGAATTGCACCTTGCAATGCGGAGAAATTACTGTTTGTGCATTTACAATATTCATTGATTTTTGCCATTGAAAAACATCATGTTATTCATATACCAGAAATGTTTGAAGCTACTGACTGAATGAAAAGAGCTGGCATCTCACTCTCTTTGAATCTTCTTTATCATGCTAGGATTAGCAGGAAAAAGCAAAAAATTTCAGAATTGCACCTTGCAATGTGGAGAAATTACTGTTTGTGCATTTACAATATTCATTGATTTTTGCCATTGAAAAACATCCAGAAATGTTTGAAGCTACTGACTGAATGAAAAGAGCTGGCATCTCACTCTCTTTGAATCTTCTTTATCATGCTAAGAGGAGCAGGAAAAAGCAAAAAATTTCAGAATTGCACCTTGCAATGTGGAGATATTACTGTTTGTGCATTTACAATATTCATTGATTTTTGCCATTGAAAAACGTCCAGAAATGTTTGAAGCTACTGACTGAATGAAAGGAGCTGGCATCTCACTCTCTTTGAATCTTCTTTATCATGCTAGGATTAGCAGGAAAAAGCAAAAAATTTCAGAATTGCACCTTGCAATGCGGAGATATTACTGTTTGTGCATTTACAATATTCATTGATTTTTGCCATTGAAAAACGTACAGAAATGTTTGAAGCTACTGACTGAATGAAAGGAGCTGGCATCTCACTCTCTTTGAATCTTCTTTATCATGCTAGGATTAGCAGGAAAAAGCAAAAAATTTCAGAATTGCACCTTGCAATGTGGAGAAATTACTGTTTGTGCATTTACAATATTCATTGATTTTTGCCATTGAAAAACATCATGTTATTCATATACCAGAAATGTTTGAAGCTACTGACTGAATGAAAAGAGCTGGCATCTCACTCTCTTTGAATCTTCTTTATCATGCTAAGAGGAGCAGGAAAAAGCAAAAAAATTCAGAATTGCACCTTGCAATGTGGAGATATTACTGTTTGTGCATTTACAATATTCATTGATTTTTGCCTTTGAAAAACATCATGTTAATCATATGCCAGAAATGTTTGAAGCTACTGACTGAATGAAAAGAGCTGGCATCTCACTCTCTTTGAATCTTCTTTATCATGCTAAGAGGAGCAGGAAAAAGCAAAAAATTTCAGAATTGCACCTTGCAATGCGGAGATATTACTGTTTGTGCATTTACAATATTCATTGATTTTTGCCATTGAAAAACGTCCAGAAATGTTTGAAGCTACTGACTGAATGAAAGGAGCTGGCATCTCACTCTCTTTGAATCTTCTTTATCATGCTAGGATTAGCAGGAAAAAGCAAAAAATTTCAGAATTGCACCTTGCAATGCGGAGATATTACTGTTTGTGCATTTACAATATTCATTGATTTTTGCCATTGAAAAACGTCCAGAAATGTTTGAAGCTACTGACTGAATGAAAGGAGCTGGCATCTCACTCTCTTTGAATCTTCTTTATCATGCTAGGATTAGCAGGAAAAAGCAAAAAATTTCAGAATTGCACCTTGCAATGCGGAGAAATTACTGTTTGTGCATTTACAATATTCATTGATTTTTGCCATTGAAATACATCATGTTATTCATATACCAGAAATGTTTGAAGCTACTGACTGAATGAAAAGAGCTGGCATCTCACTCTCTTTGAATCTTCTTTATCATGCTAAGAGGAGCAGGAAAAAGCAAAAAATTTCAGAATTGCACCTTGCAATGTGGAGATATTACTGTTTGTGCATTTACAATATTCATTGATTTTTGCCATTGAAAAACGTCCAGAAATGTTTGAAGCTTCTGACTGAATGAAAGGAGCTGGCATCTCACTCTCTTTGAATCTTCTTTATCATGCTAGGATTAGCAGGAAAAAGCAAAAAATTTCAGAATTGCACCTTGCAATGCGGAGAAATTACTGTTTGTGCATTTACAATATTCATTGATTTTTGCCATTGAAAAACATCATGTTATTCATATACCAGAAATGTTTGAAGCTACTGACTGAATGAAAAGAGCTGGCATCTCACTCTCTTTGAATCTTCTTTATCATGCTAAGAGGAGCAGGAAAAAGCAAAAAATTTCAGAATTGCACCTTGCAATGTGGAGATATTACTGTTTGTGCATTTACAATATTCATTGATTTTTGCCATTGAAAAACATCCAGAAATGTTTGAAGCTACTGACTGAATGAAAGGAGCTGGCATCTCACTCTCTTTGAATCTTCTTTACCATGCTAGGATTAGCAGGAAAAAGCAAAAAATTTCAGAATTTCACCTTGCAATGCGGAGAAATTACTGTTTGTGCAATTACAATATTCATTGATTTTTGCCATTGAAAAACGTCCAGAAATGTTTGAAGCTACTGACTGAATGAAAAGAGCTGGCATCTCACTCTCTTTGAATCTTCTTTATCATGCTAAGAGGAGCAGGAAAAAGCAAAAAATTTCAGAATTGCACCTTGCAATGTGGAGATATTACTGTTTGTGCATTTACAATATTCATTGATTTTTGCCATTGAAAAATGTACAGAAATGTTTGAAGCTACTGACTGAATGAAAGGAGCTGGCATCTCACTCTCTTTGAATCTTCTTTATCATGCTAGGATTAGCAGGAAAAAGCAAAAAATTTCAGAATTGCACCTTGCAATGCGGAGATATTACTGTTTGTGCATTTACAATATTCATTGATTTTTGCCATTGAAAAACGTACAGAAATGTTTGAAGCTACTGACTGAATGAAAGGAGCTGGCATCTCACTCTCTTTGAATCTTCTTTATCATGCTAGGATTAGCAGGAAAAAGCAAAAAATTTCAGAATTGCACCTTGCAATGCGGAGAAATTACTGTTTGTGCATTTACAATATTCATTGATTTTTGCCATTGAAAAACATCATGTTATTCATATACCAGAAATGTTTGAAGCTACTGACTGAATGAAAAGAGCTGGCATCTCACTCTCTTTGAATCTTCTTTATCATGCTAAGAGGAGCAGGAAAAAGCAAAAAATTTCAGAATTGCACCTTGCAATGTGGAGATATTACTGTTTGTGCATTTACAATATTCATTGATTTTTGCCTTTGAAAAACACCATGTTATTCATATACCAGAAATATTTGAAGCTACTGACTGAATGAAAAGAGCTGGCATCTCACTCTCTTTGAATCTTCTTTATCATGCTAAGAGGAGCAGGAAAAAGCAAAAAATTTCAGAATTGCACCTTGCAATGCGGAGATATTACTGTTTGTGCATTTACAATATTCATTGATTTTTGCCATTGAAAAACGTCCAGAAATGTTTGAAGCTACTGACTGAATGAAAGGAGCTGGCATCTCACTCTCTTTGAATCTTTTTTATCATGCTAGGATTAGCAGGAAAAAGCAAAAAATTTCAGAATTGCACCTTGCAATGCGGAGATATTACTGTTTGTGCATTTACAATATTCATTGATTTTTGCCATTGAAAAACGTCCAGAAATGTTTGAAGCTACTGACTGAATGAAAGGAGCTGGCATCTCACTCTCTTTGAATCTTCTTTATCATGCTAGGATTAGCAGGAAAAAGCAAAAAATTTCAGAATTGCACCTTGCGATGCGGAGAAATTACTGTTTGTGCATTTACAATATTCATTGATTTTTGCCATTGAAATACATCATGTTATTCATATACCAGAAATGTTTGAAGCTACTGACTGAATGAAAAGAGCTGGCATCTCACTCTCTTTGAATCTTCTTTATCATGCTAAGAGGAGCAGGAAAAAGCAAAAAATTTCAGAATTGCACCTTGCAATGTGGAGATATTACTGTTTGTGCATTTACAATAGTCATTGATTTTTGCCATTGAAAAACGTCCAGAAATGTTTGAAGCTTCTGACTGAATGAAAGGAGCTGGCATCTCACTCTCTTTGAATCTTCTTTATCATGCTAGGATTAGCAGGAAAAAGCAAAAAATTTCAGAATTGCTCCTTGCAATGCGGAGAAATTACTGTTTGTGCATTTACAATATTCATTGATTTTTGCCATTGAAAAACATCATGTTATTCATATACCAGAAATGTTTGAAGCTACTGACTGAATGAAAAGAGCTGGCATCTCACTCTCTTTGAATCTTCTTTATCATGCTAAGAGGAGCAGGAAAAAGCAAAAAATTTCAGAATTGCACCTTGCAATGTGGAGATATTACTGTTTGTGCATTTACAATATTCATTGATTTTTGATATTGAAAAACGTCCAGAAATGTTTGAAGCTACTGACTGAATGAAAGGAGCTGGCATCTCACTCTCTTTGAATCTTCTTTATCATGCTAGGATTAGCAGGAAAAAGCAAAAAATTTCAGAATTGCACCTTGCAATGTGGAGATATTACTGTTTGTGCATTTACAATATTCATTGATTTTTGCCATTGAAAAACGTCCAGAAATGTTTGAAGCTACTGACTGAATGAAAGGAGCTGGCATCTCACTCTCTTTGAATCTTCTTTATCATGCTAGGATTAGCAGGAAAAAGCAAAAAATTTCAGAATTGCACCTTGCAATGTGGAGATATTACTGTTTGTGCATTTACAATATTCATTGATTTTTGCCATTGAAAAACGTCCAGAAATGTTTGAAGCTACTGACTGAATGAAAGGAGCTGGCATCTCACTCTCTTTGAATCTTCTTTATCATGCTAGGATTAGCAGGAAAAAGCAAAAAATTTCAGAATTGCACCTTGCAATGCGGAGAAATTACTGTTTGTACATTTACAATATTCATTGATTTTTGCCATTGAAAAACATCATGTTATTCATATACCAGAAATGTTTGAAGCTACTGACTGAATGAAAAGAGCTGGCATCTCACTCTCTTTGAATCTTCTTTATCATGCTAAGAGGAGCAGGAAAAAGCAAAAAATTTCAGAATTGCACCTTGCAATGTGGAGATATTACTGTTTGTGCATTTACAATATTCATTGATTTTTGCCATTGAAAAACGTCCAGAAATGTTTGAAGCTACTGACTGAATGAAAGGAGCTGGCATCTCACTCTCTTTGAATCTTCTTTATCATGCTAGGATTAGCAGGAAAAAGCAAAAAATTTCAGAATTGCACCTTGCAATGTGGAGATATTACTGTTTGTGCATTTACAATATTCATTGATTTTTGACATTGAAAAACGTCCAGAAATGTTTGAAGCTACTGACTGAATGAAAGGAGCTGGCATCTCACTCTCTTTGAATCTTCTTTATCATGCTAGGATTAGCAGGAAAAAGCAAAAAATTTCAGAATTGCACCTTGCAATGTGGAGATATTACTGTTTGTGCATTTACAATATTCATTGATTTTTGCCATTGAAAAACGTCCAGAAATGTTTGAAGCTACTGACTGAATGAAAGGAGCTGGCATCTCACTCTCTTTGAAACTTCTTTATCATGCTGGGATTAGCAGGAAAAAGCAAAAAATTTCAGAGTTGCACCTTGCAATGCGGAGAAATTACTGTTTGTGCATTTACAATATTCATTGATTTTTGCCATTGAAAAACATCATGTTATTCATATACCAGAAATGTTTGAAGCTACTGACTGAATGAAAAGAGCTGGCATCTCACTCTCTTTGAATCTTCTTTATCATGCTAAGAGGAGCAGGAAAAAGCAAAAAATTTCAGAATTGCACCTTGCAATGTGGAGATATTACTGTTTGTGCATTTACAATATTCATTGATTTTTGCCATTGAAAAACGTCCAGAAATGTTTGAAGCTACTGACTGAATGAAAGGAGCTGGCATCTCACTCTCTTTGAATCTTCTTTATCATGATAGGATTAGCAGGAAAAAGCAAAAAATTTCAGAATTGCACCTTGCAATGCGGAGATATTACTGTTTGAGCATTTACAATATTCACTGATTTTTGCCATTGAAAAACGTCCAGAAATGTTTGAAGCTACTGACTGAATGAAAGGAGCTGGCATCTCACTCTCTTTGAATCTTCTTTATCATGCTAGGATTAGCAGGAAAAAGCAAAAAAATTCAGAATTGCACCTTGCAATGCGGAGAAATTACTGTTTGTGCATTTACAATATTCATTGATTTTTGCCATTGAAAAACATCATGTTATTCATATACCAGAAATGTTTGAAGCTACTGACTGAATGAAAAGAGCTGGCATCTCACTCTCTTTGAATCTTCTTTATCATGCTAAGAGGAGCAGGAAAAAGCAAAAAATTTCAGAATTGCACCTTGCAATGTGGAGATATTACTGTTTGTGCATTTACAATATTCATTGATTTTTGCCATTGAAAAACGTCCAGAAATCTTTGAATCTACTGACTGAATGAAAGGAGCTGGCATCTCACTCTCTTTGAATCTTCTTTATCATGCTAGGATTAGCAGGAAAAAGTAAAAAATTTCAGAATTGCACCTTGCAATGCGGAGAAATTACTGTTTGTGCATTTACAATATTCATTGATTTTTGCCATTGAAAAACATCATGTTATTCATATACCAGAAATGTTTGAAGCTACTGACTGAATGAAAAGAGCTGGCATCTCACTCTCTTTGAATCTTCTTTATCATGCTAAGAGGAGCAGGAAAAAGCAAAAAATTTCAGAATTGCACCTTGCAATGTGGAGATATTACTGTTTGTGCATTTACAATATTCATTGATTTTTGCCATTGAAAAACGTCCAGAAATGTTTGAAGCTACTGACTGAATGAAAGGAGCTGGCATCTCACTCTCTTTGAATCTTCTTTATCATGCTAGGATTAGCAGGAAAAAGCAAAAAATTTCAGAATTGCAAATTGCAATGCGGAGAAATTACTGTTTGTGCATTTACAATATTCATTGATTTTTGCCATTGAAAAACATCATGTTATTCATATACCAGAAATGTTTGAAGCTACTGACTGAATGAAAAGAGCTGGCATCTCACTCTCTTTGAATCTTCTTTATCATGCTAAGAGGAGCAGGAAAAAGCAAAAAATTTCAGAATTGCACCTTGCAATGTGGAGATATTACTGTTTGTGCATTTACAATATTCATTGATTTTTGCCATTGAAAAACGTCCAGAAATGTTTGAAGCTACTGACTGAATGAAAGGAGCTGGCATCTCACTCTCTTTGAATCTTCTTTATCATGCTAGGATTAGCAGGAAAAAGCAAAAAATTTCAGAATTGCACCTTGCAATGCGGAGATATTACTGTTTGTGCATTTACAATATTCATTGATTTTTGCCATTGAAAAACGTCCAGAAATGTTTGAAGCTACTGACTGAATGAAAGGAGCTGGCATCTCACTCTCTTTGAATCTTCTTTATCATGCTAGGATTAGCAGGAAAAAGCAAAAAATTTCAGAATTGCACCTTGCAATGCGGAGATATTACTGTTTGTGCATTTACAATATTCACTGATTTTTGCCATTGAAAAACGTCCAGAAATGTTTGAAGCTACTGACTGAATGAAAGGAGCTGGCATCTCACTCTCTTTGAATCTTCTTTATCATGCTAGGATTAGCAGGAAAAAGCAAAAAATTTCAGAATTGCACCTTGCAATGCGGAGAAATTACTGTTTGTGCATTTACAATATTCATTGATTTTTGCCATTGAAAAACATCAGGTTATTCATATACCAGAAATGTTTGAAGCTACTGACTAAATGAAAAGAGCTGGCATCTCACTCTCTTTGAATCTTCTTTATCATGCTAAGAGGAGCAGGAAAAAGCAAAAAATTTCAGAATTGCACCTTGCAATGTGGAGATATTACTGTTTGTGCATTTACAATATTCATTGATTTTTGCCATTGAAAAAAGGCCAGAAATGTTTGAAGCTACTGACTGAATGAAAGGAGCTGGCATCTCACTCTCTTTGAATCTTCTTTATCATGCTAGGATTAGCAGGAAAAAGCAAAAAATTTCAGAATTGCACCTTGCAATGCGGAGAAATTACTGTTTGTGCATTTACAATATTCATTGATTTTTGCCATTGAAAAACATCATGTTATTCATATACCAGAAATGTTTGAAGCTACTGACTGAATGAAAAGAGCTGGCATCTCACTCTCTTTGAATCTTCTTTATCATGCTAAGAGGAGCAGGAAAAAGCAAAAAATTTCAGAATTGCACCTTGCAATGTGGAGATATTACTGTTTGTGCATTTACAATATTCATTGATTTTTGCCATTGAAAAACGTCCAGAAATGTTTGAAGCTACTGACTGAATGAAAGGAGCTGGCATCTCACTCTCTTTGAATCTTCTTCATCATGATAGGATTAGCAGGAAAAAGCAAAAAATTTCAGAATTGCACCTTGCAATGCGGAGAAATTACTGTTTGTCCATTTACAATATTCATTGATTTTTGCCATTGAAAAACATCATGTTATTCATATACCAGAAATGTTTGAAGCTACTGACTGAATGAAAAGAGCTGGCATCTCACTCTCTTTGAATCTTCTTTATCATGCTAAGAGGAGCAGGAAAAAGCAAAAAATTTCAGAATTGCACCTTGCAATGTGGAGATATTACTGTTTGTGCATTTACAATATTCATTGATTTTTGCCATTGAAAAACGTCCAGAAATGTTTGAAGCTAATGACTGAATGAAAAGAGCTGCCATCTCACTCTCTTTGAATCTTCTTTATCATGCTAAGAGGAGCAGGAAAAAGCAAAAAATTTCAGAATTGCACCTTGCAATGCGGAGAAATTACTGTTTGTGCATTTACAATATTCATTGATTTTTGCCATTGAAAACCATCATGTTATTCATATACCAGAAATGTTTGAAGCTACTGACTGAATGAAAAGAGCTGCCATCTCACTCTCTTTGAATCTTCTTTATCATGCTAAGAGGAGCAGGAAAAAGCTAAAAATTTCAGAATTGCACCTTGCAATGTGGAGATATTACTGTTTGTGCATTTACAATATTCATTGATTTTTGCCATTGAAAAACGTCCAGAAAGGTTTGAAGCTACTGACTGAATGAAAGGAGCTGGCATCTCACTCTCTTTGAATCTTCTTTATCATGCTAGGATTAGCAGGAAAAAGCAAAAAATTTCAGAATTGCACCTTGCAATGCGGAGATGTTACTGTTTGTGCATTTACAATATTCATTGATTTTTGCCATTGAAAAACGTCCAGAAATGTTTGAAGCTACTGACTGAATGAAAGGAGCTGGCATCTCACTCTCTTTGAATCTTCATTATCATGCTAGGATTAGCAGGAAAAAGCAAAAAATTTCAGAATTGCACCTTGCAATGCGGAGAAATTACTGTTTGTGCATTTACAATATTCATTGATTTTTGCCATTGAAAAACATCATGTTATTCATATACCAGAAATGTTTGAAGCTACTGACTGAATGAAAAGAGCTGGCATCTCACTCTCTTTGAATCTTCTTTATCATGCTAAGAGGAGCAGGAAAAAGCAAAAAATTTCAGAATTGCACCTTGCAATGTGGAGATATTACTGTTTGTGCATTTACAATATTCATTGATTTTTGCCATTGAAAAACGTCCAGAAATGTTTGAAGCTACTGACTGAATGAAAGGAGCTGGCATCTCACTCTCTTTGAATCTTCTTTATCATGCTAGGATTAGCAGGAAAAAGCAAAAAAATTCAGAATTGCACCTTGCAATGCGGAGAAATTACTGTTTGTGCATTTACAATATTCATTGATTTTTGCCATTGAAAAACATCATGTTATTCATATACCAGAAATGTTTGAAGCTACTGACTGAATGAAAAGAGCTGGCATCTCACTCTCTTTGAATCTTCTTTATCATGCTAAGAGGAGCAGGAAAAAGCAAAAAATTTCAGAATTGCACCTTGCAATGTGGAGATATTACTGTTTGTGCATTTACAATATTCATTGATTTTTGCCATTGAAAACCGTCTAGAAATGTTTGAAGCTACTGACTGAATGAAAGGAGCTGGCATCTCACTCTCTTTGAATCTTCTTTATCATGCTAGGATTAGCAGGAAAAAGCAAACAATTTCAGAATTGCACCTTGCAATGTGGAGATATTACTGTTTGTGCATTTACAATATTCATTGATTTTTGCCATTGAAAAACGTCCAGAAATGTTTGAAGCTACTGACTGAATGAAAGGAGCTGGCATCTCACTCTCTTTGAATCTTCTTTATCATGCTAGGATTAGCAGGAAAAAGCAAACAATTTCAGAATTGCACCTTGCAATGTGGAGATATTACTGTTTGTGCATTTACAATATTCATTGATTTTTGCCATTGAAAAACGTCCAGAAATGTTTGAAGCTACTGACTGAATGAAAGTAGCTGGCATCTCACTCTCTTTGAATCTTCTTTATCATGCTAGGATTAGCAGGAAAAAGCAAAAAATTTCAGAATTGCACCTTGCAATGTGGAGATATTAGTGTTTGTGCAGTTACAATATTCATTGATTTTTGCCATTGAAAAACGTCCAGAAATGTTTGAAGCTACTGACTGAATGAAAGGAGCTGGCATCTCACTCTCTTTGAATCTTCTTTATCATGCTAGGATTAGCAGGAAAAAGCAAAAAAATTCAGAATTGCACCTTGCAATGCGGAGAAATTACTCTTTGTACATTTACAATATTCATTGATTTTTGCCATTGAAAAACATCATGTTATTCATATACCAGAAATGTTTGAAGCTACTGACTGAATGAAAAGAGCTGGCATCTCACTCTCTTTGAATCTTCTTTATCATGCTAAGAGGAGCAGGAAAAAGCAAAAAATTTCAGAATTGCACCTTGCAATGTGGAGATATTACTGTTTGTGCATTTACAATATTCATTGATTTTTGCCATTGAAAAACGTCCAGAAATGTTTGAAGCTACTGACTGAATGAAAGGAGCTGGCATCTCACTCTCTTTGAATCTTCTTTATCATGCTAGGATTAGCAGGAAAAAGCAAAAAATTTCAGAATTGCACCTTGCAATGTGGAGATATTACTGTTTGTGCAGTTACAATATTCATTGATTTTTGCCATTGAAAAACGTCCAGAAATGTTTGAAGCTACTGACTGAATGAAAGGAGCTGGCATCTCACTCTCTTTGAATCTTCTTTATCATGCTAGGATTAGCAGGAAAAAGCAAAAAAATTCAGAATTGCACCTTGCAATGCGGAGAAATTACTGTTTGTACATTTACAATATTCATTGATTTTTGCCATTGAAAAACATCATGTTATTCATATACCAGAAATGTTTGAAGCTACTGACTGAATGAAAAGAGCTGGCATCTCACTCTCTTTGAATCTTCTTTATCATGCTAAGAGGAGCAGGAAAAAGCAAAAAATTTCAGAATTTCACCTTGCAATGTAGAGATATTACTGTTTGTGCATTTACAATATTCATTGATTTTTGCCATTGAAAAACGTCCAGAAATGTTTGAATCTACTGACTGAATGAAAGGAGCTGGCATCTCACTCTCTTTGAATCTTCTTTATCATGCTAGGATTAGCAGGAAAAAGCAAAAAATTTCAGAATTGCACCTTGCAATGTGGAGATATTACTCTTTGTGCAGTTACAATATTCATTGATTTTTGCCATTGAAAAACGTCCAGAAATGTTTGAAGCTACTGACTGAATGAAAGGAGCTGGCATCTCACTCTCTTTGAATCTTCTTTATCATGCTAGGATTAGCAGGAAAAAGCAAAAAAATTCAGAATTGCACCTTGCAATGCGGAGAAATTACTGTTTGTACATTTACAATATTCATTGATTTTTGCCATTGAAAAACATCATGTTATTCATATACCAGAAATGTTTGAAGCTACTGACTGAATGAAAAGAGCTTTCATCTCACTCTCTTTGAATCTTCTTTATCATGCTAAGAGGAGCAGGAAAAAGCAAAAAATTTCAGAATTGCACCTTGCAATGTGGAGATATTACTGTTTGTGCATTTACAATATTCATTGATTTTTGCCATTGAAAAACGTCCAGAAATGTTTGAAGCTACTGACTGAATGAAAGGAGCTGGCATCTCACTCTCTTTGAATCTTCTTTATCATGCTAGGATTAGCAGGAAAAAGCAAAAAATTTCAGAATTGCACCTTGCAATGTGGAGATATTACTGTTTGTGCAGTTACAATATTCATTGATTTTTGCCATTGAAAAACGTCCAGAAATGTTTGAAGCTACTGACTGAATGAAAGGAGCTGGCATCTCACTCTCTTTGAATCTTCTTTATCATGCTAGGATTAGCAGGAAAAAGCAAAAAAATTCAGAATTGCACCTTGCAATGCGGAGAAATTACTGTTTGTACATTTACAATATTCATTGATTTTTGCCATTGAAAAACATCATGTTATTCATATACCAGAAATGTTTGAAGCTACTGACTGAATGAAAAGAGCTGGCATCTCACTCTCTTTGAATCTTCTTTATCATGCTAAGAGGAGCAGGAAAAAGCAAAAAATTTCAGAATTTCACCTTGCAATGTAGAGATATTACTGTTTGTGCATTTACAATATTCATTGATTTTTGCCATTGAAAAACGTCCAGAAATGTTTGAATCTACTGACTGAATGAAAGGAGCTGGCATCTCACTCTCTTTGAATCTTCTTTATCATGCTAGGATTAGCAGGAAAAAGCAAAAAATTTCAGAATTGCACCTTGCAATGTGGAGATATTACTCTTTGTGCAGTTACAATATTCATTGATTTTTGCCATTGAAAAACGTCCAGAAATGTTTGAAGCTACTGACTGAATGAAAGGAGCTGGCATCTCACTCTCTTTGAATCTTCTTTATCATGCTAGGATTAGCAGGAAAAAGCAAAAAAATTCAGAATTGCACCTTGCAATGCGGAGAAATTACTGTTTGTACATTTACAATATTCATTGATTTTTGCCATTGAAAAACATCATGTTATTCATATACCAGAAATGTTTGAAGCTACTGACTGAATGAAAAGAGCTTTCATCTCACTCTCTTTGAATCTTCTTTATCATGCTAAGAGGAGCAGGAAAAAGCAAAAAATTTCAAAATTGCACCTTGCAATGTGGAGATATTACTGTTTGTGCATTTACAATATTCATTGATTTTTGCCATTGAAAAACGTCCAGAAATGTTTGAAGCTACTGACTGAATGAAAGGAGCTGGCATCTCACTCTCTTTGAATCTTCTTTATCATGCTAGGATTAGCAGGAAAAAGCAAAAAATTTCAGAATTGCACGTTGCAATGCGGAGATATTACTGTTTGTGCATTTACAATATTCACTGATTTTTGCCATTGAAAAATGTCCAGAAATGTTTGAAGCTACTGACTGAATGAAAGGAGCTGGCATCTCACTCTCTTTGAATCTTCTTTATCATGCTAGGATTAGCAGGAAAAAGCAAAAAATTTCAGAATTGCACCTTGCAATGCGGAGAAATTACTGTTTGTGCATTTACAATATTCATTGATTTTTGCCATTGAAAAACATCATGTTATTCATATACCAGAAATGTTTGAAGCTACTGACTGAATGAAAAGAGCTGGCATCTCACTCTCTTTGAATCTTCTTTATCATGCTAAGAGGAGCAGGAAAAAGCAAAAAATTTCAGAATTGCACCTTGCAATGTGGAGATATTACTGTTTGTGCATTTACAATATTCATTGATTTTTGCCATTGAAAAACGTCCAGAAATGTTTGAAGCTACTGACTGAATGAAAGGAGCTGGCATCTCACTCTCTTTGAATCTTCTTTATCATGCTAGGATTAGCAGGAAAAAGCAAAAAATTTCAGAATTGCACCTTGCAATGCGGAGAAATTACTGTTTGTGCATTTACAATATTCATTGATTTTTGCCATTGAAAAACATCATGTTATTCATATACCAGAAATGTTTGAAGCTACTGACTGAATGAAAAGAGCTGGCATCTCACTCTCTTTGAATCTTCTTTATCATGCTAAGAGGAGCAGGAAAAAGCAAAAAATTTCAGAATTGCACCTTGCAATGTGGAGATATTACTGTTTGTGCATTTACAATATTCATTGATTTTTGCCATTGAAAAACGTCCAGAAATGTTTGAAGCTACTGACTGAATGAAAGGAGCTGGCATCTCACTCTCTTTGAATCTTCTTTATCATGCTAGGATTAGCAGGAAAAAGTAAAAAATTTCAGAATTGCACCTTGCAATGCGGAGAAATTACTGTTTGTGCATTTACAATATTCATTGATTTTTGCCATTGAAAAACATCATGTTATTCATATACCAGAAATGTTTGAAGCTACTGACTGAATGAAAAGAGCTGGCATCTCACTCTCTTTGAATCTTCTTTATCATGCTAAGAGGAGCAGGAAAAAGCAAAAAATTTCAGAATTGCACCTTGCAATGTGGAGATATTACTGTTTGTGCATTTACAATATTCATTGATTTTTGCCATTGAAAAACATCCAGAAATGTTTGAAGCTACTGACTGAATGAAAGGAGCTGGCATCTCACTCTCTTTGAATCTTCTTTATCATGCTAGGATTAGCAGGAAAAAGCAAAAAATTTCAGAATTGCACCTTGCAATGCGGAGATATTACTGTTTGTGCATTTACAATATTCACAGATTTTTGCCATTGAAAAACGTCCAGAAATGTTTGAAGCTACTGACTGAATGAAAGGAGCTGGCATCTCACTCTCTTTGAATCTTCTTTATCATGCTAGGATTAGCAGGAAAAAGCAAAAAATTTCAGAATTGCACCTTGCAATGTGGAGATATTACTGTTTGTGCATTTACAATATTCATTGATTTTTGCCATTGAAAAACGTCCAGAAATGTTTGAAGCTACTGACTGAATGAAAGGAGCTGGCATCTCACTCTCTTTGAATCTTCTTTATCATGCTAGGATTAGCAGGAAAAAGCAAAAAATTTCAGAATTGCACCTTGCAATGTGGAGATATTACTGTTTGTGCAGTTACAATATTCATTGATTTTTGCCATTGAAAAACGTCCAGAAATGTTTGAAGCTACTGACTGAATGAAAGGAGCTGGCATCTCACTCTCTTTGAATCTTCTTTATCATGCTAGGATTAGCAGGAAAAAGCAAAAAAATTCAGAATTGCACCTTGCAATGCGGAGAAATTACTGTTTGTACATTTACAATATTCATTGATTTTTGCCATTGAAAAACATCATGTTATTCATATACCAGAAATGTTTGAAGCTACTGACTGAATGAAAAGAGCTGGCATCTCACTCTCTTTGAATCTTCTTTATCATGCTAAGAGGAGCAGGAAAAAGCAAAAAATTTCAGAATTGCACCTTGCAATGTGGAGATATTACTGTTTGTGCATTTACAATATTCATTGATTTTTGCCATTGAAAAACGTCCAGAAATGTTTGAAGCTACTGACTGAATGAAAGGAGCTGGCATCTCACTCTCTTTGAATCTTCTTTATCATGCTAGGATTAGCAGGAAAAAGCAAACAATTTCAGAATTGCACCTTGCAATGTGGAGATATTACTGTTTGTGCATTTACAATATTCATTGATTTTTGCCATTGAAAAACGTCCAGAAATGTTTGAAGCTACTGACTGAATGAAAGGAGCTGGCATCTCACTCTCTTTGAATCTTCTTTATCATGCTAGGATTAGCAGGAAAAAGCAAAAAATTTCAGAATTGCACCTTGCAATGTGGAGATATTACTGTTTGTGCAGTTACAATATTCATTGATTTTTGCCATTGAAAAACGTCCAGAAATGTTTGAAGCTACTGACTGAATGAAAGGAGCTGGCATCTCACTCTCTTTGAATCTTCTTTATCATGCTAGGATTAGCAGGAAAAAGCAAAAAAATTCAGAATCGCACCTTGCAATGCGGAGAAATTACTCTTTGTACATTTACAATATTCATTGATTTTTGCCATTGAAAAACATCATGTTATTCATATACCAGAAATGTTTGAAGCTACTGACTGAATGAAAAGAGCTGGCATCTCACTCTCTTTGAATCTTCTTTATCATGCTAAGAGGAGCAGGAAAAAGCAAAAAATTTCAGAATTGCACCTTGCAATGTGGAGATATTACTGTTTGTGCATTTACAATATTCATTGATTTTTGCCATTGAAAAACGTCCAGAAATGTTTGAAGCTACTGACTGAATGAAAGGAGCTGGCATCTCACTCTCTTTGAATCTTCTTTATCATGCTAGGATTAGCAGGAAAAAGCAAAAAATTTCAGAATTGCACCTTGCAATGTGGAGATATTACTGTTTGTGCAGTTACAATATTCATTGATTTTTGCCATTGAAAAACGTCCAGAAATGTTTGAAGCTACTGACTGAATGAAAGGAGCTGGCATCTCACTCTCTTTGAATCTTCTTTATCATGCTAGGATTAGCAGGAAAAAGCAAAAAAATTCAGAATTGCACCTTGCAATGCGGAGAAATTACTGTTTGTACATTTACAATATTCATTGATTTTTCCCATTGAAAAACATCATGTTATTCATATACCAGAAATGTTTGAAGCTACTGACTGAATGAAAAGAGCTGGCATCTCACTCTCTTTGAATCTTCTTTATCATGCTAAGAGGAGCAGGAAAAAGCAAAAAATTTCAGAATTGCACCTTGCAATGTGGAGATATTACTGTTTGTGCATTTACAATATTCATTGATTTTTGCCATTGAAAAACGTCCAGAAATGTTTGAAGCTACTGACTGAATGAAAGGAGCTGGCATCTCACTCTCTTTGAATCTTCTTTATCATGCTAGGATTAGCAGGAAAAAGCAAAAAATTTCAGAATTGCACCTTGCAATGTGGAGATATTACTGTTTGTGCATTTACAATATTCATTGATTTTTGCCATTGAAAAACGTCCAGAAATGTTTGAAGCTACTGACTGAATGAAAGGAGCTGGCATCTCACTCTCTTTGAATCTTCTTTATCATGCTAGGATTAGCAGGAAAAAGCAAAAAATTTCAGAATTGCACCTTGCAATGTGGAGATATTACTCTTTGTGCAGTTACAATATTCATTGATTTTTGCCATTGAAAAACGTCCAGAAATGTTTGAAGCTACTGACTGAATGAAAGGAGCTGGCATCTCACTCTCTTTGAATCTTCTTTATCATGCTAGGATTAGCAGGAAAAAGCAAAAAAATTCAGAATTGCACCTTGCAATGCGGAGAAATTACTGTTTGTACATTTACAATATTCATTGATTTTTGCCATTGAAAAACATCATGTTATTCGTATACCAGAAATGTTTGAAGCTACTGACTGAATGAAAAGAGCTTTCATCTCACTCTCTTTGAATCTTCTTTATCATGCTAAGAGGAGCAGGAAAAAGCAAAAAATTTCAGAATTGCACCTTGCAATGCGGAGAAATTACTGTTTGTACATTTACAATATTCATTGATTTTTGCCATTGAAAAACATCATGTTATTCATATACCAGAAATGTTTGAAGCTACTGACTGAATGAAAAGAGCTGGCATCTCACTCTCTTTGAATCTTCTTTATCATGCTAAGAGGAGCAGGAAAAAGCAAAAAATTTCAGAATTTCACCTTGCAATGTGGAGATATTACTGTTTGTGCATTTACAATATTCATTGATTTTTGCCATTGAAAAACGTCCAGAAATGTTTGAAGCTACTGACTGAATGAAAGGAGCTGGCATCTCACTCTCTTTGAATCTTCTTTATCATGCTAGGATTAGCAGGAAAAAGCAAAAAATTTCAGAATTGCACCTTGCAATGTGGAGATATTACTCTTTGTGCAGTTACAATATTCATTGATTTTTGCCATTGAAAAACGTCCAGAAATGTTTGAAGCTACTGACTGAATGAAAGGAGCTGGCATCTCACTCTCTTTGAATCTTCTTTATCATGCTAGGATTAGCAGGAAAAAGCAAAAAAATTCAGAATTGCACCTTGCAATGCGGAGAAATTACTGTTTGTACATTTACAATATTCATTGATTTTTGCCATTGAAAAACATCATGTTATTCATATACCAGAAATGTTTGAAGCTACTGACTGAATGAAAAGAGCTTTCATCTCACTCTCTTTGAATCTTCTTTATCATGCTAAGAGGAGCAGGAAAAAGCAAAAAATTTCAAAATTGCACCTTGCAATGTGGAGATATTACTGTTTGTGCATTTACAATATTCATTGATTTTTGCCATTGAAAAACGTCCAGAAATGTTTGAAGCTACTGACTGAATGAAAGGAGCTGGCATCTCACTCTCTTTGAATCTTCTTTATCATGCTAGGATTAGCAGGAAAAAGCAAAAAATTTCAGAATTGCACGTTGCAATGCGGAGATATTACTGTTTGTGCATTTACAATATTCACTGATTTTTGCCATTGAAAAATGTCCAGAAATGTTTGAAGCTACTGACTGAATGAAAGGAGCTGGCATCTCACTCTCTTTGAATCTTCTTTATCATGCTAGGATTAGCAGGAAAAAGCAAAAAATTTCAGAATTGCACCTTGCAATGCGGAGAAATTACTGTTTGTGCATTTACAATATTCATTGATTTTTGCCATTGAAAAACATCATGTTATTCATATACCAGAAATGTTTGAAGCTACTGACTGAATGAAAAGAGCTGGCATCTCACTCTCTTTGAATCTTCTTTATCATGCTAAGAGGAGCAGGAAAAAGCAAAAAATTTCAGAATTGCACCTTGCAATGTGGAGATATTACTGTTTGTGCATTTACAATATTCATTGATTTTTGCCATTGAAAAACGTCCAGAAATGTTTGAAGCTACTGACTGAATGAAAGGAGCTGGCATCTCACTCTCTTTGAATCTTCTTTATCATGCTAGGATTAGCAGGAAAAAGCAAAAAATTTCAGAATTGCACCTTGCAATGCGGAGAAATTACTGTTTGTGCATTTACAATATTCATTGATTTTTGCCATTGAAAAACATCATGTTATTCATATACCCGAAATGTTTGAAGCTACTGACTGAATGAAAAGAGCTGGCATCTCACTCTCTTTGAATCTTCTTTATCATGCTAAGAGGAGCAGGAAAAAGCAAAAAATTTCAGAATTGCACCTTGCAATGTGGAGATATTACTGTTTGTGCATTTACAATATTCATTGATTTTTGCCATTGAAAAACGTCCAGAAATGTTTGAAGCTACTGACTGAATGAAAGGAGCTGGCATCTCACTCTCTTTGAATCTTCTTTATCATGCTAGGATTAGCAGGAAAAAGTAAAAAATTTCAGAATTGCACCTTGCAATGCGGAGAAATTACTGTTTGTGCATTTACAATATTCATTGATTTTTGCCATTGAAAAACATCATGTTATTCATATACCAGAAATGTTTGAAGCTACTGACTGAATGAAAAGAGCTGGCATCTCACTCTCTTTGAATCTTCTTTATCATGCTAAGAGGAGCAGGAAAAAGCAAAAAATTTCAGAATTGCACCTTGCAATGTGGAGATATTACTGTTTGTGCATTTACAATATTCATTGATTTTTGCCATTGAAAAACATCCAGAAATGTTTGAAGCTACTGACTGAATGAAAGGAGCTGGCATCTCACTCTCTTTGAATCTTCTTTATCATGCTAGGATTAGCAGGAAAAAGTAAAAAATTTCAGAATTGCACCTTGCAATGCGGAGATATTACTGTTTGTGCATTTACAATATTCACAGATTTTTGCCATTGAAAAACGTCCAGAAATGTTTGAAGCTACTGACTGAATGAAAGGAGCTGGCATCTCACTCTCTTTGAATCTTCTTTATCATGCTAGGATTAGCAGGAAAAAGCAAAAAATTTCAGAATTGCACCTTGCAATGTGGAGATATTACTGTTTGTGCATTTACAATATTCATTGATTTTTGCCATTGAAAAACGTCCAGAAATGTTTGAAGCTACTGACTGAATGAAAGGAGCTGGCATCTCACTCTCTTTGAATCTTCTTTATCATGCTAGGATTAGCAGGAAAAAGCAAAAAATTTCAGAATTGCACCTTGCAATGTGGAGATATTACTGTTTGTGCAGTTACAATATTCATTGATTTTTGCCATTGAAAAACGTCCAGAAATGTTTGAAGCTACTGACTGAATGAAAGGAGCTGGCATCTCACTCTCTTTGAATCTTCTTTATCATGCTAGGATTAGCAGGAAAAAGCAAAAAAATTCAGAATTGCACCTTGCAATGCGGAGAAATTACTGTTTGTACATTTACAATATTCATTGATTTTTGCCATTGAAAAACATCATGTTATTCATATACCAGAAATGTTTGAAGCTACTGACTGAATGAAAAGAGCTGGCATCTCACTCTCTTTGAATCTTCTTTATCATGCTAAGAGGAGCAGGAAAAAGCAAAAAATTTCAGAATTGCACCTTGCAATGTGGAGATATTACTGTTTGTGCATTTACAATATTCATTGATTTTTGCCATTGAAAAACGTCCAGAAATGTTTGAAGCTACTGACTGAATGAAAGGAGCTGGCATCTCACTCTCTTTGAATCTTCTTTATCATGCTAGGATTAGCAGGAAAAAGCAAACAATTTCAGAATTGCACCTTGCAATGTGGAGATATTACTGTTTGTGCATTTACAATATTCATTGATTTTTGCCATTGAAAAACGTCCAGAAATGTTTGAAGCTACTGACTGAATGAAAGGAGCTGGCATCTCACTCTCTTTGAATCTTCTTTATCATGCTAGGATTAGCAGGAAAAAGCAAAAAATTTCAGAATTGCACCTTGCAATGTGGAGATATTACTGTTTGTGCAGTTACAATATTCATTGATTTTTGCCATTGAAAAACGTCCAGAAATGTTTGAAGCTACTGACTGAATGAAAGGAGCTGGCATCTCACTCTCTTTGAATCTTCTTTATCATGCTAGGATTAGCAGGAAAAAGCAAAAAAATTCAGAATTGCACCTTGCAATGCGGAGAAATTACTCTTTGTACATTTACAATATTCATTGATTTTTGCCATTGAAAAACATCATGTTATTCATATACCAGAAATGTTTGAAGCTACTGACTGAATGAAAAGAGCTGGCATCTCACTCTCTTTGAATCTTCTTTATCATGCTAAGAGGAGCAGGAAAAAGCAAAAAATTTCAGAATTGCACCTTGCAATGTGGAGATATTACTGTTTGTGCATTTACAATATTCATTGATTTTTGCCATTGAAAAACGTCCAGAAATGTTTGAAGCTACTGACTGAATGAAAGGAGCTGGCATCTCACTCTCTTTGAATCTTCTTTATCATGCTAGGATTAGCAGGAAAAAGCAAAAAATTTCAGAATTGCACCTTGCAATGTGGAGATATTACTGTTTGTGCAGTTACAATATTCATTGATTTTTGCCATTGAAAAACGTCCAGAAATGTTTGAAGCTACTGACTGAATGAAAGGAGCTGGCATCTCACTCTCTTTGAATCTTCTTTATCATGCTAGGATTAGCAGGAAAAAGCAAAAAAATTCAGAATTGCACCTTGCAATGCGGAGAAATTACTGTTTGTACATTTACAATATTCATTGATTTTTCCCATTGAAAAACATCATGTTATTCATATACCAGAAATGTTTGAAGCTACTGACTGAATGAAAAGAGCTGGCATCTCACTCTCTTTGAATCTTCTTTATCATGCTAAGAGGAGCAGGAAAAAGCAAAAAATTTCAGAATTGCACCTTGCAATGTGGAGATATTACTGTTTGTGCATTTACAATATTCATTGATTTTTGCCATTGAAAAACGTCCAGAAATGTTTGAAGCTACTGACTGAATGAAAGGAGCTGGCATCTCACTCTCTTTGAATCTTCTTTATCATGCTAGGATTAGCAGGAAAAAGCAAAAAATTTCAGAATTGCACCTTGCAATGTGGAGATATTACTGTTTGTGCATTTACAATATTCATTGATTTTTGCCATTGAAAAACGTCCAGAAATGTTTGAAGCTACTGACTGAATGAAAGGAGCTGGCATCTCACTCTCTTTGAATCTTCTTTATCATGCTAGGATTAGCAGGAAAAAGCAAAAAATTTCAGAATTGCACCTTGCAATGTGGAGATATTACTCTTTGTGCAGTTACAATATTCATTGATTTTTGCCATTGAAAAACGTCCAGAAATGTTTGAAGCTACTGACTGAATGAAAGGAGCTGGCATCTCACTCTCTTTGAATCTTCTTTATCATGCTAGGATTAGCAGGAAAAAGCAAAAAAATTCAGAATTGCACCTTGCAATGCGGAGAAATTACTGTTTGTACATTTACAATATTCATTGATTTTTGCCATTGAAAAACATCATGTTATTCGTATACCAGAAATGTTTGAAGCTACTGACTGAATGAAAAGAGCTTTCATCTCACTCTCTTTGAATCTTCTTTATCATGCTATGAGGAGCAGGAAAAAGCAAAAAATTTCAGAATTGCACCTTGCAATGTGGAGATATTACTGTTTGTGCATTTACAATATTCATTGATTTTTGCCATTGAAAAACGTCCAGAAATGTTTGAAGCTACTGACTGAATGAAAGGAGCTGGCATCTCACTCTCTTTGAATCTTCTTTATCATGCTAGGATTAGCAGGAAAAAGCAAAAAATTTCAGAATTGCACGTTGCAATGCGGAGATATTACTGTTTGTGCATTTACAATATTCACTGATTTTTGCCATTGAAAAATGTCCAGAAATGTTTGAAGCTACTGACTGAATGAAAGGAGCTGGCATCTCACTCTCTTTGAATCTTCTTTATCATGCTAGGATTAGCAGGAAAAAGCAAAAAATTTCAGAATTGCACCTTGCAATGCGGAGAAATTACTGTTTGTGCATTTACAATATTCATTGATTTTTGCCATTGAAAAACATCATGTTATTCATATACCAGAAATGTTTGAAGCTACTGACTGAATGAAAAGAGCTGGCATCTCACTCTCTTTGAATCTTCTTTATCATGCTAAGAGGAGCAGGAAAAAGCAAAAAATTTCAGAATTGCACCTTGCAATGTGGAGATATTACTGTTTGTGCATTTACAATATTCATTGATTTTTGCCATTGAAAAACGTCCAGAAATGTTTGAAGCTACTGACTGAATGAAAGGAGCTGGCATCTCACTCTCTTTGAATCTTCTTTATCATGCTAGGATTAGCAGGAAAAAGCAAAAAATTTCAGAATTGCACCTTGCAATGCGGAGAAATTACTGTTTGTGCATTTACAATATTCATTGATTTTTGCCATTGAAAAACATCATGTTATTCATATACCAGAAATGTTTGAAGCTACTGACTGAATGAAAAGAGCTGGCATCTCACTCTCTTTGAATCTTCTTTATCATGCTAAGAGGAGCAGGAAAAAGCAAAAAATTTCAGAATTGCACCTTGCAATGTGGAGATATTACTGTTTGTGCATTTACAATATTCATTGATTTTTGCCATTGAAAAACGTCCAGAAATGTTTGAAGCTACTGACTGAATGAAAGGAGCTGGCATCTCACTCTCTTTGAATCTTCTTTATCATGCTAGGATTAGCAGGAAAAAGTAAAAAATTTCAGAATTGCACCTTGCAATGCGGAGAAATTACTGTTTGTGCATTTACAATATTCATTGATTTTTGCCATTGAAAAACATCATGTTATTCATATACCAGAAATGTTTGAAGCTACTGACTGAATGAAAAGAGCTGGCATCTCACTCTCTTTGAATCTTCTTTATCATGCTAAGAGGAGCAGGAAAAAGCAAAAAATTTCAGAATTGCACCTTGCAATGTGTAGATATTACTGTTTGTGCATTTACAATATTCATTGATTTTTGCCATTGAAAAACGTCCAGAAATGTTTGAAGCTACTGACTGAATGAAAGGAGCTGGCATCTCACTCTCTTTGAATCTTCTTTATCATGCTAGGATTAGCAGGAAAAAGTAAAAAATTTCAGAATTGCACCTTGCAATGCGGAGAAATTACTGTTTGTGCATTTACAATATTCATTGATTTTTGCCATTGAAAAACATCATGTTATTCATATACCAGAAATGTTTGAAGCTACTGACTGAATGAAAAGAGCTGGCATCTCACTCTCTTTGAATCTTCTTTATCATGCTAAGAGGAGCAGGAAAAAGCAAAAAATTTCAGAATTGCACCTTGCAATGTGGAGATATTACTGTTTGTGCATTTACAATATTCATTGATTTTTGCCATTGAAAAACGTCCAGAAATGTTTGAAGCTACTGACTGAATGAAAGGAGCTGGCATCTCACTCTCTTTGAATCTTCTTTATCATGCTAGGATTAGCAGGAAAAAGCAAAAAATTTCAGAATTGCACCTTGCAATGCGGAGATATTACTGTTTGTGCATTTACAATATTCATTGATTTTTGCCATTGAAAAACGTCCAGAAATGTTTGAAGCTACTGACTGAATGAAAGGAGCTGGCATCTCACTCTCTTTGAATCTTCTTTATCATGCTAGGATTAGCAGGAAAAAGCAAAAAATTTCAGAATTGCACCTTGCAAAGCGGAGATATTACTGTTTGTGCATTTACAATATTCACTGATTTTTGCCATTGAAAAACGTCCAGAAATGTTTGAAGCTACTGACTGAATGAAAGGAGCTGGCATCCCACTCTCTTTGAATCTTCTTTATCATGCTAGGATTAGCAGGAAAAAGCAAAAAATTTCAGAATTGCACCTTGCAATGCGGAGAAATTACTGTTTGTGCATTTACAATATTCATTGATTTTTGCCATTGAAAAACATCATGTTATTCATATACCAGAAATGTTTGAAGCTACTGACTGAATGAAAAGAGCTGGCATCTCACTCTCTTTGAATCTTCTTTATCATGCTAAGAGGAGCAGGAAAAAGCAAAAAATTTCAGAATTGCACCTTGCAATGTGGAGATATTACTGTTTGTGCATTTACAATATTCATTGATTTTTGCCATTGAAAAACGTCCAGAAATGTTTGAAGCTACTGACTGAATGAAAGGAGCTGGCATCTCACTCTCTTTGAATCTTCTTCATCATGATAGGATTAGCAGGAAAAAGCAAAAAATTTCAGAATTGCACCTTGCAATGCGGAGAAATTACTGTTTGTGCATTTACAATATTCATTGATTTTTGCCATTGAAAAACATCATGTTATTCATATACCAGAAATGTTTGAAGCTACTGACTGAATGATAAGAGCTGGCATCTCACTCTCTTTGAATCTTCTTTATCATGCTAAGAGGAGCAGGAAAAAGCAAAAAATTTCAGAATTGCACCTTGCAATGTGGAGATATTACTGTTTGTGCATTTACAATATTCATTGATTTTTGCCATTGAAAAACGTCCAGAAATGTTTGAAGCTACTGACTGAATGAAAGGAGCTGGCATCTCACTCTCTTTGAATCTTCTTTATCATGCTAGGATTAGCAGGAAAAAGCAAAAAATTTCAGAATTGCACCTTGCAATGCGGAGAAATTACTGTTTGTGCATTTACAATATTCATTGATTTTTGCCATTGAAAAACATCATGTTATTCATATACCAGAAATGTTTGAAGCTACTGACTGAATGAAAAGAGCTGGCATCTCACTCTCTTTGAATCTTCTTTATCATGCTAAGAGGAGCAGGAAAAAGCAAAAAATTTCAGAATTGCACCTTGCAATGTGGAGATATTACTATTTGTGCATTTACAATATTCATTGATTTTTGCCATTGAAAAACGTCCAGAAATGTTTGAAGCTACTGACTGAATGAAAGGAGCTGGCATCTCACTCTCTTTGAATCTTCTTTATCATGCTAGGATTAGCAGGAAAAAGCAAAAAAATTCAGAATTGCACCTTGCAATGCGGAGAAATTACTGTTTGTACATTTACAATATTCATTGATTTTTGCCATTGAAAAGCATCATGTTATTCATATACCAGAAATGTTTGAAGCTACTGACTGAATGAAAAGAGCTTTCATCTCACTCTCTTTGAATCTTCTTTATCATGCTAAGAGGAGCAGGAAAAAGCAAAAAATTTCAGAATTGCACCTTGCAATGTGGAGATATTACTGTTTGTGCATTTACAATATTCATTGATTTTTGCCATTGAAAAACGTCCAGAAATGTTTGAAGCTACTGACTGAATGAAAGGAGCTGGCATCTCACTCTCTTTGAATCTTCTTTATCATGCTAGGATTAGCAGGAAAAAGCAAAAAATTTCAGAATTGCACCTTGCAATGCGGAGATATTACTGTTTGTGCATTTACAATATTCATTGATTTTTGCCATTGAAAAACGTCCAGAAATGTTTGAAGCTACTGACTGAATGAAAGGAGCTGGCATCTCACTCTCTTTGAATCTTCTTTATCATGCTAGGATTAGCAGGAAAAAGCAAAAAATTTCAGAATTGCACCTTGCAAAGCGGAGATATTACTGTTTGTGCATTTACAATATTCACTGATTTTTGCCATTGAAAAACGTCCAGAAATGTTTGAAGCTACTGACTGAATGAAAGGAGCTGGCATCCCACTCTCTTTGAATCTTCTTTATCATGCTAGGATTAGCAGGAAAAAGCAAAAAATTTCAGAATTGCACCTTGCAATGCGGAGAAATTACTGTTTGTGCATTTACAATATTCATTGATTTTTGCCATTGAAAAACATCATGTTATTCATATACCAGAAATGTTTGAAGCTACTGACTGAATGAAAAGAGCTGGCATCTCACTCTCTTTGAATCTTCTTTATCATGCTAAGAGGAGCAGGAAAAAGCAAAAAATTTCAGAATTGCACCTTGCAATGTGGAGATATTACTGTTTGTGCATTTACAATATTCATTGATTTTTGCCATTGAAAAACGTCCAGAAATGTTTGAAGCTACTGACTGAATGAAAGGAGCTGGCATCTCACTCTCTTTGAATCTTCTTCATCATGATAGGATTAGCAGGAAAAAGCAAAAAATTTCAGAATTGCACCTTGCAATGCGGAGAAATTACTGTTTGTGCATTTACAATATTCATTGATTTTTGCCATTGAAAAACATCATGTTATTCATATACCAGAAATGTTTGAAGCTACTGACTGAATGATAAGAGCTGGCATCTCACTCTCTTTGAATCTTCTTTATCATGCTAAGAGGAGCAGGAAAAAGCAAAAAATTTCAGAATTGCACCTTGCAATGTGGAGATATTACTGTTTGTGCATTTACAATATTCATTGATTTTTGCCATTGAAAAACGTCCAGAAATGTTTGAAGCTACTGACTGAATGAAAGGAGCTGGCATCTCACTCTCTTTGAATCTTCTTTATCATGCTAGGATTAGCAGGAAAAAGCAAAAAATTTCAGAATTGCACCTTGCAATGCGGAGAAATTACTGTTTGTGCATTTACAATATTCATTGATTTTTGCCATTGAAAAACATCATGTTATTCATATACCAGAAATGTTTGAAGCTACTGACTGAATGAAAAGAGCTGGCATCTCACTCTCTTTGAATCTTCTTTATCATGCTAAGAGGAGCAGGAAAAAGCAAAAAATTTCAGAATTGCACCTTGCAATGTGGAGATATTACTATTTGTGCATTTACAATATTCATTGATTTTTGCCATTGAAAAACGTCCAGAAATGTTTGAAGCTACTGACTGAATGAAAGGAGCTGGCATCTCACTCTCTTTGAATCTTCTTTATCATGCTAGGATTAGCAGGAAAAAGCAAAAAAATTCAGAATTGCACCTTGCAATGCGGAGAAATTACTGTTTGTACATTTACAATATTCATTGATTTTTGCCATTGAAAAGCATCATGTTATTCATATACCAGAAATGTTTGAAGCTACTGACTGAATGAAAAGAGCTTTCATCTCACTCTCTTTGAATCTTCTTTATCATGCTAAGAGGAGCAGGAAAAAGCAAAAAATTTCAGAATTGCACCTTGCAATGTGGAGATATTACTGTTTGTGCATTTACAATATTCATTGATTTTTGCCATTGAAAAACGTCCAGAAATGTTTGAAGCTACTGACTGAATGAAAGGTGCTGGCATCTCACTCTCTTTGAATCTTCTTTATCATGCTAGGATTAGCAGGAAAAAGCAAAAAATTTCAGAATTGCATGTTGCAATGCGGAGATATTACTGTTTGTGCATTTACAATATTCACTGATTTTTGCCATTGAAAAATGTCCAGAAATGTTTGAAGCTACTGACTGAATGAAAGGAGCTGGCATCTCACTCTCTTTGAATCTTCTTTATCATGCTAGGATTAGCAGGAAAAAGCAAAAAATTTCAGAATTGCACCTTGCAATGCGGAGAAATTACTGTTTGTGCATTTACAATATTCATTGATTTTTGCCATTGAAAAACATCATGTTATTCATATACCAGAAATGTTTGAAGCTACTGACTGAATGAAAAGAGCTGGCATCTCACTCTCTTTGAATCTTCTTTATCATGCTAAGAGGAGCAGGAAAAAGCAAAAAATTTCAGAATTGCACCTTGCAATGTGGAGATATTACTGTTTGTGCATTTACAATATTCATTGATTTTTGCCATTGAAAAACGTCCAGAAATGTTTGAAGCTACTGACTGAATGAAAGGAGCTGGCATCTCACTCTCTTTGAATCTTCTTTATCATGCTAGGATTAGCAGGAAAAAGTAAAAAATTTCAGAATTGCACCTTGCAATGCGGAGAAATTACTGTTTGTGCATTTACAATATTCATTGATTTTTGCCATTGAAAAACATCATGTTATTCATATACCAGAAATGTTTGAAGCTACTGACTGAATGAAAAGAGCTGGCATCTCACTCTCTTTGAATCTCCTTTATCATGCTAAGAGGAGCAGGAAAAAGCAAAAAATTTCAGAATTGCACCTTGCAATGTGGAGATATTACTGTTTGTGCATTTACAATATTCATTGATTTTTGCCATTGAAAAACGTCCAGAAATGTTTGAAGCTACTGACTGAATGAAAGGAGCTGGCATCTCACTCTCTTTGAATCTTCTTTATCATGCTAGGATTAGCAGGAAAAAGTAAAAAATTTCAGAATTGCACCTTGCAATGCGGAGAAATTACTGTTTGTGCATTTACAATATTCATTGATTTTTGCCATTGAAAAACATCATGTTATTCATATACCAGAAATGTTTGAAGCTACTGACTGAATGAAAAGAGCTGGCATCTCACTCTCTTTGAATCTTCTTTATCATGCTAAGAGGAGCAGGAAAAAGCAAAAAATTTCAGAATTGCACCTTGCAATGTGGAGATATTACTGTTTGTGCATTTACAATATTCATTGATTTTTGCCATTGAAAAACGTCCAGAAATGTTTGAAGCTACTGACTGAATGAAAGGGGCTGGCATCTCACTCTCTTTGAATCTTCTTTATCATGCTAGGATTAGCAGGAAAAAGCAAAAAATTTCAGAATTGCACCTTGCAATGCGGAGATATTACTGTTTGTGCATTTACAATATTCATTGATTTTTGCCATTGAAAAACGTCCAGAAATGTTTGAAGCTACTGACTGAATGAAAGGAGCTGGCATCTCACTCTCTTTGAATCTTCTTTATCATGCTAGGATTAGCAGGAAAAAGCAAAAAATTTCAGAATTGCACCTTGCAAAGCGGAGATATTACTGTTTGTGCATTTACAATATTCACTGATTTTTGCCATTGAAAAACGTCCAGAAATGTTTGAAGCTACTGACTGAATGAAAGGAGCTGGCATCCCACTCTCTTTGAATCTTCTTTATCATGCTAGGATTAGCAGGAAAAAGCAAAAAATTTCAGAATTGCACCTTGCAATGCGCAGAAATTACTGTTTGTGCATTTACAATATTCATTGATTTTTGCCATTGAAAAACATCATGTTATTCATATACCAGAAATGTTTGAAGCTACTGACTGAATGAAAAGAGCTGGCATCTCACTCTCTCTGAATCTTCTTTATCATGCTAAGAGGAGCAGGAAAAAGCAAAAAATTTCAGAATTGCACCTTGCAATGTGGAGATATTACTGTTTGTGCATTTACAATATTCATTGATTTTTGCCATTGAAAAACGTCCAGAAATGTTTGAAGCTACTGACTGAATGAAAGGAGCTGGCATCTCACTCTCTTTGAATCTTCTTCATCATGATAGGATTAGCAGGAAAAAGCAAAAAATTTCAGAATTGCACCTTGCAATGCAGAGAAATTACTGTTTGTGCATTTACAATATTCATTGATTTTTGCCATTGAAAAACATCATGTTATTCATATACCAGAAATGTTTGAAGCTACTGACTGAATGAAAAGAGCTGGCATCTCACTCTCTTTGAATCTTCTTTATCATGCTAAGAGGAGCAGGAAAAAGCAAAAAAATTCAGAATTGCACCTTGCAATGTGGAGATATTACTGTTTGTGCATTTACAATATTCATTGATTTTTGCCATTGAAAAACGTCCAGAAATGTTTGAAGCTACTGACTGAATGAAAGGAGCTGGCATCTCACTCTCTTTGAATCTTCTTTATCATGCTAGGATTAGCAGGAAAAAGCAAAAAATTTCAGAATTGCACCTTGCAATTCGGAGAAATTACTGTTTGTGCATTTACAATATTCATTGATTTTTGCCATTGAAAAACATCATGTTATTCATATACCAGAAATGTTTGAAGCTACTGACTGAATGAAAAGAGCTGGCATCTCACTCTCTTTGAATCTTCTTTATCATGCTAAGAGGAGCAGGAAAAAGCAAAAAATTTCAGAATTGCACCTTGCAATGTGGAGATATTACTGTTTGTGCATTTACAATATTCATTGATTTTTGCCATTGAAAAACGTCCAGAAATGTTTGAAGCTACTGACTGAATGAAAGGAGCTGGCATCTCACTCTCTTTGAATCTTCTTTATCATGCTAGGATTAGCAGGAAAAAGCACAAAATTTCAGAATTGCACCTTGCAATGCGGAGAAATTACTGTTTGTGCATTTACAATATTCATTGATTTTTGCCATTGAAAAACATCATGTTATTCATCTACCAGAAATGTTTGAAGCTACTGACTGAATGAAAAGAGCTGGCATCTCACTCTCTTTCAATCTTCTTTATCATGCTAAGAGGAGCAGGAAAAAGCAAAAAATTTCAGAATTTCACCTTGCAATGTGGAGATATTACTGTTTGTGCATTTACAATATTCATTGCTTTTTGCCATTGAAAAACGTCCAGAAATGTTTGAAGCTACTGACTGAATGAAAGGAGCTGGCATCTCACTCTCTTTGAATCTTCTTTATCATGCTAGGATTAGCAGGAAAAAGCAAAAAATTTCAGAATTGCACCTTGCAATGCGGAGATATTACTGTTTGTGCATTTACAATATTCACTGATTTTTGCCATTGAAAAACGTCCAGAAATGTTTGAAGCTACTGACTGAATGAAAGGAGCTGGCATCTCACTCTCTTTGAATCTTCTTTATCATGCTAGGATTAGCAGGAAAAAGCAAAAAATTTCAGAATTGCACCTTGCAATGTGGAGATATTACTGTTTGTGCATTTACAATATTCATTGATTTTTGCCATTGAAAAACGTCCAGAAATGTTTGAAGCTACTGACTGAATGAAAGGAGCTGGCATCTCACTCTCTTTGAATCTTGTTTATCATGCTAGGATTAGCAGGAAAAAGCAAAAATTTCAGAATTGCACCTTGCAATGTGGAGATATTACTGTTTGTGCAGTTACAATATTCATTGATTTTTGCCATTGAAAAACGTCCAGAAATGTTTGAAGCTACTGACTGAATGAAAGGAGCTGGCATCTCTCTCTCTTTGAATCTTCTTTATCATGCTAGGATTAGCAGGAAAAAGCAAAAAAATTCAGAATTGCACCTTGCAATGCGGAGAAATTACTGTTTGTACATTTACAATATTCATTGATTTTTGCCATTGAAAAACATCATGTTATTCATATACCAGAAATGTTTGAAGCTACTGACTGAATGAAAAGAGCTGGCATCTCACTCTCTTTGAATCTTCTTTATCATGCTAAGAGGAGCAGGAAAAAGCAAAAAATTTCAGAATTGCACCTTGCAATGTGGAGATATTACTGTTTGTGCATTTACAATATTCATTGATTTTTGCCATTGAAAAACGTCCAGAAATGTTTGAAGCTACTGACTGAATGAAAGGAGCTGGCATCTCACTCTCTTTGAATCTTCTTTATCATGCTAGGATTAGCAGGAAAAAGCAAAAAATTTCAGAATTGCACGTTGCAATGCGGAGATATTACTGTTTGTGCATTTACAATATTCATTGATTTTTGCCATTGAAAAACGTCCAGAAATGTTTGAAGCTACTGACTGAATGAAAGGAGCTGGCATCTCACTCTCTTTGAATCTTCTTTATCAGGCTAGGATTAGCAGGAAAACCAAAAAATTTCAGAATTGCACCTTGCAAAGCAGAGATATTACTGTTTGTGCATTTACAATATTCACTGATTTTTGCCATTGAAAAACGTCCAGAAATGTTTGAAGCTACTGACTGAATGAAAGGAGCTGGCATCCCACTCTCTTTGAACCTTCTTTATCATGCTAGGATTAGCAGGAAAAAGCAAAAAATTTCAGAATTGCACCTTGCAATGCGGAGAAATTACTGTTTGTGCATTTACAATATTCATTGATTTTTGCCATTGAAAAACATCATGTTATTCATATACCAGAAATGTTTGAAGCTACTGACTGAATGAAAAGAGCTGGCATCTCACTCTCTTTGAATCTTCTTTATCATGCTAAGAGGAGCAGGAAAAAGCAAAAAATTTCAGAATTGCACCTTGCAATGTGGAGATATTACTGTTTGTGCATTTACAATATTCATTGATTTTTGCCATTGAAAAAAGGCCAGAAATGTTTGAAGCTACTGACTGAATGAAAGGAGCTGGCATCTCACTCTCTTTGAATCTTCTTTATCATGCTAGGATTAGCAGGAAAAAGCAAAAAATTTCAGAATTGCACCTTGCAATGCGGAGAAATTACTGTTTGTGCATTTACAATATTCATTGATTTTTGCCATTGAAAAACATCATGTTATTCATATACCAGAAATGTTTGAAGCTACTGACTGAATGAAAAGAGCTGGCATCTCACTCTCTTTGAATCTTATTTATCATGCTAAGAGGAGCAGGAAAAAGCAAAAAATTTCAGAATTGCACCTTGCAATGTGGAGATATTACTGTTTGTGCATTTACAATATTCATTGAGTTTTGCCATTGAAAAACGTCCAGAAATGTTTGAAGCTACTGACTGAGTGAAAGGAGCTGGCATCTCACTCTCTTTGAATCTTCTTCATCATGATAGGATTAGCAGGAAAAAGCAAAAAATTTCAGAATTGCACCTTGCAATGCGGAGAAATTACTGTTTGTGCATTTACAATATTCATTGATTTTTGCCATTGAAAAACATCATGTTATTCATATACCAGAAATGTTTGAAGCTACTGACTGAATGAAAAGAGCTGGCATCTCACTCTCTTTGAATCTTCTTTATCATGCTAAGAGGAGCAGGAAAAAGCAAAAAATTTCAGAATTGCACCTTGCAATGTGGAGATATTACTGTTTGTGCATTTACAATATTCATTGATTTTTGCCATTGAAAAACGTCCAGAAATGTTTGAAGCTACTGACTGAATCAAAGGAGCTGGCATCTCACTCTCTTTGAATCTTCTTTATCATGCTAGGATTAGCAGGAAAAAGCAAAAAATTTCAGAATTGCACCTTGCAATGTGGAGATATTACTGTTTGTGCATTTACAATATTCATTGATTTTTGCCATTGAAAAACGTCCAGAAATGTTTGAAGCTACTGACTGAATGAAAGGAGCTGGCATCTCACTCTCTTTGAATCTTCTTTATCATGCTAGGATTAGCAGGAAAAAGCAAAAAATTTCAGAATTGCACCTTGCAATGTGGAGATATTACTGTTTGTGCAGTTACAATATTCATTGATTTTTGCCATTGAAAAACGTCCAGAAATGTTTGAAGCTACTGACTGAATGAAAGGAGCTGGCATCTCACTCTCTTTGAATCTTCTTTATCATGCTAGGATTAGCAGGAAAAAGCAAAAAAATTCAGAATTGCACCTTGCAATGCGGAGAAATTACTGTTTGTACATTTACAATATTCATTGATTTTTGTCATTGAAAAACATCATGTTATTCATATACCAGAAATGTTTGAAGCTACTGACTGAATGAAAAGAGCTGGCATCTCACTCTCTTTGAATCTTCTTTATCATGCTAAGAGGAGCAGGAAAAAGCAAAAAATTTCAGAATTGCACCTTGCAATGTGGAGATATTACTGTTTGTGCATTTACAATATTCATTGATTTTTGCCATTGAAAAAAGGCCAGAAATGTTTGAAGCTACTGACTGAATGAAAGGAGCTGGCATCTCACTCTCTTTGAATCTTCTTTATCATGCTAGGATTAGCAGGAAAAAGCAAAAAATTTCAGAATTGCACCTTGCAATGCTCAGATATTACTGTTTGTGCATTTACAATATTCATTGATTTTTGCCATTGAAAAACGTCCAGAAATGTTTGAAGCTACTGACTGAATGAAAGGAGCTGGCATCTCACTCTCTTTGAATCTTCTTTATCATGCTAGGATTAGCAGGAAAAAGCAAAAAATTTCAGAATTGCACCTTGCAAAGCGGAGATATTACTGTTTGTGCATTTACAATATTCACTGATTTTTTCCATTGAAAAACGTCCAGAAATGTTTGAAGCTACTGACTGAATGAAAGGAGCTGGCATCCCACTCTCTTTGAATCTTCTTTATCATGCTAGGATTAGCAGGAAAAAGCAAAAAATTTCAGAATTGCACCTTGCAATGCGGGGAAATTACTGTTTGTGCATTTACAATATTCATTGATTTTTGCCATTGAAAAACATCATGTTATTCATATACCAGAAATGATTGAAGCTACTGACTGAATGAAAAGAGCTGGCATCTCACTCTCTTTGAATCTTCTTTATCATGCTAAGAGGAGCAGGAAAAAGCAAAAAATTTCAGAATTGCACCTTGCAATGTGGAGATATTACTGTTTGTGCATTTACAATATTCATTGATTTTTGCCATTGAAAAAAGGCCAGAAATGTTTGAAGCTACTGACTGAATGAAAGGAGCTGGCATCTCACTCTCTTTGAATCTTCTTTATCATGCTAGGATTAGCAGGAAAAAGCAAAAAATTTCAGAATTGCACCTTGCAATGCGGAGAAATTACTGTTTGTGCATTTACAATATTCATTGATTTTTGCCATTGAAAAACATCATGTTATTCATATACCAGAAATGTTTGAAGCTACTGACTGAATGAAAAGAGCTGGCATCTCACTCTCTTTGAATCTTATTTATCATGCTAAGAGGAGCAGGAAAAAGCAAAAAATTTCAGAATTGCACCTTGCAATGTGGAGATATTACTGTTTGTGCATTTACAATATTCATTGATTTTTGCCATTGAAAAACGTCCAGAAATGTTTGAAGCTACTGACTGAATGAAAGGAGCTGGCATCTCACTCTCTTTGAATCTTCTTCATCATGATAGGATTAGCAGGAAAAAGCAAAAAATTTCAGAATTGCACCTTGCAATGCGGAGAAATTACTGTTTGTGCATTTACAATATTCATTGATTTTTGCCATTGAAAAACATCATGTTATTCATATACCAGAAATGTTTGAAGCTACTGACTGAATGAAAAGAGCTGGCATCTCACTCTCTTTGAATCTTCTTTATCATGCTAAGAGGAGCAGGAAAAAGCAAAAAATTTCAGAATTGCACCTTGCAATGTGGAGATATTACTGTTTGTGCATTTACAATATTCATTGATTTTTGCCATTGAAAAACGTCCAGAAATGTTTGAAGCTACTGACTGAATGAAAGGAGCTGGCATCTCACTCTCTTTGAATCTTCTTTATCATGCTAGGATTAGCAGGAAAAAGCAAAAAATTTCAGAATTGCACCTTGCAATGCGGAGAAATTACTGTTTGTGCATTTACAATATTCATTGATTTTTGCCATTGAAAAACATCATGTTATTCATATACCAGAAATGTTTGAAGCTACTGACTGAATGAAAAGAGCTGGCATCTCACTCTCTTTGAATCTTCTTTATCATGCTAAGAGGAGCAGGAAAATGCAAAAAATTTCAGAATTGCACCTTGCAATGTGGAGATATTACTGTTTGTGCATTTACAATATTCATTGATTTTTGCCATTGAAAAACGTCCAGAAATGTTTGAAGCTACTGACTGAATGAAAGGAGCTGGCATCTCACTCTCTTTGAATCTTCTTTATCATGCTAGGATTAGCAGGAAAAAGCACAAAATTTCAGAATTGCACCTTGCAATGCGGAGAAATTACTGTTTGTGCATTTACAATATTCATTGATTTTTGCCATTGAAAAACATCATGTTATTCATATACCAGAAATGTTTGAAGCTACTGACTGAATGAAAAGAGCTGGCATCTCACTCTCTTTCAATCTTCTTTATCATGCTAAGAGGAGCAGGAAAAAGCAAAAAATTTCAGAATTGCACCTTGCAATGTGGAGATATTACTGTTTGTGCATTTACAATATTCATTGATTTTTGCCATTGAAAAACGTCCAGAAATGTTTGAAGCTACTGACTGAATGAAAGGAGCTGGCATCTCACTCTCTTTGAATCTTCTTTATCATGCTAGGATTAGCAGGAAAAAGCAAAAAATTTCAGAATTGCACCTTGCAATGCGGAGATATTACTGTTTGTGCATTTACAATATTCACTGATTTTTGACATTGAAAAACGTCCAGAAATGTTTGAAGCTACTGACTGAATGAAAGGAGCTGGCATCTCACTCTCTTTGAATCTTCTTTATCATGCTAGGATTAGCAGGAAAAAGCAAAAAATTTCAGAATTGCACCTTGCAATGTGGAGATATTACTGTTTGTGCATTTACAATATTCATTGATTTTTGCCATTGAAAAACGTCCAGAAATGTTTGAAGCTACTGACTGAATGAAAGGAGCTGGCATCTCACTCTCTTTGAATCTTCTTTATCATGCTAGGATTAGCAGGAAAAAGCAAAAAATTTCAGAATTGCACCTTGCAATGTGGAGATATTACTGTTTGTGCAGTTACAATATTCATTGATTTTTGCCATTGAAAAACGTCCAGAAATGTTTGAAGCTACTGACTGAATGAAAGGAGCTGGCATCTCTCTCTCTTTGAATCTTCTTTATCATGCTAGGATTAGCAGGAAAAAGCAAAAAAATTCAGAATTGCACCTTGCAATGCGGAGAAATTACTGTTTGTACATTTACAATATTCATTGATTTTTGCCATTGAAAAACATCATGTTATTCATATACCAGAAATGTTTGAAGCTACTGACTGAATGAAAAGAGCTGGCAACTCACTCTCTTTGAATCTTCTTTATCATGCTAAGAGGAGCAGGAAAAAGCAAAAAATTTCAGAATTGCACCTTGCAATGTGGAGATATTACTGTTTGTGCATTTACAATATTCATTGATTTTTGCCATTGAAAAACGTCCAGAAATGTTTGAAGCTACTGACTGAATGAAAGGAGCTGGCATCTCACTCTCTTTGAATCTTCTTTATCATGCTAGGATTAGCAGGAAAAAGCAAAAAATTTCAGAATTGCACCTTGCAATGCGGAGATATTACTGTTTGTGCATTTACAATATTCACTGATTTTTGCCATTGAAAAACGTCCAGAAATGTTTGAAGCTACTGACTGAATGAATGGAGCTGGCATCTCACTCTCTTTGAATCTTCTTTATCATGCTAGGATTAGCAGGAAAAAGCAAAAAATTTCAGAATTGCACCTTGCAATGTGGAGATATTACTGTTTGTGCATTTACAATATTCATTGATTTTTGCCATTGAAAAACGTCCAGAAATGTTTGAAGCTACTGACTGAATGAAAGGAGCTGGCATCTCACTCTCTTTGAATCTTCTTTATCATGCTAGGATTAGCAGGAAAAAGCAAAAAATTTCAGAATTGCACCTTGCAATGCGGAGATATTACTGTTTGTGCATTTACAATATTCACTGATTTTTGCCATTGAAAAACGTCCAGAAATGTTTGAAGCTACTGACTGAATGAATGGAGCTGGCATCTCACTCTCTTTGAATCTTCTTTATCATGCTAGGATTAGCAGGAAAAAGCAAAAAATTTCAGAATTGCACCTTGCAATGCGGAGAAATTACTGTTTGTGCATTTACAATATTCATTGATTTTTGCCATTGAAAAACATCATGTTATTCATATACCAGAAATGTTTGAAGCTACTGACTGAATGAAAAGAGCTGGCATCTCACTCTCTTTGAATCTTCTTTATCATGCTAAGAGGAGCAGGAAAAAGCAAAAAATTTCAGAATTGCACCTTGCAATGTGGAGATATTACTGTTTGTGCATTTACAAAATTCATTGATTTTTGCCATTGAAAAACGTCCAGAAATGTTTGAAGCTACTGACTGAATGAAAGGAGCTGGCATCTCACTCTCTTTGAATCTTCTTTATCATGCTAGGATTAGCAGGAAAAAGCAAAAAATTTCAGAATTGCACCTTGCAATGTGGAGAAATTACTGTTTGTGCATTTACAATATTCATTGATTTTTGCCATTGAAAAACATCATGTTATTCATATACCAGAAATGTTTGAAGCTACTGACTGAATGAAAAGAGCTGGCATCTCACTCTCTTTGAATCTTCTTTATCATGCTAAGAGGAGCAGGAAAAAGCAAAAAATTTCAGAATTGCACCTTGCAATGTGGAGATATTACTGTTTGTGCATTTACAATATTCATTGATTTTTGCCATTGAAAAACGTCCAGAAATGTTTGAAGCTACTGACTGAATGAAAGGAGCTGGCATCTCACTCTCTTTGAATCTTCTTTATCATGCTAGGATTAGCAGGAAAAAGTAAAAAATTTCAGAATTGCACCTTGCAATGCGGAGAAATTACTGTTTGTGCATTTACAATATTCATTGATTTTTGCCATTGAAAAACATCATGTTATTCATATACCAGAAATGTTTGAAGCTACTGACTGAATGAAAAGAGCTGGCATCTCACTCTCTTTGAATCTTCTTTATCATGCTAAGAGGAGCAGGAAAAAGCAAAAAATTTCAGAATTGCACCTTGCAATGTGGAGATATTACTGTTTGTGCATTTACAATATTCATTGATTTTTGCCATTGAAAAACGTCCAGAAATGTTTGAAGCTACTGACTGAATGAAAGGAGCTGGCATCTCACTCTCTTTGAATCTTCTTTATCATGCTAGGATTAGCAGGAAAAAGCAAAAAATTTCAGAATTGCACCTTGCAATGCGGAGAAATTACTGTTTGTGCATTTACAATATTCATTGATTTTTGCCATTGAAAAACATCATGTTATTCATATACCAGAAATGTTTGAAGCTACTGACTGAATGAAAAGAGCTGGCATCTCACTCTCTTTGAATCTTCTTTATCATGCTAAGAGGAGCAGGAAAAAGCAAAAAATTTCAGAATTGCACCTTGCAATGTGGAGATATTACTGTTTGTGCATTTACAATATTCATTGATATTTGCCATTGAAAAACGTCCAGAAATGTTTGAAGCTACTGACTGAATGAAAGGAGCTGGCATCTCACTCTCTTTGAATATTCTTTATCATGCTAGGATTAGCAGGAAAAAGCAAAAAATTTCAGAATTGCACCTTGCAATGCGGAGAAATTACTGTTTGTGCATTTACAATATTCATTGATTTTTGCCATTGAAAAACATCATGTTATTCATATACCAGAAATGTTTGAAGCTACTGACTGAATGAAAAGAGCTGGCATCTCACTCTCTTTGAATCTTCTTTATCATGCTAAGAGGAGCAGGAAAAAGCAAAAAATTTCAGAATTGCACCTTGCAATGTGGAGATATTACTGTTTGTGCATTTACAATATTCATTGATTTTTGCCATTGAAAAACGTCCAGAAATGTTTGAAGCTACTGACTGAAGGAAAGGAGCTGGCATCTCACTCTCTTTGAATCTTCTTTATCATGCTAGGATTAGCAGGAAAAAGCAAAAAATTTCAGAATTGCACCTTGCAATGCGGAGATATTACTGTTTGTGCATTTACAATATTCATTGATTTTTGCCATTGAAAAACTTCCAGAAATGTTTGAAGCTACTGACTGAATGAAAGGAGCTGGCATCTCACTCTCTTTGATTCTTCTTTATCATGCTAGGATTAGCAGGAAAAAGCAAAAAATTTCAGAATTGCACCTTGCAATGCGGAGATATTACTGTTTGTGCATTTACAATATTCACTGATTTTTGCAATTGAAAAACGTCCAGAAATGTTTGAAGCTACTGACTGAATGAAAGGAGCTGGCATCTCACTCTCTTTGAATCTTCTTTATCATGCTAGGATTAGCAGGAAAAAGCAAAAAATTTCAGAATTGCACCTTGCAATGCGGAGAAATTACTGTTTGTGCATTTACAATATTCATTGATTTTTGCCATTGAAAAACATCATGTTATTCATATACCAGAAATGTTTGAAGCTACTGACTGAATGAAAAGAGCTGGCATCTCACTCTCTTTGAATCTTCTTTATCATGCTAAGAGGAGCAGGAAAAAGCAAAAAATTTCAGAATTGCACCTTGCAATGTGGAGATATTACTGTTTGTGCATTTACAATATTCATTGATTTTTGCCATTGAAAAACGTCCAGAAATGTTTGAAGCTACTGACTGAATGAAAGGAGCTGGCATCTCACTCTCTTTGAATCTTCTTTATCATGCTAGGATTAGCAGGAAAAAGCAAAAAATTTCAGAATTGCACCTTGCAATGCGGAGAAATTACTGTTTGTGCATTTACAATATTCATTGATTTTTGCCATTGAAAAACATCATGTTATTCATATACCAGAAATGTTTGTAGCTACTGACTGAATGAAAAGAGCTGGCATCTCACTCTCTTTGAATCTTCTTTATCATGCTAAGAGGAGCAGGAAAAAGCAAAAAATTTCAGAATTGCACCTTGCAATATGGAGATATTACTGTTTGTGCATTTACAATATTCATTGATTTTTGCCATTGAAAAACGTCCAGAAATGTTTGAAGCTACTAACTGAAGGAAAGGAGCTGGCATCTCACTCTCTTTGAATCTTCTTTATCATGCTAGGATTAGCAGGAAAAAGCAAAAAATTTCAGAATTGCACCTTGCAATGCGGAGATATTACTGTTTGTGCATTTACAATATTCATTGATTTTTGCCATTGAAAAACGTCCAGAAATGTTTGAAGCTACTGACTGAATGAAAGGAGCTGGCATCTCACTCTCTTTGAATCTTCTTTATCATGCTAGGATTAGCAGGAAAAAGCAAAAAATTTCAGAATTGCACCTTGCAATGCGGAGAAATTACTGTTTGTGCATTTACAATATTCATTGATTTTTGCCATTGAAAAACATCATGTTATTCATATACCAGAAATGTTTGAAGCTACTGACTGAATGAAAAGAGCTGGCATCTCACTCTCTTTGAATCTTCTTTATCATGCTAAGAGGAGCAGGAAAAAGCAAAAAATTTCAGAATTGCACCTTGCAATGTGGAGATATTACTGTTTGTGCATTTACAATATTCATTGATTTTTGCCATTGAAAAAAGGCCAGAAATGTTTGAAGCTACTGACTGAATGAAAGGAGCTGGCATCTCACTCTCTTTGAATCTTCTTTATCATGCTAGGATTAGCAGGAAAAAGCAAAAAATTTCAGAATTGCACCTTGCAATGCGGAGAAATTACTGTTTGTGCATTTACAATATTCATTGATTTTTGCCATTGAAAAACATCATGTTATTCATATACCAGAAATGTTTGAAGCTACTGACTGAATGAAAAGAGCTGGCATCTCACTCTCTTTGAATCTTCTTTATCATGCTAAGAGGAGCAGGAAAAAGCAAAAAATTTCAGAATTGCACCTTGCAATGTGGAGATATTACTGTTTGTGCATTTACAATATTCATTGATTTTTGCCATTGAAAAACGTCCAGAAATGTTTGAAGCTACTGACTGAATGAAAGGAGCTGGCATATCACTCTCTTTGAATCTTCTTCATCATGATAGGATTAGCAGGAAAAAGCAAAAAATTTCAGAATTGCACCTTGCAATGCGGAGAAATTACTGTTTGTGCATTTACAATATTCATTGATTTTTGCCATTGAAAAACATCATGTTATTCATATACCAGAAATGTTTGAAGCTACTGACTGAATGAAAAGAGCTGGCATCTCACTCTCTTTGAATCTTCTTTATCATGCTAAGAGGAGCAGGAAAAAGCAAAAAATTTCAGAATTGCACCTTGCAATGTGGAGATATTACTGTTTGTGCCTTTACAATATTCATTGATTTTTGCCATTGAAAAACGTCCAGAAATGTTTGAAGCTACTGACTGAATGAAAGGAGCTGGCATCTCACTCTCTTTGAATCTTCTTTATCATGCTAGGATTAGCAGGAAAAAGCAAAAAATTTCAGAATTGCACCTTGCAATGCGGAGAAATTACTGTTTGTGCATTTACAATATTCATTGATTTTTGCCATTGAAAAACATCATGTTATTCATATACCAGAAATGTTTGAAGCTACTGACTGAATGAAAAGAGCTGGCATCTCACTCTCTTTGAATCTTCTTTATCATGCTAAGAGGAGCAGGAAAAAGCAAAAAATTTCAGAATTGCACCTTGCAATGTGGAGATATTACTGTTTGTGCATTTACAATATTCATTGATTTTTGCCATTGAAAAACATCCAGAAATGTTTGAAGCTACTGACTGAATGAAAGGAGCTGGCATCTCACTCTCTTTGAATCTTCTTTATCATGCTAGGATTAGCAGGAAAAAGCAAAAAATTTCAGAATTGCACCTTGCAATGCGGAGAAATTACTGTTTGTGCATTTACAATATTCATTGATTTTTGCCATTGAAAAACATCATGTTATTCATATACCAGAAATGTTTGAAGCTACTGACTGAATGAAAAGAGCTGGCATCTCACTCTCTTTGAATCTTCTTTATCATGCTAAGAGGAGCAGGAAAAAGCAAAAAATTTCAGAATTGCACCTTGCAATGTGGAGATATTACTGTTTGTGCATTTACAATATTCATTGATTTTTGCCATTGAAAAACGTCCAGAAATGTTTGAAGCTACTAACTGAAGGAAAGGAGCTGGCATCTCACTCTCTTTGAATCTTCTTTATCATGCTAGGATTAGCAGGAAAAAGCAAAAAATTTCAGAATTGCACCTTGCAATGCGGAGATATTACTGTTTGTGCATTTACAATATTCATTGATTTTTGCCATTGAAAAACGTCCAGAAATGTTTGAAGCTACTGACTGAATGAAAGGAGCTGGCATCTCACTCTCTTTGAATCTTCTTTATCATGCTAGGATTAGCAGGAAAAAGCAAAAAATTTCAGAATTGCACCTTGCAATGCGGAGAAATTACTGTTTGTGCATTTACAATATTCATTGATTTTTGCCATTGAAAAACATCATGTTATTCATATACCAGAAATGTTTGAAGCTACTGACTGAATGAAAAGAGCTGGCATCTCACTCTCTTTGAATCTTCTTTATCATGCTAAGAGGAGCAGGAAAAAGCAAAAAATTTCAGAATTGCACCTTGCAATGTGGAGATATTACTGTTTGTGCATTTACAATATTCATTGATTTTTGCCATTGAAAAAAGGCCAGAAATGTTTGAAGCTACTGACTGAATGAAAGGAGCTGGCATCTCACTCTCTTTGAATCTTCTTTATCATGCTAGGATTAGCAGGAAAAAGCAAAAAATTTCAGAATTGCACCTTGCAATGCGGAGAAATTACTGTTTGTGCATTTACAATATTCATTGATTTTTGCCATTGAAAAACATCATGTTATTCATATACCAGAAATGTTTGAAGCTACTGACTGAATGAAAAGAGCTGGCATCTCACTCTCTTTGAATCTTCTTTATCATGCTAAGAGGAGCAGGAAAAAGCAAAAAATTTCAGAATTGCACCTTGCAATGTGGAGATATTACTGTTTGTGCATTTACAATATTCATTGATTTTTGCCATTGAAAAACGTCCAGAAATGTTTGAAGCTACTGACTGAATGAAAGGAGCTGGCATATCACTCTCTTTGAATCTTCTTCATCATGATAGGATTAGCAGGAAAAAGCAAAAAATTTCAGAATTGCACCTTGCAATGCGGAGAAATTACTGTTTGTGCATTTACAATATTCATTGATTTTTGCCATTGAAAAACATCATGTTATTCATATACCAGAAATGTTTGAAGCTACTGACTGATTGAAAAGAGCTGGCATCTCACTCTCTTTGAATCTTCTTTATCATGCTAAGAGGAGCAGGAAAAAGCAAAAAATTTCAGAATTGCACCTTGCAATGTGGAGATATTACTGTTTGTGCATTTACAATATTCATTGATTTTTGCCATTGAAAAACGTCCAGAAATGTTTGAAGCTACTGACTGAATGAAAGGAGCTGGCATCTCACTCTCTTTGAATCTTCTTTATCATGCTAGGATTAGAAGGAAAAAGCAAAAAATTTCAGAATTGCACCTTGCAATGCGGAGAAATTACTGTTTGTGCATTTACAATATTCATTGATTTTTGCCATTGAAAAACATCATGTTATTCATATACCAGAAATGTTTGAAGCTACTGACTGAATGAAAAGAGCTGGCATCTCACTCTCTTTGAATCTTCTTTATCATGCTAAGAGGAGCAGGAAAAAGCAAAAAATTTCAGAATTGCACCTTGCAATGTGGAGATATTACTGTTTGTGCATTTACAATATTCATTGATTTTTGCCATTGAAAAACGTCCAGAAATGTTTGAAGCTACTGACTGAATGAAAGGAGCTGGCATCTCACTCTCTTTGAAACTTCTTTATCATGCTAGGATTAGCAGGAAAAAGCAAAAAATTTCAGAATTGCACCTTGCAATGCGGAGAAATTACTGTTTGTGCATTTACAATTTCATTGATTTTTGCCATTGAAAAACATCATGTTATTCATATACCAGAAATGTTTGTAGCTACTGACTGAATGAAAAGAGCTGGCATCTCACTCTCTTTGAATCTTCTTTATCATGCTAAGAGGAGCAGGAAAAAGCAAAAAATTTCAGAATTGCACCTTGCAATGTGGAGATATTACTGTTTGTGCATTTACAATATTCATTGATTTTTTCCATTGAAAAACGTCCAGAAATGTTTGAAGCTACTGACTGAATGAAAGGAGCTGGCATCTCACTCTCTTTGAATCTTCTTTATCATGCTAGGAATAGCAGGAAAAAGCAAAAAATTTCAGAATTGCACCTTGCAATGCGGAGATATTACTGTTTGTGCATTTACAATATTCATTGATTTTTGCCATTGAAAAACGTCCAGAAATGTTTGAAGCTACTGACTGAATGAAAGGAGCTGGCATCTCACTCTCTTTGAATCTTCATTATCATGCTAGGATTAGCAGGAAAAAGCAAAAAATTTCAGAATTGCACCTTGCAATGCGGAGAAATTACTGTTTGTGCATTTACAATATTCATTGATTTTTGCCATTGAAAAACATCATGTTATTCATATACCAGAAATGTTTGAAGCTACTGACTGAATGAAAAGAGCTGGCATCTCACTCTCTTTGAATCTTCTTTATCATGCTAAGAGGAGCAGGAAAAAGCAAAAAATTTCAGAATTGCACCTTCCAATGTGGAGATATTACTGTTTGTGCATTTACAATATTCATTGATTTTTGCCATTGAAAAACGTCCAGAAATGTTTGAAGCTACTGACTGAATGAAAGGAGCTGGCATCTCACTCTCTTTGAATCTTCTTTATCATGCTAGGATTAGCAGGAAAAAGCAAAAAATTTCAGAATTGCACCTTGCAATGCGGAGAAATTACTGTTTGTGCATTTACAATATTCATTGATTTTTGCCATTGAAAAACATCATGTTATTCATATACCAGAAATGTTTGAAGCTACTGACTGAATGAAAAGAGCTGGCATCTCACTCTCTTTGAATCTTCTTTATCATGCTAAGAGGAGCAGGAAAAAGCAAAAAAATTCAGAATTGCACCTTGCAATGTGGAGATATTACTGTTTGTGCATTTACAATATTCATTGATTTTTGCCATTGAAAAACGTCCAGAAATGTTTGAAGCTACTGACTGAATGAAAGGAGCTGGCATCTCACTCTCTTTGAATCTTCTTTATCATGCTAGGATTAGCAGGAAAAAGCAAAAAATTTCAGAATTGCACCTTGCAATGCGGAGATATTACTGTTTGTGCATTTACAATATTCATTGATTTTTGCCATTGAAAAACGTCCAGAAATGTTTGAAGCTACTGACTGAATGAAAGGAGCTGGCATCTCACTCTCTTTGAATCTTCTTTATCATGCTAGGATTAGCAGGGAAAAGCAAAAAATTTCAGAATTGCACCTTGCAATGCGGAGATATTACTGTTTGTGCATTTACAATATTCACTGATTTTTGCCATTGAAAAAAGTCCAGAAATGTTTGAAGCTACTGACTGAATGAAAGGAGCTGGCATCTCACTCTCTTTGAATCTTCTTTATCATGCTAGGATTAGCAGGAAAAAGCAAAAAATTTCAGAATTGCACCTTGCAATGCGGAGAAATTACTGTTTGTGCATTTACAATATTCATTGATTTTTGCCATTGAAAAACATCATGTTATTCATATACCAGAAATGTTTGAAGCTACTGACTGAATGAAAAGAGCTGGCATCTCACTCTCTTTGAATCTTCTTTATCATGCTAAGAGGAGCAGGAAAAAGCAAAAAATTTCAGAATTGCACCTTGCAATGTGGAGATATTACTGTTTGTGCATTTACAATATTCATTGATTTTTGCCATTGAAAAAAGGCCAGAAATGTTTGAAGCTACTGACTGAATGAAAGGAGCTGGCATCTCACTCTCTTTGAATCTTCTTTATCATGCTAGGATTAGCAGGAAAAAGCAAAAAATTTCAGAATTGCACCTTGCAATGCGGAGAAATTACTGTTTGTGCATTTACAATATTCATTGATTTTTGTCATTGAAAAACATCATGTTATTCATATACCAGAAATGTTTGAAGCTACTGACTGAATGAAAAGAGCTGGCATCTCACTCTCTTTGAATCTTCTTTATCATGCTAAGAGGAGCAGGAAAAAGCAAAAAATTTCAGAATTGCACCTTGCAATGTGGAGATATTACTGTTTGTGCATTTACAATATTCATTGATTTTTGCCATTGAAAAACGTCCAGAAATGTTTGAAGCTACTGACTGAATGAAAGGAGCTGGCATCTCACTCTCTTTGAATCTTCTTCATCATGATAGGATTAGCAGGAAAAAGCAAAAAATTTCAGAATTGCACCTTGCAATGCGGAGAAATTACTGTTTGTGCATTTACAATATTCATTGATTTTTGCCATTGAAAAACATCATGTTATTCATATACCAGAAATGTTTGAAGCTACTGACTGAATGAAAAGAGCTGGCATCTCACTCTCTTTGAATCTTCTTTATCATGCTAAGAGGATCAGGAAAAAGCAAAAAATTTCAGAATTGCACCTTGCAATGTGGAGATATTACTGTTTGTGCATTTACAATATTCATTGATTTTTGCCATTGAAAAACGTCCAGAAATGTTTGAACCTACTGACTGAATGAAAGGAGCTGGCATCTCACTCTCTTTGAATCTTCTTTATCATGCTAGGATTAGCAGGAAAAAGCAAAAAATTTCAGAATTGCACCTTGCAAAGCGGAGAAATTACTGTTTGTGCATTTACAATATTCATTGATTTTTGCCATTGAAAAACATCATGTTATTCATATACCAGAAATGTTTGAAGCTACTGACTGAATGAAAAGAGCTGGCATCTCACTCTCTTTGAATCTTCTTTATCATGCTAAGAGGAGCAGGAAAAAGCAAAAAATTTCAGAATTGCACCTTGCAATGTGGAGATATTACTGTTTGTGCATTTACAATATTCATTGATTTTTGCCATTGAAAAACGTCCAGAAATGTTTGAAGCTACTGACTGAATGAAAGGAGCTGGCATATCACTCTCTTTGAATCTTCTTCATCATGATAGGATTAGCAGGAAAAAGCAAAAAATTTCAGAATTGCACCTTGCAATGCGGAGAAATTACTGTTTGTGCATTTACAATATTCATTGATTTTTGCCATTGAAAAACATCATGTTATTCATATACCAGAAATGTTTGAAGCTACTGACTGATTGAAAAGAGCTGGCATCTCACTCTCTTTGAATCTTCTTTATCATGCTAAGAGGAGCAGGAAAAAGCAAAAAATTTCAGAATTGCACCTTGCAATGTGGAGATATTACTGTTTGTGCATTTACAATATTCATTGATTTTTGCCATTGAAAAACGTCCAGAAATGTTTGAAGCTACTGACTGAATGAAAGGAGCTGGCATCTCACTCTCTTTGAATCTTCTTTATCATGCTAGGATTAGAAGGAAAAAGCAAAAAATTTCAGAATTGCACCTTGCAATGCGGAGAAATTACTGTTTGTGCATTTACAATATTCATTGATTTTTGCCATTGAAAAACATCATGTTATTCATATACCAGAAATGTTTGAAGCTACTGACTGAATGAAAAGACCTGGCATCTCACTCTCTTTGAATCTTCTTTATCATGCTAAGAGGAGCAGGAAAAAGCAAAAAATTTCAGAATTGCACCTTGCAATGTGGAGATATTACTGTTTGTGCATTTACAATATTCATTGATTTTTGCCATTGAAAAACGTCCAGAAATGTTTGAAGCTACTGACTGAATGAAAGGAGCTGGCATCTCACTCTCTTTGAATCTTCTTTATCATGCTAGGATTAGCAGGAAAAAGCAAAAAATTTCAGAATTGCACCTTGCAATGCGGAGAAATTACTGTTTGTGCATTTACAATTTCATTGATTTTTGCCATTGAAAAACATCATGTTATTCATATACCAGAAATGTTTGTAGCTACTGACTGAATGAAAAGAGCTGGCATCTCACTCTCTTTGAATCTTCTTTATCATGCTAAGAGGAGCAGGAAAAAGCAAAAAATTTCAGAATTGCACCTTGCAATGTGGAGATATTACTGTTTGTGCATTTACAATATTCATTGATTTTTGCCATTGAAAAACGTCCAGAAATGTTTGAAGCTACTGACTGAATGAAAGGAGCTGGCATCTCACTCTCTTTGAATCTTCTTTATCATGCTAGGAATAGCAGGAAAAAGCAAAAAATTTCAGAATTGCACCTTGCAATGCGGAGATATTACTGTTTGTGCATTTACAATATTCATTGATTTTTGCCATTGAAAAACGTCCAGAAATGTTTGAAGCTACTGACTGAATGAAAGGAGCTGGCATCTCACTCTCTTTGAATCTTCATTATCATGCTAGGATTAGCAGGAAAAAGCAAAAAATTTCAGAATTGCACCTTGCAATGCGGAGAAATTACTGTTTGTGCATTTACAATATTCATTGATTTTTGCCATTGAAAAACATCATGTTATTCATATACCAGAAATGTTTGAAGCTACTGACTGAATGAAAAGAGCTGGCATCTCACTCTCTTTGAATCTTCTTTATCATGCTAAGAGGAGCAGGAAAAAGCAAAAAATTTCAGAATTGCACCTTCCAATGTGGAGATATTACTGTTTGTGCATTTACAATATTCATTGATTTTTGCCATTGAAAAACGTCCAGAAATGTTTGAAGCTACTGACTGAATGAAAGGAGCTGGCATCTCACTCTCTTTGAATCTTCTTTATCATGCTAGGATTAGCAGGAAAAAGCAAAAAATTTCAGAATTGCACCTTGCAATGCGGAGAAATTACTGTTTGTGCATTTACAATATTCATTGATTTTTGCCATTGAAAAACATCATGTTATTCATATACCAGAAATGTTTGAAGCTACTGACTGAATGAAAAGAGCTGGCATCTCACTCTCTTTGAATCTTCTTTATCATGCTAAGAGGAGCAGGAAAAAGCAAAAAAATTCAGAATTGCACCTTGCAATGTGGAGATATTACTGTTTGTGCATTTACAATATTCATTGATTTTTGCCATTGAAAAACGTCCAGAAATGTTTGAAGCTACTGACTGAATGAAAGGAGCTGGCATCTCACTCTCTTTGAATCTTCTTTATCATGCTAGGATTAGCAGGAAAAAGCAAAAAATTTCAGAATTGCACCTTGCAATGCGGAGATATTACTGTTCGTGCATTTACAATATTCATTGATTTTTGCCATTGAAAAACGTCCAGAAATGTTTGAAGCTACTGACTGAATGAAAGGAGCTGGCATCTCACTCTCTTTGAATCTTCTTTATCATGCTAGGATTAGCAGGGAAAAGCAAAAAATTTCAGAATTGCACCTTGCAATGCGGAGATATTACTGTTTGTGCATTTACAATATTCACTGATTTTTGCCATTGAAAAAAGTCCAGAAATGTTTGAAGCTACTGACTGAATGAAAGGAGCTGGCATCTCACTCTCTTTGAATCTTCTTTATCATGCTAGGATTAGCAGGAAAAAGCAAAAAATTTCAGAATTGCACCTTGCAATGCGGAGAAATTACTGTTTGTGCATTTACAATATTCATTGATTTTTGCCATTGAAAAACATCATGTTATTCATATACCAGAAATGTTTGAAGCTACTGACTGAATGAAAAGAGCTGGCATCTCACTCTCTTTGAATCTTCTTTATCATGCTAAGAGGAGCAGGAAAAAGCAAAAAATTTCAGAATTGCACCTTGCAATGTGAAGATATTACTGTTTGTGCATTTACAATATTCATTGATTTTTGCCATTGAAAAAAGGCCAGAAATGTTTGAAGCTACTGACTGAATGAAAGGAGCTGGCATCTCACTCTCTTTGAATCTTCTTTATCATGCTAGGATTAGCAGGAAAAAGAAAAAAATTTCAGAATTGCACCTTGCAATGCGGAGAAATTACTGTTTGTGCATTTACAATATTCATTGATTTTTGTCATTGAAAAACATCATGTTATTCATATACCAGAAATGTTTGAAGCTACTGACTGAATGAAAAGAGCTGGCATCTCACTCTCTTTGAATCTTCTTTATCATGCTAAGAGGAGCAGGAAAAAGCAAAAAATTTCAGAATTGCACCTTGCAATGTGGAGATATTACTGTTTGTGCATTTACAATATTCATTGATTTTTGCCATTGAAAAACGTCCAGAAATGTTTGAAGCTACTGACTGAATGAAAGGAGCTGGCATCTCACTCTCTTTGAATCTTCTTCATCATGATAGGATTAGCAGGAAAAAGCAAAAAATTTCAGAATTGCACCTTGCAATGCGGAGAAATTACTGTTTGTGCATTTACAATATTCATTGATTTTTGCCATTGAAAAACATCATGTTATTCATATACCAGAAATGTTTGAAGCTACTGACTGAATGAAAAGAGCTGGCATCTCACTCTCTTTGAATCTTCTTTATCATGCTAAGAGGATCAGGAAAAAGCAAAAAATTTCAGAATTGCACCTTGCAATGTGGAGATATTACTGTTTGTGCATTTACAATATTCATTGATTTTTGCCATTGAAAAACGTCCAGAAATGTTTGAACCTACTGACTGAATGAAAGGAGCTGGCATCTCACTCTCTTTGAATCTTCTTTATCATGCTAGGATTAGCAGGAAAAAGCAAAAAATTTCAGAATTGCACCTTGCAAAGCGGAGAAATTACTGTTTGTGCATTTACAATATTCATTGATTTTTGCCATTGAAAAACATCATGTTATTCATATACCAGAAATGTTTGAAGCTACTGACTGAATGAAAAGAGCTGGCATCTCACTCTCTTTGAATCTTCTTTATGATGCTAAGAGGAGCAGGAAAAAGCAAAAAATTTCAGAATTGCACCTTGCAATGTGGAGATATTACTGTTTGTGCATTTACAATATTCATTGATTTTTGCCATTGAAAAACGTCCAGAAATGTTTGAAGCTACTGACTGAATGAAAGGAGCTGGCATCTCACTCTCTTTGAATCTTCTTTATCATGCTAGGATTAGCAGGAAAAAGCAAAAAATTTCAGAATTGCACCTTGCAATGCGGAGAAATTACTCTTTGTGCATTTACAATATTCATTGATTTTTGCCATTGAAAAACATCATGTTATTCATATACCAGAAATGTTTGAAGCTACTGACTGAATGAAAAGAGCTGGCATCTCACTCTCTTTGAATCTTCTTTGTCATGCTAAGAGGAGCAGGAAAAAGCAAAAAATTTCAGAATTGCACCTTGCAATGTGGAGATATTACTGTTTGTGCATTTACAATATTCATTGATTTTTGCCATTGAAAAACGTCCAGAAATGTTTGAAGCTACTGACTGAATGAAAGGAGCTGGCATCTCACTCTCTTTGAATCTTCTTTATCATGCTAGGATTATCAGGAAAAAGCAAAAAATTTCAGAATTGCACCTTGCAATGCGGAGATATTACTGTTTGTGCATTTACAATATTCATTGATTTTTGCCATTGAAAAACGTCCAGAAATGTTTGAAGCTACTGACTGAATGAAAGGAGCTGGCATCTCACTCTCTTTGAATCTTCATTATCATGCTAGGATTAGCAGGAAAAAGCAAAAAATTTCAGAATTGCACCTTGCAATGCGGAGAAATTACTGTTTGTGCATTTACAATATTCATTGATTTTTGCCATTGAAAAACATCATGTTATTCATATACCAGAAATGTTTGAAGCTACTGACTGAATGAAAAGAGCTGGCATCTCACTCTCTTTGAATCTTCGTTATCATGCTAAGAGGAGCAGGAAAAAGCAAAAAATTTCAGAATTGCACCTTGCAATGCGGAGATATTACTGTTTGTGCATTTACAATATTCACTGATTTTTGCCATTGAAAAACGTCCAGAAATGTTTGAAGCTACTGACTGAATGAAAGGAGCTGGCATCTCACTCTCTTTGAATCTTCTTTATCATGCTAGGATTAGCAGGAAAAAGCAAAAAATTTCAGAATTGCACCTTGCAATGCGGAGAAATTACTGTTTGTGCATTTACAATATTCATTGATTTTTGCCATTGAAAAACATCATGTTATTCATATACCAGAAATGTTTGAAGCTACTGACTGAATGAAAAGCTCTGGCATCTCACTCTTTGAATCTTCTTTATCATGCTAAGAGGAGCAGGAAAAAGCAAAAAATTTCAGAATTGCACCTTGCAATGCGGAGAAATTACTGTTTGTGCATTTACAATATTCATTGATTTTTGCCATTGAAAAACATCATGTTATTCATATACCAGAAATGTTTGAAGCTACTGACTGAATGAAAAGAGCTGGCATCTCACTCTCTTTGAATCTTCTTTATCATGCTAAGAGGAGCAGGAAAAAGCAAAAAATTTCAGAATTGCACCTTGCAATGTGGAGATATTACTGTTTGTGCATTTACAATATTCATTGATTTTTGCCATTGAAAAACGTCCAGAAATGTTTGAAGCTACTGACTGAATGAAAGGAGCTGGCATCTCACTCTCTTTGAATCTTCTTTATCATGCTAGGATTAGCAGGAAAAAGCAAAAAATTTCAGAATTGCACCTTGCAATGCGGAGATATTACTGTTTGTGCATTTACAATATTCACTGATTTTTGCCATTGAAAAACGTCCAGAAATGTTTGAAGCTACTGACTGAATGAAAGGAGCTGGTATCTCACTCTCTTTGAATCTTCATTATCATGCTAGGATTAGCAGGAAAAAGCAAAAAATTTCAGAATTGCACCTTGCAATGCGGAGAAATTACTGTTTGTGCATTTACAATATTCATTGATTTTTGCCATTGAAAAACATCATGTTATTCATATACCAGAAATGTTTGAAGCTACTGACTGAATGAAAAGAGCTGGCATCTCACTCTCTTTGAATCTTCTTTATCATGCTAAGAGGAGCAGGAAAAAGCAAAAAATTTCAGAATTGCTCCTTGCAATGTGTAGATATTACTGTTTGTGCATTTTCAATATTCATTGATTTTTGCCATTGAAAAACGTCCAGAAATGTTTGAAGCTACTGACTGAATGAAAGGAGCTGGCATCTCACTCTCTTTGAATCTTCTTTATCATGCTAGGATTAGCAGGAAAAAGTAAAAAATTTCAGAATTGCACCTTGCAATGCGGAGAAATTACTGTTTGTGCATTTACAATATTCATTGATTTTTGCCATTGAAAAACATCATGTTATTCATATACCAGAAATGTTTGAAGCTACTGACTGAATGAAAAGAGCTGGCATCTCACTCTCTTTGAATGTTATTTATCATGCTAAGAGGAGCAGGAAAAAGCAAAAAATTTCAGAATTGCACCTTGCAATGTGGAGATATTACTGTTTGTGCATTTACAATATTCATTGATTTTTGCCATTGAAAAACGTCCAGAAATGTTTGAAGCTACTGACTGAATGAAAGGAGCTGGCATCTCACTCTCTTTGAATCTTCTTTATCATGCTAGGATTAGCAGGAAAAAGCAAAAAATTTCAGAATTGCACCTTGCAATGCGGAGAAATTACTGTTTGTGCATTTACAATATTCATTGATTTTTGCCATTGAAAAACATCATGTTATTCATATACCAGAAATGTTTGAAGCTACTGACTGAATGAAAAGAGCTGGCATCTCACTCTCTTTGAATCTTCTTTATCATGCTAAGAGGAGCAGGAAAAAGCAAAAAATTTCAGAATTGCACCTTGCAATGTGGAGATATTACTGTTTGTGCATTTACAATATTCATTGATTTTTGCCATTGAAAAACGTCCAGAAATGTTTGAAGCTACTGACTGAATGAAAGGAGCTGGCATCTCACTCTCTTTGAATCTTCTTTATCATGCTAGGATTAGCAGGAAAAAGCAAAAAATTTCAGAATTGCACCTTGCAATGCGGAGATATTACTGTTTGTGCATTTACAATATTCATTGATTTTTGCCATTGAAAAACGTCCAGAAATGTTTGAAGCTACTGACTGAATGAAAGGAGCTGGCATCTCACTCTCTTTGAATCTTCTTTATCATGCTAGGATTAGCAGGGAAAAGCAAAAAATTTCAGAATTGCACCTTGCAATGCGGAGATATTACTGTTTGTGCATTTACAATATTCACTGATTTTTGCCATTGAAAAAAGTCCAGAAATGTTTGAAGCTACTGACTGAATGAAAGGAGCTGGCATCTCACTCTCTTTGAATCTTCTTTATCATGCTAGGATTAGCAGGAAAAAGCAAAAAATTTCAGAATTGCACCTTGCAATGCGGAGAATTACTGTTTGTGCATTTACAATATTCATTGATTTTTGCCATTGAAAAACATCATGTTATTCATATACCAGAAATGTTTGAAGCTACTGACTGAATGAAAAGAGCTGGCATCTCACTCTCTTTGAATCTTCTTTATCATGCTAAGAGGAGCAGGAAAAAGCAAAAAATTTCAGAATTGCACCTTGCAATGTGGAGATATTACTGTTTGTGCATTTACAATATTCATTGATTTTTGCCATTGAAAAAAGGCCAGAAATGTTTGAAGCTACTGACTGAATGAAAGGAGCTGGCATCTCACTCTCTTTGAATCTTCTTTATCATGCTAGGATTAGCAGGAAAAAGCAAAAAATTTCAGAATTGCACCTTGCAATGCGGAGAAATTACTTTTTGTGCATTTACAATATTCATTGATTTTTGTCATTGAAAAACATCATGTTATTCATATACCAGAAATGTTTGAAGCTACTGACTGAATGAAAAGAGCTGGCATCTCACTCTCTTTGAATCTTCTTTATCATGCTAAGAGGAGCAGGAAAAAGCAAAAAATTTCAGAATTGCACCTTGCAATGTGGAGATATTACTGTTTGTGCATTTACAATATTCATTGATTTTTGCCATTGAAAAACGTCCAGAAATGTTTGAAGCTACTGACTGAATGAAAGGAGCTGGCATCTCACTCTCTTTGAATCTTCTTCATCATGATAGGATTAGCAGGAAAAAGCAAAAAATTTCAGAATTGCACCTTGCAAAGCGGAGAAATTACTGTTTGTGCATTTACAATATTCATTGATTTTTGCCATTGAAAAATATCATGTTATTCATATACCAGAAATGTTTGAAGCTACTGACTGAATGAAAAGAGCTGGCATCTCACTCTCTTTGAATCTTCTTTATCATGCTAAGAGGAGCAGGAAAAAGCAAAAAATTTCAGAATTGCACCTTGCAATGTGGAGATATTACTGTTTGTGCATTTACAATATTCATTGATTTTTGCCATTGAAAAACGTCCAGAAATGTTTGAAGCTACTGACTGAATGAAAGGAGCTGGCATCTCACTCTCTTTGAATCTTCTTTATCATGCTAGGATTAGCAGGAAAAAGCAAAAAATTTCAGAATTGCACCTTGCAATGCGGAGAAATTACTCTTTGTGCATTTACAATATTCATTGATTTTTGCCATTGAAAAACATCATGTTATTCATATACCAGAAATGTTTGAAGCTACTGACTGAATGAAAAGAGCTGGCATCTCACTCTCTTTGAATCTTCTTTATCATGCTAAGAGGAGCAGGAAAAAGCAAAAAATTTCAGAATTGCACCTTGCAATGTGGAGATATTACTGTTTGTGCATTTACAATATTCATTGATTTTTGCCATTGAAAAACGTCCAGAAATGTTTGAAGCTACTGACTGAATGAAAGGAGCTGGCATCTCACTCTCTTTGAATCTTCTTTATCATGCTAGGATTAGCAGGAAAAATCAAAAAATTTCAGAATTGCACCTTGCAATGCGGAGATATTACTGTTTGTGCATTTACAATATTCATTGATTTTTGCCATTGAAAAACGTCCAGAAATGTTTGAAGCTACTGACTGAATGAAAGGAGCTGGCATCTCACTCTCTTTGAATCTTCATTATCATGCTAGGATTAGCAGGAAAAAGCAAAAAATTTCAGAATTGCACCTTGCAATGCGGAGAAATTACTGTTTGTGCATTTACAATATTCATTGATTTTTGCCATTGAAAAACATCATGTTTTTCATATACCAGAAATGTTTGAAGCTACTGACTGAATGAAAAGAGCTGGCATCTCACTCTCTTTGAATCTTCGTTATCATGCTAAGAGGAGCAGGAAAAAGCAAAAAATTTCAGAATTGCTCCTTGCAATGTGGAGATATTACTGTTTGTGCATTTACAATATTCATTGATTTTTGCCATTGAAAAACGTCCAGAAATGTTTGAAGCTACTGACTGAATGAAAGGAGCTGGCATCTCACTCTCTTTGAATCTTCTTTATCATGCTAGGATTAGCCTGAAAAAGCAAAAAATTTCAGAATTGCACCTTGCAATGCGGAGAAATTACTGTTTGTGCATTTACAATATTCATTGATTTTTGCCATTGAAAAACATCATGTTATTCATATACCAGAAAAGTTTGAAGCTACTGACTGAATGAAAAGAGCTGGCATCTCACTCTCTTTGAATCTTCTTTATCATGCTAAGAGGAGCAGGAAAAAGCAAAAAATTTCAGAATTGCACCTTGCAATGTGGAGATATTACTGTTTGTGCATTTACAATATTCATTGATTTTTGCCATTGAAAAACGTCCAGAAATGTTTGAAGCTACTGACTGAATGAAAGGAGCTGGCATCTCACTCTCTTTGAATCTTCTTTATCATGCTAGGATTAGCAGGAAAAAGCAAAAAATTTCAGAATTGCACCTTGCAATGCGGAGAAATTACTGTTTGTGCATTTACAATATTCATTGATTTTTGCCATTGAAAAACATCATGTTATTCATATACCAGAAATGTTTGAAGCTACTGACTGAATGAAAAGAGCTGGCATCTCACTCTTTGAATCTTCTTTATCATGCTAAGAGGAGCAGGAAAAAGCAAAAAATTTCAGAATTGCACCTTGCAATGCGGAGAAATTACTGTTTGTGCATTTACAATATTCATTGATTTTTGCCATTGAAAAACATCATGTTATTCATATACCAGAAATGTTTGAAGCTACTGACTGAATGAAAATAGCTGGCATCTCACTCTCTTTGAATCTTCTTTATCATGCTAAGAGGAGCAGGAAAAAGCAAAAAATTTCAGAATTGCACCTTGCAATGTGGAGATATTACTGTTTGTGCATTTACAATATTCATTGATTTTTGCCATTGAAAAACGTCCAGAAATGTTTGAAGCTACTGACTGAATGAAAGGAGCTGGCATCTCACTCTCTTTGAATCTTCTTTATCATGCTAGGATTAGCAGGAAAAAGCAAAAAATTTCAGAATTGCACCTTGCAATGCGGAGATATTACTGTTTGTGCATTTACAATATTCACTGATTTTTGCCATTGAAAAACGTCCAGAAATGTGTGAAGCTACTGACTGAATGAAAGGAGCTGGCATCTCACTCTCTTTGAATCTTCATTATCATGCTAGGATTAGCAGGAAAAAGCAAAAATTTCAGTATTGCACCTTGCAATGCGGAGAAATTACTGTTTGTGCATTTACAATATTCATTGATTTTTGCCATTGAAAAACATCATGTTATTCATATACCAGAAATGTTTGAAGCTACTGACTGAATGAAAAGAGCTGGCATCTCACTCTCTTTGAATCTTCGTTATCATGCTAAGAGGAGCAGGAAAAAGCAAAAAATTTCAGAATTGCTCCTTGCAATGTGGAGATATTACTGTTTGTGCATTTACAATATTCATTGATTTTTGCCATTGAAAAACGTCCAGAAATGTTTGAAGCTACTGACTGAATGAAAGGAGCTGGCATCTCACTCTCTTTGAATCTTCTTTATCATGCTAGGATTAGCAGGAAAAAGCAAAAAATTTCAGAATTGCACCTTGCAATGCGGAGAAATTACTGTTTGTGCATTTACAATATTCATTGATTTTTGCCATTGAAAAACATCATGTTATTCATATACCAGAAATGTTTGAAGCTACTGACTGAATGAAAAGAGCTGGCATCTCACTCTTTGAATCTTCTTTATCATGCTAAGAGGAGCAGGAAAAAGCAAAAAATTTCAGAATTGCACCTTGCAATGCGGAGAAATTACTGTTTGTGCATTTACAATATTCATTGATTTTTGCCATTGAAAAACATCATGTTATTCATATACCAGAAATGTTTGAAGCTACTGACTGAATGAAAATAGCTGGCATCTCACTCTCTTTGAATCTTCTTTATCATGCTAAGAGGAGCAGGAAAAAGCAAAAAATTTCAGAATTGCACCTTGCAATGTGGAGATATTACTGTTTGTGCATTTACAATATTCATTTATTTTTGCCATTGAAAAACGTCCAGAAATGTTTGAAGCTACTGACTGAATGAAAGGAGCTGGCATCTCACTCTCTTTGAATCTTCTTTATCATGCTAGGATTAGCAGGAAAAAGCAAAAAATTTCAGAATTGCACCTTGCAATGCGGAGATATTACTGTTTGTGCATTTACAATATTCACTGATTTTTGCCATTGAAAAACGTCCAGAAATGTTTGAAGCTACTGACTGAATGAAAGGAGCTGGCATCTCACTCTCTTTGAATCTTCATTATCATGCTAGGATTAGCAGGAAAAAGCAAAAATTTCAGTATTGCACCTTGCAATGCGGAGAAATTACTGTTTGTGCATTTACAATATTCATTGATTTTTGCCATTGAAAAACATCATGTTATTCATATACCAGAAATGTTTGAAGCTACTGACTGAATGAAAAGAGCTGGCATCTCACTCTCTTTGAATCTTCGTTATCATGCTAAGAGGAGCAGGAAAAAGCAAAAAATTTCAGAATTGCTCCTTGCAATGTGGAGATATTACTGTTTGTGCATTTACAATATTCATTGATTTTTGCCATTGAAAAACGTCCAGAAATGTTTGAAGCTACTGACTGAATGAAAGGAGCTGGCATCTCACTCTCTTTGAATCTTCTTTATCATGCTAGGATTAGCAGGAAAAAGCAAAAAATTTCAGAATTGCACCTTGCAATGCGGAGAAATTACTGTTTGTGCATTTACAATATTCATTGATTTTTGCCATTGAAAAACATCATGTTATTCATATACCAGAAATGTTTGAAGCTACTGACTGAATGAAAAGAGCTGGCATCTCACTCTCTTTGAATCTTCTTTATCATGCTAAGAGGAGCAGGAAAAAGCAAAAAATTTCAGAATTCCACCTTGCAATGTGGAGATATTACTGTTTGTGCATTTACAATATTCATTGATTTTTGCCATTGAAAAACGTCCAGAAATGTTTGAAGCTACTGACTGAATGAAAGGAGCTGGCATCTCACTCTCTTTGAATCTTCTTTATCATGCTAGGATTAGCAGGAAAAAGCAAAAAATTTCAGAATTGCACCTTGCAATGCGGAGATATTACTGTTTGTGCATTTACAATATTCACTGATTTTTGCCATTGAAAAACGTCCAGAAATGTTTGAAGCTACTGACTGAATGAAAGGAGCTGGCATCTCACTCTCTTTGAATCTTCTTTATCATGCTAGGATTAGCAGGAAAAAGCAAAAAATTTCAGAATTGCACCTTGCAATGCGGAGAAATTACTGTTTGTGCATTTACAATATTCATTGATTTTTGCCATTGAAAAACATCATGTTATTCATATACCAGAAATGTTTGAAGCTACTGACTGAATGAAAAGAGCTGGCATCTCACTCTCTTTGAATCTTCTTTATCATGCTAAGAGGAGCAGGAAAAAGCAAAAAATTTCAGAATTGCACCTTGCAATGTGGAGATATTACTGTTTGTGCATTTACAATATTCATTGATTTTTGCCATTGAAAAAAGGCCAGAAATGTTTGAAGCTACTGACTGAATGAAAGGAGCTGGCATCTCACTCTCTTTGAATCTTCTTTATCATGCTAGGATTAGCAGGAAAAAGCAAAAAATTTCAGAATTGCACCTTGCAATGCGGAGAAATTACTGTTTGTGCATTTACAATATTCATTGATTTTTGTCATTGAAAAACATCATGTTATTCATATACCAGAAATGTTTGAAGCTACTGACTGAATGAAAAGAGCTGGCATCTCACTCTCTTTGAATCTTCTTTATCATGCTAAGAGGAGCAGGAAAAAGCAAAAAATTTCAGAATTGCACCTTGCAATGTGGAGATATTAATGTTTGTGCATTTACAATATTCATTGATTTTTGCCATTGAAAAACGTCCAGAAATGTTTGAAGCTACTGACTGAATGAAAGGAGCTGGTATCTCACTCTCTTTGAATCTTCTTCATCATGATAGGATTAGCAGGAAAAAGCAAAAAATTTCAGAATTGCACCTTGCAATGCGGAGAAATTACTGTTTGTGCATTTACAATATTCATTGATTTTTGCCATTGAAAAACATCATGTTATTCATATACCAGAAATGTTTGAAGCTACTGACTGAATGAAAAGAGCTGGCATCTCACTCTCTTTGAATCTTCTTTATCATGCTAAGAGGATCAGGAAAAAGCAAAAAATTTCAGAATTGCACCTTGCAATGTGGAGATATTACTGTTTGTGCATTTACAATATTCATTGATTTTTGCCATTGAAAAACGTCCAGAAATGTTTGAACCTACTGACTGAATGAAAGGAGCTGGCATCTCACTCTCTTTGAATCTTCTTTATCATGCTAGGATTAGCAGGAAAAAGCAAAAAATTTCAGAATTGCACCTTGCAAAGCGGAGAAATTACTGTTTGTGCATTTACAATATTCATTGATTTTTGCCATTGAAAAACATCATGTTATTCATATACCAGAAATGTTTCAAGCTACTGACTGAATGAAAAGAGCTGGCATCTCACTCTCTTTGAATCTTCTTTATCATGCTAAGAGGAGCAGGAAAAAGCAAAAAATTTCAGAATTGCACCTTGCAATGTGGAGATATTACTGTTTGTGCATTTACAATATTCATTGATTTTTGCCATTGAAAAACGTCCAGAAATGTTTGAAGCTACTGACTGAATGAAAGGAGCTGGCATCTCACTCTCTTTGAATCTTCTTTATCATGCTAGGATTAGCAGGAAAAAGCAAAAAATTTCAGAATTGCACCTTGCAATGCGGAGAAATTACTCTTTGTGCATTTACAATATTCATTGATTTTTGCCATTGAAAAACATCATGTTATTCATATACCAGAAATGTTTGAAGCTACTGACTGAATGAAAAGAGCTGGCATCTCACTCTCTTTGAATCTTCTTTATCATGCTAAGAGGAGCAGGAAAAAGCAAAAAATTTCAGAATTGCACCTTGCAATGTGGAGATATTACTGTTTGTGCATTTACAATATTCATTGATTTTTGCCATTGAAAAACGTCCAGAAATGTTTGAAGCTACTGACTGAATGAAAGGAGCTGGCATCTCACTCTCTTTGAATCTTCATTATCATGCTAGGATTAGCAGGAAAAAGCAAAAAATTTCAGAATTGCACCTTGCAATGCGGAGAAATTACTGTTTGTGCATTTACAATATTCATTGATTTTTGCCATTGAAAAACATCATGTTATTCATATACCAGAAATGTTTGAAGCTACTGACTGAATGAAAAGAGCTGGCATCTCACTCTCTTTGAATCTTCGTTATCATGCTAAGAGGAGCAGAAAAAAGCAAAAAATTTCAGAATTGCTCCTTGCAATGTGGAGATATTACTGTTTCTGCATTTACAATATTCATTGATTTTTGCCATTGAAAAACGTCCAGAAATGTTTGAAGCTACTGACTGAATGAAAGGAGCTGGCATCTCACTCTCTTTGAATCTTCTTTATCATGCTAGGATTAGCAGGAAAAAGCAAAAAATTTCAGAATTGCACCTTGCAATGCGGAGAAATTACTGTTTGTGCATTTACAATATTCATTGATTTTTGCCATTGAAAAACATCATGTTATTCATATACCAGAAATGTTTGAAGCTACTGACTGAATGAAAAGAGCTGGCATCTCACTCTCTTTGAATCTTCTTTATCATGCTAAGAGGAGCAGGAAAAAGCAAAAAATTTCAGAATTGCACCTTGCAATGTGGAGATATTACTGTTTGTGCATTTACAATATTCATTGATTTTTGCCATTGAAAAACGTCCAGAAATGTTTGAAGCTACTGACTGAATGAAAGGAGCTGGCATCTCACTCTCTTTGAATCTTCTTTATCATGCTAGGATTAGCAGGAAAAAGCAAAAAATTTCAGAATTGCACCTTGCAATGCGGAGAAATTACTGTTTGTGCATTTACAATATTCATTGATTTTTGCCATTGAAAAACATCATGTTATTCATATACCAGAAATGTTTGAAGCTACTGACTGAATGAAAAGAGCTGGCATCTCACTCTTTGAATCTTCTTTATCATGCTAAGAGGAGCAGGAAAAAGCAAAAAATTTCAGAATTGCACCTTGCAATGCGGAGAAATTACTGTTTGTGCATTTACAATATTCATTGATTTTTGCCATTGAAAAACGTCCAGAAATGTTTGAAGCTACTGACTGAATGAAAGGAGCTGGCATCTCACTCTCTTTGAATCTTCTTTATCATGCTAGGATTAGCAGGAAAAAGCAAAAAATTTCAGAATTGCACCTTGCAATGCGGAGAAATTACTGTTTGTGCATTTACAATATTCATTGATTTTTGCCATTGAAAAAAGGCCAGAAATGTTTGAAGCTACTGACTGAATGAAAGGAGCTGGCATCTCACTCTCTTTGAATCTTCTTTATCATGCTAGGATTAGCAGGAAAAAGCAAAAAATTTCAGAATTGCACCTTGCAATGCGGAGAAATTACTGTTTGTGCATTTACAATATTCATTGATTTTTGCCATTGAAAAAAGGCCAGAAATGTTTGAAGCTACTGACTGAATGAAAGGAGCTGGCATCTCACTCTCTTTGAATCTTCTTTATCATGCTAGGATTAGCAGGAAAAAGCAAAAAATTTCAGAATTGCACCTTGCAATGCGGAGAAATTACTGTTTGTGCATTTACAATATTCATTGATTTTTGTCATTGAAAAACATCATGTTATTCATATACCAGAAATGTTTGAAGCTACTGACTGAATGAAAAGAGCTGGCATCTCACTCTCTTTGAATCTTCTTTATCATGCTAAGAGGAGCAGGAAAAAGCAAAAAATTTCAGAATTGCACCTTGCAATGTGGAGATATTAATGTTTGTGCATTTACAATATTCATTGATTTTTGCCATTGAAAAACGTCCAGAAATGTTTGAAGCTACTGACTGAATGAAAGGAGCTGGCATCTCACTCTCTTTGAATCTTCTTCATCATGATAGGATTAGCAGGAAAAAGCAAAAAATTTCAGAATTGCACCTTGCAATGCGGAGAAATTACTGTTTGTGCATTTACAATATTCATTGATTTTTGCCATTGAAAAACATCATGTTATTCATATACCAGAAATGTTTGAAGCTACTGACTGAATGAAAAGAGCTGGCATCTCACTCTCTTTGAATCTTCTTTATCATGCTAAGAGGAGCAGGAAAAAGCAAAAAATTTCAGAATTGCACCTTGCAATGTGGAGATATTACTGTTTGTGCATTTACAATATTCATTGATTTTTGCCATTGAAAAAAGGCCAGAAATGTTTGAAGCTACTGACTGAATGAAAGGAGCTGGCATCTCACTCTCTTTGAATCTTCTTTATCATGCTAGGATTAGCAGGAAAAAGCAAAAAATTTCAGAATTGCACCTTGCAATGCGGAGAAATTACTGTTTGTGCATTTACAATATTCATTGATTTTTGTCATTGAAAAACATCATGTTATTCATATACCAGAAATGTTTGAAGCTACTGACTGAATGAAAAGAGCTGGCATCTCACTCTCTTTGAATCTTCTTTATCATGCTAAGAGGAGCAGGAAAAAGCAAAAAATTTCAGAATTGCACCTTGCAATGTGGAGATATTAATGTTTGTGCATTTACAATATTCATTGATTTTTGCCATTGAAAAACGTCCAGAAATGTTTGAAGCTACTGACTGAATGAAAGGAGCTGGTATCTCACTCTCTTTGAATCTTCTTCATCATGATAGGATTAGCAGGAAAAAGCAAAAAATTTCAGAATTGCACCTTGCAATGCGGAGAAATTACTGTTTGTGCATTTACAATATTCATTGATTTTTGCCATTGAAAAACATCATGTTATTCATATACCAGAAATGTTTGAAGCTACTGACTGAATGAAAAGAGCTGGCATCTCACTCTCTTTGAATCTTCTTTATCATGCTAAGAGGATCAGGAAAAAGCAAAAAATTTCAGAATTGCACCTTGCAATGTGGAGATATTACTGTTTGTGCATTTACAATATTCATTGATTTTTGCCATTGAAAAACGTCCAGAAATGTTTGAACCTACTGACTGAATGAAAGGAGCTGGCATCTCACTCTCTTTGAATCTTCTTTATCATGCTAGGATTAGCAGGAAAAAGCAAAAAATTTCAGAATTGCACCTTGCAAAGCGGAGAAATTACTGTTTGTGCATTTACAATATTCATTGATTTTTGCCATTGAAAAACATCATGTTATTCATATACCAGAAATGTTTCAAGCTACTGACTGAATGAAAAGAGCTGGCATCTCACTCTCTTTGAATCTTCTTTATCATGCTAAGAGGAGCAGGAAAAAGCAAAAAATTTCAGAATTGCACCTTGCAATGTGGAGATATTACTGTTTGTGCATTTACAATATTCATTGATTTTTGCCATTGAAAAACGTCCAGAAATGTTTGAAGCTACTGACTGAATGAAAGGAGCTGGCATCTCACTCTCTTTGAATCTTCTTTATCATGCTAGGATTAGCAGGAAAAAGCAAAAAATTTCAGAATTGCACCTTGCAATGCGGAGAAATTACTCTTTGTGCATTTACAATATTCATTGATTTTTGCCATTGAAAAACATCATGTTATTCATATACCAGAAATGTTTGAAGCTACTGACTGAATGAAAAGAGCTGGCATCTCACTCTCTTTGAATCTTCTTTATCATGCTAAGAGGAGCAGGAAAAAGCAAAAAATTTCAGAATTGCACCTTGCAATGTGGAGATATTACTGTTTGTGCATTTACAATATTCATTGATTTTTGCCATTGAAAAACGTCCAGAAATGTTTGAAGCTACTGACTGAATGAAAGGAGCTGGCATCTCACTCTCTTTGAATCTTCATTATCATGCTAGGATTAGCAGGAAAAAGCAAAAAATTTCAGAATTGCACCTTGCAATGCGGAGAAATTACTGTTTGTGCATTTACAATATTCATTGATTTTTGCCATTGAAAAACATCATGTTATTCATATACCAGAAATGTTTGAAGCTACTGACTGAATGAAAAGAGCTGGCATCTCACTCTCTTTGAATCTTCGTTATCATGCTAAGAGGAGCAGAAAAAAGCAAAAAATTTCAGAATTGCTCCTTGCAATGTGGAGATATTACTGTTTCTGCATTTACAATATTCATTGATTTTTGCCATTGAAAAACGTCCAGAAATGTTTGAAGCTACTGACTGAATGAAAGGAGCTGGCATCTCACTCTCTTTGAATCTTCTTTATCATGCTAGGATTAGCAGGAAAAAGCAAAAAATTTCAGAATTGCACCTTGCAATGCGGAGAAATTACTGTTTGTGCATTTACAATATTCATTGATTTTTGCCATTGAAAAACATCATGTTATTCATATACCAGAAATGTTTGAAGCTACTGACTGAATGAAAAGAGCTGGCATCTCACTCTCTTTGAATCTTCTTTATCATGCTAAGAGGAGCAGGAAAAAGCAAAAAATTTCAGAATTGCACCTTGCAATGTGGAGATATTACTGTTTGTGCATTTACAATATTCATTGATTTTTGCCATTGAAAAACGTCCAGAAATGTTTGAAGCTACTGACTGAATGAAAGGAGCTGGCATCTCACTCTCTTTGAATCTTCTTTATCATGCTAGGATTAGCAGGAAAAAGCAAAAAATTTCAGAATTGCACCTTGCAATGCGGAGAAATTACTGTTTGTGCATTTACAATATTCATTGATTTTTGCCATTGAAAAAAGGCCAGAAATGTTTGAAGCTACTGACTGAATGAAAGGAGCTGGCATCTCACTCTCTTTGAATCTTCTTTATCATGCTAGGATTAGCAGGAAAAAGCAAAAAATTTCAGAATTGCACCTTGCAATGCGGAGAAATTACTGTTTGTGCATTTACAATATTCATTGATTTTTGTCATTGAAAAACATCATGTTATTCATATACCAGAAATGTTTGAAGCTACTGACTGAATGAAAAGAGCTGGCATCTCACTCTCTTTGAATCTTCTTTATCATGCTAAGAGGAGCAGGAAAAAGCAAAAAATTTCAGAATTGCACCTTGCAATGTGGAGATATTAATGTTTGTGCATTTACAATATTCATTGATTTTTGCCATTGAAAAACGTCCAGAAATGTTTGAAGCTACTGACTGAATGAAAGGAGCTGGCATCTCACTCTCTTTGAATCTTCTTCATCATGATAGGATTAGCAGGAAAAAGCAAAAAATTTCAGAATTGCACCTTGCAATGCGGAGAAATTACTGTTTGTGCATTTACAATATTCATTGATTTTTGCCATTGAAAAACATCATGATATTCATATACCAGAAATGTTTGAAGCTACTGACTGAATGAAAAGAGCTGGCATCTCACTCTCTTTGAATCTTCTTTATCATGCTAAGAGGATCAGGAAAAAGCAAAAAATTTCAGAATTGCACCTTGCAATGTGGAGATATTACTGTTTGTGCATTTACAATATTCATTGATTTTTGCCATTGAAAAACGTCCAGAAATGTTTGAACCTACTGACTGAATGAAAGGAGCTGGCATCTCACTCTCTTTGAATCTTCTTTATCATGCTAGGATTAGCAGGAAAAAGCAAAAAATTTCAGAATTGCACCTTGCAAAGCGGAGAAATTACTGTTTGTGCATTTACAATATTCATTGATTTTTGCCATTGAAAAACATCATGTTATTCATATACCAGAAATGTTTGAAGCTACTGACTGAATGAAAAGAGCTGGCATCTCACTCTCTTTGAATCTTCTTTATCATGCTAAGAGGAGCAGGAAAAAGCAAAAAATTTCAGAATTGCACCTTGCAATGTGGAGATATTACTGTTTGTGCATTTACAATATTCATTGATTTTTGCCATTGAAAAACGTCCAGAAATGTTTGAAGCTACTGACTGAATGAAAGGAGCTGGCATCTCACTCTCTTTGAATCTTCTTTATCATGCTAGGATTAGCAGGAAAAAGCAAAAAATTTCAGAATTGCACCTTGCAATGCGCAGAAATTACTCTTTGTGCATTTACAATATTCATTGATTTTTGCCATTGAAAAACATCATGTTATTCATATACCAGAAATGTTTGAAGCTACTGACTGAATGAAAAGAGCTGGCATCTCACTCTCTTTGAATCTTCTTTATCATGCTAAGAGGAGCAGGAAAAAGCAAAAAATTTCAGAATTGCACCTTGCAATGTGGAGATATTACTGTTTGTGCATTTACAATATTCATTGATTTTTGCCATTGAAAAACGTCCAGAAATGTTTGAAGCTACTGACTGAATGAAAGGAGCTGGCATCTCACTCTCTTTGAATCTTCATTATCATGCTAGGATTAGCAGGAAAAAGCAAAAAATTTCAGAATTGCACCTTGCAATGCGGAGAAATTACTGTTTGTGCATTTACAATATTCATTGATTTTTGCCATTGAAAAACATCATGTTATTCATATACCAGAAATGTTTGAAGCTACTGACTGAATGAAAAGAGCTGGCATCTCACTCTCTTTGAATCTTCGTTATCATGCTAAGAGGAGCAGAAAAAAGCAAAAAATTTCAGAATTGCTCCTTGCAATGTGGAGATATTACTGTTTCTGCATTTACAATATTCATTGATTTTTGCCATTGAAAAACGTCCAGAAATGTTTGAAGCTACTGACTGAATGAAAGGAGCTGGCATCTCACTCTCTTTGAATCTTCTTTATCATGCTAGGATTAGCAGGAAAAAGCAAAAAATTTCAGAATTGCACCTTGCAATGCGGAGAAATTACTGTTTGTGCATTTACAATATTCATTGATTTTTGCCATTGAAAAACATCATGTTATTCATATACCAGAAATGTTTGAAGCTACTGACTGAATCAAAAGAGCTGGCATCTCACTCTCTTTGAATCTTCTTTATCATGCTAAGAGGAGCAGGAAAAAGCAAAAAATTTCAGAATTGCACCTTGCAATGTGGAGATATTACTGTTTGTGCATTTACAATATTCATTGATTTTTGCCATTGAAAAACGTCCAGAAATGTTTGAAGCTACTGACTGAATGAAAGGAGCTGGCATCTCACTCTCTTTGAATCTTCTTTATCATGCTAGGATTAGCAGGAAAAAGCAAAAAATTTCAGAATTGCACCTTGCAATGCGGAGAAATTACTGTTTGTGCATTTACAATATTCATTGATTTTTGCCATTGAAAAACATCATGTTATTCATATACCAGAAATGTTTGAAGCTACTGACTGAATGAAAAGAGCTGGCATCTCACTCTTTGAATCTTCTTTATCATGCTAAGAGGAGCAGGAAAAAGCAAAAAATTTCAGAATTGCACCTTGCAATGCGGAGAAATTACTGTTTGTGCATTTACAATATTCATTGATTTTTGCCATTGAAAAACATCATGTTATTCATATACCAGAAATGTTTGAAGCTACTGACTGAATGAAAAGAGCTGGCATCTCACTCTCTTTGAATCTTCTTTATCATGCTAAGAGGAGCAGGAAAAAGCAAAAAATTTCAGAATTGCACCTTGCAATGTGAAGATATTACTGTTTGTGCATTTACAATATTCATTGATTTTTGCCATTGAAAAACGTCCAGAAATGTTTGAAGCTACTGACTGAATGAAAGGAGCTGGCATCTCACTCTCTTTGAATCTTCTTTATCATGCTAGGATTAGCAGGAAAAAGCAAAAAATTTCAGAATTGCACCTTGCAATGCGGAGATATTACTGTTTGTGCATTTACAATATTCACTGATTTTTGCCATTGAAAAACGTCCAGAAATGTTTGAAGCTACTGACTGAATGAAAGGAGCTGGCATCTCACTCTCTTTGAAACTTCATTATCATGCTAGGATTAGCAGGAAAAAGCAAAAAATTTCAGAATTGCACCTTGCAATGCGGAGAAATTACTGTTTGTGCATTTACAATATTCATTGATTTTTGCCATTGAAAAACATCATGTTATTCATATACCAGAAATGTTTGAAGCTACTGACTGAATGAAAAGAGCTGGCATCTCACTCTCTTTGAATCTTCTTTATCATGCTAAGAGGAGCAGGAAAAAGCAAAAAATTTCAGAATTGCTCCTTGCAATGTGTAGATATTACTGTTTGTGCATTTTCAATATTCATTGATTTTTGCCATTGAAAAACGTCCAGAAATGTTTGAAGCTACTGACTGAATGAAAGGAGCTGGCATCTCACTCTCTTTGAATCTTCTTTATCATGCTAGGATTAGCAGGAAAAAGCAAAAAATTTCAGAATTGCACCTTGCAATGCGGAGAAATTACTGTTTGTGCATTTACAATATTCATTGATTTTTGCCATTGAAAAACTTCATGTTATTCATATACCAGAAATGTTTGAAGCTACTGACTGAATGAAAAGAGCTGGCATCTCACTCTCTTTGAATCTTCTTTATCATGCTAAGAGGAGCAGGAAAAAGCAAAAAATTTCAGAATTGCACCTTGCAATGTGGAGATATTACTGTTTGTGCATTTACAATATTCATTGATTTTTGCCATTGAAAAACGTCCAGAAATGTTTGAAGCTACTGACTGAATGAAAGGAGCTGGCATCTCACTCTCTTTGAATCTTCTTTATCATGCTAGGATTAGCAGGAAAAAGCAAAAAATTTCAGAATTGCACCTTGCAATGCGGAGAAATTACTGTTTGTGCATTTACAATATTCATTGATTTTTGCCATTGAAAAACATCATGTTATTCATATACCAGAAATGTTTGAAGCTACTGACTGAATGAAAAGAGCTGGCATCTCACTCTCTTTGAAACTTCTTTATCATGCTAAGAGGAGCAGGAAAAAGCAAAAAATTTCAGAATTGCACCTTGCAATGTGGAGATATTACTGTTTGTGCATTTACAATATTCATTGATTTTTGCCATTGAAAAACGTCCAGAAATGTTTGAAGCTACTGACTGAATGAAAGGAGCTGGCATCTCACTCTCTTTGAATCTTCTTTATCATGCTAGGATTAGCAGGAAAAAGCAAAAAATTTCAGAATTGCACCTTGCAATGCGGAGATATTACTGTTTGTGCATTTACAATATTCATTGATTTTTGCCATTGAAAAACGTCCAGAAATGTTTGAAGCTACTGACTGAATGAAAGGAGCTGGCATCTCACTCTCTTTGAATCTTCTTTATCATGCTAGGATTAGCAGGGAAAAGCAAAAAATTTCAGAATTGCACCTTGCAATGCGGAGATATTACTGTTTGTGCATTTACAATATTCACTGATTTTTGCCATTGAAAAAAGTCCAGAAATGTTTGAAGCTACTGACTGAATGAAAGGAGCTGGCATCTCACTCTCTTTGAATCTTCTTTATCATGCTAGGATTAGCAGGAAAAAGCAAAAAATTTCAGAACTGCACCTTGCAATGCGGAGAAATTACTGTTTGTGCATTTACAATATTCATTGATTTTTGCCATTGAAAAACATCATGTTATTCATATACCAGAAATGTTTGAAGCTACTGACTGAATGAAAAGAGCTGGCATCTCACTCTCTTTGAATCTTCTTTATCATGCTAAGAGAAGCAGGAAAAAGCAATAAATTTCAGAATTGCACCTTGCAATGTGGAGATATTACTGTTTGTGCATTTACAATATTCATTGATTTTTGCCATTGAAAAAAGGCCAGAAATGTTTGAAGCTACTGACTGAATGAAAGGAGCTGGCATCTCACTCTCTTTGAATCTTCTTTATCATGCTAGGATTAGCAGGAAAAAGCAAAAAATTTCAGAATTGCACCTTGCAATGCGGAGAAATTACTGTTTGTGCATTTACAATATTCATTGATTTTTGCCATTGAAAAACATCATGTTATTCATATACCAGAAATGTTTGAAGCTACTGACTGAATGAAAAGAGCTGGCATCTCACTCTCTTTGAATCTTCTTTATCATGCTAAGAGGAGCAGGAAAAAGCAAAAAATTTCAGAATTGCACCTTGCAATGTGGAGATATTACTGTTTGTGCATTTACAATATTCATTGATTTTTGCCATTGAAAAACGTCCAGAAATGTTTGAAGCTACTGACTGAATGAAAGGAGCTGGCATCTCACTCTCTTTGAATCTTCTTTATCATGCTAGGATTAGCAGGAAAAAGCAAAAAATTTCAGAATTGCACCTTGCAATGCGGAGATATTACTGTTTGTGCATTTACAATATTCATTGATTTTTGCCATTGAAAAACGTCCAGAAATGTTTGAAGCTACTGACTGAATGAAAGGAGCTGGCATCTCACTCTCTTTGAATCTTCTTTATCATGCTAGGATTAGCAGGGAAAAGCAAAAAATTTCAGAATTGCACCTTGCAATGCGGAGATATTACTGTTTGTGCATTTACAATATTCACTGATTTTTGCCATTGAAAAAAGTCCAGAAATGTTTGAAGCTACTGACTGAATGAAAGGAGCTGGCATCTCACTCTCTTTGAATCTTCTTTATCATGCTAGGATTAGCAGGAAAAAGCAAAAAATTTCAGAATTGCTCCTTGCAATGCGGAGAAATTACTGTTTGTGCATTTACAATATTCATTGATTTTTGCCATTGAAAAACATCATGTTATTCATATACCAGAAATGTTTGAAGCTACTGACTGAATGAAAAGAGCTGGCATCTCACTCTCTTTGAATCTTCTTTATCATGCTAAGAGAAGCAGGAAAAAGCAATAAATTTCAGAATTGCACCTTGCAATGTGGAGATATTACTGTTTGTGCATTTACAATATTCATTGATTTTTGCCATTGAAAAAAGGCCAGAAATGTTTGAAGCTACTGACTGAATGAAAGGAGCTGGCATCTCACTCTCTTTGAATCTTCTTTATCATGCTAGGATTAGCAGGAAAAAGCAAAAAATTTCAGAATTGCACCTTGCAATGCGGAGAAATTACTGTTTGTGCATTTACAATATTCATTGATTTTTGCCATTGAAAAACATCATGTTATTCATATACCAGAAATGTTTGAAGCTACTGACTGAATGAAAAGAGCTGGCATCTCACTCTCTTTGAATCTTCTTTATCATGCTAAGAGGAGCAGGAAAAAGCAAAAAATTTCAGAATTGCACCTTGCAATGTGGAGATATTACTGTTTGTGCATTTACAATATTCATTGATTTTTGCCATTGAAAAACGTCCAGAAATGTTTGAAGCTACTGACTGAATGAAAGGAGCTGGCATCTCACTCTCTTTGAATCTTCATCATCATGATAGGATTAGCAGGAAAAAGCAAAAAATTTCAGAATTGCACCTTGCAAAGCGGAGAAATTACTGTTTGTGCATTTACAATATTCATTGATTTTTGCCATTGAAAAACATCATATTATTCATATACCAGAAATGTTTGAAGCTACTGACTGAATGAAAAGAGCTGGCATCTCACTCTCTTTGAATCTTCTTTATCATGCTAAGAGGAGCAGGAAAAAGCAAAAAATTTCAGAATTGCACCTTGCAATGTGGAGATATTACTGTTTGTGCATTTACAATATTCATTGATTTTTGCCATTGAAAAACGTCCAGAAATGTTTGAAGCTACTGACTGAATGAAAGGAGCTGGCATCTCACTCTCTTTGAATCTTCTTTATCATGCTAGGATTAGCAGGAAAAAGCAAAAAATTTCAGAATTGCACCTTGCAATGCGGAGAAATTACTGTTTGTGCATTTACAATATTCATTGATTTTTGCCATTGAAAAACATCATGTTATTCATATACCAGAAATGTTTGAAGCTACTGACTGAATGAAAAGAGCTGGCATCTCACTCTCTTTGAATCTTCTTTATCATGCTAAGAGGAGCAGGAAAAAGCAAAAAATTTCAGAATTGCACCTTGCAATGTGGAGATATTACTGTTTGTGCATTTACAATATTCATTGATTTTTGCCATTGAAAAACGTCCAGAAATGTTTGAAGCTACTGACTGAATGAAAGGAGCTGGCATCTCACTCTCTTTGAATCTTCTTTATCATGCTAGGATTAGCAGGAAAAAGCAAAAAATTTCAGAATTGCACCTTGCAATGCGGAGATATTACTGTTTGTGCATTTACAATATTCATTGATTTTTGCCATTGAAAAACGTCCAGAAATGTTTGAAGCTACTGACTGAATGAAAGGAGCTGGCATCTCACTCTCTTTGAATCTTCATTATCATGCTAGGATTAGCAGGAAAAAGCAAAAAATTTCAGAATTGCACCTTGCAATGCGGAGAAATTACTGTTTGTGCATTTACAATATTCATTGATTTTTGCCATTGAAAAACATCATGTTATTCATATACCAGAAATGTTTGAAGCTACTGACTGAATGAAAAGAGCTGGCATCTCACTCTCTTTGAATCTTCGTTATCATGCTAAGAGGAGCAGGAAAAAGCAAAAAATTTCAGAATTGCTCCTTGCAATGTGGAGATATTACTGTTTGTGCATTTACAATATTCATTGATTTTTGCCATTGAAAAACGACCAGAAATGTTTGAAGCTACTGACTGAATGAAAGGAGCTGGCATCTCACTCTCTTTGAATCTTCTTTATCATGCTAGGATTAGCAGGAAAAAGCAAAAAATTTCAGAATTGCACCTTGCAATGCGGAGAAATTACTGTTTGTGCATTTACAATATTCATTGATTTTTGCCATTGAAAAACATCATGTTATTCATATACCAGAAATGTTTGAAGCTACTGACTGAATGAAAAGAGCTGGCATCTCACTCTCTTTGAATCTTCTTTATCATGCTAAGAGGAGCAGGAAAAAGCAAAAAATTTCAGAATTGCACCTTGCAATGTGGAGATATTACTGTTTGTGCATTTACAATATTCACTGATTTTTGCCATTGAAAAACGTCCAGAAATGTTTGAAGCTACTGACTGAATGAAAGGAGCTGGCATCTCACTCTCTTTGAATCTTCTTTATCATGCTAGGATTAGCAGGAAAAAGCAAAAAATTTCAGAATTGCACCTTGCAATGCGGAGATATTACTCTTTGTGCATTTACAATATTCACTGATTTTTGCCATTGAAAAACGTCCAGAAATGTTTGAAGCTACTGACTGAATGAAAGGAGCTGGCATCTCACTCTCTTTGAATCTTCTTTATCATGCTAGGATTAGCAGGAAAAAGCAAAAAATTTCAGAATTGCACCATGCAATGCGGAGAAATTACTGTTTGTGCATTTACAATATTCATTGATTTTTGCCATTGAAAAACATCATGTTATTCATATACCAGAAATGTTTGAAGCTACTGACTGAATGAAAAGAGCTGGCATCTCACTCTTTGAATCTTCTTTATCATGCTAAGAGGAGCAGGAAAAAGCAAAAAATTTCAGAATTGCACCTTGCAATGCGGAGAAATTACTGTTTGTGCATTTACAATATTCATTGATTTTTGCCATTGAAAAACATCATGTTATTCATATACCAGAAATGTTTGAAGCTACTGACTGAATGAAAATAGCTGGCATCTCACTCTCTTTGAATCTTCTTTATCATGCTAAGAGGAGCAGGAAAAAGCAAAAAAATTCAGAATTGCACCTTGCAATGTGGAGATATTACTGTTTGTGCATTTACAATATTCATTGATTTTTGCCATTGAAAAACGTCCAGAAATGTTTGAAGCTACTGACTGAATGAAAGGAGCTGGCATCTCACTCTCTTTGAATCTTCATTATCATGCTAGGATTAGCAGGAAAAAGCAAAAAATTTCAGAATTGCACCTTGCAATGCGGAGATATTACTGTTTGTGCATTTACAATATTCACTGATTTTTGCCATTGAAAAACGTCCAGAAATGTTTGAAGCTACTGACTGAATGAAAGGAGCTGGCATCTCACTCTCTTTGAATCTTCATTATCATGCTAGGATTAGCAGGAAAAAGCAAAAAATTTCAGAATTGCACCTTGCAATGCGGAGAAATTACTGTTTGTGCATTTACAATATTCATTGATTTTTGCCATTGAAAAACATCATGTTATTCATATACCAGAAATGTTTGAAGCTACTGACTGAATGAAAAGAGCTGGCATCTCACTCTCTTTGAATCTTCGTTATCATGCTAAGAGGAGCAGGAAAAAGAAAAAAATTTCAGAATTGCTCCTTGCAATGTGGAGATATTACTGTTTGTGCATTTACAATATTCATTGATTTTTGCCATTGAAAAACGTCCAGAAATGTTTGAAGCTACTGACTGAATGAAAGGAGCTGGCATCTCACTCTCTTTGAATCTTCTTTATCATGCTAGGATTAGCAGGAAAAAGCAAAAAATTTCAGAATTGCACCTTGCAATGCGGAGAAATTACTGTTTGTGCATTTACAATATTCATTGATTTTTGCCATTGAAAAACATGATGTTATTCATATACCAGAAATGTTTGAAGCTACTGACTGAATGAAAAGAGCTGGCATCTCACTCTCTTTGAATCTTCTTTATCATGCTAAGAGGAGCAGGAAAAAGCAAAAAATTTCAGAATTCCACCTTGCAATGTGGAGATATTACTGTTTGTGCATTTACAATATTCATTGATTTTTGCTATTGAAAAACGTCCAGAAATGTTTTAAGCTACTGACTGAATAAAAGGAGCTGGCATCTCACTCTCTTTGAATCTTCTTTATCATGCTAGGATTAGCAGGAAAAAGCAAAAAATTTCAGAATTGCACCTTGCAATGCGGAGATATTACTGTTTGTGCATTTACAATATTCACTGATTTTTGCCATTGAAAAACGTCCAGAAATGTTTGAAGCTACTGACTGAATGAAAGGAGCTGGCATCTCACTCTCTTTGAATCTTCTTTATCATGCTAGGATTAGAAGAAAAAAGCAAAAAATTTCAGAATTGCACCTTGCAATGCGGAGAAATTACTGTTTGTGCATTTACAATATTCATTGATTTTTGCCATTGAAAAACATCATGTTATTCATATACCAGAAATGTTTGAAGCTACTGACTGAATGAAAAGAGCTGGCATCTCACTCTCTTTGAATCTTCTTTATCATGCTAAGAGGAGCAGGAAAAAGCAAAAAATTTCAGAATTGCACCTTGCAATGTGGAGATATTACTGTTTGTGCATTTACAATATTCATTGATTTGTGCCATTGAAAAACGTCCAGAAATGTTTGAAGCTAGTGACTGAATGAAAGGAGCTGGCATCTCACTCTCTTTGAATCTTCTTTATCATGCTAGGATTAGCAGGAAAAAGCAAAAAATTTCAGAATTGCACCTTGCAATGCGGAGAAATTACTGTTTGTGCATTTACAATATTCATTGATTTTTGCCATTGAAAAACATGTTATTCATATACCAGAAATGTTTGAAGCTATTGACTGAATGAAAAGAGCTGGCATCTCACTCTCTTTGAATCTTCTTTATCATGCTAAGAGGAGCAGGAAAAAGCAAAAAATTTCAGAATTGCACCTTGCAATGTGGAGATATTACTGTTTGTGCATTTACAATATTCATTGATTTTTGCCATTGAAAAACGTCCAGAAATGTTTGAAGCTACTGACTGAATGAAAGGAGCTGGCATCTCACTCTCTTTGAATCTTCATCATCATGATAGGATTAGCAGGAAAAAGCAAAAAATTTCAGAATTGCACCTTGCAAAGCGGAGAAATTACTGTTTGTGCATTTACAATATTCATTGATTTTTGCCATTGAAAAACATCATATTATTCATATACCAGAAATGTTTGAAGCTACTGACTGAATGAAAAGAGCTGGCATCTCACTCTCTTTGAATCTTCTTTATCATGCTAAGAGGAGCAGGAAAAAGCAAAAAATTTCAGAATTGCACCTTGCAATGTGGAGATATTACTGTTTGTGCATTTACAATATTCATTGATTTTTGCCATTGAAAAACGTCCAGAAATGTTTGAAGCTACTGACTGAATGAAAGGAGCTGGCATCTCACTCTCTTTGAATCTTCTTTATCATGCTAGGATTAGCAGGAAAAAGCAAAAAATTTCAGAATTGCACCTTGCAATGCGGAGAAATTACTGTTTGTGCATTTACAATATTCATTGATTTTTGCCATTGAAAAACATCATGTTATTCATATACCAGAAATGTTTGAAGCTACTGACTGAATGAAAAGAGCTGGCATCTCACTCTCTTTGAATCTTCTTTATCATGCTAAGAGGAGCAGGAAAAAGCAAAAAATTTCAGAATTGCACCTTGCAATGTGGAGATATTACTGTTTGTGCATTTACAATATTCATTGATTTTTGCCATTGAAAAACGTCCAGAAATGTTTGAAGCTACTGACTGAATGAAAGGAGCTGGCATCTCACTCTCTTTGAATCTTCTTTATCATGCTAGGATTAGCAGGAAAAAGCAAAAAATTTCAGAATTGCACCTTGCAATGCGGAGATATTACTGTTTGTGCATTTACAATATTCATTGATTTTTGCCATTGAAAAACGTCCAGAAATGTTTGAAGCTACTGACTGAATGAAAGGAGCTGGCATCTCACTCTCTTTGAATCTTCATTATCATGCTAGGATTAGCAGGAAAAAGCAAAAAATTTCAGAATTGCACCTTGCAATGCGGAGAAATTACTGTTTGTGCATTTACAATATTCATTGATTTTTGCCATTGAAAAACATCATGTTATTCATATACCAGAAATGTTTGAAGCTACTGACTGAATGAAAAGAGCTGGCATCTCACTCTCTTTGAATCTTCGTTATCATGCTAAGAGGAGCAGGAAAAAGCAAAAAATTTCAGAATTGCTCCTTGCAATGTGGAGATATTACTGTTTGTGCATTTACAATATTCATTGATTTTTGCCATTGAAAAACGACCAGAAATGTTTGAAGCTACTGACTGAATGAAAGGAGCTGGCATCTCACTCTCTTTGAATCTTCTTTATCATGCTAGGATTAGCAGGAAAAAGCAAAAAATTTCAGAATTGCACCTTGCAATGCGGAGAAATTACTGTTTGTGCATTTACAATATTCATTGATTTTTGCCATTGAAAAACATCATGTTATTCATATACCAGAAATGTTTGAAGCTACTGACTGAATGAAAAGAGCTGGCATCTCACTCTCTTTGAATCTTCTTTATCATGCTAAGAGGAGCAGGAAAAAGCAAAAAATTTCAGAATTGCACCTTGCAATGTGGAGATATTACTGTTTGTGCATTTACAATATTCACTGATTTTTGCCATTGAAAAACGTCCAGAAATGTTTGAAGCTACTGACTGAATGAAAGGAGCTGGCATCTCACTCTCTTTGAATCTTCTTTATCATGCTAGGATTAGCAGGAAAAAGCAAAAAATTTCAGAATTGCACCTTGCAATGCGGAGATATTACTCTTTGTGCATTTACAATATTCACTGATTTTTGCCATTGAAAAACGTCCAGAAATGTTTGAAGCTACTGACTGAATGAAAGGAGCTGGCATCTCACTCTCTTTGAATCTTCTTTATCATGCTAGGATTAGCAGGAAAAAGCAAAAAATTTCAGAATTGCACCTTGCAATGCGGAGAAATTACTGTTTGTGCATTTACAATATTCATTGATTTTTGCCATTGAAAAACATCATGTTATTCATATACCAGAAATGTTTGAAGCTACTGACTGAATGAAAAGAGCTGGCATCTCACTCTTTGAATCTTCTTTATCATGCTAAGAGGAGCAGGAAAAAGCAAAAAATTTCAGAATTGCACCTTGCAATGCGGAGAAATTACTGTTTGTGCATTTACAATATTCATTGATTTTTGCCATTGAAAAACATCATGTTATTCATATACCAGAAATGTTTGAAGCTACTGACTGAATGAAAATAGCTGGCATCTCACTCTCTTTGAATCTTCTTTATCATGCTAAGAGGAGCAGGAAAAAGCAAAAAAATTCAGAATTGCACCTTGCAATGTGGAGATATTACTGTTTGTGCATTTACAATATTCATTGATTTTTGCCATTGAAAAACGTCCAGAAATGTTTGAAGCTACTGACTGAATGAAAGGAGCTGGCATCTCACTCTCTTTGAATCTTCATTATCATGCTAGGATTAGCAGGAAAAAGCAAAAAATTTCAGAATTGCACCTTGCAATGCGGAGATATTACTGTTTGTGCATTTACAATATTCACTGATTTTTGCCATTGAAAAACGTCCAGAAATGTTTGAAGCTACTGACTGAATGAAAGGAGCTGGCATCTCACTCTCTTTGAATCTTCATTATCATGCTAGGATTAGCAGGAAAAAGCAAAAAATTTCAGAATTGCACCTTGCAATGCGGAGAAATTACTGTTTGTGCATTTACAATATTCATTGATTTTTGCCATTGAAAAACATCATGTTATTCATATACCAGAAATGTTTGAAGCTACTGACTGAATGAAAAGAGCTGGCATCTCACTCTCTTTGAATCTTCGTTATCATGCTAAGAGGAGCAGGAAAAAGAAAAAAATTTCAGAATTGCTCCTTGCAATGTGGAGATATTACTGTTTGTGCATTTACAATATTCATTGATTTTTGCCATTGAAAAACGTCCAGAAATGTTTGAAGCTACTGACTGAATGAAAGGAGCTGGCATCTCACTCTCTTTGAATCTTCTTTATCATGCTAGGATTAGCAGGAAAAAGCAAAAAATTTCAGAATTGCACCTTGCAATGCGGAGAAATTACTGTTTGTGCATTTACAATATTCATTGATTTTTGCCATTGAAAAACATCATGTTATTCATATACCAGAAATGTTTGAAGCTACTGACTGAATGAAAAGAGCTGGCATCTCACTCTCTTTGAATCTTCTTTATCATGCTAAGAGGAGCAGGAAAAAGCAAAAAATTTCAGAATTCCACCTTGCAATGTGGAGATATTACTGTTTGTGCATTTACAATATTCATTGATTTTTGCCATTGAAAAACGTCCAGAAATGTTTTAAGCTACTGACTGAATAAAAGGAGCTGGCATCTCACTCTCTTTGAATCTTCTTTATCATGCTAGGATTAGCAGGAAAAAGCAAAAAATTTCAGAATTGCACCTTGCAATGCGGAGATATTACTGTTTGTGCATTTACAATATTCACTGATTTTTGCCATTGAAAAACGTCCAGAAATGTTTGAAGCTACTGACTGAATGAAAGGAGCTGGCATCTCACTCTCTTTGAATCTTCTTTATCATGCTAGGATTAGCAGGAAAAAGCAAAAAATTTCAGAATTGCACCTTGCAATGCGGAGAAATTACTGTTTGTGCATTTACAATATTCATTGATTTTTGCCATTGAAAAACATCATGTTATTCATATACCAGAAATGTTTGAAGCTACTGACTGAATGAAAAGAGCTGGCATCTCACTCTCTTTGAATCTTCTTTATCATGCTAAGAGGAGCAGGAAAAAGCAAAAAATTTCAGAATTGCACCTTGCAATGTGGAGATATTACTGTTTGTGCATTTACAACATTCATTGATTTGTGCCATTGAAAAACGTCCAGAAATGTTTGAAGCTAGTGACTGAATGAAAGGAGCTGGCATCTCACTCTCTTTGAATCTTCTTTATCATGCTAGGATTAGCAGGAAAAAGCAAAAAATTTCAGAATTGCACCTTGCAATGCGGAGAAATTACTGTTTGTGCATTTACAATATTCATTGATTTTTGCCATTGAAAAACATGTTATTCATATACCAGAAATGTTTGAAGCTATTGACTGAATGAAAAGAGCTGGCATCTCACTCTCTTTGAATCTTCTTTATCATGCTAAGAGGAGCAGGAAAAAGCAAAAAATTTCAGAATTGCACCTTGCAATGTGGAGATATTACTGTTTGTGCATTTACAATATTCATTGATTTTTGCCATTGAAAAACGTCCAGAAATGTTTGAAGCTACTGACTGAATGAAAGGAGCTGGCATCTCACTCTCTTTGAATCTTCTTTATCATGCTAGGATTAGCAGGAAAAAGCAAAAAATTTCAGAATTGCACCTTGCAATGCGGAGAAATTACTGTTTGTGCATTTACAATATTCATTGATTTTTGCCATTGAAAAACATCATGTTATTCATATACCAGAAATGTTTGAAGCTACTGACTGAATGAAAAGAGCTGGCATCTCACTCTCTTTGAATCTTCTTTATCATGCTAAGAGGAGCAGGAAAAAGCAAAAAATTTCAGAATTGCACCTTGCAATGTGGAGATATTACTGTTTGTGCATTTACAATATTCATTGATTTTTGCCATTGAAAAACGTCCAGAAATGTTTGAAGCTACTGACTGAATGAAAGGAGCTGGCATCTCACTCTCTTTGAATCTTCTTTATCATGCTAGGATTAGCAGGAAAAAGCAAAAAATTTCAGAATTGCACCTTGCAATGCGGAGAAATTACTGTTTGTGCATTTACAATATTCATTGATTTTTGCCATTGAAAAACATCATGTTACTCATATACCAGAAATGTTTGAAGCTACTGACTGAATGAAAAGAGCTGGCATCTCACTCTCTTTGAATCTTCGTTATCATGCTAAGAGGAGCAGGAAAAAGCAAAAAATTTCAGAATTGCTCCTTGCAATGTGGAGATATTACTGTTTGTGCATTTACAATATTCATTGATTTTTGCCATTGAAAAACGTCCAGAAATGTTTGAAGCTACTGACTGAATGAAAGGAGCTGGCATCTCACTCTCTTTGAATCTTCTTTATCATGCTAGGATTAGCAGGAAAAAGCAAAAAATTTCAGAATTGCACCTTGCAATGCGGAGAAATTACTGTTTGTGCATTTACAATATTCATTGATTTTTGCCATTGAAAAACATCATGTTATTCATATACCAGAAATGTTTGAAGCTACTGACTGAATGAAAAGAGCTGGCATCTCACTCTCTTTGAATCTTCTTTATCATGCTAAGAGGAGCAGGAAAAAGCAAAAAATTTCAGAATTGCACCTTGCAATGTGGAGATATTACTGTTTGTGCATTTACAATATTCATTGATTTTTGCCATTGAAAAACGTCCAGAAATGTTTGAAGCTACTGACTGAATGAAAGGAGCTGGCATCTCACTCTCTTTGAATCTTCTTTATCATGCTAGGATTAGCAGGAAAAAGCAAAAAATTTCAGAATTGCACCTTGCAATGCGGAGAAATTACTGTTTGTGCATTTACAATATTCATTGATTTTTGCCATTGAAAAACATCATGTTATTCATATACCAGAAATGTTTGAAGCTACTGACTGAATGAAAAGAGCTGGCATCTCACTCTCTTTGAATCTTCTTTATCATGCTAAGAGGAGCAGGAAAAAGCAAAAAATTTCAGAATTGCACCTTGCAATGTGGAGATATTACTGTTTGTGCATTTACAATATTCATTGATTTTTGCCATTGAAAAACGTCCAGAAATGTTTGAAGCTACTGACTGAATGAACGGAGCTGGCATCTCACTCTCTTTGAATCTTCTTTATCATGCTAGGATTAGCAGGAAAAAGCAAAAAAATTCAGAATTGCACCTTGCAATGCGGAGAAATTACTGTTTGTGCATTTAAAATATTCATTGATTTTTGCCATTGAAAAACATGTCATTCATATACCAGAAATGTTTGAAGCTACTGACTGAATGAAAAGAGCTGGCATCTCACTCTCTTTGAATCTTCTTTATCATGCTAAGAGGAGCAGGAAAAAGCAAAAAATTTCAGAATTGCACCTTGCAATGTGGAGATATTACTGTTTGTGCATTTACAATATTCATTGATTTTTGCCATTGAAAAACGTCCAGAAATGTTTGAAGCTACTGACTGAATGAAAGGAGCTGGCATCTCACTCTCTTTGAATCTTCTTTATCATGCTAGGATTAGCAGGAAAAAGCAAAAAATTTCAGAATTGCACCTTGCAATGCGGAGATATTACTGTTTGTGCATTTACAATATTCACTGATTTTTGCCATTGAAAAACGTCCAGAAATGTTTGAAGCTACTGACTGAATGAAAGGAGCTGGCATCTCACTCTCTTTGAATCTTCTTTATCATGCTAGGATTAGCAGGAAAAAGCAAAAAATTTCAGAATTGCACCTTGCAATGCGGAGAAATTACTGTTTGTGCATTTACAATATTCATTGATTTTTGCCATTGAAAAACATCATGTTATTCATATACCAGAAATGTTTGAAGCTACTGACTGAATGAAAAGAGCTGGCATCTCACTCTCTTTGAATCTTCTTTATCATGCTAAGAGGAGCAGGAAAAAGCAAAAAATTTCAGAATTGCACCTTGCAATGTGGAGATATTACTGTTTGTGCATTTACAATATTCATTGATTTTTGCCATTGAAAAAAGGCCAGAAATGTTTGAAGCTACTGACTGAATGAAAGGAGCTGGCATCTCACTCTCTTTGAATCTTCTTTATCATGCTAGCATTAGCAGGAAAAAGCAAAAAATTTCAGAATTGCACCTTGCAATGCGGAGAAATTACTGTTTGTGCATTTACAATATTCATTGATTTTTGCCATTGAAAAACATCATGTTATTCATATACCAGAAATGTTTGAAGCTACTGACTGAATGAAAAGAGCTGGCATCACACTCTCTTTGAATCTTCTTTATCATGCTAAGAGGATCAGGAAAAAGCAAAAAATTTCAGAATTGCACCTTGCAATGTGGAGATATTACTGTTTGTGCATTTACAATATTCATTGATTTTTGCCATTGAAAAACGTCCAGAAATGTTTGAAGCTACTGACTGAATGAAAGGAGCTGGCATCTCACTCTCTTTGAATCTTCTTTATCATGCTAGGATTAGCAGGAAAAAGCAAAAAATTTCAGAATTGCACCTTGCAATGCGGAGAAATTACTGTTTGTGCATTTACAATATTCATTGATTTTTGCCATTGAAAAACATCATGTTATTCATATACCAGAAATGTTTGAAGCTACTGACTGAATGAAAAGAGCTGGCATCTCACTCTCTTTGAATCTTCTTTATCATGCTAAGAGGAGCAGGAAAAAGCAAAAAATTTCAGAATTGCACCTTGCAATGTGGAGATATTACTGTTTGTGCATTTACAATATTCACTGATTTTTGCCATTGAAAAACGTCCAGAAATGTTTGAAGCTACTGACTGAATGAAAGGAGCTGGCATCTCACTCTCTTTGAATCTTCTTTGTCATGCTAGGATTAGCAGGAAAAAGCAAAAAATTTCAGAATTGCACCTTGCAATGCGGAGAAATTACTGTTTGTGCATTTACAATATTCATTGATTTTTGCCATTGAAAAACATCATGTTATTCATATACCAGAAATGTTTGAAGCTACTGACTGAATGAAAAGAGCTGGCATCTCACTTTCTTTGAATCTTCTTTATCATGCTAAGAGGAGCAGGAAAAAGCAAAAAATTTCAGAATTGCACCTTGCAATGTGGAGATATTACTGTTTGTGCATTTACAATATTCATTGATTTTTGACATTGAAAAAAGGCCAGAAATGTTTGAAGCTACTGACTGAATGAAAGGAGCTGGCATCTCACTCTCTTTGAATCTTCTTTATCATGCTAGGATTAGCAGGAAAAAGCAAAAAATTTCAGAATTGCACCTTGCAATGCGGAGAAATTACTGTTTGTGCATTTACAATATTCATTGATTTTTGCCATTGAAAAACATCATGTTATTCATATACCAGAAATGTTTGAAGCTACTGACTGAATGAAAAGAGCTGGCATCTCACTCTCTTTGAATCTTCTTTATCATGCTAAGAGGAGCAGGAAAAAGCAAAAAATTTCAGAATTGCACCTTGCAATGTGGAGATATTACTGTTTGTGCATTTACAATATTCATTGATTTTTGCCATTGAAAAACGTCCAGAAATGTTTGAAGCTACTGACTGAATGAAAGGAGCTGGCATCTCACTCTCTTTGAATCTTCTTCATCATGATAGGATTAGCAGGAAAAAGCAAAAAATTTCAGAATTGCACCTTGCAATGCGGAGAAATTACTGTTTGTGCATTTACAATATTCATTGATTTTTGCCATTGAAAAACATCATGTTATTCATATACCAGAAATGTTTGAAGCTACTGACTGAATGAAAAGAGCTGGCATCTCACTCTCTTTGAATCTTCTTTACCATGCTAAGAGGATCAGGAAAAAGCAAAAAATTTCAGAATTGCACATTGCAATGTGGAGATATTACTGTTTGTGCATTTACAATATTCATTGATTTTTGCCATTGAAAAACGTCCAGAAATGTTTGAAGCTACTGACTGAATGAAAGGAGCTGGCATCTCACTCTCTTTGAATCTTCTTTATCATGCTAGGATTAGCAGGAAAAAGCAAAAAATTTCAGAATTGCACCTTGCAATGCGGAGAAATTACTGTTTGTGCATTTACAATATTCATTGATTTTTGCCATTGAAAAACATCATGTTATTCATATACCAGAAATGTTTGAAGCTACTGACTGAATGAAAAGAGCTGGCATCTCACTCTCTTTGAATCTTCTTTATCATGCTAAGAGGAGCAGGAAAAAGCAAAAAATTTCAGAATTGCACCTTGCAATGTGGAGATATTACTGTTTGTGCATTTACAATATTCATTGATTTTTGCCATTGAAAAACGTCCAGAAATGTTTGAAGCTACTGACTGAATGAAAGGAGCTGGCATCTCACTCTCTTTGAATCTTCTTTATCATGCTAGGATTAGCAGGAAAAAGCAAAAAATTTCAGAATTGCACCTTGCAATGCGGAGAAATTACTGTTTGTGCATTTACAATATTCATTGATTTTTGCCATTGAAAAACATCATGTTACTCATATACCAGAAATGTTTGAAGCTACTGACTGAATGAAAAGAGCTGGCATCTCACTCTCTTTGAATCTTCTTTATCATGCTAAGAGGAGCAGGAAAAAGCAAAAAATTTCAGAATTGCACCTTGCAATGTGGAGATATTACTGTTTGTGCATTTACAATATTCATTGATTTTTGCCATTGAAAAACGTCCAGAAATGTTTGAAGCTACTGACTGAATGAAAGGAGCTGGCATCTCACTCTCTTTGAATCTTCTTTATCATGCTAGGATTAGCAGGAAAAAGCAAAAAATTTCAGAATTGCACCTTGCAATGCGGAGATATTACTGTTTGTGCATTTACAATATTCATTGATTTTTGCCATTGAAAAACGTCCAGAAATGTTTGAAGCTACTGACTGAATGAAAGGAGCTGGCATCTCACTCTCTTTGAATCTTCATTATCATGCTAGGATTAGCAGGAAAAAGCAAAAAATTTCAGAATTGCACCTTGCAATGCGGAGAAATTACTGTTTGTGCATTTACAATATTCATTGATTTTTGCCATTGAAAAACATCATGTTATTCATATACCAGAAATGTTTGAAGCTACTGACTGAATGAAAAGAGCTGGCATCTCACTCTCTTTGAATCTTCGTTATCATGCTAAGAGGAGCAGGAAAAAGCAAAAAATTTCAGAATTGCTCCTTGCAATGTGGAGATATTACTGTTTGTGCATTTACAATATTCATTGATTTTTGCCATTGAAAAACGTCCAGAAATGTTTGAAGCTACTGACTGAATGAAAGGAGCTGGCATCTCACTCTCTTTGAATCTTCTTTATCATGCTAGGATTAGCAGGAAAAAGCAAAAAATTTCAGAATTGCACCTTGCAATGCGGAGATATTACTGTTTGTGCATTTACAATATTCACTGATTTTTGCCATTGAAAAACGTCGAGAAATGTTTGAAGCTACTGACTGAATGAAAGGAGCTGGCATCTCACTCTCTTTGAATCTTCTTTATCATGCTAGGATTAGCAGGAAAAAGCAAAAAATTTCAGAATTGCACCTTGCAATGCGGAGAAATTACTGTTTGTGCATTGACAATATTCATTGATTTTTGCCATTGAAAAACATCATGTTATTCATATACCAGAAATGTTTGAAGCTACTGACTGAATGAAAAGAGCTGGCATCTCACTCTCTTTGAATCTTCTTTATCATGCTAAGAGGAGCAGGAAAAAGCAAAAAATTTCAGAATTGCACCTTGCAATGTGGAGATATTACTGTTTGTGCATTTACAATATTCATTGATTTTTGCCATTGAAAAAAGGCCAGAAATGTTTGAAGCTACTGACTGAATGAAAGGAGCTGGCATCTCACTCTCTTTGAATCTTCTTTATCATGCTAGCATTAGCAGGAAAAAGCAAAAAATTTCAGAATTGCACCTTGCAATGCGGAGAAATTACTGTTTGTGCATTTACAATATTCATTGATTTTTGCCATTGAAAAACATCATGTTATTCATATACCAGAAATGTTTGAAGCTACTGACTGAATGAAAAGAGCTGGCATCTCACTCTCTTTGAATCTTCTTTATCATGCTAAGAGGAGCAGGAAAAAGCAAAAAATTTCAGAATTGCACCTTGCAATGTGGAGATATTACTGTTTGTGCATTTACAATATTCATTGATTTTTGCCATTGAAAAACGTCCAGAAATGTTTGAAGCTACTGACTGAATGAAAGGAGCTGGCATCTCACTCTCTTTGAATCTTCTTTATCATGCTAGGATTAGCAGGAAAAAGCAAAAAATTTCAGAATTGCACCTTGCAATGCGGAGAAATTACTGTTTGTGCATTTACAATATTCATTGATTTTTGCCATTGAAAAACATCATGTTATTCATATACTAGAAATGTTTGAAGCTACTGACTGAATGAAAAGAGCTGGCATCTCACTCTCTTTGAATCTTCTTTATCATGCTAAGAGGAGCAGGAAAAAGCAAAAAATTTCAGAATTGCACCTTGCAATGTGGAGATATTACTGTTTGTGCATTTACAATATTCATTGATTTTTGCCATTGAAAAACGTCCAGAAATGTTTGAAGCTACTGACTGAATGAAAGGAGCTGGCATCTCACTCTCTTTGAATCTTCTTCATCATGATAGGATTAGCAGGAAAAAGCAAAAAATTTCAGAATTGCACCTTGCAATGCGGAGAAATTACTGTTTGTGCATTTACAATATTCATTGATTTTTGCCATTGAAAAACATCATGTTATTCATATACCAGAAATGTTTGAAGCTACTGACTGAATGAAAAGAGCTGGCATCTCACTCTCTTTGAATCTTCTTTACCATGCTAAGAGGATCAGGAAAAAGCAAAAAATTTCAGAATTGCACATTGCAATGTGGAGATATTACTGTTTGTGCATTTACAATATTCATTGATTTTTGCCATTGAAAAACGTCCAGAAATGTTTGAAGCTACTGACTGAATGAAAGGAGCTGGCATCTCACTCTCTTTGAATCTTCTTTATCATGCTAGGATTAGCAGGAAAAAGCAAAAAATTTCAGAATTGCACCTTGCAATGCGGAGAAATTACTGTTTGTGCATTTACAATATTCATTGATTTTTGCCATTGAAAAACATCATGTTATTCATATACCAGAAATGTTTGAAGCTACTGACTGAATGAAAAGAGCTGGCATCTCACTCTCTTTGAATCTTCTTTATCATGCTAAGAGGAGCAGGAAAAAGCAAAAAATTTCAGAATTGCACCTTGCAATGTGGAGATATTACTGTTTGTGCATTTACAATATTCATTGATTTTTGCCATTGAAAAACGTCCAGAAATGTTTGAAGCTACTGACTGAATGAAAGGAGCTGGCATCTCACTCTCTTTGAATCTTCTTTATCATGCTAGGATTAGCAGGAAAAAGCAAAAAATTTCAGAATTGCACCTTGCAATGCGGAGAAATTACTGTTTGTGCATTTACAATATTCATTGATTTTTGCCATTGAAAAACATCATGTTACTCATATACCAGAAATGTTTGAAGCTACTGACTGAATGAAAAGAGCTGGCATCTCACTCTCTTTGAATCTTCTTTATCATGCTAAGAGGAGCAGGAAAAATCAAAAAATTTCAGAATTGCACCTTGCAATGTGGAGATATTACTGTTTGTGCATTTACAATATTCATTGATTTTTGCCATTGAAAAAGTCCAGAAATGTTTGAAGCTACTGACTGAATGAAAGGAGCTGGCATCTCACTCTCTTTGAATCTTCTTTATCATGCTAGGATTAGCAGGAAAAAGCAAAAAATTTCAGAATTGCACCTTGCAATGCGGAGATATTACTGTTTGTGCATTTACAATATTCATTGATTTTTGCCATTGAAAAACGTCCAGAAATGTTTGAAGCTACTGACTGAATGAAAGGAGCTGGCATCTCACTCTCTTTGAATCTTCATTATCATGCTAGGATTAGCAGGAAAAAGCAAAAAATTTCAGAATTGCACCTTGCAATGCGGAGAAATTACTGTTTGTGCATTTACAATATTCATTGATTTTTGCCATTGAAAAACATCATGTTATTCATATACCAGAAATGTTTGAAGCTACTGACTGAATGAAAAGAGCTGGCATCTCACTCTCTTTGAATCTTCGTTATCATGCTAAGAGGAGCAGGAAAAAGCAAAAAATTTCAGAATTGCTCCTTGCAATGTGGAGATATTACTGTTTGTGCATTTACAATATTCATTGATTTTTGCCATTGAAAAACGTCCAGAAATGTTTGAAGCTACTGACTGAATGAAAGGAGCTGGCATCTCACTCTCTTTGAATCTTCTTTATCATGCTAGGATTAGCAGGAAAAAGCAAAAAATTTCAGAATTGCACCTTGCAATGCGGAGAAATTACTGTTTGTGCATTTACAATATTCATTGATTTTTGCCATTGAAAAACATCATGTTATTCATATACCAGAAATGTTTGAAGCTACTGACTGAATGAAAAGAGCTGGCATCTCACTCTCTTTGAATCTTCTTTATCATGCTAAGAGGAGCAGGAAAAAGCAAAAAATTTCAGAATTGCACCTTGCAATGTGGAGATATTACTGTTTGTGCATTTACAATATTCATTGATTTTTGCCATTGAAAAACGTCCAGAAATGTTTGAAGCTACTGACTGAATGAAAGGAGCTGGCATCTCACTCTCTTTGAATCTTCTTTATCATGCTAGGATTAGCAGGAAAAAGCAAAAAATTTCAGAATTGCACCTTGCAATGCGGAGAAATTACTGTTTGTGCATTTACAATATTCATTGATTTTTGCCATTGAAAAACATCATGTTATTCATATACCAGAAATGTTTGAAGCTACTGACTGAATGAAAAGAGCTGGCATCTCACTCTCTTTGAATCTTCTTTATCATGCTAAGAGGAGCAGGAAAAAGCAAAAAATTTCAGAATTGCACCTTGCAATGTGGAGATATTACTGTTTGTGCATTTACAATATTCATTGATTTTTGCCATTGAAAAACGTCCAGAAATGTTTGAAGCTACTGACTGAATGAAAGGAGCTGGCATCTCACTCTCTTTGAATCTTCTTTATCATGCTAGGATTAGCAGGAAAAAGCAAAAAATTTCAGAATTGCACCTTGCAATGCGGAGAAATTACTGTTTGTGCATTTAAAATATTCATTGATTTTTGCCATTGAAAAACATGTCATTCATATACCAGAAATGTTTGAAGCTACTGACTGAATGAAAAGAGCTGGCATCTCACTCTCTTTGAATCTTCTTTATCATGCTAAGAGGAGCAGGAAAAAGCAAAAAATTTCAGAATTGCACCTTGCAATGTGGAGATATTACTGTTTGTGCATTTACAATATTCATTGATTTTTGCCATTGAAAAACGTCCAGAAATGTTTGAAGCTACTGACTGAATGAAAGGAGCTGGCATCTCACTCTCTTTGAATCTTCTTTATCATGCTAGGATTAGCAGGAAAAAGCAAAAAATTTCAGAATTGCACCTTGCAATGCGGAGATATTACTGTTTGTGCATTTACAATATTCACTGATTTTTGCCATTGAAAAACGTCCAGAAATGTTTGAAGCTACTGACTGAATGAAAGGAGCTGGCATCTCACTCTCTTTGAATCTTCTTTATCATGCTAGGATTAGCAGGAAAAAGCAAAAAATTTCAGAATTGCACCTTGCAATGCGGAGAAATTACTGTTTGTGCATTGACAATATTCATTGATTTTTGCCATTGAAAAACATCATGTTATTCATATACCAGAAATGTTTGAAGCTACTGACTGAATGAAAAGAGCTGGCATCTCACTCTCTTTGAATCTTCTTTATCATGCTAAGAGGAGCAGGAAAAAGCAAAAAATTTCAGAATTGCACCTTGCAATGCGGAGATATTACTGTTTGTGCATTTACAATATTCATTGATTTTTGCCATTGAAAAACGTCCAGAAATGTTTGAAGCTACTGACTGAATGAAAGGAGCTGGCATCTCACTCTCTTTGAATCTTCATTATCATGCTAGGATTAGCAGGAAAAAGCAAAAAATTTCAGAATTGCACCTTGCAATGCGGAGAAATTACTGTTTGTGCATTTACAATATTCATTGATTTTTGCCATTGAAAAACATCCTGTTATTCATATACCAGAAATGTTTGAAGCTACTGACTGAATGAAAAGAGCTGGCATCTCACTCTCTTTGAATCTTCGTTATCATGCTAAGAGGAGCAGGAAAAAGCAAAAAATTTCAGAATTGCTCCTTGCAATGTGGAGATATTACTGTTTGTGCATTTACAATATTCATTGATTTTTGCCATTGAAAAACGTCCAGAAATGTTTGAAGCTACTGACTGAATGAAAGGAGCTGGCATCTCACTCTCTTTGAATCTTCTTTATCATGCTAGGATTAGCAGGAAAAAGCAAAAAATTTCAGAATTGCACCTTGCAATGCGGAGAAATTACTGTTTGTGCATTTACAATATTCATTGATTTTTGCCATTGAAAAACATCATGTTATTCATATACCAGAAATGTTTGAAGCTACTGACAGAATGAAAAGAGCTGGCATCTCACTCTCTTTGAATCTTCTTTATCATGCTAAGAGGAGCAGGAAAAAGCAAAAAATTTCAGAATTGCACCTTGCAATGTGGAGATATTACTGTTTGTGCATTTACAATATTCATTGATTTTTGCCATTGAAAAACGTCCAGAAATGTTTGAAGCTACTGACTGAATGAAAGGAGCTGGCATCTCACTCTCTTTGAATCTTCTTTATCATGCTAGGATTAGCAGGAAAAAGCAAAAAATTTCAGAATTGCACCTTGCAATGCGGAGAAATTACTGTTTGTGCATTTACAATATTCATTGATTTTTGCCATTGAAAAACATCATGTTATTCATATACCAGAAATGTTTGAAGCTACTGACTGAATGAAAAGAGCTGGCATCTCACTCTCTTTGAATCTTCTTTATCATGCTAAGAGGAGCAGGAAAAAGCAAAAAATTTCAGAATTGCACCTTGCAATGTGGAGATATTACTGTTTGTGCATTTACAATATTCATTGATTTTTGCCATTGAAAAACGTCCAGAAATGTTTGAAGCTACTGACTGAATGAAAGGAGCTGGCATCTCACTCTCTTTGAATCTTCTTTATCATGCTAGGATTAGCAGGAAAAAGCAAAAAATTTCAGAATTGCACCTTGCAATGCGGAGAAATTACTGTTTGTGCATTTAAAATATTCATTGATTTTTGCCATTGAAAAACATGTCATTCATATACCAGAAATGTTTGAAGCTACTGACTGAATGAAAAGAGCTGGCATCTCACTCTCTTTGAATCTTCTTTATCATGCTAAGAGGAGCAGGAAAAAGCAAAAAATTTCAGAATTGCACCTTGCAATGTGGAGATATTACTGTTTGTGCATTTACAATATTCATTGATTTTTGCCATTGAAAAACGTCCAGAAATGTTTGAAGCTACTGACTGAATGAAAGGAGCTGGCATCTCACTCTCTTTGAATCTTCTTTATCATGCTAGGATTAGCAGGAAAAAGCAAAAAATTTCAGAATTGCACCTTGCAATGCGGAGATATTACTGTTTGTGCATTTACAATATTCACTGATTTTTGCCATTGAAAAACGTCCAGAAATGTTTGAAGCTACTGACTGAATGAAAGGAGCTGGCATCTCACTCTCTTTGAATCTTCTTTATCATGCTAGGATTAGCAGGAAAAAGCAAAAAATTTCAGAATTGCACCTTGCAATGCGGAGAAATTACTGTTTGTGCATTGACAATATTCATTGATTTTTGCCATTGAAAAACATCATGTTATTCATATACCAGAAATGTTTGAAGCTACTGACTGAATGAAAAGAGCTGGCATCTCACTCTCTTTGAATCTTCTTTATCATGCTAAGAGGAGCAGGAAAAAGCAAAAAATTTCAGAATTGCACCTTGCAATGTGGAGATATTACTGTTTGTGCATTTACAATATTCATTGATTTTTGCCATTGAAAAAAGGCCAGAAATGTTTGAAGCTACTGACTGAATGAAAGGAGCTGGCATCTCACTCTCTTTGAATCTTCTTTATCATGCTAGCATTAGCAGGAAAAAGCAAAAAATTTCAGAATTGCACCTTGCAATGCGGAGAAATTACTGTTTGTGCATTTACAATATTCATTGATTTTTGCCATTGAAAAACATCATGTTATTCATATACCAGAAATGTTTGAAGCTACTGACTGAATGAAAAGAGCTGGCATCTCACTCTCTTTGAATCTTCTTTATCATGCTAAGAGGAGCAGGAAAAAGCAAAAAATTTCAGAATTGCACCTTGCAATGTGGAGATATTACTGTTTGTGCATTTACAATATTCATTGATTTTTGCCATTGAAAAACGTCCAGAAATGTTTGAAGCTACTGACTGAATGAAAGGAGCTGGCATCTCACTCTCTTTGAATCTTCTTTATCATGCTAGGATTAGCAGGAAAAAGCAAAAAATTTCAGAATTGCACCTTGCAATGCGGAGAAATTACTGTTTGTGCATTTAAAATATTCATTGATTTTTGCCATTGAAAAACATGTCATTCATATACCAGAAATGTTTGAAGCTACTGACTGAATGAAAAGAGCTGGCATCTCACTCTCTTTGAATCTTCTTTATCATGCTAAGAGGAGCAGGAAAAAGCAAAAAATTTCAGAATTGCACCTTGCAATGTGGAGATATTACTGTTTGTGCATTTACAATATTCATTGATTTTTGCCATTGAAAAACGTCCAGAAATGTTTGAAGCTACTGACTGAATGAAAGGAGCTGGCATCTCACTCTCTTTGAATCTTCTTTATCATGCTAGGATTAGCAGGAAAAAGCAAAAAATTTCAGAATTGCACCTTGCAATGCGGAGATATTACTGTTTGTGCATTTACAATATTCACTGATTTTTGCCATTGAAAAACGTCCAGAAATGTTTGAAGCTACTGACTGAATGAAAGGAGCTGGCATCTCACTCTCTTTGAATCTTCTTTATCATGCTAGGATTAGCAGGAAAAAGCAAAAAATTTCAGAATTGCACCTTGCAATGCGGAGAAATTACTGTTTGTGCATTGACAATATTCATTGATTTTTGCCATTGAAAAACATCATGTTATTCATATACCAGAAATGTTTGAAGCTACTGACTGAATGAAAAGAGCTGGCATCTCACTCTCTTTGAATCTTCTTTATCATGCTAAGAGGAGCAGGAAAAAGCAAAAAATTTCAGAATTGCACCTTGCAATGTGGAGATATTACTGTTTGTGCATTTACAATATTCATTGATTTTTGCCATTGAAAAAAGGCCAGAAATGTTTGAAGCTACTGACTGAATGAAAGGAGCTGGCATCTCACTCTCTTTGAATCTTCTTTATCATGCTAGCATTAGCAGGAAAAAGCAAAAAATTTCAGAATTGCACCTTGCAATGCGGAGAAATTACTGTTTGTGCATTTACAATATTCATTGATTTTTGCCATTGAAAAACATCATGTTATTCATATACCAGAAATGTTTGAAGCTACTGACTGAATGAAAAGAGCTGGCATCTCACTCTCTTTGAATCTTCTTTATCATGCTAAGAGGAGCAGGAAAAAGCAAAAAATTTCAGAATTGCACCTTGCAATGTGGAGATATTACTGTTTGTGCATTTACAATATTCATTGATTTTTGCCATTGAAAAACGTCCAGAAATGTTTGAAGCTACTGACTGAATGAAAGGAGCTGGCATCTCACTCTCTTTGAATCTTCTTTATCATGCTAGGATTAGCAGGAAAAAGCAAAAAATTTCAGAATTGCACCTTGCAATGCGTAGAAATTACTGTTTGTGCATTTACAATATTCATTAATTTTTGCCATTGAAAAACATCATGTTATTCATATACCAGAAATGTTTGAAGCTACTGACTGAATGAAAAGAGCGGGCATCTCACTCTCTTTGAATCTTCTTTATCATGCTAAGAGGAGCAGGAAAAAGCAAAAAATTTCAGAATTGCACCTTGCAATGTGGAGATATTACTGTTTGTGCATTTACAATATTCATTGATTTTTGCCATTGAAAAACGTCCAGAAATGTTTGAAGCTACTGACTGAATGAAAGGAGCTGGCATCTCACTCTCTTTGAATCTTCTTTATCATGCTAGGATTAGCAGGAAAAAGCAAAAAATTTCAGAACTGCACCTTGCAATGCGGAGAAATTACTGTTTGTGCATTTACAATATTCATTGATTTTTGCCATTGAAAAACATCATGTTACTCATATACCAGAAATGTTTGAAGCTACTGACTGAATGAAAAGAGCTGGCATTTCACTCTCTTTGAATCTTCTTTATCATGCTAAGAGGAGCAGGAAAAAGCAAAAAATTTCAGAATTGCACCTTGCAATGTGGAGATATTACTGTTTGTGCATTTACAATATTCATTGATTTTTGCCATTGAAAAACGTCCAGAAATGTTTGAAGCTACTGACTGAATGAAAGGAGCTGGCATCTCACTCTCTTTGAATCTTCTTTATCATGCTAGGATTAGCAGGAAAAAGCAAAAAATTTCAGAATTGCACCTTGCAATGCGGAGATATTACTGTTTGTGCATTTACAATATTCATTGATTTTTGCCATTGAAAAACGTCCAGAAATGTTTGAAGCTACTGACTGAATGAAAGGAGCTGGCATCTCACTCTCTTTGAATCTTCATTATCATGCTAGGATTAGCAGGAAAAAGCAAAAAATTTCAGAATTGCACCTTGCAATGCGGAGAAATTACTGTTTGTGCATTTACAATATTCATTGATTTTTGGCATTGAAAAACATCATGTTATTCATATACCAGAAATGTTTGAAGCTACTGACTGAATGAAAAGAGCTGGCATCTCACTCTCTTTGAATCTTCGTTATCATGCTAAGAGGAGCAGGAAAAAGCAAAAAATTTCAGAATTGCTCCTTGCAATGTGGAGGTATTACTGTTTGTGCATTTACAATATTCATTGATTTTTGCCATTGAAAAACGTCCAGAAATGTTTGAAGCTACTGACTGAATGAAAGGAGCTGGCATCTCACTCTCTTTGAATCTTCTTTATCATGCTAGGATTAGCAGGAAAAAGCAAAAAATTTCAGAATTGCACCTTGCAATGCGGAGAAATTACTGTTTGTGCATTTACAATATTCATTGATTTTTGCCATTGAAAAACATGTTATTCATATACCGGAAATGTTTGAAGCTACTGACTGAATGAAAAGAGCTGGCATCTCACTCTCTTTAAATCTTCTTTATCATGCTAAGAGGAGCAGGAAAAAGCAAAAAATTTCAGAATTGCACCTTGCAATGTGGAGATATTACTGTTTGTGCATTTACAATATTCATTGATTTTTGCCATTGAAAAACGTCCAGAAATGTTTGAAGCTACTGACTGAATGAAAGGAGCTGGCATCTCACTCTCTTTTAATCTTCTTTATCATGCTAGGATTAGCAGGAAAAAGCAAAAAATTTCAGAATTGCACCTTGCAATGCGGAGAAATTACTGTTTGTGCATTTACAATATTCATTGATTTTTGCCATTGAAAAACATGTCATTCATGTACCAGAAATGTTTGAAGCTACTGACTGAATGAAAAGAGCTGGCATCTCACTCTCTTTGAATCTTCTTTATCATGCTAAGAGGAGCAGGAAAAAGCAAAAAAATTCAGAATTGCACCTTGCAATGTGGAGATATTACTGTTTCTGCATTTACAATATTCATTGATTTTTGCCATTGAAAAACGTCCAGAAATGTTTGAAGCTACTGACTGAATGAAAGGAGCTGGCATCTCACTCTCTTTGAATCTTCATTATCATGCTAGGATTAGCAGGAAAAAGCAAAAAATTTCAGAATTGCACCTTGCAATGCGGAGAAATTACTGTTTGTGCATTTACAATATTCATTGATTTTTGCCATTGAAAAACATCATGTTATTCATATACCAGAAATGTTTGAAGCTACTGACTGAATGAAAAGAGCTGGCATCTCACTCTCTTTGAATCTTCGTTATCATGCTAAGAGGAGCAGGAAAAAGCAAAAAATTTCAGAATTGCTCCTTGCTATGTGGAGATATTACTGTTTGTGCATTTACAATATTCATTGATTTTTGCCATTGAAAAACGTCCAGAAATGTTTGAAGCTACTGACTGAATGAAAGGAGCTGGCATCTCACTCTCTTTGAATCTTCTTTATCATGCTAGGATTAGCAGGAAAAAGCAAAAAATTTCAGAATTGCACCTTGCAATGCGGAGAAATTACTGTTTGTGCATTTACAATATTCATTGATTTTTGCCATTGAAAAACATGTTATTCATATACCAGAAATGTTTGAAGCTACTGACTGAATGAAAAGAGCTGGCATCTCACTCTCTTTGAATCTTCTTTATCATGCTAAGAGGAGCAGGAAAAAGCAAAAAATTTCAGAATTGCACCTTGCAATGTGGAGATATTACTGTTTGTGCATTTACAATATTCATTGATTTTTGCCATTGAAAAACGTCCAGAAATGTTTGAAGCTACTGACTGAATGAAAGGAGCTGGCATCTCACTCTCTTTGAATCTTCTTTATCATGCTAGGATTAGCAGGAAAAAGCAAAAAATTTCAGAATTGCACCTTGCAATGCGGAGAAATTACTGTTTGTGCATTTAAAATATTCATTGATTTTTGCCATTGAAAAACATGTCATTCATATACCAGAAATGTTTGAAGCTACTGACTGAATGAAAAGAGCTGGCATCTCACTCTCTTTGAATCTTCTTTATCATGCTAAGAGGAGCAGGAAAAAGCAAAAAATTTCAGAATTGCACCTTGCAATGTGGAGATATTACTGTTTGTGCATTTACAATATTCATTGATTTTTGCCATTGAAAAACGTCCAGAAATGTTTGAAGCTACTGACTGAATGAAAGGAGCTGGCATCTCACTCTCTTTGAATCTTCTTTATCATGCTAGGATTAGCAGGAAAAAGCAAAAAATTTCAGAATTGCACCTTGCAATGCGGAGATATTACTGTTTGTGCATTTACAATATTCACTGATTTTTGCCATTGAAAAACGTCCAGAAATGTTTGAAGCTACTGACTGAATGAAAGGAGCTGGCATCTCACTCTCTTTGAATCTTCTTTATCATGCTAGGATTAGCAGGAAAAAGCAAAAAATTTCAGAATTGCACCTTGCAATGCGGAGAAATTACTGTTTGTGCATTGACAATATTCATTGATTTTTGCCATTGAAAAACATCATGTTATTCATATACCAGAAATGTTTGAAGCTACTGACTGAATGAAAAGAGCTGGCATCTCACTCTCTTTGAATCTTCTTTATCATGCTAAGAGGAGCAGGAAAAAGCAAAAAATTTCAGAATTGCACCTTGCAATGTGGAGATATTACTGTTTGTGCATTTACAATATTCATTGATTTTTGCCATTGAAAAAAGGCCAGAAATGTTTGAAGCTACTGACTGAATGAAAGGAGCTGGCATCTCACTCTCTTTGAATCTTCTTTATCATGCTAGCATTAGCAGGAAAAAGCAAAAAATTTCAGAATTGCACCTTGCAATGCGGAGAAATTACTGTTTGTGCATTTACAATATTCATTGATTTTTGCCATTGAAAAACATCATGTTATTCATATACCAGAAATGTTTGAAGCTACTGACTGAATGAAAAGAGCTGGCATCTCACTCTCTTTGAATCTTCTTTATCATGCTAAGAGGAGCAGGAAAAAGCAAAAAATTTCAGAATTGCACCTTGCAATGTGGAGATATTACTGTTTGTGCATTTACAATATTCATTGATTTTTGCCATTGAAAAACGTCCAGAAATGTTTGAAGCTACTGACTGAATGAAAGGAGCTGGCATCTCACTCTCTTTGAATCTTCTTCATCATGATAGGATTAGCAGGAAAAAGCAAAAAATTTCAGAATTGCACCTTGCAATGCGGAGAAATTACTGTTTGTGCATTTACAATATTCATTGATTTTTGCCATTGAAAAACATCATATTATTCATATACCAGAAATGTTTGAAGCTACTGACTGAATGAAAAGAGCTGGCATCTCACTCTCTTTGAATCTTCTTTATCATGCTAAGAGGATCAGGAAAAAGCAAAAAATTTCAGAATTGCACCTTGCAATGTGGAGATATTACTGTTTGTGCATTTACAATATTCATTGATTTTTGCCATTGAAAAACGTCCAGAAATGTTTGAAGCTACTGACTGAATGAAAGGAGCTGGCATCTCACTCTCTTTGAATCTTCTTTATCATGCTAGGATTAGCAGGAAAAAGCAAAAAATTTCAGAATTGCACCTTGCAATGCGGAGAAATTACTGTTTGTGCATTTACAATATTCATTGATTTTTGCCATTGAAAAACATCATGTTATTCATATACCAGAAATGTTTGAAGCTACTGACTGAATGAAAAGAGCTGGCATCTCACTATCTTTGAATCTTCTTTATCATGCTAAGAGGAGCAGGAAAAAGCAAAAAATTTCAGAATTGCACCTTGCAATGTGGAGATATTACTGTTTGTGCATTTACAATATTCATTGATTTTTGCCATTGAAAAACGTCCAGAAATGTTTGAAGCTACTGACTGAATGAAAGGAGCTGGCATCTCACTCTCTTTGAATCTTCTTTATCATGCTAGGATTAGCAGGAAAAAGCAAAAAATTTCAGAACTGCACCTTGCAATGCGGAGAAATTACTGTTTGTGCATTTACAATATTCATTGATTTTTGCCATTGAAAAACATCATGTTACTCATATACCAGAAATGTTTGAAGCTACTGACTGAATGAAAAGAGCTGGCATTTCACTCTCTTTGAATCTTCTTTATCATGCTAAGAGGAGCAGGAAAAAGCAAAAAATTTCAGAATTGCACCTTGCAATGTGGAGATATTACTGTTTGTGCATTTACAATATTCATTGATTTTTGCCATTGAAAAACGTCCAGAAATGTTTGAAGCTACTGACTGAATGAAAGGAGCTGGCATCTCACTCTCTTTGAATCTTCTTTATCATGCTAGGATTAGCAGGAAAAAGCAAAAAATTTCAGAATTGCACCTTGCAATGCGGAGATATTACTGTTTGTGCATTTACAATATTCATTGATTTTTGCCATTGAAAAACGTCCAGAAATGTTTGAAGCTACTGACTGAATGAAAGGAGCTGGCATCTCACTCTCTTTGAATCTTCATTATCATGCTAGGATTAGCAGGAAAAAGCAAAAAATTTCAGAATTGCACCTTGCAATGCGGAGAAATTACTGTTTGTGCATTTACAATATTCATTGATTTTTGGCATTGAAAAACATCATGTTATTCATATACCAGAAATGTTTGAAGCTACTGACTGAATGAAAAGAGCTGGCATCTCACTCTCTTTGAATCTTCGTTATCATGCTAAGAGGAGCAGGAAAAAGCAAAAAATTTCAGAATTGCTCCTTGCAATGTGGAGGTATTACTGTTTGTGCATTTACAATATTCATTGATTTTTGCCATTGAAAAACGTCCAGAAATGTTTGAAGCTACTGACTGAATGAAAGGAGCTGGCATCTCACTCTCTTTGAATCTTCTTTATCATGCTAGGATTAGCAGGAAAAAGCAAAAAATTTCAGAATTGCACCTTGCAATGCGGAGAAATTACTGTTTGTGCATTTACAATATTCATTGATTTTTGCCATTGAAAAACATGTTATTCATATACCAGAAATGTTTGAAGCTACTGACTGAATGAAAAGAGCTGGCATCTCACTCTCTTTAAATCTTCTTTATCATGCTAAGAGGAGCAGGAAAAAGCAAAAAATTTCAGAATTGCACCTTGCAATGTGGAGATATTACTGTTTGTGCATTTACAATATTCATTGATTTTTGCCATTGAAAAACGTCCAGAAATGTTTGAAGCTACTGACTGAATGAAAGGAGCTGGCATCTCACTCTCTTTTAATCTTCTTTATCATGCTAGGATTAGCAGGAAAAAGCAAAAAATTTCAGAATTGCACCTTGCAATGCGGAGAAATTACTGTTTGTGCATTTACAATATTCATTGATTTTTGCCATTGAAAAACATGTCATTCATGTACCAGAAATGTTTGAAGCTACTGACTGAATGAAAAGAGCTGGCATCTCACTCTCTTTGAATCTTCTTTATCATGCTAAGAGGAGCAGGAAAAAGCAAAAAAATTCAGAATTGCACCTTGCAATGTGGAGATATTACTGTTTGTGCATTTACAATATTCATTGATTTTTGCCATTGAAAAACGTCCAGAAATGTTTGAAGCTACTGACTGAATGAAAGGAGCTGGCATCTCACTCTCTTTGAATCTTCATTATCATGCTAGGATTAGCAGGAAAAAGCAAAAAATTTCAGAATTGCACCTTGCAATGCGGAGAAATTACTGTTTGTGCATTTACAATATTCATTGATTTTTGCCATTGAAAAACATCATGTTATTCATATACCAGAAATGTTTGAAGCTACTGACTGAATGAAAAGAGCTGGCATCTCACTCTCTTTGAATCTTCGTTATCATGCTAAGAGGAGCAGGAAAAAGCAAAAAATTTCAGAATTGCTCCTTGCTATGTGGAGATATTACTGTTTGTGCATTTACAATATTCATTGATTTTTGCCATTGAAAAACGTCCAGAAATGTTTGAAGCTACTGACTGAATGAAAGGAGCTGGCATCTCACTCTCTTTGAATCTTCTTTATCATGCTAGGATTAGCAGGAAAAAGCAAAAAATTTCAGAATTGCACCTTGCAATGCGGAGAAATTACTGTTTGTGCATTTACAATATTCATTGATTTTTGCCATTGAAAAACATGTTATTCATATACCAGAAATGTTTGAAGCTACTGACTGAATGAAAAGAGCTGGCATCTCACTCTCTTTGAATCTTCTTTATCATGCTAAGAGGAGCAGGAAAAAGCAAAAAATTTCAGAATTGCACCTTGCAATGTGGAGATATTACTTTTTGTGCATTTACAATATTCATAGATTTTTGCCATTGAAAAACGTCCAGAAATGTTTGAAGCTACTGACTGAATGAAAGGAGCTGGCATCTCACTCTCTTTGAATCTTCTTTATCATGCTAGGATTAGCAGGAAAAAGCAAAAAATTTCAGAATTGCACCTTGCAATGCGGAGAAATTACTGTTTGTGCATTTACAATATTCATTGATTTTTGCCATTGAAAAACATCATGTTATTCATATACCAGAAATGTTTGAAGCTACTGACTGAATGAAAAGAGCTGGCATCTCACTCTCTTTGAATCTTCTTTATCATGCTAGGATTAGCAGGAAAAAGCAAAAAATTTCAGAATTGCACCTTGCAATGCGGAGAAATTACTGTTTGTGCATTTACAATATTCATTGATTTTTGCCATTGAAAAACATGTCATTCATATACCAGAAATGTTTGAAGCTACTGACTGAATGAAAAGAGCTGGCATCTCACTCTCTTTGAATCTTCTTTATCATGCTAAGAGGAGCAGGAAAAAGCAAAAAATTTCAGAATTGCACCTTGCAATGTGGAGATATTACTGTTTGTGCATTTACAATATTCATTGATTTTTGCCATTGAAAAACGTCCAGAAATGTTTGAAGCTACTGACTGAATGAAAGGAGCTGGCATCTCACTCTCTTTGAATCTTCTTTATCATGCTAGGATTAGCAGGAAAAAGCAAAAAATTTCAGAATTGCACCTTGCAATGCGGAGAAATTACTGTTTGTGCATTTACAATATTCATTGATTTTTGCCATTGAAAAACATGTCATTCATATACCAGAAATGTTTGAAGCTACTGACTGAATGAAAAGAGCTGGCATCTCACTCTCTTTGAATCTTCTTTATCATGCTAAGAGGAGCAGGAAAAAGCAAAAAAATTTCAGAATTGCACCTTGCAATGTGGAGATATTACTGTTTGTGCATTTACAATATTCATTGATTTTTGCCATTGAAAAACGTCCAGAAATGTTTGAAGCTACTGACTGAATGAAAGGAGCTGGCATCTCACTCTCTTTGAATCTTCTTTATCATGCTAGGATTAGCAGGAAAAAGCAAAAAATTTCAGAATTGCACCTTGCAATGCGGAGAAATTATTGTTTGTGCATTTACAATATTCATTGTTTTTTGCCATTGAAAAACATCTTGTTATTCATATACCTGAAATGTTTGAAGCTACTGACTGAATGAAAAGAGCTGGCATCTCACTCTCTTTGAATCTTCTTTATCATGCTAAGAGGAGCAGGAAAAAGCAAAAAATTTCAGAATTGCACCTTGCAATGTGGAGATATTACTGTTTGTGCATTTACAATATTCATTGATTTTTGACATTGAAAAACGTCCAGAAATGTTTGAAGCTACTGACTGAATGAAAGGAGCTGGCATCTCACTCTCTTTGAATCTTCTTTATCATGCTAGGATTAGCAGGAAAAAGCAAAAAATTTCAGAATTGCACCTTGCAATGCGGAGATATTATTGTTTGTGCATTTACAATATTCATTGATTTTTGCCATTGAAAAACGTCCAGAAATGTTTGAAGCTACTGACTGAATGAAAGGAGCTGGCATCTCACTCTCTTTGAATCTTCTTTATCATGCTAGGATTAGCAGGAAAAAGCAAAAAATTTCAGAATTGCACCTTGCAATGCGGAGAAATTACTGTTTGTGCATTTACAATATTCATTGATTTTTGCCATTGAAAAACATCATGTTATTCATATACCAGAAATGTTTGAAGCTACTGACTGAATGAAAAGAGCTGGCATCTCACTCTCTTTGAATCTTCTTCATCATGCTAAGAGGAGCAGGAAAAAGCAAAAAATTTCAGAATTGCACCTTGCAATGTGGAGATATTACTGTTTGTGCATTTACAATATTCATTGATTTTTGCCATTGAAAAACATCATGTTATTCATATACCAGAAATGTTTGAAGCTACTGACTGAATGAAAAGAGCTGGCATCTCACTCTTTTTGAATCTTCTTTATCATGCTAAGAGGAGCAGGAAAAAGCAAAAAATTTCAGAATTGCACCTTGCAATGCGGAGATATTACTGTTTGTGCATTTACAATATTCATTGATTTTTGCCATTGAAAAACGTCCAGAAATGTTTGAAGCTACTGACTGAATGAAATGAGCTGGCATCTCACTCTCTTTGAATCTTCTTTATCATGCTAGGATTAGCAGGAAAAAGCCAAAAATTTCAGAATTGCACCTTGCAATGCGGAGATATTACTGTTTGTGCTTTTACAATATTCATTGATTTTTGCCATTGAAAAACGTCCAGAAATGTTTGAAGCTACTGACTGAATGAAAGGAGCTGGCATCTCACTCTCTTTGAATCTTCTTTATCATGCTAGGATTAGCAGGAAAAAGCAAAAAATTTCAGAATTGCACCTTGCGATGCGGAGAAATTACTGTTTGTGCATTTACAATATTCATTGATTTTTGCCATTGAAATACATCATGTTATTCATATACCAGAAATGTTTGAAGCTACTGACTGAATGAAAAGAGCTGGCATCTCACTCTCTTTGAATCTTCTTTATCATGCTAAGAGGAGCAGGAAAAAGCAAAAAATTTCAGAATTGCACCTTGCAATGTGGAGATATTACTGTTTGTGCATTTACAATATTCATTGATTTTTGCCATTGAAAAACGTCCAGAAATGTTTGAAGCTACTGACTGAATGAAAGGAGCTGGCATCTCACTCTCTTTGAATCTTCTTTATCATGCTAGGATTAGCAGGAAAAAGCAAAAAATTTCAGAATTGCACCTTGCAATGCGGAGAAATTACTGTTTGTGCATTTACAATATTCATTGATCTTTGCCATTGAAAAACATCATGTTATTCATATACCAGAAATGTTTGAAGCTACTGACTGAATGAAAAGAGCTGGCATCTCACTCTCTTTGAATCTTCTTTATCATGCTAGGATTAGCAGGAAAAAGCAAAAAATTTCAGAATTGCACCTTGCAATGCGGAGATATTATTGTTTGTGCATTTACAATATTCATTGATTTTTGCCATTGAAAAACGTCCAGAAATGTTTGAAGCTACTGACTGAATGAAAGGAGCTGGCATCTCACTCTCTTTGAATCTTCTTTATCATGCTAGGATTAGCAGGAAAAAGCAAAAAATTTCAGAATTGCACCTTGCAATGCGGAGAAATTACTGTTTGTGCATTTACAATATTCATTGATTTTTGCCATTGAAAAACATCATGTTATTCATATACCAGAAATGTTTGAAGCAACTGACTGAATGAAAAGAGCTGGCATCTCACTCTCTTTGAATCTTCTTCATCATGCTAAGAGGAGCAGGAAAAAGCAAAAAATTTCAGAATTGCACCTTGCAATGTGGAGATATTACTGTTTGTGCATTTACAATATTCATTGATTTTTGCCATTGAAAAACATCATGTTATTCATATACCAGAAATGTTTGAAGCTACTGACTGAATGAAAAGAGCTGGCATCTCACTCTTTTTGAATCTTCTTTATCATGCTAAGAGGAGCAGGAAAAAGCAAAAAATTTCAGAATTGCACCTTGCAATGTGGAGATATTACTGTTTGTGCATTTACAATATTCATTGATTTTTGCCATTGAAAAACGTCCAGAAATGTTTGAAGCTACTGACTGAATGAAATGAGCTGGCATCTCACTCTCTTTGAATCTTCTTTATCATGCTAGGATTAGCAGGAAAAAGCAAAAAATTTCAGAATTGCACCTTGCAATGCGGAGATATTACTTTTTGTGCTTTTACAATATTCATTGATTTTTGCCATTGAAAAACGTCCAGAAATGTTTGAAGCTACTGACTGAATGAAAGGAGCTGGCATCTCACTCTCTTTGAATCTTCTTTATCATGCTAGGATTAGCAGGAAAAAGCAAAAAATTTCAGAATTGCACCTTGCAATGCGGAGAAATTACTGTTTGTGCATTTACAATATTCATTGATTTTTGCCATTGAAATACATCATGTTATTCATATACCAGAAATGTTTGAAGCTACTGACTGAATGAAAAGAGCTGGCATCTCACTCTCTTTGAATCTTCTTTATCATGCTAAGAGGAGCAGGAAAAAGCAAAAAATTTCAGAATTGCACCTTGCAATGTGGAGATATTACTGTTTGTGCATTTACAATATTCATTGATTTTTGCCATTGAAAAACGTCCAGAAATGTTTGAAGCTACTGACTGAATGAAAGGAGCTGGCATCTCACTCTCTTTGAATCTTCTTTATCATGCTAGGATTAGCAGGAAAAAGCAAAAAATTTCAGAATTGCACCTTGCAATGCGGAGAAATTACTGTTTGTGCATTTACAATATTCATTGATCTTTGCCATTGAAAAACATCATGTTATTCATGTACCAGAAATGTTTGAAGCTACTGACTGAATGAAAAGAGCTGGCATCTCACTCTCTTTGAATCTTCTTTATCATGCTAAGAGGAGCAGGAAAAAGCAAAAAATTTCAGAATTGCACCTTGCAATGTGGAGATATTACTGTTTGTGCATTTACAATATTCATTGATTTTTGCCATTGAAAAACGTCCAGAAATGTTTGAAGCTACTGACTGAATGAAAGGAGCTGGCATCTCACTCTCTTTGAATCTTCTTTATCATGCTAGGATTAGCAGGAAAAAGCAAAAAATTTCAGAATTGCACCTTGCAATGTGGAGATATTACTGTTTGTGCATTTACAATATTTATTGATTTTTGCCATTGAAAAACGTCCAGAAATGTTTGAAGCTACTGACTGAATGAAAGGTGCTGGCATCTCACTCTCTTTGAATCTTCTTTATCATGCTAGGATTAGCAGAAAAAAGCAAAAAATTTCAGAATTGCACCTTGCAATGTGGAGATATTACTGTTTGTGCATATACAATATTCATTGATTTTTGCCATTGAAAAACGTCCAGAAATGTTTGAAGCTACTGACTGAATGAAAGGAGCTGGCATCTCACTCTCTTTGAATCTTCTTTATCATGCTAGGGTTAGCAGGAAAAAGCAAAAAATTTCAGAATTGCACCTTGCAATGCGGAGAAATTACTGTTTGTGCATTTACAATATTCATTGATTTTTGCCATTGAAAAACATCATGTTATTCATATACCAGAAATGTTTGAAGCTACTGACTGAATGAAAAGAGCTGGCATCTCACTCTCTTTGAATCTTCTTTATCATGCTAAGAGGAGCAGGAAAAAGCAAAAAATTTCAGAATTGCACCTTGCAATGTGGAGATATTACTGTTTGTGCATTTACAATATTCATTGATTTTTGCCATTGAAAAACATCCAGAAATGTTTGAAGCTACTGACTGAATGAAAGGAGCTGGCATCTCACTCTCTTTGAATCTTCTTTATCATGCTAGGATTAGCAGGAAAAAGCAAAAAATTTCAGAATTGCACCTTGCAATGCGGAGAAATTACTGTTTGTGCATTTACAATATTCATTGATTTTTGCCATTGAAAAACATCATGTTATTCATATACAAGAAATGTTTGAAGCTACTGACTGAATGAAAAGAGCTGGCATCTCACTCTCTTTGAATCTTCTTTATCATGCTAGGATTAGCAGGAAAAAGCAAAAAATTTCAGAATTGCACCTTGCAATGCGGAGAAATTACTGTTTGTGCATTTACAATATTCATTGATTTTTGCCATTGAAAAACATGTCATTCATATACCAGAAATGTTTGAAGCTACTGACTGAATGAAAAGAGCTGGCATCTCACTCTCTTTGAATCTTCTTTATCATGCTAAGAGGAGCAGGAAAAAGCAAAAAATTTCAGAATTGCACCTTGCAATGTGGAGATATTACTGTTTGTGCATTTACAATATTCATTGATTTTTGCCATTGAAAAACGTCCAGAAATGTTTGAAGCTACTGACTGAATGAAAGGAGCTGGCATCTCACTCTCTTTGAATCTTCTTTATCATGCTAGGATTAGCAGGAAAAAGCAAAAAATTTCAAAATTGCACCTTGCAATGCGGAGAAATTACTGTTTGTGCATTTACAATATTCATTGATTTTTGCCATTGAAAAACATGTCATTCATATACCAGAAATGTTTGAAGCTACTGACTGAATGAAAAGAGCTGGCATCTCACTCTCTTTGAATCTTCTTTATCATGCTAAGAGGAGCAGGAAAAAGCAAAAAAATTTCAGAATTGCACCTTGCAATGTGGAGATATTACTGTTTGTGCATTTACAATATTCATTGATTTTTGCCATTGAAAAACGTCCAGAAATGTTTGAAGCTACTGACTGAATGAAAGGAGCTGGCATCTCACTCTCTTTGAATCTTCTTTATCATGCTAGGATTAGCAGGAAAAAGCAAAAAATTTCAGAATTGCACCTTGCAATGCGGAGAAATTATTGTTTGTGCATTTACAATATTCATTGTTTTTTGCCATTGAAAAACATCTTGTTATTCATATACCTGAAATGTTTGAAGCTACTGACTGAATGAAAAGAGCTGGCATCTCACTCTCTTTGAATCTTCTTTATCATGCTAAGAGGAGCAGGAAAAAGCAAAAAATTTCAGAATTGCACCTTGCAATGTGGAGATATTACTGTTTGTGCATTTACAATATTCATTGATTTTTGACATTGAAAAACGTCCAGAAATGTTTGAAGCTACTGACTGAATGAAAGGAGCTGGCATCTCACTCTCTTTGAATCTTCTTTATCATGCTAGGATTAGCAGGAAAAAGCAAAAAATTTCAGAATTGCACCTTGCAATGCGGAGATATTATTGTTTGTGCATTTACAATATTCATTGATTTTTGCCATTGAAAAACGTCCAGAAATGTTTGAAGCTACTGACTGAATGAAAGGAGCTGGCATCTCACTCTCTTTGAATCTTCTTTATCATGTTAGGATTAGCAGGAAAAAGCAAAAAATTTCAGAATTGCACCTTGCAATGCGGAGAAATTACTGTTTGTGCATTTACAATATTCATTGATTTTTGCCATTGAAAAACATCATGTTATTCATATACCAGAAATGTTTGAAGCTACTGACTGAATGAAAAGAGCTGGCATCTCACTCTCTTTGAATCTTCTTCATCATGCTAAGAGGAGCAGGAAAAAGCAAAAAATTTCAGAATTGCACCTTGCAATGTGGAGATATTACTGTTTGTGCATTTACAATATTCATTGATTTTTGCCATTGAAAAACATCATGTTATTCATATACCAGAAATGTTTGAAGCTACTGACTGAATGAAAAGAGCTGGCATCTCACTCTTTTTGAATCTTCTTTATCATGCTAAGAGGAGCAGGAAAAAGCAAAAAATTTCAGAATTGCACCTTGCAATGCGGAGATATTACTGTTTGTGCATTTACAATATTCATTGATTTTTGCCATTGAAAAACGTCCAGAAATGTTTGAAGCTACTGACTGAATGAAATGAGCTGGCATCTCACTCTCTTTGAATCTTCTTTATCATGCTAGGATTAGCAGGAAAAAGCAAAAAATTTCAGAATTGCACCTTGCAATGCGGAGATATTACTGTTTGTGCTTTTACAATATTCATTGATTTTTGCCATTGAAAAACGTCCAGAAATGTTTGAAGCTACTGACTGAATGAAAGGAGCTGGCATCTCACTCTCTTTGAATCTTCTTTATCATGCTAGGATTAGCAGGAAAAAGCAAAAAATTTCAGAATTGCACCTTGCAATGCGGAGAAATTACTGTTTGTGCATTTACAATATTCATTGATTTTTGCCATTGAAATACATCATGTTATTCATATACCAGAAATGTTTGAAGCTACTGACTGAATGAAAAGAGCTGGCATCTCAGTCTCTTTGAATCTTCTTTATCATGCTAAGAGGAGCAGGAAAAAGCAAAAAATTTCAGAATTGCACCTTGCAATGTGGAGATATTACTGTTTGTGCATTTACAATATTCATTGATTTTTGCCATTGAAAAACGTCCAGAAATGTTTGAAGCTACTGACTGAATGAAAGGAGCTGGCATCTCACTCTCTTTGAATCTTCTTTATCATGCTAGGATTAGCAGGAAAAAGCAAAAAATTTCAGAATTGCACCTTGCAATGCGGAGAAATTACTGTTTGTGCATTTACAATATTCATTGATCTTTGCCATTGAAAAACATCATGTTATTCATATACCAGAAATGTTTGAAGCTACTGACTGAATGAAAAGAGCTGGCATCTCACTCTCTTTGAATCTTCTTTATCATGCTAAGAGGAGCAGGAAAAAGCAAAAAATTTCAGAATTGCACCTTGCAATGTGGAGATATTACTGTTTGTGCATTTACAATATTCATTGATTTTTGCCATTGAAAAACGTCCAGAAATGTTTGAAGCTACTGACTGAATGAAAGGAGCTGGCATCTCACTCTCTTTGAATCTTCTTTATCATGCTAGGATTAGCAGGAAAAAGCAAAAAATTTCAGAATTGCACCTTGCAATGTGGAGATATTACTGTTTGTGCATTTACAATATTTATTGATTTTTGCCATTGAAAAACGTCCAGAAATGTTTGAAGCTACTGACTGAATGAAAGGTGCTGGCATCTCACTCTCTTTGAATCTTCTTTATCATGCTAGGATTAGCAGAAAAAAGCAAAAAATTTCAGAATTGCACCTTGCAATGTGGAGATATTACTGTTTGTGCATTTACAATATTCATTGATTTTTGCCATTGAAAAACGTCCAGAAATGTTTGAAGCTACTGACTGAATGAAAGGAGCTGGCATCTCACTCTCTTTGAATCTTCTTTATCATGCTAGGGTTAGCAGGAAAAAGCAAAAAATTTCAGAATTGCACTTTGCAATGTGGAGAAATTACTGTTTGTGCATTTACAATATTCATTGATTTTTGCCATTGAAAAACATCATGTTATTCATATACCAGAAATGTTTGAAGCTACTGACTGAATGAAAAGAGCTGGCATCTCACTCTCTTTGAATCTTCTTTATCATGCTAAGAGGAGCAGGAAAAAGCAAAAAATTTCAGAATTGCACCTTGCAATGTGGAGATATTACTGTTTGTGCATTTACAATATTCATTGATTTTTGCCATTGAAAAACGTCCAGAAATGTTTGAAGCTACTGACTGAATGAAAGGAGCTGGCATCTCACTCTCTTTGAATCTTCTTTATCATGCTAGGATTAGCAGGAAAAAGCAAAAAATTTCAGAATTGCACCTTGCAATGCGGAGATATTACTGTTTGTGCATTTACAATATTCACTGATTTTTGCCATTGAAAAACGTCCAGAAATGTTTGAAGCTACTGACTGAATGAAAGGAGCTGGCATCTCACTCTCTTTGAATCTTCTTTATCATGCTAGGATTAGCAGGAAAAAGCAAAAAATTTCAGAATTGCACCTTGCAATGCGGAGAAATTACTGTTTGTGCATTTACAATATTCATTGATTTTTGCCATTGAAAAACATCATGTTATTCATATACCAGAAATGTTTGAAGCTACTGACTGAATGAAAAGAGCTGGCATCTCACTCTCTTTGAATCTTCTTTATCATGCTAAGAGGAGCAGGAAAAAGCAAAAAATTTCAGAATTGCACCTTGCAATGTGGAGATATTACTGTTTGTGCATTTACAATATTCATTGATTTTTGATATTGAAAAACGTCCAGAAATGTTTGAAGCTACTGACTGAATGAAAGGAGCTGGCATCTCACTCTCTTTGAATCTTCTTTATCATGCTAGGATTAGCAGGAAAAAGCAAAAAATTTCAGAATTGCACCTTGCAATGTGGAGATATTACTGTTTGTGCATTTACAATATTCATTGATTTTTGCCATTGAAAAACGTCCAGAAATGTTTGAAGCTACTGACTGAATGAAAGGAGCTGGCATCTCACTCTCTTTGAATCTTCTTTATCATGCTAGGATTAGCAGGAAAAAGCAAAAAATTTCAGAATTGCACCTTGCAATGTGGAGATATTACTGTTTGTGCATTTACAATATTCATTGATTTTTGCCATTGAAAAACGTCCAGAAATGTTTGAAGCTACTGACTGAATGAAAGGAGCTGGCATCTCACTCTCTTTGAATCTTCTTTACCATGCTAGGATTAGCAGGAAAAAGCAAAAAATTTCAGAATTGCACCTTGCAATGCGGAGAAATTACTGTTTGTGCATTTACAATATTCATTGATTTTTGCCATTGAAAAACATCATGTTATTCATATACCAGAAATGTTTGAAGCTACTGACTGAATGAAAAGAGCTGGCATCTCACTCTCTTTGAATCTTCTTTATCATGCTAAGAGGAGCAGGAAAAAGCAAAAAATTTCAGAATTGCACCTTGCAATGTGGAGATATTACTGTTTGTGCATTTACAATATTCATTGATTTTTGCCATTGAAAAACGTCCAGAAATGTTTGAAGCTACTGACTGAATGAAAGGAGCTGGCATCTCACTCTCTTTGAATCTTCTTTATCATGCTAGGATTAGCAGGAAAAAGCAAAAAATTTCAGAATTGCACCTTGCAATGTGGAGATATTACTTTTTGTGCATTTACAATATTCATTGATTTTTGCCATTGAAAAACGTCCAGAAATGTTTGAAGCTACTGACTGAATGAAAGGAGCTGGCATCTCACTCTCTTTGAATCTTCTTTATCATGCTAGGATTAGCAGGAAAAAGCAAAAAATTTCAGAATTGCACCTTGCAATGTGGAGAAATTACTGTTTGTGCATTTACAATATTCATTGATTTTTGCCATTGAAAAACATCATGTTATTCATATACCAGAAATGTTTGAAGCTACTGACTGACTGAAAAGAGCTGGCATCTTACTCTCTTTGAATCTTCTTTATCATGCTAAGAGGAGCAGGAAAAAGCAAAAAATTTCAGAATTGCACCTTGCAATGTGGAGATATTACTGTTTGTGCATTTACAATATTCATTGATTTTTGCCATTGAAAAACGTCCAGAAATGTTTGAAGCTACTGACTGAATGAAAGGAGCTGGCATCTCACTCTCTTTGAATCTTCTTTATCATGCTAGGATTAGCAGGAAAAAGCAAAAAATTTCAGAATTGCACCTTGCAATGCGGAGATATTACTGTTTGTGCATTTACAATATTCACTGATTTTTGCCATTGAAAAACGTCCAGAAATGTTTGAAGCTACTGACTGAATGAAAGGAGCTGGCATCTCACTCTCTTTGAATCTTCTTTATCATGCTAGGATTAGCAGGAAAAAGCAAAAAATTTCAGAATTGCACCTTGCAATGTGGAGATATTACTGTTTGTGCATTTACAATATTCATTGATTTTTGCCATTGAAAAACGTCCAGAAATGTTTGAAGCTACTGACTGAATGAAAGGAGCTGGCATCTCACTCTCTTTGAATCTTCTTTACCATGCTAGGATTAGCAGGAAAAAGCAAAAAATTTCAGAATTGCACCTTGCAATGCGGAGAAATTACTGTTTGTGCATTTACAATATTCATTGATTTTTGCCATTGAAAAACATCATGTTATTCATATACCAGAAATGTTTGAAGCTACTGACTGAATGAAAAGAGCTGGCATCTCACTCTCTTTCAATCTTCTTTATCATGCTAAGAGGAGCAGGAAAAAGCAAAAAATTTCAGAATTGCACCTTGCAATGTGGAGATATTACTGTTTGTGCATTTACAATATTCATTGATTTTTGCCATTGAAAAACGTCCAGAAATGTTTGAAGCTACTGACTGAATGAAAGGAGCTGGCATCTCACTCTCTTTGAATCTTCTTTATCATGCTAGGATTAGCAGGAAAAAGCAAAAAATTTCAGAATTGCACCTTGCAATGTGGAGATATTACTTTTTGTGCATTTACAATATTCATTGATTTTTGCCATTGAAAAACGTCCAGAAATGTTTGAAGCTACTGACTGAATGAAAGGAGCTGGCATCTCACTCTCTTTGAATCTTCTTTATCATGCTAGGATTAGCAGGAAAAAGCAAAAAATTTCAGAATTGCACCTTGCAATGTGGAGAAATTACTGTTTGTGCATTTACAATATTCATTGATTTTTGCCATTGAAAAACATCATGTTATTCATATACCAGAAATGTTTGAAGCTACTGACTGACTGAAAAGAGCTGGCATCTTACTCTCTTTGAATCTTCTTTATCATGCTAAGAGGAGCAGGAAAAAGCAAAAAATTTCAGAATTGCACCTTGCAATGTGGAGATATTACTGTTTGTGCATTTACAATATTCATTGATTTTTGCCATTGAAAAACGTCCAGAAATGTTTGAAGCTACTGACTGAATGAAAGGAGCTGGCATCTCACTCTCTTTGAATCTTCTTTATCATGCTAGGATTAGCAGGAAAAAGCAAAAAATTTCAGAATTGCACCTTGCAATGCGGAGATATTACTGTTTGTGCATTTACAATATTCACTGATTTTTGCCATTGAAAAACGTCCAGAAATGTTTGAAGCTACTGACTGAATGAAAGGAGCTGGCATCTCACTCTCTTTGAATCTTCTTTATCATGCTAGGATTAGCAGGAAAAAGCAAAAAATTTCAGAATTGCACCTTGCAATGCGGAGAAATTACTGTTTGTGCATTTACAATATTCATTGATTTTTGCCATTGAAAAACATCATGTTATTCATATACCAGAAATGTTTGAAGCTACTGACTGAATGAAAAGAGCTGGCATCTCACTCTCTTTGAATCTTCTTTATCATGCTAAGAGGAGCAGGAAAAAGCAAAAAATTTCAGAATTGCACCTTGCAATGTGGAGATATTACTGTTTGTGCATTTACAATATTCATTGATTTTTGCCATTGAAAAACGTCCAGAAATGTTTGAAGCTACTGACTGAATGAAAGGAGCTGGCATCTCACTCTCTTTGAATCTTCTTTATCATGCTAGGATTAGCAGGAAAAAGCAAAAAATTTCAGAATTGCACCTTGCAATGCGGAGAAATTACTGTTTGTGCATTTACAATATTCATTGATTTTTGCCATTGAAAAACATCATGTTATTCATATACCAGAAATGTTTGAAGCTACTGACTGAATGAAAAGAGCTGGCATCTCACTCTCTTTGAATCTTCTTTATCATGCTAAGAGGAGCAGGAAAAAGCAAAAAATTTCAGAATTGCACCTTGCAATGTGGAGATATTACTGTTTGTGCATTTACAATATTCATTGATTTTTGCCATTGAAAAACATCCAGAAATGTTTGAAGCTACTGACTGAATGAAAGGAGCTGGCATCTCACTCTCTTTGAATCTTCTTTATCATGCTAGGATTAGCAGGAAAAAGCAAAAAATTTCAGAATTGCACCTTGCAATGCGGAGAAATTACTGTTTGTGCATTTACAATATTCATTGATTTTTGCCATTGAAAAACATCATGTTATTCATATACCAGAAATGTTTGAAGCTACTGACTGAATGAAAAGAGCTGGCATCTCACTCTCTTTGAATCTTCTTTATCATGCTAAGAGGAGCAGGAAAAAGCAAAAAATTTCAGAATTGCACCTTGCAATGTGGAGATATTACTGTTTGTGCATTTACAATATTCATTGATTTTTGCCATTGAAAAACGTCCAGAAATGTTTGAAGCTACTGACTGAATGAAAGGAGCTGGCATCTCACTCTCTTTGAATCTTCTTTATCATGCTAGGATTAGCAGGAAAAAGCAAAAAATTTCAGAATTGCACCTTGCAATGCGGAGATATTACTGTTTGTGCATTTACAATATTCATTGATTTTTGCCATTGAAAAACGTCCAGAAATGTTTGAAGCTACTGACTGAATGAAAGGAGCTGGCATCTCACTCTCTTTGAATCTTCTTTATCATGCTAGGATTAGCAGGAAAAAGCAAAAAATTTCAGAATTGCACCTTGCAATGCGGAGAAATTACTGTTTGTGCATTTACAATATTCATTGATTTTTGCCATTGAAAAACTTCATGTTATTCATATACCAGAAATGTTTGAAGCTACTGACTGAATGAAAAGAGCTGGCATCTCACTCTCTTTGAATCTTCTTTATCATGCTAAGAGGAGCAGGAAAAAGCAAAAAATTTCAGAATTGCACCTTGCAATGTGGAGATATTACTATTTGTGCATTTACAATATTGATTGATTTTTGCCATTGAAAAACATCATGTTATTCATATACCAGAAATGTTTGAAGCTACTGACTGAATGAAAAGAGCTGGCATCTCACTCTCTTTGAATCTTCTTTATCATGCTAAGAGGAGCAGGAAAAAGCAAAAAATTTCAGAATTGCACCTTGCAATGCGGAGATATTGTTTGTGCATTTACAATATTCATTGATTTTTGCCATTGAAAAACGTCCAGAAATGTTTGAAGCTACTGACTGAATGAAAGGAGCTGGCATCTCACTCTCTTTGAATCTTCATTATCATGCTAGGATTAGCAGGAAAAAGCAAAAAATTTCAGAATTGCACCTTGCAATGCGGAGAAATTACTGTTTGTGCATTTACAATATTCATTGATTTTTGCCATTGAAAAACATCATGTTATTCATATACCAGAAATGTTTGAAGCTACTGACTGAATGAAGAGAGCTGGCATCTCACTCTCTTTGAATCTTCTTTATCATGCTAAGAGGAACAGGAAAAAGCAAAACATTTCAGAATTGCACCTTGCAATGTGGAGATATTACTGTTTGTGCATTTACAATATTCATTGATTTTTGCCATTGAAAAACGTCCAGAAATGTTTGAAGCTACTGACTGAATGAAAGGAGCTGGCATCTCACTCTCTTTGAATCTTCTTTATCATGCTAGGATTAGCAGGAAAAAGCAAAAAATTTCAGAATTGCACCTTGCAATGCGGAGAAATTACTGTTTGTGCATTTATAATATTCATTGATTTTTGCCATTGAAAAACATGTTATTCATATACCAGAAATGTTTGAAGCTACTGACTGAATGAAAAGAGCTGGCATCTCACTCTCTTTGAATCTTCTTTACCATGCTAGGATTAGCAGGAAAAAGCAAAAAATTTCAGAATTGCACCTTGCAATGCGGAGAAATTACTGTTTGTGCATTTACAATATTCATTGATTTTTGCCATTGAAAAACATCATGTTATTCATATACCAGAAATGTTTGAAGCTACTGACTGAATGAAAAGAGCTGGCATCTCACTCTCTTTGAATCTTCTTTATCATGCTAAGAGGAGCAGGAAAAAGCAAAAAATTTCAGAATTGCACCTTGCAATGTGGAGATATTACTGTTTGTGCATTTACAATATTCATTGATTTTTGCCATTGAAAAACGTCCAGAAATGTTTGAAGCTACTGACTGAATGAAAGGAGCTGTCATCTCACTCTCTTTGAATCTTCTTTATCATGCTAGGATTAGCAGGAAAAAGCAAAAAATTTCAGAATTGCACCTTGCAATGTGGAGATATTACTGTTTGTGCATTTACAATATTCATTGATTTTTGCCATTGAAAAACGTCCAGAAATGTTTGAAGCTACTGACTGAATGAAAAGAGCTGGCATCTCACTCTCTTTGAATCTTCTTTATCATGCTAGGATTAGCAGGAAAAAGCAAAAAATTTCAGAATTGCACCTTGCAATGTGGAGATATTACTGTTTGTGCATTTACAATATTCATTGATTTTTGCCATTGAAAAACGTCCAGAAATGTATGAAGCTACTGACTGAATGAAAGGAGCTGGCATCTCACTCTCTTTGAATCTTCTTTATCATGCTAGGATTAGCAGGAAAAAGCAAAAAATTTCAGAATTGCACCTTGCAATGTGGAGAAATTACTGTTTGTGCATTTACAATATTCATTGATTTTTGCCATTGAAAAACATCATGTTATTCATATACCAGAAATGTTTGAAGCTACTGACTGAATGAAAAGAGCTGGCATCTCACTCTCTTTGAATCTTCTTTATCATGCTAAGAGGAGCAGGAAAAAGCAAAAAATTTCAGAATTGCACCTTGCAATGTGGAGATATTACTGTTTGTGCATTTACAATATTCATTGATTTTTGCCATTGAAAAACGTCCAGAAATGTTTGAAGCTACTGACTGAATGAAAGGAGCTGGCATCTCACTCTCTTTGAATCTTCTTTATCATGCTAGGATTAGCAGGAAAAAGCAAAAAATTTCAGAATTGCACCTTGCAATGCGGAGATATTACTGTTTGTGCATTTACAATATTCACTGATTTTTGCCATTGAAAAACGTCCAGAAATGTTTGAAGCTACTGACTGAATGAAAGGAGCTGGCATCTCACTCTCTTTGAATCTTCTTTATCATGCTAGGATTAGCAGGAAAAAGCAAAAAATTTCAGAATTGCACCTTGCAATGCGGAGAAATTACTGTTTGTGCATTTACAATATTCATTGATTTTTGCCATTGAAAAACATCATGTTATTCATATACCAGAAATGTTTGAAGCTACTGACTGAATGAAAAGAGCTGGCATCTCACTCTCTTTGAATATTCTTTATCATGCTAAGAGGAGCAGGAAAAAGCAAAAAATTTCAGAATTGCACCTTGAATGTGGAGATATTACTGTTTGTGCATTTACAATATTCATTGATTTTTGCCATTGAAAAACATCATGTTATTCATATACCAGAAATGTTTGAAGCTACTGACTGAATGAAAAGAGCTGGCATCTCACTCTCTTTGAATCTTCTTTATCATGCTAAGAGGAGCAGGAAAAAGAAAAAAATTTCAGAATTGCACCTTGCAATGCGGAGATATTGTTTGTGCATTTACAATATTCATTGATTTTTGCCATTGAAAAACGTCCAGAAATGTTTGAAGCTACTGACTGAATGAAAGGAGCTGGCATCTCACTCTCTTTGAATCTTCGTTATCATGCTAGGATTAGCAGGAAAAAGCAAAAAATTTCAGAATTGCACCTTGCAATGCGGAGAAATTACTGTTTGTGCATTTAGAATATTCATTGATTTTTGCCATTGAAAAACATCATGTTATTCATATAACAGAAATGTTTGAAGCTACTGACTGAATGAAAAGAGCTAGCATCTCACACTCTTTGAATCTTCTTTATCATGCTAAGAGGAGCAGGAAAAAGCAAAAAATTTCAGAATTGCACCTTGCAATGTGGAGATATTACTGTTTGTGCATTTACAATATTCATTGATTTTTGCCATTGAAAAACGTCCAGAAATGTTTGAAGCTACTGACTGAATGAAAGGAGCTGGCATCTCACTCTCTTTGAATCTTCTTTATCATGCTAGGATTAGCAGGAAAAAGCAAAAAATTTCAGAATTGCACCTTGCAATGCGGAGAAATTACTGTTTGTGCATTTACAATATTCATTGATTTTTGCCATTGAAAAACATCATGTTATTCATATACCAGAAATGTTTGAAGCTACTGACTGAATGAAAAGAGCTGGCATCTCACTCTCTTTGAATCTTCTTTATCATGCTAAGAGGAGCAGGAAAAAGCAAAAAATTTCAGAATTGCACCTTGCAATGTGGAGATATTACTGTTTGTGCATTTACAATATTCATTGATTTTTGCCATTGAAAAACATCCAGAAATGTTTGAAGCTACTGACTGAATGAAAGGAGCTGGCATCTCACTCTCTTTGAATCTTCTTTATCATGCTAGGATTAGCAGGAAAAAGCAAAAAATTTCAGAATTGCACCTTGCAATGCGGAGAAATTACTGTTTGTGCATTTACAATATTCATTGATTTTTGCCATTGAAAAACATCATGTTATTCATATACCAGAAATGTTTGAAGCTACTGACTGAATGAAAAGAGCTGGCATCTCACTCTCTTTGAATCTTCTTTATCATGCTAAGAGGAGCAGGAAAAAGCAAAAAATTTCAGAATTGCACCTTGCAATGTGGAGATATTACTGTTTGTGCATTTACAATATTCATTGATTTTTGCCATTGAAAAACGTCCAGAAATGTTTGAAGCTACTGACTGAATGAAAGGAGCTGGCATCTCACTCTCTTTGAATCTTCTTTATCATGCTAGGATTAGCAGGAAAAAGCAAAAAATTTCAGAATTGCACCTTGCAATGCGGAGATATTACTGTTTGTGCATTTACAATATTCATTGATTTTTGCCATTGAAAAACGTCCAGAAATGTTTGAAGCTACTGACTGAATGAAAGGAGCTGGCATCTCACTCTCTTTGAATCTTCTTTATCATGCTAGGATTAGCAGGAAAAAGCAAAAAATTTCAGAATTGCACCTTGCAATGCGGAGAAATTACTGTTTGTGCATTTACAATATTCATTGATTTTTGCCATTGAAAAACTTCATGTTATTCATATACCAGAAATGTTTGAAGCTACTGACTGAATGAAAAGAGCTGGCATCTCACTCTCTTTGAATCTTCTTTATCATGCTAAGAGGAGCAGGAAAAAGCAAAAAATTTCAGAATTGCACCTTGCAATGTGCAGATATTACTGTTTGTGCATTTACAATATTCATTGATTTTTGCCATTGAAAAACATCATGTTATTCATATACCAGAAATGTTTGAAGCTACTGACTGAATGAAAAGAGCTGGCATCTCACTCTCTTTGAATCTTCTTTATCATGCTAAGAGGAGCAGGAAAAAGCAAAAAATTTCAGAATTGCACCTTGCAATGTGGAGATATTACTGTTTGTGCATTTACAATATTCATTGATTTTTGCCATTGAAAAACGTCCAGAAATGTTTGAAGCTACTGACTGAATGAAAGGAGCTGGCATCTCACTCTCTTTGAATCTTCTTTATCATGCTAGGATTAGCAGGAAAAAGCAAAAAATTTCAGAATTGCATTTTGCAATGTGGAGATATTACTGTTTGTGCATTTACAATATTCATTGATTTTTGCCATTGAAAAACGTCCAGAAATGTTTGAAGCTACTGACTGAATGAAAGGAGCTGGCATCTCACTCTCTTTGAATCTTCTTTATCATGCTAGGATTAGCAGGAAAAAGCAAAAAATTTCAGAATTGCACCTTGCAATGCGGAGAAATTACTGTTTGTGCATTTACAATATTCATTGATTTTTGCCATTGAAAAACATCATGTTATTCATATACCAGAAATGTTTGAAGCTACTGACTGAATGAAAAGAGCTGGCATCTCACTCTCTTTGAATCTTCTTTATCATGCTAAGAGGAGCAGGAAAAAGCAAAAAATTTCAGAATTGCACCTTGCAATGTGGAGATATTACTGTTTGTGCAATTACAATATTCATTGATTTTTGCCATTGAAAAACGTCCAGAAATGTTTGAAGCTACTGACTGAATGAAAGGAGCTGGCATCTCACTCTCTTTGAATCTTCTTTATCATGCTAGGATTAGCAGGAAAAAGCAAAAAATTTCAGAATTGCACCTTGCAATGCGGAGATATTACTGTTTGTGCATTTACAATATTCACTGATTTTTGCCATTGAAAAACGTCCAGAAATGTTTGAAGCTACTGACTGAATGAAAGTAGCTGGCATCTCACTCTCTTTGAATCTTCTTTATCATGCTAGGATTAGCAGGAAAAAGCAAAAAATTTCAGAATTGCACCTTGCAATGCGGAGATATTACTGTTTGTGCATTTACAATATTCATTGATTTTTGCCATTGAAAAACGTCCAGAAATGTTTGAAGCTACTGACTGAATGAAAGGAGCTGGCATCTCACTCTCTTTGAATCTTCTTTATCATGCTAGGATTAGCAGGAAAAAGCAAAAAATTTCAGAATTGCACCTTGCAATGTGGAGAAATTACTGTTTGTGCATTTACAATATTCATTGATTTTTGCCATTGAAAAACTTCATGTTATTCATATACCAGAAATGTTTGAAGCTACTGACTGAATGAAAAGAGCTGGCATCTCACTCTCTTTGAATCTTCTTTATCATGCTAAGAGGAGCAGGAAAAAGCAAAAAATTTCAGAATTGCACCTTGCAATGTGGAGATATTACTGTTTGTGCATTTACAATATTCATTGATTTTTGCCATTGAAAAACATCATGTTATTCATATACCAGAAATGTTTGAAGCTACTGACTGAATGAAAAGAGTTGGCATCTCACTCTCTTTGAATCTTCTTTATCATGCTAAGAGGAGCAGGAAAAAGCAAAAAATTTCAGAATTGCACCTTGCAATGCGGAGATATTACTGTTTGTGCATTTACAATATTCATTGATTTTTGCCATTGAAAAACGTCCAGAAATGTTTGAAGCTACTGACTGAATGAAAGGAGCTGGCATCTCACTCTCTTTGAATCTTCATTATCATGCTAGGATTAGCAGGAAAAAGCAAAAAATTTCAGAATTGCACCTTGCAATGCGGAGAAATTACTGTTTGTGCATTTACAATATTCATTGATTTTTGCCATTGAAAAACATCATGTTATTCATATACCAGAAATGTTTGAAGCTATTGACTGAATGAAAAGAGCTGGCATCTCACTCTCTTTGAATCTTCTTTATCATGCTAAGAGGAGCAGGAAAAAGCAAAAAATTTCAGAATTGCACCTTGCAATGTGGAGATATTACTGTTTGGCATTTACAATATTCATTGATTTTTGCCATTGAAAAACGTCCAGAAATGTTTGAAGCTACTGACTGAATGAAAGGAGCTGGCATCTCACTCTCTTTGAATCTTCTTTATCATGCTAGGATTAGCAGGAAAAAGCAAAAAATTTCAGAATTGCACCTTGCAATGCGGAGAAATTACTGTTTGTGCATTTACAATATTCATTGATTTTTGCCATTGAAAAACATCATGTTATTCATATACCAGAAATGTTTGAAGCTACTGACTGAATGAAAAGAGCTGGCATCCCACTCTCTTTGAATCTTCTTTATCATGCTAAGAGGAGCAGGAAAAAGCAAAAAATTTCAGAATTGCACCTTGCAATGTGGAGATATTACTGTTTGTGCATTTACAATATTCATTGATGTTTGCCATTGAAAAACGTCCAGAAATGTTTGAAGCTACTGACTGAATGAAAGGAGCTGGCATCTCACTCTCTTTGAATCTTCTTTATCATGCTAGGATTAGCAGGAAAAAGCAAAAAATTTCAGAATTGCACCTTGCAATGCGGAGATATTACTGTTTGTGCATTTACAATATTCATTGATTTTTGCCATTGAAAAACGTCCAGAAATGTTTGAAGCTACTGACTGAATGAAAGGAGCTGGCATCTCACTCTCTTTGAATCTTCTTTATCATGCTAGGATTAGCAGGAAAAAGCAAAAAATTTCAGAATTGCACCTTGCAATGTGGAGAAATTACTGTTTGTGCATTTACAATATTCATTGATTTTTGCCATTGAAAAACTTCATGTTATTCATATACCAGAAATGTTTGAAGCTACTGACTGAATGAAAAGAGCTGGCATCTCACTCTCTTTGAATCTTCTTTATCATGCTAAGAGGAGCAGGAAAAAGCAAAAAATTTCAGAATTGCACCTTGCAATGTGGAGATATTACTGTTTGTGCATTTACAATATTCATTGATTTTTGCCATTGAAAAACATCATGTTATTCATATACCAGAAATGTTTGAAGCTACTGACTGAATGAAAAGAGTTGGCATCTCACTCTCTTTGAATCTTCTTTATCATGCTAAGAGGAGCAGGAAAAAGCAAAAAATTTCAGAATTGCACCTTGCAATGCGGAGATATTACTGTTTGTGCATTTACAATATTCATTGATTTTTGCCATTGAAAAACGTCCAGAAATGTTTGAAGCTACTGACTGAATGAAAGGAGCTGGCATCTCACTCTCTTTTAATCTTCATTATCATGCTAGGATTAGCAGGAAAAAGCAAAAAATTTCAGAATTGCACCTTGCAATGCGGAGAAATTACTGTTTGTGCATTTACAATATTCATTGATTTTTGCCATTGAAAAACATCATGTTATTCATATACCAGAAATGTTTGAAGCTATTGACTGAATGAAAAAAGCTGGCATCTCACTCTCTTTGAATCTTCTTTATCATGCTAAGAGGAGCAGGAAAAAGCAAAAAATTTCAGAATTGCACCTTGCAATGTGGAGATATTACTGTTTGGCGTTTACAATATTCATTGATTTTTGCCATTGAAAAACGTCCAGAAATGTTTGAAGCTACTGACTGAATGAAAGGAGCTGGCATCTCACTCTCTTTGAATCTTCTTTATCATGCTAGGATTAGCAGGAAAAAGCAAAAAATTTCAGAATTGCACCTTGCAATGCGGAGAAATTACTGTTTGTGCATTTACAATATTCATTGATTTTTGCCATTGAAAAACATCATGTTATTCATATACCAGAAATGTTTGAAGCTACTGACTGAATGAAAAGAGCTGGCATCCCACTCTCTTTGAATCTTCTTTATCATGCTAAGAGGAGCAGGAAAAAGCAAAAAATTTCAGAATTGCACCTTGCAATGTGGAGATATTACTGTTTGTGCATTTACAATATTCATTGATGTTTGCCATTGAAAAACGTCCAGAAATGTTTGAAGCTACTGACTGAATGAAAGGAGCTGGCATCTCACTCTCTTTGAATCTTCTTTATCATGCTAGGATTAGCAGGAAAAAGCAAAAAATTTCAGAATTGCACCTTGCAATGCGGAGATATTACTGTTTGTGCATTTACAATATTCACTGATTTTTGCCATTGAAAAACGTCCATAAATGTTTGAAGCTACTGACTGAATGAAAGGAGCTGGCATCTCACTCTCTTTGAATCTTCTTTATCATGCTAGGATTAGCAGGAAAAAGCAAAACATTTCAGAATTGCACCTTGCAATGCGGAGAAATTACTGTTTGTGCATTTACAATATTCATTGATTTTTGCCTTTGAAAAACATCATGTTATTCATATACCAGAAATGTTTGTAGCTACTGACTGAATGAAAAGAGCTGGCATCTCACTCTCTTTGAATCTTCTTTATCATGCTAAGAGGAGCAGGAAAAAGCAAAAAATTTCAGAATTGCACCTTGCAATGTGGAGATATTACTGTTTGTGCATTTACAATATTCATTGATTTTTGCCATTGAAAAACGTCCAGAAATGTTTGAAGCTACTGACTGAATGAAAGGAGCTGGCATCTCACTCTCTTTGAATCTTCTTTATCATGCTAGGATTAGCAGGAAAAAGCAAAAAATTTCAGAATTGCACCTTGCAATGTGGAGATATTACTGTTTGTGCATTTATAATATTCATTGATTTTTGCCATTGAAAAACGTCCAGAAATGTTTGAAGCTACTGACTGAATGAAAGGAGCTGGCATCTCACTCTCTTTGAATCTTCTTTATCATGCTAGGATTAGCAGGAAAAAGCAAAACATTTCAGAATTGCACCTTGCAATGCGGAGAAATTACTGTTTGTGCATTTACAATATTCATTGATTTTTGCCTTTGAAAAACATCATGTTATTCATATACCAGAAATGTTTGAAGCTACTGACTGAATGAAAAGAGCTGGCATCTCACTCTCTTTGAATCTTCTTTATCATGCTAAGAGGAGCAGGAAAAAGCAAAAAATTTCAGAATTGCACCTTGCAATGTGGAGATATTACTGTTTGTGCAATTACAATATTCATTGATTTTTGCCATTGAAAAACGTCCAGAAATGTTTGAAGCTACTGACTGAATGAAAGGAGCTGGCATCTCACTCTCTTTGAATCTTCTTTATCATGCTAGGATTAGCAGGAAAAAGCAAAAAATTTCAGAATTGCACCTTGCAATGCGGAGATATTACTGTTTGTGCATTTACAATATTCACTGATTTTTGCCATTGAAAAACGTCCAGAAATGTTTGAAGCTACTGACTGAATGAAAGGAGCTGGCATCTCACTCTCTTTGAATCTTCTTTATCATGCTAGGATTAGCAGGAAAAAGCAAAAAATTTCAGAATTGCACCTTGCAATGCGGAGAAATTACTGTTTATGCATTTACAATATTCATTGATTTTTGCCATTGAAAAACATCATGTTATTCATATACCAGAAATGTTTGAAGCTACTGACTGAATGAAAAGAGCTGGCATCTCACTCTCTTTGAATCTTCTTTATCATGCTAAGAGGAGCAGGAAAAAGCAAAAAATTTCAGAATTGCACCTTGCAATGTGGAGATATTACTGTTTGTGCATTTACAATATTCATTGATTTTTGCCATTGAAAAACGTCCAGAAATGTTTGAAGCTACTGACTGAATGAAAGGAGCTGGCATCTCACTCTCTTTGAATCTTCTTTATCATGCTAGGATTAGCAGGAAAAAGCAAAAAATTTCAGAATTGCACCTTGCAATGCGGAGAAATTACTGTTTGTGCATTTACAATATTCATTGATTTTTGCCATTGAAAAACATCATGTTATTCATATACCAGAAATGTTTGAAGCTACTGACTGAATGAAAAGAGCTGGCATCTCACTCTCTTTGAATCTTCTTTATCATGCTAAGAGGAGCAGGAAAAAGCAAAAAATTTCAGAATTGCACCTTGCAATGTGGAGATATTACTGTTTGTGCATTTACAATATTCATTGATTTTTGAAGCTACTGACTGAATGAAAGGAGCTGGCATCTCACTCTCTTTGAATCTTCTTTATCATGCTAGGATTAGCAGGAAAAAGCAAAAAATTTCAGAATTGCACCTTGCAATGTGGAGATATTACTGTTTGTGCATTTACAATATTCATTGATTTTTGCCATTGAAAAACGTCCAGAAATGTTTGAAGCTACTGACTGAATGAAAGGAGCTGGCATCTCACTCTCTTTGAATCTTCTTTATCATGCTAGGATTAGCAGGAAAAAGCAAAAAATTTCAGAATTGCACCTTGCAATGCGGAGAAATTACTGTTTGTGCATTTACAATATTCATTGATTTTTGCCATTGAAAAACATCATGTTATTCACATACCAGAAATGTTTGAAGCTACTGACTGAATGAAAAGAGCTGGCATCTCACTCTCTTTGAATCTTCTTTATCATGCTAAGAGGAGCAGGAAAAAGCAAAAAATTTCAGAATTGCACCTTGCAATGTGGAGATATTACTGTTTGTGCATTTACAATATTCATTGATTTTTGCCATTGAAAAAGTCCAGAAATGTTTGAAGCTACTGACTGAATGAAAGGAGCTGGCATCTCACTCTCTTTGAATCTTCTTTATCATGCTAGGATTAGCAGGAAAAAGCAAAAAATTTCAGAATTGCACCTTGCAATGCGGAGAAATTACTGTTTGTGCATTTACAATATTCATTGATTTTTGCCATTGAAAAACATCATGTTATTCATATACCAGAAATGTTTGAAGCTACTGACTGAATGAAAAGAGCTGGCATCTCACTCTCTTTGAATCTTCTTTATCATGCTAAGAGGAGCAGGAAAAAGCAAAAAATTTCAGAATTGCACCTTGCAATGCGGAGAAATTACTGTTTGTGCATTTACAATATTCATTGATTTTTGCCATTGAAAAACATCATGTTATTCATATACCAGAAATGTTTGAAGCTACTGACTGAATGAAAAGAGCTGGCATCTCACCCTCTTTGAATCTTCTTTATCATGCTAAGAGGAGCAGGAAAAAGCAAAAAATTTCAGAATTGCACCTTGCAATGTGGAGATATTACTGTTTGTGCATTTACAATATTCATTGATTTTTGCCATTGAAAAACGTCCAGAAATGTTTGAAGCTACTGACTTAATGAAAGGAGCTGGCATCTCACTCTCTTTGAATCTTCTTTATCATGCTAGGATTAGCAGGAAAAAGCAAAAAATTTCAGAATTGCACCTTGCAATGCGGAGATATTACTGTTTGTGCATTTACAATATTCATTGATTTTTGCCATTGAAAAACGTCCAGAAATGTTTGAAGCTACTGACTGAATGAAAGGAGCTGGCATCTCACTCTCTTTGAATCTTCTTTATCATGCTAGGATTAGCAGAAAAAAGCAAAAAATTTCAGAATTGCACCTTGCAATGTGGAGAAATTACTGTTTGTGCATTTACAATATTCATTGATTTTTGCCATTGAAAAACTTCATGTTATTCATATACCAGAAATGTTTGAAGCTACTGACTGAATGAAAAGAGCTGGCATCTCACTCTCTTTGAATCTTCTTTATCATGCTAAGAGGAGCAGGAAAAAGCAAAAAATTTCAGAATTGCACCTTGCAATGTGGAGATATTACTGTTTGTGCATTTACAATATTCATTGATTTTTGCCATTGAAAAACATCATGTTATTCATATACCAGAAATGTTTGAAGCTATTGACTGAATGAAAAGAGCTGGCATCTCACTCTCTTTGAATCTTCTTTATCATGCTAAGAGGAGCAGGAAAAAGCAAAAAATTTCAGAATTGCACCTTGCAATGTGGAGATATTACTGTTTGGCATTTACAATATTCATTGATTTTTGCCATTGAAAAACGTCCAGAAATGTTTGAAGCTACTGACTGAATGAAAGGAGCTGGCATCTCACTCTCTTTGAATCTTCTTTATCATGCTAGGATTAGCAGGAAAAAGCAAAAAATTTCAGAATTGCACCTTGCAATGCGGAGAAATTACTGTTTGTGCATTTACAATATTCATTGATTTTTGCCATTGAAAAACATCATGTTATTCATATACCAGAAATGTTTGAAGCTACTGACTGAATGAAAAGAGCTGGCATCCCACTCTCTTTGAATCTTCTTTATCATGCTAAGAGGAGCAGGAAAAAGCAAAAAATTTCAGAATTGCACCTTGCAATGTGGAGATATTACTGTTTGTGCATTTACAATATTCATTGATGTTTGCCATTGAAAAACGTCCAGAAATGTTTGAAGCTACTGACTGAATGAAAGGAGCTGGCATCTCACTCTCTTTGAATCTTCTTTATCATGCTAGGATTAGCAGGAAAAAGCAAAAAATTTCAGAATTGCACCTTGCAATGCGGAGATATTACAGTTTGTGCATTTACAATATTCATTGATTTTTGCCATTGAAAAACGTCCAGAAATGTTTGAAGCTACTGACTGAATGAAAGGAGCTGGCATCTCACTCTCTTTGAATCTTCTTTATCATGCTAGGATTAGCAGGAAAAAGCAAAAAATTTCAGAATTGCACCTTGCAATGTGGAGAAATTACTGTTTGTGCATTTACAATATTCATTGATTTTTGCCATTGAAAAACTTCATGTTATTCATATACCAGAAATGTTTGAAGCTACTGACTGAATGAAAAGAGCTGGCATCTCACTCTCTTTGAATCTTCTTTATCATGCTAAGAGGAGCAGGAAAAAGCAAAAAATTTCAGAATTGCACCTTGCAATGTGGAGATATTACTGTTTGTGCATTTACAATATTCATTGATTTTTGCCATTGAAAAACATCATGTTATTCATATACCAGAAATGTTTGAAGCTACTGACTGAATGAAAAGAGTTGGCATCTCACTCTCTTTGAATCTTCTTTATCATGCTAAGAGGAGCAGGAAAAAGCAAAAAATTTCAGAATTGTACCTTGCAATGCGGAGATATTACTGTTTGTGCATTTACAATATTCATTGATTTTTGCCATTGAAAAACGTCCAGAAATGTTTGAAGCTACTGACTGAATGAAAGGAGCTGGCATCTCACTCTCTTTGAATCTTCATTATCATGCTAGGATTAGCAGGAAAAAGCAAAAAATTTCAGAATTGCACCTTGCAATGCGGAGAAATTACTGTTTGTGCATTTACAATATTCATTGATTTTTGCCATTGAAAAACATCATGTTATTCATATACCAGAAATGTTTGAAGCTATTGACTGAATGAAAAGAGCTGGCATCTCACTCTCTTTGAATCTTCTTTATCATGCTAAGAGGAGCAGGAAAAAGCAAAAAATTTCAGAATTGCACCTTGCAATGTGGAGATATTACTGTTTGTGCATTTACAATATTCATTGATGTTTGCCATTGAAAAACGTCCAGAAATGTTTGAAGCTACTGACTGAATGAAAGGAGCTGGCATCTCACTCTCTTTGAATCTTCTTTATCATGCTAGGATTAGCAGGAAAAAGCAAAAAATTTCAGAATTGCACCTTGCAATGCGGAGATATTACTGTTTGTGCATTTACAATATTCACTGATTTTTGCCATTGAAAAACGTCCATAAATGTTTGAAGCTACTGACTGAATGAAAGGAGCTGGCATCTCACTCTCTTTGAATCTTCTTTATCATGCTAGGATTAGCAGGAAAAAGCAAAACATTTCAGAATTGCACCTTGCAATGCGGAGAAATTACTGTTTGTGCATTTACAATATTCATTGATTTTTGCCTTTGAAAAACATCATGTTATTCATATACCAGAAATGTTTGTAGCTACTGACTGAATGAAAAGAGCTGGCATATCACTCTCTTTGAATCTTCTTTATCATGCTAAGAGGAGCAGGAAAAAGCAAAAAATTTCAGAATTGCACCTTGCAATGTGGAGATATTACTGTTTGTGCATTTACAATATTCATTGATTTTTGCCATTGAAAAACGTCCAGAAATGTTTGAAGCTACTGACTGAATGAAAGGAGCTGGCATCTCACTCTCTTTGAATCTTCTTTATCATGCTAGGATTAGCAGGAAAAAGCAAAAAATTTCAGAATTGCACCTTGCAATGTGGAGATATTACTGTTTGTGCATTTATAATATTCATTGATTTTTGCCATTGAAAAACGTCCAGAAATGTTTGAAGCTACTGACTGAATGAAAGGAGCTGGCATCTCACTCTCTTTGAATCTTCTTTATCATGCTAGGATTAGCAGGAAAAAGCAAAACATTTCAGAATTGCACCTTGCAATGCGGAGAAATTACTGTTTGTGCATTTACAATATTCATTGATTTTTGCCTTTGAAAAACATCATGTTATTCATATACCAGAAATGTTTGAAGCTACTGACTGAATGAAAAGAGCTGGCATCTCACTCTCTTTGAATCTTCTTTATCATGCTAAGAGGAGCAGGAAAAAGCAAAAAATTTCAGAATTGCACCTTGCAATGTGGAGATATTACTGTTTGTGCAATTACAATATTCATTGATTTTTGCCATTGAAAAACGTCCAGAAATGTTTGAAGCTACTGACTGAATGAAAGGAGCTGGCATCTCACTCTCTTTGAATCTTCTTTATCATGCTAGGATTAGCAGGAAAAAGCAAAAAATTTCAGAATTGCACCTTGCAATGCGGAGATATTACTGTTTGTGCATTTACAATATTCACTGATTTTTGCCATTGAAAAACGTCCAGAAATGTTTGAAGCTACTGACTGAATGAAAGGAGCTGGCATCTCACTCTCTTTGAATCTTCTTTATCATGCTAGGATTAGCAGGAAAAAGCAAAAAATTTCAGAATTGCACCTTGCAATGCGGAGAAATTACTGTTTATGCATTTACAATATTCATTGATTTTTGCCATTGAAAAACATCATGTTATTCATATACCAGAAATGTTTGAAGCTACTGACTGAATGAAAAGAGCTGGCATCTCACTCTCTTTGAATCTTCTTTATCATGCTAAGAGGAGCAGGAAAAAGCAAAAAATTTCAGAATTGCACCTTGCAATGTGGAGATATTACTGTTTGTGCAATTACAATATTCATTGATTTTTGCCATTGAAAAACGTCCAGAAATGTTTGAAGCTACTGACTGAATGAAAGGAGCTGGCATCTCACTCTCTTTGAATCTTCTTTATCATGCTAGGATTAGCAGGAAAAAGCAAAAAATTTCAGAATTGCACCTTGCAATGCGGAGATATTACTGTTTGTGCATTTACAATATTCACTGATTTTTGCCATTGAAAAACGTCCAGAAATGTTTGAAGCTACTGACTGAATGAAAGGAGCTGGCATCTCACTCTCTTTGAATCTTCTTTATCATGCTAGGATTAGCAGGAAAAAGCAAAAAATTTCAGAATTGCACCTTGCAATGCGGAGAAATTACTGTTTGTGCATTTACAATATTCATTGATTTTTGCCATTGAAAAACATCATGTTATTCATATACCAGAAATGTTTGAAGCTACTGACTGAATGAAAAGAGCTGGCATCTCACTCTCTTTGAATCTTCTTTATCATGCTAAGAGGAGCAGGAAAAAGCAAAAAATTTCAGAATTGCACCTTGCAATGTGGAGATATTACTGTTTGTGCATTTACAATATTCATTGATTTTTGAAGCTACTGACTGAATGAAAGGAGCTGGCATCTCACTCTCTTTGAATCTTCTTTATCATGCTAGGATTAGCAGGAAAAAGCAAAAAATTTCAGAATTGCACCTTGCAATGTGGAGATATTACTGTTTGTGCATTTACAATATTCATTGATTTTTGCCATTGAAAAACGTCCAGAAATGTTTGAAGCTACTGACTGAATGAAAGGAGCTGGCATCTCACTCTCTTTGAATCTTCTTTATCATGCTAGGATTAGCAGGAAAAAGCAAAAAATTTCAGAATTGCACCTTGCAATGCGGAGAAATTACTGTTTGTGCATTTACAATATTCATTGATTTTTGCCATTGAAAAACATCATGTTATTCACATACCAGAAATGTTTGAAGCTACTGACTGAATGAAAAGAGCTGGCATCTCACTCTCTTTGAATCTTCTTTATCATGCTAAGAGGAGCAGGAAAAAGCAAAAAATTTCAGAATTGCACCTTGCAATGTGGAGATATTACTGTTTGTGCATTTACAATATTCATTGATTTTTGCCATTGAAAAAGTCCAGAAATGTTTGAAGCTACTGACTGAATGAAAGGAGCTGGCATCTCACTCTCTTTGAATCTTCTTTATCATGCTAGGATTAGCAGGAAAAAGCAAAAAATTTCAGAATTGCACCTTGCAATGCGGAGAAATTACTGTTTGTGCATTTACAATATTCATTGATTTTTGCCATTGAAAAACATCATGTTATTCATATACCAGAAATGTTTGAAGCTACTGACTGAATGAAAAGAGCTGGCATCTCACTCTCTTTGAATCTTCTTTATCATGCTAAGAGGAGCAGGAAAAAGCAAAAAATTTCAGAATTGCACCTTGCAATGCGGAGAAATTACTGTTTGTGCATTTACAATATTCATTGATTTTTGCCATTGAAAAACATCATGTTATTCATATACCAGAAATGTTTGAAGCTACTGACTGAATGAAAAGAGCTGGCATCTCACCCTCTTTGAATCTTCTTTATCATGCTAAGAGGAGCAGGAAAAAGCAAAAAATTTCAGAATTGCACCTTGCAATGTGGAGATATTACTGTTTGTGCATTTACAATATTCATTGATTTTTGCCATTGAAAAACGTCCAGAAATGTTTGAAGCTACTGACTTAAGGAAAGGAGCTGGCATCTCACTCTCTTTGAATCTTCTTTATCATGCTAGGATTAGCAGGAAAAAGCAAAAAATTTCAGAATTGCACCTTGCAATGCGGAGATATTACTGTTTGTGCATTTACAATATTCATTGATTTTTGCCATTGAAAAACGTCCAGAAATGTTTGAAGCTACTGACTGAATGAAAGGAGCTGGCATCTCACTCTCTTTGAATCTTCTTTATCATGCTAGGATTAGCAGAAAAAAGCAAAAAATTTCAGAATTGCACCTTGCAATGTGGAGAAATTACTGTTTGTGCATTTACAATATTCATTGATTTTTGCCATTGAAAAACTTCATGTTATTCATATACCAGAAATGTTTGAAGCTACTGACTGAATGAAAAGAGCTGGCATCTCACTCTCTTTGAATCTTCTTTATCATGCTAAGAGGAGCAGGAAAAAGCAAAAAATTTCAGAATTGCACCTTGCAATGTGGAGATATTACTGTTTGTGCATTTACAATATTCATTGATTTTTGCCATTGAAAAACGTCCATAAATGTTTGAAGCTACTGACTGAATGAAAGGAGCTGGCATCTCACTCTCTTTGAATCTTCTTTATCATGCTAGGATTAGCAGGAAAAAGCAAAAAATTTCAGAATTGCACCTTGCAATGCGGAGAAATTACTGTTTGTGCATTTACAATATTCATTGATTTTTGCCATTGAAAAACATCATGTTATTCATATACCAGAAATGTTTGAAGCTACTGACTGAATGAAAAGAGCTGGCATCTCACTCTCTTTGAATCTTCTTTATCATGCTAAGAGGAGCAGGAAAAAGCAAAAAATTTCAGAATTGCACCTTGCAATGCGGAGAAATTACTGTTTGTGCATTTACAATATTCATTGATTTTTGCCATTGAAAAACATCATGTTATTCATATACCAGAAATGTTTGAAGCTACTGACTGAATGAAAAGAGCTGGCATCTCACTCTCTTTGAATCTTCTTTATCATGCTAAGAGGAGCAGGAAAAAGCAAAAAATTTCAGAATTGCACCTTGCAATGTGCAGATATTACTGTTTGTGCATTTACAATATTCATTGATTTTTGCCATTGAAAAACATCATGTTATTCATATACCAGAAATGTTTGAAGCTACTGACTGAATGAAAAGAGCTGGCATCTCACTCTCTTTGAATCTTCTTTATCATGCTAAGAGGAGCAGGAAAAAGCAAAAAATTTCAGAATTGCACCTTGCAATGTGGAGATATTACTGTTTGTGCATTTACAATATTCATTGTTTTTTGCCATTGAAAAACGTCCAGAAATGTTTGAAGCTACTGACTGAATGAAAGGAGCTGGCATCTCACTCTCTTTGAATCTTCTTTATCATGCTAGGATTAGCAGGAAAAAGCAAAAAATTTCAGAATTGCATTTTGCAATGTGGAGATATTACTGTTTGTGCATTTACAATATTCATTGATTTTTGCCATTGAAAAACGTCCAGAAATGTTTGAAGCTACTGACTGAATGAAAGGAGCTGGCATCTCACTCTCTTTGAATCTTCTTTATCATGCTAGGATTAGCAGGAAAAAGCAAAAAATTTCAGAATTGCACCTTGCAATGCGGAGAAATTACTGTTTGTGCATTTACAATATTCATTGATTTTTGCCATTGAAAAACATCATGTTATTCATATACCAGAAATGTTTGAAGCTACTGACTGAATGAAAAGAGCTGGCATCTCACTCTCTTTGAATCTTCTTTATCATGCTAAGAGGAGCAGGAAAAAGCAAAAAATTTCAGAATTGCACCTTGCAATGTGGAGATATTACTGTTTGTGCAATTACAATATTCATTGATTTTTGCCATTGAAAAACGTCCAGAAATGTTTGAAGCTACTGACTGAATGAAAGGAGCTGGCATCTCACTCTCTTTGAATCTTCTTTATCATGCTAGGATTAGCAGGAAAAAGCAAAAAATTTCAGAATTGCACCTTGCAATGCGGAGATATTACTGTTTGTGCATTTACAATATTCACTGATTTTTGCCATTGAAAAACGTCCAGAAATGTTTGAAGCTACTGACTGAATGAAAGGAGCTGGCATCTCACTCTCTTTGAATCTTCTTTATCATGCTAGGATTAGCAGGAAAAAGCAAAAAATTTCAGAATTGCACCTTGCAATGCGGAGATATTACTGTTTGTGCATTTACAATATTCATTGATTTTTGCCATTGAAAAACGTCCAGAAATGTTTGAAGCTACTGACTGAATGAAAGGAGCTGGCATCTCACTCTCTTTGAATCTTCTTTATCATGCTAGGATTAGCAGGAAAAAGCAAAAAATTTCAGAATTGCACCTTGCAATGCGGAGAAATTACTGTTTATGCATTTACAATATTCATTGATTTTTGCCATTGAAAAACATCATGTTATTCATATACCAGAAATGTTTGAAGCTACTGACTGAATGAAAAGAGCTGGCATCTCACTCTCTTTGAATCTTCTTTATCATGCTAAGAGGAGCAGGAAAAAGCAAAAAATTTCAGAATTGCACCTTGCAATGTGGAGATATTACTGTTTGTGCAATTACAATATTCATTGATTTTTGCCATTGAAAAACGTCCAGAAATGTTTGAAGCTACTGACTGAATGAAAGGAGCTGGCATCTCACTCTCTTTGAATCTTCTTTATCATGCTAGGATTAGCAGGAAAAAGCAAAAAATTTCAGAATTGCACCTTGCAATGCGGAGATATTACTGTTTGTGCATTTACAATATTCACTGATTTTTGCCATTGAAAAACGTCCAGAAATGTTTGAAGCTACTGACTGAATGAAAGGAGCTGGCATCTCACTCTCTTTGAATCTTCTTTATCATGCTAGGATTAGCAGGAAAAAGCAAAAAATTTCAGAATTGCACCTTGCAATGCGGAGAAATTACTGTTTGTGCATTTACAATATTCATTGATTTTTGCCATTGAAAAACATCATGTTATTCATATACCAGAAATGTTTGAAGCTACTGACTGAATGAAAAGAGCTGGCATCTCACTCTCTTTGAATCTTCTTTATCATGCTAAGAGGAGCAGGAAAAAGCAAAAAATTTCAGAATTGCACCTTGCAATGTGGAGATATTACTGTTTGTGCATTTACAATATTCATTGATTTTTGAAGCTACTGACTGAATGAAAGGAGCTGGCATCTCACTCTCTTTGAATCTTCTTTATCATGCTAGGATTAGCAGGAAAAAGCAAAAAATTTCAGAATTGCACCTTGCAATGTGGAGATATTACTGTTTGTGCATTTACAATATTCATTGATTTTTGCCATTGAAAAACGTCCAGAAATGTTTGAAGCTACTGACTGAATGAAAGGAGCTGGCATCTCACTCTCTTTGAATCTTCTTTATCATGCTAGGATTAGCAGGAAAAAGCAAAAAATTTCAGAATTGCACCTTGCAATGCGGAGAAATTACTGTTTGTGCATTTACAATATTCATTGATTTTTGCCATTGAAAAACATCATGTTATTCACATACCAGAAATGTTTGAAGCTACTGACTGAATGAAAAGAGCTGGCATCTCACTCTCTTTGAATCTTCTTTATCATGCTAAGAGGAGCAGGAAAAAGCAAAAAATTTCAGAATTGCACCTTGCAATGTGGAGATATTACTGTTTGTGCATTTACAATATTCATTGATTTTTGCCATTGAAAAAGTCCAGAAATGTTTGAAGCTACTGACTGAATGAAAGGAGCTGGCATCTCACTCTCTTTGAATCTTCTTTATCATGCTAGGATTAGCAGGAAAAAGCAAAAAATTTCAGAATTGCACCTTGCAATGCGGAGAAATTACTGTTTGTGCATTTACAATATTCATTGATTTTTGCCATTGAAAAACATCATGTTATTCATATACCAGAAATGTTTGAAGCTACTGACTGAATGAAAAGAGCTGGCATCTCACTCTCTTTGAATCTTCTTTATCATGCTAAGAGGAGCAGGAAAAAGCAAAAAATTTCAGAATTGCACCTTGCAATGCGGAGAAATTACTGTTTGTGCATTTACAATATTCATTGATTTTTGCCATTGAAAAACATCATGTTATTCATATACCAGAAATGTTTGAAGCTACTGACTGAATGAAAAGAGCTGGCATCTCACCCTCTTTGAATCTTCTTTATCATGCTAAGAGGAGCAGGAAAAAGCAAAAAATTTCAGAATTGCACCTTGCAATGTGGAGATATTACTGTTTGTGCATTTACAATATTCATTGATTTTTGCCATTGAAAAACGTCCAGAAATGTTTGAAGCTACTGACTTAATGAAAGGAGCTGGCATCTCACTCTCTTTGAATCTTCTTTATCATGCTAGGATTAGCAGGAAAAAGCAAAAAATTTCAGAATTGCACCTTGCAATGCGGAGATATTACTGTTTGTGCATTTACAATATTCATTGATTTTTGCCATTGAAAAACGTCCAGAAATGTTTGAAGCTACTGACTGAATGAAAGGAGCTGGCATCTCACTCTCTTTGAATCTTCTTTATCATGCTAGGATTAGCAGAAAAAAGCAAAAAATTTCAGAATTGCACCTTGCAATGTGGAGAAATTACTGTTTGTGCATTTACAATATTCATTGATTTTTGCCATTGAAAAACTTCATGTTATTCATATACCAGAAATGTTTGAAGCTACTGACTGAATGAAAAGAGCTGGCATCTCACTCTCTTTGAATCTTCTTTATCATGCTAAGAGGAGCAGGAAAAAGCAAAAAATTTCAGAATTGCACCTTGCAATGTGGAGATATTACTGTTTGTGCATTTACAATATTCATTGATTTTTGCCATTGAAAAACGTCCATAAATGTTTGAAGCTACTGACTGAATGAAAGGAGCTGGCATCTCACTCTCTTTGAATCTTCTTTATCATGCTAGGATTAGCAGGAAAAAGCAAAAAATTTCAGAATTGCACCTTGCAATGCGGAGAAATTACTGTTTGTGCATTTACAATATTCATTGATTTTTGCCATTGAAAAACATCATGTTATTCATATACCAGAAATGTTTGAAGCTACTGACTGAATGAAAAGAGCTGGAATCTCACTCTCTTTGAATCTTCTTTATCATGCTAAGAGGAGCAGGAAAAAGCAAAAAATTTCAGAATTGCACCTTGCAATGCGGAGAAATTACTGTTTGTGCATTTACAATATTCATTGATTTTTGCCATTGAAAAACATCATGTTATTCATATACCAGAAATGTTTGAAGCTACTGACTGAATGAAAAGAGCTGGCATCTCACTCTCTTTGAATCTTCTTTATCATGCTAAGAGGAGCAGGAAAAAGCAAAAAATTTCAGAATTGCACCTTGCAATGTGCAGATATTACTGTTTGTGCATTTACAATATTCATTGATTTTTGCCATTGAAAAACATCATGTTATTCATATACCAGAAATGTTTGAAGCTACTGACTGAATGAAAAGAGCTGGCATCTCACTCTCTTTGAATCTTCTTTATCATGCTAAGAGGAGCAGGAAAAAGCAAAAAATTTCAGAATTGCACCTTGCAATGTGGAGATATTACTGTTTGTGCATTTACAATATTCATTGATTTTTGCCATTGAAAAACGTCCAGAAATGTTTGAAGCTACTGACTGAATGAAAGGAGCTGGCATCTCACTCTCTTTGAATCTTCTTTATCATGCTAGGATTAGCAGGAAAAAGCAAAAAATTTCAGAATTGCATTTTGCAATGTGGAGATATTACTGTTTGTGCATTTACAATATTCATTGATTTTTGCCATTGAAAAACGTCCAGAAATGTTTGAAGCTACTGACTGAATGAAAGGAGCTGGCATCTCACTCTCTTTGAATCTTCTTTATCATGCTAGGATTAGCAGGAAAAAGCAAAAAATTTCAGAATTGCACCTTGCAATGCGGAGAAATTACTGTTTGTGCATTTACAATATTCATTGATTTTTGCCATTGAAAAACATCATGTTATTCATATACCAGAAATGTTTGAAGCTACTGACTGAATGAAAAGAGCTGGCATCTCACTCTCTTTGAATCTTCTTTATCATGCTAAGAGGAGCAGGAAAAAGCAAAAAATTTCAGAATTGCACCTTGCAATGTGGAGATATTACTGTTTGTGCAATTACAATATTCATTGATTTTTGCCATTGAAAAACGTCCAGAAATGTTTGAAGCTACTGACTGAATGAAAGGAGCTGGCATCTCACTCTCTTTGAATCTTCTTTATCATGCTAGGATTAGCAGGAAAAAGCAAAAAATTTCAGAATTGCACCTTGCAATGCGGAGATATTACTGTTTGTGCATTTACAATATTCACTGATTTTTGCCATTGAAAAACGTCCAGAAATGTTTGAAGCTACTGACTGAATGAAAGGAGCTGGCATCTCACTCTCTTTGAATCTTCTTTATCATGCTAGGATTAGCAGGAAAAAGCAAAAAATTTCAGAATTGCACCTTGCAATGCGGAGATATTACTGTTTGTGCATTTACAATATTCATTGATTTTTGCCATTGAAAAACGTCCAGAAATGTTTGAAGCTACTGACTGAATGAAAGGAGCTGGCATCTCACTCTCTTTGAATCTTCTTTATCATGCTAGGATTAGCAGGAAAAAGCAAAAAATTTCAGAATTGCACCTTGCAATGTGGAGAAATTACTGTTTGTGCATTTACAATATTCATTGATTTTTGCCATTGAAAAACTTCATGTTATTCATATACCAGAAATGTTTGAAGCTACTGACTGAATGAAAAGAGCTGGCATCTCACTCTCTTTGAATCTTCTTTATCATGCTAAGAGGAGCAGGAAAAAGCAAAAAATTTCAGAATTGCACCTTGCAATGTGGAGATATTACTGTTTGTGCATTTACAATATTCATTGATTTTTGCCATTGAAAAACATCATGTTATTCATATACCAGAAATGTTTGAAGCTACTGACTGAATGAAAAGAGTTGGCATCTCACTCTCTTTGAATCTTCTTTATCATGCTAAGAGGAGCAGGAAAAAGCAAAAAATTTCAGAATTGCACCTTGCAATGCGGAGATATTACTGTTTGTGCATTTACAATATTCATTGATTTTTGCCATTGAAAAACGTCCAGAAATGTTTGAAGCTACTGACTGAATGAAAGGAGCTGGCATCTCACTCTCTTTGAATCTTCATTATCATGCTAGGATTAGCAGGAAAAAGCAAAAAATTTCAGAATTGCACCTTGCAATGCGGAGAAATTACTGTTTGTGCATTTACAATATTCATTGATTTTTGCCATTGAAAAACATCATGTTATTCATATACCAGAAATGTTTGAAGCTATTGACTGAATGAAAAGAGCTGGCATCTCACTCTCTTTGAATCTTCTTTATCATGCTAAGAGGAGCAGGAAAAAGCAAAAAATTTCAGAATTGCACCTTGCAATGTGGAGATATTACTGTTTGGCATTTACAATATTCATTGATTTTTGCCATTGAAAAACGTCCAGAAATGTTTGAAGCTACTGACTGAATGAAAGGAGCTGGCATCTCACTCTCTTTGAATCTTCTTTATCATGCTAGGATTAGCAGGAAAAAGCAAAAAATTTCAGAATTGCACCTTGCAATGCGGAGAAATTACTGTTTGTGCATTTACAATATTCATTGATTTTTGCCATTGAAAAACATCATGTTATTCATATACCAGAAATGTTTGAAGCTACTGACTGAATGAAAAGAGCTGGCATCCCACTCTCTTTGAATCTTCTTTATCATGCTAAGAGGAGCAGGAAAAAGCAAAAAATTTCAGAATTGCACCTTGCAATGTGGAGATATTACTGTTTGTGCATTTACAATATTCATTGATGTTTGCCATTGAAAAACGTCCAGAAATGTTTGAAGCTACTGACTGAATGAAAGGAGCTGGCATCTCACTCTCTTTGAATCTTCTTTATCATGCTAGGATTAGCAGGAAAAAGCAAAAAATTTCAGAATTGCACCTTGCAATGCGGAGATATTACTGTTTGTGCATTTACAATATTCATTGATTTTTGCCATTGAAAAACGTCCAGAAATGTTTGAAGCTACTGACTGAATGAAAGGAGCTGGCATCTCACTCTCTTTGAATCTTCTTTATCATGCTAGGATTAGCAGGAAAAAGCAAAAAATTTCAGAATTGCACCTTGCAATGTGGAGAAATTACTGTTTGTGCATTTACAATATTCATTGATTTTTTGCCATTGAAAAACTTCATGTTATTCATATACCAGAAATGTTTGAAGCTACTGACTGAATGAAAAGAGCTGGCATCTCACTCTCTTTGAATCTTCTTTATCATGCTAAGAGGAGCAGGAAAAAGCAAAAAATTTCAGAATTGCACCTTGCAATGTGGAGATATTACTGTTTGTGCATTTACAATATTCATTGATTTTTGCCATTGAAAAACATCATGTTATTCATATACCAGAAATGTTTGAAGCTACTGACTGAATGAAAAGAGTTGGCATCTCACTCTCTTTGAATCTTCTTTATCATGCTAAGAGGAGCAGGAAAAAGCAAAAAATTTCAGAATTGCACCTTGCAATGCGGAGATATTACTGTTTGTGCATTTACAATATTCATTGATTTTTGCCATTGAAAAACGTCCAGAAATGTTTGAAGCTACTGACTGAATGAAAGGAGCTGGCATCTCACTCTCTTTGAATCTTCATTATCATGCTAGGATTAGCAGGAAAAAGCAAAAAATTTCAGAATTGCACCTTGCAATGCGGAGAAATTACTGTTTGTGCATTTACAATATTCATTGATTTTTGCCATTGAAAAACATCATGTTATTCATATACCAGAAATGTTTGAAGCTATTGACTGAATGAAAGGAGCTGGCATCTCACTCTCTTTGAATCTTCTTTATCATGCTAAGAGGAGCAGGAAAAAGCAAAAAATTTCAGAATTGCACCTTGCAATGTGGAGATATTACTGTTTGGCATTTACAATATTCATTGATTTTTGCCATTGAAAAACGTCCAGAAATGTTTGAAGCTACTGACTGAATGAAAGGAGCTGGCATCTCACTCTCTTTGAATCTTCTTTATCATGCTAGGATTAGCAGGAAAAAGCAAAAAATTTCAGAATTGCACCTTGCAATGCGGAGAAATTACTGTTTGTGCATTTACAATATTCATTGATTTTTGCCATTGAAAAACATCATGTTATTCATATACCAGAAATGTTTGAAGCTACTGACTGAATGAAAAGAGCTGGCATCCCACTCTCTTTGAATCTTCTTTATCATGCTAAGAGGAGCAGGAAAAAGCAAAAAATTTCAGAATTGCACCTTGCAATGTGGAGATATTACTGTTTGTGCATTTACAATATTCATTGATGTTTGCCATTGAAAAACGTCCAGAAATGTTTGAAGCTACTGACTGAATGAAAGGAGCTGGCATCTCACTCTCTTTGAATCTTCTTTATCATGCTAGGATTAGCAGGAAAAAGCAAAAAATTTCAGAATTGCACCTTGCAATGCGGAGATATTACTGTTTGTGCATTTACAATATTCACTGATTTTTGCCATTGAAAAACGTCCATAAATGTTTGAAGCTACTGACTGAATGAAAGGAGCTGGCATCTCACTCTCTTTGAATCTTCTTTATCATGCTAGGATTAGCAGGAAAAAGCAAAACATTTCAGAATTGCACCTTGCAATGCGGAGAAATTACTGTTTGTGCATTTACAATATTCATTGATTTTTGCCTTTGAAAAACATCATGTTATTCATATACCAGAAATGTTTGTAGCTACTGACTGAATGAAAAGAGCTGGCATCTCACTCTCTTTGAATCTTCTTTATCATGCTAAGAGGAGCAGGAAAAAGCAAAAAATTTCAGAATTGCACCTTGCAATGTGGAGATATTACTGTTTGTGCATTTACAATATTCATTGATTTTTGCCATTGAAAAACGTCCAGAAATGTTTGAAGCTACTGACTGAATGAAAGGAGCTGGCATCTCACTCTCTTTGAATCTTCTTTATCATGCTAGGATTAGCAGGAAAAAGCAAAAAATTTCAGAATTGCACCTTGCAATGTGGAGATATTACTGTTTGTGCATTTATAATATTCATTGATTTTTGCCATTGAAAAACGTCCAGAAATGTTTGAAGCTACTGACTGAATGAAAGGAGCTGGCATCTCACTCTCTTTGAATCTTCTTTATCATGCTAGGATTAGCAGGAAAAAGCAAAACATTTCAGAATTGCACCTTGCAATGCGGAGAAATTACTGTTTGTGCATTTACAATATTCATTGATTTTTGCCTTTGAAAAACATCATGTTATTCATATACCAGAAATGTTTGAAGCTACTGACTGAATGAAAAGAGCTGGCATCTCACTCTCTTTGAATCTTCTTTATCATGCTAAGAGGAGCAGGAAAAAGCAAAAAATTTCAGAATTGCACCTTGCAATGTGGAGATATTACTGTTTGTGCAATTACAATATTCATTGATTTTTGCCATTGAAAAACGTCCAGAAATGTTTGAAGCTACTGACTGAATGAAAGGAGCTGGCATCTCACTCTCTTTGAATCTTCTTTATCATGCTAGGATTAGCAGGAAAAAGCAAAAAATTTCAGAATTGCACCTTGCAATGCGGAGATATTACTGTTTGTGCATTTACAATATTCACTGATTTTTGCCATTGAAAAACGTCCAGAAATGTTTGAAGCTACTGACTGAATGAAAGGAGCTGGCATCTCACTCTCTTTGAATCTTCTTTATCATGCTAGGATTAGCAGGAAAAAGCAAAAAATTTCAGAATTGCACCTTGCAATGCGGAGAAATTACTGTTTATGCATTTACAATATTCATTGATTTTTGCCATTGAAAAACATCATGTTATTCATATACCAGAAATGTTTGAAGCTACTGACTGAATGAAAAGAGCTGGCATCTCACTCTCTTTGAATCTTCTTTATCATGCTAAGAGGAGCAGGAAAAAGCAAAAAATTTCAGAATTGCACCTTGCAATGTGGAGATATTACTGTTTGTGCAATTACAATATTCATTGATTTTTGCCATTGAAAAACGTCCAGAAATGTTTGAAGCTACTGACTGAATGAAAGGAGCTGGCATCTCACTCTCTTTGAATCTTCTTTATCATGCTAGGATTAGCAGGAAAAAGCAAAAAATTTCAGAATTGCACCTTGCAATGCGGAGATATTACTGTTTGTGCATTTACAATATTCACTGATTTTTGCCATTGAAAAACGTCCAGAAATGTTTGAAGCTACTGACTGAATGAAAGGAGCTGGCATCTCACTCTCTTTGAATCTTCTTTATCATGCTAGGATTAGCAGGAAAAAGCAAAAAATTTCAGAATTGCACCTTGCAATGCGGAGAAATTACTGTTTGTGCATTTACAATATTCATTGATTTTTGCCATTGAAAAACATCATGTTATTCATATACCAGAAATGTTTGAAGCTACTGACTGAATGAAAAGAGCTGGCATCTCACTCTCTTTGAATCTTCTTTATCATGCTAAGAGGAGCAGGAAAAAGCAAAAAATTTCAGAATTGCACCTTGCAATGTGGAGATATTACTGTTTGTGCATTTACAATATTCATTGATTTTTGAAGCTACTGACTGAATGAAAGGAGCTGGCATCTCACTCTCTTTGAATCTTCTTTATCATGCTAGGATTAGCAGGAAAAAGCAAAAAATTTCAGAATTGCACCTTGCAATGTGGAGATATTACTGTTTGTGCATTTACAATATTCATTGATTTTTGCCATTGAAAAACGTCCAGAAATGTTTGAAGCTACTGACTGAATGAAAGGAGCTGGCATCTCACTCTCTTTGAATCTTCTTTATCATGCTAGGATTAGCAGGAAAAAGCAAAAAATTTCAGAATTGCACCTTGCAATGCGGAGAAATTACTGTTTGTGCATTTACAATATTCATTGATTTTTGCCATTGAAAAACATCATGTTATTCACATACCAGAAATGTTTGAAGCTACTGACTGAATGAAAAGAGCTGGCATCTCACTCTCTTTGAATCTTCTTTATCATGCTAAGAGGAGCAGGAAAAAGCAAAAAATTTCAGAATTGCACCTTGCAATGTGGAGATATTACTGTTTGTGCATTTACAATATTCATTGATTTTTGCCATTGAAAAAGTCCAGAAATGTTTGAAGCTACTGACTGAATGAAAGGAGCTGGCATCTCACTCTCTTTGAATCTTCTTTATCATGCTAGGATTAGCAGGAAAAAGCAAAAAATTTCAGAATTGCACCTTGCAATGCGGAGAAATTACTGTTTGTGCATTTACAATATTCATTGATTTTTGCCATTGAAAAACATCATGTTATTCATATACCAGAAATGTTTGAAGCTACTGACTGAATGAAAAGAGCTGGCATCTCACTCTCTTTGAATCTTCTTTATCATGCTAAGAGGAGCAGGAAAAAGCAAAAAATTTCAGAATTGCACCTTGCAATGCGGAGAAATTACTGTTTGTGCATTTACAATATTCATTGATTTTTGCCATTGAAAAACATCATGTTATTCATATACCAGAAATGTTTGAAGCTACTGACTGAATGAAAAGAGCTGGCATCTCACCCTCTTTGAATCTTCTTTATCATGCTAAGAGGAGCAGGAAAAAGCAAAAAATTTCAGAATTGCACCTTGCAATGTGGAGATATTACTGTTTGTGCATTTACAATATTCATTGATTTTTGCCATTGAAAAACGTCCAGAAATGTTTGAAGCTACTGACTTAATGAAAGGAGCTGGCATCTCACTCTCTTTGAATCTTCTTTATCATGCTAGGATTAGCAGGAAAAAGCAAAAAATTTCAGAATTGCACCTTGCAATGCGGAGATATTACTGTTTGTGCATTTACAATATTCATTGATTTTTGCCATTGAAAAACGTCCAGAAATGTTTGAAGCTACTGACTGAATGAAAGGAGCTGGCATCTCACTCTCTTTGAATCTTCTTTATCATGCTAGGATTAGCAGAAAAAAGCAAAAAATTTCAGAATTGCACCTTGCAATGTGGAGAAATTACTGTTTGTGCATTTACAATATTCATTGATTTTTGCCATTGAAAAACTTCATGTTATTCATATACCAGAAATGTTTGAAGCTACTGACTGAATGAAAAGAGCTGGCATCTCACTCTCTTTGAATCTTCTTTATCATGCTAAGAGGAGCAGGAAAAAGCAAAAAATTTCAGAATTGCACCTTGCAATGTGGAGATATTACTGTTTGTGCATTTACAATATTCATTGATTTTTGCCATTGAAAAACGTCCATAAATGTTTGAAGCTACTGACTGAATGAAAGGAGCTGGCATCTCACTCTCTTTGAATCTTCTTTATCATGCTAGGATTAGCAGGAAAAAGCAAAAAATTTCAGAATTGCACCTTGCAATGCGGAGAAATTACTGTTTGTGCATTTACAATATTCATTGATTTTTGCCATTGAAAAACATCATGTTATTCATATACCAGAAATGTTTGAAGCTACTGACTGAATGAAAAGAGCTGGCATCTCACTCTCTTTGAATCTTCGTTATCATGCTAAGAGGAGCAGGAAAAAGCAAAAAATTTCAGAATTGCACCTTGCAATGCGGAGAAATTACTGTTTGTGCATTTACAATATTCATTGATTTTTGCCATTGAAAAACATCATGTTATTCATATACCAGAAATGTTTGAAGCTACTGACTGAATGAAAAGAGCTGGCATCTCACTCTCTTTGAATCTTCTTTATCATGCTAAGAGGAGCAGGAAAAAGCAAAAAATTTCAGAATTGCACCTTGCAATGTGGAGATATTACTGTTTGTGCATTTACAATATTCATTGATTTTTGCCATTGAAAAACGTCCAGAAATGTTTGAACCTACTGACTGAATGAAAGGAGCTGGCATCTCACTCTCTTTGAATCTTCTTTATCATGCTAGGATTAGCAGGAAAAAGCAAAAAATTTCAGAATTGCACCTTGCAATGTGGAGATATTACTGTTTGTGCATTTACAATATTCATTGATTTTTGCCATTGAAAAACGTCCAGAAATGTTTGAAGCTACTGACTGAATGAAAGGAGCTGGCATCTCACTCTCTTTGAATCTTCTTTATCATGCTAGGATTAGCAGGAAAAAGCAAAAAATTTCAGAATTGCTCCTTGCAATGCGGAGAAATTACTGTTTGTGCATTTACAATATTCATTGATTTTTGCCATTGAAAAACATCATGTTATTCATATACCAGAAATGTTTGAAGCTACTGACTGAATGAAAAGAGCTGGCATCTCACTCTCTTTGAATCTTCTTTATCATGCTAAGAGGAGCAGGAAAAAGCAAAAAATTTCAGAATTGCACCTTGCAATGTGGAGATATTACTGTTTGTGCAATTACAATATTCATTGATTTTTGTCATTGAAAAACGTCCAGAAATGTTTGAAGCTACTGACTGAATGAAAGGAGCTGGCATCTCACTCTCTTTGAATCTTCTTTATCATGCTAGGATTAGCAGGGAAAAGCAAAAAAATTCAGAATTGCACCTTGCAATGCGGAGATATTACTGTTTGTGCATTTACAATATTCACTGATTTTTGCCATTGAAAAACGTCCAGAAATGTTTGAAGCTACTGACTGAATGAAAGGAGCTGGCATCTCACTCTCTTTGAATCTTCTTTATCATGCTAGGATTAGCAGGAAAAAGCAAAAAATTTCAGAATTGCACCTTGCAATGCGGAGAAATTACTGTTTGTGCATTTACAATATTCATTGATTTTTGCCATTGAAAAACATCATGTTATTCATATACCAGAAATGTTTGAAGCTACTGACTGAATGAAATGAGCTGGCATCTCACTCTCTTTGAATCTTCTTTATCATGCTAAGAGGAGCAGGAAAAAGCAAAAAATTTCAGAATTGCACCTTGCAATGTGGAGATATTACTGTTTGTGCATTTACAATATTCATTGATTTTTGCCATTGAAAAACGTCCAGAAATGTTTGAAGCTACTGACTGAATGAAAGGAGCTGGCATCTCACTCTCTTTGAATCTTCTTTATCATGCTAGGATTAGCAGGAAAAAGCAAAAAATTTCAGAATTGCACCTTGCAATGCGGAGAAATTACTGTTTGTGCATTTACAATATTCATTGATTTTTGCCATTGAAAAACATCATGTTATTCATATACCAGAAATGTTTGAAGCTACTGACTGAATGAAAAGAGCTGGCATCTCACTCTCATTGAATCTTCTTTATCATGCTAAGAGGAGCAGGAAAAAGCAAAAAATTTCAGAATTGCACCTTGCAATGTGGAGATATTACTGTTTGTGCATTTACAATATTCATTGATTTTTGCCATTGAAAAACGTCCAGAAATGTTTGAAGCTACTGACTGAATGAAAGGAGCTGGCATCTCACTCTCTTTGAATCTTCTTTATCATGCTAGGATTAGCAGGAAAAAGCAAAAAATTTCAGAATTGCACCTTGCAATGCGGAGAAATTACTGTTTGTGCATTTACAATATTCATTGATTTTTGCCATTGAAAAACATCATGTTATTCACATACCAGAAATGTTTGAAGCTACTGACTGAATGAAAAGAGCTGGCATCTCACTCTCTTTGAATCTTCTTTATCATGCTAAGAGGAGCAGGAAAAAGCAAAAAATTTCAGAATTGCACCTTGCAATGTGGAGATATTACTGTCTGTGCATTTACAATATTCATTGATTTTTGCCATTGAAAAACGTCCAGAAATGTTTGAAGCTACTGACTGAATGAAAGGAGCTGGCATCTCACTCTCTTTGAATCTTCTTTATCATGCTAGGATTAGCAGGAAAAAGCAAAAAATTTCAGAATTGCACCTTGCAATGCGGAGAAATTACTGATTGTGCATTTACAATATTCATTGATTTTTGCCATTGAAAAACATCATGTTATTCATATACCAGAAATGTTTGAAGCTACTGACTGAATGAAAAGAGCTGGCATCTCACTCTCTTTGAATCTTCTTTATCATGCTAAGAGGAGCAGGAAAAAGCAAAAAATTTCAGAATTGCACCTTGCAATGCGCAGAAATTACTGTTTGTGCATTTACAATATTCATTGATTTTTGCCATTGAAAAACATCATGTTATTCATATACCAGAAATGTTTGAAGCTACTGACTGAATGAAAAGAGCTGGCATCTCACCCTCTTTGAATCTTCTTTATCATGCTAAGAGGAGCAGGAAAAAGCAAAAAATTTCAGAATTGCACCTTGCAATGTGGAGATATTACTGTTTGTGCATTTACAATATTCATTGATTTTTGCCATTGAAAAACGTCCAGAAATGTTTGAAGCTACTGACTGAATGAAAGGAGCTGGCATCTCACTCTCTTTGAATCTTCTTTATCATGCTAGGATTAGCAGGAAAAAGCAAAAAATTTCAGAATTGCACCTTGCAATGCGGAGATATTACTGTTTGTGCATTTACAATATTCATTGATTTTTGCCATTGAAAAACGTCCAGAAATGTTTGAAGCTACTGACTGAATGAAAAGAGCTGGCATCTTACTCTCTTTGAATCTTCTTTATCATGCTAAGAGGAGCAGGAAAAAGCAAAAAATTTCAGAATTGCTCCTTGCAATGTGGTGATATTACTGTTTGTGCATTTACAATATTCATTGATTTTTGCCATTGAAAAACATCATGTTATTCATATACCAGAAATGTTTGAAGCTACTGACTGAATGAAAAGAGCTGGCATCTCACTCTCTTTGAATCTTCTTTATCATGCTAAGAGGAGCAGGAAAAAGCAAAAAATTTCAGAATTGCACCTTGCAATGCGGAGATATTACTGTTTGTGCATTTACAATATTCATTGATTTTTGCCATTGAAAAACGTCCAGAAATGTTTGAAGCTACTGACTGAATGAAAGGAGCTGGCATCTCACTCTCTTTGAATCTTCATTATCATGCTAGGATTAGCAGGAAAAAGCAAAAAAATTCAGAATTGCACCTTTCAATGCGGAGAAATTACTGTTTGTGCATTTACAATATTCATTGATTTTTGCCATTGAAAAACATCATGTTATTCATATACCAGAAATGTTTGAAGCTACTGACTGAATGAAAAGAGCTGGCATCTCACTCTCTTTGAATCTTCTTTATCATGCTAAGAGGAGCAGGAAAAAGCAAAAAATTTCAGAATTGCACCTTGCAATGTGGAGATATTACTGTTTGTGCATTTACAATATTCATTGATTTTTGCCATTGAAAAACGTCCAGAAATGTTTGAAGCTACTGACTGAATGAAAGGAGCTGGCAACTCACTCTCTTTGAATCTTCTTTATCATGCTAGGATTAGCAGGAAAAAGCAAAAAATTTCAGAATTGAACCTTGCAATGCGGAGAAATTACTGTTTGTGCATTTACAATATTCATTGATTTTTGCCATTGAAAAACATCATGTTATTCATATACCAGAAATGTTTGAAGCTACTGACTGAATGAAAAGAGCTGGCATCTCACTCTCTTTGAATCTTCTTTATCATGCTAAGAGGAGCAGGAAAAAGCAAAAAATTTCAGAATTGCACCTTGCAATGTGGAGATATTACTGTTTGTGCATTTACAATATTCATTGATTTTTGCCATTGAAAAACGTCCAGAAATGTTTGAAGCTACTGACTGAATGAAAGGAGCTGGCATCTCACTCTCTTTGAATCTTCTTTATCATGCTAGGATTAGCAGGAAAAAGTAAAAAATTTCAGAATTGCACCTTGCAATGCGGAGATATTACTGTTTGTGCATTTACAATATTCACTGATTTTTGCCATTGAAAAATGTCCAGAAATGTTTGAAGCTACTGACTGAATGAAAGGAGCTGGCATCTCACTCTCTTTGAATCTTCTTTATCATGCTAGGATTAGCAGGAAAAAGCAAAAAATTTCAGAATTGCACCTTGCAATGCGCAGAAATTACTGTTTGTGCATTTACAATATTCATTGATTTTTGCCATTGAAAAACGTCCAGAAATGTTTGAAGCTACTGACTGAATGAAAAGAGCTGGCATCTCACTCTCTTTGAATCTTCTTTATCATGCTAAGAGGAGCAGGAAAAAGCAAATAATTTCAGAATTGCTCCTTGCAATGTGGTGATATTACTGTTTGTGCATTTACAATATTCATTGATTTTTGCCATTGAAAAACATCATGTTATTCATATACCAGAAATGTTTGAAGCTACTGACTGAATGAAAAGAGCTGGCATCTCACTCTCTTTGAATCTTCTTTATCATGCTAAGAGGAGCAGGAAAAAGCAAAAAATTTCAGAATTGCACCTTGCAATGCGGAGATATTACTGTTTGTGCATTTACAATATTCATTGATTTTTGCCATTGAAAAACGTCCAGAAATGTTTGAAGCTACTGACTGAATGAAAGGAGCTGGCATCTCACTCTCTTTGAATCTTCATTATCATGCTAGGATTAGCAGGAAAAAGCAAAAAAATTCAGAATTGCACCTTTCAATGCGGAGAAATTACTGTTTGTGCATTTACAATATTCATTGATTTTTGCCATTGAAAAACATCATGTTATTCATATACCAGAAATGTTTGAAGCTACTGACTGAATGAAAAGAGCTGGCATCTCACTCTCTTTGAATCTTCTTTATCATGCTAAGAGGAGCAGGAAAAAGCAAAAAATTTCAGAATTGCACCTTGCAATGTGGAGATATTACTGTTTGTGCATTTACAATATTCATTGATTTTTGCCATTGAAAAACGTCCAGAAATGTTTGAAGCTACTGACTGAATGAAAGGAGCTGGCAACTCACTCTCTTTGAATCTTCTTTATCATGCTAGGATTAGCAGGAAAAAGCAAAAAATTTCAGAATTGAACCTTGCAATGCGGAGAAATTACTGTTTGTGCATTTACAATATTCATTGATTTTTGCCATTGAAAAACATCATGTTATTCATATACCAGAAATGTTTGAAGCTACTGACTGAATGAAAAGAGCTGGCATCTCACTCTCTTTGAATCTTCTTTATCATGCTAAGAGGAGCAGGAAAAAGCAAAAAATTTCAGAATTGCACCTTGCAATGTGGAGATATTACTGTTTGTGCATTTACAATATTCATTGATTTTTGCCATTGAAAAACGTCCAGAAATGTTTGAAGCTACTGACTGAATGAAAGGAGCTGGCATCTCACTCTCTTTGAATCTTCTTTATCATGCTAGGATTAGCAGGAAAAAGCAAAAAATTTCAGAATTGCACCTTGCAATGCGGAGATATTACTGTTTGTGCATTTACAATATTCACTGATTTTTGCCATTGAAAAATGTCCAGAAATGTTTGAAGCTACTGACTGAATGAAAGGAGCTGGCATCTCACTCTCTTTGAATCTTCTTTATCATGCTAGGATTAGCAGGAAAAAGCAAAAAATTTCAGAATTGCACCTTGCAATGCGCAGAAATTACTGTTTGTGCATTTACAATATTCATTGATTTTTGCCATTGAAAAACATCATGTTATTCATATACCAGAAATGTTTGAAGCTACTGACTGAATGAAAAGAGCTGGCATCTCACCCTCTTTGAATCTTCTTTATCATGCTAAGAGGAGCAGGAAAAAGCAAAAAATTTCAGAATTGCACCTTGCAATGCGCAGAAATTACTGTTTGTGCATTTACAATATTCATTGATTTTTGCCATTGAAAAACATCATGTTATTCATATACCAGAAATGTTTGAAGCTACTGACTGAATGAAAAGAGCTGGCATCTCACCCTCTTTGAATCTTCTTTATCATGCTAAGAGGAGCAGGAAAAAGCAAAAAATTTCAGAATTGCACCTTGCAATGTGGAGATATTACTGTTTGTGCATTTACAATATTCATTGATTTTTGCCATTGAAAAACGTCCAGAAATGTTTGAAGCTACTGACTGAATGAAAGGAGCTGGCATCTCACTCTCTTTGAATCTTCTTTATCATGCTAGGATTAGCAGGAAAAAGCAAAAAATTTCAGAATTGCACCTTGCAATGCGGAGATATTACTGTTTGTGCATTTACAATATTCACTGATTTTTGCCATTGAAAAATGTCCAAAAATGTTTGAAGCTACTGACTGAATGAAAGGAGCTGGCATCTCACTCTCTTTGAATCTTCTTTATCATGCTAGGATTAGCAGGAAAAAGCAAAAAATTTCAGAATTGCACCTTGCAATGCGCAGAAATTACTGTTTGTGCATTTACAATATTCATTGATTTTTGCCATTGAAAAACGTCCAGAAATGTTTGAAGCTACTGACTGAATGAAAAGAGCTGGCATCTCACTCTCTTTGAATCTTCTTTATCATGCTAAGAGGAGCAGGAAAAAGCAAAAAATTTCAGAATTGCTCCTTGCAATGTGGTGATATTACTCTTTGTGCATTTACAATATTCATTGATTTTTGCCATTGAAAAACGTCCAGAAATGTTTGAAGCTACTGACTGAATGAAAGGAGCTGGCATCTCACTCTCTTTGAATCTTCATTATCATGCTAGGATTAGCAGGAAAAAGCAAAAAAATTCAGAATTGCACCTTTCAATGCGGAGAAATTACTGTTTGTGCATTTACAATATTCATTGATTTTTGCCATTGAAAAACATCATGTTATTCATATACCAGAAATGTTTGAAGCTACTGACTGAATGAAAAGAGCTGGCATCTCACTCTCTTTGAATCTTCTTTATCATGCTAAGAGGAGCAGGAAAAAGCAAAAAATTTCAGAATTGCACCTTGCAATGTGGAGATATTACTGTTTGTGCATTTACAATATTCATTGATTTTTGCCATTGAAAAACGTCCAGAAATGTTTGAAGCTACTGACTGAATGAAAGGAGCTGGCAACTCACTCTCTTTGAATCTTCTTTATCATGCTAGGATTAGCAGGAAAAAGCAAAAAATTTCAGAATTGAACCTTGCAATGCGGAGAAATTACTGTTTGTGCATTTACAATATTCATTGATTTTTGCCATTGAAAAACATCATGTTATTCATATACCAGAAATGTTTGAAGCTACTGACTGAATGAAAAGAGCTGGCATCTCACTCTCTTTGAATCTTCTTTATCATGCTAAGAGGAGCAGGAAAAAGCAAAAAATTTCAGAATTGCACCTTGCAATGTGGAGATATTACTGTTTGTGCATTTACAATATTCATTGATTTTTGCCATTGAAAAACGTCCAGAAATGTTTGAAGCTACTGACTGAATGAAAGGAGCTGGCATCTCACTCTCTTTGAATCTTCTTTATCATGCTAGGATTAGCAGGAAAAAGCAAAAAATTTCAGAATTGCACCTTGCAATGCGGAGATATTACTGTTTGTGCATTTACAATATTCACTGATTTTTGCCATTGAAAAATGTCCAGAAATGTTTGAAGCTACTGACTGAATGAAAGGAGCTGGCATCTCACTCTCTTTGAATCTTCTTTATCATGCTAGGATTAGCAGGAAAAAGCAAAAAATTTCAGAATTGCACCTTGCAATGCGCAGAAATTACTGTTTGTGCATTTACAATATTCATTGATTTTTGCCATTGAAAAACATCATGTTATTCATATACCAGAAATGTTTGAAGCTACTGACTGAATGAAAAGAGCTGGCATCTCACCCTCTTTGAATCTTCTTTATCATGCTAAGAGGAGCAGGAAAAAGCAAAAAATTTCAGAATTGCACCTTGCAATGCGCAGAAATTACTGTTTGTGCATTTACAATATTCATTGATTTTTGCCATTGAAAAACATCATGTTATTCATATACCAGAAATGTTTGAAGCTACTGACTGAATGAAAAGAGCTGGCATCTCACCCTCTTTGAATCTTCTTTATCATGCTAAGAGGAGCAGGAAAAAGCAAAAAATTTCAGAATTGCACCTTGCAATGTGGAGATATTACTGTTTGTGCATTTACAATATTCATTGATTTTTGCCATTGAAAAACGTCCAGAAATGTTTGAAGCTACTGACTGAATGAAAGGAGCTGGCATCTCACTCTCTTTGAATCTTCTTTATCATGCTAGGATTAGCAGGAAAAAGCAAAAAATTTCAGAATTGCACCTTGCAATGCGGAGATATTACTGTTTGTGCATTTACAATATTCATTGATTTTTGCCATTGAAAAACGTCCAGAAATGTTTGAAGCTACTGACTGAATGAAAGGAGCTGGCATCTCACTCTCTTTGAATCTTCTTTATCATGCTAGGATTAGCAGGAAAAAGCAAAAAATTTCAGAATTGCACCTTGCAATGTGGAGAAATTACTGTTTGTGCATTTACAATATTCATTGATTTTTGCCATTGAAAAACATCATGTTATTCATATACCAGAAATGTTTGAAGCTACTGACTGAATGAAAAGAGCTGGCATCTCACTCTCTTTGAATCTTCTTTATCATGCTAAGAGGAGCAGGAAAAAGCAAAAAATTTCAGAATTGCTCCTTGCAATGTGGAGATATTACTGTTTGTGCATTTACAATATTCATTGATTTTTGCCATTGAAAAACATCATGTTATTCATATACCAGAAATGTTTGAAGCTACTGACTGAATGAAAAGAGCTGGCATCTCACTCTCTTTGAATCTTCTTTATCATGCTAAGAGGAGCAGGAAAAAGCAAAAAATTTCCGAATTGCACCTTGCAATGCGGAGATATTACTGTTTGTGCATTTACAATATTCATTGATTTTTGCCATTGAAAAACGTCCAGAAATGTTTGAAGCTACTGACTGAATGAAAGGAGCTGGCATCTCACTCTCTTTGAATCTTCATTATCATGCTAGGATTAGCAGGAAAAAGCAAAAAAATTCAGAATTGCACCTTGCAATGCGGAGAAATTACTATTTGTGCATTTACAATATTCATTGATTTTTGCCATTGAAAAACATCATGTTATTCATATACCAGAAATGTTTGAAGCTACTGACTGAATGAAAAGAGCTGGCATCTCACTCTCTTTGAATCTTCTTTATCATGCTAAGAGGAGCAGGAAAAAGCAAAAAATTTCAGAATTGCAACTTGCAATGTGGAGATATTACTGTTTGTGCATTTACAATATTCATTGATTTTTGCCATTGAAAAACGTCCAGAAATGTTTGAAACTACTGACTGAATGAAAGGAGCTGGCAACTCACTCTCTTTGAATCTTCTTTATCATGCTAGGATTAGCAGGAAAAAGCAAAAAATTTCAGAATTGAACCTTGCAATGCGGAGAAATTACTGTTTGTGCATTTACAATATTCATTGATTTTTGCCATTGAAAAACATCATGTTATTCATATACCAGAAATGATTGAAGCTACTCACTGAATGAAAAGAGCTGGCATCTCACTCTCTTTGAATCTTCTTTATCATGCTAAGAGGAGCAGGAAAAAGCAAAAAATTTCAGAATTGCACCTTGCAATGTGGAGATATTACTGTTTGTGCATTTACAATATTCATTGATTTTTGCCATTGAAAAACGTCCAGAAATGTTTGAAGCTACTGACTGAATGAAAGGAGCTGGCATCTCACTCTCTTTGAATCTTCTTTATCATGCTAGGATTAGCAGGAAAAAGCAAAAAATTTCAGAATTGCACCTTGCAATGCGGAGATATTACTGTTTGTGCATTTACAATATTCACTGATTTTTGCCATTGAAAAATGTCCAGAAATGTTTGAAGCTACTGACTGAATGAAAGGAGCTGGCATCTCACTCTCTTTGAATCTTCTTTATCATGCTAGGATTAGCAGGAAAAAGCAAAAAATTTCAGAATTCCACCTTGCAATGCGGAGAAATTACTGTTTGTGCATTTACAATATTCATTGATTTTTGCCATTGAAAAACATCATGTTATTCATATACCAGAAATGTTTGAAGCTACTGACTGAATGAAAAGAGCTGGCATCTCACTCTCTTTGAAACTTCTTTATCATGCTAAGAGGAGCAGGAAAAAGCAAAAAATTTCAGAATTGCACCTTGCAATGTGGAGATATTACTGTTTGTGCATTTACAATATTCATTGATTTTTGCCATTGAAAAACGTCCAGAAATGTTTAAAGCTACTGACTGAATGAAAGGAGCTGGCATCTCACTCTCTTTGAATCTTCTTTATCATGCTAGGATTAGCAGGAAAAAGCAAAAAATTTCAGAATTGCACCTTGCAATGCGGAGAAATTACTGTTTGTGCATTTACAATATTCATTGATTTTTGCCATTGAAAAACATCATGTTATTCATATACCAGAAATGTTTGAAGCTACTGACTGAATGAAAAGAGCTGGCATCTCACTCTCTTTGAATCTTCTTTGTCATGCTAAGAGGAGCAGGAAAAAGCAAAAAATTTCAGAATTGCACTTTGCAATGTGGAGATATTACTGTTTGTGCATTTACAATATTCATTGATTTTTGCCATTGAAAAACGTCCAGAAATGTTTGAAGCTACTGACTGAATGAAAGGAGCTGGCATCTCACTCTCTTTGAATCTTCTTTATCATGCTAGGATTAGCAGGAAAAAGAAAAAAATTTCAGAATTGCACCTTGCAATGCGGAGAAATTACTGTTTGTGCATTTACAATATTCATTGATTTTTGCCATTGAAAAACGTCCAGAAATGTTTGAAGCTACTGACTGAATGAAAGGAGCTGGCATCTCACTCTCTTTGAATCTTCTTTATCATGCTAGGATTAGCAGGAAAAAGCAAAAAATTTCAGAATTGCACCTTGCAATGCGGAGAAATTACTCTTTGTGCATTTACAATATTCATTGATTTTTGCCATTGAAAAACTTCATGTTATTCATATACCAGAAATGTTTGAAGCTACTGACTGAATGAAAAGAGCTGGCATCTCACTCTCTTTGAATCTTCTTTATCATGCTAAGAGGAGCAGGAAAAAGCAAAAAATTTCAGAATTGCACCTTGCAATGTGGAGATATTACTGTTTGTGTATTTACAATATTCATTGATTTTTGCCATTGAAAAACATCATGTTATTCATATACCAGAAATGTTTGAAGCTACTGACTGAATGAAAAGATTTGGCATCTCACTCTCTTTGAATCTTCTTTATCATGCTAAGAGGAGCAGGAAAAAGCAAAAAATTTCAGAATTGCACCTTGCAATGCGGAGATATTACTGTTTGTGCATTTACAATATTCATTGATTTTTGCCATTGAAAAACGTCCAGAAATGTTTGAAGCTACTGACTGAATGAAAGGAGCTGGCATCTCACTCTCTTTGAATCTTCATTATCATGCTAGGATTAGCAGGAAAAAGCAAAAAATTTCAGAATTGCACCTTGCAATGCGGAGAAATTACTGTTTGTGCATTTACAATATTCATTGATTTTTGCCATTGAAAAACATCATGTTATTCATATACCAGAAATGTTTGAAGCTACTGACTGAATGAAAAGAGCTGGCATCTCACGCTCTTTGAATCTTCTTTATCATGCTAAGAGGAGCAGGAAAAAGCAAAAAATTTCAGAATTGCACCTTGCAATGTGGAGACATTACTGTTTGTGCATTTACAATATTCATTGATTTTTGCCATTGAAAAACGTCCAGAAATGTTTGAAGCTACTGACTGAATGAAAGGAGCTGGCATCTCACTCTCTTTGAATCTTCTTTATCATGCTAGGATTAGCAGGAAAAAGCAAAAAATTTCAGAATTGCACCTTGCAATGCGGAGATATTACTGTTTGTGCATTTACAATATTCACTGATTTTTGCCATTGAAAAACGTCCAGAAATGTTTGAAGCTACTGACTGAATGAAAGGAGCTGGCATCTCACTCTCTTTGAATCTTCTTTATCATGCTAGGATTAGCAGGAAAAAGCAAAAAAATTTCAGAATTGCACCTTGCAATGCGGAGAAATTACTGTTTGTGCATTTACAATATTCATTGATTTTTGCCATTGAAAAACATCATGTTATTCCTATACCAGAAATGTTTGAAGCTACTGACTGAATGAAAAGAGCTGGCATCTCACTCTCTTTGAATCTTCTTTATCATGCTAAGAGGAGCAGGAAAAAGCAAAAAAATTTCAGAATTGCACCTTGCAATGTGGAGATATTACTGTTTGTGCATTTACAATATTCATTGATTTTTGCCATTGAAAAACGTCCAGAAATGTTTGAAGCTACTGACTGAATGAAAGGAGCTGGCTTCTCACTCTCTTTGAATCTTCTTTATCATGCTAGGATTAGCATGAAAAAGCAAAAAATTTCAGAATTGCACCTTGCAATGCGGAGAAATTACTGTTTGTGCATTTACAATATTCATTGATTTTTGCCATTGAAAAACATCATGTTATTCATATACCAGAAATATTTGAAGCTACTGACTGAATGAAAAGAGCTGGCATCTCACTCTCTTTGAATCTTCTTTATCATGCTAAGAGGAGCAGGAAAAAGCAAAAAATTTCAGAATTGCACCTTGCAATGTGGAGATATTACTGTTTGTGCATTTACAATATTCATTGATTTTTGCCATTGAAAAACGTCCAGAAACGTTTGAAGCTACTGACTGAATGAAAGGAGCTGGCATCTCACTCTCTTTGAATCTTCTTTATCATGCTAGGATTAGCAGGAAAAAGCAAAAAATTTCAGAATTGCACCTTGCAATGCGGAGAAATTACTGTTTGTGCATTCACAATATTCATTGATTTTTGCCATTGAAAAACATCATGTTATTCATATACCAGAAATGTTTGAAGCTACTGACTGAATGAAAAGAGCTGGCATCTCACTCTCTTTGAATCTTCCTTATCATGCTAAGAGGAGCAGGAAAAAGCAAAACATTTCAGAATTGCACCTTGCAATGTGGAGATATTACTGTTTGTGCAATTACAATATTCATTGATTTTTGCCATTGAAAAACGTCCAGAAATGTTTGAAGCTACTGACTGAATGAAAGGAGCTGGCATCTCACTCTCTTTGAATCTTCTTTATCATGCTAGGATTAGCAGGAAAAAGCAAAAAATTTCAGAATTGCACCTTGCAATGCGGAGAAATTACTGTTTGTGCATTTACAATATTCATTGATTTTTGCCATTGAAAAACATGTTATTCATATACCAGAAATGTTTGAAGCTACTGACTGAATGAAAAGAGCTGGCATCTCACTCTCTTTGAATCTTCTTTATCATGCTAAGAGGAGCAGGAAAAAGCAAAAAATTTCAGAATTGCACCTTGCAATGTGGAGATATTACTGTTTGTGCATTTACAATATTCATTGATTTTTGCCATTGAAAAACGTCCAGAAATGTTTGAAGCTACTGACTGAATGAAAGGAGCTGGCATCTCACTCTCTTTGAATCTTCTTTATCATGCTAGGATTAGCAGGAAAAAGCAAAAAATTTCAGAATTGCACCTTGCAATGCGGAGATATTACTGTTTGTGCATTTACAATATTCACTGATTTTTGCCATTGAAAAACGTCCAGAAATGTTTGAAGCTACTGACTGAATGAAAGGAGCTGGCATCTCACTCTCTTTGAATCTTCTTTATCATGCTAGGATTAGCAGGAAAAAGCAAAAAATTTCAGAATTGCACCTTGCAATGCGGAGAAATTACTGTTTGTGCATTTACAATATTCATTGATTTTTGCCATTGAAAAACATCATGTTATTCATATACCAGAAATGTTTGAAGCTACTGACTGAATGAAAACAGCTGGCATCTCACTCTCTTTGAATCTTCTTTATCATGCTAAGAGGAGCAGGAAAAAGCAAAAAATTTCAGAATTGCACCTTGCAATGTGGAGATATTACTGTTTGTGCATTTACAATATTCATTGATTTTTGCCATTGAAAAACGTCCAGAAATGTTTGAAGCTACTGACTGAATGAAAGGAGCTGGCATCTCACTCTCTTTGAATCTTCTTTATCATGCTAGGATTAGCAGGAAAAAGCAAAAAATTTCAGAATTGCACCTTGCAATGCGGAGAAATTACTGTTTGTGCATTTACAATATTCATTGATTTTTGCCATTGAAAAACATCATGTTATTCATATACCAGAAATGTTTGAAGCTACTGACTGAATGAAAAGAGCTGGCATCTCACTCTCTTTGAATCTTCTTTATCATGCTAAGAGGAGCAGGAAAAAGCAAAAAATTTCAGAATTGCACCTTGCAATGTGGAGATATTACTGTTTGTGCATTTACAATATTTATTGATTTTTGCCATTGAAAAACGTCCAGAAATGTTTGAAGCTACTGACTGAATGAAAGGAGCTGGCATCTCACTCTCTTTGAATCTTCTTTATCATGCTAGGATTAGCAGGAAAAAGCAAAAAATTTCAGAATTGCACCTTGCAATGCGGAGAAATTACTGTTTGTGCATTTACAATATTCATTGATTTTTGCCATTGAAAAACATCATGTTATTCATATACCAGAATTGTTTGAAGCTACTGACTGAATGAAAAGAGCTGGCATCTCACTCTCTTTGAATCTTCTTTATCATGCTAAGAGGAGCAGGAAAAAGCAAAAAATTTCAGAATTGCACCTTGCAATGTGGAGATATTACTGTTTGTGCATTTACAATATTCATTGATTTTTGCCTTTGAAAAACTACCAGAAATGTTTGAAGCTACTGACTGAATGAAAGGAGCTGGCATCTCACTCTCTTTGAATCTTCTTTATCATGCTAGGATTAGCAGGAAAAAGCAAAAAATTTCAGAATTGCACCTTGCAATGCGGAGATATTACTGTTTGTGCATTTACAATATTCACTGATTTTTGCCATTGAAAAACGTCCAGAAATGTTTGAAGCTACTGACTGAATGAAAGGAGCTGGCATCTCACTCTCTTTGAATCTTCTTTATCATGCTAGGATTAGCAGGAAAAAGCAAAAAAATTTCAGAATTGCACCTTGCAATGCGGAGAAATTACTGTTTGTGCATTTACAATATTCATTGATTTTTGCCATTGAAAAACATCATGTTATTCCTATACCAGAAATGTTTGAAGCTACTGACTGAATGAAAAGAGCTGGCATCTCACTCTCTTTGAATCTTCTTTATCATGCTAAGAGGAGCAGGAAAAAGCAAAAAAATTTCAGAATTGCATCTTGCAATGTGGAGATATTACTGTTTGTGCATTTACAATATTCATTGATTTTTGCCATTGAAAAATGTCCAGAAATGTTTGAAGCTACTGACTGAATGAAAGGAGCTGGCTTCTCACTCTCTTTGAATCTTCTTTATCATGCTAGGATTAGCATGAAAAAGCAAAAAATTTCAGAATTGCACCTTGCAATGCGGAGAAATTACTGTTTGTGCATTTACAATATTCATTGATTTTTGCCATTGAAAAACATCATGTTATTCATATACCAGAAATATTTGAAGCTACTGACTGAATGAAAAGAGCTGGCATCTCACTCTCTTTGAATCTTCTTTATCATGCTAAGAGGAGCAGGAAAAAGCAAAAAATTTCAGAATTGCACCTTGCAATGTGGAGATATTACTGTTTGTGCATTTACAATATTCATTGATTTTTGCCATTGAAAAACGTCCAGAAACGTTTGAAGCTACTGACTGAATGAAAGGAGCTGGCATCTCACTCTCTTTGAATCTTCTTTATCATGCTAGGATTAGCAGGAAAAAGCAAAAAATTTCAGAATTGCACCTTGCAATGCGGAGAAATTACTGTTTGTGCATTCACAATATTCATTGATTTTTGCCATTGAAAAACATCATGTTATTCATATACCAGAAATGTTTGAAGCTACTGACTGAATGAAAAGAGCTGGCATCTCACTCTCTTTGAATCTTCCTTATCATGCTAAGAGGAGCAGGAAAAAGCAAAACATTTCAGAATTGCACCTTGCAATGTGGAGATATTACTGTTTGTGCAATTACAATATTCATTGATTTTTGCCATTGAAAAACGTCCAGAAATGTTTGAAGCTACTGACTGAATGAAAGGAGCTGGCATCTCACTCTCTTTGAATCTTCTTTATCATGCTAGGATTAGCAGGAAAAAGCAAAAAATTTCAGAATTGCACCTTGCAATGCGGAGAAATTACTGTTTGTGCATTTACAATATTCATTGATTTTTGCCATTGAAAAACATGTTATTCATATACCAGAAATGTTTGAAGCTACTGACTGAATGAAAAGAGCTGGCATCTCACTCTCTTTGAATCTTCTTTATCATGCTAAGAGGAGCAGGAAAAAGCAAAAAATTTCAGAATTGCACCTTGCAATGTGGAGATATTACTGTTTGTGCATTTACAATATTCATTGATTTTTGCCATTGAAAAACGTCCAGAAATGTTTGAAGCTACTGACTGAATGAAAGGAGCTGGCATCTCACTCTCTTTGAATCTTCTTTATCATGCTAGGATTAGCAGGAAAAAGCAAAAAATTTCAGAATTGCACCTTGCAATGCGGAGATATTACTGTTTGTGCATTTACAATATTCACTGATTTTTGCCATTGAAAAACGTCCAGAAATGTTTGAAGCTACTGACTGAATGAAAGGAGCTGGCATCTCACTCTCTTTGAATCTTCTTTATCATGCTAGGATTAGCAGGAAAAAGCAAAAAATTTCAGAATTGCACCTTGCAATGCGGAGAAATTACTGTTTGTGCATTTACAATATTCATTGATTTTTGCCATTGAAAAACATCATGTTATTCATATACCAGAAATGTTTGAAGCTACTGACTGAATGAAAACAGCTGGCATCTCACTCTCTTTGAATCTTCTTTATCATGCTAAGAGGAGCAGGAAAAAGCAAAAAATTTCAGAATTGCACCTTGCAATGTGGAGATATTACTGTTTGTGCATTTACAATATTCATTGATTTTTGCCATTGAAAAACGTCCAGAAATGTTTGAAGCTACTGACTGAATGAAAGGAGCTGGCATCTCACTCTCTTTGAATCTTCTTTATCATGCTAGGATTAGCAGGAAAAAGCAAAAAATTTCAGAATTGCACCTTGCAATGCGGAGAAATTACTGTTTGTGCATTTACAATATTCATTGATTTTTGCCATTGAAAAACATCATGTTATTCATATACCAGAAATGTTTGAAGCTACTGACTGAATGAAAAGAGCTGGCATCTCACTCTCTTTGAATCTTCTTTATCATGCTAAGAGGAGCAGGAAAAAGCAAAAAATTTCAGAATTGCACCTTGCAATGTGGAGATATTACTGTTTGTGCATTTACAATATTTATTGATTTTTGCCATTGAAAAACGTCCAGAAATGTTTGAAGCTACTGACTGAATGAAAGGAGCTGGCATCTCACTCTCTTTGAATCTTCTTTATCATGCTAGGATTAGCAGGAAAAAGCAAAAAATTTCAGAATTGCACCTTGCAATGCGGAGAAATTACTGTTTGTGCATTTACAATATTCATTGATTTTTGCCATTGAAAAACATCATGTTATTCATATACCAGAAATGTTTGAAGCTACTGACTGAATGAAAAGAGCTGGCATCTCACTCTCTTTGAATCTTCTTTATCATGCTAAGAGGAGCAGGAAAAAGCAAAAAATTTCAGAATTGCACCTTGCAATGTGGAGATATTACTGTTTGTGCATTTACAATATTCATTGATTTTTGCCTTTGAAAAACTACCAGAAATGTTTGAAGCTACTGACTGAATGAAAGGAGCTGGCATCTCACTCTCTTTGAATCTTCTTTATCATGCTAGGATTAGCAGGAAAAAGCAAAAAATTTCAGAATTGCACCTTGCAATGCGGAGAAATTACTGTTTGTGCATTTACAATATTCATTGATTTTTGCCATTGAAAAACATGTTATTCATATACCAGAAATGTCTGAAGCTACTGACTGAATGAAAAGAGCTGGCATCTCACTCTCTTTGAATCTTCTTTATCATGCTAAGAGGAGCAGGAAAAAGCAAAAAATTTCAGAATTGCACCTTGCAATGAGGAGATATTACTGTTTGTGCATTTACAATATTCATTGATTTTTGCCATTGAAAAACGTCCAGAAATGTTTGAAGCTACTGACTGAATGAAAGGAGCTGGCATCTCACTCTCTTTGAATCTTCTTTATCATGCTAGGATTAGCAGGAAAAAGCAAAAAATTTCAGAATTGCACCTTGCAATGCGGAGAAATTACTGTTTGTGCATTTACAATATTCATTGATTTTTGCCATTGAAAAACATCATGTTATTCATATACCAGAAATGTTTGAAGCTACTGACTGAATGAAAAGAGCTGGCATCTCACTCTCTTTGAATCTTCTTTATCATGCTAAGAGGAGTAGGAAAAAGCAAAAAATTTCAGAATTGCACCTTGCAATGTGGAGATATTACTGTTTGTGCATTTACAATATTCATTGATTTTTGCCATTGAAAAACGTCCAGAAATGTTTGAAGCTACTGACTGAATGAAAGGAGCTGGCATCTCACTCTCTTTGAATCTTCTTTATCATGCTAGGATTAGCAGGAAAAAGCAAAAAATTTCAGAATTGCACCTTGCAATGCGGAGAAATTACTGTTTGTGCATTTACAATATTCATTGATTTTTGCCATTGAAAAACATCATGTTATTCATATACCAGAAATGTTTGAAGCTACTGACTGAATGAAAAGAGCTGGCATCTCACTCTCTTTGAATCTTCTTTATCATGCTAAGAGGAGCAGGAAAAAGCAAAAAATTTCAGAATTGCACCTTGCAATGTGGAGATATTACTGTTTGTGCATTTACAATATTCATTGATTTTTGCCATTGAAAAAAGTCCAGAAATGTTTGAAGCTACTGACTGAATGAAAGGAGCTGGCATCTCACTCTCTTTGAATCTTCTTTATCATGCTAGGATTAGCAGGAAAAAGCAAAAAATTTCAGAATTGCACCTTGCAATGCGTAGAAATTACTGTTTGTGCATTTACAATATTCATTGATTTTTGCCATTGAAAAACATCATGTTATTCATATACCAGAAATGTTTGAAGCTACTGACTGAATGAAAAGAGCTGGCATCTCACTCTCTTTGAATCTTCTTTATCATGCTAAGAGGAGCAGGAAAAAGCAAAAAATTTCAGAATTGCACCTTGCAATGTGGAGATATTACTGTTTGTGCAATTACAATATTCATTGATTTTTGCCATTGAAAAACGTCCAGAAATGTTTGAAGCTACTGACTGAATGAAAGGAGCTGGCATCTCACTCTCTTTGAATCTTCTTTATCATGCTAGGATTAGCAGGAAAAAGCAAAAAATTTCAGAATTGCACCTTGCAATGCGGAGAAATTACTGTTTGTGCATTTACAATATTCATTGATTTTTGCCATTGAAAAACGTCCAGAAACGTTTGAAGCTACTGACTGAATGAAAGGAGCTGGCATCTCACTCTCTTTGAATCTTCTTTATCATGCTAGGATTAGCAGGAAAAAGCAAAAAATTTCAGAATTGCACCTTGCAATGCGGAGAAATTACTGTTTGTGCATTCACAATATTCATTGATTTTTGCCATTGAAAAACATCATGTTATTCATATACCAGAAATGTTTGAAGCTACTGACTGAATGAAAAGAGCTGGCATCTCACTCTCTTTGAATCTTCCTTATCATGCTAAGAGGAGCAGGAAAAAGCAAAACATTTCAGAATTGCACCTTGCAATGTGGAGATATTACTGTTTGTGCAATTACAATATTCATTGATTTTTGCCATTGAAAAACGTCCAGAAATGTTTGAAGCTACTGACTGAATGAAAGGAGCTGGCATCTCACTCTCTTTGAATCTTCTTTATCATGCTAGGATTAGCAGGAAAAAGCAAAAAATTTCAGAATTGCACCTTGCAATGCGGAGAAATTACTGTTTGTGCATTTACAATATTCATTGATTTTTGCCATTGAAAAACATGTTATTCATATACCAGAAATGTTTGAAGCTACTGACTGAATGAAAAGAGCTGGCATCTCACTCTCTTTGAATCTTCTTTATCATGCTAAGAGGAGCAGGAAAAAGCAAAAAATTTCAGAATTGCACCTTGCAATGCGGAGATATTACTGTTTGTGCATTTACAATATTCACTGATTTTTGCCATTGAAAAACGTCCAGAAATGTTTGAAGCTACTGACTGAATGAAAGGAGCTGGCATCTCACTCTCTTTGAATCTTCTTTATCATGCTAGGATTAGCAGGAAAAAGCAAAAAATTTCAGAATTGCACCTTGCAATGCGGAGAAATTACTGTTTGTGCATTTACAATATTCATTGATTTTTGCCATTGAAAAACATCATGTTATTCATATACCAGAAATGTTTGAAGCTACTGACTGAATGAAAACAGCTGGCATCTCACTCTCTTTGAATCTTCTTTATCATGCTAAGAGGAGCAGGAAAAAGCAAAAAATTTCAGAATTGCACCTTGCAATGTGGAGATATTACTGTTTGTGCATTTACAATATTCATTGATTTTTGCCATTGAAAAACGTCCAGAAATATTTGAAGCTACTGACTGAATGAAAGGAGCTGGCATCTCACTCTCTTTGAATCTTCTTTATCATGCTAGGATTAGCAGGAAAAAGCAAAAAATTTCAGAATTGCACCTTGCAATGCGGAGAAATTACTGTTTGTGCATTTACAATATTCATTGATTTTTGCCATTGAAAAACATCATGTTATTCATATACCAGAAATGTTTGAAGCTACTGACTGAATGAAAAGAGCTGGCATCTCACTCTCTTTGAATCTTCTTTATCATGCTAAGAGGAGCAGGAAAAAGCAAAAAATTTCAGAATTGCACCTTGCAATGTGGAGATATTACTGTTTGTGCATTTACAATATTTATTGATTTTTGCCATTGAAAAACGTCCAGAAATGTTTGAAGCTACTGACTGAATGAAAGGAGCTGGCATCTCACTCTCTTTGAATCTTCTTTATCATGCTAGGATTAGCAGGAAAAAGCAAAAAATTTCAGAATTGCACCTTGCAATGCGGAGAAATTACTGTTTGTGCATTTACAATATTCATTGATTTTTGCCATTGAAAAACATCATGTTATTCATATACCAGAAATGTTTGAAGCTACTGACTGAATGAAAAGAGCTGGCATCTCACTCTCTTTGAATCTTCTTTATCATGCTAAGAGGAGCAGGAAAAAGCAAAAAATTTCAGAATTGCACCTTGCAATGTGGAGATATTACTGTTTGTGCATTTACAATATTCATTGATTTTTGCCTTTGAAAAACTACCAGAAATGTTTGAAGCTACTGACTGAATGAAAGGAGCTGGCATCTCACTCTCTTTGAATCTTCTTTATCATGCTAGGATTAGCAGGAAAAAGCAAAAAATTTCAGAATTGCACCTTGCAATGCGGAGATATTACTGTTTGTGCATTTACAATATTCACTGATTTTTGCCATTGAAAAACGTCCAGAAATGTTTGAAGCTACTGACTGAATGAAAGGAGCTGGCATCTCACTCTCTTTGAATCTTCTTTATCATGCTAGGATTAGCAGGAAAAAGCAAAAAAATTTCAGAATTGCACCTTGCAATGCGGAGAAATTACTGTTTGTGCATTTACAATATTCATTGATTTTTGCCATTGAAAAACATCATGTTATTCCTATACCAGAAATGTTTGAAGCTACTGACTGAATGAAAAGAGCTGGCATCTCACTCTCTTTGAATCTTCTTTATCATGCTAAGAGGAGCAGGAAAAAGCAAAAAAATTTCAGAATTGCATCTTGCAATGTGGAGATATTACTGTTTGTGCATTTACAATATTCATTGATTTTTGCCATTGAAAAATGTCCAGAAATGTTTGAAGCTACTGACTGAATGAAAGGAGCTGGCTTCTCACTCTCTTTGAATCTTCTTTATCATGCTAGGATTAGCATGAAAAAGCAAAAAATTTCAGAATTGCACCTTGCAATGCGGAGAAATTACTGTTTGTGCATTTACAATATTCATTGATTTTTGCCATTGAAAAACATCATGTTATTCATATACCAGAAATATTTGAAGCTACTGACTGAATGAAAAGAGCTGGCATCTCACTCTCTTTGAATCTTCTTTATCATGCTAAGAGGAGCAGGAAAAAGCAAAAAATTTCAGAATTGCACCTTGCAATGTGGAGATATTACTGTTTGTGCATTTACAATATTCATTGATTTTTGCCATTGAAAAACGTCCAGAAACGTTTGAAGCTACTGACTGAATGAAAGGAGCTGGCATCTCACTCTCTTTGAATCTTCTTTATCATGCTAGGATTAGCAGGAAAAAGCAAAAAATTTCAGAATTGCACCTTGCAATGCGGAGAAATTACTGTTTGTGCATTCACAATATTCATTGATTTTTGCCATTGAAAAACATCATGTTATTCATATACCAGAAATGTTTGAAGCTACTGACTGAATGAAAAGAGCTGGCATCTCACTCTCTTTGAATCTTCCTTATCATGCTAAGAGGAGCAGGAAAAAGCAAAACATTTCAGAATTGCACCTTGCAATGTGGAGATATTACTGTTTGTGCAATTACAATATTCATTGATTTTTGCCATTGAAAAACGTCCAGAAATGTTTGAAGCTACTGACTGAATGAAAGGAGCTGGCATCTCACTCTCTTTGAATCTTCTTTATCATGCTAGGATTAGCAGGAAAAAGCAAAAAATTTCAGAATTGCACCTTGCAATGCGGAGAAATTACTGTTTGTGCATTTACAATATTCATTGATTTTTGCCATTGAAAAACATGTTATTCATATACCAGAAATGTTTGAAGCTACTGACTGAATGAAAAGAGCTGGCATCTCACTCTCTTTGAATCTTCTTTATCATGCTAAGAGGAGCAGGAAAAAGCAAAAAATTTCAGAATTGCACCTTGCAATGTGGAGATATTACTGTTTGTGCATTTACAATATTCATTGATTTTTGCCATTGAAAAACGTCCAGAAATGTTTGAAGCTACTGACTGAATGAAAGGAGCTGGCATCTCACTCTCTTTGAATCTTCTTTATCATGCTAGGATTAGCAGGAAAAAGCAAAAAATTTCAGAATTGCACCTTGCAATGCGGAGATATTACTGTTTGTGCATTTACAATATTCACTGATTTTTGCCATTGAAAAACGTCCAGAAATGTTTGAAGCTACTGACTGAATGAAAGGAGCTGGCATCTCACTCTCTTTGAATCTTCTTTATCATGCTAGGATTAGCAGGAAAAAGCAAAAAATTTCAGAATTGCACCTTGCAATGCGGAGAAATTACTGTTTGTGCATTTACAATATTCATTGATTTTTGCCATTGAAAAACATCATGTTATTCATATACCAGAAATGTTTGAAGCTACTGACTGAATGAAAACAGCTGGCATCTCACTCTCTTTGAATCTTCTTTATCATGCTAAGAGGAGCAGGAAAAAGCAAAAAATTTCAGAATTGCACCTTGCAATGTGGAGATATTACTGTTTGTGCATTTACAATATTCATTGATTTTTGCCATTGAAAAACGTCCAGAAATGTTTGAAGCTACTGACTGAATGAAAGGAGCTGGCATCTCACTCTCTTTGAATCTTCTTTATCATGCTAGGATTAGCAGGAAAAAGCAAAAAATTTCAGAATTGCACCTTGCAATGCGGAGAAATTACTGTTTGTGCATTTACAATATTCATTGATTTTTGCCATTGAAAAACATCATGTTATTCATATACCAGAAATGTTTGAAGCTACTGACTGAATGAAAAGAGCTGGCATCTCACTCTCTTTGAATCTTCTTTATCATGCTAAGAGGAGCAGGAAAAAGCAAAAAATTTCAGAATTGCACCTTGCAATGTGGAGATATTACTGTTTGTGCATTTACAATATTTATTGATTTTTGCCATTGAAAAACGTCCAGAAATGTTTGAAGCTACTGACTGAATGAAAGGAGCTGGCATCTCACTCTCTTTGAATCTTCTTTATCATGCTAGGATTAGCAGGAAAAAGCAAAAAATTTCAGAATTGCACCTTGCAATGCGGAGAAATTACTGTTTGTGCATTTACAATATTCATTGATTTTTGCCATTGAAAAACATCATGTTATTCATATACCAGAAATGTTTGAAGCTACTGACTGAATGAAAAGAGCTGGCATCTCACTCTCTTTGAATCTTCTTTATCATGCTAAGAGGAGCAGGAAAAAGCAAAAAATTTCAGAATTGCACCTTGCAATGTGGAGATATTACTGTTTGTGCATTTACAATATTCATTGATTTTTGCCTTTGAAAAACTACCAGAAATGTTTGAAGCTACTGACTGAATGAAAGGAGCTGGCATCTCACTCTCTTTGAATCTTCTTTATCATGCTAGGATTAGCAGGAAAAAGCAAAAAATTTCAGAATTGCACCTTGCAATGCGGAGAAATTACTGTTTGTGCATTTACAATATTCATTGATTTTTGCCATTGAAAAACATGTTATTCATATACCAGAAATGTCTGAAGCTACTGACTGAATGAAAAGAGCTGGCATCTCACTCTCTTTGAATCTTCTTTATCATGCTAAGAGGAGCAGGAAAAAGCAAAAAATTTCAGAATTGCACCTTGCAATGAGGAGATATTACTGTTTGTGCATTTACAATATTCATTGATTTTTGCCATTGAAAAACGTCCAGAAATGTTTGAAGCTACTGACTGAATGAAAGGAGCTGGCATCTCACTCTCTTTGAATCTTCTTTATCATGCTAGGATTAGCAGGAAAAAGCAAAAAATTTCAGAATTGCACCTTGCAATGCGGAGAAATTACTGTTTGTGCATTTACAATATTCATTGATTTTTGCCATTGAAAAACATCATGTTATTCATATACCAGAAATGTTTGAAGCTACTGACTGAATGAAAAGAGCTGGCATCTCACTCTCTTTGAATCTTCTTTATCATGCTAAGAGGAGTAGGAAAAAGCAAAAAATTTCAGAATTGCACCTTGCAATGTGGAGATATTACTGTTTGTGCATTTACAATATTCATTGATTTTTGCCATTGAAAAACGTCCAGAAATGTTTGAAGCTACTGACTGAATGAAAGGAGCTGGCATCTCACTCTCTTTGAATCTTCTTTATCATGCTAGGATTAGCAGGAAAAAGCAAAAAATTTCAGAATTGCACCTTGCAATGCGGAGAAATTACTGTTTGTGCATTTACAATATTCATTGATTTTTGCCATTGAAAAACATCATGTTATTCATATACCAGAAATGTTTGAAGCTACTGACTGAATGAAAAGAGCTGGCATCTCACTCTCTTTGAATCTTCTTTATCATGCTAAGAGGAGCAGGAAAAAGCAAAAAATTTCAGAATTGCACCTTGCAATGTGGAGATATTACTGTTTGTGCATTTACAATATTCATTGATTTTTGCCATTGAAAAAAGTCCAGAAATGTTTGAAGCTACTGACTGAATGAAAGGAGCTGGCATCTCACTCTCTTTGAATCTTCTTTATCATGCTAGGATTAGCAGGAAAAAGCAAAAAATTTCAGAATTGCATCTTGCAATGCGGAGAAATTACTGTTTGTGCATTTACAATATTCATTGATTTTTGCCATTGAAAAACATCATGTTATTCATATACCAGAAATGTTTGAAGCTACTGACTGAATGAAAAGAGCTGGCATCTCACTCTCTTTGAATCTTCTTTATCATGCTAAGAGGAGCAGGAAAAAGCAAAAAATTTCAGAATTGCACCTTGCAATGTGGAGATATTACTGTTTGTGCATTTACAATATTCATTGATTTTTGCCATTGAAAAACTACCAGAAATGTTTGAAGCTACTGACTGAATGAAAGGAGCTGGCATCTCACTCTCTTTGAATCTTCTTTATCATGCTAGGATTAGCAGGAAAAAGCAAAAAATTTCAGAATTGCACCTTGCAATGCGGAGAAATTACTGTTTGTGCATTTACAATATTCATTGATTTTTGCCATTGAAAAACATCATGTTATTCATATACCAGAAATGTTTGAAGCTACTGACTGAATGAAAAGAGCTGGCATCTCACTCTCTTTGAATCTTCTTTATCATGCTAAGAGGAGCAGGAAAAAGCAAAAAATTTCAGTATTGCACCTTGCAATGTGGAGATATTACTGTTTGTGCATTTACAATATTCATTGATTTTTGCCATTGAAAAACATCATGTTATTCATATACCAGAAATGTTTGAAGCTACTGACTGAATGAAAAGAGCTGGCATCTCACTCTCTTTGAATCTTCTTTATCATGCTAAGAGGAGCAGGAAAAAGCAAAAAATTTCAGAATTGCACCTTGCAATGTGGAGATATTACTGTTTGTGCATTTACAATATTCATTGATTTTTGCCATTGAAAAAAGTCCAGAAATGTTTGAAGCTACTGACTGAATGAAAGGAGCTGGCATCTCACTCTCTTTGAATCTTCTTTATCATGCTAGGATTAGCAGGAAAAAGCAAAAAATTTCAGAATTGCATCTTGCAATGCGGAGAAATTACTGTTTGTGCATTTACAATATTCATTGATTTTTGCCATTGAAAAACATCATGTTATTCATATACCAGAAATGTTTGAAGCTACTGACTGAATGAAAAGAGCTGGCATCTCACTCTCTTTGAATCTTCTTTATCATGCTAAGAGGAGCAGGAAAAAGCAAAAAATTTCAGAATTGCACCTTGCAATGTGGAGATATTACTGTTTGTGCATTTACAATATTCATTGATTTTTGCCATTGAAAAACTACCAGAAATGTTTGAAGCTACTGACTGAATGAAAGGAGCTGGCATCTCACTCTCTTTGAATCTTCTTTATCATGCTAGGATTAGCAGGAAAAAGCAAAAAATTTCAGAATTGCACCTTGCAATGCGGAGAAATTACTGTTTGTGCATTTACAATATTCATTGATTTTTGCCATTGAAAAACATCATGTTATTCATATACCAGAAATGTTTGAAGCTACTGACTGAATGAAAAGAGCTGGCATCTCACTCTCTTTGAATCTTCTTTATCATGCTAAGAGGAGCAGGAAAAAGCAAAAAATTTCAGTATTGCACCTTGCAATGTGGAGATATTACTGTTTGTGCATTTACAATATTCATTGATTTTTGCCATTGAAAAACTACCAGAAATGTTTGAAGCTACTGACTGAATGAAAGGAGCTGGCATCTCACTCTCTTTGAATCTTCTTTATCATGCTAGGATTAGCAGGAAAAAGCAAAAAATTTCAGAATTGCACCTTGCAATGCGTAGAAATTACTGTTTGTGCATTTACAATATTCATTGATTTTTGCCATTGAAAAACATCATGTTATTCATATACCAGAAATGTTTGAAGCTACTGACTGAATGAAAAGAGCTGGCATCTCACTCTCTTTGAATCTTCTTTATCATGCTAAGAGGAGCAGGAAAAAGCAAAAAATTTCAGAATTGCACCTTGCAATGTGGAGATATTACTGTTTGTGCAATTACAATATTCATTGATTTTTGCCATTGAAAAACGTCCAGAAATGTTTGAAGCTACTGACTGAATGAAAGGAGCTGGCATCTCACTCTCTTTGAATCTTCTTTATCATGCTAGGATTAGCAGGAAAAAGCAAAAAATTTCAGAATTGCACCTTGCAATGCGGAGAAATTACTGTTTGTGCATTTACAATATTCATTGATTTTTGCCATTGAAAAACATCATGTTATTCATATACCAGAAATGTTTGAAGCTACTGACTGAATGAAAAGAGCTGGCATCTCACTCTCTTTGAATCTTCCTTATCATGCTAAGAGGAGCAGGAAAAAGCAAAACATTTCAGAATTGCACCTTGCAATGTGGAGATATTACTGTTTGTGCAATTACAATATTCATTGATTTTTGCCATTGAAAAACGTCCAGAAATGTTTGAAGCTACTGACTGAATGAAAGGAGCTGGCATCTCACTCTCTTTGAATCTTCTTTATCATGCTAGGATTAGCAGGAAAAAGCAAAAAATTTCAGAATTGCACCTTGCAATGCGGAGAAATTACTGTTTGTGCATTTACAATATTCATTGATTTTTGACATTGAAAAACATGTTATTCATATACCAGAAATGTTTGAAGCTACTGACTGAATGAAAAGAGCTGGCATCTCACTCTCTTTGAATCTTCTTTATCATGCTAAGAGGAGCAGGAAAAAGCAAAAAATTTCAGAATTGCACCTTGCAATGTGGAGATATTACTGTTTGTGCATTTACAATATTCATTGATTTTTGCCATTGAAAAACGTCCAGAAATGTTTGAAGCTACTGACTGAATGAAAGGAGCTGGCATCTCACTCTCTTTGAATCTTCTTTATCATGCTAGGATTAGCAGGAAAAAGCAAAAAATTTCAGAATTGCACCTTGCAATGCGGAGATATTACTGTTTGTGCATTTACAATATTCACTGATTTTTGCCATTGAAAAACGTCCAGAAATGTTTGAAGCTACTGACTGAATGAAAGGAGCTGGCATCTCACTCTCTTTGAATCTTCTTTATCATGCTAGGATTAGCAGGAAAAAGCAAAAAATTTCAGAATTGCACCTTGCAATGCGGAGAAATTACTGTTTGTGCATTTACAATATTCATTGATTTTTGCCATTGAAAAACATCATGTTATTCATATACCAGAAATGTTTGAAGCTACTGACTGAATGAAAACAGCTGGCATCTCACTCTCTTTGAATCTTCTTTATCATGCTAAGAGGAGCAGGAAAAAGCAAAAAATTTCAGAATTGCACCTTGCAATGTGGAGATATTACTGTTTGTGCATTTACAATATTCATTGATTTTTGCCATTGAAAAACGTCCAGAAACGTTTGAAGCTACTGACTGAATGAAAGGAGCTGGCATCTCACTCTCTTTGAATCTTCTTTATCATGCTAGGATTAGCAGGAAAAAGCAAAAAATTTCAGAATTGCACCTTGCAATGCGGAGAAATTACTGTTTGTGCATTTACAATATTCATTGATTTTTGCCATTGAAAAACATCATGTTATTCATATACCAGAAATGTTTGAAGCTACTGACTGAATGAAAAGAGCTGGCATCTCACTCTCTTTGAATCTTCTTTATCATGCTAAGAGGAGCAGGAAAAAGCAAAAAATTTCAGAATTGCACCTTGCAATGTGGAGATATTACTGTTTGTGCATTTACAATATTTATTGATTTTTGCCATTGAAAAACGTCCAGAAATGTTTGAAGCTACTGACTGAATGAAAGGAGCTGGCATCTCACTCTCTTTGAATCTTCTTTATCATGCTAGGATTAGCAGGAAAAAGCAAAAAATTTCAGAATTGCACCTTGCAATGCGGAGAAATTACTGTTTGTGCATTTACAATATTCATTGATTTTTGCCATTGAAAAACATCATGTTATTCATATACCAGAAATGTTTGAAGCTACTGACTGAATGAAAAGAGCTGGCATCTCACTCTCTTTGAATCTTCTTTATCATGCTAAGAGGAGCAGGAAAAAGCAAAAAATTTCAGAATTGCACCTTGCAATGTGGAGATATTACTGTTTGTGCATTTACAATATTCATTGATTTTTGCCTTTGAAAAACTACCAGAAATGTTTGAAGCTACTGACTGAATGAAAGGAGCTGGCATCTCACTCTCTTTGAATCTTCTTTATCATGCTAGGATTAGCAGGAAAAAGCAAAAAATTTCAGAATTGCACCTTGCAATGCGGAGAAATTACTGTTTGTGCATTTACAATATTCATTGATTTTTGCCATTGAAAAACATGTTATTCATATACCAGAAATGTCTGAAGCTACTGACTGAATGAAAAGAGCTGGCATCTCACTCTCTTTGAATCTTCTTTATCATGCTAAGAGGAGCAGGAAAAAGCAAAAAATTTCAGAATTGCACCTTGCAATGAGGAGATATTACTGTTTGTGCATTTACAATATTCATTGATTTTTGCCATTGAAAAACGTCCAGAAATGTTTGAAGCTACTGACTGAATGAAAGGAGCTGGCATCTCACTCTCTTTGAATCTTCTTTATCATGCTAGGATTAGCAGGAAAAAGCAAAAAATTTCAGAATTGCACCTTGCAATGCGGAGAAATTACTGTTTGTGCATTTACAATATTCATTGATTTTTGCCATTGAAAAACATCATGTTATTCATATACCAGAAATGTTTGAAGCTACTGACTGAATGAAAAGAGCTGGCATCTCACTCTCTTTGAATCTTCTTTATCATGCTAAGAGGAGTAGGAAAAAGCAAAAAATTTCAGAATTGCACCTTGCAATGTGGAGATATTACTGTTTGTGCATTTACAATATTCATTGATTTTTGCCATTGAAAAACGTCCAGAAATGTTTGAAGCTACTGACTGAATGAAAGGAGCTGGCATCTCACTCTCTTTGAATCTTCTTTATCATGCTAGGATTAGCAGGAAAAAGCAAAAAATTTCAGAATTGCACCTTGCAATGCGGAGAAATTACTGTTTGTGCATTTACAATATTCATTGATTTTTGCCATTGAAAAACATCATGTTATTCATATACCAGAAATGTTTGAAGCTACTGACTGAATGAAAAGAGCTGGCATCTCACTCTCTTTGAATCTTCTTTATCATGCTAAGAGGAGCAGGAAAAAGCAAAAAATTTCAGAATTGCACCTTGCAATGTGGAGATATTACTGTTTGTGCATTTACAATATTCATTGATTTTTGCCATTGAAAAAAGTCCAGAAATGTTTGAAGCTACTGACTGAATGAAAGGAGCTGGCATCTCACTCTCTTTGAATCTTCTTTATCATGCTAGGATTAGCAGGAAAAAGCAAAAAATTTCAGAATTGCATCTTGCAATGCGGAGAAATTACTGTTTGTGCATTTACAATATTCATTGATTTTTGCCATTGAAAAACATCATGTTATTCATATACCAGAAATGTTTGAAGCTACTGACTGAATGAAAAGAGCTGGCATCTCACTCTCTTTGAATCTTCTTTATCATGCTAAGAGGAGCAGGAAAAAGCAAAAAATTTCAGAATTGCACCTTGCAATGTGGAGATATTACTGTTTGTGCATTTACAATATTCATTGATTTTTGCCATTGAAAAACTACCAGAAATGTTTGAAGCTACTGACTGAATGAAAGGAGCTGGCATCTCACTCTCTTTGAATCTTCTTTATCATGCTAGGATTAGCAGGAAAAAGCAAAAAATTTCAGAATTGCACCTTGCAATGCGGAGAAATTACTGTTTGTGCATTTACAATATTCATTGATTTTTGCCATTGAAAAACATCATGTTATTCATATACCAGAAATGTTTGAAGCTACTGACTGAATGAAAAGAGCTGGCATCTCACTCTCTTTGAATCTTCTTTATCATGCTAAGAGGAGCAGGAAAAAGCAAAAAATTTCAGTATTGCACCTTGCAATGTGGAGATATTACTGTTTGTGCATTTACAATATTCATTGATTTTTGCCATTGAAAAACTACCAGAAATGTTTGAAGCTACTGACTGAATGAAAGGAGCTGGCATCTCACTCTCTTTGAATCTTCTTTATCATGCTAGGATTAGCAGGAAAAAGCAAAAAATTTCAGAATTGCACCTTGCAATGCGTAGAAATTACTGTTTGTGCATTTACAATATTCATTGATTTTTGCCATTGAAAAACATCATGTTATTCATATACCAGAAATGTTTGAAGCTACTGACTGAATGAAAAGAGCTGGCATCTCACTCTCTTTGAATCTTCTTTATCATGCTAAGAGGAGCAGGAAAAAGCAAAAAATTTCAGAATTGCACCTTGCAATGTGGAGATATTACTGTTTGTGCAATTACAATATTCATTGATTTTTGCCATTGAAAAACGTCCAGAAATGTTTGAAGCTACTGACTGAATGAAAGGAGCTGGCATCTCACTCTCTTTGAATCTTCTTTATCATGCTAGGATTAGCAGGAAAAAGCAAAAAATTTCAGAATTGCACCTTGCAATGCGGAGAAATTACTGTTTGTGCATTTACAATATTCATTGATTTTTGCCATTGAAAAACATCATGTTATTCATATACCAGAAATGTTTGAAGCTACTGACTGAATGAAAACAGCTGGCATCTCACTCTCTTTGAATCTTCTTTATCATGCTAAGAGGAGCAGGAAAAAGCAAAAAATTTCAGAATTGCACCTTGCAATGTGGAGATATTACTGTTTGTGCATTTACAATATTCATTGATTTTTGCCATTGAAAAACGTCCAGAAATGTTTGAAGCTACTGACTGAATGAAAGGAGCTGGCATCTCACTCTCTTTGAATCTTCTTTATCATGCTAGGATTAGCAGGAAAAAGCAAAAAATTTCAGAATTGCACCTTGCAATGCGGAGAAATTACTGTTTGTGCATTTACAATATTCATTGATTTTTGCCATTGAAAAACATCATGTTATTCATATACCAGAAATGTTTGAAGCTACTGACTGAATGAAAAGAGCTGGCATCTCACTCTCTTTGAATCTTCTTTATCATGCTAAGAGGAGCAGGAAAAAGCAAAAAATTTCAGAATTGCACCTTGCAATGTGGAGATATTACTGTTTGTGCATTTACAATATTTATTGATTTTTGCCATTGAAAAACGTCCAGAAATGTTTGAAGCTACTGACTGAATGAAAGGAGCTGGCATCTCACTCTCTTTGAATCTTCTTTATCATGCTAGGATTAGCAGGAAAAAGCAAAAAATTTCAGAATTGCACCTTGCAATGCGGAGAAATTACTGTTTGTGCATTTACAATATTCATTGATTTTTGCCATTGAAAAACATCATGTTATTCATATACCAGAAATGTTTGAAGCTACTGACTGAATGAAAAGAGCTGGCATCTCACTCTCTTTGAATCTTCTTTATCATGCTAAGAGGAGCAGGAAAAAGCAAAAAATTTCAGAATTGCACCTTGCAATGTGGAGATATTACTGTTTGTGCATTTACAATATTCATTGATTTTTGCCTTTGAAAAACTACCAGAAATGTTTGAAGCTACTGACTGAATGAAAGGAGCTGGCATCTCACTCTCTTTGAATCTTCTTTATCATGCTAGGATTAGCAGGAAAAAGCAAAAAATTTCAGAATTGCACCTTGCAATGCGGAGAAATTACTGTTTGTGCATTTACAATATTCATTGATTTTTGCCATTGAAAAACATGTTATTCATATACCAGAAATGTCTGAAGCTACTGACTGAATGAAAAGAGCTGGCATCTCACTCTCTTTGAATCTTCTTTATCATGCTAAGAGGAGCAGGAAAAAGCAAAAAATTTCAGAATTGCACCTTGCAATGAGGAGATATTACTGTTTGTGCATTTACAATATTCATTGATTTTTGCCATTGAAAAACGTCCAGAAATGTTTGAAGCTACTGACTGAATGAAAGGAGCTGGCATCTCACTCTCTTTGAATCTTCTTTATCATGCTAGGATTAGCAGGAAAAAGCAAAAAATTTCAGAATTGCACCTTGCAATGCGGAGAAATTACTGTTTGTGCATTTACAATATTCATTGATTTTTGCCATTGAAAAACATCATGTTATTCATATACCAGAAATGTTTGAAGCTACTGACTGAATGAAAAGAGCTGGCATCTCACTCTCTTTGAATCTTCTTTATCATGCTAAGAGGAGTAGGAAAAAGCAAAAAATTTCAGAATTGCACCTTGCAATGTGGAGATATTACTGTTTGTGCATTTACAATATTCATTGATTTTTGCCATTGAAAAACGTCCAGAAATGTTTGAAGCTACTGACTGAATGAAAGGAGCTGGCATCTCACTCTCTTTGAATCTTCTTTATCATGCTAGGATTAGCAGGAAAAAGCAAAAAATTTCAGAATTGCACCTTGCAATGCGGAGAAATTACTGTTTGTGCATTTACAATATTCATTGATTTTTGCCATTGAAAAACATCATGTTATTCATATACCAGAAATGTTTGAAGCTACTGACTGAATGAAAAGAGCTGGCATCTCACTCTCTTTGAATCTTCTTTATCATGCTAAGAGGAGCAGGAAAAAGCAAAAAATTTCAGAATTGCACCTTGCAATGTGGAGATATTACTGTTTGTGCATTTACAATATTCATTGATTTTTGCCATTGAAAAAAGTCCAGAAATGTTTGAAGCTACTGACTGAATCAAAGGAGCTGGCATCTCACTCTCTTTGAATCTTCTTTATCATGCTAGGATTAGCAGGAAAAAGCAAAAAATTTCAGAATTGCATCTTGCAATGCGGAGAAATTACTGTTTGTGCATTTACAATATTCATTGATTTTTGCCATTGAAAAACATCATGTTATTCATATACCAGAAATGTTTGAAGCTACTGACTGAATGAAAAGAGCTGGCATCTCACTCTCTTTGAATCTTCTTTATCATGCTAAGAGGAGCAGGAAAAAGCAAAAAATTTCAGAATTGCACCTTGCAATGTGGAGATATTACTGTTTGTGCATTTACAATATTCATTGATTTTTGCCATTGAAAAACTACCAGAAATGTTTGAAGCTACTGACTGAATGAAAGGAGCTGGCATCTCACTCTCTTTGAATCTTCTTTATCATGCTAGGATTAGCAGGAAAAAGCAAAAAATTTCAGAATTGCACCTTGCAATGCGGAGAAATTACTGTTTGTGCATTTACAATATTCATTGATTTTTGCCATTGAAAAACATCATGTTATTCATATACCAGAAATGTTTGAAGCTACTGACTGAATGAAAAGAGCTGGCATCTCACTCTCTTTGAATCTTCTTTATCATGCTAAGAGGAGCAGGAAAAAGCAAAAAATTTCAGTATTGCACCTTGCAATGTGGAGATATTACTGTTTGTGCATTTACAATATTCATTGATTTTTGCCATTGAAAAACTACCAGAAATGTTTGAAGCTACTGACTGAATGAAAGGAGCTGGCATCTCACTCTCTTTGAATCTTCTTTATCATGCTAGGATTAGCAGGAAAAAGCAAAAAATTTCAGAATTGCACCTTGCAATGCGTAGAAATTACTGTTTGTGCATTTACAATATTCATTGATTTTTTGCCATTGAAAAACATCATGTTATTCATATACCAGAAATGTTTGAAGCTACTGACTGAATGAAAAGAGCTGGCATCTCACTCTCTTTGAATCTTCTTTATCATGCTAAGAGGAGCAGGAAAAAGCAAAAAATTTCAGAATTGCACCTTGCAATGTGGAGATATTACTGTTTGTGCAATTACAATATTCATTGATTTTTGCCATTGAAAAACGTCCAGAAATGTTTGAAGCTACTGACTGAATGAAAGGAGCTGGCATCTCACTCTCTTTGAATCTTCTTTATCATGCTAGGATTAGCAGGAAAAAGCAAAAAATTTCAGAATTGCACCTTGCAATGCGGAGAAATTACTGTTTGTGCATTTACAATATTCATTGATTTTTGCCATTGAAAAACATGTTATTCATATACCAGAAATGTTTGAAGCTACTGACTGAATGAAAAGAGCTGGCATCTCACTCTCTTTGAATCTTCTTTATCATGCTAAGAGGAGCAGGAAAAAGCAAAAAATTTCAGAATTGCACCTTGCAATGTGGAGATATTACTGTTTGTGCACTTACAATATTCATTGATTTTTGCCATTGAAAAACGTCCAGAAATGTTTGAAGCTACTGACTGAATGAAAGGAGCTGGCATCTCACTCTCTTTGAATCTTCTTTATCATGCTAGGATTAGCAGGAAAAAGCAAAAAATTTCAGAATTGCACCTTGCAATGCGGAGAAATTACTGTTTGTGCATTTACAATATTCATTGATTTTTGCCATTGAAAAACATCATGTTATTCATATACCAGAAATGTTTGAAGCTACTGACTGAATGAAAAGAGCTGGCATCTCACTCTCTTTGAATCTTCTTTATCATGCTAAGAGGAGCAGGAAAAAGCAAAAAATTTCAGAATTGCACCTTGCAATGTGGAGATATTACTGTTTGTGCATTTACAATATTCATTGATTTTTGCCATTGAAAAACGTCCAGAAATGTTTGAAGCTACTGACTGAATGAAAGGAGCTGGCATCTCACTCTCTTTGAATCTTCTTTATCATGCTAGGATTAGCAGGAAAAAGCAAAAAATTTCAGAATTGCACCTTGCAATGCGGAGAAATTACTGTTTGTGCATTTACAATATTCATTGATTTTTGCCATTGAAAAACATCATGTTATTCATATACCAGAAATGTTTGAAGCTACTGACTGAATGAAAAGAGCTGGCATCTCACTCTCTTTGAATCTTCTTTATCATGCTAAGAGGAGCAGGAAAAAGCAAAAAATTTCAGAATTGCACCTTGCAATGTGGAGATATTACTGTTTGTGCATTTACAATATTCATTGATTTTTGCCATTGAAAAACTACCAGAAATGTTTGAAGCTACTGACTGAATGAAAGGAGCTGGCATCTCACTCTCTTTGAATCTTCTTTATCATGCTAGGATTAGCAGGAAAAAGCAAAAAATTTCAGAATTGCACCTTGCAATGCGGAGAAATTACTGTTTGTGCATTTACAATATTCATTGATTTTTGCCATTGAAAAACATCATGTTATTCATATACCAGAAATGTTTGAAGCTACTGACTGAATGAAAAGAGCTGGCATCTCACTCTCTTTGAATCTTCTTTATCATGCTAAGAGGAGCAGGAAAAAGCAAAAAATTTCAGAATTGCACCTTGCAATGTGGAGATATTACTGTTTGTGCATTTACAATATTCATTGATTTTTGCCATTGAAAAACTACCAGAAATGTTTGAAGCTACTGACTGAATGAAAGGAGCTGGCATCTCACTCTCTTTGAATCTTCTTTATCATGCTAGGATTAGCAGGAAAAAGCAAAAAATTTCAGAATTGCACCTTGCAATGCGGAGAAATTACTGTTTGTGCATTTACAATATTCATTGATTTTTGCCATTGAAAAACATCATATTATTCATATACCAGAAATGTTTGAAGCTACTGACTGAATGAAAAGAGCTGGCATCTCACTCTCTTTGAATCTTCTTTATCATGCTAAGAGGAGCAGGAAAAAGCAAAAAATTTCAGAATTGCACCTTGCAATGTGGAGATATTACTGTTTGTGCAATTACAATATTCATTGATTTTTGCCATTGAAAAACGTCCAGAAATGTTTGAAGCTACTGACTGAATGAAAGGAGCTGGCATCTCACTCTCTTTGAATCTTCTTTATCATGCTAGGATTAGCAGGAAAAAGCAAAAAATTTCAGAATTGCACCTTGCAATGCGGAGAAATTACTGTTTGTGCATTTACAATATTCATTGATTTTTGCCATTGAAAAACATCATGTTATTCATATACCAGAAATGTTTGAAGCTACTGACTGAATGAAAAGAGCTGGCATCTCACTCTCTTTGAATCTTCTTTATCATGCTAAGAGGAGCAGGAAAAAGCAAAAAATTTCAGAATTGCACCTTGCAATGTGGAGATATTACTGTTTGTGCATTTACAATATTCATTGATTTTTGCCATTGAAAAACTACCAGAAATGTTTGAAGCTACTGACTGAATGAAAGGAGCTGGCATCTCACTCTCTTTGAATCTTCTTTATCATGCTAGGATTAGCAGGAAAAAGCAAAAAATTTCAGAATTGCACCTTGCAATGCGTAGAAATTACTGTTTGTGCATTTACAATATTCATTGATTTTTGCCATTGAAAAACATCATGTTATTCATATACCAGAAATGTTTGAAGCTACTGACTGAATGAAAAGAGCTGGCATCTCACTCTCTTTGAATCTTCTTTATCATGCTAAGAGGAGCAGGAAAAAGCAAAAAATTTCAGAATTGCACCTTGCAATGTGGAGATATTACTGTTTGTGCAATTACAATATTCATTGATTTTTGCCATTGAAAAACGTCCAGAAATGTTTGAAGCTACTGACTGAATGAAAGGAGCTGGCATCTCACTCTCTTTGAATCTTCTTTATCATGCTAGGATTAGCAGGAAAAAGCAAAAAATTTCAGAATTGCACCTTGCAATGCGGAGAAATTACTGTTTGTGCATTTACAATATTCATTGATTTTTGCCATTGAAAAACATGTTATTCATATACCAGAAATGTTTGAAGCTACTGACTGAATGAAAAGAGCTGGCATCTCACTCTCTTTGAATCTTCTTTATCATGCTAAGAGGAGCAGGAAAAAGCAAAAAATTTCAGAATTGCACCTTGCAATGTGGAGATATTACTGTTTGTGCATTTACAATATTCATTGATTTTTGCCATTGAAAAACGTCCAGAAATGTTTGAAGCTACTGACTGAATGAAAGGAGCTGGCATCTCACTCTCTTTGAATCTTCTTTATCATGCTAGGATTAGCAGGAAAAAGCAAAAAATTTCAGAATTGCACCTTGCAATGCGGAGAAATTACTGTTTGTGCATTTACAATATTCATTGATTTTTGCCATTGAAAAACATCATGTTATTCATATACCAGAAATGTTTGAAGCTACTGGCTGAATGAAAAGAGCTGGCATCTCACTCTCTTTGAATCTTCTTTATCATGCTAAGAGGAGCAGGAAAAAGCAAAAAATTTCAGAATTGCACCTTGCAATGTGGAGATATTACTGTTTGTGCATTTACAATATTCATTGATTTTTGCCATTGAAAAACGTCCAGAAATGTTTGAAGCTACTGACTGAATGAAAGGAGCTGGCATCTCACTCTCTTTGAATCTTCTTTATCATGCTAGGATTAGCAGGAAAAAGCAAAAAATTTCAGAATTGCACCTTGCAATGCGGAGAAATTACTGTTTGTGCATTTACAATATTCATTGATTTTTGCCATTGAAAAACATCATGTTATTCATATACCAGAAATGTTTGAAGCTACTGACTGAATGAAAAGAGCTGGCATCTCACTATCTTTGAATCTTCTTTATCATGCTAAGAGGAGCAGGAAAAAGCAAAAAATTTCAGAATTGCACCTTGCAATGTGGAGATATTACTGTTTGTGCATTTACAATATTCATTGATTTTTGCCATTGAAAAACTACCAGAAATGTTTGAAGCTACTGACTGAATGAAAGGAGCTGGCATCTCACTCTCTTTGAATCTTCTTTATCATGCTAGGATTAGCAGGAAAAAGCAAAAAATTTCAGAATTGCACCTTGCAATGCGGAGAAATTACTGTTTGTGCATTTACAATATTCATTGATTTTTGCCATTGAAAAACATCATGTTATTCATATACCAGAAATGTTTGAAGCTACTGACTGAATGAAAAGAGCTGGCATCTCACTCTCTTTGAATCTTCTTTATCATGCTAAGAGGAGCAGGAAAAAGCAAAAAATTTCAGAATTGCACCTTGCAATGTGGAGATATTACTGTTTGTGCATTTACAATATTCATTGATTTTTGCCATTGAAAAACTACCAGAAATGTTTGAAGCTACTGACTGAATGAAAGGAGCTGGCATCTCACTCTCTTTGAATCTTCTTTATCATGCTAGGATTAGCAGGAAAAAGCAAAAAATTTCAGAATTGCACCTTGCAATGCGGAGAAATTACTGTTTGTGCATTTACAATATTCATTGATTTTTGCCATTGAAAAACATCATGTTATTCATATACCAGAAATGTTTGAAGCTACTGACTGAATGAAAAGAGCTGGCATCTCACTCTCTTTGAATCTTCTTTATCATGCTAAGAGGAGCAGGAAAAAGCAAAAAATTTCAGAATTGCACCTTGCAATGTGGAGATATTACTGTTTGTGCAATTACAATATTCATTGCTTTTTGCAATTGAAAAACGTCCAGAAATGTTTGAAGCTACTGACTGAATGAAAGGAGCTGGCATCTCACTCTCTTTGAATCTTCTTTATCATGCTAGGATTAGCAGGAAAAAGCAAAAAATTTCAGAATTGCACCTTGCAATGTGGAGAAATTACTGTTTGTGCATTTACAATATTCATTGATTTTTGCCATTGAAAAACATGTTATTCATATACCAGAAATGTTTGAAGCTACTGACTGAATGAAAAGAGCTGGCATCTCACTCTCTTTGAATCTTCTTTATCATGCTAAGAGGAGCAGGAAAAAGCAAAAAATTTCAGAATTGCACCTTGCAATGTGGAGATATTACTGTTTGTGCATTTACAATATTCATTGATTTTTGCCATTGAAAAACGTCCAGAAATGTTTGAAGCTACTGACTGAATGAAAGGAGCTGGCATCTCACTCTCTTTGAATCTTCTTTATCATGCTAGGATTAGCAGGAAAAAGCAAAAAATTTCAGAATTGCACCTTGCAATGCGGAGATATTACTGTTTGTGCATTTACAATATTCACTGATTTTTGCCATTGAAAAACGTCCAGAAATGTTTGAAGCTACTGACTGAATGAAAGGAGCTGGCATCTCACTCTCTTTGAATCTTCTTTATCATGCTAGGATTAGCAGGAAAAAGCAAAAAATTTCAGAATTGCACCTTGCAATGCGGAGAAATTACTGTTTGTGCATTTACAATATTCATTGATTTTTGCCATTGAAAAACATCATGTTATTCATATACCAGAAATGTTTGAAGCTACTGACTGAATGAAAAGAGCTGGCATCTCACTCTCTTTGAATCTTCTTTATCATGCTAAGAGGAGCAGGAAAAAGCAAAAAATTTCAGAATTGCACCTTGCAATGTGGAGATATTACTGTTTGTGCACTTACAATATTCATTGATTTTTGCCATTGAAAAACATCATGTTATTCATATACCAGAAATGTTTGAAGCTACTGACTGAATGAAAAGAGCTGGCATCTCACTCTCTTTGAATCTTCTTTATCATGCTAAGAGGAGCAGGAAAAAGCAAAAAATTTCAGAATTGCACCTTGCAATGTGGAGATATTACTGTTTGTGCATTTACAATATTCATTGATTTTTGCCATTGAAAAACTACCAGAAATGTTTGAAGCTACTGACTGAATGAAAGGAGCTGGCATCTCACTCTCTTTGAATCTTCTTTATCATGCTAGGATTAGCAGGAAAAAGCAAAAAATTTCAGAATTGCACCTTGCAATGCGGAGAAATTACTGTTTGTGCATTTACAATATTCATTGATTTTTGCCATTGAAAAACATCATATTATTCATATACCAGAAATGTTTGAAGCTACTGACTGAATGAAAAGAGCTGGCATCTCACTCTCTTTGAATCTTCTTTATCATGCTAAGAGGAGCAGGAAAAAGCAAAAAATTTCAGAATTGCACCTTGCAATGTGGAGATATTACTGTTTGTGCAATTACAATATTCATTGATTTTTGCCATTGAAAAACGTCCAGAAATGTTTGAAGCTACTGACTGAATGAAAGGAGCTGGCATCTCACTCTCTTTGAATCTTCTTTATCATGCTAGGATTAGCAGGAAAAAGCAAAAAATTTCAGAATTGCACCTTGCAATGCGGAGAAATTACTGTTTGTGCATTTACAATATTCATTGATTTTTGCCATTGAAAAACATCATGTTATTCATATACCAGAAATGTTTGAAGCTACTGACTGAATGAAAAGAGCTGGCATCTCACTCTCTTTGAATCTTCTTTATCATGCTAAGAGGAGCAGGAAAAAGCAAAAAATTTCAGAATTGCACCTTGCAATGTGGAGATATTACTGTTTGTGCATTTACAATATTCATTGATTTTTGCCATTGAAAAACTACCAGAAATGTTTGAAGCTACTGACTGAATGAAAGGAGCTGGCATCTCACTCTCTTTGAATCTTCTTTATCATGCTAGGATTAGCAGGAAAAAGCAAAAAATTTCAGAATTGCACCTTGCAATGCGCAGAAATTACTGTTTGTGCATTTACAATATTCATTGATTTTTGCCATTGAAAAACATCATGTTATTCATATACCAGAAATGTTTGAAGCTACTGACTGAATGAAAAGAGCTGGCATCTCACTCTCTTTGAATCTTCTTTATCATGCTAAGAGGAGCAGGAAAAAGCAAAAAATTTCAGAATTGCACCTTGCAATGTGGAGATATTACTGTTTGTGCAATTACAATATTCATTGATTTTTGCCATTGAAAAACGTCCAGAAATGTTTGAAGCTACTGACTGAATGAAAGGAGCTGGCATCTCACTCTCTTTGAATCTTCTTTATCATGCTAGGATTAGCAGGAAAAAGCAAAAAATTTCAGAATTGCACCTTGCAATGCGGAGAAATTACTGTTTGTGCATTTACAATATTCATTGATTTTTGCCATTGAAAAACATGTTATTCATATACCAGAAATGTTTGAAGCTACTGACTGAATGAAAAGAGCTGGCATCTCACTCTCTTTGAATCTTCTTTATCATGCTAAGAGGAGCAGGAAAAAGCAAAAAATTTCAGAATTGCACCTTGCAATGTGGAGATATTACTGTTTGTGCATTTACAATATTCATTGATTTTTGCCATTGAAAAACGTCCAGAAATGTTTGAAGCTACTGACTGAATGAAAGGAGCTGGCATCTCACTCTCTTTGAATCTTCTTTATCATGCTAGGATTAGCAGGAAAAAGCAAAAAATTTCAGAATTGCACCTTGCAATGCGGAGAAATTACTGTTTGTGCATTTACAATATTCATTGATTTTTGCCATTGAAAAACATCATGTTATTCATATACCAGAAATGTTTGAAGCTACTGGCTGAATGAAAAGAGCTGGCATCTCACTCTCTTTGAATCTTCTTTATCATGCTAAGAGGAGCAGGAAAAAGCAAAAAATTTCAGAATTGCACCTTGCAATGTGGAGATATTACTGTTTGTGCATTTACAATATTCATTGATTTTTGCCATTGAAAAACGTCCAGAAATGTTTGAAGCTACTGACTGAATGAAAGGAGCTGGCATCTCACTCTCTTTGAATCTTCTTTATCATGCTAGGATTAGCAGGAAAAAGCAAAAAATTTCAGAATTGCACCTTGCAATGCGGAGAAATTACTGTTTGTGCATTTACAATATTCATTGATTTTTGCCATTGAAAAACATCATGTTATTCATATACCAGAAATGTTTGAAGCTACTGACTGAATGAAAAGAGCTGGCATCTCACTATCTTTGAATCTTCTTTATCATGCTAAGAGGAGCAGGAAAAAGCAAAAAATTTCAGAATTGCACCTTGCAATGTGGAGATATTACTGTTTGTGCATTTACAATATTCATTGATTTTTGCCATTGAAAAACTACCAGAAATGTTTGAAGCTACTGACTGAATGAAAGGAGCTGGCATCTCACTCTCTTTGAATCTTCTTTATCATGCTAGGATTAGCAGGAAAAAGCAAAAAATTTCAGAATTGCACCTTGCAATGCGGAGAAATTACTGTTTGTGCATTTACAATATTCATTGATTTTTGCCATTGAAAAACATCATGTTATTCATATACCAGAAATGTTTGAAGCTACTGACTGAATGAAAAGAGCTGGCATCTCACTCTCTTTGAATCTTCTTTATCATGCTAAGAGGAGCAGGAAAAAGCAAAAAATTTCAGAATTGCACCTTGCAATGTGGAGATATCACTGTTTGTGCATTTACAATATTCATTGATTTTTGCCATTGAAAAACTACCAGAAATGTTTGAAGCTACTGACTGAATGAAAGGAGCTGGCATCTCACTCTCTTTGAATCTTCTTTATCATGCTAGGATTAGCAGGAAAAAGCAAAAAATTTCAGAATTGCACCTTGCAATGCGGAGAAATTACTGTTTGTGCATTTACAATATTCATTGATTTTTGCCATTGAAAAACATCATGTTATTCATATACCAGAAATGTTTGAAGCTACTGACTGAATGAAAAGAGCTGGCATCTCACTCTCTTTGAATCTTCTTTATCATGCTAAGAGGAGCAGGAAAAAGCAAAAAATTTCAGAATTGCACCTTGCAATGTGGAGATATTACTGTTTGTGCAATTACAATATTCATTGCTTTTTGCAATTGAAAAACGTCCAGAAATGTTTGAAGCTACTGACTGAATGAAAGGAGCTGGCATCTCACTCTCTTTGAATCTTCTTTATCATGCTAGGATTAGCAGGAAAAAGCAAAAAATTTCAGAATTGCACCTTGCAATGTGGAGAAATTACTGTTTGTGCATTTACAATATTCATTGATTTTTGCCATTGAAAAACATGTTATTCATATACCAGAAATGTTTGAAGCTACTGACTGAATGAAAAGAGCTGGCATCTCACTCTCTTTGAATCTTCTTTATCATGCTAAGAGGAGCAGGAAAAAGCAAAAAATTTCAGAATTGCACCTTGCAATGTGGAGATATTACTGTTTGTGCATTTACAATATTCATTGATTTTTGCCATTGAAAAACGTCCAGAAATGTTTGAAGCTACTGACTGAATGAAAGGAGCTGGCATCTCACTCTCTTTGAATCTTCTTTATCATGCTAGGATTAGCAGGAAAAAGCAAAAAATTTCAGAATTGCACCTTGCAATGCGGAGATATTACTGTTTGTGCATTTACAATATTCACTGATTTTTGCCATTGAAAAACGTCCAGAAATGTTTGAAGCTACTGACTGAATGAAAGGAGCTGGCATCTCACTCTCTTTGAATCTTCTTTATCATGCTAGGATTAGCAGGAAAAAGCAAAAAATTTCAGAATTGCACCTTGCAATGCGGAGAAATTACTGTTTGTGCATTTACAATATTCATTGATTTTTGCCATTGAAAAACATCATGTTATTCATATACCAGAAATGTTTGAAGCTACTGACTGAATGAAAAGAGCTGGCATCTCACTCTCTTTGAATCTTCTTTATCATGCTAAGAGGAGCAGGAAAAAGCAAAAAATTTCAGAATTGCACCTTGCAATGTGGAGATATTACTGTTTGTGCATTTACAATATTCATTGATTTTTGCCATTGAAAAACGTCCAGAAATGTTTGAAGCTACTGACTGAATGAAAGGAGCTGGCATCTCACTCTCTTTGAATCTTCTTTATCATGCTAGGATTAGCAGGAAAAAGCAAAAAATTTCAGAATTGCACCTTGCAATGCGGAGAAATTACTGTTTGTGCATTTACAATATTCATTGATTTTTGCCATTGAAAAACATCATGTTATTCATATACCAGAAATGTTTGAAGCTACTGACTGAATGAAAAGAGCTGGCATCTCACTCTCTTTGAATCTTCTTTATCATGCTAAGAGGAGCAGGAAAAAGCAAAAAATTTCAGAATTGCACCTTGCAATGTGGAGATATTACTGTTTGTGCATTTACAATATTTATTGATTTTTGCCATTGAAAAACGTCCAGAAATGTTTGAAGCTACTGACTGAATGAAAGGAGCTGGCATCTCACTCTCTTTGAATCTTCTTTATCATGCTAGGATTAGCAGGAAAAAGCAAAAAATTTCAGAATTGCACCTTGCAATGCGGAGAAATTACTGTTTGTGCATTTACAATATTCATTGATTTTTGCCATTGAAAAACATCATGTTATTCATATACCAGAAATGTTTGAAGCTACTGACTGAATGAAAAGAGCTGGCATCTCACTCTCTTTGAATCTTCTTTATCATGCTAAGAGGAGCAGGAAAAAGCAAAAAATTTCAGAATTGCACCTTGCAATGTGGAGATATTACTGTTTGTGCATTTACAATATTCATTGATTTTTGCCATTGAAAAACTACCAGAAATGTTTGAAGCTACTGACTGAATGAAAGGAGCTGGCATCTCACTCTCTTTGAATCTTCTTTATCATGCTAGGATTAGCAGGAAAAAGCAAAAAATTTCAGAATTGCACCTTGCAATGCGGAGAAATTACTGTTTGTGCATTTACAATATTCATTGATTTTTGCCATTGAAAAACATGTTATTCATATACCAGAAATGTTTGAAGCTACTGACTGAATGAAAAGAGCTGGCATCTCACTCTCTTTGAATCTTCTTTATCATGCTAAGAGGAGCAGGAAAAAGCAAAAAATTTCAGAATTGCACCTTGCAATGTGGAGATATTACTGTTTGTGCATTTACAATATTCATTGATTTTTGCCATTGAAAAACGTCCAGAAATGTTTGAAGCTACTGACTGAATGAAAGGAGCTGGCATCTCACTCTCTTTGAATCTTCTTTATCATGCTAGGATTAGCAGGAAAAAGCAAAAAATTTCAGAATTGCACCTTGCAATGCGGAGAAATTACTGTTTGTGCATTTACAATATTCATTGATTTTTACCATTGAAAAACATCATGTTATTCATATACCAGAAATGTTTGAAGCTACTGACTGAATGAAAAGAGCTGGCATCTCACTCTCTTTGAATCTTCTTTATCATGCTAAGAGGAGCAGAAAAAAGCAAAAAATTTCAGAATTGCACCTTGCAATGTGGAGATATTACTGTTTGTGCATTTACAATATTCATTGATTTTTGCCATTGAAAAACGTCCAGAAATGTTTGAAGCTACTGACTGAATGAAAGGAGCTGGCATCTCACTCTCTTTGAATCTTCTTTATCATGCTAGGATTAGCAGGAAAAAGCAAAAAATTTCAGAATTGCACCTTGCAATGCGGAGAAATTACTGTTTGTGCATTTACAATATTCATTGATTTTTGCCATTGAAAAACATCATGTTATTCATATACCAGAAATGTTTGAAGCTACTGACTGAATGAAAAGAGCTGGCATCTCACTCTCTTTGAATCTTCTTTATCATGCTAAGAGGAGCAGGAAAAAGCAAAAAATTTCAGAATTGCACCTTGCAATGTGGAGATATTACTGTTTGTGCATTTACAATATTCATTGATTTTTGCCATTGAAAAACGTCCAGAAATGTTTGAAGCTACTGACTGAATGAAAGGAGCTGGCATCTCACTCTCTTTGAATCTTCTTTATCATGCTAGGATTAGCAGGAAAAAGCAAAAAATTTCAGAATTGCACCTTGCAATGCGGAGAAATTACTGTTTGTGCATTTACAATATTCATTGATTTTTGCCATTGAAAAACATCATGTTATTCATATACCAGAAATGTTTGAAGCTACTGACTGAATGAAAAGAGCTGGCATCTCACTCTCTTTGAATCTTCTTTATCATGCTAAGAGGAGCAGGAAAAAGCAAAAAATTTCAGAATTGCACCTTGCAATGTGGAGATATTACTGTTTGTGCATTTACAATATTCATTGATTTTTGCCATTGAAAAACGTCCAGAAATGTTTGAAGCTACTGACTGAATGAAAGGAGCTGGCATCTCACTCTCTTTGAATCTTCTTTATCATGCTAGGATTAGCAGGAAAAAGCAAAAAATTTCAGAATTGCACCTTGCAATGCGGAGAAATTACTGTTTGTGCATTTACAATATTCATTGATTTTTGCCATTGAAAAACATCATGTTATTCATATACCAGAAATGTTTGAAGCTACTGACTGAATGAAAAGAGCTGGCATCTCACTCTCTTTGAATCTTCTTTATCATGCTAAGAGGAGCAGGAAAAAGCAAAAAATTTCAGAATTGCACCTTGCAATGTGGAGATATTACTGTTTGTGCATTTACAATATTCATTGATTTTTGCCATTGAAAAACGTCCAGAAATGTTTGAAGCTACTGACTGAATGAAAGGAGCTGGCATCTCACTCTCTTTGAATCTTCTTTATCATGCTAGGATTAGCAGGAAAAAGCAAAAAATTTCAGAATTGCACCTTGCAATGCGGAGAAATTACTGTTTGTGCATTTACAATATTCATTGATTTTTGCCATTGAAAAACATCATGTTATTCATATACCAGAAATGTTTGAAGCTACTGACTGAATGAAAAGAGCTGGCATCTCACTCTCTTTGAATCTTCTTTATCATGCTAAGAGGAGCAGGAAAAAGCAAAAAATTTCAGAATTGCAACTTGCAATGTGGAGATATTACTGTTTGTGCATTTACAATATTCATTGATTTTTGCCATTGAAAAACTACCAGAAATGTTTGAAGCTACTGACTGAATGAAAGGAGCTGGCATCTCACTCTCTTTGAATCTTCTTTATCATGCTAGGATTAGCAGGAAAAAGCAAAAAATTTCAGAATTGCACCTTGCAATGCGGAGAAATTACTGTTTGTGCATTTACAATATTCATTGATTTTTGCCATTGAAAAACATGTTATTCATATACCAGAAATGTTTGAAGCTACTGACTGAATGAAAAGAGCTGGCATCTCACTCTCTTTGAATCTTCTTTATCATGCTAAGAGGAGCAGGAAAAAGCAAAAAATTTCAGAATTGCACCTTGCAATGTGGAGATATTACTGTTTGTGCATTTACAATATTCATTGATTTTTGCCATTGAAAAACGTCCAGAAATGTTTGAAGCTACTGACTGAATGAAAGGAGCTGGCATCTCACTCTCTTTGAATCTTCTTTATCATGCTAGGATTAGCAGGAAAAAGCAAAAAATTTCAGAATTGCACCTTGCAATGCGGAGAAATTACTGTTTGTGCATTTACAATATTCATTGATTTTTGCCATTGAAAAACATCATGTTATTCATATACCAGAAATGTTTGAAGCTACTGACTGAATGAAAAGAGCTGGCATCTCACTCTCTTTGAATCTTCTTTATCATGCTAAGAGGAGCAGGAAAAAGCAAAAAATTTCAGAATTGCACCTTGCAATGTGGAGATATTACTGTTTGTGCATTTACAATATTCATTGATTTTTGCCATTGAAAAACTACCAGAAATGTTTGAAGCTACTGACTGAATGAAAGGAGCTGGCATCTCACTCTCTTTGAATCTTCTTTATCATGCTAGGATTAGCAGGAAAAAGCAAAAAATTTCAGAATTGCACCTTGCAATGCGGAGAAATTACTGTTTGTGCATTTACAATATTCATTGATTTTTGCCATTGAAAAACATGTTATTCATATACCAGAAATGTTTGAAGCTACTGACTGAATGAAAAGAGCTGGCATCTCACTCTCTTTGAATCTTCTTTATCATGCTAAGAGGAGCAGGAAAAAGCAAAAAATTTCAGAATTGCACCTTGCAATGTGGAGATATTACTGTTTGTGCATTTACAATATTCATTGATTTTTGCCATTGAAAAACGTCCAGAAATGTTTGAAGCTACTGACTGAATGAAAGGAGCTGGCATCTCACTCTCTTTGAATCTTCTTTATCATGCTAGGATTAGCAGGAAAAAGCAAAAAATTTCAGAATTGCACCTTGCAATGCGGAGAAATTACTGTTTGTGCATTTACAATATTCATTGATTTTTGCCATTGAAAAACATCATGTTATTCATATACCAGAAATGTTTGAAGCTACTGACTGAATGAAAAGAGCTGGCATCTCACTCTCTTTGAATCTTCTTTATCATGCTAAGAGGAGCAGGAAAAAGCAAAAAATTTCAGAATTGCACCTTGCAATGTGGAGATATTACTGTTTGTGCATTTACAATATTCATTGATTTTTGCCATTGAAAAACGTCCAGAAATGTTTGAAGCTACTGACTGAATGAAAGGAGCTGGCATCTCACTCTCTTTGAATCTTCTTTATCATGCTAGGATTAGCAGGAAAAAGCAAAAAATTTCAGAATTGCACCTTGCAATGCGGAAAAATTACTGTTTGTGCATTTACAATATTCATTGATTTTTGCCATTGAAAAACAACATGTTATTCATATACCAGAAATGTTTGAAGCTACTGACTGAATGAAAGGAGCTGGCATCTCACTCTCTTTGAATCTTCTTTATCATGCTAAGAGGAGTAGGAAAAAGCAAAAAATTTCAGAATTGCACCTTGCAATGTGGAGATATTACTGTTTGTGCATTTACAATATTCATTGATTTTTGCCATTGAAAAACGTCCAGAAATGTTTGAAGCTACTGACTGAATGAAAGGAGCTGGCATCTCACTCTCTTTGAATCTTCTTTATCATGCTAGGATTAGCAGGAAAAAGCAAAAAATTTCAGAATTGCACCTTGCAATGTGGAGAAATTACTGTTTGTGCATTTACAATATTCATTGATTTTTGCCATTGAAAAACATCATGTTATTCATATACCAGAAATGTTTGAAGCTACTGACTGAATGAAAAGAGCTGGCATCTCACTCTCTTTGAATCTTCTTTATCATGCTAAGAGGAGCAGGAAAAAGCAAAAAATTTCAGAATTGCACCTTGCAATGTGGAGATATTACTGTTTGTGCATTTACAATATTCAGTGATTTTTGCCATTGAAAAACGTCCAGAAATGTTTGAAGCTACTGACTGAATGAAAGGAGCTGGCATCTCACTCTCTTTGAATCTTCTTTATCATGCTAGGATTAGCAGGAAAAAGCAAAAAATTTCAGAATTGCACCTTGCAATGCGGAGAAATTACTGTTTGTGCATTTACAATATTCATTGATTTTTGCCATTGAAAAACATCATGTTATTCATATACCAGAAATGTTTGAAGCTACTGACTGAATGAAAAGAGCTGGCATCTCACTCTCTTTGAATCTTCTTTATCATGCTAAGAGGAGTAGGAAAAAGCAAAAAATTTCAGAATTGCACCTTGCAATGTGGAGATATTACTGTTTGTGCATTTACAATATTCATTGATTTTTGCCATTGAAAAACGTCCAGAAATGTTTGAAGCTACTGACTGAATGAAAGGAGCTGGCATCTCACTCTCTTTGAATCTTCTTTATCATGCTAGGATTAGCAGGAAAAAGCAAAAAATTTCAGAATTGCACCTTGCAATGCGGAGAAATTACTGTTTGTGCATTTACAATATTCATTGATTTTTGCCATTGAAAAACATCATGTTATTCATATACCAGAAATGTTTGAAGCTACTGACTGAATGAAAAGAGCTGGCATCTCACTCTCTTTGAATCTTCTTTATCATGCTAAGAGGAGCAGGAAAAAGCAAAAAATTTCAGAATTGCACCTTGCAATGTGGAGATATTACTGTTTGTGCATTTACAATATTCATTGATTTTTGCCATTGAAAAATGTCCAGAAATGTTTGAAGCTACTGACTGAATGAAAGGAGCTGGCATCTCACTCTCTTTGAATCTTCTTTATCATGCTAGGATTAGCAGGAAAAAGCAAAAAATTTCAGAATTGCATCTTGCAATGCGGAGAAATTACTGTTTGTGCATTTACAATATTCATTGATTTTTGCCATTGAAAAACATCATGTTATTCATATACCAGAAATGTTTGAAGCTACTGACTGAATGAAAAGAGCTGGCATCTCACTCTCTTTGAATCTTCTTTATCATGCTAAGAGGAGCAGGAAAAAGCAAAAAATTTCAGAATTGCACCTTGCAATGTGGAGATATTACTGTTTGTGCATTTACAATATTCATTGATTTTTGCCATTGAAAAACGTCCAGAAATGTTTGAAGCTACTGACTGAATGAAAGGAGCTGGCATCTCACTCTCTTTGAATCTTCTTTATCATGCTAGGATTAGCAGGAAAAAGCAAAAAATTTCAGAATTGCACCTTGCAATGCGGAGAAATTACTGTTTGTGCATTTACAATATTCATTGATTTTTGCCATTGAAAAACATCATGTTATTCATATACCAGAAATGTTTGAAGCTACTGACTGAATGAAAAGAGCTGGCATCTCACTCTCTTTGAATCTTCTTTATCATGCTAAGAGGAGCAGGAAAAAGCAAAAAATTTCAGAATTGCACCTTGCAATGTGGAGATATTACTGTTTGTGCGTTTACAATATTCATTGATTTTTGCCATTGAAAAACTACCAGAAATGTTTGAAGCTACTGACTGAATGAAAGGAGCTGGCATCTCACTCTCTTTGAATCTTCTTTATCATGCTAGGATTAGCAGGAAAAAGCAAAAAATTTCAGAATTGCACCTTGCAATGCGTAGAAATTACTGTTTGTGCATTTACAATATTCATTGATTTTTGCCATTGAAAAACATCATGTTATTCATATACCAGAAATGTTTGAAGCTACTGACTGAATGAAAAGAGCTGGCATCTCACTCTCTTTGAATCTTCTTTATCATGCTAAGAGGAGCAGGAAAAAGCAAAAAATTTCAGAATTGCACCATGCAATGTGGAGATATTACTGTTTGTGCAATTACAATATTCATTGATTTTTGCCATTGAAAAACGTCCAGAAATGTTTGAAGCTACTGACTGAATGAAAGGAGCTGGCATCTCACTCTCTTTGAATCTTCTTTATCATGCTAGGATTAGCAGGAAAAAGCAAAAAATTTCAGAATTGCACCTTGCAATGCGGAGAAATTACTGTTTGTGCATTTACAATATTCATTGATTTTTGCCATTGAAAAACATGTTATTCATATACCAGAAATGTTTGAAGCTACTGACTGAATGAAAAGAGCTGGCATCTCACTCTCTTTGAATCTTCTTTATCATGCTAAGAGGAGCAGGAAAAAGCAAAAAATTTCAGAATTGCACCTTGCAATGTGGAGATATTACTGTTTGTGCATTTACAATATTCATTGATTTTTGCCATTGAAAAACGTCCAGAAATGTTTGAAGCTACTGACTGAATGAAAGGAGCTGGCATCTCACTCTCTTTGAATCTTCTTTATCATGCTAGGATTAGCAGGAAAAAGCAAAAAATTTCAGAATTGCACCTTGCAATGCGGAGAAATTACTGTTTGTGCATTTACAATATTCATTGATTTTTGCCATTGAAAAACATCATGTTATTCATATACCAGAAATGTTTGAAGCTACTGACTGAATGAAAAGAGCTGGCATCTCACTCTCTTTGAATCTTCTTTATCATGCTAAGAGGAGCAGGAAAAAGCAAAAAATTTCAGAATTGCACCTTGCAATGTGGAGATATTACTGTTTGTGCATTTACAATATTCATTGATTTTTGCCATTGAAAAACGTCCAGAAATGTTTGAAGCTACTGACTGAATGAAAGGAGCTGGCATCTCACTCTCTTTGAATCTTCTTTATCATGCTAGGATTAGCAGGAAAAAGCAAAAAATTTCAGAATTGCACCTTGCAATGCGGAGAAATTACTGTTTGTGCATTTACAATATTCATTGATTTTTGCCATTGAAAAACATCATGTTATTCATATACCAGAAATGTTTGAAGCTACTGACTGAATGAAAAGAGCTGGCATCTCACTCTCTTTGAATCTTCTTTATCATGCTAAGAGGAGCAGGAAAAAGCAAAAAATTTCAGAATTGCACCTTGCAATGTGGAGATATTACTGTTTGTGCATTTACAATATTCATTGATTTTTGCCATTGAAAAACTACCAGAAATGTTTGAAGCTACTGACTGAATGAAAGGAGCTGGCATCTCACTCTCTTTGAATCTTCTTTATCATGCTAGGATTAGCAGGAAAAAGCAAAAAATTTCAGAATTGCACCTTGCAATGCGGAGAAATTACTGTTTGTGCATTTACAATATTCATTGATTTTTGCCATTGAAAAACATCATGTTATTCATATACCAGAAATGTTTGAAGCTACTGACTGAATGAAAAGAGCTGGCATCTCACTCTCTTTGAATCTTCTTTATCATGCTAAGAGGAGCAGGAAAAAGCAAAAAATTTCAGAATTGCACCTTGCAATGTGGAGATATTACTGTTTGTGCATTTACAATATTCATTGATTTTTGCCATTGAAAAACTACCAGAAATGTTTGAAGCTACTGACTGAATGAAAGGAGCTGGCATCTCACTCTCTTTGAATCTTCTTTATCATGCTAGGATTAGCAGGAAAAAGCAAAAAATTTCAGAATTGCACCTTGCAATGCGGAGAAATTACTGTTTGTGCATTTACAATATTCATTGATTTTTGCCATTGAAAAACATCATGTTATTCATATACCAGAAATGTTTGAAGCTACTGACTGAATGAAAAGAGCTGGCATCTCACTCTCTTTGAATCTTCTTTATCATGCTAGGATTAGCAGGAAAAAGCAAAAAATTTCAGAATTGCACCTTGCAATGTGGAGATATTACTGTTTGTGCAATTACAATATTCATTGATTTTTGCCATTGAAAAACGTCCAGAAATGTTTGAAGCTACTGACTGAATGAAAGGAGCTGGCATCTCACTCTCTTTGAATCTTCTTTATCATGCTAGGATTAGCAGGAAAAAGCAAAAAATTTCAGAATTGCACCTTGCAATGCGGAGAAATTACTGTTTGTGCATTTACAATATTCATTGATTTTTGCCATTGAAAAACATGTTATTCATATACCAGAAATGTTTGAAGCTACTGACTGAATGAAAAGAGCTGGCATCTCACTCTCTTTGAATCTTCTTTATCATGCTAAGAGGAGCAGGAAAAAGCAAAAAATTTCAGAATTGCACCTTGCAATGTGGAGATATTACTGTTTGTGCATTTACAATATTCATTGATTTTTGCCATTGAAAAACGTCCAGAAATGTTTGAAGCTACTGACTGAATGAAAGGAGCTGGCATCTCACTCTCTTTGAATCTTCTTTATCATGCTAGGATTAGCAGGAAAAAGCAAAAAATTTCAGAATTGCACCTTGCAATGCGGAGATATTACTGTTTGTGCATTTACAATATTCACTGATTTTTGCCATTGAAAAACGTCCAGAAATGTTTGAAGCTACTGACTGAATGAAAGGAGCTGGCATCTCACTCTCTTTGAATCTTCTTTATCATGCTAGGATTAGCAGGAAAAAGCAAAAAATTTCAGAATTGCACCTTGCAATGCGGAGAAATTACTGTTTGTGCATTTACAATATTCATTGATTTTTGCCATTGAAAAACATCATGTTATTCATATACCAGAAATGTTTGAAGCTACTGACTGAATGAAAAGAGCTGGCATCTCACTCTCTTTGAATCTTCTTTATCATGCTAAGAGGAGCAGGAAAAAGCAAAAAATTTCAGAATTGCACCTTGCAATGTGGAGATATTACTGTTTGTGCATTTACAATATTCATTGATTTTTGCCATTGAAAAACGTCCAGAAATGTTTGAAGCTACTGACTGAATGAAAGGAGCTGGCATCTCACTCTCTTTGAATCTTCTTTATCATGCTAGGATTAGCAGGAAAAAGCAAAAAATTTCAGAATTGCACCTTGCAATGCGGAGAAATTACTGTTTGTGCATTTACAATATTCATTGATTTTTGCCATTGAAAAACATCATGTTATTCATATAGCAGAAATGTTTGAAGCTACTGACTGAATGAAAAGAGCTGGCATCTCACTCTCTTTGAATCTTCTTTATCATGCTAAGAGGAGCAGGAAAAAGCAAAAAATTTCAGAATTGCACCTTGCAATGTGGAGATATTACTGTTTGTGCATTTACAATATTCATTGATTTTTGCCATTGAAAAACTACCAGAAATGTTTGAAGCTACTGACTGAATGAAAGGAGCTGGCATCTCACTCTCTTTGAATCTTCTTTATCATGCTAGGATTAGCAGGAAAAAGCAAAAAATTTCAGAATTGCACCTTGCAATGCGGAGAAATTACTGTTTGTGCATTTACAATATTCATTGATTTTTGCCATTGAAAAACATGTTATTCATATACCAGAAATGTTTGAAGCTACTGACTGAATGAAAAGAGCTGGCATCTCACTCTCTTTGAATCTTCTTTATCATGCTAAGAGGAGCAGGAAAAAGCAAAAAATTTCAGAATTGCACCTTGCAATGTGGAGATATTACTGTTTGTGCATTTACAATATTCATTGATTTTTGCCATTGAAAAACGTCCAGAAATGTTTGAAGCTACTGACTGAATGAAAGGAGCTGGCATCTCACTCTCTTTGAATCTTCTTTATCATGCTAGGATTAGCAGGAAAAAGCAAAAAATTTCAGAATTGCACCTTGCAATGCGGAGAAATTACTGTTTGTGCATTTACAATATTCATTGATTTTTGCCATTGAAAAACATCATGTTATTCATATACCAGAAATGTTTGAAGCTACTGACTGAATGAAAAGAGCTGGCATCTCACTCTCTTTGAATCTTCTTTATCATGCTAAGAGGAGCAGGAAAAAGCAAAACATTTCAGAATTGCACCTTGCAATGTGGAGATATTACTGTTTGTGCATTTACAATATTCATTGATTTTTGCCATTGAAAAACTACCAGAAATGTTTGAAGCTACTGACTGAATGAAAGGAGCTGGCATCTCACTCTCTTTGAATCTTCTTTATCATGCTAGGATTAGCAGGAAAAAGCAAAAAATTTCAGAATTGCACCTTGCAATGCGGAGAAATTACTGTTTGTGCATTTACAATATTCATTGATTTTTGCCATTGAAAAACATCATGTTATTCATATACCAGAAATGTTTGAAGCTACTGACTGAATGAAAAGAGCTGGCATCTCACTCTCTTTGAATCTTCTTTATCATGCTAAGAGGAGCAGGAAAAAGCAAAAAATTTCAGAATTGCACCTTGCAATGTGGAGATATTACTGTTTGTGCATTTACAATATTTATTGATTTTTGCCATTGAAAAACGTCCAGAAATGTTTGAAGCTACTGACTGAATGAAAGGAGCTGGCATCTCACTCTCTTTGAATCTTCTTTATCATGCTAGGATTAGCAGGAAAAAGCAAAAAATTTCAGAATTGCACCTTGCAATGCGGAGAAATTACTGTTTGTGCATTTACAATATTCATTGATTTTTGCCATTGAAAAAAATCATGTTATTCATATAGCAGAAATGTTTGAAGCTACTGACTGAATGAAAAGAGCTGGCATCTCACTCTCTTTGAGTCTTCTTTATCATGCTAAGAGGAGCAGGAAAAAGCAAAAAATTTCAGAATTGCACCTTGCAATGTGGAGATATTACTGTTTGTGCATTTACAATATTCATTGATTTTTGCCATTGAAAAACGTCCAGAAATGTTTGAAGCTACTGACTGAATGAAAGGAGCTGGCATCTCACTCTCTTTGAATCTTCTTTATCATGCTAGGATTAGCAGGAAAAAGCAAAAAATTTCAGAATTGCACCTTGCAATGCGGAGAAATTACTGTTTGTGCATTTACAATATTCATTGATTTTTGCCATTGAAAAACATGTTATTCATATACCAGAAATGTTTGAAGCTACTGACTGAATGAAAAGAGCTGGCATCTCACTCTCTTTGAATCTTCTTTATCATGCTAAGAGGAGCAGGAAAAAGCAAAAAATTTCAGAATTGCACCTTGCAATGTGGAGATATTACTGTTTGTGCATTTACAATATTCATTGATTTTTGCCATTGAAAAACGTCCAGAAATGTTTGAAGCTACTGACTGAATGAAAGGAGCTGGCATCTCACTCTCTTTGAATCTTCTTTATCATGCTAGGATTAGCAGGAAAAAGCAAAAAATTTCAGAATTGCACCTTGCAATGCGGAGAAATTACTGTTTGTGCATTTACAATATTCATTGATTTTTGCCATTGAAAAACATCATGTTATTCATATACCAGAAATGTTTGAAGCTACTGACTGAATGAAAAGAGCTGGCATCTCACTCTCTTTGAATCTTCTTTATCATGCTAAGAGGAGCAGGAAAAAGCAAAAAATTTCAGAATTGCACCTTGCAATGTGGAGATATTACTGTTTGTGCATTTACAATATTCATTGATTTTTGCCATTGAAAAACGTCCAGAAATGTTTGAAGCTACTGACTGAATGAAAGGAGCTGGCATCTCACTCTCTTTGAATCTTCTTTATCATGCTAGGATTAGCAGGAAAAAGCAAAAAATTTCAGAATTGCACCTTGCAATGCGGAGAAATTACTGTTTGTGCATTTACAATATTCATTGATTTTTGCCATTGAAAAACATCATGTTATTCATATACCAGAAATGTTTGAAGCTACTGACTGAATGAAAAGAGCTGGCATCTCACTCTCTTTGAATCTTCTTTATCATGCTAAGAGGAGCAGGAAAAAGCAAAAAATTTCAGAATTGCACCTTGCAATGTGGAGATATTACTGTTTGTGCATTTACAATATTCATTGATTTTTGCCATTGAAAAACGTCCAGAAATGTTTGAAGCTACTGACTGAATGAAAGGAGCTGGCATCTCACTCTCTTTGAATCTTCTTTATCATGCTAGGATTAGCAGGAAAAAGCAAAAAATTTCAGAATTGCACCTTGCAATGCGGAGAAATTACTGTTTGTGCATTTACAATATTCATTGATTTTTGCCATTGAAAAACATCATGTTATTCATATACCAGAAATGTTTGAAGCTACTGACTGAATGAAAAGAGCTGGCATCTCACTCTCTTTGAATCTTCTTTATCATGCTAAGAGGAGCAGGAAAAAGCAAAACATTTCAGAATTGCACCTTGCAATGTGGAGATATTACTGTTTGTGCATTTACAATATTCATTGATTTTTGCCATTGAAAAACTACCAGAAATGTTTGAAGCTACTGACTGAATGAAAGGAGCTGGCATCTCACTCTCTTTGAATCTTCTTTATCATGCTAGGATTAGCAGGAAAAAGCAAAAAATTTCAGAATTGCACCTTGCAATGCGGAGAAATTACTGTTTGTGCATTTACAATATTCATTGATTTTTGCCATTGAAAAACTTCATGTTATTCATATACCAGAAATGTTTGAAGCTACTGACTGAATGAAAAGAGCTGGCATCTCACTCTCTTTGAATCTTCTTTATCATGCTAAGAGGAGCAGGAAAAAGCAAAAAATTTCAGAATTGCACCTTGCAATGTGGAGATATTACTGTTTGTGCATTTACAATATTCATTGATTTTTGCCATTGAAAAACGTCCAGAAATGTTTGAAGCTACTGACTGAATGAAAGGAGCTGGCATCTCACTCTCTTTGAATCTTCTTTATCATGCTAGGATTAGCAGGAAAAAGCAAAAAATTTCAGAATTGCACCTTGCAATGCGGAGAAATTACTGTTTGTGCATTTACAATATTCATTGATTTTTGCCATTGAAAAACATCATGTTATTCATATACCAGAAATGTTTGAAGCTACTGACTGAATGAAAAGAGCTGGCATCTCACTCTCTTTGAATCTTCTTTATCATGCTAAGAGGAGCAGGAAAAAGCAAAAAATTTCAGAATTGCACCTTGCAATGTGGAGATATTACTGTTTGTGCATTTACAATATTCATTGATTTTTGCCATTGAAAAACGTCCAGAAATGTTTGAAGCTACTGACTGAATGAAAGGAGCTGGCATCTCACTCTCTTTGAATCTTCTTTATCATGCTAGGATTAGCAGGAAAAAGCAAAAAATTTCAGAATTGCACCTTGCAATGCGGAGAAATTACTGTTTGTGCATTTACAATATTCATTGATTTTTGCCATTGAAAAACATCATGTTATTCATATACCAGAAATGTTTGAAGCTACTGACTGAATGAAAAGAGCTGGCATCTCACTCTCTTTGAATCTTCTTTATCATGCTAAGAGGAGCAGGAAAAAGCAAAAAATTTCAGAATTGCACCATGCAATGTGGAGATATTACTGTTTGTGCATTTACAATATTCATTGATTTTTGCCATTGAAAAACGTCCAGAAATGTTTGAAGCTACTGACTGAATGAAAGGAGCTGGCATCTCACTCTCTTTGAATCTTCTTTATCATGCTAGGATTAGCAGGAAAAAGCAAAAAATTTCAGAATTGCACCTTGCAATGCGGAGAAATTACTGTTTGTGCATTTACAATATTCATTGATTTTTGCCATTGAAAAACATCATGTTATTCATATACCAGAAATGTTTGAAGCTACTGACTGAATGAAAAGAGCTGGCATCTCACTCTCTTGGAATCTTCTTTATCATGCTAAGAGGAGCAGGAAAAAGCAAAAAATTTCAGAATTGCACCTTGCAATGTGGAGATATTACTGTTTGTGCATTTACAATATTCATTGATTTTTGCCATTGAAAAACGTCCAGAAATGTTTGAAGCTACTGACTGAATGAAAGGAGCTGGCATCTCACTCTCTTTGAATCTTCTTTATCATGCTAGGATTAGCAGGAAAAAGCAAAAATTTCAGAATTGCACCTTGCAATGCGGAGAAATTACTGTTTGTGCATTTACAATATTCATTGATTTTTGCCATTGAAAAACATCATGTTATTCATATACCAGAAATGTTTGAAGCTACTGACTGAATGAAAAGAGCTGGCATCTCACTCTCTTTGAATCTTCTTTATCATGCTAAGAGGAGCAGGAAAAAGCAAAAAATTTCAGAATTGCACCTTGCAATGTGGAGATATTACTGTTTGTGCATTTACAATATTCATTGATTTTTGCCATTGAAAAACGTCCAGAAATGTTTGAAGCTACTGACTGAATGAAAGGAGCTGGCATCTCACTCTCTTTGAATCTTCTTTATCATGCTAGGATTAGCAGGAAAAAGCAAAAAATTTCAGAATTGCACCTTGCAATGCGGAGAAATTACTGTTTGTGCATTTACAATATTCATTGATTTTTGCCATTGAAAAACATCATGTTATTCATATACCAGAAATGTTTGAAGCTACTGACTGAATGAAAAGAGCTGGCATCTCACTCTCTTTGAATCTTCTTTATCATGCTAAGAGGAGCAGGAAAAAGCAAAAAATTTCAGAATTGCACCTTGCAATGTGGAGATATTACTGTTTGTGCATTTACAATATTCATTGATTTTTGCCATTGAAAAACGTCCAGAAATGTTTGAAGCTACTGACTGAATGAAAGGAGCTGGCATCTCACTCTCTTTGAATCTTCTTTATCATGCTAGGATTAGCAGGAAAAAGCAAAAAATTTCAGAATTGCACCTTGCAATGCGGAGAAATTACTGTTTGTGCATTTACAATATTCATTGATTTTTGCCATTGAAAAACATCATGTTATTCATATACCAGAAATGTTTGAAGCTACTGACTGAATGAAAAGAGCTGGCATCTCACTCTCTTTGAATCTTCTTTATCATGCTAAGAGGAGCAGGAAAAAGCAAAAAATTTCAGAATTGCACCTTGTAATGTGGAGATATTACTGTTTGTGCATTTACAATATTCATTGATTTTTGCCATTGAAAAACGTCCAGAAATGTTTGAAGCTACTGACTGAATGAAAGGAGCTGGCATCTCACTCTCTTTGAATCTTCTTTATCATGCTAGGATTAGCAGGAAAAAGCAAAAAATTTCAGAATTGCACCTTGCAATGCGGAGAAATTACTGTTTGTGCATTTACAATATTCATTGATTTTTGCCATTGAAAAACATCGTGTTATTCATATACCAGAAATGTTTGAAGCTACTGACTGAATGAAAAGAGCTGGCATCTCACTCTCTTTGAATCTTCTTTATCATGCTAAGAGGAGCAGGAAAAAGTAAAAAATTTCAGAATTGCACCTTGCAATGTGGAGATATTACTGTTTGTGCATTTACAATATTCATTGATTTTTGCCATTGAAAAACGTCCAGAAATGTTTGAAGCTACTGACTGAATGAAAGGAGCTGGCATCTCACTCTCTTTGAATCTTCTTTATCATGCTAGGATTAGCAGGAAAAAGCAAAAAATTTCAGAATTGCACCTTGCAATGCGGAGAAATTACTGTTTGTGCATTTACAATATTCATTGATTTTTGCCATTGAAAAACATCAGGTTATTCATATACCAGAAATGTTTGAAGCTACTGACTGAATGAAAAGAGCTGGCATCTCACTCTCTTTGAATCTTCTTTATCATGCTAAGAGAAGCAGGAAAAAGCAAAAAATTTCAGAATTGCACCTTGCAATGTGGAGATATTACTGTTTGTGCATTTACAATATTCATTGATTTTTGCCATTGAAAAACGTCCAGAAATGTTTGAAGCTACTGACTGAATGAAAGGAGCTGGCATCTCACTCTCTTTGAATCTTCTTTATCATGCTAGGATTAGCAGGAAAAAGCAAAAAATTTCAGAATTGCACCTTGCAATGCGGAGATATTACTGTTTGTGCATTTACAATATTCATTGATTTTTGCCATTGAAAAACGTCCAGAAATGTTTGAAGCTACTGACTGAATGAAAGGAGCTGGCATCTCACTCTCTTTGAATCTTCTTTATCATGCTAGGATTAGCAGGAAAAAGCAAAAAATTTCAGAATTGCACCTTGCAATGCGGAGAAATTACTGTTTGTGCATTTACAATATTCATTGATTTTTGCCATTGAAAAACTTCATGTTATTCATATACCAGAAATGTTTGAAGCTACTGACTGAATGAAAAGAGCTGGCATCTCACTCTCTTTGAATCTTCTTTATCATGCTAAGAGGAGCAGGAAAAAGCAAAAAATTTCAGAATTGCACCTTGCAATGTGGAGATATTACTGTTTGTGCATTTACAATATTCATTGATTTTTGCCATTGAATAACATCATGTTATTCATATACCAGAAATGTTTGAAGCTACTGACTGAATGAAAAGAGCTGGCATCTCACTCTCTTTGAATCTTCTTTATCATGCTAAGAGGAGCAGGAAAAAGCAAAAAATTTCAGAATTGCACCTTGCAATGCGGAGATATTACTGTTTGTGCATTTACAATATTCATTGATTTTTGCCATTGAAAAACGTCCAGAAATGTTTGAAGCTACTGACTGAATGAAAGGAGCTGGCATCTCACTCTCTTTGAATCTTTATTATCATGCTAGGATTAGCAGGAAAAAGCAAAAAATTTCAGAATTGCACCTTGGAATGCGAAGAAATTACTGTTTGTGCATTTACAATATTCATTGATTTTTGCCATTGAAAAACATCATGTTATTCATATACCTGAAATGTTTGAAGCTACTGACTGAATGAAAAGAGCTGGCATCTCACTCTCTTTGAATCTTCTTTATCATGCTAAGAGGAGCAGGAAAAAGCAAAAAATTTCAGAATTGCACCTTGCAATGTGGAGATATTACTGTTTGTGCATTTACAATATTCATTGATTTTTGCCATTGAAAAACGTCCAGAAATGTTTGAAGCTACTGACTGAATGAAAGGAGCTGGCATCTCACTCTCTTTGAATCTTCTTTATCATGCTAGGATTAGCAGGAAAAAGCAAAAAATTTCAGAATTGCACCTTGCAATGCGGAGAAATTACTGTTTGTGCATTTACAATATTCATTGATTTTTGCCATTGAAAAACATCATGTTATTCATATACCAGAAATGTTTGAAGCTACTGACTGAATGAAAAGAGCTGGCATCTCACTCTCTTTGAATCTTCTTTATCATGCTAAGAGGAGCAGGAAAAAGCAAAAAATTTCAGAATTGCACCTTGCAATGTGGAGATATTACTGTTTGTGCATTTACAATATTCATTGATTTTTGCCATTGAAAAACGTCCAGAAATGTTTGAAGCTACTGACTGAATGAAAGGAGCTGGCATCTCACTCTCTTTGAATCTTCTTTATCATGCTAGGATTAGCAGGAAAAAGCAAAAAATTTCAGAATTGCACTTTGCAATGCGAAGAAATTACTGTTTGTGCATTTACAATATTCATTGATTTTTGCCATTGAAAAAACATCATGTTATTCATATACCAGAAATGTTTGAAGCTACTGACTGAATGAAAAGACCTGGCATCTCACTCTCTTTGAATCTTCTTTATCATGCTAAGAGGAGCAGGAAAAAGCAAAAAATTTCAGAATTGCACCTTGCAATGTGGAGATATTACTGTTTGTGCATTTACAATATTCATTGATTTTTGCCATTGAATAACATCATGTTATTCATATACCAGAAATGTTTGAAGCTACTGACTGAATGAAAAGAGCTGGCATCTCACTCTCTTTGAATCTTCTTTATCATGCTAAGAGGAGCAGGAAAAAGCAAAAAATTTCAGAATTGCACCTTGCAATGCGGAGATATTACTGTTTGTGCATTTACAATATTCATTGATTTTTGCCATTGAAAAACGTCCAGAAATGTTTGAAGCTACTGACTGAATGAAAGGAGCTGGCATCTCACTCTCTTTGAATCTTTATTATCATGCTAGGATTAGCAGGAAAAAGCAAAAAATTTCAGAATTGCACCTTGGAATGCGAAGAAATTACTGTTTGTGCATTTACAATATTCATTGATTTTTGCCATTGAAAAACATCATGTTATTCATATACCTGAAATGTTTGAAGCTACTGACTGAATGAAAAGAGCTGGCATCTCACTCTCTTTGAATCTTCTTTATCATGCTAAGAGGAGCAGGAAAAAGCAAAAAATTTCAGAATTGCACCTTGCAATGTGGAGATATTACTGTTTGTGCATTTACAATATTCATTGATTTTTGCCATTGAAAAACGTCCAGAAATGTTTGAAGCTACTGACTGAATGAAAGGAGCTGGCATCTCACTCTCTTTGAATCTTCTTTATCATGCTAGGATTAGCAGGAAAAAGCAAAAAATTTCAGAATTGCACCTTGCAATGCGGAGAAATTACTGTTTGTGCATTTACAATATTCATTGATTTTTGCCATTGAAAAACATCATGTTATTCATATACCAGAAATGTTTGAAGCTACTGACTGAATGAAAAGAGCTGGCATCTCACTCTCTTTGAATCTTCTTTATCATGCTAAGAGGAGCAGGAAAAAGCAAAAAATTTCAGAATTGCACCTTGCAATGTGGAGATATTACTGTTTGTGCATTTACAATATTCATTGATTTTTGCCATTGAAAAACGTCCAGAAATGTTTGAAGCTACTGACTGAATGAAAGGAGCTGGCATCTCACTCTCTTTGAATCTTCTTTATCATGCTAGGATTAGCAGGAAAAAGCAAAAAATTTCAGAATTGCACTTTGCAATGCGAAGAAATTACTGTTTGTGCATTTACAATATTCATTGATTTTTGCCATTGAAAAAACATCATGTTATTCATATACCAGAAATGTTTGAAGCTACTGACTGAATGAAAAGAGCTGGCATCTCACTCTCTTTGAATCTTCTTTATCATGCTAAGAGGAGCAGGAAAAAGCAAAAAATTTCAGAATTGCACCTTGCAATGTGGAGATATTACTGTTTGTGCATTTACAATATTCATTGATTTTTGCCATTGAAAAACGTCCAGAAATGTTTGAAGCTACTGACTGAATGAAAGGAGCTGGCATCTCACTCTCTTTGAATCTTCTTTATCATGCTAGGATTAGCAGGAAAAAGCAAAAAATTTCAGAATTGCACCTTGCAATGCGGAGAAATTACTGTTTGTGCATTTACAATATTCATTGATTTTTGCCATTGAAAAACATCATGTTATTCATATACCAGAAATGTTTGAAGCTACTGACTGAATGAAAAGAGCTGGCATCTCACTCTCTTTGAATCTTCTTTATCATGCTAAGAGGAGCAGGAAAAAGCAAAAAATTTCAGAATTGCACCTTGCAATGTGGAGATATTACTGTTTGTGCATTTACAATATTCATTGATTTTTGCCATTGAAAAACATCCAGAAATGTTTGAAGCTACTGACTGAATGAAAGGAGCTGGCATCTCACTCTCTTTGAATCTTCTTTATCATGCTAGGATTAGCAGGAAAAAGCAAAAAATTTCAGAATTGCACCTTGCAATGCGGAGAAATTACTGTTTGTGCATTTACAATATTCATTGATTTTTGCCATTGAAAAACATCATGTTATTCATATACCAGAAATGTTTGAAGCTACTGACTGAATGAAAAGAGCTGGCATCTCACTCTCTATGAATCTTCTTTATCATGCTAAGAGGAGCAGGAAAAAGCAAAAAATTTCAGAATTGCACCTTGCAATGTGGAGATATTACTGTTTGTGCATTTACAATATTCATTGATTTTTGCCATTGAAAAACGTCCAGAAATGTTTGAAGCTACTGACTGAATGAAAGGAGCTGGCATCTCACTCTCTTTGAATCTTCTTTATCATGCTAGGATTAGCAGGAAAAAGCAAAAAATTTCAGAATTGCACCTTGCAATGCGGAGAAATTACTGTTTGTGCATTTACAATATTCATTGATTTTTGCCATTGAAAAACATCATGTTATTCATATACCAGAAATGTTTGAAGCTACTGACTGAATGAAAAGAGCTGGCATCTCACTCTCTTTGAATCTTCTTTATCATGCTAAGAGGAGCAGGAAAAAGCAAAAAATTTCAGAATTGCACCTTGCAATGTGGAGATATTACTGTTTGTGCATTTACAATATTCATTGATTTTTGCCATTGAAAAACGTCCAGAAATGTTTGAAGCTACTGACTGAATGAAAGGAGCTGGCATCTCACTCTCTTTGAATTTTCTTTATCATGCTAGGATTAGCAGGAAAAAGCGAAAAATTTCAGAATTGCACCTTGCAATGCGGAGAAATTACTGTTTGTGCATTTACAATATTCATTGATTTTTGCCATTGAAAAACATCATGTTATTCATATACCAGAAATGTTTGAAGCTACTGACTGAATGAAAAGAGCTGGCATCTCACTCTCTTTGAATCTTCTTTATCATGCTAAGAGGAGCAGGAAAAAGCAAAAAATTTCAGAATTGCACCTTGCAATGTGGAGATATTACTGTTTGTGCATTTACAATATTCATTGATTTTTGCCATTGAAAAACGTCCAGAAATGTTTGAAGCTACTGACTGAATGAAAGGAGCTGGCATCTCACTCTCTTTGAATCTTCTTTATCATGCTAGGATTAGCAGGAAAAAGCAAAAAATTTCAGAATTGCACCTTGCAATGCGGAGAAATTACTGTTTGTGCATTTACAATATTCATTGATTTTTGCCATTGAAAAACATCATGTTATTCATATACCAGAAATGTTTGAAGCTACTGACTGAATGAAAAGAGCTGGCATCTCACTCTCTTTGAATCTTCTTTATGATGCTAAGAGGAGCAGGAAAAAGCAAAAAATTTCAGAATTGCACCTTGCAATGTGGAGATATTACTGTTTGTGCATTTACAATATTCATTGATTTTTGCCATTGAAAAACGTCCAGAAATGTTTGAAGCTACTGACTGAATGAAAGGAGCTGGCATCTCACTCTCTTTGAATCTTCTTTATCATGCTAGGATTAGCAGGAAAAAGCAAAAAATTTCAGAATTCCACCTTGCAATGTGGAGATATTACTGTTTGTGCATTTACAATATTCATTGATTTTTGCCATTGAAAAACGTCCAGAAATGTTTGAAGCTACTGACTGAATGAAAGGAGCTGGCATCTCACTCTCTTTGAATCTTCTTTATCATGCTAGGATTAGCAGGAAAAAGCAAAAAATTTCAGAATTGCACCTTGCAATGCGGAGAAATTACTGTTTGTGCATTTACAATATTCATTGATTTTTGCCATTGAAAAACTTCATGTTATTCATATACCAGAAATGTTTGAAGCTACTGACTGAATGAAAAGAGCTGGCATCTCACTCTCTTTGAATCTTCTTTATGATGCTAAGAGGAGCAGGAAAAAGCAAAAAATTTCAGAATTGCACCTTGCAATGTGGAGATATTACTGTTTGTGCATTTACAATATTCATTGATTTTTGCCATTGAAAAACGTCCAGAAATGTTTGAAGCTACTGACTGAATGAAAGGAGCTGGCATCTCACTCTCTTTGAATCTTCTTTATCATGCTAGGATTAGCAGGAAAAAGCAAAAAATTTCAGAATTGCACCTTGCAATGTGGAGATATTACTGTTTGTGCATTTACAATATTCATTGATTTTTGCCATTGAAAAACGTCCAGAAATGTTTGAAGCTACTGACTGAATGAAAGGAGCTGGCATCTCACTCTCTTTGAATCTTCTTTATCATGCTAGGATTAGCAGGAAAAAGCAAAAAATTTCAGAATTGCACCTTGCAATGCGGAGAAATTACTGTTTGTGCATTTACAATATTCATTGATTTTTGCCATTGAAAAACTTCATGTTATTCATATACCAGAAATGTTTGAAGCTACTGACTGAATGAAAAGAGCTGGCATCTCACTCTCTTTGAATCTTCTTTATCATGCTAAGAGGAGCAGGAAAAAGCAAAAAATTTCAGAATTGCACCTTGCAATGTGGAGATATTACTGTTTGTGCATTTACAATATTCATTGATTTTTGCCATTGAAAAACATCATGTTATTCATATACCAGAAATGTTTGAAGCTACTGACTGAATGACAAGAGCTGGCATCTCACTCTCTTTTAATCTTCTTTATCATGCTAAGAGGAGCAGGAAAAAGCAAAAAATTTCAGAATTGCACCTTGCAATGCGGAGATATTACTGTTTGTGCATTTACAATATTCATTGATTTTTGCCATTGAAAAACGTCCAGAAATGTTTGAAGCTACTGACTGAATGAAAGGAGCTGGCATCTCACTCTCTTTGAATCTTCTTTATCATGCTAGGATTAGCAGGAAAAAGCAAAAAATTTCAGAATTGCACCTTGCAATGCGGAGAAATTACTGTTTGTGCATTTACAATATTCATTGATTTTTGCCATTGAAAAACTTCATGTTATTCATATACCAGAAATGTTTGAAGCTACTGACTGAATGAAAAGAGCTGGCATCTCACTCTCTTTGAATCTTCTTTATCATGCTAAGAGGAGCAGGAAAAAGCAAAAAATTTCAGAATTGCACCTTGCAATGTGGAGATATTACTGTTTGTGCATTTACAATATTCATTGATTTTTGCCATTGAAAAACATCATGTTATTCATATACCAGAAATGTTTGAAGCTACTGACTGAATGAAAAGAGCTGGCATCTCACTCTCTTTTAATCTTCTTTATCATGCTAAGAGGAGCAGGAAAAAGCAAAAAATTTCAGAATTGCACCTTGCAATGCGGAGATATTACTGTTTGTGCATTTACAATATTCATTGATTTTTGCCATTGAAAAACGTCCAGAAATGTTTGAAGCTACTGACTGAATGAAAGGAGCTGGCATCTCACTCTCTTTGAATCTTTATTATCATGCTAGGATTAGCAGGAAAAAGCAAAAAATTTCAGAATTGCACCTTGGAATGCGAAGAAATTACTGTTTGTGCATTTACAATATTCATTGATTTTTGCCATTGAAAAACTTCATGTTATTCATATACCAGAAATGTTTGAAGCTACTGACTGAATGAAAAGAGCTGGCATCTCACTCTCTTTTAATCTTCTTTATCATGCTAAGAGGAGCAGGAAAAAGCAAAAAATTTCAGAATTGCACCTTGCAATGCGGAGATATTACTGTTTGTGCATTTACAATATTCATTGATTTTTGCCATTGAAAAACGTCCAGAAATGTTTGAAGCTACTGACTGAATGAAAGGAGCTGGCATCTCACTCTCTTTGAATCTTTATTATCATGCTAGGATTAGCAGGAAAAAGCAAAAAATTTCAGAATTGCACCTTGGAATGCGAAGAAATTACTGTTTGTGCATTTACAATATTCATTGATTTTTGCCATTGAAAAACTTCATGTTATTCATATACCAGAAATGTTTGAAGCTACTGACTGAATGAAAAGAGCTGGCATCTCACTCTCTTTGAATCTTCTTTATCATGCTAAGAGGAGCAGGAAAAAGCAAAAAATTTCAGAATTGCACCTTGCAATGTGGAGATATTACTGTTTGTGCATTTACAATATTCACTGATTTTTGCCATTGAAAAACGTCCAGAAATGTTTGAAGCTACTGACTGAATGAAAGGAGCTGGCATCTCACTCTCTTTGAATCTTCTTTATCATGCTAGGATTAGCAGGAAAAAGCAAAAAATTTCAGAATTGCACCTTGCAATGCGAAGAAATAACTGTTTGTGCATTTACAATATTCATTGATTTTTGCCATTGAAAAACATCATGTTATTCATATACCAGAAATGTTTGAAGCTACTGACTGAATGAAAAGAGCTGGCATCTCACTCTCTTTGAATCTTCTTTATCATGCTAAGAGGAGCAGGAAAAAGCAAAAAATTTCAGAATTGCACCTTGCAATGTGGAGATATTACTGTTTGTGCATTTACAATATTCATTGATTTTTGCCATTGAAAAACATCCAGAAATGTTTGAAGCTACTGACTGAATGAAAGGAGCTGGCATCTCACTCTCTTTGAATCTTCTTTATCATGCTAGGATTAGCAGGAAAAAGCAAAAAATTTCAGAATTGCACCTTGCAATGCGGAGAAATTACTGTTTGTGCATTTACAATATTCATTGATTTTTGCCATTGAAAAACATCATGTTATTCATATACCAGAAATGTTTGAAGCTACTGACTGAATGAAAAGAGCTGGCATCTCACTCTCTATGAATCTTCTTTATCATGCTAAGAGGAGCAGGAAAAAGCAAAAAATTTCAGAATTGCACCTTGCAATGTGGAGATATTACTGTTTGTGCATTTACAATATTCATTGATTTTTGCCATTGAAAAACGTCCAGAAATGTTTGAAGCTACTGACTGAATGAAAGGAGCTGGCATCTCACTCTCTTTGAATCTTCTTTATCATGCTAGGATTAGCAGGAAAAAGCAAAAAATTTCAGAATTGCACCTTGCAATGCGGAGAAATTACTGTTTGTGCATTTACAATATTCATTGATTTTTGCCATTGAAAAACATCATGTTATTCATATACCAGAAATGTTTGAAGCTACTGACTGAATGAAAAGAGCTGGCATCTCACTCTCTTTGAATCTTCTTTATCATGCTAAGAGGAGCAGGAAAAAGCAAAAAATTTCAGAATTGCACCTTGCAATGTGGAGATATTACTGTTTGTGCATTTACAATATTCATTGATTTTTGCCATTGAAAAACGTCCAGAAATGTTTGAAGCTACTGACTGAATGAAAGGAGCTGGCATCTCACTCTCTTTGAATCTTCTTTATCATGCTAGGATTAGCAGGAAAAAGCAAAAAATTTCAGAATTGCACCTTGCAATGCGGAGAAATTACTGTTTGTGCATTTACAATATTCATTGATTTTTGCCATTGAAAAACATCATGTTATTCATATACCAGAAATGTTTGAAGCTACTGACTGAATGAAAAGAGCTGGCATCTCACTCTCTTTGAATCTTCTTTATCATGCTAAGAGGAGCAGGAAAAAGCAAAAAATTTCAGAATTGCACCTTGCAATGTGGAGATATTACTGTTTGTGCATTTACAATATTCATTGATTTTTGCCATTGAAAAACGTCCAGAAATGTTTGAAGCTACTGACTGAATGAAAGGAGCTGGCATCTCACTCTCTTTGAATCTTCTTTATCATGCTAGGATTAGCAGGAAAAAGCAAAAAATTTCAGAATTGCACCTTGCAATGCGGAGAAATTACTGTTTGTGCATTTACAATATTCATTGATTTTTGCCATTGAAAAACATCATGTTATTCATATACCAGAAATGTTTGAAGCTACTGACTGAATGAAAAGAGCTGGCATCTCACTCTCTTTGAATCTTCTTTATGATGCTAAGAGGAGCAGGAAAAAGCAAAAAATTTCAGAATTGCACCTTGCAATGTGGAGATATTACTGTTTGTGCATTTACAATATTCATTGATTTTTGCCATTGAAAAACGTCCAGAAATGTTTGAAGCTACTGACTGAATGAAAGGAGCTGGCATCTCACTCTCTTTGAATCTTCTTTATCATGCTAGGATTAGCAGTAAAAAGCAAAAAATTTCAGAATTGCACCTTGCAATGCGGAGATATTACTGTTTGTGCATTTACAATATTCATTGATTTTTGCCATTGAAAAACGTCCAGAAATGTTTGAAGCTACTGACTGAATGAAAGGAGCTGGCATCTCACTCTCCTTGAATCTTCTTTATCATGCTAGGATTAGCAGGAAAAAGCAAAAAATTTCAGAATTGCACCTTGCAATGCGGAGAAATTACTGTTTGTGCATTTACAATATTCATTGATTTTTGCCATTGAAAAACTTCATGTTATTCATATACCAGAAATGTTTGAAGCTACTGACTGAATGAAAAGAGCTGGCATCTCACTCTCTTTGAATCTTCTTTATCATGCTAAGAGGAGCAGGAAAAAGCAAAAAATTTCAGAATTGCACCTTGCAATGTGGAGATATTACTGTTTGTGCATTTACAATATTCATTGATTTTTGCCATTGAAAAACATCATGTTATTCATATACCAGAAATGTTTGAAGCTACTGACTGAATGAAAAGAGCTGGCATCTCACTCTCTTTGAATCTTCTTTATCATGCTAAGAGGAGCAGGAAAAAGCAAAAAATTTCAGAATTGCACCTTGCAATGCGGAGATATTACTGTTTGTGCATTTACAATATTCATTGATTTTTGCCATTGAAAAACGTCCAGAAATGTTTGAAGCTACTGACTGAATGAAAGGAGCTGGCATCTCACTCTCTTTGAATCTTTATTATCATGCTAGGATTAGCAGGAAAAAGCAAAAAATTTCAGAATTGCACCTTGGAATGCGAAGAAATTACTGTTTGTGCATTTACAATATTCATTGATTTTTGCCATTGAAAAACATCATGTTATTCATATACCAGAAATGTTTGAAGCTACTGACTGAATGAAAAGAGCTGGCATCTCACTCTCTTTGAATCTTCTTTATCATGCTAAGAGGAGCAGGAAAAAGCAAAAAATTTCAGAATTGCACCTTGCAATGTGGAGATATTACTGTTTGTGCATTTACAATATTCATTGATTTTTGCCATTGAAAAACGTCCAGAAATGTTTGAAGCTACTGACTGAATGAAAGGAGCTGGCATCTCACTCTCTTTGAATCTTCTTTATCATGCTAGGATTAGCAGGAAAAAGCAAAAAATTTCAGAATTGCACCTTGCAATGCGGAGAAATTACTGTTTGTGCATTTACAATATTCATTGATTTTTGCCATTGAAAAACTTCATGTTATTCATATACCAGAAATGTTTGAAGCTACTGACTGAATGAAAAGAGCTGGCATCTCACTCTCTTTGAATCTTCTTTATCATGCTAAGAGGAGCAGGAAAAAGCAAAAAATTTCAGAATTGCACCTTGCAATGTGGAGATATTACTGTTTGTGCATTTACAATATTCACTGATTTTTGCCATTGAAAAACGTCCAGAAATGTTTGAAGCTACTGACTGAATGAAAGGAGCTGGCATCTCACTCTCTTTGAATCTTCTTTATCATGCTAGGATTAGCAGGAAAAAGCAAAAAATTTCAGAATTGCACCTTGCAATGCGAAGAAATTACTGTTTGTGCATTTACAATATTCATTGATTTTTGCCATTGAAAAACATCATGTTATTCATATACCAGAAATGTTTGAAGCTACTGACTGAATGAAAAGAGCTGGCATCTCACTCTCTTTGAATCTTCTTTATCATGCTAAGAGGAGCAGGAAAAAGCAAAAAATTTCAGAATTGCACCTTGCAATGTGGAGATATTACTGTTTGTGCATTTACAATATTCATTGATTTTTGCCATTGAAAAACGTCCAGAAATGTTTGAAGCTACTGACTGAATGAAAGGAGCTGGCATCTCACTCTCTTTGAATCTTCTTTATCATGCTAGGATTAGCAGGAAAAAGCAAAAAATTTCAGAATTGCACCTTGCAATGCGGAGAAATTACTGTTTGTGCATTTACAATATTCATTGATTTTTGCCATTGAAAAACATCATGTTATTCATATACCAGAAATGTTTGAAACTACTGACTGAATGAAAAGAGCTGGCATCTCACTCTCTTTGAATCTTCTTTATCATGCTAAGAGGAGCAGGAAAAAGCAAAAAATTTCAGAATTGCACCTTGCAATGTGGAGATATTACTGTTTGTGCATTTACAATATTCATTGATTTTTGCCATTGAAAAACGTCCAGAAATGTTTGAAGCTACTGACTGAATGAAAGGAGCTGGCATCTCACTCTCTTTGAATCTTCTTTATCATGCTAGGATTAGCAGGAAAAAGCAAAAAATTTCAGAATTGCACCTTGCAATGCGGAGAAATTACTGTTTGTGCATTTACAATATTCATTGATTTTTGCCATTGAAAAACATCATGTTATTCATATACCAGAAATGTTTGAAGCTACTCACTGAATGAAAAGAGCTGGCATCTCACTCTCTTTGAATCTTCTTTATCATGCTAAGAGGAGCAGGAAAAAGCAAAAAATTTCAGAATTGCACCTTGCAATGTGGAGATATTACTGTTTGTGCATTTACAATATTCATTGATTTTTGCCATTGAAAAACGTCCAGAAATGTTTGAAGCTACTGACTGAATGAAAGGAGCTGGCATCTCACTCTCTTTGAATCTTCTTTATCATGCTAGGATTAGCAGGAAAAAGCAAAAAATTTCAGAATTGCACCTTGCAATGCGGAGATATTACTGTTTGTGCATTTACAATATTCATTGATTTTTGCCATTGAAAAACGTCCAGAAATGTTTGAAGCTACTGACTGAATGAAAGGAGCTGGCATCTCACTCTCTTTGAATCTTCTTTATCATGCTAGGATTAGCAGGAAAAAGCAAAAAATTTCAGAATTGCACCTTGCAATGCGGAGAAATTACTGTTTGTGCATTTACAATATTCATTGATTTTTGCCATTGAAAAACTTCATGTTATTCATATACCAGAAATGTTTGAAGCTACTGACTGAATGAAAAGAGCTGGCATCTCACTCTCTTTGAATCTTCTTTATCATGCTAAGAGGAGCAGGAAAAAGCAAAAAATTTCAGAATTGCACCTTGCAATGTGGAGATATTACTGTTTGTGCATTTACAATATTCATTGATTTTTGCCATTGAAAAACATCATGTTATTCATATACCAGAAATGTTTGAAGCTACTGACTGAATGAAAAGAGCTGGCATCTCACTCTCTTTGAATCTTCTTTATCATGCTAAGAGGAGCAGGAATAAGCAAAAAATTTCAGAATTGCACCTTGCAATGTGGAGATATTACTGTTTGTGCATTTACAATATTCATTGATTTTTGCCATTGAAAAACGTCCAGAAATGTTTGAAGCTACTGACTGAATGAAAGGAGCTGGCATCTCACTCTCTTTGAATCTTCTTTATCATGCTAGGATTAGCAGGAAAAAGCAAAAAATTTCAGAATTGCACCTTGCAATGCGGAGATATTACTGTTTGTGCATTTACAATATTCATTGATTTTTGCCATTGAAAAACGTCCAGAAATGTTTGAAGCTACTGACTGAATGAAAGGAGCTGGCATCTCACTCTCTTTGAATCTTCTTTATCATGCTAGGATTAGCAGGAAAAAGCAAAAAATTTCAGAATTGCACCTTGCAATGCGGAGAAATTACTGTTTGTGCATTTACAATATTCATTGATTTTTGCCATTGAAAAACTTCATGTTATTCATATACCAGAAATGTTTGAAGCTACTGACTGAATGAAAAGAGCTGGCATCTCACTCTCTTTGAATCTTCTTTATCATGCTAAGAGGAGCAGGAAAAAGCAAAAAATTTCAGAATTGCACCTTGCAATGTGGAGATATTACTGTTTGTGCATTTACAATATTCATTGATTTTTGCCATTGAAAAACATCATGTTATTCATATACCAGAAATGTTTGAAGCTACTGACTGAATGAAAAGAGCTGGCATCTCACTCTCTTTGAATCTTCTTTATCATGCTAAGAGGAGCAGGAAAAAGCAAAAAATTTCAGAATTGCACCTTGCAATGTGGAGATATTACTGTTTGTGCATTTACAATATTCATTGATTTTTGCCATTGAAAAACGTCCAGAAATGTTTGAAGCTACTGACTGAATGAAAGGAGCTGGCATCTCACTCTCTTTGAATCTTCTTTATCATGCTAGGATTAGCAGGAAAAAGCAAAAAATTTCAGAATTGCACCTTGCAATGCGGAGAAATTACTGTTTGTGCATTTACAATATTCATTGATTTTTGCCATTGGAAAACTTCATGTTATTCATATACCAGAAATGTTTGAAGCTACTGACTGAATGAAAAGAGCTGGCATCTCACTCTCTTTGAATCTTCTTTATCATGCTAAGAGGAGCAGGAAAAAGCAAAAAATTTCAGAATTGCACCTTGCAATGTGGAGATATTACTGTTTGTGCATTTACAATATTCATTGATTTTTGCCATTGAAAAACATCATGTTATTCATATACCAGAAATGTTTGAAGCTACTGACTGAATGAAAAGAGCTGGCATCTCACTCTCTTTGAATCTTCTTTATCATGCTAAGAGGAGCAGGAAAAAGCAAAAAATTTCAGAATTGCACCTTGCAATGTGGAGATATTACTGTTTGTGCATTTACAATATTCATTGATTTTTGCCATTGAAAAACGTCCAGAAATGTTTGAAGCTACTGACTGAATGAAAGGAGCTGGCATCTCACTCTCTTTGAATCTTCTTTATCATGCTAGGATTAGCAGGAAAAAGCAAAAAATTTCAGAATTGCACCTTGCAATGCGGAGAAATTACTGTTTGTGCATTTACAATATTCATTGATTTTTGCCATTGAAAAACTTCATGTTATTCATATACCAGAAATGTTTGAAGCTACTGACTGAATGAAAAGAGCTGGCATCTCACTCTCTTTGAATCTTCTTTATCATGCTAAGAGGAGCAGGAAAAAGCAAAAAATTTCAGAATTGCACCTTGCAATGTGGAGATATTACTGTTTGTGCATTTACAATATTCATTGATTTTTGCCATTGAAAAACATCATGTTATTCATATACCAGAAATGTTTGAAGCTACTGACTGAATGAAAAGAGCTGGCATCTCACTCTCTTTGAATCTTCTTTATCATGCTAAGAGGAGCAGGAAAAAGCAAAAAATTTCAGAATTGCACCTTGCAATGCGGAGATATTACTGTTTGTGCATTTACAATATTCATTGATTTTTGCCATTGAAAAACGTCCAGAAATGTTTGAAGCTACTGACTGAATGAAAGGAGCTGGCATCTCACTCTCTTTGAATCTTCATTATCATGCTAGGATTAGCAGGAAAAAGCAAAAAATTTCAGAATTGCACCTTGCAATGCGAAGAAATTACTGTTTGTGCATTTACAATATTCATTGATTTTTGCCATTGAAAAACATCATGTTATTCATATACCAGAAATGTTTGAAGCTACTGACTGAATGAAAAGAGCTGGCATCTCACTCTCTTTGAATCTTCTTTATCATGCTAAGAGGAGCAGGAAAAAGCAAAAAATTTCAGAATTGCACCTTGCAATGTGGAGATATTACTGTTTGTGCATTTACAATATTCATTGATTTTTGGCATTGAAAAACGTCCAGAAATGTTTGAAGCTACTGACTGAATGAAAGGAGCTGGCATCTCACTCTCTTTGAATCTTCTTTATCATGCTAGGATTAGCAGGAAAAAGCAAAAAATTTCAGAATTGCACCTTGCAATGCGGAGAAATTACTGTTTGTGCATTTACAATATTCATTGATTTTTGCCATTGAAAAACATCATGTTATTCATATACCAGAAATGTTTGAAGCTACTGACTGAATGAAAAGAGCTGGCATCTCACTCTCTTTGAATCTTCTTTATCATGCTAAGAGGAGCAGGAAAAAGCAAAAAATTTCAGAATTGCACCTTGCAATGTGGAGATATTACTGTTTGTGCATTTACAATATTCATTGATTTTTGCCATTGAAAAACGTCCAGAAATGTTTGAAGCTACTGACTGAATGAAAGGAGCTGGCATCTCACTCTCTTTGAATCTTCTTTATCATGCTAGGATTAGCAGGAAAAAGCAAAAAATTTCAGAATTGCACCTTGCAATGCGGAGAAATTACTGTTTGTGCATTTACAATATTCATTGATTTTTGCCATTGAAAAACATCATGTTAGTCATATACCAGAAATGTTTGAAGCTACTGACTGAATGAAAAGAGCTGGCATCTCACTCTCTTTGAATCTTCTTTATCATGCTAAGAGGAGCAGGAAAAAGCAAAAAATTTCAGAATTGCACCTTGCAATTTGGAGATATTACTGTTTGTGCATTTACAATATTCATTGATTTTTGCCATTGAAAAACGTCCAGAAATGTTTGAAGCTACTGACTGAATGAAAGGAGCTGGCATCTCACTCTCTTTGAATCTTCTTTATCATGCTAGGATTAGCAGGAAAAAGCAAAAAATTTCAGAATTGCACCTTGCAATGCGGAGAAATTACTGTTTGTGCATTTACAATATTCATTGATTTTTGCCATTGAAAAACATCATGTTATTCATATACCAGAAATGTTTGAAGCTACTGACTGAATGAAAAGAGCTGGCATCTCACTCTCTTTGAATCTTCTTTATCATGCTAAGAGGAGCAGGAAAAAGCAAAAAATTTCAGAATTGCACCTTGCAATGTGGAGATATTACTGTTTGTGCATTTACAATATTCATTGATTTTTGCCATTGAAAAACGTCCAGAAATGTTTGAATCTACTGACTGAATGAAAGGAGCTGGCATCTCACTCTCTTTGAATCTTCTTTATCATGCTAGGATTAGCAGGAAAAAGCAAAAAATTTCAGAATTGCACCTTGCAATGCGGAGAAATTACTGTTTGTGCATTTACAATATTCATTGATTTTTGCCATTGAAAAACATCATGTTATTCATATACCAGAAATGTTTGAAGCTACTGACTGAATGAAAAGAGCTGGCATCTCACTCTCTTTGAATCTTCTTTATCATGCTAAGAGGAGCAGGAAAAAGCAAAAAATTTCAGAATTGCACCTTGCAATGTGGAGATATTACTGTTTGGACATTTACAATATTCATTGATTTTTGCCATTGAAAAACGTCCAGAAATGTTTGAAGCTACTGACTGAATGAAAGGAGCTGGCATCTCACTCTCTTTGAATCTTCTTTATCATGCTAGGAATAGCAGGAAAAAGCAAAAAATTTCAGAATTGCACCTTGCAATACGGAGAAATTACTGTTTGTGCATTTACAACATTCATTGATTTTTGCCATTGAAAAACATCATGTTATTCATATACCAGAAATGTTTGAAGCTACTGACTGAATGAAAAGAGCTGGCATCTCACTCTCTTTGAATCTTCTTTATCATGCTAAGAGGAGCAGGAAAAAGCAAAAAATTTCAGAATTGCACCTTGCAATGTGGAGATATTACTGTTTGTGCATTTACAATATTCATTGATTTTTGCCATTGAAAAACGTCCAGAAATGTTTGAAGCTACTGACTGAATGAAAGGAGCTGGCATCTCACTCTCTTTGAATCTTCTTTATCATGCTAGGATTAGCAGGAAAAAGCAAAAAATTTCAGAATTGCACCTTGCAATGCGGAGAAATTACTGTTTGTGCATTTACAATATTCATTGATTTTTGCCATTGAAAAACATCATGTTATTCATATACCAGAAATGTTTGAAGCTACTGACTGAATGAAAGGAGCTGGCATCTCACTCTCTTTGAATCTTCTTTATCATGCTAGGATTAGCAGGAAAAAGCAAAAAATTTCAGAATTGCACCTTGCAATGCGGAGAAATTACTGTTTGTGCATTTACAATATTCATTGATTTTTGCCATTGAAAAACTTCATGTTATTCATATACCAGAAATGTTTGAAGCTACTGACTGAATGAAAAGAGCTGGCATCTCACTCTGTTTGAATCTTCTTTATCATGCTAAGAGGAGCAGGAAAAAGCAAAAAATTTCAGAATTGCACCTTGCAATGTGGAGATATTACTGTTTGTGCATTTACAATATTCATTGATTTTTGCCATTGAAAAACATCATGTTATTCATATACCAGAAATGTTTGAAGCTACTGACTGAATGAAAAGAGCTGGCATCTCACTCTCTTTGAATCTTCTTTATCATGCTAAGAGGAGCAGGAAAAAGCAAAAAATTTCAGAATTGCACCTTGCAATGCGGAGATATTACTGTTTGTGCATTTACAATATTCATTGATTTTTGCCATTGAAAAACGTCCAGAAATGTTTGAAGCTACTGACTGAATGAAAGGAGCTGGCATCTCACTCTCTTTGAATCTTCATTATCATGCTAGGATTAGCAGGAAAAAGCAAAAAATTTCAGAATTGCACCTTGCAATGCGGAGAAATTACTGTTTGTGCATTTACAATATTCATTGATTTTTGCCATTGAAAAACATCATGTTATTCATATATAAGAAATGTTTGAAGCTACTGACTGAATGAAAAGAGCTGGCATCTCACTCTCTTTGAATCTTCTTTATCATGCTAAGAGGAGCAGGAAAAAGCAAAAAATTTCAGAATTGCACCTTGCAATGTGGAGATATTACTGTTTGTGCATTTACAATATTCATTGATTTTTGCCATTGAAAAACGTCCGGAAATGTTTGAAGCTACTGACTGAATGAAAGGAGCTGGCATCTCACTCTCTTTGAATCTTCTTTATCATGCTAGGATTAGCAGGGAAAAGCAAAAAATTTCAGAATTGCACCTTGCAATGCGGAGAAATTACTGTTTGTGCATTTACAATATTCATTGATTTTTGCCATTGAAAAACATCATGTTATTCATATACCAGAAATGTTTGAAGCTACTGACTGAATGAAAAGAGCTGGCATCTCACTCTCTTTGAATCTTCTTTATCATGCTAAGAGGAGCAGGAAAAAGCAAAAAATTTCAGAATTGCACCTTGCAATGTGGAGATATTACTGTTTGTGCATTTACAATATTCATTGATTTTTGCCATTGAAAAATGTCCAGAAATGTTTGAAGCTACTGACTGAATGAAAGGAGCTGGCATCTCACTCTCTTTGAATCTTCTTTATCATGCTAGGATTAGCAGGAAAAAGCAAAAAATTTCAGAATTGCACCTTGCAATGCGTAGAAATTACTGTTTGTGCATTTACAATATTCATTGATTTTTGCCATTGAAAAACATCATGTTATTCATATACCAGAAATGTTTGAAGCTACTGACTGAATGAAAAGAGCTGGCATCTCACTCTCTTTGAATCTTCTTTATCATGCTAAGAGGAGCAGGAAAAAGCAAAAAATTTCAGAATTGCACCTTGCAATGTGGAGATATTACTGTTTGTGCATTTACAATATTCATTGATTTTTGCCATTGAAAAACGTCCAGAAATATTTGAAGCTACTGACTGAATGAAAGGAGCTGGCATCTCACTCTCTTTGAATCTTCTTTATCATGCTAGGATTAGCAGGAAAAAGCAAAAAATTTCAGAATTGCACCTTGCAATGCGGAGAAATTACTGTTTGTGCATTTACAATATTCATTGATTTTTGCCATTGAAAAACTTCATGTTATTCATATACCAGAAATGTTTGAAGCTACTGACTGAATGAAAAGAGCTGGTATCTCACTCTCTTTGAATCTTCTTTATCATGCTAAGAGGAGCAGGAAAAAGCAAAAAATTTCAGAATTGCACCTTGCAATGTGGAGATATTACTGTTTGTGCATTTACAATATTCATTGATTTTTGCCATTGAAAAACATCATGTTATTCATATAACAGAAATGTTTGAAGCTACTGACTGAATGAAAAGAGCTGGCATCTCACTCTCTTTGAATCTTCTTTATCATGCTAAGAGGAGCAGGAAAAAGCAAAAAATTTCAGAATTGCACCTTGCAATGCGGAGATATTACTGTTTGTGCATTTACAATATTCATTGATTTTTGCCATTGAAAAACGTCCAGAAATGTTTGAAGCTACTGACTGAATGAAAGGAGCTGGCATCTCACTCTCTTTGAATCTTCATTATCATGCTAGGATTAGCAGGAAAAAGCAAAAAATTTCAGAATTGCACCTTGCAATGCGGAGAAATTACTGTTTGTGCATTTACAATATTCATTGATTTTTGCCATTGAAAAACATCATGTTATTCATATACCAGAAATGTTTGAAGCTACTGACTGAATGAAAAGAGCTGGCATCTCAATCTCTTTGAATCTTCTTTATCATGCTAAGAGGAGCAGGAAAAAGCAAAAAATTTCAGAATTGCACCTTGCAATGTGGAGATATTACTGTTTGTGCATTTACAATATTCATTGATTTTTGCCATTGAAAAACGTCCAGAAATGTTTGAAGCTACTGACTGAATGAAAGGAGCTGGCATCTCACTCTCTTTGAATCTTCTTTATCATGCTAGGATTAGCAGGAAAAAGCAAAAAATTTCAGAATTGCACCTTGCAATGCGGAGAAATTACTGTTTGTGCATTTACAATATTCATTGATTTTTGCCATTGAAAAACATCATGTTATTCATATACCAGAAATGTTTGAAGCTACTGACTGAATGAAAAGAGCTGGCATCTCACTCTCTTTGAATCTTCTTTATCATGCTAAGAGGAGCAGGAAAAAGCAAAAAATTTCAGAATTGCACCTTGCAATGTGGAGATATTACTGTTTGTGCATTTACAATATTCATTGATTTTTGCCATTGAAAAACGTCCAGAAATGTTTGAAGCTACTGACTGAATGAAAGGAGTTGGCATCTCACTCTCTTTGAATCTTCTTTATCATGCTAGGATTAGCAGGAAAAAGCAAAAAATTTCAGAATTGCACCTTGCAATGCGGAGAAATTACTGTTTGTGCATTTACAATATTCATTGATTTTTGCCATTGAAAAACATCATGTTATTCATATACCAGAAATGTTTGAAGCTACTGACTGAATGAAAAGAGCTGGCATCTCACTCTCTTTGAATCTTCTTTATCATGCTAAGAGGAGCAGGAAAAAGCAAAAAATTTCAGAATTGCAACTTGCAATGTGGAGATATTACTGTTTGTGCATTTACAATATTCATTGATTTTTGCAATTGAAAAACGTCCAGAAATGTTTGAAGCTACTGACTGAATGAAAGGAGCTGGCATCTCACTCTCTTTGAATCTTCTTTATCATGCTAGGATTAGCAGGAAAAAGCAAAAAATTTCAGAATTGCACCTTGCAATGCGGAGATATTACTGTTTGTGCATTTACAATATTCATTGATTTTTGCCATTGAAAAACGTCCAGAAATGTTTGAAGCTACTGACTGAATGAAAGGAGCTGGCATCTCACTCTCTTTGAATCTTCTTTATCATGCTAGGATTAGCAGGAAAAAGCAAAAAATTTCAGAATTGCACCTTGCAATGCGGAGAAATTACTGTTTGTGCATTTACAATATTCATTGATTTTTTGCCATTGAAAAACTTCATGTTATTCATATACCAGAAATGTTTGAAGCTACTGACTGAATGAAAAGAGCTGGCATCTCACTCTCTTTGAATCTTCTTTATCATGCTAAGAGGAGCAGGAAAAAGCAAAAAAATTCAGAATTGCACCTTGCAATGTGGAGATATTACTGTTTGTGCATTTACAATATTCATTGATTTTTGCCATTGAAAAACATCATGTTATTCATATACCAGAAATGTTTGAAGCTACTGACTGAATGAAAAGAGCTGGCATCTCACTCTCTTTGAATCTTCTTTATCATGCTAAGAGGAGCAGGAAAAAGCAAAAAATTTCAGAATTGCACCTTGCAATGCGGAGATATTACTGTTTGTGCATTTACAATATTCATTGATTTTTGCCATTGAAAAACGTCCAGAAATGTTTGAAGCTACTGACTGAATGAAAGGAGCTGGCATCTCACTCTCTTTGAATCTTCATTATCATGCTAGGATTAGCAGGAAAAAGCAAAAAATTTCAGAATTGCACCTTGCAATGCGGAGAAATTACTGTTTGTGCATTTACAATATTCATTGATTTTTGCCATTGAAAAACATCATGTTATTCATATACCAGAAATGTTTGAAGCTACTGACTGAATGAAAAGATCTGGCATCTCACTCTCTTTGAATCTTCTTTATCATGCTAAGAGGAGCAGGAAAAAGCAAAAAATTTCAGAATTGCACCTTGCAATGTGGAGATATTACTGTTTGTGCATTTACAATATTCATTGATTTTTGCCATTGAAAAACGTCCAGAAATGTTTGAAGCTACTGACTGAATGAAAGGAGCTGGCATCTCACTCTCTTTGAATCTTCTTTATCATGCTAGGATTAGCAGGAAAAAGCAAAAAATTTCAGAATTGCACCTTGCAATGCGGAGAAATTACTGTTTGTGCATTTACAATATTCATTGATTTTTGCCATTGAAAAACATCATGTTATTCATATACCAGAAATGTTTGAAGCTACTGACTGAATGAAAAGAGCTGGCATCTCACTCTCTTTGAATCTTCTTTATCATGCTAAGAGGAGCAGGAAAAAGCAAAAAATTTCAGAATTGCAACTTGCAATGTGGAGATATTACTGTTTGTGCATTTACAATATTCATTGATTTTTGCCATTGAAAAACGTCCAGAAATGTTTGAAGCTACTGACTGAATGAAAGGAGCTGGCATCTCACTCTCTTTGAATCTTCTTTATCATGCTAGGATTAGCAGGAAAAAGCAAAAAATTTCAGAATTGCACCTTGCAATGCGGAGAAATTACTGTTTGTGCATTTACAATATTCATTGATTTTTTGCCATTGAAAAACTTCATGTTATTCATATACCAGAAATGTTTGAAGCTACTGACTGAATGAAAAGAGCTGGCATCTCACTCTCTTTGAATCTTCTTTATCATGCTAAGAGGAGCAGGAAAAAGCAAAAAATTTCAGAATTGCACCTTGCAATGTGGAGATATTACTGTTTGTGCATTTACAATATTCATTGATTTTTGCCATTGAAAAACATCATGTTATTCATATACCAGAAATGTTTGAAGCTACTGACTGAATGAAAAGAGCTGGCATCAAACTCTCTTTGAATCTTCTTTATCATGCTAAGAGGAGCAGGAAAAAGCAAAAAATTTCAGAATTGCACCTTGCAATGCGGAGATATTACTGTTTGTGCATTTACAATATTCATTGATTTTTGCCATTGAAAAACGTCCAGAAATGTTTGAAGCTACTGACTGAATGAAAGGAGCTGGCATCTCACTCTCTTTGAATCTTCATTATCATGCTAGGATTAGCAGGAAAAAGCAAAAAATTTCAGAATTGCACCTTGCAATGCGGAGAAATTACTGTTTGTGCATTTACAATATTCATTGATTTTTGCCATTGAAAAACATCATGTTATTCATATACCAGAAATGTTTGAAGCTACTGACTGAATGAAAAGAGCTGGCATCTCACTCTCTTTGAATCTTCTTTATCATGCTAAGAGGAGCAGGAAAAAGCAAAAAATTTCAGAATTGCACCTTGCAATGTGGAGATATTACTGTTTGTGCATTTACAATATTCATTGATTTTTGCCATTGAAAAACGTCCAGAAATGTTTGAAGCTACTGACTGAATGAAAGGAGCTGGCATCTCACTCTCTTTGAATCTTCTTTATCATGCTAGGATTAGCAGGAAAAAGCAAAAAATTTCAGAATTGCACCTTGCAATGCGGAGAAATTACTGTTTGTGCATTTACAATATTCATTGATTTTTGCCATTGAAAAACATCATGTTATTCATATACCAGAAATGTTTGAAGCTACTGACTGAATGAAAAGAGCTGGCATTTCACTCTCTTTGAATCTTCTTTATCATGCTAAGAGGAGCAGGAAAAAGCAACAAATTTCAGAATTGCACCATGCAATGTGGAGATATTACTGTTTGTGCATTTACAATATTCATTGATTTTTGCCATTGAAAAACGTCCAGAAATGTTTGAAGCTACTGACTGAATGAAAGGAGCTGGCATCTCACTCTCTTTGAATCTTCTTTATCATGCTAGGATTAGCAGGAAAAAGCAAAAAATTTCAGAATTGCACCTTGCAATGCGGAGATATTACTGTTTGTGCATTTACAATATTCACTGATTTTTGCCATTGAAAAACGTCCAGAAATGTTTGAAGCTACTGACTGAATGAACGGAGCTGGCATCTCACTCTCTTTGAATCTTCTTTATCATGCTAGGATTAGCAGGAAAAAGCAAAAAATTTCAGAATTGCACCTTGCAATGCGGAGAAATTACTGTTTGTGCATTTACAATATTCATTGATTTTTGCCATTGAAAAACATCATGTTATTCATATACCAGAAATGTTTGAAGCTACTGACTGAATGAAAAGAGCTGGCATCTCACTCTCTTTGAATCTTCTTTATCATGCTAAGAGGAGCAGGAAAAAGCAAAAAATTTCAGAATTGCACCTTGCAATGTGGAGATATTACTGTTTGTGCATTTACAATATTCATTGATTTTTGCCATTGAAAAACGTCCAGAAATGTTTGAAGCTACTGACTGAATGAAAGGAGCTGGCATCTCACTCTCTTTGAATCTTCTTTATCATGCTAGGATTAGCAGGAAAAAGCAAAAAATTTCAGAATTGCACCTTGCAATGCGGAGAAATTACTGTTTGTGCATTTACAATATTCATTGATTTTTGCCATTGAAAAACATCATGTTATTCATATACCAGAAATGTTTGAAGCTACTGACTGAATGAAAAGAGCTGGCATCTCACTCTCTTTGAATCTTCTTTATCATGCTAAGAGGAGCAGGAAAAAGCAAAAAATTTCAGAATTGCACCTTGCAATGTGGAGATATTACTGTTTGTGCATTTACAATATTCATTGATTTTTGCCATTGAAAAACGTCCAGAAATGTTTGAAGCTACTGACTGAATGAAAGGAGCTGGCATCTCACTCTCTTTGAATCTTCTTTATCATGCTAGGATTAGCAGGAAAAAGCAAAAAATTTCAGAATTGCACCTTGCAATGCGGAGAAATTACTGTTTGTGCATTTACAATATTCATTGATTTTTGCCATTGAAAAACATCATGTTATTCATATACCAGAAATGTTTGAAGCTACTGACTGAATGAAAAGAGCTGGCATCTCACTCTCTTTGAATCTTCTTTATCATGCTAAGAGGAGCAGGAAAAAGCAAAAAATTTCAGAATTGCACCTTGCAATGTGGAGATATTACTGTTTGTGCATTTACAATATTCATTGATTTTTGCCATTGAAAAACGTCCAGAAATGTTTGAAGCTACTGACTTAATGAAAGGAGCTGGCATCTCACTCTCTTTGAATCTTCTTTATCATGCTAGGATTAGCAGGATAAAGCAAAAAATTTCAGAATTGCACCTTGCAATGCGGAGAAATTACTGTTTGTGCATTTACAATATTCATTGATTTTTGCCATTGAAAAACATCATGTTATTCATATACCAGAAATGTTTGAAGCTACTGACTGAATGAAAAGAGCTGGCATCTCACTCTCTTTGAATCTTCTTTATCATGCTAAGAGGAGCAGGAAAAAGCAAAAAATTTCAGAATTGCACCTTGCAATGTGGAGATATTACTGTTTGTGCATTTACAATATTCATTGATTTTTGCCATTGAAAAACGTCCAGAAATGTTTGAAGCTACTGACTGAATGAAAGGAGCTGGCATCTCACTCTCTTTGAATCTTCTTTATCATGCTAGGATTAGCAGGAAAAAGCAAAAAATTTCAGAATTGCACCTTGCAATGCGGAGATATTACTGTTTGTGCATTTACAATATTCATTGATTTTTGCCATTGAAAAATGTCCAGAAATGTTTGAAGCTACTGACTGAATGAAAGGATCTGGCATCTCACTCTCTTTGAATCTTCTTTATCATGCTAGGATTAGCAGGAAAAAGCAAAAAATTTCAGAATTGCACCTTGCAATGCGGAGAAATTACTGTTTGTGCATTTACAATATTCATTGATTTTTGCCATTGAAAAACTTCATGTTATTCATATACCAGAAATGTTTGAAGCTACTGACTGAATGAAAAGAGCTGTCATCTCACTCTCTTTGAAACTTCTTTATCATGCTAAGAGGAGCAGGAAAAAGCAAAAAATTTCAGAATTGCACCTTGCAATGTGGAGATATTACTGTTTGTGCATTTACAATATTCATTGATTTTTGCCATTGAAAAACATCATGTTATTCATATACCAGAAATGTTTGAAGCTACTGACTGAATGAAAAGAGCTGGCATATCACTCTCTTTGAATCTTCTTTATCATGCTAAGAGGAGCAGGAAAAAGCAAAAAATTTCAGAATTGCACCTTGCAATGCGGAGATATTACTGTTTGTGCATTTACAATATTCATTGATTTTCGCCATTGAAAAACGTCCAGAAATGTTTGAAGCTACTGACTGAATGAAAGGAGCTGGCATCTCACTCTCTTTGAATCTTCATTATCATGCTAGGATTAGCAGGAAAAAGCAAAAAATTTCAGAATTGCACCTTGCAATGCGGAGAAATTATTGTTTGTGCATTTACAATATTCATTGATTTTTGCCATTGAAAAACATCATGTTATTCATATACCAGAAATGTTTGAAGCTACTGACTGAATGAAAAGAGCTGGCATCTCACTCTCTTTGAATCTTCTTTATCATGCTAAGAGGAGCAGGAAAAAGCAAAAAATTTCAGAATTGCACCTTGCAATGCGGAGAAATTACTGTTTGTGCATTTACAATATTCATGGATTTTTGCCATTGAAAAACATCATGTTATTCATATACCAGAAATGTTTGAAGCTACTGACTGAATGAAAAGAGCTGGCATCTCACTCTCTTTGAATCTTCTTTATCATGCTAAGAGGAGCAGGAAAAAGCAAAAAATTTCAGAATTGCACCTTGCAATGTGGAGATATTACTGTTTGTGCATTTACAATATTCATTGATTTTTGCCATTGAAAAACGTCCAGAAATGTTTGAAGCTACTGACTGAATGAAAGGAGCTGGCATCTCACTCTCTTTGAATCTTCTTTATCATGCTAGGATTAGCAGGAAAAAGCAAAAAATTTCAGAATTGCACCTTGCAATGCGGAGATATTACTGTTTGTGCATTTACAATATTCACTGATTTTTGCCATTGAAAAACGTCCAGAAATGTTTGAAGCTACTGACTGAATGAACGGAGCTGGCATCTCACTCTCTTTGAATCTTCTTTATCATGCTAGGATTAGCAGGAAAAAGCAAAAAATTTCAGAATTGCACCTTGCAATGCGGAGAAATTACTGTTTGTGCATTTACAATATTCATTGATTTTTGCCATTGAAAAACATCATGTTATTCATATACCAGAAATGTTTGAAGCTACTGACTGAATGAAAAGAGCTGGCATCTCACTCTCTTTGAATCTTCTTTATCATGCTAAGAGGAGCAGGAAAAAGCAAAAAATTTCAGAATTGCACCTTGCAATGTGGAGTTATTACTGTTTGTGCATTTACAATATTCATTGATTTTTGCCATTGAAAAACGTCCAGAAATGTTTGAAGCTACTGACTGAATGAAAGGAGCTGGCATCTCACTCTCTTTGAATCTTCTTTATCATGCTAGGATTAGCAGGAAAAAGCAAAAAATTTCAGAATTGCACCTTGCAATGCGGAGAAATTACTGTTTGTGCATTTACAATATTCATTGATTTTTGCCATTGAAAAACATCATGTTATTCATATACCAGAAATGTTTGAAGCTACTGACTGAATGAAAAGAGCTGGCATCTCACTCTCTTTGAATCTTCTTTATCATGCTAAGAGGAGCAGGAAAAAGCAAAAAATTTCAGAATTGCACCTTGCAATGTGCAGATATTACTGTTTGTGCATTTACAATATTCATTGATTTTTGCCATTGAAAAACGTCCAGAAATGTTTGAAGCTACTGACTGAATGAAAGGAGCTGGCATCTCACTCTCTTTGAATCTTCTTTATCATGCTAGGATTAGCAGGAAAAAGCAAAAAATTTCAGAATTGCACCTTGCAATGCGGAGAAATTACTGTTTGTGCATTTACAATATTCATTGATTTTTGCCATTGAAAAACATCATGTTATTCATATACCAGAAATGTTTGAAGCTACTGACTGAATGAAAAGAGCTGGCATCTCACTCTCTTTGAATCTTCTTTATCATGCTAAGAGGAGCAGGAAAAAGCAAAAAATTTCAGAATTGCACCTTGCAATGTGGAGATATTACTGTTTGTGCATTTACAATAATCATTGATTTTTGCCATTGAAAAACGTCCAGAAATGTTTGAAGCTACTGACTGAATGAAAGGAGCTGGCATCTCACTCTCTTTGAATCTTCTTTATCATGCTAGGATTAGCAGGAAAAAGCAAAAAATTTCAGAATTGCACCTTGCAATGCGGAGATATTACTGTTTGTGCATTTACAATATTCATTGATTTCTGCCATTGAAAAACATCATGTTATTCATATACCAGAAATGTTTGAAGCTACTGACTGAATGAAAAGAGCTGGCATCTCACTGTCTTTGAATCTTCTTTATCATGCTAAGAGGAGCAGGAAAAAGCAAAAAAATTCAGAATCGCACCTTGCAATGCGGAGATATTACTGTTTGTGCATTTACAATATTCATTGATTTTTGCCATTGAAAAACGTCCAAAAATGTTTGAAGCTACTGACTGAATGAAAGGAGCTGGCATCTCACTCTCTTTGAATCTTCATTATCATGCTAGGATTAGCAGGAAAAAGCAAAAAATTTCAGAATTGCACCTTGCAATGCGGAGAAATTACTGTTTGTGCATTTACAATATTCATTGATTTTTGCCATTGAAAAACATCATGTTATTCATATACCAGAAATGTTTGAAGCTACTAACTGAATGAAAAGAGCTGGCATCTCACTCTATTTGAATCTTCTTTATCATGCTAAGAGGAGCAGGAAAAAGCAAAAAATTTCAGAATTGCACCTTGCAATGTGGAGATATTACTGTTTGTGCATTTAAAATATTCATTGATTTTTGCCATTGAAAAACGTCCAGAAATGTTTGAAGCTACTGACTGAATGAAAGGAGCTGGCATCTCACTCTCTTTGTATCTTCTTTATCATGCTAGGATTAGCAGGAAAAAGCAAAAAATTTCAGAATTGCACCTTGCAATGCGGAGATATTACTGTTTGTGCATTTACAATATTCACTGATTTTTGCCATTGAAAAACGTCCAGAAATGTTTGAAGCTACTGACTGAATGAAAGGAGCTGGCATCTCACTCTCTTTGAATCTTCTTTATCATGCTAGGATTAGCAGGAAAAAGCAAAAAATTTCAGAATTGCACCTTGAAATGCGGAGAAATTACTGTTTGTGCATTTACAATATTCATTGATTTTTGCCATTGAAAAACATCATGTTATTCATATACCAGAAATGTTTGAAGCTACTGACTGAATGAAAAGAGCTGGCATCTCACTCTCTTTGAATCTTCTTTATCATGCTAAGAGGAGCAGGAAAAAGCAAAAAATTTCAGAATTGCACCTTGCAATGTGGAGATATTACTGTTTGTGCATTTACAATATTCATTGATTTTTGCCATTGAAAAACGTCCAGAAATGTTTGAAGCTACTGACTGAATGAAAGGAGCTGGCATTTCACTCTCTTTGAATCTTCTTTATCATGCTAGGATTAGCAGGAAAAAGCAAAAAATTTAAGAATTGCACCTTGCAATGCGGAGAAATTACTGTTTGTGCATTTACAATATTCATTGATTTTTGCCATTGAAAAACATCATGTTATTCATATACCAGAAATGTTTGAAGCTACTGACTGAATGAAAAGAGCTGGCATCTCACTCTCTTTGAATCTTCTTTATCATGCTAAGAGGAGCAGGAAAAAGCAAAAAATTTCAGAATTGCACCTTGCAATGTGGAGATATTACTGTTTGTGCATTTACAATATTCAATGATTTTTGCCATTGAAAAACGTCCAGAAATGTTTGAAGCTACTGACTGAATGAAAGGAGCTGGCATCTCACTCTCTTTGAATCTTCTTTACCATGCTAGGATTATCAGGAAAAAGCAAAAAATTTCAGAATTGCACCTTGCAATGCGGAGATATTACTGTTTGTGCATTTACAATATTCATTGATTTTTGCCATTGAAAAACGTCCAGAAATGTTTGAAGCTACTGACTGAATGAAAGGAGCTGGCATCTCACTCTCTTTGAATCTTCTTTATCATGCTAGGATTAGCAGGAAAAAGTAAAAAATTTCAGAATTGCACCTTGCAATGCGGAGAAATTACTGTTTGTGCATTTACAATATTCATTGATTTTTGCCATTGAAAAACTTCATGTTATTCATATACCAGAAATGTTTGAAGCTACTGACTGAATGAAAAGAGCTGGCATCTCACTCTCTTTGAATCTTCTTTATTATGCTAAGAGGAGCAGGAAAAAGCAAAAAAATTCAGAATTGCACCTTGCAATGTGGAGATATTACTGTTTGTGCATTTACAATATTCATTGATTTTTGCCATTGAAAAACATCATGTTATTCATATACCAGAAATGTTTGAAGCTACTGACTGAATGAAAAGAGCTGGCATCTCACTCTCTTTGAATCTTCTTTATCATGCTAAGAGGAGCAGGAAAAAGCAAAAAATTTCAGAATTGCACCTTGCAATGCGGAGATATTGCTGTTTGTGCATTTACAATATTCATTGATTTTTGCCATTGAAAAACGTCCAGAAATGTTTGAAGCTACTGACTGAATGAAAGGAGCTGGCATCTCACTCTCTTTGAATCTTCTTTATCATGCTAGGATTAGCAGGAAAAAGCAAAAAATTTCAGAATTGCACCTTGCAATGCGGAGAAATTACTGTTTGTGCATTTACAATATTCATTGATTTTTGCCATTGAAAAACATCATGTTATTCATATACCAGAAATGTTTGAAGCTACTGACTGAATGAAAAGAGCTGGCATCTCACTCTCTTTGAATCTTCTTTATCATGCTAAGAGGAGCAGGAAAAAGCAAAAAATTTCAGAATTGCACCTTGCAATGTGCAGATATTACTGTTTGTGCATTTACAATATTCATTGATTTTTGCCATTGAAAAACGTCCAGAAGTGTTTGAAGCTACTGACTGAATGAAAGGAGCTGGCATCTCACTCTCTTTGAATCTTCTTTATCATGCTAGGATTAGCAGGAAAAAGCAAAAAATTTCAGAATTGCACCTTGCAATGCGGAGAAATTACTGTTTGTGCATTTACAATATTCATTGATTTTTGCCATTGAAAAACATCATGTTATTCATATACCAGAAATGTTTGAAGCTACTGACTGAATGAAAAGAGCTGGCATCTCACTCTCTTTGAATCTTCTTTATCATGCTAAGAGGAGCAGGAAAAAGCAAAAAATTTCAGAATTGCACCTTGCAATGTGGAGATATTACTGTTTGTGCATTTACAATATTCATTGATTTTTGCCATTGAAAAACGTCCAGAAATGTTTGAAGCTACTGACTGAATGAAAGGAGCTGGCATCTCACTCTCTTTGAATCTTCTTTATCATGCTAGGATTAGCAGGAAAAAGCAAAAAATTTCAGAATTGCACCTTGCAATGCGGAGATATTACTGTTTGTGCATTTACAATATTCATTGATTTCTGCCATTGAAAAACATCATGTTATTCATATACCAGAAATGTTTGAAGCTACTGACTGAATGAAAAGAGCTGGCATCTCACTCTCTTTGAATCTTCTTTATCATGCTAAGAGGAGCAGGAAAAAGCAAAAAAATTCAGAATCGCACCTTGCAATGCGGAGATATTACTGTTTGTGCATTTACAATATTCATTGATTTTTGCCATTGAAAAACGTCCAGAAATGTTTGAAGCTACTGACTGAATGAAAGGAGCTGGCATCTCACTCTCTTTGAATCTTCATTATCATGCTAGGATTAGCAGGAAAAAGCAAAAAATTTCAGAATTGCACCTTGCAATGCGGAGAAATTACTGTTTGTGCATTTACAATATTCATTGATTTTTGGCATTGAAAAACATCATGTTATTCATATACCAGAAATGTTTGAAGCTACTAACTGAATGAAAAGAGCTGGCATCTCACTCTATTTGAATCTTCTTTATCATGCTAAGAGGAGCAGGAAAAAGCAAAAAATTTCAGAATTGCACCTTGCAATGTGGAGATATTACTGTTTGTGCATTTAAAATATTCATTGATTTTTGCCATTGAAAAACGTCCAGAAATGTTTGAAGCTACTGACTGAATGAAAGGAGCTGGCATCTCACTCTCTTTGAATCTTCTTTATCATGCTAGGATTAGCAGGAAAAAGCAAAAAATTTCAGAATTGCACCTTGCAATGCGGAGATATTACTGTTTGTGCATTTACAATATTCACTGATTTTTGCCATTGAAAAACGTCCAGAAATGTTTGAAGCTACTGACTGAATGAAAGGAGCTGGCATCTCACTCTCTTTGAATCTTCTTTATCATGCTAGGATTAGCAGGAAAAAGCAAAAAATTTCAGAATTGCACCTTGCAATGCGGAGAAATTACTGTTTGTGCATTTACAATATTCATTGATTTTTGCCATTGAAAAACATCATGTTATTCATATACCAGAAATGTTTGAAGCTACTGACTGAATGAAAAGAGCTGGCATCTCACTCTCTTTGAATCTTCTTTATCATGCTAAGAGGAGCAGGAAAAGCAAAAAATTTCAGAATTGCACCTTGCAATGTGGAGATATCACTGTTTGTGCATTTACAATATTCATTGATTTTTGCCATTGAAAAACGTCCAGAAATGTTTGAAGCTACTGACTGAATGAAAGGAGCTGGCATCTCACTCTCTTTGAATCTTCTTTATCATGCTAGGATTAGCAGTAAAAAGGAAAAAATTTCAGAATTGCACCTTGCAATGCGGAGAAATTACTGTTTGTGCATTTACAATATTCATTGATTTTTGCCATTGAAAAACATCATGTTATTCATATACCAGAAATGTTTGAAGCTACTGACTGAATGAAAAGAGCTGGCATCTCACTCTCTTTGAATTTTCTTTATCATGCTAAGAGGAGCAGGAAAAAGCAAAAAATTTCAGAATTGCACCTTGCAATGTGGAGATATTACTGTTTGTGCATTTACAATATTCATTGATTTTTGCCATTGAAAAACGTCCAGAAATGTTTGAAGCTACTGACTGAATGAAAGGAGCTGGCATCTCACTCTCTTTGAATCTTCTTTATCATGCTAGGATTAGCAGGAAAAAGCAAAAAATTTCAGAATTGCACCTTGCAATGCGGAGAAATTACTGTTGGTGCATTTACAATATTCATTGATTTTTGCCATTGAAAAACATCATGTTATTCATATACCAGAAATGTTTGAAGCTACTGACTGAATGAAAGGAGCTGGCATCTCACTCTCTTTGAATCTTCTTTATCATGCTAGGATTAGCAGTAAAAAGGAAAAAATTTCAGAATTGCACCTTGCAATGCGGAGAAATTACTGTTTGTGCATTTACAATATTCATTGATTTTTGCCATTGAAAAACATCATGTTATTCATATACCAGAAATGTTTGAAGCTACTGACTGAATGAAAAGAGCTGGCATCTCACTCTCTTTGAATCTTCTTTATCATGCTAAGAGGAGCAGGAAAAAGCAAAAAATTTCAGAATTGCACCTTGCAATGTGGAGATATTACTGTTTGTGCATTTACAATATTCATTGATTTTTGCCATTGAAAAACGTCCAGAAATGTTTGAAGCTACTGACTGAATGAAAGGAGCTGGCATCTCACTCTCTTTGAATCTTCTTTATCATGCTAGGATTAGCAGGAAAAAGCAAAAAAATTCAGAATTGCACCTTGCAATGCGGAGAAATTACTGTTTGTGCATTTACAATATTCATTGATTTTTGCCATTGAAAAACATGTTATTCATATACCAGAAATGTTTGAAGCTACTGACTGAATGAAAAGAGCTGGCATCTCACTCTCTTTGAATCTTCTTTATCATGCTAAGAGGAGCAGGAAAAAGCAAAAAATTTCAGAATTGCACCTTGCAATGTGGAGATATTACTGTTTGTGCATTTACAATATTCATTGATTTTTGCCATTGAAAAACGTCCAGAAATGTTTGAAGCTACTGACTGAATGAAAGGAGCTGGCATCTCACTCTCTTTGAATCTTCTTTATCATGCTAGGATTAGCAGGAAAAAGCAAAAAATTTCAGAATTGCACCTTGCAATGCGGAGAAATTACTGTTTGTGCATTTACAATATTCATTGATTTTTGCCATTGAAAAACATGTTATTCATATACCAGAAATGTTTGAAGCTACTGACTGAATGAAAAGAGCTGGCATCTCACTCTCTTTGAATCTTCTTTATCATGCTAAGAGGAGCAGGAAAAAGCAAAAAATTTCAGAATTGCACCTTGCAATGTGGAGATATTACTGTTTGTGCATTTACAATATTCATTGATTTTTGCCATTGAAAAACGTCCAGAAATGTTTGAAGCTACTGACTGAATGAAAGGAGCTGGCATCTCACTCTCTTTGAATCTTCTTTATCATGCTAGGATTAGCAGGAAAAATCAAAAAATTTCAGAATTGCTCCTTGCAATGCGGAGAAATTACTGTTTGTGCATTTACAATATTCATTGATTTTTGCCATTGAAAAACATCATGTTATTCATATACCAGAAATGTTTGAAGCTACTGACTGAATGAAAAGAGCTGGCATCTCACTCTCTTTGAATCTTCTTTATCATGCTAAGAGGAGCAGGAAAAAGCAAAAAATTTCAGAATTGCACCTTGCAATGTGGAAATATTACTGTTTGTGCATTTACAATATTCATTGATTTTTGCCATTGAAAAACGTCCAGAAATGTTTGAAGCTACTGACTGAATGAAAGGAGCTGGCATCTCACTCTCTTTGAATCTTCTTTATCATGCTAGGATTAGCAGGAAAAAGCAAAAAATTTCAGAATTGCACCTTGCAATGCGGAGAAATTACTGTTTGTGCATTTACAATATTCATTGATTTTTGCCATTGAAAAACATCATGTTATTCATATACCAGAAATGTTTGAAGCTACTGACTGAATGAAAAGAGCTGGCATCTCACTCTCTTTGAATCTTCTTTATCATGCTAAGAGGAGCAGGAAAAAGCAAAAAATTTCAGAATTGCACCTTGCAATGTGGAGATATTACTGTTTGTGCATTTACAATATTCATTGATTTTTGCCATTGAAAAACGTCCAGAAATGTTTGAAGCTACTGACTGAATGAAAGGAGCTGGCACCTCACTCTCTTTGAATCTTCTTTATCATGCTAGGATTAGCAGGAAAAAGCAAAAAATTTCAGAATTGCACCTTGCAATGCGGAGAAATTACTGTTTGTGCATTTACAATTTTCATTGATTTTTGCCATTGAAAAACATCATGTTATTCATATACCAGAAATGTTTGAAGCTACTGACTGAATGAAAAGAGCTGGCATCTCACTCTCTTTGAATCTTCTTTATCATGCTAAGAGGAGCAGGAAAAAGCAAAAAATTTCAGAATTGCACCTTGCAATGTGGAGATATTACTGTTTGTGCATTTACAATATTCATTGATTTTTGCCATTGAAAAACGTCCAGAAATGTTTGAAGCTACTGACTGAATGAAAGGAGCTGGCATCTCACTCTCTTTGAATCTTCTTTATCATGCTAGGATTAGCAGGAAAAAGCAAAAAATTTCAGAATTGCACCTTGCAATGCGGAGAAATTACTGTTTGTGCATTTACAATATTCATTGATTTTTGCCATTGAAAAACGTCCAGAAATGTTGGAAGCTACTGACTGAATGAAAGGAGCTGGCATCTCACTCTCTTTGAATCTTCTTTATCATGCTAGGATTAGCAGGAAAAAGCAAAAAATTTCAGAATTGCACCTTGCAATGCGGAGAAATTACTGTTTGTGCATTTACAATATTCATTGATTTTTGCCATTGAAAAACATCATGTTATTCATATACCAGAAATGTTTGAAGCTACTGACTGAATGAAAAGAGCTGGCATCTCACTCTCTTTGAATCTACTTTATCATGCTAAGAGGAGCAGGAAAAAGCAAAAAATTTCAGAATTGCACCTTGCAATGTGGAGATATTACTGTTTGTGCATTTACAATATTCATTGATTTTTGCCATTGAAAAACATCATGTTATTCATATACCAGAAATGTTTGAAGCTACTGACTGAATGAAAAGAGCTGGCATCTCACTCTCTTTGAATCTTCTTTATCATGCTAAGAGGAGCAGGAAAAAGCCAAAAATTTCAGAATTGCACCTTGCAATGCGGAGATATTACTGTTTGTGTATTTACAATATTCATTGATTTTTGCCATTGAAAAACGTCCAGAAATGTTTGAAGCTACTGACTGAATGAAAGGAGCTGGCATCTCACTCTCTTTGAATCTTCTTTATCATGCTAGGATTAGCAGGAAAAAGCAAAAAATTTCAGAATTGCACCTTGCAATGCGGAGAAATTACTGTTTGTGCATTTACAATATTCATTGATTTTTGCCATTGAAAACATCATGTTATTCATATACCAGAAATGTTTGAAGCTACTGACTGAATGAAAAGAGCTGGCATCTCACTCTCTTTGAATCTTCTTTATCATGCTAAGAGGAGCAGGAAAAAGCAAAAAATTTCAGAATTGCACCTTGCAATGTGGAGATATTACTGTTTGTGCATTTACAATATTCATTGATTTTTGCCATTGAAAAACGTCCAGAAATGTTTGAAGCTACTGACTGAATGAAAGGAGCTGGCATCTCACTCTCTTTGAATCTTCTTTATCATGCTAGGATTAGCAGGAAAAAGCAAAAAATTTCAGAATTGCACCTTGCAATGCGGAGAAATTACTGTTTGTGCATTTACAATATTCATTGATTTTTGCCATTGAAAAACATCATGTTATTCATATACCAGAAATGTTTGAAGCTACTGACTGAATGAAAAGAGCTGGCATCTCACTCTCTTTGAATCTTATTTATCATGCTAAGAGGAGCAGGAAAAAGCAAAAAATTTCAGAATTGCACCTTGCAATGTGGAGATATTACTGTTTGTGCATTTACAATATTCATTGATTTTTGCCATTGAAAAACGTCCAGAAATGTTTGAAGCTACTGACTGAATGAAAGGAGCTGGCATCTCACTCTCTTTGAATCTTCTTTATCATGCTAGGATTAGCAGGAAAAAGCAAAAAATTTCAGAATTGCACCTTGCAATGCGGAGAAATTACTGTTTGTGCATTTACAATATTCATTGATTTTTGCAATTGAAAAACATCATGTTATTCATATACCAGAAATGTTTGAAGCTACTGACTGAATGAAAAGAGCTGGCATCTCACTCTCTTTGAATCTTCTTTATCATGCTAAGAGGAGCAGGAAAAAGCAAAAAATTTCAGAATTGCACCTTGCAATGTGGAGATATTACTGTTTGTGCATTTACAATATTCATTGATTTTTGCCATTGAAAAACGTCCAGAAATGTTTGAAGCTACTGACTGAATGAAAGGAGCTGGCATCTCACTCTCTTTGAATCTTCTTTATCATGCTAGGATTAGCAGGAAAAAGCAAAAAATTTCAGAATTGCACCTTGCAATGCGGAGAAATTACTGTTTGTGCATTTACAATATTCATTGATTTTTGCCATTGAAAAACATGTTATTCATATACCAGAAATGTTTGAAGCTACTGACTGAATGAAAAGAGCTGGCATCTCACTCTCTTTGAATCTTCTTTATCATGCTAAGAGGAGCAGGAAAAAGCAAAAAATTTCAGAATTGCACCTTGCAATGTGGAGATATTACTGTTTGTGCATTTACAATATTCATTGATTTTTGCCATTGAAAAACGTCCTGAAATGTTTGAAGCTACTGACTGAATGAAAGGAGCTGGCATCTCACTCTCTTTGAATCTTCTTTATCATGCTAGGATTAGCAGGAAAAAGCAAAAAATTTCAGAATTGCACCTTGCAATGCGGAGATATTACTGTTTGTGCATTTACAATATTCATTGATTTTTGCCATTGAAAAACGTCCAGAAATGTTGGAAGCTACTGACTGAATGAAAGGAGCTGGCATCTCACTCTCTTTGAATCTTCTTTATTATGCTAGGATTTGCAGGAAAAAGCAAAAAATTTCAGAATTGCACCTTGCAATGCGGAGAAATTACTGTTTGTGCATTTACAATATTCATTGATTTTTGCCATTGAAAAACATCATGTTATTCATATACCAGAAATGTTTGAAGCTACTGACTGAATGAAAAGAGCTGGCATCTCACTCTCTTTGAATCTTCTTTATCATGCTAAAAGGAGCAGGAAAAAGCAAAAAATTTCAGAATTGCACCTTGCAATGTGGAGATATTACTGTTTGTGCATTTACAATATTCATTGATTTTTGCCATTGAAAAACATCATGTTATTCATATACCAGAAATGTTTGAAGCTACTGACTGAATGAAAAGAGCTGGCATCTCACTCTCTTTGAATCTTCTTTATCATGCTAAGAGGAGCAGGAAAAAGCAAAAAATTTCAGAATTGCACCTTGCAATGCGGAGATATTACTGTTTGTGCATTTACAATATTCATTGATTTTTGCCATTGAAAAACGTCCAGAAATGTTTGAAGCTACTGACTGAATGAAAGGAGCTGGCATCTCACTCTCTTTGATTCTTCTTTATCATGCTAGGATTAGCAGGAAAAAGCAAAAAATTTCAGAATTGCACCTTGCAATGCGGAGAAATTACTGTTTGTGCATTTACAATATTCATTGATTTTTGCCATTGAAAAACATCATGTTATTCATATACCAGAAATGTTTGAAGCTACTGACTGAATGAAAAGAGCTGGCATCTCACTCTCTTTGAATCTTCTTTATCATGCTAAGAGGAGCAGGAAAAAGCAAAAAATTTCAGAATTGCACCTTGCAATGTGGAGATATTACTGTTTGTGCATTTACAATATTCATTGATGTTTGCCATTGAAAAACATCATGTTATTCATATACCAGAAATGTTTGAAGCTACTGACTGAATGAAAAGAGCTGGCATCTCACTCTCTTTGAATCTTCTTTATCATGCTAAGAGGAGCAGGAAAAAGCAAAAAATTTCAGAATTGCACCTTGCAATGCGGAGATATTACTGTTTGTGCATTTACAATATTCATTGATTTTTGCCATTGAAAAACGTCCAGAAATGTTTGAAGCTACTGACTGAATGAAAGGAGCTGGCATCTCACTCTCTTTGAATCTTCTTTATCATGCTAGGATTAGCAGGAAAAAGCAAAAAATTTCAGAATTGCACCTTGCAATGCGGAGATATTACTGTTTGTGCATTTACAATATTCATTGATTTTTGCCATTGAAAAACGTCCAGAAATGTTTGAAGCTACTGACTGAATGAAAGGAGCTGGCATCTCACTCTCTTTGAATCTTCTTTATCATGCTAGGATTAGCAGGAAAAAGCAAAAAATTTCAGAATTGCACCTTGCAATGCGGAGAAATTACTGTTTGTGCATTTACAATATTTATTGATTTTTGCCATTGAAAAACATGTTATTCATATACCAGTAATGTTTGAAGCTACTGACTGAATGAAAAGAGCTGGCATCTCACTCTCTTTGAATCTTCTTTATCATGCTAAGAGGAGCAGGAAAAAGCAAAAAATTTCAGAATTGCACCTTGCAATGTGGAGATATTACTGTTTGTGCATTTACAATATTCATTGATTTTTGCCATTGAAAAACGTCCAGAAAGGTTTGAAGCTACTGACTGAATGAAAGGAGCTGGCATCTCACTCTCTTTGAATCTTCTTTATCATGCTAGGATTAGCAGGAAAAAGCAAAAAATTTCAGAATTGCACCTTGCAATGCGGAGATATTACTGTTTGTGCATTTACAATATTCATTGATTTTTGCCTTTGAAAAACGTCCAGAAATGTTGGAAGCTACTGACTGAATGAAAGGAGCTGGCATCTCACTCTCTTTGAATCTACTTTATCATGCTAGGATTAGCAGGAAAAAGCAAAAAATTTCAGAATTGCACCTTGCAATGCGGAGAAATTACTGTTTGTGCATTTACAATATTCATTGATTTTTGCCATTGAAAAACATCATGTTATTCATATACCAGAAATGTTTGAAGCTACTGACTGAATGAAAAGAGCTGGCATCTCACTCTCTTTGAATCTTCTTTATCATGCTAAGAGGAGCAGGGAAAAGCAAAAAATTTCAGAATTGCACCTTGCAATGTGGAGATATTACTGTTTGTGCATTTACAATATTCATTGATTTTTGCCATTGAAAAACGTCCAGAAATGTTTGAAGCTACTGACTGAATGAAAGGAGCTGGCATCTCACTCTCTTTGAATCTTCTTTATCATGCTAGGATTAGCAGGAAAAAGCAAAAAATTTCAGAATTGCACCTTGCAATGCGGAGAAATTACTGTTTGTGCATTTACAATATTAATTGATTTTTGCCATTGAAAAACATCATGTTATTCATATACCAGAAATGTTTGAAGCTACTGACTGAATGAAAAGAGCTGGCATCTCACTCTCTTTGAATGCTCTTTAACATGCTAAGAGGAGCAGGAAAAAGCAAAAAATTTCAGAATTTCACCTTGCAATGTGGAGATATTACTGTTTGTGCATTTACAATATTCATTGATTTTTGATATTGAAAAACGTCCAGAAATGTTTGAAGCTACTGACTGAATGAAAGGAGCTGGCATCTCACTCTCTTTGAATCTTCTTTATCATGCTAGGATTAGCAGGAAAAAGCAAAAAATTTCAGAATTGCACCTTGCAATGTGGAGATATTACTGTTTGTGCATTTACAATATTCATTGATATTTGCCATTGAAAAACGTCCAGAAATGTTTGAAGCTACTGACTGAATGAAAGGAGCTGGCATCTCACTCTCTTTGAATCTTCTTTATCATGCTAGGATTAGCAGGAAAAAGCAAAAAATTTCAGAATTGCACCTTGCAATGTGGAGATATTACTGTTTGTGCATTTATAATATTCATTGATTTTTGCCATTGAAAAACGTCCAGAAATGTTTGAAGCTACTGACTGAATGAAAGGAGCTGGCATCTCACTCTCTTTGAATCTTCTTTATCATGCTAGGATTAGCAGGAAAAGGCAAAAAATTTCAGAATTGCACCTTGCAATGCGGAGAAATTACTGTTTGTGCATTTACAATATTCATTGATTTTTTGCCATTGAAAAACATCATGTTATTCATATCCCAGAAATGTTTGAAGCTACTGACTGAATGAAAAGAGCTGGCATCTCACTCTCTTTGAATCTTCTTTATCATGCTAAGAGGAGCAGGAAAAAGCAAAAAAAAATTCAGAATAGCACCTTGCAATGTGGAGATATTACTGTTTGTGCATTTACAATATTCATTGATTTTTGCCATTGAAAAACGTCCAGAAATGTTTGAAGCTACTGTCTGAATGAAAGGAGCTGGCATCTCACTCTCTTTGAATCTTCTTTATCATGCTAGGATTAGCAGGAAAAAGCAAAAATTTCAGAATTGCACCTTGCAATGCGGAGAAATTACTGTTTGTGCATTTACAATATTCATTGATTTTTGCCATTGAAAAACATCATGTTATTCATATACCAGAAATGTTTGAAGCTACTGACTGAATGAAAAGAGCTGGCATCTCACTCTCTTTGAATCTTCTTTATCATGCTAAGAGGAGCAGGAAAAAGCAAAAAATTTCAGAATTGCACCTTGCAATGCGGAGATATTACTCTGTGCATTTACAATATTCATTGATTTTTGCCATTGAAAAACGTCCAGAAATGTTGGAAGCTACTGACTGAATGAAAGGAGCTGGCATCTCACTCTCTTTGAATCTTCTTTATCATGCTAGGATTAGCAGGAAAAAGCAAAAAATTTCAGAATTGCACCTTGCAATGCGGAGAAATTACGGTTTGTGCATTTACAATATTCATTGATTTTTGCCATTGAAAAACATCATGTTATTCATATACCAGAAATGTTTGAAGCTACTGACTGAATGAAAAGAGCTGGCATCTCACTCTCTTTGAATCTTCTTTATCATGCTAAGAGGAGCAGGAAAAAGCAAAAAATTTCAGAATTGCACCTTGCAATGTGGAGATATTACTGTTTGTGCATTTACAATATTCATTGATTTTTGCCATTGAAAAACATCATGTTATTCATATACCAGAAATGTTTGAAGCTACTGACTGAATGAAAAGAGCTGGCATCTCACTCTCTTTGAATCTTCTTTATCATGCTAAGAGGAGCAGGAAAAAGCAAAAAATTTCAGAATTGCACCTTGCAATGCGGAGATATTACTCTTTGTGCATTTACAATATTCATTGATTTTTGCCATTGAAAAACGTCCAGAAATGTTGGAAGCTACTGACTGAATGAAAGGAGCTGGCATCTCACTCTCTTTGAATCTTCTTTATCATGCTAGGATTAGCAGGAAAAAGCAAAAAATTTCAGAATTGCACCTTGCAATGCGGAGAAATTACGGTTTGTGCATTTACAATATTCATTGATTTTTGCCATTGAAAAACATCATGTTATTCATATACCAGAAATGTTTGAAGCTACTGACTGAATGAAAAGAGCTGGCATCTCACTCTCTTTGAATCTTCTTTATCATGCTAAGAGGAGCAGGAAAAAGCAAAAAATTTCAGAATTGCACCTTGCAATGTGGAGATATTACTGTTTGTGCATTTACAATATTCATTGATTTTTGCCATTGAAAAACATCATGTTATTCATATACCAGAAATGTTTGAAGCTACTGACTGAATGAAAAGAGCTGGCATCTCACTCTCTTTGAATCTTCTTTATCATGCTAAGAGGAGCAGGAAAAAGCAAAAAATTTCAGAATTGCAACTTGCAATGCGGAGATATTACTGTTTGTGCATTTACAATATTCATTGATTTTTGAAATTGAAAAACGTCCAGAAATGTTTGAAGCTACTGACTGAATGAAAGGAGCTGGCATCTCACTCTCTTTGAATCTTCTTTATCATGCTAGGATTAGCAGGAAAAAGCAAAAAATTTCAGAATTGCACCTTGCAATGCGGAGAAATTACTGTTTGTGCATTTACAATATTCATTGATTTTTGCCATTGAAAAACATCATGTTATTCATATACCAGAAATGTTTGAAGCTACTGACTGAATGAAAAGAGCTGGCATCTCACTCTCTTTGAATCTTCTTTATCATGCTAAGAGGAGCAGGAAAAAGCAAAAAATTTCAGAATTGCACCTTGCAATGTGGAGATATTACTGTTTGTGCATTTACAATATTCATTGATTTTCGCCATTGAAAAACATCATGTTATTCATATACCAGAAATGTTTGAAGCTACTGACTGAATGAAAAGAGCTGGCATCTCACTCTCTTTGAATCTTCTTTATCATGCTAAGAGGAGCAGGAAAAAGCAAAAAATTTCAGAATTGCACCTTGCAATGCGGAGATATTACTGTTTGTGCATTTACAATATTCATTGATTTTTGCCATTGAAAAACGTCCAGAAATGTTTGAAGCTACTGACTGAATGAAAGGAGCTGGCATCTCACTCTCTTTGAATCTTCTTTATCATGCTAGGATTAGCAGGAAAAAGCAAAAAATTTCAGAATTGCACCTTGCAATGCGGAGATATTACTGTTTGTGCATTTACAATATTCATTGATTTTTGCCATTGAAAAACGTCCAGAAATGTTTGAAGCTACTGACTGAATGAAAGGAGCTGGCATCTCACTCTCTTTGAATCTTCTTTATCATGCTAGGATTAGCAGGAAAAAGCAAAAAATTTCAGAATTGCACCTTGCAATGCGGAGAAATTACTGTTTGTGCATTTACAATATTTATTGATTTTTGCCATTGAAAAACATGTTATTCATATACCAGTAATGTTTGAAGCTACTGACTGAATGAAAAGAGCTGGCATCTCACTCTCTTTGAATCTTCTTTATCATGCTAAGAGGAGCAGGAAAAAGCAAAAAATTTCAGAATTGCACCTTGCAATGTGGAGATATTACTGTTTGCATTTACAATATTCATTGATTTTTGCCATTGAAAAACGTCCAGAAATGTTTGAAGCTACTGACTGAATGAAAGGAGCTGGCATCTCACTCTCTTTGAATCTTCTTTATCATGCTAGGATTAGCAGGAAAAAGCAAAAAATTTCAGAATTGCACCTTGCAATGCGGAGATATTACTGTTTGTGCATTTACAATATTCATTGATTTTTGCCTTTGAAAAACGTCCAGAAATGTTGGAAGCTACTGACTGAATGAAAGGAGCTGGCATCTCACTCTCTTTGAATCTTCTTTATCATGCTAGGATTAACAGGAAAAAGCAAAAAATTTCAGAATTGCACCTTGCAATGCGGAGAAATTACTGTTTGTGCATTTACAATATTCATTGATTTTTGCCATTGAAAAACATCATGTTATTCATATACCAGAAATGTTTGAAGCTACTGACTGAATGAAAAGAGCTGGCATCTCACTCTCTTTGAATCTTCTTTATCATGCTAAGAGGAGCAGGAAAAAGCAAAAAATTTCAGAATTGCACCTTGCAATGTGGAGATATTACTGTTTGTGCATTTACAATATTCATTGATTTTCGCCATTGAAAAACATCATGTTATTCATATACCAGAAATGTTTGAAGCTACTGACTGAATGAAAAGAGCTGGCATCTCACTCTCTTTGAATCTTCTTTATCATGCTGAGAGGAGCAGGAAAAAGCAAAAAATTTCAGAATTGCACCTTGCAATGCGGAGATATTACTGTTTGTGCATTTACAATATTCATTGATTTTTGCCATTGAAAAACGTCCAGAAATGTTTGAAGCTACTGACTGAATGAAAGGAGCTGGCATCTCACTCTCTTTGAATCTTCTTTATCATGCTAGGATTAGCAGGAAAAAGCAAAAAATTTCAGAATTGCACCTTGCAATGCGGAGATATTACTGTTTGTGCATTTACAATATTCATTGATTTTTGCCATTGAAAAACGTCCAGAAATGTTTGAAGCTACTGACTGAATGAAAGGAGCTGGCATCTCACTCTCTTTGAATCTTCTTTATCATGCTAGGATTAGCAGGAAAAAGCAAAAAATTTCAGAATTGCACCTTGCAATGCGGAGAAATTACTGTTTGTGCATTTACAGTATTTATTGATTTTTGCCATTGAAAAACATGTTATTCATATACCAGTAATGTTTGAAGCTACTGACTGAATGAAAAGAGCTGGCATCTCACTCTCTTTGAATCTTCTTTATCATGCTAAGAGGAGCAGGAAAAAGCAAAAAATTTCAGAATTGCACCTTGCAATGTGGAGATATTACTGTTTGTGCATTTACAATATTCATTGATTTTTGGCATTGAAAAACGTCCAGAAATGTTTGAAGCTACTGACTGAATGAAAGGAGCTGGCATCTCACTCTCTTTGAATCTTCTTTATCATGCTAGGATTAGCAGGAAAAAGCAAAAAATTTCAGAATTGCACCTTGCAATGTGGAGATATTACTGTTTGTGCATTTACAATATTCATTGATTTTTGCCTTTGAAAAACGTCCAGAAATGTTGGAAGCTACTGACTGAATGAAAGGAGCTGGCATCTCACTCTCTTTGAATCTTCTTTATCATGCTAGGATTAGCAGGAAAAAGCAAAAAATTTCAGAATTGCACCTTGCAATGCGGAGAAATTACTGTTTGTGCATTTACAATATTCATTGATTTTTGCCATTGAAAAACATCATGTTATTCATATACCAGAAATGTTTGAAGCTACTGACTGAATGAAAAGAGCTGGCATCTCACTCTCTTTGAATCTTCTTTATCATGCTAAGAGGAGCAGGAAAAAGCAAAAAATTTCAGAATTGCACCTTGCAATGTGGAGATATTACTGTTTGTGCATTTACAATATTCATTGATTTTTGCCATTGAAAAACGTCCAGAAATGTTTGAAGCTACTGACTGAATGAAAGGAGCTGGCATCTCACTCTCTTTGAATCTTCTTTATCATGCTAGGATTAGCAGGAAAAAGCAAAAAATTTCAGAATTGCAGCTTGCAATGCGGAGAAATTACTGTTTGTGCATTTACAATATTCATTGATTTTTGCCATTGAAAAACATCATGTTATTCATATACCAGAAATGTTTGAAGCTACTGACTGAATGAAAAGAGCTGGCATCTCACTCTCTTTGAATCTTCTTTATCATGCTAAGAGGAGCAGGAAAAAGCAAAAAATTTCAGAATTGCACCTTGCAATGTGGAGATATTACTGTTTGTGCATTTACAATATTCATTGATTTTTGATATTGAAAAACGTCCAGAAATGTTTGAAGCTACTGACTGAATGAAAGGAGCTGGCATCTCACTCTCTTTGAATCTTCTTTATCATGCTAGGATTAGCAGGAAAAAGCAAAAAATTTCAGAATTGCACCTTGCAATGTGGAGATATTACTGTTTGTGCATTTACAATATTCATTGATTTTTGCCATTGAAAAACGTCCAGAAATGTTTGAAGCTACTGACTGAATGAAAGGAGCTGGCATCTCACTCTCTTTGAATCTTCTTTATCATGCTAGGATTAGCAGGAAAAAGCATAAAATTTCAGAATTGCACCTTGCAATGTGGAGATATTACTGTTTGTGCATTTACAATATTCATTGATTTTTGCCATTGAAAAACGTCTAGAAATGTTTGAAGCTACTGACTGAATGAAAGGAGCTGGCATCTCACTCTCTTTGAATCTTCTTTATCATGCTAGGATTAGCAGGAAAAAGCAAAAAATTTCAGAATTGCACCTTGCAATGCGGAGAAATTACTGTTTGTGCATTTACAATATTCATTGATTTTTGCCATTGAAAAACTTCATGTTATTCATATACCAGAAATGTTTGAAGCTACTGACTGAATGAAAAGAGCTGGCATCTCACTCTCTTTGAATCTTCTTTATCATGCTAAGAGGAGCAGGAAAAAGCAAAAAATTTCAGAATTTCACCTTGCAATGTGGAGATATTACTGTTTGTGCATTTACAATATTCATTGATTTTTGCCATTGAAAAACGTCCAGAAATGTTTGAAGCTACTGACTGAATGAAAGGAGCTGGCATCTCACTCTCTTTGAATCTTCTTTATCATGCTAGGATTAGCAGGAAAAAGCAAAAAAATTCAGAATTGCACCTTGCAATGCGGAGATATTACTGTTTGTGCATTTACAATATTCATTGATTTTTGCCATTGAAAAACGTCCAGAAATGTTTGTAGCTACTGACTGAATGAAAGGAGCTGGCATCTCACTCTCTTTGAATCTTATTTATCATGCTAGGATTAGCAGGAAAAAGCAAAAAATTTCAGAATTGCACCTTGCAATGCGGAGAAATTACTGTTTGTGCATTTACAATATTCATTGATTTTTGCCATTGAAAAACTTCATGTTATTCATATAGCAGAAATGTTTGAAGCTACTGACTGAATGAAAAGAGCTGGCATCTCACTCTCTTTGAATCTTCTTTATCATGCTAAGAGGAGCAGGAAAAAGCAAAAAATTTCAGAATTGCACCTTGCAATGCGGAGATATTACTGTTTGTGCATTTACAATATTCATTGATTTTTGCCATTGAAAAACGTCCAGAAATGTTTGAAGCTACTGACTGAATGAAAGGAGCTGGCATCTCATTCTCTTTGAATCTTCATTATCATGCTAAGATTAGCAGGAAAAAGCAAAAAATTTCAGAATTGCATCTTGCAATGCGGAGAAATGACTGTTTGTGCATTTACAATATTCATTGATTTTTGCCATTGAAAAACATCATGTTATTCATATACCAGAAATGTTTGAAGCTACTGACTGAATGAAAGGAGCTGACATCTCACTCTCTTTGAATCTTCTTTATCATGCTAAGAGGAGCAGGAAAAAGCAAAAAATTTCAGAATTGCACCTTGCAATGCGGAGAAATTACTGTTTGTGCATTTACAATATTCATTGATTTTTGCCATTGAAAAACATCATGTTATTCATATACCAGAAATGTTTGAAGCTACTGACTGAATGAAAAGAGCTGGCATCTCACTCTCTTTGAATCTTCTTTATCATGCTAAGAGGAGCAGGAAAAAGCAAAAAATTTCAGAATTGCACCTTGCAATGTGGAGATATTACTGTTTGTGCATTTACAATATTCATTGATTTTTGCCATTGAAAAACGTCCAGAAATGTTTGAAGCTACTGACTGAATGAAAGGAGCTGGCATCTCACTCTCTTTGAATCTTCTTTATCATGCTAGGATTAGCAGGAAAAAGCAAAAAAATTCAGAATTGCACCTTGCAATGCGGAGATATTACTGTTTGTGCATTTACAATATTCATTGATTTTTGCCATTGAAAAACGTCCAGAAATGTTTGAAGCTACTGACTGAATGAAAGGAGCTGGCATCTCACTCTCTTTGAATCTTCTTTATCATGCTAGGATTAGCAGGAAAAAGCAAAAAATTTCAGAATTGCACCTTGCAATGCGGAGAAATTACTGTTTGTGCATTTACAATATTCATTGATTTTTGCCATTGAAAAACATCATGTTATTCATATACCAGAAATGTTTGAAGCTACTGACTGAATGAAAAGAGCTGGCATCTCACTCTCTTTGAATCTTCTTTATCATGCTAAGAGGAGCAGGAAAAAGCAAAAAATTTCAGAATTGCACCTTGCAATGTGGAGATATTACTGTTTGTGCATTTACAATATTCATTGATTTTTGCCATTGAAAAACGTCCAGAAATGTTTGAAGCTACTGACTGAATGAAAGGAGCTGGCATCTCACTCTCTTTGAATCTTCTTTATCATGCTAGTATTAGCAGGAAAAAGCAAAAAATTTCAGAATTGCACCTTGCAATGCGGAGAAATTACTGTTTGTGCATTTACAATATTCATTGATTTTTGCCATTGAAAAACATCATGTTATTCATATACCAGAAATGTTTGAAGCTACTGACTGAATGAAAAGAGCTGGCATCTCACTCTCTTTGAATCTTCTTTATCATGCTAAGAGGAGCAGGAAAAAGCAAAAAATTTCAGAATTGCACCTTGCAATGTGGAGATATTACTGTTTGTGCATTTACAATATTCATTGATTTTTGATATTGAAAAACGTCCAGAAATGTTTGAAGCTACTGACTGAATGAAAGGAGCTGGCATCTCACTCTCTTTGAATCTTCTTTATCATGCTAGGATTAGCAGGAAAAAGCAAAAATTTCAGAATTGCACCTTGCAATGCGGAGAAATTACTGTTTGTGCATTTACAATATTCATTGATTTTTGCCATTGAAAAACATCATGTTATTCATATACCAGAAATGTTTGAAGCTACTGACTGAATGAAAAGAGCTGGCATCTCACTCTCTTTGAATCTTCTTTATCATGCTAAGAGGAGCAGGAAAAAGCAAAAAATTTCAGAATTGCACCTTGCAATGTGGAGATATTACTGTTTGTGCATTTACAATATTCATTGATTTTTGCCATTGAAAAACGTCCAGAAATGTTTGAAGCTACTGACTGAATGAAAGGAGCTGGCATCTCACTCTCTTTGAATCTTCTTTATCATGCTAGGATTAGCAGGAAAAAGCAAAAAATTTCAGAATTGCACCTTGCAATGTGGAGATATTACTGTTTGTGCATTTACAATATTCATTGATTTTTGCCATTGAAAAACGTCGAGAAATGTTTGAAGCTACTGACTGAATGAAAGGAGCTGGCATCTCACTCTCTTTGAATCTTCTTCATTATGCTAGGATTAGCAGGAAAAAGCAAAAAATTTCAGAATTGCACCTTGCAATGCGGAGATATTACTGTTTGTGCATTTACAATATTCATTGATTTTTGCCATTGAAAAACGTCCAGAAATGTTTGAAGCTACTGACTGAATGAAAGGAGCTGGCATCTCACTCTCTTTGAATCTTCTTTATCATGCTAGGATTAGCAGGAAAAAGCAAAAAATTTCAGAATTGCACCTTGCAATGCGGAGAAATTACTGTTTGTGCATTTACAATATTCATTGATTTTTGCCATTGAAAAACTTCATGTTATTCATATACCAGAAATGTTTGAAGCTACTGACTGAATGAAAAGAGCTGGCATCTCACTCTCTTTGAATCTTCTTTATCATGCTAAGAGGAGCAGGAAAAAGCAAAAAATTTCAGAATTGCACCTTGCAATGTGGAGATATTACTGTTTGTGCATTTACAATATTCGTTGATTTTTGCCATTGAAAAACGTCCAGAAATGTTTGAAGCTACTGACTGAATGAAAGGAGCTGGCATCTCACTCTCTTTGAATCTTCTTTATCATGCTAGGATTAGCAGGAAAAAGCAAAAAATTTCAGAATTGCACCTTGCAATGCGGAGATATTACTGTTTGTGCATTTACAATATTCATTGATTTTTGCCATTGAAAAACGTCCAGAAATGTTTGTAGCTACTGACTGAATGAAAGGAGCTGGCATCTCACTCTCTTTGAATCTTCTTTATCATGCTAGGATTAGCAGGAAAAAGCAAAAAATTTCAGAATTGCACCTTGCAATGCGGAGAAATTACTGTTTGTGCATTTACAATATTCATTGATTTTTGCCTTTGAAAAACTTCATGTTATTCATATACCAGAAATGTTTGAAGCTACTGACTGAATGAAAAGAGCTGGCATCTCACTCTCTTTGAATCTTCTTTATCATGCTATGAGGAGCAGGAAAAAGCAAAAAATTTCAGAATTGCACCTTGCAATGTGGAGATATTACTGTTTTTGCATTTACAATATTCATTGATTTTTGCCATTGAAAAACATCATGTTATTCATATACCAGAAATGTTTGAAGCTACTGACTGAATGAAAAGAGCTGGCATCTCACTCTCTTTGAATCTTCTTTATCATGCTAAGAGGAGCAGGAAAAAGCAAAAAATTTCAGAATTGCACCTTGCAATGCGGAGATATTACTGTTTGTGCATTTACAATATTCATTGATTTTTGCCATTGAAAAAGGTCCAGAAATGTTTGAAGATACTGACTGAATGAAAGGAGCTGGCATCTCACTCTCTTTGAATCTTCATTATCATGCTAAGATTAGCAGGAAAAAGCAAAAAATTTCAGAATTGCATCTTGCAATGCGGAGAAATGACTGTTTGTGCATTTACAATATTCATTGATTTTTGCCATTGAAAAACATCATGTTATTCATATACCAGAAATGTTTGAAGCTACTGACTGAATGAAAGGAGCTGGCATCTCACTCTCTTTGAATCTTCTTTATCATGCTAAGAGGAGCAGGAAAAAGCAAAAAATTTCAGAATTGCACCTTGCAATGCGGAGAAATTACTGTTTGTGCATTTACAATATTCATTGATTTTTGCCATTGAAAAACATCATGTTATTCATATACCAGAAATGTTTGAAGCTACTGACTGAATGAAAAGAGCTGGCATCTCACTCTCTTTGAATCTTCTTTATCATGCTAAGAGGAGCAGGAAAAAGCAAAAAAAAATTCAGAATAGCACCTTGCAATGTGGAGATATTACTGTTTGTGCATTTACAATATTCATTGATTTTTGCCATTGAAAAACGTCCAGAAATGTTTGAAGCTACTGACTGAATGAAAGGAGCTGGCATCTCACTCTCTTTGAATCTTCTTTATCATGCTAGGATTAGCAGGAAAAAGCAAAAATTTCAGAATTGCACCTTGCAATGCGGAGAAATTACTGTTTGTGCATTTACAATATTCATTGATTTTTGCCATTGAAAAACATCATGTTATTCATATACCAGAAATGTTTGAAGCTACTGACTGAATGAAAAGAGCTGGCATCTCACTCTCTTTGAATCTTCTTTATCATGCTAAGAGGAGCAGGAAAAAGCAAAAAATTTCAGAATTGCACCTTGCAATGTGGAGATATTACTGTTTGTGCATTTACAATATTCATTGATTTTTGCCATTGAAAAACGTCCAGAAATGTTTGAAGCTACTGACTGAATGAAAGAAGCTGGCATCTCACTCTCTTTGAATCTTCTTTATCATGCTAGGATTAGCAGGAAAAAGCAAAAAATTTCAGAATTGCACCTTGCAATGTGGAGATATTACTGTTTGTGCATTTACAATATTCATTGATTTTTGCCATTGAAAAACGTCCAGAAATGTTTGAAGCTACTGACTGAATGAAAGGAGCTGGCATCTCACTCTCTTTGAATCTTCTTCATTATGCTAGGATTAGCAGGAAAAAGCAAAAAATTTCAGAATTGCACCTTGCAATGCGGAGATATTACTGTTTGTGCATTTACAATATTCATTGATTTTTGCCATTGAAAAACGTCCAGAAATGTTTGAAGCTACTGACTGAATGAAAGGAGCTGGCATCTCACTCTCTTTGAATCTTCTTTATCATGCTAGGATTAGCAGGAAAAAGCAAAAAATTTCAGAATTGCACCTTGCAATGCGGAGAAATTACTGTTTGTGCATTTACAATATTCATTGATTTTTGCCATTGAAAAACTTCATGTTATTCATATACCAGAAATGTTTGAAGCTACTGACTGAATGAAAAGAGCTGGCATCTCACTCTCTTTGAATCTTCTTTATCATGCTAAGAGGAGCAGGAAAAAGCAAAAAATTTCAGAATTGCACCTTGCAATGTGGAGATATTACTGTTTGTGCATTTACAATATTCGTTGATTTTTGCCATTGAAAAACGTCCAGAAATGTTTGAAGCTACTGACTGAATGAAAGGAGCTGGCATCTCACTCTCTTTGAATCTTCTTTATCATGCTAGGATTAGCAGGAAAAAGCAAAAAATTTCAGAATTGCACCTTGCAATGCGGAGATATTACTGTTTGTGCATTTACAATATTCATTGATTTTTGCCATTGAAAAACGTCCAGAAATGTTTGTAGCTACTGACTGAATGAAAGGAGCTGGCATCTCACTCTCTTTGAATCTTCTTTATCATGCTAGGATTAGCAGGAAAAAGCAAAAAATTTCAGAATTGCACCTTGCAATGCGGAGAAATTACTGTTTGTGCATTTACAATATTCATTGATTTTTGCCATTGAAAAACTTCATGTTATTCATATACCAGAAATGTTTGAAGCTACTGACTGAATGAAAAGAGCTGGCATCTCACTCTCTTTGAATCTTCTTTATCATGCTATGAGGAGCAGGAAAAAGCAAAAAATTTCAGAATTGCACCTTGCAATGTGGAGATATTACTGTTTTTGCATTTACAATATTCATTGATTTTTGCCATTGAAAAACATCATGTTATTCATATACCAGAAATGTTTGAAGCTACTGACTGAATGAAAAGAGCTGGCATCTCACTCTCTTTGAATCTTCTTTATCATGCTAAGAGGAGCAGGAAAAAGCAAAAAATTTCAGAATTGCACCTTGCAATGCGGAGATATTACTGTTTGTGCATTTACAATATTCATTGATTTTTGCCATTGAAAAACGTCCAGAAATGTTTGAAGATACTGACTGAATGAAAGGAGCTGGCATCTCACTCTCTTTGAATCTTTATTATCATGCTAAGATTAGCAGGAAAAAGCAAAAAATTTCAGAATTGCATCTTGCAATGCGGAGAAATGACTGTTTGTGCATTTACAATATTCATTGATTTTTGCCATTGAAAAACATCATGTTATTCATATACCAGAAATGTTTGAAGCTACTGACTGAATGAAAGGAGCTGGCATCTCACTATCTTTGAATCTTCTTTATCATGCTAAGAGGAGCAGGAAAAAGCAAAAAATTTCAGAATTGCACCTTGCAATGCGGAGAAATTACTGTTTGTGCATTTACAATATTCATTGATTTTTGCCATTGAAAAACATCATGTTATTCATATACCAGAAATGTTTGAAGCTACTGACTGAATGAAAAGAGCTGGCATCTCACTCTCTTTGAATCTTCTTTATCATGCTAAGAGGAGCAGGAAAAAGCAAAAAATTTCAGAATTGCACCTTGCAATGTGGAGATATTACTGTTTGTGCATTTACAATATTCATTGATTTTTGCCATTGAAAAACGTCCAGAAATGTTTGAAGCTACTGACTGAATGAAAGGAGCTGGCATCTCACTCTCTTTGAATCTTCTTTATCATGCTAGGATTAGCAGGAAAAAGCAAAAAATTTCAGAATTGCACCTTGCAATGTGGAGATATTACTGTTTGTGCATTTACAATATTCATTGATTTTTGCCATTGAAAAACGTCCAGAAATGTTTGAAGCTACTGACTGAATGAAAGGAGCTGGCATCTCACTCTCTTTGAATCTTCTTCATTATGCTAGGATTAGCAGGAAAAAGCAAAAAATTTCAGAATTGCACCTTGCAATGCGGAGATATTACTGTTTGTGCATTTACAATATTCATTGATTTTTGCCATTGAAAAACGTCCAGAAATGTTTGAAGCTACTGACTGAATGAAAGGAGCTGGCATCTCACTCTCTTTGAATCTTCTTTATCATGCTAGGATTAGCAGGAAAAAGCAAAAAATTTCAGAATTGCACCTTGCAATGCGGAGAAATTACTGTTTGTGCATTTACAATATTCATTGATTTTTGCCATTGAAAAACTTCATGTTATTCATATACCAGAAATGTTTGAAGCTACTGACTGAATGAAAAGAGCTGGCATCTCACTCTCTTTGAATCTTCTTTATCATGCTATGAGGAGCAGGAAAAAGCAAAAAATTTCAGAATTGCACCTTGCAATGTGGAGATATTACTGTTTTTGCATTTACAATATTCATTGATTTTTGCCATTGAAAAACATCATGTTATTCATATACCAGAAATGTTTGAAGCTACTGACTGAATGAAAAGAGCTGGCATCTCACTCTCTTTGAATCTTCTTTATCATGCTAAGAGGAGCAGGAAAAAGCAAAAAATTTCAGAATTGCACCTTGCAATGTGGAGATATTACTGTTTGTGCATTTACAATATTCATTGATTTTTGCCATTGAAAAACGTCCAGAAATGTTTGAAGCTACTGACTGAATGAAAGGAGCTGGCATCTCACTCTCTTTGAATCTTCTTTATCATGCTAGGATTAGCAGGAAAAAGCAAAAAATTTCAGAATTGCACCTTGCAATGTGGAGATATTACTGTTTGTGCATTTACAATATTCATTGATTTTTGCCATTGAAAAACGTCCAGAAATGTTTGAAGCTACTGACTGAATGAAAGGAGCTGGCATCTCACTCTCTTTGAATCTTCTTCATTATGCTAGGATTAGCAGGAAAAAGCAAAAAATTTCAGAATTGCACCTTGCAATGCGGAGATATTACTGTTTGTGCATTTACAATATTCATTGATTTTTGCCATTGAAAAACGTCCAGAAATGTTTGAAGCTACTGACTGAATGAAAGGAGCTGGCATCTCACTCTCTTTGAATCTTCTTTATCATGCTAGGATTAGCAGGAAAAAGCAAAAAATTTCAGAATTGCACCTTGCAATGCGGAGAAATTACTGTTTGTGCATTTACAATATTCATTGATTTTTGCCATTGAAAAACTTCATGTTATTCATATACCAGAAATGTTTGAAGCTACTGACTGAATGAAAAGAGCTGGCATCTCACTCTCTTTGAATCTTCTTTATCATGCTATGAGGAGCAGGAAAAAGCAAAAAATTTCAGAATTGCACCTTGCAATGTGGAGATATTACTGTTTTTGCATTTACAATATTCATTGATTTTTGCCATTGAAAAACATCATGTTATTCATATACCAGAAATGTTTGAAGCTACTGACTGAATGAAAAGAGCTGGCATCTCACTCTCTTTGAATCTTCTTTATCATGCTAAGAGGAGCAGGAAAAAGCAAAAAATTTCAGAATTGCACCTTGCAATGCGGAGATATTACTGTTTGTGCATTTACAATATTCATTGATTTTTGCCATTGAAAAACGTCCAGAAATGTTTGAAGATACTGACTGAATGAAAGGAGCTGGCATCTCACTCTCTTTGAATCTTTATTATCATGCTAAGATTAGCAGGAAAAAGCAAAAAATTTCAGAATTGCATCTTGCAATGCGGAGAAATGACTGTTTGTGCATTTACAATATTCATTGATTTTTGCCATTGAAAAACATCATGTTATTCATATACCAGAAATGTTTGAAGCTACTGACTGAATGAAAGGAGCTGGCATCTCACTCTCTTTGAATCTTCTTTATCATGCTAAGAGGAGCAGGAAAAAGCAAAAAATTTCAGAATTGCACCTTGCAATGCGGAGAAATTACTGTTTGTGCATTTACAATATTCATTGATTTTTGCCATTGAAAAACATCATGTTATTCATATACCAGAAATGTTTGAAGCTACTGACTGAATGAAAAGAGCTGGCATCTCACTCTCTTTGAATCTTCTTTATCATGCTAAGAGGAGCAGGAAAAAGCAAAAAATTTCAGAATTGCACCTTGCAATGTGGAGATATTACTGTTTGTGCATTTACAATATTCATTGATTTTTGCCATTGAAAAACGTCCAGAAATGTTTGAAGCTACTGACTGAATGAAAGGAGCTGGCATCTCACTCTCTTTGAATCTTCTTTATCATGCTAGGATTAGCAGGAAAAAGCAAAAAATTTCAGAATTGCACCTTGCAATGTGGAGATATTACTGTTTGTGCATTTACAATATTCATTGATTTTTGCCATTGAAAAACGTCCAGAAATGTTTGAAGCTACTGACTGAATGAAAGGAGCTGGCATCTCACTCTCTTTGAATCTTCTTCATTATGCTAGGATTAGCAGGAAAAAGCAAAAAATTTCAGAATTGCACCTTGCAATGCGGAGATATTACTGTTTGTGCATTTACAATATTCATTGATTTTTGCCATTGAAAAACGTCCAGAAATGTTTGAAGCTACTGACTGAATGAAAGGAGCTGGCATCTCACTCTCTTTGAATCTTCTTTATCATGCTAGGATTAGCAGGAAAAAGCAAAAAATTTCAGAATTGCACCTTGCAATGCGGAGAAATTACTGTTTGTGCATTTACAATATTCATTGATTTTTGCCATTGAAAAACTTCATGTTATTCATATACCAGAAATGTTTGAAGCTACTGACTGAATGAAAAGAGCTGGCATCTCACTCTCTTTGAATCTTCTTTATCATGCTAAGAGGAGCAGGAAAAAGCAAAAAAATTCAGAATTGCACCTTGCAATGTGGAGATATTACTGTTTGTGCATTTACAATATTCGTTGATTTTTGCCATTGAAAAACGTCCAGAAATGTTTGAAGCTACTGACTGAATGAAAGGAGCTGGCATCTCACTCTCTTTGAATCTTCTTTATCATGCTAGGATTAGCAGGAAAAGGCAAAAAATTTCAGAATTGCACCTTGCAATGCGGAGATATTACTGTTTGTGCATTTACAATATTCATTGATTTTTGCCATTGAAAAACGTCCAGAAATGTTTGTAGCTACTGACTGAATGAAAGGAGCTGGCATCTCACTCTCTTTGAATCTTCTTTATCATGCTAGGATTAGCAGGAAAAAGCAAAAAATTTCAGAATTGCACCTTGCAATGCGGAGAAATTACTGTTTGTGCATTTACAATATTCATTGATTTTTGCCATTGAAAAACTTCATGTTATTCATATACCAGAAATGTTTGAAGCTACTGACTGAATGAAAAGAGCTGGCATCTCACTCTCTTTGAATCTTCTTTATCATGCTATGAGGAGCAGGAAAAAGCAAAAAATTTCAGAATTGCACCTTGCAATGTGGAGATATTACTGTTTTTGCATTTACAATATTCATTGATTTTTGCCATTGAAAAACATCATGTTATTCATATACCAGAAATGTTTGAAGCTACTGACTGAATGAAAAGAGCTGGCATCTCACTCTCTTTGAATCTTCTTTATCATGCTAAGAGGAGCAGGAAAAAGCAAAAAATTTCAGAATTGCACCTTGCAATGCGGAGATATTACTGTTTGTGCATTTACAATATTCATTGATTTTTGCCATTGAAAAACGTCCAGAAATGTTTGAAGATACTGACTGAATGAAAGGAGCTGGCATCTCACTCTCTTTGAATCTTCATTATCATGCTAAGATTAGCAGGAAAAAGCAAAAAATTTCAGAATTGCATCTTGCAATGCGGAGAAATGACTGTTTGTGCATTTACAATATTCATTGATTTTTGCCATTGAAAAACATCATGTTATTCATATACCAGAAATGTTTGAAGCTACTGACTGAATGAAAGGAGCTGGCATCTCACTCTCTTTGAATCTTCTTTATCATGCTAAGAGGAGCAGGAAAAAGCAAAAAATTTCAGAATTGCACCTTGCAATGCGGAGAAATTACTGTTTGTGCATTTACAATATTCATTGATTTTTGCCATTGAAAAACATCATGTTATTCATATACCAGAAATGTTTGAAGCTACTGACTGAATGAAAAGAGCTGGCATCTCACTCTCTTTGAATCTTCTTTATCATGCTAAGAGGAGCAGGAAAAAGCAAAAAATTTCAGAATTGCACCTTGCAATGTGGAGATATTACTGTTTGTGCATTTACAATATTCATTGATTTTTGCCATTGAAAAACGTCCAGAAATGTTTGAAGCTACTGACTGAATGAAAGGAGCTGGCATCTCACTCTCTTTGAATCTTCTTTATCATGCTAGGATTAGCAGGAAAAAGCAAAAAATTTCAGAATTGCACCTTGCAATGCGGAGATATTACTGTTTGTGCATTTACAATATTCACTGATTTTTGCCATTGAAAAACGTCCAGAAATGTTTGAAGCTACTGACTGAATGAAAGGAGCTGGCATCTCACTCTCTTTGAATCTTCTTTACCATGCTAGGATTAGCAGGAAAAAGCAAAAAATTTCAGAATTGCACCTTGCAATGCGGAGAAATTACTGTTTGCGCATTTACAATATTCATTGATTTTTGCCATTGAAAAACATCATGTTATTCATATACCAGAAATGTTTGAAGCTACTGACTGAATGAAAAGAGCTGGCATCTCACTCTCTTTGAATCTTCTTTATCATGCTAAGAGGAGCAGGAAAAAGCAAAAAATTTCAGAATTGCACCTTGCAATGCGGAGATATTACTGTTTGTGCATTTACAATATTCATTGATTTTTGCCATTGAAAAACGTCCAGAAATGTTTGAAGCTACTGACTGAATGAAAGGAGCTGGCATCTCACTCTCTTTGAATCTTCATTATCATGCTAAGATTAGCAGGAAAAAGCAAAAAATTTCAGAATTGCATCTTGCAATGCGGAGAAATTACTGTTTGTGCATTTACAATATTCATTGATTTTTGCCATTGAAAAACATCATGTTATTCATATACCAGAAATGTTTGAAGCTACTGACTGAATGAAAAGAGCTGGCATCTCACTCTCTTTGAATCTTCTTTATCATGCTAAGAGGAGCAGGAAAAAGCAAAAAATTTCAGAATTGCACCTTGCAATGTGGAGATATTACTGTTTGTGCATTTACAATATTCATTGATTTTTGCCATTGAAAAACGTCCAGAAATGTTTGAAGCTACTGACTGAATGAAAGGAGCTGGCTTCTCACTCTCTTTGAATCTTCTTTATCATGCTAGGATTAGCAGGAAAAAGCAAAAAATTTCAGAATTGCACCTTGCAATGCAGAGAAATTACTGTTTGTGCATTTACAATATTCATTGATTTTTGCCATTGAAAAACGTCCAGAAATGTTTGTAGCTACTGACTGAATGAAAGGAGCTGGCATCTCACTCTCTTTGAATCTTCTTCATTATGCTAGGATTAGCAGGAAAAAGCAAAAAATTTCAGAATTGCACCTTGCAATGCGGAGATATTACTGTTTGTGCATTTACAATATTCATTGATTTTTGCCATTGAAAAACGTCCAGAAATGTTTGAAGCTACTGACTGAATGAAAGGAGCTGGCATCTCACTCTCTTTGAATCTTCTTTATCATGCTAGGATTAGCAGGAAAAAGCAAAAAATTTCAGAATTGCACCTTGCAATGCGGAGAAATTACTGTTTGTGCATTTACAATATTCATTGATTTTTGCCATTGAAAAACTTCATGTTATTCATATACCAGAAATGTTTGAAGCTACTGACTGAATGAAAAGAGCTGGCATCTCACTCTCTTTGAATCTTCTTTATCATGCTAAGAGGAGCAGGAAAAAGCAAAAAAATTCAGAATTGCACCTTGCAATGTGGAGATATTACTGTTTGTGCATTTACAATATTCGTTGATTTTTGCCATTGAAAAACGTCCAGAAATGTTTGAAGCTACTGACTGAATGAAAGGAGCTGGCATCTCACTCTCTTTGAATCTTCTTTATCATGCTAGGATTAGCAGGAAAAAGCAAAAAATTTCAGAATTGCACCTTGCAATGCGGAGATATTACTGTTTGTGCATTTACAATATTCATTGATTTTTGCCATTGAAAAACGTCCAGAAATGTTTGTAGCTACTGACTGAATGAAAGGAGCTGGCATCTCACTCTCTTTGAATCTTCTTTATCATGCTAGGATTAGCAGGAAAAAGCAAAAAATTTCAGAATTGCACCTTGCAATGCGGAGAAATTACTGTTTGTGCATTTACAATATTCATTGATTTTTGCCATTGAAAAACTTCATGTTATTCATATACCAGAAATGTTTGAAGCTACTGACTGAATGAAAAGAGCTGGCATCTCACTCTCTTTGAATCTTCTTTATCATGCTATGAGGAGCAGGAAAAAGCAAAAAATTTCAGAATTGCACCTTGCAATGTGGAGATATTACTGTTTTTGCATTTACAATATTCATTGATTTTTGCCATTGAAAAACATCATGTTATTCATATACCAGAAATGTTTGAAGCTACTGACTGAATGAAAAGAGCTGGCATCTCACTCTCTTTGAATCTTCTTTATCATGCTAAGAGGAGCAGGAAAAAGCAAAAAATTTCAGAATTGCACCTTGCAATGCGGAGATATTACTGTTTGTGCATTTACAATATTCATTGATTTTTGCCATTGAAAAACGTCCAGAAATGTTTGAAGATACTGACTGAATGAAAGGAGCTGGCATCTCACTCTCTTTGAATCTTCATTATCATGCTAAGATTAGCAGGAAAAAGCAAAAAATTTCAGAATTGCATCTTGCAATGCGGAGAAATGACTGTTTGTGCATTTACAATATTCATTGATTTTTGCCATTGAAAAACATCATGTTATTCATATACCAGAAATGTTTGAAGCTACTGACTGAATGAAAGGAGCTGGCATCTCACTCTCTTTGAATCTTCTTTATCATGCTAAGAGGAGCAGGAAAAAGCAAAAAATTTCAGAATTGCACCTTGCAATGCGGAGAAATTACTGTTTGTGCATTTACAATATTCATTGATTTTTGCCATTGAAAAACATCATGTTATTCATATACCAGAAATGTTTGAAGCTACTGACTGAATGAAAAGAGCTGGCATCTCACTCTCTTTGAATCTTCTTTATCATGCTAAGAGGAGCAGGAAAAAGCAAAAAATTTCAGAATTGCACCTTGCAATGTGGAGATATTACTGTTTGTGCATTTACAATATTCATTGATTTTTGCCATTGAAAAACGTCCAGAAATGTTTGAAGCTACTGACTGAATGAAAGGAGCTGGCATCTCACTCTCTTTGAATCTTCTTTATCATGCTAGGATTAGCAGGAAAAAGCAAAAAATTTCAGAATTGCACCTTGCAATGCGGAGATATTACTGTTTGTGCATTTACAATATTCACTGATTTTTGCCATTGAAAAACGTCCAGAAATGTTTGAAGCTACTGACTGAATGAAAGGAGCTGGCATCTCACTCTCTTTGAATCTTCTTTACCATGCTAGGATTAGCAGGAAAAAGCAAAAAATTTCAGAATTGCACCTTGCAATGCGGAGAAATTACTGTTTGCGCATTTACAATATTCATTGATTTTTGCCATTGAAAAACATCATGTTATTCATATACCAGAAATGTTTGAAGCTACTGACTGAATGAAAAGAGCTGGCATCTCACTCTCTTTGAATCTTCTTTATCATGCTAAGAGGAGCAGGAAAAAGCAAAAAATTTCAGAATTGCACCTTGCAATGCGGAGATATTACTGTTTGTGCATTTACAATATTCATTGATTTTTGCCATTGAAAAACGTCCAGAAATGTTTGAAGCTACTGACTGAATGAAAGGAGCTGGCATCTCACTCTCTTTGAATCTTCATTATCATGCTAAGATTAGCAGGAAAAAGCAAAAAATTTCAGAATTGCATCTTGCAATGCGGAGAAATTACTGTTTGTGCATTTACAATATTCATTGATTTTTGCCATTGAAAAACATCATGTTATTCATATACCAGAAATGTTTGAAGCTACTGACTGAATGAAAAGAGCTGGCATCTCACTCTCTTTGAATCTTCTTTATCATGCTAAGAGGAGCAGGAAAAAGCAAAAAATTTCAGAATTGCACCTTGCAATGTGGAGATATTACTGTTTGTGCATTTACAATATTCATTGATTTTTGCCATTGAAAAACGTCCAGAAATGTTTGAAGCTACTGACTGAATGAAAGGAGCTGGCTTCTCACTCTCTTTGAATCTTCTTTATCATGCTAGGATTAGCAGGAAAAAGCAAAAAATTTCAGAATTGCACCTTGCAATGCGGAGAAATTACTGTTTGTGCATTTACAATATTCATTGATTTTTGCCATTGAAAAACATCATGTTATTCATATACCAGAAATGTTTGAAGCTACTGACTGAATGAAAAGAGCTGGCATCTCACTCTCCTTGAATCTTCTTTATCATGCTAAGAGGAGCAGGAAAAAGCAAAAAATTTCAGAATTGCACCTTGCAATGTGGAGATATTACTGTTTGTGCATTTACAATATTCATTGATTTTTGCCATTGAAAAACGTCCAGAAATGTTTGAAGCTACTGACTGAATGAAAGGAGCTGGCATCTCACTCTCTTTGAATCTTCTTTATCATGCTAGGATTAGCAGGAAAAAGCAAAAAATTTCAGAATTGCACCTTGCAATGCGGAGATATTACTGTTTGTGCATTTACAATATTCACTGATTTTTGCCATTGAAAAACGTCCAGAAATGTTTGAAGCTACTGACTGAATGAAAGGAGCTGGCTTCTCACTCTCTTTGAATCTTTTTTATCATGCTAGGATTAGCAGGAAAAAGCAAAAAATTTCAGAATTGCACCTTGCAATGCGGAGAAATTACTGTTTGTGCATTTACAATATTCATTGATTTTTGCCATTGAAAAACATCATGTTATTCATATACCAGAAATGATTGAAGCTACTGACTGAATGAAAAGAGCTGGCATCTCACTCTCCTTGAATCTTCTTTATCATGCTAAGAGGAGCAGGAAAAAGCAAAAAATTTCAGAATTGCACCTTGCAATGTGGAGATATTACTGTTTGTGCATTTACAATATTCATTGATTTTTGCCATTGAAAAACGTCCAGAAATGTTTGAAGCTACTGACTGAATGAAAGGAGCTGGCATCTCACTCTCTTTGAATCTTCTTTATCATGCTAGGATTAGCAGGAAAAAGCAAAAAATTTCAGAATTGCACCTTGCAATGCGGAGATATTACTGTTTGTGCATTTACAATATTCACTGATTTTTGCCATTGAAAAACGTCCAGAAATGTTTGAAGCTACTGACTGAATGAAAGGAGCTGGCATCTCACTCTCTTTGAATCTTCTTTACCATGCTAGGATTAGCAGGAAAAAGCAAAAAATTTCAGAATTGCACCTTGCAATGCGGAGAAATTACTGTTTGCGCATTTACAATATTCATTGATTTTTGCCATTGAAAAACATCATGTTATTCATATACCAGAAATGTTTGAAGCTACTGACTGAATGAAAAGAGCTGGCATCTCACTCTCTTTGAATCTTCTTTATCATGCTAAGAGGAGCAGGAAAAAGCAAAAAATTTCAGAATTGCACCTTGCAATGCTGAGATATTACTGTTTGTGCATTTACAATATTCATTGATTTTTGCCATTGAAAAACGTCCAGAAATGTTTGAAGCTACTGACTGAATGAAAGGAGCTGGCATCTCACTCTCTTTGAATCTTCATTATCATGCTAAGATTAGCAGGAAAAAGCAAAAAATTTCAGAATTGCATCTTGCAATGCGGAGAAATTACTGTTTGTGCATTTACAATATTCATTGATTTTTGCCATTGAAAAACATCATGTTATTCATATACCAGAAATGTTTGAAGCTACTGACTGAATGAAAAGAGCTGGCATCTCACTCTCTTTGAATCTTCTTTATCATGCTAAGAGGAGCAGGAAAAAGCAAAAAATTTCAGAATTGCACCTTGCAATGTGGAGATATTACTGTTTGTGCATTTACAATATTCATTGATTTTTGCCATTGAAAAACGTCCAGAAATGTTTGAAGCTACTGACTGAATGAAAGGAGCTGGCTTCTCACTCTCTTTGAATCTTCTTTATCATGCTAGGATTAGCAGGAAAAAGCAAAAAATTTCAGAATTGCACCTTGCAATGCGGAGAAATTACTGTTTGTGCATTTACAATATTCATTGATTTTTGCCATTGAAAAACATCATGTTATTCATATACCAGAAATGTTTGAAGCTACTGACTGAATGAAAAGAGCTGGCATCTCACTCTCCTTGAATCTTCTTTATCATGCTAAGAGGAGCAGGAAAAAGCAAAAAATTTCAGAATTGCACCTTGCAATGTGGAGATATTACTGTTTGTGCATTTACAATATTCATTGATTTTTGCCATTGAAAAACGTCCAGAAATGTTTGAAGCTACTGACTGAATGAAAGGAGCTGGCATCTCACTCTCTTTGAATCTTCTTTATCATGCTAGGATTAGCAGGAAAAAGCAAAAAATTTCAGAATTGCACCTTGCAATGCGGAGATATTACTGTTTGTGCATTTACAATATTCACTGATTTTTGCCATTGAAAAACGTCCAGAAATGTTTGAAGCTACTGACTGAATGAAAGGAGCTGGCATCTCACTCTCTTTGAATCTTCTTTACCATGCTAGGATTAGCAGGAAAAAGCAAAAAATTTCAGAATTGCACCTTGCAATGCGGAGAAATTACTGTTTGCGCATTTACAATATTCATTGATTTTTGCCATTGAAAAACATCATGTTATTCATATACCAGAAATGTTTGAAGCTACTGACTGAATGAAAAGAGCTGGCATCTCACTCTCTTTGAATCTTCTTTATCATGCTAAGAGGAGCAGGAAAAAGCAAAAAATTTCAGAATTGCACCTTGCAATGCGGAGATATTACTGTTTGTGCATTTACAATATTCATTGATTTTTGCCATTGAAAAACGTCCAGAAATGTTTGAAGCTACTGACTGAATGAAAGGAGCTGGCATCTCACTCTCTTTGAATCTTCATTATCATGCTAAGATTAGCAGGAAAAAGCAAAAAATTTCAGAATTGCATCTTGCAATGCGGAGAAATTACTGTTTGTGCATTTACAATATTCATTGATTTTTGCCATTGAAAAACATCATGTTATTCATATACCAGAAATGTTTGAAGCTACTGACTGAATGAAAAGAGCTGGCATCTCACTCTCTTTGAATCTTCTTTATCATGCTAAGAGGAGCAGGAAAAAGCAAAAAATTTCAGAATTGCACCTTGCAATGTGGAGATATTACTGTTTGTGCATTTACAATATTCATTGATTTTTGCCATTGAAAAACGTCCAGAAATGTTTGAAGCTACTGACTGAATGAAAGGAGCTGGCTTCTCACTCTCTTTGAATCTTCTTTATCATGCTAGGATTAGCAGGAAAAAGCAAAAAATTTCAGAATTGCACCTTGCAATGCGGAGAAATTACTGTTTGTGCCTTTACAATATTCATTGATTTTTGCCATTGAAAAACATCATGTTATTCATATACCAGAAATGTTTGAAGCTACTAACTGAATGAAAAGAGCTGGCATCTCACTCTCCTTGAATCTTCTTTATCATGCTAAGAGGAGCAGGAAAAAGCAAAAAATTTCAGAATTGCACCTTGCAATGCGGAGATATTACTGTTTGTGCATTTACAATATTCACTGATTTTTGCCATTGAAAAACGTCCAGAAATGTTTGAAGCTACTGACTGAATGAAAGGAGCTGGCATCTCACTCTCTTTGAATCTTCTTTACCATGCTAGGATTAGCAGGAAAAAGCAAAAAATTTCAGAATTGCACCTTGCAATGCGGAGAAATTACTGTTTGTGCAATTACAATATTCATAGATTTTTGCCATTAAAAAACATCATGTTATTCATATACCAGAAATGTTTGAAGCTACTGACTGAATGAAAAGAGCTGGCATCTCACTCTCTTTGAATCTTCTTTATCATGCTAAGAGGAGCAGGAAAAAGCAAAAAATTTCAGAATTGCACCTTGCAATGTGGAGATATTACTGTTTGTGCATTTACAATATTCATTGATTTTTGCCATTGAAAAACGTCCAGAAATGTTTGAAGCTACTGACTGAATGAAAGGAGCTGGCATCTCACTCTCTTTGAATCTTCTTTATCATGCTAGGATTAGCAGGAAAAAGCAAAAAATTTCAGAATTGCACCTTGCAATGCGGAGAAATTACTGTTTGTGCATTTACAATATTCATTGATTTTTGCCATTGAAAAACATCATGTTATTCATATACCAGAAATGTTTGAAGCTACTGACTGAATCAAAAGAGCTGGCATCTCACTCTCTTTGAATCTTCTTTATCATGCTAAGAGGAGCAGGAAAAAGCAAAAAATTTCAGAATTGCACCTTGCAATGTGGAGATATTACTGTTTGTGCATTTACAATATTCATTGATTTTTGCCATTGAAAAACGTCCAGAAATGTTTGAAGCTACTGACTGAATGAAAGGAGCTGGCATCTCACTCTCTTTGAATCTTCTTTATCATGCTAGGATTAGCAGGAAAAAGCAAAAAATTTCAGAATTGCACCTTGCAATGCGGAGAAATTACTGTTTGTGCATTTACAATATTCATTGATTTTTGCCATTGAAAAACATCATGTTATTCATATACCAGAAATGTTTGAAGCTACTGACTGAATGAAAAGAGCTGGCATCTCACTCTCTTTGAATCTTCTTTATCATGCTAAGAGGAGCAGGAAAAAGCAAAAAATTTCAGAATTGCACCTTGCAATGTGGAGATATTACTGTTTGTGCATTTACAATATTCATTGATTTTTGCCATTGAAAAACGTCCAGAAATGTTTGAAGCTACTGACTGAATGAAAGGAGCTGGCATCTCACTCTCTTTGAATCTTCTTTATCATGCTAGGATTAGCAGGAAAAAGCAAAAAATTTCAGAATTGCACCTTGCAATGCGGAGAAATTACTGTTTGTGCATTTACAATATTCATTGATTTTTGCCATTGAAAAACATGTTATTCATATACCAGATATGTTTGAAGCTACTGACTGAATGAAAAGAGCTGGCATCTCACTCTCTTTGAATCTTCTTTATCATGCTAAGAGGAGCAGGAAAAAGCAAAAAATTTCAGAATTGCACCTTGCAATGTGGAGATATTACTGTTTGTGCATTTACAATATTCATTGATTTTTGCCATTGAAAAACGTCCTGAAATGTTTGAAGCTACTGACTGAATGAAAGGAGCTGGCATCTCACTCTCTTTGAATCTTCTTTATCATGCTAGGATTAGCAGGAAAAAGCAAAAAATTTCAGAATTGCACCTTGCAATGCGGAGAAATTACTGTTTGTGCACTTACAATATTCATTGATTTTTGCCATTGAAAAACATCATGTTATTCATATACCAGAAATGTTTGAAGCTACTGACTGAATGAAAAGAGCTGGCATCTCACTCTCTTTGAATCTTCTTTATCATGCTAAGAGGAGCAGGAAAAAGCAAAAAATTTCAGAATTGCACCTTGCAATGTGGAGATATTACTGTTTGTGCATTTACAATATTCATTGATTTTTGCCATTGAAAAACGTCCAGAAATGTTTGAAGCTACTGACTGAATGAAAGGAGCTGGCATCTCACTCTCTTTGAATCTTCTTTATCATGCTAGGATTAGCAGGAAAAAGCAAAAAATTTCAGAATTGCACCTTGCAATGCGGAGATATTACTGTTTGTGCATTTACAATATTCACTGATTTTTGCCATTGAAAAACGTCCAGAAATGTTTGAAGCTACTGACTGAATGAAAGGAGCTGGCATCTCACTCTCTTTGAATCTTCTTTACCATGCTAGGATTAGCAGGGAAAAGCAAAAAATTTCAGAATTGCACCTTGCAATGCGGAGAAATTACTGTTTGTGCATTTACAATATTCATTGATTTTTGCCATTGAAAAACATCATGTTATTCATATACCAGAAATGTTTGAAGCTACTGACTGAATGAAAAGAGCTGGCATCTCACTCTCCTTGAATCTTCTTTATCATGCTAAGAGGAGCAGGAAAAAGCAAAAAATTTCAGAATTGCACCTTGCAATGTGGAGATATTACTGTTTGTGCATTTACAATATTCATTGATTTTTGCCATTGAAAAACGTCCAGAAATGTTTGAAGCTACTGACTGAATGAAAGGAGCTGGCATGTCACTCTCTTTGAATCTTCTTTATCATGCTAGGATTAGCAGGAAAAAGCAAAAAATTTCAGAATTGCACCTTGCAATGCGGAGATATTACTGTTTGTGCATTTACAATATTCACTGATTTTTGCCATTGAAAAACGTCCAGAAATGTTTGAAGCTACTGACTGAATGAAAGGAGCTGGCATCTCACTCTCTTTGAATCTTCTTTACCATGCTAGGATTAGCAGGAAAAAGCAAAAAATTTCAGAATTGCACCTTGCAATGCGGAGAAATTACTGTTTGTGCAATTACAATATTCATAGATTTTTGCCATTAAAAAACATCATGTTATTCATATACCAGAAATGTTTGAAGCTACTGACTGAATGAAAAGAGCTGGCATCTCACTCTCTTTGAATCTTCTTTATCATGCTAAGAGGAGCAGGAAAAAGCAAAAAATTTCAGAATTGCACCTTGCAATGTGGAGATATTACTGTTTGTGCATTTACAATATTCATTGATTTTTGCCATTGAAAAACGTCCAGAAATGTTTGAAGCTACTGACTGAATGAAAGGAGCTGGCATCTCACTCTCTTTGAATCTTCTTTATCATGCTAGGATTAGCAGGAAAAAGCAAAAAATTTCAGAATTGCACCTTGCAATGCGGAGAAATTACTGTTTGTGCATTTACAATATTCATTGATTTTTGCCATTGAAAAACATCTTGTTATTCATATACCAGAAATGTTTGAAGCTACTGACTGAATGAAAAGAGCTGGCATCTCACTCTCTTTGAATCTTCTTTATCATGCTAAGAGGAGCAGGAAAAAGCAAAAAATTTCAGAATTGCACCTTGCAATGTGGAGATATTACTGTTTGTGCATTTACAATATTCATTGATTTTTGCCATTGAAAAACGTCCAGAAATGTTTGAAGCTACTGACTGAATGAAAGGAGCTGGCATCTCACTCTCTTTGAATCTTCTTTATCATGCTAGGATTAGCAGGAAAAAGCAAAAAATTTCAGAATTGCACCTTGCAATGCGGAGAAATTACTGTTTGTGCATTTACAATATTCATTGATTTTTGCCATTGAAAAACATCATGTTATTCATATACCAGAAATGTTTGAAGCTACTGACTGAATGAAAAGAGCTGGCATCTCACTCTCTTTGAATCTTCTTTATCATGCTAAGAGGAGCAGGAAAAAGCAAAAAATTTCAGAATTGCACCTTGCAATGTGGAGATATTACTGTTTGTGCATTTACAATATTCATTGATTTTTGCCATTGAAAAACGTCCAGAAATGTTTGAAGCTACTGACTGAATGAAAGGAGCTGGCATCTCACTCTCTTTGAATCTTCTTTATCATGCTAGGATTAGCAGGAAAAAGCAAAAAATTTCAGAATTGCACCTTGCAATGCGGAGATATTACTGTTTGTGCATTTACAATATTCACTGATTTTTGCCATTGAAAAACGTCCAGAAATGTTTGAAGCTACTGACTGAATGAAAGGAGCTGGCATCTCACTCTCTTTGAATCTTCTTTACCATGCTAGGATTAGCAGGGAAAAGCAAAAAATTTCAGAATTGCACCTTGCAATGCGGAGAAATTACTGTTTGTGCATTTACAATATTCATTGATTTTTGCCATTGAAAAACATCATGTTATTCATATACCAGAAATGTTTGAAGCTACTGACTGAATGAAAAGAGCTGGCATCTCACTCTCCTTGAATCTTCTTTATCATGCTAAGAGGAGCAGGAAAAAGCAAAAAATTTCAGAATTGCACCTTGCAATGTGGAGATATTACTGTTTGTGCATTTACAATATTCAATGATTTTTGCCATTGAAAAACGTCCAGAAATGTTTGAAGCTACTGACTGAATGAAAGGAGCTGGCATCTCACTCTCTTTGAATCTTCTTTATCATGCTAGGATTAGCAGGAAAAAGCAAAAAATTTCAGAATTGCACCTTGCAATGCGGAGATATTACTGTTTGTGCATTTACAATATTCACTGATTTTTGCCATTGAAAAACGTCCAGAAATGTTTGAAGCTACTGACTGAATGAAAGGAGCTGGCATCTCACTCTCTTTGAATCTTCTTTACCATGCTAGGATTAGCAGGAAAAAGCAAAAAATTTCAGAATTGCACCTTGCAATGCGGAGATATTACTGTTTGTGCATTTACAATATTCACTGATTTTTGCCATTGAAAAACGTCCAGAAATGTTTGAAGCTACTGACTGAATGAAAGGAGCTGGCATCTCACTCTCTTTGAATCTTCTTTACCATGCTAGGATTAGCAGGAAAAAGCAAAAAATTTCAGAATTGCACCTTGCAATGCGGAGAAATTACTGTTTGTGCAATTACAATATTCATAGATTTTTGCCATTAAAAAACATCATGTTATTCATATACCAGAAATGTTTGAAGCTACTGACTGAATGAAAAGAGCTGGCATCTCACTCTCTTTGAATCTTCTTTATCATGCTAAGAGGAGCAGGAAAAAGCAAAAAATTTCAGAATTGCACCTTGCAATGTGGAGATATTACTGTTTGTGCATTTACAATATTCATTGATTTTTGCCATTGAAAAACGTCCAGAAATGTTTGAAGCTACTGACTGAATGAAAGGAGCTGGCATCTCACTCTCTTTGAATCTTCTTTATCATGCTAGGATTAGCAGGAAAAAGCAAAAAATTTCAGAATTGCACCTTGCAATGCGGAGAAATTACTGTTTGTGCATTTACAATATTCATTGATTTTTGCCATTGAAAAACATCATGTTATTCATATACCAGAAATGTTTGAAGCTACTGACTGAATGAAAAGAGCTGGCATCTCACTCTCTTTGAATCTTCTTTATCATGCTAAGAGGAGCAGGAAAAAGCAAAAAATTTCAGAATTGCACCTTGCAATGTGGAGATATTACTGTTTGTGCATTTACAATATTCATTGATTTTTGCCATTGAAAAACGTCCAGAAATGTTTGAAGCTACTGACTGAATGAAAGGAGCTGGCATCTCACTCTCTTTGAATCTTCTTTATCATGCTAGGATTAGCAGGAAAAAGCAAAAAATTTCAGAATTGCACCTTGCAATGCGGAGAAATTACTGTTTGTGCATTTACAATATTCATTGATTTTTGCCATTGAAAAACATCATGTTATTCATATACCAGAAATGTTTGAAGCTACTGACTGAATGAAAAGAGCTGGCATCTCACTCTCTTTGAATCTTCTTTATCATGCTAAGAGGAGCAGGAAAAAGCAAAAAATTTCAGAATTGCACCTTGCAATGTGGAGATATTACTGTTTGTGCATTTACAATATTCATTGATTTTTGCCATTGAAAAACGTCCAGAAATGTTTGAAGCTACTGACTGAATGAAAGGAGCTGGCATCTCACTCTCTTTGAATCTTCTTTATCATGCTAGGATTAGCAGGAAAAAGCAAAAAATTTCAGAATTGCACCTTGCAATGCGGAAAAATTACTGTTTGTGCATTTACAATATTCATTGATTTTTGCCATTGAAAAACATGTTATTCATATACCAGATATGTTTGAAGCTACTGACTGAATGAAAAGAGCTGGCATCTCACTCTCTTTGAATCTTCTTTATCATGCTAAGAGGAGTAGGAAAAAGCAAAAAATTTCAGAATTGCACCTTGCAATGTGGAGATATTACTGTTTGTGCATTTACAATATTCATTGATTTTTGCCATTGAAAAACGTCCAGAAATGTTTGAAGCTACTGACTGAATGAAAGGAGCTGGCATCTCACTCTCTTTGAATCTTCTTTATCATGCTAGGATTAGCAGGAAAAAGCAAAAAATTTCAGAATTGCACCTTGCAATGCGGAGAAATTACTGTTTGTGCACTTACAATATTCATTGATTTTTGCCATTGAAAAACATCATGTTATTCATATACCAGAAATGTTTGAAGCTACTGACTGAATGAAAAGAGCTGGCATCTCACTCTCTTTGAATCTTCTTTATCATGCTAAGAGGAGCAGGAAAAAGCAAAAAATTTCAGAATTGCACCTTGCAATGTGGAGATATTACTGTTTGTGCATTTACAATATTCATTGATTTTTGCCATTGAAAAACGTCCAGAAATGTTTGAAGCTACTGACTGAATGAAAGGAGCTGGCATCTCACTCTCTTTGAATCTTCTTTATCATGCTAGGATTAGCAGGAAAAAGCAAAAAATTTCAGAATTGCACCTTGCAATGCGGAGAAATTACTGTTTGTGCATTTACAATATTCATTGATTTTTGCCATTGAAAAACATCATGTTATTCATATACCAGAAATGTTTGAAGCTACTGACTGAATGAAAAGAGCTGGCATCTCACTCTCTTTGAATCTTCTTTATCATGCTAAGAGGAGCAGGAAAAAGCAAAACATTTCAGAATTGCACCTTGCAATGTGGAGATATTACTGTTTGTGCATTTACAATATTCATTGATTTTTGCCATTGAAAAACGTCCAGAAATGTTTGAAGCTACTGACTGAATGAAAGGAGCTGGCATCTCACTCTCTTTGAATCTTCTTTATCATGCTAGGATTAGCAGGAAAAAGCAAAAAATTTCAGATCTGCACCTTGCAATGCGGAGATATTACTGTTTGTGCATTTACAATATTCATTGATTTTTGCCATTGAAAAACGTCCAGAAATGTTTGAAGCTACTGACTGAATGAAAGGAGCTGGCATCTCACTCTCTTTGAATCTTCTTTATCATGCTAGGATTAGCAGGAAAAAGCAAAAAATTTCAGAATTGCACCTTGCAATGCGGAGAAATTACTGTTTGTGCATTTACAATATTCATTGATTTTTGCCATTGAAAAACTTCATGTTATTCATATACCAGAAATGTTTGAAGCTACTGACTGAATGAAAAGAGCTGGCATCTCACTCTCTTTGAATCTTCTTTATCATGCTAAGAGGAGCAGGAAAAAGCAAAAAATTTCAGAATTGCACCTTGCAATGTGGAGATATTACTGTTTGCGCATTTACAATATTCATTGATTTTTGCCATTGAAAAACATCATGTTATTCATATACCAGAAATGTTTGAAGCTACTGACTGAATGAAAAGAGCTGGCATCTCACTCTCTTTGAATCTTCTTTATCATGCTAAGAGGAGCAGGAAAAAGCAAAAAATTTCAGAATTGCACCTTGCAATGCGGAGATATTACTGTTTGTGCATTTACAATATTCATTGATTTTTGCCATTGAAAAACGTCCAGAAATGTTTGAAGCTACTGACTGAATGAAAGGAGCTGGCATCTCACTCTCTTTGAATCTTCATTATCATGCTAGGATTAGCAGGAAAAAGCAAAAAATTTCAGAATTGCACCTTGCAATGCGGAGAAATTACTGTTTGTGCATTTACAATATTCATTGATTTTTGCCATTGAAAAACATCATGTTATTCACATACCAGAAATGTTTGAAGCTACTGACTGAATGAAAAGAGCTGGCATCTCACTCTCTTTGAATCTTCTTTATCATGCTAAGAGGAGCAGGAAAAAGCAAAAAATTTCAGAATTGCACCTTGCAATGTGGAGATATTACTGTTTGTGCATTTACAATATTCATTGATTTTTGCCATTGAAAAACGTCCAGAAATGTTTGAAGCTACTGACTGAATGAAAGGAGCTGGCATCTCACTCTCTTTGAATCTTCTTTATCATGCTAGGATTAGCAGGAAAAAGCAAAAAATTTCAGATCTGCACCTTTCAATGCGGAGATATTACTGTTTGTGCATTTACAATATTCATTGATTTTTGCCATTGAAAAACGTCCAGAAATGTTTGAAGCTACTGACTGAATGAAAGGAGCTGGCATCTCACTCTCTTTGAATATTCTTTATCATGCTAGGATTAGCAGGAAAAAGCAAAAAATTTCAGAATTGCACCTTGCAATGCGGAGAAATTACTGTTTGTGCATTTACAATATTCATTGATTTTTGCCATTGAAAAACTTCATGTTATTCATATACCAGAAATGTTTGAAGCTACTGACTGAATGAAAAGAGCTGGCATCTCACTCTCTTTGAATCTTCTTTATCATGCTAAGAGGAGCAGGAAAAAGCAAAAAATTTCAGAATTGCACCTTGCAATGTGGAGATATTACTGTTTGCGCATTTACAATATTCATTGATTTTTGCCATTGAAAAACATCATGTTATTCATATACCAGAAATGTTTGAAGCTACTGACTGAATGAAAAGAGCTGGCATCTCACTCTCTTTGAATCTTCTTTATCATGCTAAGAGGAGCAGGAAAAAGCAAAAAATTTCAGAATTGCACCTTGCAATGCGGAGATATTACTGTTTGTGCATTTACAATATTCATTGATTTTTGCCATTGAAAAACGTCCAGAAATGTTTGAAGCTACTGACTGAATGAAAGGAGCTGGCATCTCACTCTCTTTGAATCTTCATTATCATGCTAGGATTAGCAGGAAAAAGCAAAAAATTTCAGAATTGCACCTTGCAATGCGGAGAAATTACTGTTTGTGCATTTACAATATTCATTGATTTTTGCCATTGAAAAACATCATGTTATTCATATACCAGAAATGTTTGAAGCTACTGACTGAATGAAAAGAGCTGGCATCTCACTCTCTTTGAATCTTCTTTATCATGCTAAGAGGAGCAGGAAAAAGCAAAAAATTTCAGAATTGCACCTTGCAATGTGGAGATATTACTGTTTGTGCATTTACAATATTCATTGATTTTTGCCATTAAAAACGTCCAGAAATGTTTGAAGCTACTGACTGAATGAAAGGAGCTGGCATCTCACTCTCTTTGAATCTTCTTTATCATGCTAGGATTAGCAGGAAAAAGCAAAAAATTTCAGAATTGCACCTTGCAATGCGGAGAAATTACTGTTTGTGCATTTACAATATTCAGTGATTTTTGCCATTGAAAAACATCATGTTATTCATATACCAGAAATGTTTGAAGCTACTGACTGAATGAAAAGAGCTGGCATCTCACTCTCTTTGAATCTTCTTTATCATGCTAAGAGGAGCAGGAAAAAGCAAAAAATTTCAGAATTGCACCTTGCAATGTGGAGATATTACTGTTTGTGCATTTACAATATTCATTGATTTTTGCCATTGAAAAACGTCCAGAAATGTTTGAAGCTACTGACTGAATGAAAGGAGCTGGCATCTCACTCTCTTTGAATCTTCTTTATCATGCTAGGATTAGCAGGAAAAAGCAAAAAATTTCAGATCTGCACCTTGCAATGCGGAGATATTACTGTTTGTGCATTTACAATATTCATTGATTTTTGCCATTGAAAAACGTCCAGAAATGTTTGAAGCTACTGACTGCATGAAAGGAGCTGGCATCTCACTCTCTTTGAATCTTCTTTATCATGCTAGGATTAGCAGGAAAAATCAAAAAATTTCAGAATTGCACCTTGCAATGCGGAGAAATTACTGTTTGTGCATTTACAATATTCATTGATTTTTGCCATTGAAAAACTTCATGTTATTCATATACCAGAAATGTTTGAAGCTACTGACTGAATGAAAAGAGCTGGCATCTCACTCTCTTTGAATCTTCTTTATCATGCTAAGAGGAGCAGGAAAAAGCAAAAAATTTCAGAATTGCACCTTGCAATGTGGAGATATTACTGTTTGTGCATTTACAATATTCATTGATTTTTGCCATTGAAAAACATCATGTTATTCATATACCAGAAATGTTTGAAGCTACTGACTGAATGAAAAGAGCTGGCATCTCACTCTCTTTGAATCTTCTTTATCATGCTAAGAGGAGCAGGAAAAAGCAAAAAATTTCAGAATTGCACCTTGCAATGCGGAGATATTACTGTTTGTGCATTTACAATATTCATTGATTTTTGCCATTGAAAAACGTCCAGAAATGTTTGAAGCTACTGACTGAATGAAAGGAGCTGGCATCTCACTCTCTTTGAATCTTCATTATCATGCTAGGATTAGCAGGAAAAAGCAAAAAATTTCAGAATTGCACCTTGCAATGCGGAGAAATTACTGTTTGTGCATTTACAATATTCATTGATTTTTGCCATTGAAAAACATCATGTTATTCATATACCAGAAATGTTTGAAGCTACTGACTGAATGAAAAGAGCTGGCATCTCACTCTCTTTGAATCTTCTTTATCATGCTAAGAGGAGCAGGAAAAAGCAAAAAATTTCAGAATTGCACCTCGCAATGTGGAGATATTACTGTTTGTGCATTTACAATATTCATTGATTTTTGCCATTGAAAAACGTCCAGAAATGTTTGAAGCTACTGACTGAATGAAAGGAGCTGGCATCTCACTCTCTTTGAATCTTCTTTATCATGCTAGGATTAGCAGGAAAAAGCAAAAAATTTCAGAATTGCACCTTGCAATGCGGAGAAATTACTGTTTGTGCATTTACAATATTCATTGATTTTTGCCATTGAAAAACATCATGTTATTCATATACCAGAAATGTTTGAAGCTACTGACTGAATGAAAAGAGCTGGCATCTCACTCTCTTTGAATCTTCTTTATCATGCTAAGAGGAGCAGGAAAAAGCAAAAAATTTCAGAATTGCACCTTGCAATGTGGAGATATTACTGTTTGTGCATTTACAATATTCATTGATTTTTGCCATTGAAAAACGTCCAGAAATGTTTGAAGCTACTGACTGAATGAAAGGAGCTGGCATCTCACTCTCTTTGAATCTTCTTTATCATGCTAGGATTAGCAGGAAAAAGCAAAAAATTTCAGAATTGCACCTTGCAATGCGGAGATATTACTGTTTGTGCATTTACAATATTCATTGATTTTTGCCATTGAAAAACGTCCAGAAATGTTTGAAGCTACTGACTGAATGAAAGGAGCTGGCATCTCACTCTCCTTGAATCTTCTTTATCATGCTAGGATTAGCAGGAAAAAGCAAAAAATTTCAGAATTGCACCTTGCAATGTGGAGATATTACTGTTTGTGCATTTACAATATTCATTGATTTTTGCCATTGAAAAACATCATGTTATTCATATACCAGAAATGTTTGAAGCTACTGACTGAATGAAAAGAGCTGGCATCTCACTCTCTTTGAATCTTCTTTATCATGCTAAGAGGAGCAGGAAAAAGCAAAAAATTTCAGAATTGCACCTTGCAATGCGGAGATATTACTGTTTGTGCATTTACAATATTCATTGATTTTTGCCATTGAAAAACGTCCAGAAATGTTTGAAGCTACTGACTGAATGAAAGGAGCTGGCATCTCACTCTCTTTGAATCTTCATTATCATGCTAGGATTAGCAGGAAAAAGCAAAAAATTTCAGAATTGCACCTTGCAATGCGGAGAAATTACTGTTTGTGCATTTACAATATTCATTGATTTTTGCCATTGAAAAACATCATGTTATTCATATACCAGAAATGTTTGAAGCTACTGACTGAATGAAAAGAGCTGGCATCTCACTCTCTTTGAATCTTCTTTATCATGCTAAGAGGAGCAGGAAAAAGCAAAAAATTTCAGAATTGCACCTCGCAATGTGGAGATATTACTGTTTGTGCATTTACAATATTCATTGATTTTTGCCATTGAAAAACGTCCAGAAATGTTTGAAGCTACTGACTGAATGAAAGGAGCTGGCATCTCACTCTCTTTGAATCTTCTTTATCATGCTAGGATTAGCAGGAAAAAGCAAAAAATTTCAGAATTGCACCTTGCAATGCGGAGAAATTACTGTTTGTGCATTTACAATATTCATTGATTTTTGCCATTGAAAAACATCATGTTATTCATATACCAGAAATGTTTGAAGCTACTGACTGAATGATAAGAGCTGGCATCTCACTCTCTTTGAATCTTCTTTATCATGCTAAGAGGAGCAGGAAAAAGCAAAAAATTTCAGAATTGCACCTTGCAATGTGGAGATATTACTGTTTGTGCATTTACAATATTCATTGATTTTTGCCATTGAAAAACGTCCAGAAATGTTTGAAGCTACTGACTGAATGAAAGGAGCTGGCATCTCACTCTCTTTGAATCTTCTTTATCATGCTAGGATTAGCAGGAAAAAGCAAAAAATTTCAGAATTGCACCTTGCAATGCGGAGAAATTACTGTTTGTGCATTTACAATATTCATTGATTTTTGCCATTGAAAAACATCATGTTATTCATATACCAGAAATGTTTGAAGCTACTGACTGAATGAAAAGAGCTGGCATCTCACTCTCTTTGAATCTTCTTTATCATGCTAAGAGGAGCAGGAAAAAGCAAAAAATTTCAGAATTGCACCTTGCAATGTGGAGATATTACTGTTTGTGCATTTACAATATTCATTGATTTTTGCCATTGAAAAACGTCCAGAAATGTTTGAAGCTACTGACTGAATGAAAGGAGCTGGCATCTCACTCTCTTTGAATCTTCTTTATCATGCTAGGATTAGCAGGAAAAAGCAAAAAATTTCAGATCTGCACCTTGCAATGCGGAGATATTACTGTTTGTGCATTTACAATATTCATTGATTTTTGCCATTGAAAAACGTCCAGAAATGTTTGTAGCTACTGACTGAATGAAAGGAGCTGGCATCTCACTCTCTTTGAATCTTCTTTATCATGCTAGGATTAGCAGGAAAAAGCAAAAAATTTCAGAATTGCACCTTGCAATGCGGAGAAATTACTGTTTGTGCATTTACAATATTCATTGATTTTTGCCATTGAAAAACTTCATGTTATTCATATACCAGAAATGTTTGAAGCTACTGACTGAATGAAAAGAGCTGGCATCTCACTCTCTTTGAATCTTCTTTATCATGCTAAGAGGAGCAGGAAAAAGCAAAAAATTTCAGAATTGCACCTTGCAATGTGGAGATATTACTGTTTGCGCATTTACAATATTCATTGATTTTTGCCATTGAAAAACATCATGTTATTCATATACCAGAAATGTTTGAAGCTACTGACTGAATGAAAAGAGCTGGCATCTCACTCTCTTTGAATCTTCTTTATCATGCTAAGAGGAGCAGGAAAAAGCAAAAAAATTTCAGAATTGCACCTTGCAATGCGGAGATATTACTGTTTGTGCATTTACAATATTCATTGATTTTTGCCATTGAAAAACGTCCAGAAATGTTTGAAGCTACTGACTGAATGAAAGGAGCTGGCATCTCACTCTCTTTGAATCTTCATTATCATGCTAGGATTAGCAGGAAAAAGCAAAAAATTTCAGAATTGCACCTTGCAATGCGGAGAAATTACTGTTTGTGCATTTACAATATTCATTGATTTTTGCCATTGAAAAACATCATGTTATTCATATACCAGAAATGTTTGAAGCTACTGACTGAATGAAAAGAGCTGGCATCTCACTCTCTTTGAATCGTCTTTATCATGCTAAGAGGAGCAGGAAAAAGCAAATAATTTCAGAATTGCACCTTGCAATGTGGAGATATTACTGTTTGTGCATTTACAATATTCATTGATTTTTGCCATTGAAAAACGTCCAGAAATGTTTGAAGCTACTGACTGAATGAAAGGAGCTGGCATCTCACTCTCTTTGAATCTTCTTTATCATGCTAGGATTAGCAGGAAAAAGCAAAAAATTTCAGAATTGCACCTTGCAATGCGGAGGAATTACTGTTTGTGCATTTACAATATTCATTGATTTTTGCCATTGAAAAACATCATGTTATTCATATACCAGAAATGTTTGAAGCTACTGACTGAATGAAAAGAGCTGGCATCTCACTCTCTTTGAATCTTCTTTATCATGCTAAGAGGAGCAGGAAAAAGCAAAAAATTTCAGAATTGCACCTTGCAATGTGGAGATATTACTGTTTGTGCATTTACAATATTCATTGATTTTTGCCATTGAAAAACGTCCAGAAATGTTTGAAGCTACTGACTGAATGAAAGGAGCTGGCATCTCACTCTCTTTGAATCTTCTTTATCATGCTAGGATTAGCAGGAAAAAGCAAAAAATTTCAGATCTGCACCTTGCAATGCGGAGATATTACTGTTTGTGCATTTACAATATTCATTGATTTTTGCCATTGAAAAACGTCCAGAAATGTTTGAAGCTACTGACTGAATGAAAGGAGCTGGCATCTCACTCTCTTTGAATCTTCTTTATCATGCTAGGATTAGCAGGAAAAAGCAAAAAATTTCAGAATTGCACCTTGCAATGCGGAGAAATTACTGTTTGTGCATTTACAATATTCATTGATTTTTGCCATTGAAAAACTTCATGTTATTCATATACCAGAAATGTTTGAAGCTACTGACTGAATGAAAAGAGCTGGCATCTCACTCTCTTTGAATCTTCTTTATCATGCTAAGAGGAGCAGGAAAAAGCAAAAAATTTCAGAATTGCACCTTGCAATGTGGAGATATTACTGTTTGCGCATTTACAATATTCATTGATTTTTGCCATTGAAAAACATCATGTTATTCATATACCAGAAATGTTTGAAGCTACTGACTGAATGAAAAGAGCTGGCATCTCACTCTCTTTGAATCTTCTTTATCATGCTAAGAGGAGCAGGAAAAAGCAAAAAATTTCAGAATTGCACCTTGCAATGCGGAGATATTACTGTTTGTGCATTTACAATATTCATTGATTTTTGCCATTGAAAAACGTCCAGAAATGTTTGAAGCTACTGACTGAATGAAAGGAGCTGGCATCTCACTCTCTTTGAATCTTCATTATCATGCTAGGATTAGCAGGAAAAAGCAAAAAATTTCAGAATTGCACCTTGCAATGCGGAGAAATTACTGTTTGTGCATTTACAATATTCATTGATTTTTGCCATTGAAAAACATCATGTTATTCATATACCAGAAATGTTTGAAGCTACTGACTGAATGAAAAGAGCTGGCATCTCACTCTCTTTGAATCTTCTTTATCATGCTAAGAGGAGCAGGAAAAAGCAAAAAATTTCAGAATTGCACCTTGCAATGTGGAGATATTACTGTTTGTGCATTTACAATATTCATTGATTTTTGCCATTGAAAAACGTCCAGAAATGTTTGAAGCTACTGACTGAATGAAAGGAGCTGGCATCTCACTCTCTTTGAATCTTCTTTATCATGCTAGGATTAGCAGGAAAAAGCAAAAAATTTCAGAATTGCACCTTGCAATGCGGAGAAATTACTGTTTGTGCATTTACAATATTCAGTGATTTTTGCCATTGAAAAACATCATGTTATTCATATACCAGAAATGTTTGAAGCTACTGACTGAATGAAAAGAGCTGGCATCTCACTCTCTTTGAATCTTCTTTATCATGCTAAGAGGAGCAGGAAAAAGCAAAAAATTTCAGAATTGCACCTTGCAATGTGGAGATATTACTGTTTGTGCATTTACAATATTCATTGATTTTTGCCATTGAAAAACGTCCAGAAATGTTTGAAGCTACTGACTGAATGAAAGGAGCTGGCATCTCACTCTCTTTGAATCTTCTTTATCATGCTAGGATTAGCAGGAAAAAGCAAAAAATTTCAGAATTGCACCTTGCAATGCGGAGAAATTACTGTTTGTGCATTTACAATATTCATTGATTTTTGCCATTGAAAAACTTCATGTTATTCATATACCAGAAATGTTTGAAGCTACTGACTGAATGAAAAGAGCTGGCATCTCACTCTCTTTGAATCTTCTTTATCATGCTAAGAGGAGCAGGAAAAAGCAAAAAATTTCAGAATTGCACCTTGCAATGTGGAGATATTACTGTTTGTGCATTTACAATATTCATTGATTTTTGCCATTGAAAAACATCATGTTATTCATATACCAGAAATGTTTGAAGCTACTGACTGAATGAAAAGAGCTGGCATCTCACTCTCTTTGAATCTTCTTTATCATGCTAAGAGGAGCAGGAAAAAGCAAAAAATTTCAGAATTGCACCTTGCAATGCGGAGATATTACTGTTTGTGCATTTACAATATTCATTGATTTTTGCCATTGAAAAACGTCCAGAAATGTTTGAAGCTACTGACTGAATGAAAGGAGCTGGCATCTCACTCTCTTTGAATCTTCATTATCATGCTAGGATTAGCAGTAAAAAGCAAAAAATTTCAGAATTGCACCTTGCAATGCGGAGAAATTACTGTTTGTGCATTTACAATATTCATTGATTTTTGCCATTGAAAAACATCATGTTATTCATATACCAGAAATGTTTGAAGCTACTGATTGAATGAAAAGAGCTGGCATCTCACTCTCTTTGAATCTTCTTTATCATGCTAAGAGGAGCAGGAAAAAGCAAAAAATTTCAGAATTGCACCTCGCAATGTGGATATATTACTGTTTGTGCATTTACAATATTCATTGATTTTTGCCATTGAAAAACGTCCAGAAATGTTTGAAGCTACTGACTGAATGAAAGGAGCTGGCATCTCACTCTCTTTGAATCTTCTTTATCATGCTAGGATTAGCAGGAAAAAGCAAAAAATTTCAGAATTGCACCTTGCAATGCGGAGAAATTACTGTTTGTGCATTTACAATATTCATTGATTTTTGCCATTGAAAAACATCATGTTATTCATATACCAGAAATGTTTGAAGCTACTGACTGAATGAAAAGAGCTGGCATCTCACTCTCTTTGAATCTTCTTTATCATGCTAAGAGGAGCAGGAAAAAGCAAAAAATTTCAGAATTGCACCTTGCAATGTGGAGATATTACTGTTTGTGCATTTACAATATTCATTGATTTTTGCCATTGAAAAACGTCCAGAAATGTTTGAAGCTACTGACTGAATGAAAGGAGCTGGCATCTCACTCTCTTTGAATCTTCTTTATCATGCTAGGATTAGCAGGAAAAAGCAAAAAATTTCAGAATTGCACCTTGCAATGCGGAGATATTACTGTTTGTGCATTTACAATATTCATTGATTTTTGCCATTGAAAAACGTCCAGAAATGTTTGAAGCTACTGACTGAATGAAAGGAGCTGGCATCTCACTCTCCTTGAATCTTCTTTATCATGCTAGGATTAGCAGGAAAAAGCAAAAAATTTCAGAATTGCACCTTGCAATGCGGAGAAATTACTGTTTGTGCATTTACAATATTCATTGATTTTTGCCATTGAAAAACTTCATGTTATTCATATACCAAAAATGTTTGAAGCTACTGACTGAATGAAAAGAGCTGGCATCTCACTCTCTTTGAATCTTCTTTATCATGCTAAGAGGAGCAGGAAAAAGCAAAAAATTTCAGAATTGCACCTTGCAATGTGGAGATATTACTGTTTGTGCATTTACAATATTCATTGATTTTTGCCATTGAAAAACATCATGTTATTCATATACCAGAAATGTTTGAAGCTACTGACTGAATGAAAAGAGCTGGCATCTCACTCTCTTTGAATCTTCTTTATCATGCTAAGAGGAGCAGGAAAAAGCAAAAAATTTCAGAATTGCACCTTGCAATGCGGAGATATTACTGTTTGTGCATTTACAATATTCATTGATTTTTGCCATTGAAAAACGTCCAGAAATGTTTGAAGCTACTGACTGAATGAAAGGAGCTGGCATCTCACTCTCTTTGAATCTTCATTATCATGCTAGGATTAGCAGGAAAAAGCAAAAAATTTCAGAATTGCACCTTGCAATGCGGAGAAATTACTGTTTGTGCATTTACAATATTCATTGATTTTTGCCATTGAAAAACATCATGTTATTCATATACCAGAAATGTTTGAAGCTACTGACTGAATGAAAAGAGCTGGCATCTCACTCTCTTTGAATCTTCTTTATCATGCTAAGAGGAGCAGGAAAAAGCAAAAAATTTCAGAATTGCACCTCGCAATGTGGAGATATTACTGTTTGTGCATTTACAATATTCATTGATTTTTGCCATTGAAAAACGTCCAGAAATGTTTGAAGCTACTGACTGAATGAAAGGAGCTGGCATCTCACTCTCTTTGAATCTTCTTTATCATGCTAGGATTAGCAGGAAAAAGCAAAAAATTTCAGAATTGCACCTTGCAATGCGGAGAAATTACTGTTTGTGCATTTACAATATTCATTGATTTTTGCCATTGAAAAACATCATGTTATTCATATACCAGAAATGTTTGAAGCTACTGACTGAATGAAAAGAGCTGGCATCTCACTCTCTTTGAATCTTCTTTATCATGCTAAGAGGAGCAGGAAAAAGCAAAAAATTTCAGAATTGCACCTTGCAATGTGGAGATATTACTGTTTGTGCATTTACAATATTCATTGATTTTTGCCATTGAAAAACGTCCAGAAATGTTTGAAGCTACTGACTGAATGAAATGAGCTGGCATCTCACTCTCTTTGAATCTTCTTTATCATGCTAGGATTAGCAGGAAAAAGCAAAAAATTTCAGAATTGCACCTTGCAATGCGGAGATATTACTGTTTGTGCATTTACAATATTCATTGATTTTTGCCATTGAAAAACGTCCAGAAATGTTTGAAGCTACTGACTGAATGAAAGGAGCTGGCATCTCACTCTCCTTGAATCTTCTTTATCATGCTAGGATTAGCAGGAAAAAGCAAAAAATTTCAGAATTGCACCTTGCAATGCGGAGAAATTACTGTTTGTGCATTTACAATATTCATTGATTTTTGCCATTGAAAAACTTCATGTTATTCATATACCAGAAATGTTTGAAGCTACTGACTGAATGAAAAGAGCTGGCATCTCACTCTCTTTGAATGTTCTTTATCATGCTAAGAGGAGCAGGAAAAAGCAAAAAATTTCAGAATTGCACCTTGCAATGTGGAGATATTACTGTTTGTGCATTTACAATATTCATTGATTTTTGCCATTGAAAAACGTCCAGAAATGTTTGAAGCTACTGACTGAATGAAAGGAGCTGGCATCTCACTCTCTTTGAATCTTCTTTATCATGCTAGGATTAGCAGGAAAAAGCAAAAAATTTCAGAATTGCACCTTGCAATGCGGAGATATTACTGTTTGTGCATTTACAATATTCATTGATTTTTGCCATTGAAAAACGTCCAGAAATGTTTGAAGCTACTGACTGAATGAAAGGAGCTGGCATCTCACTCTCCTTGAATCTTCTTTATCATGCTAGGATTAGCAGGAAAAAGCAAAAAATTTCAGAATTGCACCTTGCAATGCGGAGAAATTACTGTTTGTGCATTTACAATATTCATTGATTTTTGCCATTGAAAAACTTCATGTTATTCATATACCAGAAATGTTTGAAGCTACTGACTGAATGAAAAGAGCTGGCATCTCACTCTCTTTGAATGTTCTTTATCATGCTAAGAGGAGCAGGAAAAAGCAAAAAATTTCAGAATTGCACCTTGCAATGTGGAGATATTACTGTTTGTGCATTTACAATATTCATTGATTTTTGCCATTGAAAAACATCATGTTATTCATATACCAGAAATGTTTGAAGCTACTGACTGCATGAAAAGAGCTGGCATCTCACTCTCTTTGAATCTTCTTTATCATGCTAAGAGGAGCAGGAAAAAGCAAAAAATTTCAGAATTGCACCTTGCAATGCGGAGATATTACTGTTTGTGCATTTACAATATTCATTGATTTTTGCCATTGAAAAAGTCCAGAAATGTTTGAAGCTACTGACTGAATGAAAGGAGCTGGCATCTCACTCTCTTTGAATCTTCATTATCATGCTAGGATTAGCAGGAAAAAGCAAAAAATTTCAGAATTGCACCTTGCAATGCGGAGAAATTACTGTTTGTGCATTTACAATATTCATTGATTTTTGCCATTGAAAAACATCATGTTATTCATATACCAGAAATGTTTGAAGCTACTGACTGAATGAAAAGAGCTGGCATCTCACTCTCTTTGAATCTTCTTTACCATGCTAAGAGGAGCAGGAAAAAGCAAAAAATTTCAGAATTGCACCTCGCAATGTGGAGATATTACTGTTTGTGCATTTACAATATTCATTGATTTTTGCCATTGAAAAACGTCCAGAAATGTTTGAAGCTACTGACTGAATGAAAGGAGCTGGCATCTCACTCTCTTTGAATCTTCTTTATCATGCTAGGATTAGCAGGAAAAAGCAAAAAATTTCAGAATTGCACCTTGCAATGCGGAGAAATTACTGTTTGTGCATTTACAATATTCATTGATTTTTGCCATTGAAAAACATCATGTTATTCATATACCAGAAATGTTTGAAGCTACTGACTGAATGAAAAGAGCTGGCATCTCACTCTCTTTGAATCTTCTTTATCATGCTAAGAGGAGCAGGAAAAAGCAAAAAATTTCAGAATTGCACCTTGCAATGTGGAGATATTACTGTTTGTGCATTTACAATATTCATTGATTTTTGCCATTGAAAAACGTCCAGAAATGTTTGAAGCTACTGACTGAATGAAAGGAGCTGGCATCTCACTCTCTTTGAATCTTCTTTATCATGCTAGGATTAGCAGGAAAAAGCAAAAAATTTCAGAATTGCACCTTGCAATGCGGAGATATTACTGTTTGTGCATTTACAATATTCATTGATTTTTGCCATTGAAAAACGTCCAGAAATGTTTGAAGCTACTGACTGAATGAAAGGAGCTGGCATCTCACTCTCCTTGAATCTTCTTTATCATGCTAGGATTAGCAGGAAAAAGCAAAAAATTTCAGAATTGCACCTTGCAATGCGGAGAAATTACTGTTTGTGCATTTACAATATTCATTGATTTTTGCCATTGAAAAACTTCATGTTATTCATATACCAGAAATGTTTGAAGCTACTGACTGAATGAAAAGAGCTGGCATCTCACTCTCTTTGAATGTTCTTTATCATGCTAAGAGGAGCAGGAAAAAGCAAAAAATTTCAGAATTGCACCTTGCAATGTGGAGATATTACTGTTTGTGCATTTACAATATTCATTGATTTTTGCCATTGAAAAACATCATGTTATTCATATACCAGAAATGTTTGAAGCTACTGACTGCATGAAAAGAGCTGGCATCTCACTCTCTTTGAATCTTCTTTATCATGCTAAGAGGAGCAGGAAAAAGCAAAAAATTTCAGAATTGCACCTTGCAATGCGGAGCTATTACTGTTTGTGCATTTACAATATTCATTGATTTTTGCCATTGAAAAAGTCCAGAAATGTTTGAAGCTACTGACTGAATGAAAGGAGCTGGCATCTCACTCTCTTTGAATCTTCTTTATCATGCTAGGATTAGCAGGAAAAAGCAAAAAATTTCAGAATTGCACCTTGCAATGCGGAGAAATTACTGTTTGTGCATTTACAATATTCATTGATTTTTGCCATTGAAAAACATCATGTTATTCATATACCAGAAATGTTTGAAGCTACTGACTGAATGAAAAGAGCTGGCATCTCACTCTCTTTGAATCTTCTTTATCATGCTAAGAGGAACAGGAAAAAGCAAAAAATTTCAGAATTGCACCTTGCAATGTGGAGATATTACTGTTTGTGCATTTACAATATTCATTGATTTTTGCCATTGAAAAACGTCCAGAAATGTTTGAAGCTACTGACTGAATGAAAGGAGCTGGCATCTCACTCTCTTTGAATCTTCTTTATCATGCTAGGATTAGCAGGAAAAAGCAAAAAATTTCAGAATTGCACCTTGCAATGCGGAGAAATTACTGTTTGTGCATTTACAATATTCATTGATTTTTGCCATTGAAAAACATCATGTTATTCATATACCAGAAATGTTTGAAGCTACTGACTGAATGAAAAGAGCTGGCATCTCACTCTCTTTGAATCTTCTTTATCATGCTAAGAGGAGCAGGAAAAAGCAAAAAATTTCAGAATTGCACCTTGCAATGTGGAGATATTACTGTTTGTGCATTTACAATATTCATTGATTTTTGCCATTGAAAAACGACCAGAAATGTTTGAAGCTACTGACTGAATGAAAGGAGCTGGCATCTCACTCTCTTTGAATCTTCTTTATCATGCTAGGATTAGCAGGAAAAAGCAAAAAATTTCAGAATTGCACCTTGCAATGCGGAGATATTACTGTTTGTGCATTTACAATTTTCACTGATTTTTGCCATTGAAAAACGTCCAGAAATGTTTGAAGCTACTAACTGAATGAAAGGAGCTGGCATCTCACTCTCTTTGAATCTTCTTTATCATGCTAGGATTAGCAGGAAAAAGCAAAAAATTTCAGAATTGCACCTTGCAATGCGGAGAAATTACTGTTTGTGCATTTACAATATTCATTTATTTTTGCCATTGAAAAACATCATGTTATTCATATACCAGAAATGTTTGAAGCTACTGACTGAATGAAAAGAGCTGGCATCTCACTCTCTTTGAATCTTCTTTATCATGCTAAGAGGAGCAGGAAAAAGCAAAAAATTTCAGAATTGCCCCTTGCAATGTGGAGATATTACTGTTTGTGCATTTACAATATTCATTGATTTTTGCCATTGAAAAACGTCCAGAAATGTTTGAAGGTACTGACTGAATGAAAGGAGCTGGCATCTCACTCTCTTTGAATCTTCTTTATCATGCTAGGATTAGCAGGAAAAAGCAAAAAATTTCAGAATTGCACCTTGCAATGTGGAGAAATTACTGTTTGTGCATTTACAATATTCATTGATTTTTACCATTGAAAAACATCATGTTATTCATATACCAGAAATGTTTGAAGCTACTGACTGAATGAAAAGAGCTGGCATCTCACTCTCTTTGAATCTTCTTTATCATGCTAAGAGGAGCAGGAAAAAGCAAAAAATTTCAGAATTGCACCTTGCAATGTGGAGATATTACTGTTTGTGCATTTACAATATTCATTGATTTTTGCCATTGAAAAACGTCCAGAAATGTTTGAAGCTACTGACTGAATGAAAGGAGGTGGCATCTCACTCTCTTTGAATCTTCTTTATCATGCTAGGATTAGCAGGAAAAAGCAAAAAATTTAAGAATTGCACCTTGCAATTCGGAGAAATTACTGTTTGTGCATTTACAATATTCATTGATTTTTGCCATTGAAAAACGTCCAGAAATGTTTGAAGCTACTGACTGAATGAAAGGAGCTGTCATCTCACTCTCTTTGAATCTTCTTTATCATGCTAAGAGGAGCAGGAAAAAGCAAAAAATTTCAGAATTGCACCTTGCAATGCGGAGAAGTTACTGTTTGTGCATTTACAATATTCATTGATTTTTGCCATTGAAAAACATCATGTTATTCATATACCAGAATTGTTTGAAGCTACTGACTGAATGAAAAGAGCTGGCATCTCACTCTCTTTGAATCTTCTTTATCATGCTAAGAGGAGCAGGAAAAAGCAAAAAATTTCAGAATTGCACCTTGCAATGTGGAGATATTACTGTTTGTGCATTTACAATATTCATTGATTTTTGCCATTGAAAAACGTCCAGAAATGTTTGAAGCTACTGACTGAATGAAAGGAGCTGGCATCTCACTCTCTTTGAATCTTCTTTATCATGCTAGGATTAGCAGGAAAAAGCAAAAAATTTCAGAATTGCACCTTGCAATGCGGAGAAATTACTGTTTGTGCATTTACAATATTCATTGATTTTTGCCATTGAAAAACATCATGTTATTCATATACCAGAAATGTTTGAAGCTACTGACTGAATGAAAAGAGCTGGCATCTCACTCTCTTTGAATCTTCTTTATCATGCTAAGAGGAGCAGGAAAAAGCAAAAAATTTCAGAATTGCACCTTGCAATGTGGAGATATTACTGTTTGTGCATTTACAATATTCATTGATTTTTGCCATTGAAAAACGTCCAGAAATGTTTGAAGCTACTGACTGAATGAAAGGAGCTGGTATCTCACTCTCTTTGAATCTTCTTTATCATGCTAGGATTAGCAGGAAAAAGCAAAAAATTTCAGAATTGCACCTTGCAATGCGGAGAAATTACTGTTTGTGCATTTACAATATTCATTGATTTTTGCCATTGAAAAACATCATGTTATTCATATACCAGAAATGTTTGAAGCTACTGACTGAATGAAAAGAGCTGGCATCTCACTCTCTTTGAATCTTCTTTATCATGCTAAGAGGAGCAGGAAAAAGCAAAAAATTTCAGAATTGCACCTTGCAATGTGGAGATATTACTGTTTGTGCATTTACAATATTCATTGATTTTTGCCATTGAAAAACGTCCAGAAATGTTTGAAGCTACTGACTGAATGAAAGGAGCTGGCATCTCACTCTCTTTGAATCTTCTTTATCATGCTAGGATTAGCAGGAAAAAGCAAAAAATTTCAGAATTGCACCTTGCAATGCGGAGAAATTACTGTTTGTGCATTTACAATATTCATTGATTTTTGCCATTGAAAAACATCATGTTATTCATATACCAGAAATGTTTGAAGCTACTGACTGAATGAAAAGAGCTGGCATCTCACTCTCTTTGAATCTTCTTTATCATGCTAAGAGGAGCAGGAAAAAGCAAAAAATTTCAGAATTGCACCTTGCAATGTGGAGATATTACTGTTTGTGCATTTACAATATTCATTGATTTTTGCCATTGAAAAACGTCCAGAAATGTTTGCAGCTACTGACTGAATGAAAGGAGCTGGCATCTCACTCTCTTTGAATCTTCTTTATCATGCTAGGATTAGCAGGAAAAAGCAAAAAATTTCAGAATTGCACCTTGCAATGCGGAGAAATTACTGTTTGTGCATATACAATATTCATTGATTTTTGCCATTGAAAAACATCATGTTATTCATATACCAGAAATGTTTGAAGCTACTGACTGAATGAAAAGAGCTGGCATCTCACTCTCTTTGAATCTTCTTTATCATGCTAAGAGGAGCAGGAAAAAGCAAAAAATTTCAGAATTGCACCTTGCAATGTGGAGATATTACTGTTTGTGCATTTACAATATTCATTGATTTTTGCCATTGAAAAACGTCCAGAAATGTTTGAAGCTACTGACTGAATGAAAGGAGCTGGCATCTCACTCTCTTTGAATCTTCTTTATCATGCTAGGATTAGCAGGAAAAAGCAAAAAATTTCAGAATTGCACCTTGCAATGCGGAGAAATTACTGTTTGTGCATTTACAATATTCATTGATTTTTGCCATTGAAAAACATCATGTTATTCATATACCAGAAATGTTTGAAGCTACTGACTGAATGAAAAGAGCTGGCATCTCACTCTCTTTGAATCTTCTTTATCATGCTAAGAGGAGCAGGAAAAAGCAAAAAATTTCAGAATTGCACCTTGCAATGTGGAGATATTACTGTTTGTGCATTTACAATATTCATTGATTTTTGCCATTGAAAAACGTCCAGAAATGTTTGAAGCTACTGACTGAATGAAAGGAGCTGGCATCTCACTCTCTTTGAATCTTCTTTATCATGCTAGGATTAGCAGGAAAAAGCAAAAAATTTCAGAATTGCACCTTGCAATGCGGAGAAATTACTGTTTGTGCATTTACAATATTCATTGATTTTTGCCATTGAAAAACATCATGTTATTCATATACCAGAAATGTTTGAAGCTACTGACTGAATGAAAAGAGCTGGCATCTCACTCTCTTTGAATCTTCTTTATCATGCTAAGAGGAGCAGGAAAAAGCAAAAAATTTCAGAATTGCACCTTGCAATGTGGAGATATTACTGTTTGTGCATTTACAATATTCATTGATTTTTGCCATTGAAAAACGACCAGAAATGTTTGAAGCTACTGACTGAATGAAAGGAGCTGGCATCTCACTCTCTTTGAATCTTCTTTATCATGCTAGGATTAGCAGGAAAAAGCAAAAAATTTCAGAATTGCACCTTGCAATGCGGAGAAATTACTGTTTGTGCATTTACAATATTCATTGATTTTTGCCATTGAAAAACATCATGTTATTCATATACCAGAAATGTTTGAAGCTACTGACTGAATGAAAAGAGCTGGCATCTCACTCTCTTTGAATCTTCTTTATCATGCTAAGAGGAGCAGGAAAAAGCAAAAAATTTCAGAATTGCACCTTGCAATGTGGAGATATTACTGTTTGTGCATTTACAATATTCATTGATTTTTGCCATTGAAAAACGTCCAGAAATGTTTGAAGCTACTGACTGAATGAAAGGAGCTGGCATCTCACTCTCTTTGAATCTTCTTTATCATGCTAGGATTAGCAGGAAAAAGCAAAAAATTTCAGAATTGCACCTTGCAATGCGGAGAAATTACTGTTTGTGCATTTTCAATATTCATTGATTTTTGCCATTGAAAAACATCATGTTATTCATATACCAGAAATGTTTGAAGCTACTGACTGAATGAAAAGAGCTGGCATCTCACTCTCTTTGAATCTTCTTTATCATGCTAAGAGGAGCAGGAAAAAGCAAAAAATTTCAGAATTGCACCTTGCAATGTGGAGATATTACTGTTTGTGCATTTACAATATTCATTGATTTTTGCCATTGAAAAACGTCCAGAAATGTTTGAAGCTACTGACTGAATGAAAGGAGCTGGCATCTCACTCTCTTTGAATCTTCTTTATCATGATAGGATTAGCAGGAAAAAGCAAAAAATTTCAGAATTGCACCTTGCAATGCGGAGAAATTACTGTTTGTGCATTTACAATATTCATTGATTTTTGCCATTGAAAAACATCATGTTATTCATATACCAGAAATGTTTGAAGCTACTGACTGAATGAAAAGAGCTGGCATCTCACTCTCTTTGAATCTTCTTTATCATGCTAAGAGGAGCAGGAAAAAGCAAAAAAGTTCAGAATTGCACCTTGCAATGTGGAGATATTACTGTTTGTGCATTTACAATATTCATTGATTTTTGCCATTGAAAAACGTCCAGAAATGTTTGAAGCTACTGACTGAATGAAAGGAGCTGGTATCTCACTCTCTTTGAATCTTCTTTATCATGCTAGGATTAGCAGGAAAAAGCAAAAAATTTCAGAATTGCACCTTGCAATGCGGAGAAATTACTGTTTGTGCATTTACAATATTCATTGATTTTTGCCATTGAAAAACATCATGTTATTCATATACCAGAAATGTTTGAAGCTACTGACTGAATGAAAAGAGCTGGCATCTCACTCTCTTTGAATCTTCTTTATCATGCTAAGAGGAGCAGGAAAAAGCAAAAAATTTCAGAATTGCACCTTGCAATGTGGAGATATTACTGTTTGTGCATTTACAATATTCATTGATTTTTGCCATTGAAAAACGTCCAGAAATGTTTGAAGCTACTGACTGAATGAAAGGAGCTGGCATCTCACTCTCTTTGAATCTTCTTTATCATGCTAGGATTAGCAGGAAAAAGCAAAACATTTCAGAATTGCACCTTGCAATGCGGAGAAATTACTGTTTGTGCATTTACAATATTCATTGATTTTTGCCATTGAAAAACATCATGTTATTCATATACCAGAAATGTTTGAAGCTACTGACTGAATGAAAAGAGCTGGCATCTCACTCTCTTTGAATCTTCTTTATCATGCTAAGAGGAGCAGGAAAAAGCAAAAAATTTCAGAATTGCACCTTGCAATGTGGAGATATTACTGTTTGTGCATTTACAATATTCATTGATTTTTGCCATTGAAAAACGTCCAGAAATGTTTGAAGCTACTGACTGAATGAAAGGAGCTGGCATCTCACTCTCTTTGAATCTTCTTTATCATGCTAGGATTAGCAGGAAAAAGCAAAAAATTTCAGAATTGCACCTTGCAATGCGGAGAAATTACTGTTTGTGCATTTACAATATTCATTGATTTTTGCCATTGAAAAACATCATGTTATTCATATACCAGAAATGTTTGAAGCTACTGACTGAATGAAAAGAGCTGGCATCTCACTCTCTTTGAATCTTCTTTATCATGCTAAGAGGAGCAGGAAAAAGCAAAAAATTTCAGAATTGCACCTTGCAATGTGGAGATATTACTGTTTGTGCATTTACAATATTCATTGATTTTTGCCATTGAAAAACGACCAGAAATGTTTGAAGCTACTGACTGAATGAAAGGAGCTGGCATCTCACTCTCTTTGAATCTTCTTTATCATGCTAGGATTAGCAGGAAAAAGCAAAAAATTTCAGAATTGCACCTTGCAATGCGGAGAAATTACTGTTTGTGCATTTACAATATTCATTGATTTTTGCCATTGAAAAACATCATGTTATTCATATACCAGAAATGTTTGAAGCTACTGACTGAATGAAAAGAGCTGGCATCTCACTCTCTTTGAATCTTCTTTATCATGCTAAGAGGAGCAGGAAAAAGCAAAAAAGTTCAGAATTGCACCTTGCAATGTGGAGATATTACTGTTTGTGCATTTACAATATTCATTGATTTTTACCATTGAAAAACGTCCAGAAATGTTTGAAGCTACTGACTGAATGAAAGGAGCTGGCATCTCACTCTCTTTGAATCTTCTTTATCATGCTAGGATTAGCAGGAAAAAGCAAAAAATTTCAGAATTGCACCTTGCAATGCGGAGAAATTACTGTTTGTGCATTTACAATATTCATTGATTTTTGCCATTGAAAAACATCATGTTATTCATATACCAGAAATGTTTGAAGCTACTGACTGAATGAAAAGAGCTGGCATCTTACTCTCTTTGAATCTTCTTTATCATGCTAAGAGGAGCAGGAAAAAGCAAAAAATTTCAGAATTGCACCTTGCAATGTGGAGATATTACTGTTTGTGCATTTACAATATTCATTGATTTTTGCCATTGAAAAACGTCCAGAAATGTTTGAAGCTACTGACTGAATGAAAGGAGCTGGCATCTCACTCTCTTTGAATCTTCTTTATCATGCTAGGATTAGCAGGAAAAAGCAAAAAATTTCAGAATTGCAACTTGCAATGCGGAGAAATTACTGTTTGTGCATTTACAATATTCATTGATTTTTGCCATTGAAAAACATCATGTTATTCATATACCAGAAATGTTTGAAGCTACTGACTGAATGAAAAGAGCTGGCATCTCACTCTCTTTGAATCTTCTTTATCATGCTAAGAGGAACAGGAAAAAGCAAAAAATTTCAGAATTGCACCTTGCAATGTGGAGATATTACTGTTTGTGCATTTACAATATTCATTGATTTTTGCCATTGAAAAACGTCCAGAAATGTTTGAAGCTACTGACTGAATGAAAGGAGCTGGCATCTCACTCTCTTTGAATCTTCTTTATCATGCTAAGAGGAGCAGGAAAAAGCAAAAAATTTCAGAATTGCACCTTGCAATGTGGAGATATTACTGTTTGTGCATTTACAATATTCATTGATTTTTGCCATTGAAAAACGTCCAGAAATGTTTGCAGCTACTGACTGAATGAAAGGAGCTGGCATCTCACTCTCTTTTAATCTTCTTTATCATGCTAGGATTAGCAGGAAAAAGCAAAAAATTTCAGAATTGCACCTTGCAATGCGGAGAAATTACTGTTTGTGCATATACAATATTCATTGATTTTTGCCATTGAAAAACATCATGTTATTCATATACCAGAAATGTTTGAAGCTACTGACTGAATGAAAAGAGCTGGCATCTCACTCTCTTTGAATCTTCTTTATCATGCTAAGAGGAGCAGGAAAAAGCAAAAAATTTCAGAATTGCACCTTGCAATGTGGAGATATTACTGTTTGTGCATTTACAATATTCATTGATTTTTGCCATTGAAAAACGTCCAGAAATGTTTGAAGCTACTGACTGAATGAAAGGAGCTGGCATCTCACTCTCTTTGAATCTTCTTTATCATGCTAGGATTAGCAGGAAAAAGCAAAAAATTTCAGAATTGCACCTTGCAATGCGGAGAAATTACTGTTTGTGCATTTACAATATTCATTGATTTTTGCCATTGAAAAACATCATGTTATTCATATACCAGAAATGTTTGAAGCTACTGACTGAATGAAAAGAGCTGGCATCTCACTCTCTTTGAATCTTCTTTATCATGCTAAGAGGAGCAGGAAAAAGCAAAAAATTTCAGAATTGCACCTTGCAATGTGGAGATATTACTGTTTGTGCATTTACAATATTCATTGATTTTTGCCATTGAAAAACGTCCAGAAATGTTTGAAGCTACTGACTGAATGAAAGGAGCTGGCATCTCACTCTCTTTGAATCTTCTTTATCATGCTAGGATTAGCAGGAAAAAGCAAAAAATTTCAGAATTGCACCTTGCAATGCGGAGAAATTACTGTTTGTGCATTTACAATATTCATTGATTTTTGCCATTGAAAAACATCATGTTATTCATATACCAGAAATGTTTGAAGCTACTGACTGAATGAAAAGAGCTGGCATCTCACTCTCTTTGAATCTTCTTTATCATGCTAAGAGGAGCAGGAAAAAGCAAAAAATTTCAGAATTGCACCTTGCAATGTGGAGATATTACTGTTTGTGCATTTACAATATTCATTGATTTTTGCCATTGAAAAACGACCAGAAATGTTTGAAGCTACTGACTGAATGAAAGGAGCTGGCATCTCACTCTCTTTGAATCTTCTTTATCATGCTAGGATTAGCAGGAAAAAGCAAAAAATTTCAGAATTGCACCTTGCAATGCGGAGAAATTACTGTTTGTGCATTTACAATATTCATTGATTTTTGCCATTGAAAAACATCATGTTATTCATATACCAGAAATGTTTGAAGCTACTGACTGAATGAAAAGAGCTGGCATCTCACTCTCTTTGAATCTTCTTTATCATGCTAAGAGGAGCAGGAAAAAGCAAAAAATTTCAGAATTGCACCTTGCAATGTGGAGATATTACTGTTTGTGCATTTACAATATTCATTGATTTTTGCCATTGAAAAACGTCCAGAAATGTTTGAAGCTACTGACTGAATGAAAGGAGCTGGCATCTCACTCTCTTTGAATCTTCTTTATCATGCTAGGATTAGCAGGAAAAAGCAAAAAATTTCAGAATTGCACCTTGCAATGCGGAGAAATTACTGTTTGTGCATTTACAATATTCATTGATTTTTGCCATTGAAAAACATCATGTTATTCATATACCAGAAATGTTTGAAGCTACTGACTGAATGAAAAGAGCTGGCATCTCACTCTCTTTGAATCTTCTTTATCATGCTAAGAGGAGCAGGAAAAAGCAAAAAATTTCAGAATTGCACCTTGCAATGTGGAGATATTACTGTTTGTGCATTTACAATATTCATTGATTTTTACCATTGAAAAACGTCCAGAAATGTTTGAAGCTACTGACTGAATGAAAGGAGCTGGCATCTCACTCTCTTTGAATCTTCTTTATCATGCTAGGATTAGCAGGAAAAAGCAAAAAATTTCAGAATTGCACCTTGCTATGCGGAGAAATTACTGTTTGTGCATTTACAATATTCATTGATTTTTGCCATTGAAAAACATCATGTTATTCATATACCAGAAATGTTTGAAGCTACTGACTGAATGAAAAGAGCTGGCATCTTACTCTCTTTGAATCTTCTTTATCATGCTAAGAGGAGCAGGAAAAAGCAAAAAATTTCAGAATTGCACCTTGCAATGTGGAGATATTACTGTTTGTGCATTTACAATATTCATTGATTTTTGCCATTGAAAAACGTCCAGAAATGTTTGAAGCTACTGACTGAATGAAAGGAGCTGGCATCTCACTCTCTTTGAATCTTCTTTATCATGCTAGGATTAGCAGGAAAAAGCAAAAAATTTCAGAATTGCAACTTGCAATGCGGAGAAATTACTGTTTGTGCATTTACAATATTCATTGATTTTTGCCATTGAAAAACATCATGTTATTCATATACCAGAAATGTTTGAAGCTACTGACTGAATGAAAAGAGCTGGCATCTCACTCTCTTTGACTCTTCTTTATCATGCTAAGAGGAACAGGAAAAAGCAAAAAATTTCAGAATTGCACCTTGCAATGTGGAGATATTACTGTTTGTGCATTTACAATATTCATTGATTTTTGCCATTGAAAAACGTCCAGAAATGTTTGAAGCTACTGACTGAATGAAAGGAGCTGGCATCTCACTCTCTTTGAATCTTCTTTATCATGCTAAGAGGAGCAGGAAAAAGCAAAAAATTTCAGAATTGCACCTTGCAATGTGGAGATATTACTGTTTGTGCATTTACAATATTCATTGATTTTTGCCATTGAAAAACGTCCAGAAATGTTTGAAGCTACTGACTGAATGAAAGGAGCTGGCATCTCACTCTCTTTGAATATTCTTTATCATGCTAGGATTAGCAGGAAAAAGCAAAACATTTCAGAATTGCACCTTGCAATGCGGAGATATTACTGTTTGTGCATTTACAATATTCATTGATTTTTGCCATTGAAAAACGTCCAGAAATGTTTGAAGCTACTGACTGAATGAAAGGAGCTGGCATCTCACTCTCTTTGAATCTTCTTTATCATGCTAGGATTAGCAGGAAAAAGCAAAAAATTTCAGAATTGCACCTTGCAATGCGGAGAAATTACTGTTTGTGCATTTACAATATTCATTGATTTTTGCCATTGAAAAACTTCATGTTATTCATATACCAGAAATGTTTGAAGCTACTGACTGAATGAAAAGAGCTGGCATCTCACTCTCTTTGAATCTTCTTTATCATGCTAAGAGGAGCAGGAAAAAGCAAAAAATTTCAGAATTGCACCTTGCAATGTGGAGATATTACTGTTTGTGCATTTACAATATTCATTGATTTTTGGCATTGAAAAACGTCCAGAAATGTTTGAAGCTACTGACTGAATGAAAGGAGCTGGCATCTCACTCTCTTTGAATCTTCATTATCATGCTAGGATTAGCAGGAAAAAGCAAAAAATTTCAGAATTGCACCTTGCAATGCGGAGAAATTACTGTTTGTGCATTTACAATATTCATTGATTTTTGCCATTGAAAAACATCATGTTATTCATATACCAGAAATGTTTGAAGCTACTGACTGAATGAAAAGAGCTGGCATCTCACTCTCTTTGAATATTCTTTATCATGCTAAGAGGAGCAGGAAAAAGCAAAAAATTTCAGAATTGCACCTTGCAATGTGGAGATATTACTGTTTGTGCATTTACAATATTCATTGATTTTTGCCATTGAAAAACGTCCAGAAATGTTTGAAGCTACTGACTGAATGAAAGGAGCTGGCATCTCACTCTCTTTGAATCTTCTTTATCATGCTAGGATTAGCAGGAAAAAGCAAAAAATTTCAGAATTGCACCTTGCAATGCGGAGAAATTACTGTTTGTGCATTTACAATATTCATTGATTTTTGCCATTGAAAAACATCATGTTATTCATATACCAGAAATGTTTGAAGCTACTGACTGAATGAAAAGAGCTGGCATCTCACTCTCTTTGAATCTTCTTTATCATGCTAAGAGGAGCAGGAAAAAGCAAAAAATTTCAGAATTGCACCTTGCAATGTGGAGATATTACTGTTTGTGCATTTACAATATTCATTGATTTTTGCCATTGAAAAACGTCCAGAAATGTTTGAAGCTACTGACTGAATGAAAGGAGCTGGCATCTCACTCTCTTTGAATCTTCTTTATCATGCTAGGATTAGCAGGAAAAAGCAAAAAATTTCAGAATTGCACCTTGCAATGCGGAGAAATTACTGTTTGTGCATTTACAATATTCATTGATTTTTGCCATTGAAAAACATCATGTTATTCATATACCAGAAATGTTTGAAGCTACTGACTGAATGAAAAGAGCTGGCATCTTACTCTCTTTGAATCTTCTTTATCATGCTAAAAGGAGCAGGAAAAAGCAAAAAATTTCAGAATTGCACCTTGCAATGTGGAGATATTACTGTTTGTGCATTTACAATATTCATTGATTTTTGCCATTGAAAAACGTCCAGAAATGTTTGAAGCTACTGACTGAATGAAAGGAGCTGGCATCTCACTCTCTTTGAATCTTCTTTATCATGCTAGGATTAGCAGGAAAAAGCAAAAAATTTCAGAATTGCACCTTGCAATGCGGAGAAATTACTGTTTGTGCATTTACAATATTCATTGATTTTTGCCATTGAAAAACATCATGTTATTCATATACCAGAAATGTTTGAAGCTACTGACTGAATGAAAAGAGCTGGCATCTCACTCTCTTTGAATCTTCTTTATCATGCTAAGAGGAGCAGGAAAAAGCAAAAAATTTCAGAATTGCACCTTGCAATGTGGAGATATTACTGTTTGTGCATTTACAATATTCATTGATTTTTGCCATTGAAAAACGTCCAGAAATGTTTGAAGCTACTGACTGAATGAAAGGAGCTGGCATCTCACTCTCTTTGAATCTTCTTTATCATGCTAGGATGAGCAGGAAAAAGCAAAAAATTTCAGAATTGCACCTTGCAATGCGGAGATATTACTGTTTGTGCATTTACAATATTCATTGATTTTTGCCATTGAAAAACGTCCAGAAATGTTTGAAGCTACTGACTGAATGAAAGGAGCTGGCATCTCACTCTCCTTGAATCTTCTTTATCATGCTAGGATTAGCAGGAAAAAGCAAAAAATTTCAGAATTGCACCTGGCAATGCGGAGAAATTACTGTTTGTGCATTTACAATATTCATTGAATTTTGCCATTGAAAAACTTCATGTTATTCATATACCAGAAATGTTTGAAGCTACTGACTGAATGAAAAGAGCTGGCATCTCACTCTCTTTGAATCTTCTTTATCATGCTAAGAGGAGCAGGAAAAAGCAAAAAATTTCAGAATTGCACCTTGCAATGTGGAGATATTACTGTTTGTGCATTTACAATATTCATTGATTTTTGCCATTGAAAAACATCATGTTATTCATATACCAGAAATGTTTGAAGCTACTGACTGAATGAAAAGAGCTGGCATCTCACTCTCTTTGAATCTTCTTTATCATGCTAAGAGGAGCAGGAAAAAGCAAAAAATTTCAGAATTGCACCTTGCAATGCGGAGATATTACTGTTTGTGCATTTACAATATTCATTGATTTTTGCCATTGAAAAACGTCCAGAAATGTTTGAAGCTACTGACTGAATGAAAGGAGCTGGCATCTCATTCTCTTTGAATCTTCTTTATCATGCTAGGATTAGCAGGAAAAAGCAAAAAATTTCAGAATTGCACCTTGCAATGCGGAGAAATTACTGTTTGTGCATTTACAATATTCATTGATTTTTGCCATTGAAAAACATCATGTTATTCATATACCAGAAATGTTTGAAGCTACTGACTGAATGAAAAGAGCTGGCATCTCACTCTCTTGAATCTTCTTTATCATGCTAAGAGGAGCAGGAAAAAGCAAAAAATTTCAGAATTGCACCTTGCAATGTGGAGATATTACTGTTTGTGCATTTACAATATTCAATGATTTTTGCCATTGAAAAACGTCCAGAAATGTTTGAAGCTACTGACTGAATGAAAGGAGCTGGCATCTCACTCTCTTTGAATCTTCTTTATCATGCTAGGATTAGCAGGAAAAAGCAAAAAATTTCAGATCTGCACCTTGCAATGCGGAGATATTACTGTTTGTGCATTTACAATATTCATTGATTTTTGCCATTGAAAAACATCCAGAAATGTTTGAAGCTACTGACTGAATGAAAGGAGCTGTCATCTCACTCTCTTTTAATCTTCTTTATCATGCTAAGAGGAGCAGGAAAAAGCAAAAAATTTCAGAATTGCACCTTGCAATGCGGAGAAGTTACTGTTTGTGCATTTACAATATTCATTGATTTTTGCCATTGAAAAACATCATGTTATTCATATACCAGAAATGTTTGAAGCTACTGACTGAATGAAAAGAGCTGGCATCTCACTCTCTTTGAATCTTCTTTATCATGCTAAGAGGAGCAGGAAAAAGCAAAAAATTTCAGAATTGCACCTTGCAATGTGGAGATATTACTGTTTGTGCATTTACAATATTCATTGATTTTTGCCATTGAAAAAAGTCCAGAAATGTTTGAAGCTACTGACTGAATGAAAGGAGCTGGCATCTCACTCTCTTTGAATCTTCTTTATCATGCTAGGATTAGCAGGAAAAAGCAAAAAATTTCAGAATTGCACCTTGCAATGCGGAGAAATTACTGTTTGTGCATTAACAATATTCATTGATTTTTGCCATTGAAAAACATCATGTTATTCATATACCAGAAATGTTTGAAGCTACTGACTGAATGAAAAGAGCTGGCATCTCACTCTCTTTGAATCTTCTTTATCATGCTAAGAGGAGCAGGAAAAAGCAAAAAATTTCAGAATTGCACCTTGCAATGTGGAGATATTACTGTTTGTGCATTTACAATATTCATTGATTTTTGCCATTGAAAAACTACCAGAAATGTTTGAAGCTACTGACTGAATGAAAGGAGCTGGCATCTCACTCTCTTTGAATCTTCTTTATCATGCTAGGATTAGCAGGAAAAAGCAAAAAATTTCAGAATTGCACCTTGCAATGCGGAGAAATTACTGTTTGTGCATTTACAATATTCATTGATTTTTGCCATTGAAAAACATCATGTTATTCATATACCAGAAATGTTTGAAGCTACTGACTGAATGAAAAGAGCTGGCATCTCACTCTCTTTGAATCTTCTTTATCATGCTAAGAGGAGCAGGAAAAAGCAAAAAATTTCAGAATTGCACCTTGCAATGTGGAGATATTACTGTTTGTGCATTTACAAAATTCATTGATTTTTGCCATTGAAAAACGTCCAGAAATGTTTGAAGCTACTGACTGAATGAAAGGAGCTGGCATCTCACTCTCTTTGAATCTTCTTTATCATGCTAGGATTAGCAGGAAAAAGCAAAAAATTTCAGAATTGCACCTTGCAATGCGGAGAAATTACTGTTTGTGCATTTACAATATTCATTGATTTTTGCCATTGAAAAACATCATGTTATTCATATACCAGAAATGTTTGAAGCTACTGACTGAATGAAAAGAGCTGGCATCTCACTCTCTTTGAATCTTCTTTATCATGCTAAGAGGAGCAGGAAAAAGCAAAAAATTTCAGAATTGCACCTTGCAATGTGGAGATATTACTGTTTGTGCATTTACAATATTCATTGATTTTTGACATTGAAAAACGTCCAGAAATGTTTGCAGCTACTGACTGAAAGAAAGGAGCTGGCATCTCACTCTCTTTGAATCTTCTTTATCATGCTAGGATTAGCAGGAAAAAGCAAAAAATTTCAGAATTGCACCTTGCAATGCGGAGAAATTACTGTTTGTGCATATACAATATTCATTGATTTTTGCCATTGAAAAACATCATGTTATTCATATACCAGAAATGTTTGAAGCTACTGACTGAATGAAAAGAGCTGGCATCTCACTCTCTTTGAATCTTCTTTATCATGCTAAGAGGAGCAGGAAAAAGCAAAAAATTTCAGAATTGCACCTTGCAATGTGGAGATATTACTGTTTGTGCATTTACAATATTCATTGATTTTTGCCATTGAAAAACGTCCAGAAATGTTTGAAGCTACTGACTGAATGAAAGGAGCTGGCATCTCACTCTCTTTGAATCTTCTTTATCATGCTAGGATTAGCAGGAAAAAGCAAAAAATTTCAGAATTGCACCTTGCAATGCGGAGAAATTACTGTTTGTGCATTTACAATATTCATTGATTTTTGCCATTGAAAAACATCATGTTATTCATATACCAGAAATGTTTGAAGCTACTGACTGAATGAAAAGAGCTGGCATCTCACTCTCTTTGAATCTTCTTTATCATGCTAAGAGGAGCAGGAAAAAGCAAAAAATTTCAGAATTGCACCTTGCAATGTGGAGATATTACTGTTTGTGCATTTACAATATTCATTGATTTTTGCCATTGAAAAACGTCCAGAAATGTTTGAAGCTACTGACTGAATGAAAGGAGCTGGCATCTCACTCTCTTTGAATCTTCTTTATCATGCTAGGATTAGCAGGAAAAAGCAAAAAATTTCAGAATTGCACCTTGCAATGCGGAGAAATTACTGTTTGTGCATTTACAATATTCATTGATTTTTGACATTGAAAAACATCATGTTATTCATATACCAGAAATGTTTGAAGCTACTGACTGAATGAAAAGAGCTGGCATCTCACTCTCTTTGAATCTTCTTTATCATGCTAAGAGGAGCAGGAAAAAGCAAAAAATTTCAGAATTGCACCTTGCAATGTGGAGATATTACTGTTTGTGCATTTACAATATTCATTGATTTTTGCCATTGAAAAACGACCAGAAATGTTTGAAGCTACTGACTGAATGAAAGGAGCTGGCATCTCACTCTCTTTGAATCTTCTTTATCATGCTAGGATTAGCAGGAAAAAGCAAAAAATTTCAGAATTGCACCTTGCAATGCGGAGAAATTACTGTTTGTGCATTTACAATATTCATTGATTTTTGCCATTGAAAAACATCATGTTATTCATATACCAGAAATGTTTGAAGCTACTGACTGAATGAAAAGAGCTGGCATCTCACTCTCTTTGAATCTTCTTTATCATGCTAAGAGGAGCAGGAAAAAGCAAAAAATTTCAGAATTGCACCTTGCAATGTGGAGATATTACTGTTTGTGCATTTACAATATTCATTGATTTTTGCCATTGAAAAACGTCCAGAAATGTTTGAAGCTACTGACTGAATGAAAGGAGCTGGCATCTCACTCTCTTTGAATCTTCTTTATCATGCTAGGATTAGCAGGAAAAAGCAAAAAATTTCAGAATTGCACCTTGCAATGCGGAGAAATTACTGTTTGTGCATTTACAATATTCATTGATTTTTGCCATTGAAAAACATCATGTTATTCATATACCAGAAATGTTTGAAGCTACTGACTGAATGAAAAGAGCTGGCATCTCACTCTCTTTGAATCTTCTTTATCATGCTAAGAGGAGCAGGAAAAAGCAAAAAATTTCAGAATTGCACCTTGCAATGTGGAGATATTACTGTTTGTGCATTTACAATATTCATTGATTTTTACCATTGAAAAACGTCCAGAAATGTTTGAAGCTACTGACTGAATGAAAGGAGCTGGCATCTCACTCTCTTTGAATCTTCTTTATCATGCTAGGATTAGCAGGAAAAAGCAAAAAATTTCAGAATTGCACCTTGCAATGCGGAGAAATTACTGTTTGTGCATTTACAATATTCATTGATTTTTGCCATTGAAAAACATCATGTTATTCATATACCAGAAATGTTTGAAGCTACTGACTGAATGAAAAGAGTTGGCATCTTACTCTCTTTGAATCTTCTTTATCATGCTAAGAGGAGCAGGAAAAAGCAAAAAATTTCAGAATTGCACCTTGCAATGTGGAGATATTACTGTTTGTGCATTTACAATATTCATTGATTTTTGCCATTGAAAAACGTCCAGAAATGTTTGAAGCTACTGGCTGAATGAAAGGAGCTGGCATCTCACTCTCTTTGAATCTTCTTTATCATGCTAGGATTAGCAGGAAAAAGCAAAAAATTTCAGAATTGCAACTTGCAATGCGGAGAAATTACTGTTTGTGCATTTACAATATTCATTGATTTTTGCCATTGAAAAACATCATGTTATTCATATACCAGAAATGTTTGAAGCTACTGACTGAATGAAAAGAGCTGGCATCTCACTCTCTTTGAATCTTCTTTATCATGCTAAGAGGAACAGGAAAAAGCAAAAAATTTCAGAATTGCACCTTGCAATGTGGAGATATTACTGTTTGTGCATTTACAATATTCATTGATTTTTGCCATTGAAAAACGTCCAGAAATGTTTGAAGCTACTGACTGAATGAAAGGAGCTGGCATCTCACTCTCTTTGAATCTTCTTTATCATGCTAGGATTAGCAGGAAAAAGCAAAACATTTCAGAATTGCACCTTGCAGTGCGGAGATATTACTGTTTGTGCATTTACAATATTCATTGATTTTTGCCATTGAAAAACGTCCAGAAATGTTTGAAGCTACTGACTGAATGAAAGGAGCTGGCATCTCACTCTCTTTGAATCTTCTTTATCATGCTAGGATTAGCAGGAAAAGGCCAAAAATTTCAGAATTGCACCTTGCAATGCGGAGAAATTACTGTTTGTGCATTTACAATATTCATTGATTTTTGCCATTGAAAAACTTCATGTTATTCATATACCAGAAATGTTTGAAGCTACTGACTGAATGAAAAGAGCTGGCATCTCACTCTCTTTGAATCTTCTTTATCATGCTAAGAGGAGCAGGAAAAAGCAAAAAATTTCAGAATTGCACCTTGCAATGTGGAGATATTACTGTTTGTGCATTTATAATATTCATTGATTTTTGCCATTGAAAAACGTCCAGAAATGTTTGAAGCTACTGACTGAATGAAAGGAGCTGGCATCTCACTCTCTTTGAATCTTCATTATCATGCTAGGATTAGCAGGAAAAAGCAAAAAATTTCAGAATTGCACCTTGCAATGCGGAGAAATTACTGTTTGTGCATTTACAATATTCATTGATTTTTGCCATTGAAAAACATCATGTTATTCATATACCAGAAATGTTTGAAGCTACTGACTGAATGAAAAGAGCTGGCATCTCACTCTCTTTGAATCTTCTTTATCATGCTAAGAGGAGCAGGAAAAAGCAAAAAATTTCAGAATTGCACCTTGCAATGTGGAGATATTACTGTTTGTGCATTTACAATATTCATTGATTTTTACCATTGAAAAACGTCCAGAAATGTTTGAAGCTACTGACTGAATGAAAGGAGCTGGCATCTCACTCTCTTTGAATCTTCTTTATCATGCTAGGATTAGCAGGAAAAAGCAAAAAATTTCAGAATTGCACCTTGCAATGCGGAGAAATTACTGTTTGTGCATTTACAATATTCATTGATTTTTGCCATTGAAAAACATCATGTTATTCATATACCAGAAATGTTTGAAGCTACTGACTGAATGAAAAGAGCTGGCATCTTACTCTCTTTGAATCTTCTTTACCATGCTAAGAGGAGCAGGAAAAAGCAAAAAATTTCAGAATTGCACCTTGCAATGTGGAGATATTACTGTTTGTGCATTTACAATATTCATTGATTTTTGCCATTGAAAAACGTCCAGAAATGTTTGAAGCTACTGACTGAATGAAAGGAGCTGGCATCTCACTCTCTTTGAATCTTCTTTATCATGCTAGGATTAGCAGGAAAAAGCAAAAAATTTCAGAATTGCACCTTGCAATGCGGAGAAATTACTGTTTGTGCATTTACAATATTCATTGATTTTTGCCATTGAAAAACATCATGTTATTCATATACCAGAAATGTTTGAAGCTACTGACTGAATGAAAAGAGCTGGCATCTCACTCTCTTTGAATCTTCTTTATCATGCTAAGAGGAGCAGGAAAAAGCAAAAAATTTCAGAATTGCACCTTGCAATGTGGAGATATTACTGTTTGTGCATTTACAATATTCATTGATTTTTGCCATTGAAAAACGTCCAGAAATGTTTGAAGCTACTGACTGAATGAAAGGAGCTGGCATCTCACTCTCTTTGAATCTTCTTTATCATGCTAGGATTAGCAGGAAAAAGCAAAAAATTTCAGAATTGCACCTTGCAATGCGGAGATATTACTGTTTGTGCATTTACAATATTCATTGATTTTTGCCATTGAAAAACGTCCAGAAATGTTTGAAGCTACTGACTGAATGAAAGGAGCTGGCATCTCACTCTCCTTGAATCTTCTTTATCATGCTAGGATTAGCAGGAAAAATCAAAAAATTTCAGAATTGCACCTGGCAATGCGGAGAAATTACTGTTTGTGCATTTACAATATTCATTGAATTTTGCCATTGAAAAACTTCATGTTATTCATATACCAGAAATGTTTGAAGCTACTGACTGAATGAAAAGAGCTGGCATCTCACTCTCTTTGAATCTTCTTTATCATGCTAAGAGGAGCAGGAAAAAGCAAAAAATTTCAGAATTGCACCTTGCAATGTGGAGATATTACTGTTTGTGCATTTACAATATTCATTGATTTTTGCCATTGAAAAACATCATGTTATTCATATACCAGAAATGTTTGAAGCTACTGACTGAATGAAAAGAGCTGGCATCTCACTCTCTTTGAATCTTCTTTATCATGCTAAGAGGAGCAGGAAAAAGCAAAAAATTTCAGAATTGCACCTTGCAATGCGGAGATATTACTGTTTGTGCATTTACAATATTCATTGATTTTTGCCATTGAAAAACGTCCAGAAATGTTTGAAGCTACTGACTGAATGAAAGGAGCTGGCATCTCACTCTCTTTGAATCTTCTTTATCATGCTAGGATTAGCAGGAAAAAGCAAAAAATTTCAGAATTGCACCTTGCAATGCGGAGAAATTACTGTTTGTGCATTTACAATATTCATTGATTTTTGCCATTTTAAAACATCATGTTATTCATATACCAGAAATGTTTGAAGCTACTGACTGAATGAAAAGAGCTGGCATCTCACTCTCTTTGAATCTTCTTTATCATGCTAAGAGGAGCAGGAAAAAGCAAAAAATTTCAGAATTGCACCTTGCAATGTGGAGATATTACTGTTTGTGCATTTACAATATTCATTGATTTTTGCCATTGAAAAACGTCCAGAAATGTTTGAAGCTACTGACTGAATGAAAGGAGCTGGCATCTCACTCTCTTTGAATCTTCTTTATCATGCTAGGATTAGCAGGAAAAAGCAAAAAATTTCAGATCTGCACCTTGCAATGCGGAGATATTACTGTTTGTGCATTTACAATATTCATTGATTTTTGCCATTGAAAAACATCCAGAAATGTTTGAAGCTACTGACTGAATGAAAGGAGCTGGCATCTCACTCTCTTTGAATCTTCTTTATCATGCTAGGATTAGCAGGAAAAAGCAAAAAATTTCAGAATTGCACCTTGCAATGCGGAGAAATTACTGTTTGTGCATTTACAATATTCATTGATTTTTGCCATTGAAAAACTTCATGTTATTCATATACCAGAAATGTTTGAAGCTACTGACTGAATGAAAAGAGCTGGCATCTCACTCTCTTTGAATCTTCTTTATCATGCTAAGAGGAGCAGGAAAAAGCAAAAAATTTCAGAATTGCACCTTGCAATGTGGAGATATTACTGTTTGTGCATTTACAATATTCATTGATTTTTGCCATTGAAAAACATCATGTTATTCATATACCAGAAATGTTTGAAGCTACTGACTGAATGAAAAGAGCTGGCATCTCACTCTCTTTGAATCTTCTTTATCATGCTAAGAGGAGCAGGAAAAAGCAAAAAATTTCAGAATTGCACCTTGCAATGCGGAGATATTACTGTTTGTGCATTTACAATATTCATTGATTTTTGCCATTGAAAAACGTCCAGAAATGTTTGAAGCTACTGACTGAATGAAAGGAGCTGGCATCTCACTCTCTTTGAATCTTCATTATCATGCTAGGATTAGCAGGAAAAAGCAAAAAATTTCAGAATTGCACCTTGCAATGCGGAGAAATTACTGTTTGTGCATTTACAATATTCATTGATTTTTGCCATTGAAAAACATCATGTTATTCATATACCAGAAATGTTTGAAGCTACTGACTGAATGAAAAGAGCTGGCATCTCACTCTCTTTGAATCTTCTTTATCATGCTAAGAGGAGCAGGAAAAAGCAAAAAATTTCAGAATTGCGCCTTGCAATGTGGAGATATTACTGTTTGTGCATTTACAATATTCATTGATTTTTGCCATTGAAAAACGTCCAGAAATGTTTGAAGCTACTGACTGAATGAAAGGAGCTGGCATCTCACTCTCTTTGAATCTTCTTTATCATGCTAGGATTAGCAGGAAAAAGCAAAAAATTTCAGAATTGCACCTTGCAATGCGGAGAAATTACTGTTTGTGCATTTACAATATTCATTGATTTTTGCCATTGAAAAACTTCATGTTATTCATATACCAGAAATGTTTGAAGCTACTGACTGAATGAAAGGAGCTGGCATCTCACTCTCTTTGAATCTTCTTTATCATGCTAGGATTAGCAGGAAAAAGCAAAAAATTTCAGAATTGCACCTTGCAATGCGGAGAAATTACTGTTTGTGCATTTACAATATTCATTGATTTTTGCCATTGAAAAACATCATGTTATTCATATACCAGAAATGTTTGAAGCTACTGACTGAATGAAAAGAGCTGGCATCTCACTCTCTTTGAATATTCTTTATCATGCTAAGAGGAGCAGGAAAAAGCAAAAAATTTCAGAATTGCACCTTGCAATGTGGAGATATTACTGTTTGTGCATTTACAATATTCATTGATTTTTGCCATTGAAAAACGTCCAGAAATGTTTGAAGCTACTGACTGAATGAAAGGAGCTGGCATCTCACTCTCTTTGAATCTTCTTTATCATGCTAGGATTAGCAGGAAAAAGCAAAAAATTTCAGAATTGCACCTTGCAATGCGGAGAAATTACTGTTTGTGCATTTACAATATTCATTGATTTTTGCCATTGAAAAACATCATGTTATTCATATACCAGAAATGTTTGAAGCTACTGACTGAATGAAAAGAGCTGGCATCTCACTCTCTTTGAATCTTCTTTATCATGCTAAGAGGAGCAGGAAAAAGCAAAAAATTTCAGAATTGCACCTTGCAATGTGGAGATATTACTGTTTGTGCATTTACAATATTCATTGATTTTTGCCATTGAAAAACGTCCAGAAATGTTTGAAGCTACTGACTGAATGAAAGGAGCTGATATCTCACTCTCTTTGAATCTTCTTTATCATGCTAGGATTAGCAGGAAAAAGCAAAAAATTTCAGAATTGCAACTTGCAATGCGGAGAAATTACTGTTTGTGCATTTACAATATTCATTGATTTTTGCCATTGAAAAACATCATGTTATTCATATACCAGAAATGTTTGAAGCTACTGACTGAATGAAAAGAGCTGGCATCTCACTCTCTTTGAATCTTCTTTATCATGCTAAGAGGAGCAGGAAAAAGCAAAAAATTTCAGAATTGCACCTTGCAATGTGGAGATATTACTGTTTGTGCATTTACAATATTCATTGATTTTTGCCATTGAAAAACGTCCAGAAATGTTTGAAGCTACTGACTGAATGAAAGGAGCTGGCATCTCACTCTCTTTGAATCTTCTTTATCATGCTAGGATTAGCAGGAAAAAGCAAAAAATTTCAGAATTGCACCTTGCAATGCGGAGAAATTACTGTTTGTGCATTTACAATATTCATTGATTTTTGCCATTGAAAAACATCATGTTATTCATATACCAGAAATGTTTGAAGCTACTGACTGAATGAAAAGAGCTGGCATCTCACTCTCTTTGAATCTTCTTTATCATGCTAAGAGGAGCAGGAAAAAGCAAAAAATTTCAGAATTGCACCTTGCAATGTGGAGATATTACTGTTTGTGCATTTACAATATTCATTGATTTTTGCCATTGAAAAACGTCCAGAAATGTTTGAAGCTACTGACTGAATGAAAGGAGCTGGCATCTCACTCTCTTTGAATCTTCTTTATCATGCTAGGATTAGCAGGAAAAAGCAAAAAATTTCAGAATTGCACCTTGCAATGCGGAGAAATTACTGTTTGTGCATATACAATATTCATTGATTTTTGCCATTGAAAAACATCATGTTATTCATATACCAGAAATGTTTGAAGCTACTGACTGAATGAAAAGAGCTGGCATCTCACTCTCTTTGAATCTTCTTTATCATGCTAAGAGGAGCAGGAAAAAGCAAAAAATTTCAGAATTGCACCTTGCAAATGTGGAGATATTACTGTTTGTGCATTTACAATATTCATTGATTTTTGCCATTGAAAAACGTCCAGAAATGTTTGAAGCTACTGACTGAATGAAAGGAGCTGGCATCTCACTCTCTTTGAATCTTCTTTATCATGCTAGGATTAGCAGGAAAAAGCAAAAAATTTCAGAATTGCACCTTGCAATGCGGAGAAATTACTGTTTGTGCATTTACAATATTCATTGATTTTTGCCATTGAAAAACATCATGTTATTCATATACCAGAAATGTTTGAAGCTACTGACTGAATGAAAAGAGCTGGCATCTCACTCTCTTTGAATCTTCTTTATCATGCTAAGAGGAGCAGGAAAAAGCAAAAAATTTCAGAATTGCACCTTGCAATGTGGAGATATTACTGTTTGTGCATTTACAATATTCATTGATTTTTGCCATTGAAAAACGTCCAGAACTGTTTGAAGCTACTGACTGAATGAAAGGAGCTGGCATCTCACTCTCTTTGAATCTTCTTTATCATGCTAGGATTAGCAGGAAAAAGCAAAAAATTTCAGAATTGCACCTTGCAATGCGGAGAAATTACTGTTTGTGCATTTACAATATTCATTGATTTTTGCCATTGAAAAACATCATGTTATTCATATACCAGAAATGTTTGAAGCTACTGACTGAATGAAAAGAGCTGGCATCTCACTCTCTTTGAATCTTCTTTATCATGCTAAGAGGAGCAGGAAAAAGCAAAAAATTTCAGAATTGCACCTTGCAATGTGGAGATATTACTGTTTGTGCATTTACAATATTCATTGATTTTTGCCATTGAAAAACGTCCAGAAATGTTTGAAGCTACTGACTGAATGAAAGGAGCTGGCATCTCACTCTCTTTGAATCTTCTTTATCATGCTAGGATTAGCAGGAAAAAGCAAAAAATTTCAGAATTGCACCTTGCAATGCGGAGAAATTACTGTTTGTGCATTTACAATATTCATTGATTTTTGCCATTGAAAAACATCATGTTATTCATATACCAGAAATGTTTGAAGCTACTGACTGAATGAAAAGAGCTGGCATCTCACTCTCTTTGAATCTTCTTTATCATGCTAAGAGGAGCAGGAAGAAGCAAAAAATTTCAGAATTGCACCTTGCAATGTGGAGATATTACTGTTTGTGCATTTACAATATTCATTGATTTTTGCCATTGAAAAACGTCCAGAAATGTTTGAAGCTACTGACTGAATGAAAGGAGCTGGCATCTCACTCTCTTTGAATCTTCTTTATCATGCTAGGATTAGCAGGAAAAAGCAAAAAATTTCAGAATTGCACCTTGCAATGCGGAGAAATTACTGTTTGTGCATTTACAATATTCATTGATTTTTGCCATTGAAAAACATCATGTTATTCATATACCAGAAATGTTTGAAGCTACTGACTGAATGAAAAGAGCTGGCATCTCACTCTCTTTGAATCTTCTTTATCATGCTAAGAGGAGCAGGAAAAAGCAAAAAATTTCAGAATTGCACCTTGCAATGTGGAGATATTACTGTTTGTGCATTTACAATATTCATTGATATTTACCATTGAAAAACGTCCAGAAATGTTTGAAGCTACTGACTGAATGAAAGGAGCTGGCATCTCACTCTCTTTGAATCTTCTTTATCATGCTAGGATTAGCAGGAAAAAGCAAAAAATTTCAGAATTGCACCTTGCAATGCGGAGAAATTACTGTTTGTGCATTTACAATATTCATTGATTTTTGCCATTGAAAAACATCATGTTATTCATATACCAGAAATGTTTGAAGCTACTGACTGAATGAAAAGAGCTGGCATCTTACTCTCTTTGAATCTTCTTTATCATGCTAAGAGGAGCAGGAAAAAGCAAAACATTTCAGAATTGCACCTTGCAATGTGGAGATATTACTGTTTGTGCATTTACAATATTCATTGATTTTTGCCATTGAAAAACGTCCAGAAATGGAAATGTTTGAAGCTACTGACTGAATGAAAGGAGCTGGCATCTCACTCTCTTTGAATCTTCTTTATCATGCTAGGATTAGCAGGAAAAAGCAAAAAATTTCAGAATTGCACCTTGCAATGCGGAGAAATTACTGTTTGTGCATTTACAATATTCATTGATTTTTGCCATTGAAAAACATCATGTTATTCATATACCAGAAATGTTTGAAGCTACTGACTGAATGAAAAGAGCTGGCATCTCACTCTCTTTGAATCTTCTTTATCATGCTAAGAGGAACAGGAAAAAGCAAAAAATTTCAGAATTGCACCTTGCAATGTGGAGATATTACTGTTTGTGCATTTACAATATTCATTGATTTTTGCCATTGAAAAACGTCCAGAAATGTTTGAAGCTACTGACTGAATGAAAGGAGCTGATATCTCACTCTCTTTGAATCTTCTTTATCATGCTAGGATTAGCAGGAAAAAGCAAAAAATTTCAGAATTGCAACTTGCAATGCGGAGAAATTACTGTTTGTGCATTTACAATATTCATTGATTTTTGCCAATGAAAAACATCATGTTATTCATATACCAGAAATGTTTGAAGCTACTGACTGAATGAAAAGAGCTGGCATCTCACTCTCTTTGAATCTTCTTTATCATGCTAAGAGGAGCAGGAAAAAGCAAAAAATTTCAGAATTGCACCTTGCAATGTGGAGATATTACTGTTTGTGCATTTACAATATTCATTGATTTTTGCCATTGAAAAACGTCCAGAAATGTTTGAAGCTACTGACTGAATGAAAGGAGCTGGCATCTCACTCTCTTTGAATCTTCTTTATCATGCTAGGATTAGCAGGAAAAAGCAAAAAATTTCAGAATTGCACCTTGCAATGCGGAGAAATTACTGTTTGTGCATTTACAATATTCATTGATTTTTGCCATTGAAAAACATCATGTTATTCATATACCAGAAATGTTTGAAGCTACTGACTGAATGAAAAGAGCTGGCATCTCACTCTCTTTGAATCTTCTTTATCATGCTAAGAGGAGCAGGAAAAAGCAAAAAATTTCAGAATTGCACCTTGCAATGTGGAGATATTACTGTTTGTGCATTTACAATATTCATTGATTTTTGCCATTGAAAAACGTCCAGAAATGTTTGAAGCTACTGACTGAATGAAAGGAGCTGGCATCTCACTCTCTTTGAATCTTCTTTATCATGCTAGGATTAGCAGGAAAAAGCAAAAAATTTCAGAATTGCACCTTGCAATGCGGAGAAATTACTGTTTGTGCATATACAATATTCATTGATTTTTGCCATTGAAAAACATCATGTTATTCATATACCAGAAATGTTTGAAGCTACTGACTGAATGAAAAGAGCTGGCATCTCACTCTCTTTGAATCTTCTTTATCATGCTAAGAGGAGCAGGAAAAAGCAAAAAATTTCAGAATTGCACCTTGCAAATGTGGAGATATTACTGTTTGTGCATTTACAATATTCATTGATTTTTGCCATTGAAAAACGTCCAGAAATGTTTGAAGCTACTGACTGAATGAAAGGAGCTGGCATCTCACTCTCTTTGAATCTTCTTTATCATGCTAGGATTAGCAGGAAAAAGCAAAAAATTTCAGAATTGCACCTTGCAATGCGGAGAAATTACTGTTTGTGCATTTACAATATTCATTGATTTTTGCCATTGAAAAACATCATGTTATTCATATACCAGAAATGTTTGAAGCTACTGACTGAATGAAAAGAGCTGGCATCTCACTCTCTTTGAATCTTCTTTATCATGCTAAGAGGAGCAGGAAAAAGCAAAAAATTTCAGAATTGCACCTTGCAATGTGGAGATATTACTGTTTGTGCATTTACAATATTCATTGATTTTTGCCATTGAAAAACGTCCAGAACTGTTTGAAGCTACTGACTGAATGAAAGGAGCTGGCATCTCACTCTCTTTGAATCTTCTTTATCATGCTAGGATTAGCAGGAAAAAGCAAAAAATTTCAGAATTGCACCTTGCAATGCGGAGAAATTACTGTTTGTGCATTTACAATATTCATTGATTTTTGCCATTGAAAAACATCATGTTATTCATATACCAGAAATGTTTGAAGCTACTGACTGAATGAAAAGAGCTGGCATCTCACTCTCTTTGAATCTTCTTTATCATGCTAAGAGGAGCAGGAAAAAGCAAAAAATTTCAGAATTGCACCTTGCAATGTGGAGATATTACTGTTTGTGCATTTACAATATTCATTGATTTTTGCCATTGAAAAACGTCCAGAAATGTTTGAAGCTACTGACTGAATGAAAGGAGCTGGCATCTCACTCTCTTTGAATCTTCTTTATCATGCTAGGATTAGCAGGAAAAAGCAAAAAATTTCAGAATTGCACCTTGCAATGCGGAGAAATTACTGTTTGTGCATTTACAATATTCATTGATTTTTGCCATTGAAAAACATCATGTTATTCATATACCAGAAATGTTTGAAGCTACTGACTGAATGAAAAGAGCTGGCATCTCACTCTCTTTGAATCTTCTTTATCATGCTAAGAGGAGCAGGAAAAAGCAAAAAATTTCAGAATTGCACCTTGCAATGTGGAGATATTACTGTTTGTGCATTTACAATATTCATTGATTTTTGCCATTGAAAAACGTCCAGAAATGTTTGAAGCTACTGACTGAATGAAAGGAGCTGGCATCTCACTCTCTTTGAATCTTCTTTATCATGCTAGGATTAGCAGGAAAAAGCAAAAAATTTCAGAATTGCACCTTGCAATGCGGAGAAATTACTGTTTGTGCATTTACAATATTCATTGATTTTTGCCATTGAAAAACATCATGTTATTCATATACCAGAAATGTTTGAAGCTACTGACTGAATGAAAAGAGCTGGCATCTCACTCTCTTTGAATCTTCTTTATCATGCTAAGAGGAGCAGGAAAAAGCAAAAAATTTCAGAATTGCACCTTGCAATGTGGAGATATTACTGTTTGTGCATTTACAATATTCATTGATTTTTACCATTGAAAAACGTCCAGAAATGTTTGAAGCTACTGACTGAATGAAAGGAGCTGGCATCTCACTCTCTTTGAATCTTCTTTATCATGCTAGGATTAGCAGGAAAAAGCAAAAAATTTCAGAATTGCACCTTGCAATGCGGAGAAATTACTGTTTGTGCATTTACAATATTCATTGATTTTTGCCATTGAAAAACATCATGTTATTCATATACCAGAAATGTTTGAAGCTACTGACTGAATGAAAAGAGCTGGCATCTTACTCTCTTTGAATCTTCTTTATCATGCTAAGAGGAGCAGGAAAAAGCAAAACATTTCAGAATTGCACCTTGCAATGTGGAGATATTACTGTTTGTGCATTTACAATATTCATTGATTTTTGCCATTGAAAAACGTCCAGAAATGGAAATGTTTGAAGCTACTGACTGAATGAAAGGAGCTGGCATCTCACTCTCTTTGAATCTTCTTTATCATGCTAGGATTAGCAGGAAAAAGCAAAAAATTTCAGAATTGCACCTTGCAATGCGGAGAAATTACTGTTTGTGCATTTACAATATTCATTGATTTTTGCCATTGAAAAACATCATGTTATTCATATACCAGAAATGTTTGAAGCTACTGACTGAATGAAAAGAGCTGGCATCTCACTCTCTTTGAATCTTCTTTATCATGCTAAGAGGAACAGGAAAAAGCAAAAAATTTCAGAATTGCACCTTGCAATGTGGAGATATTACTGTTTGTGCATTTACAATATTCATTGATTTTTGCCATTGAAAAACGTCCAGAAATGTTTGAAGCTACTGACTGAATGAAAGCAGCTGGCATCTCACTCTCTTTGAATCTTCTTTATCATGCTAAGAGGAGCAGGAAAAAGCAAAAAATTTCAGAATTGCACCTTGCAATGTGGAGATATTACTGTTTGTGCATTTACAATATTCATTGATTTTTGCCATTGAAAAACGTCCAGAAATGTTTGAAGCTACTGACTGAATGAAAGGAGCTGGCATCTCACTCTCTTTGAATCTTCTTTATCATGCTAGGATTAGCAGGAAAAAGCAAAAAATTCAGAATTGCACCTTGCAATGCGGAGAAATTACTGTTTGTGCATTTACAATATTCATTGATTTTTGCCATTGAAAAACTTCATGTTATTCATATACCAGAAATGTTTGAAGCTACTGACTGAATGAAAAGAGCTGGCATCTCACTCTCTTTGAATCTTCTTTATCATGCTAAGACGAGCAGGAAAAAGCAAAAAATTTCAGAATTGCACCTTGCAATGTGGAGATATTACTGTTTGTGCATTTACAATATTCATTGATTTTTGCCATTGAAAAACGTCCAGAAATGTTTGAAGCTACTGACTGAATGAAAGGAGCTGGCATCTCACTCTCTTTGAATCTTCTTTATCATGCTAGGATTAGCAGGAAAAAGCAAAAAATTTCAGAATTGCACCTTGCAATGCGGAGAAATTACTGTTTGTGCATTTACAATATTCATTGATTTTTGCCATTGAAAAACATCATGTTATTCATATACCAGAAATGTTTGAAGCTACTGACTGAATGAAAAGAGCTGGCATCTCACTCTCTTTGAATCTTCTTTATCATGCTAAGAGGAGCAGGAAAAAGCAAAAAATTTCAGAATTGCACCTTGCAATGTGGAGATATTACTGTTTGTGCATTTACAATATTCATTGATTTTTGCCATTGAAAAACGTCCAGAACTGTTTGAAGCTACTGACTGAATGAAAGGAGCTGGCATCTCACTCTCTTTGAATCTTCTTTATCATGCTAGGATTAGCAGGAAAAAGCAAAAAATTTCAGAATTGCACCTTGCAATGCGGAGAAATTACTGTTTGTGCATTTACAATATTCATTGATTTTTGCCATTGAAAAACATCATGTTATTCATATACCAGAAATGTTTGAAGCTACTGACTGAATGAAAAGAGCTGGCATCTCACTCTCTTTGAATCTTCTTTATCATGCTAAGAGGAGCAGGAAAAAGCAAAAAATTTCAGAATTGCACCTTGCAATGTGGAGATATTACTGTTTGTGCATTTACAATATTCATTGATTTTTGCCATTGAAAAACGTCCAGAAATGTTTGAAGCTACTGACTGAATGAAAGGAGCTGGCATCTCACTCTCTTTGAATCTTCTTTATCATGCTAGGATTAGCAGGAAAAAGCAAAAAATTTCAGAATTGCACCTTGCAATGCGGAGAAATTACTGTTTGTGCATTTACAATATTCATTGATTTTTGCCATTGAAAAACATCATGTTATTCATATACCAGAAATGTTTGAAGCTACTGACTGAATGAAAAGAGCTGGCATCTCACTCTCTTTGAATCTTCTTTATCATGCTAAGAGGAGCAGGAAAAAGCAAAAAATTTCAGAATTGCACCTTGCAATGTGGAGATATTACTGTTTGTGCATTTACAATATTCATTGATTTTTGCCATTGAAAAACGTCCAGAAATGTTTGAAGCTACTGACTGAATGAAAGGAGCTGGCATCTCACTCTCTTTGAATCTTCTTTATCATGCTAGGATTAGCAGGAAAAAGCAAAAAATTTCAGAATTGCACCTTGCAATGCGGAGAAATTACTGTTTGTGCATTTACAATATTCATTGATTTTTGCCATTGAAAAACATCATGTTATTCATATACCAGAAATGTTTGAAGCTACTGACTGAATGAAAAGAGCTGGCATCTCACTCTCTTTGAATCTTCTTTATCATGCTAAGAGGAGCAGGAAAAAGCAAAAAATTTCAGAATTGCACCTTGCAATGTGGAGATATTACTGTTTGTGCATTTACAATATTCATTGATTTTTACCATTGAAAAACGTCCAGAAATGTTTGAAGCTACTGACTGAATGAAAGGAGCGGGCATCTCAATCTCTTTGAATCTTCTTTATCATGCTAGGATTAGCAGGAAAAAGCAAAAAATTTCAGAATTGCACCTTGCAATGCGGAGAAATTACTGTTTGTGCATTTACAATATTCATTGATTTTTGCCATTGAAAAACATCATGTTATTCATATACCAGAAATGTTTGAAGCTACTGACTGAATGAAAAGAGCTGGCATCTTACTCTCTTTGAATCTTCTTTATCATGCTAAGAGGAGCAGGAAAAAGCAAAAAATTTCAGAATTGCACCTTGCAATGTGGAGATATTACTGTTTGTGCATTTACAATATTCATTGATTTTTGCCATTGAAAAACGTCCAGAAATGGAAATGTTTGAAGCTACTGACTGAATGAAAGGAGCTGGCATCTCACTCTCTTTGAATCTTCTTTATCATGCTAGGATTAGCAGGAAAAAGCAAAAAATTTCAGAATTGCACCTTGCAATGCGGAGAAATTACTGTTTGTGCATTTACAATATTCATTGATTTTTGCCATTGAAAAACATCATGTTATTCATATACCAGAAATGTTTGAAGCTACTGACTGAATGAAAAGAGCTGGCATCTCACTCTCTTTGAATCTTCTTTATCATGCTAAGAGGAACAGGAAAAAGCAAAAAATTACAGAATTGCACCTTGCAATGTGGAGATATTACTGTTTGTGCATTTACAATATTCATTGATTTTTGCCATTGAAAAACGTCCAGAAATGTTTGAAGCTACTGACTGAATGAAAGGAGCTGGCATCTCACTCTCTTTGAATCTTCTTTATCATGCTAAGAGGAGCAGGAAAAAGCAAAAAATTTCAGAATTGCACCTTGCAATGTGGAGATATTACTGTTTGTGCATTTACAATATTCATTGATTTTTGCCATTGAAAAACGTCCAGAAATGTTTGAAGCTACTGACTGAATGAAAGGAGCTGGCATCTCACTCTCTTTGAATCTTCTTTATCATGCTAGGATTAGCAGGAAAAAGCAAAACATTTCAGAATTGCACCTTGCAATGCGGAGATATTACTGTTTGTGCATTTACAATATTCATTGATTTTTGCCATTGAAAAACGTCCAGAAATGTTTGAAGCTACTGACTGAATGAAAGGAGCTGGCATCTCACTCTCTTTGAATCTTCTTTATCATGCTAGGATTAGCAGGAAAAAGCAAAAAATTCAGAATTGCACCTTGCAATGCGGAGAAATTACTGTTTGTGCATTTACAATATTCATTGATTTTTGCCATTGAAAAACATCATGTTATTCATATACCAGAAATGTTTGAAGCTACTGACTGAATGAAAAGAGCTGGCATCTCACTCTCTTTGAATCTTCTTTATCATGCTAAGACGAGCAGGAAAAAGCAAAAAATTTCAGAATTGCACCTTGCAATGTGGAGATATTACTGTTTGTGCATTTACAATATTCATTGATTTTTGCCATTGAAAAACGTCCAGAAATGTTTGAAGCTACTGACTGAATGAAAGGAGCTGGCATCTCACTCTCTTTGAATCTTCATTATCATGCTAGGATTAGCAGGAAAAAGCAAAAAATTTCAGAATTGCACCTTGCAATGCGGAGAAATTACTGTTTGTGCATTTACAATATTCATTGATTTTTGCCATTGAAAAACATCATGTTATTCATATACCAGAAATGTTTGAAGCTACTGACTGAATGAAAAGAGCTGGCATCTCACTCTCTTTGAATCTTCTTTATCATGCTAAGAGGAGCAGGAAAAAGCAAAAAATTTCAGAATTGCACCTTGCAATGTGGAGATATTACTGTTTGTGCATTTACAATATTCATTGATTTTTGCCATTGAAAAACGTCCAGAAATGTTTGAAGCTACTGACTGAATGAAAGGAGCTGGCATCTCACTCTCTTTGAATCTTCTTTATCATGCTAGGATTAGCAGGAAAAAGCAAAAAATTTCAGAATTGCACCTTGCAATGCGGAGAAATTACTGTTTGTGCATTTACAATATTCATTGATTTTTGCCATTGAAAAACATCATGTTATTCATATACCAGAAATGTTTGAAGCTACTGACTGAATGAAAAGAGCTGGCATCTCACTCTCTTTGAATCTTCTTTATCATGCTAAGAGGAGCAGGAAAAAGCAAAAAATTTCAGAATTGCACCTTGCAATGTGGAGATATTACTGTTTGTGCATTTACAATATTCATTGATTTTTGCCATTGAAAAACGTCCAGAAATGTTTGAAGCTACTGACTGAATGAAAGGAGCTGGCATCTCACTCTCTTTGAATCTTCTTTATCATGCTAGGATTAGCAGGAAAAAGCAAAAAATTTCAGAATTGCACCTTGCAATGCGGAGAAATTACTGTTTGTGCATTTACAATATTCATTGATTTTTGCCATTGAAAAACATCATGTTATTCATATACCAGAAATGTTTGAAGCTACTGACTGAATGAAAAGAGCTGGCATCTCACTCTCTTTGAATCTTCTTTATCATGCTAAGAGGAGCAGGAAAAAGCAAAAAATTTCAGAATTGCACCTTGCAATGTGGAGATATTACTGTTTGTGCATTTACAATATTCATTGATTTTTGCCATTGAAAAACGTCCAGAAATGTTTGAAGCTACAGACTGAATGAAAGGAGCTGGCATCTCACTCTCTTTGAATCTTCTTTATCATGCTAGGATTAGCAGGAAAAAGCAAAAAATTTCAGAATTGCACCTTGCAATGCGGAGGTATTACTGTTTGTGCATTTACAATATTCATTGATTTTTGCCATTGAAAAACGTCCAGAAATGTTTGAAGCTACTGACTGAATGAAAGGAGCTGGCATCTCACTCTCCTTGAATCTTCTTTATCATGCTAGGATTAGCAGGAAAAAGCAAAAAATTTCAGAATTGCACCTGGCAATGCGGAGAAATTACTGTTTGTGCATTTACAATATTCATTGAATTTTGCCATTGAAAAACTTCATGTTATTCATATACCAGAAATGTTTGAAGCTACTGACTGAATGAAAAGAGCTGGCATCTCACTCTCTTTGAATCTTCTTTATCATGCTAAGAGGAGCAGGAAAAAGCAAAAAATTTCAGAATTGCACCTTGCAATGTGGAGATATTACTGTTTGTGCATTTACAATATTCATTGATTTTTGCCATTGAAAAACATCATGTTATTCATATACCAGAAATGTTTGAAGCTACTGACTGAATGAAAAGAGCTGGCATCTCACTCTCTTTGAATCTTCTTTATCATGCTAAGAGGAGCAGGAAAAAGCAAAAAATTTCAGAATTGCACCTTGCAATGCGGAGATATTACTGTTTGTGCATTTACAATATTCATTGATTTTTGCCATTGAAAAACGTCCAGAAATGTTTGAAGCTACTGACTGAATGAAAGGAGCTGGCATCTCACTCTCTTTGAATCTTCTTTATCATGCTAGGATTAGCAGGAAAAAGCAAAAAATTTCAGAATTGCACCTTGCAATGCGGAGAAATTACTGTTTGTGCATTTACAATATTCATTGATTTTTGCCATTGAAAAACATCATGTTATTCATATACCAGAAATGTTTGAAGCTACTGACTGAATGAAAAGAGCTGGCATCTCACTCTCTTTGAATCTTCTTTATCATGCTAAGAGGAGCAGGAAAAAGCAAAAAATTTCAGAATTGCACCTTGCAATGTGGAGATATTACTGTTTGTGCATTTACAATATTCATTGATTTTTGCCATTGAAAAACGTCCAGAAATGTTTGAAGCTACTGACTGAATGAAAGGAGCTGGCATCTCACTCTCTTTGAATCTTCTTTATCATGCTAGGATTAGCAGGAAAAAGCAAAAAATTTCAGAATTGCACCTTGCAATGCGGAGAAATTACTGTTTGTGCATTTACAATATTCATTGATTTTTGCCATTGAAAAACTTCATGTTATTCATATACCAGAAATGTTTGAAGCTACTGACTGAATGAAAAGAGCTGGCATCTCACTCTCTTTGAATCTTCTTTATCATGCTAAGAGGAGCAGGAAAAAGCAAAAAATTTCAGAATTGCACCTTGCAATGTGGAGATATTACTGTTTGTGCATTTACAATATTCATTGATTTTTGCCATTGAAAAACATCATGTTATTCATATACCAGAAATGTTTGAAGCTACTGACTGAATGAAAAGAGCTGGCATCTCACTCTCTTTGAATCTTCTTTATCATGCTAAGAGGAGCAGGAAAAAGCAAAAAATTTCAGAATTGCACCTTGCAATGCGGAGATATTACTGTTTGTGCATTTACAATATTCATTGATTTTTGCCATTGAAAAATGTCCAGAAATGTTTGAAGCTACTGACTGAATGAAAGGAGCTGGCATCTCACTCTCTTTGAATCTTCATTATCATGCTAGGATTAGCAGGAAAAAGCAAAAAATTTCAGAATTGCACCTTGCAATGCGGAGAAATTACTGTTTGTGCATTTACAATATTCATTGATTTTTGCCATTGAAAAACATCATGTTATTCATATACCAGAAATGTTTGAAGCTACTGACTGAATGAAAAGAGCTGGCATCTCACTCTCTTTGAATCTTCTTTATCATGCTAAGAGGAGCAGGAAAAAGCAAAAAATTTCAGAATTGCACCTTGCAATGTGGAGATATTACTGTTTGTGCATTTACAATATTCATTGATTTTTGCCATTGAAAAACGTCCAGAAATGTTTGAAGCTACTGACTGAATGAAAGGAGCTGGCATCTCACTCTCTTTGAATCTTCTTTATCATGCTAGGATTACCATAAAAAAGCAAAAAATTTCAGAATTGCACCTTGCAATGCGGAGATATTACTGTTTGTGCATTTACAATATTCATTGATTTTTGCCATTGAAAAACGTCCAGAAATGTTTGAAGCTACTGACTGAATGAAAGGAGCTGGCATCTCAATCTCTTTGAATCTTCTTTATCATGCTAGGATTAGCAGGAAAAAGCAAAAAATTTCAGAATTGCACCTTGCAATGCGGAGAAATTACTGTTTGTGCATTTACAATATTCATTGATTTTTGCCATTGAAAAACTTCATGTTATTCATATAACAGAAATGTTTGAAGCTACTGACTGAATGAAAGGAGCTGGCATCTCACTCTCTTTGAATCTTCTTTATCATGCTAAGAGGAGCAGGAAAAAGCAAAAAATTTCAGAATTGCACCTTGCAATGTGGAGATATTACTGTTTGTGCATTTACAATATTCATTGATTTTTGCCATTGAAAAACATCATGTTATTCATATACCAGAAATGTTTGAAGCTACTGACTGAATGAAAAGAGCTGGCATCTCACTCTCTTTGAATCTTCTTTATCATGCTAAGAGGAGCAGGAAAAAGCAAAAAATTTCAGAATTGCACCTTGCAATGCGGAGATATTACTGTTTGTGCATTTACAATATTCATTGATTTTTGCCATTGAAAAACGTCCAGAAATGTTTGAAGCTACTGACTGAATGAAAGGAGCTGGCATCTCACTCTCTTTGAATCTTCATTATCATGCTAGGATTAGCAGGAAAAAGCAAAAAATTTCAGAATTGCACCTTGCAATGCGGAGAAATTACTGTTTGTGCATTTACAATATTCATTGATTTTTGCCATTGAAAAACATCATGTTATTCATATACCAGAAATGTTTGAAGCTACTGACTGAATGAAAAGAGCTGGCATCTCACTCTCTTTGAATCTTCTTTATCATGCTAAGAGGAGCAGGAAAAAGCAAAAAATTTCAGAATTGCACCTTGCAATGTGGAGATATTACTGTTTGTGCATTTACAATATTCATTGATTTTTGCCATTGAAAAACGTCCAGAAATGTTTGAAGCTACTGACTGAATGAAAGGAGCTGGCATCTCACTCTCTTTGAACCTTCTTTATCATGCTAGGATTAGCAGGAAAAAGCAAAAAATTTCAGAATTGCACCTTGCAATGCGGAGAAATTACTGTTTGTGCATTTACAATATTCATTGATTTTTGCCATTGAAAAACATCATGTTATTCATATACCAGAAATGTTTGAAGCTACTGACTGAATGAAAAGAGCTGGCATCTCACTCTCTTTGAATCTTCTTTATCATGCTAAGAGGAGCAGGAAAAAGCAAAAAATTTCAGAATTGCACCTTGCAATGTGGAGATATTACTGTTTGTGCATTTACAATATTCATTGATTTTTACCATTGAAAAACGTCCAGAAATGTTTGAAGCTACTGACTGAATGAAAGGAGCTGGCATCTCACTCTCTTTGAATCTTCTTTATCATGCTAGGATTAGCAGGAAAAAGCAAAAAATTTCAGAATTGCACCTTGCAATGCGGAGAAATTACTGTTTGTGCATTTACAATATTCATTGATTTTTGCCATTGAAAAACATCATGTTATTCATATACCAGAAATGTTTGAAGCTACTGACTGAATGAAAAGAGCTGGCATCTTACTCTCTTTGAATCTTCTTTATCATGCTAAGAGGAGCAGGAAAAAGCAAAAAATTTCAGAATTGCACCTTGCAATGTGGAGATATTACTGTTTGTGCATTTACAATATTCATTGATTTTTGCCATTGAAAAACGTCCAGAAATGTTTGAAGCTACTGACTGAATGAAAGGAGCTGGCATCTCACTCTCTTTGAATCTTCTTTATCATGCTAGGATTAGCAGGAAAAAGCAAAAAATTTCAGAATTGCACCTTGCAATGCGGAGAAATTACTGTTTGTGCATTTACAATATTCATTGATTTTTGCCATTGAAAAACATCATGTTATTCATATACCAGAAATGTTTGAAGCTACTGACTGAATGAAGAGAGCTGGCATCTCACTCTCTTTGAATCTTCTTTATCATGCTAAGAGGAACAGGAAAAAGCAAAAAATTTCAGAATTGCACCTTGCAATGTGGAGATATTACTGTTTGTGCATTTACAATATTCATTGATTTTTGCCATTGAAAAACGTCCAGAAATGTTTGAAGCTACTGACTGAATGAAAGGAGCTGGCATCTCACTCTCTTTGAATCTTCTTTATCATGCTAAGAGGAGCAGGAAAAAGCAAAAAATTTCAGAACTGCACCTTGCAATGTGGAGATATTACTGTTTGTGCATTTACAATATTCATTGATTTTTGCCATTGAAAAACGTCCAGAAATGTTTGAAGCTACTGACTGAATGAAAGGAGCTGGCATCTCACTCTCTTTGAATCTTCTTTATCATGATAGGATTAGCAGGAAAAAGCAAAACATTTCAGAATTGCACCTTGCAATGCGGAGATATTACTGTTTGTGCATTTACAATATTCATTGATTTTTGCCATTGAAAAACGTCCAGAAATGTTTGAAGCTACTGACTGAATGAAAGGAGCTAGCATCTCACTCTCTTTGAATCTTCTTTATCATGCTAGGATTAGCAGGAAAAAGCAAAAAATTTCAGAATTGCACCTTGCAATGCGGAGAAATTACTGTTTGTGCATTTACAATATTCATTGATTTTTGCCATTGAAAAACTTCATGTTATTCATATACCTGAAATGTTTGAAGCTACTGACTGAATGAAAAGAGCTGGCATCTCACTCTCTTTGAATCTTCTTTATCATGCTAGGATTAGCAGGAAAAAGCAAAAAATTTCAGAATTACACCTTGCAATGCGGAGAAATTACTGTTTGTGCATTTACAATATTCATTGATTTTTGCCATTGAAAAACATCATGTTATTCATATACCAGAAATGTTTGAAGCTACTGACTGAATGAAAAGAGCTGGCATCTCACTCTCTTTGAATCTTCTTTATCATGCTAAGAGGAGCAGGAAAAAGCAAAAAATTTCAGAATTGCACCTTGCAATGTGGAGATATTACTGTTTGTGCATTTACAATATTCATTGATTTTTGCCATTGAAAAACGTCCAGAAATGTTTGAAGCTACTGACTGAATGAAAGGAGCTGGCATCTCACTCTCTTTGAATCTTCTTTATCATGCTAGGATTAGCAGGAAAAAGCAAAAAATTTCAGAATTGCACCTTGCAATGCGGAGAAATTACTGTTTGTGCATTTACAATATTCATTGATTTTTGCCATTGAAAAACTTCATGTTATTCATATACCAGAAATGTTTGAAGCTACTGACTGAATGAAAAGAGCTGGCATCTCACACTCTTTGAATCTTCTTTATCATGCTAAGAGGAGCAGGAAAAAGCAAAAAATTTCAGAATTGCACCTTGCAATGTGGAGATATTACTGTTTGTGCATTTACAATATTCATTGATTTTTGCCATTGAAAAACGTCCAGAAATGTTTGAAGCTACTGACTGAATGAAAGGAGCTGGCATCTCACTCTCTTTGAATCTTCATTATCATGCTAGGATTAGCAGGAAAAAGCAAAAAATTTCAGAATTACACCTTGCAATGCGGAGAAATTACTGTTTGTGCATTTACAATATTCATTGATTTTTGCCATTGAAAAACATCATGTTATTCATATACCAGAAATGTTTGAAGCTACTGACTGAATGAAAAGAGCTGGCATCTCACTCTCTTTGAATCTTCTTTATCATGCTAAGAGGAGCAGGAAAAAGCAAAAAATTTCAGAATTGCACCTTGCAATGTGGAGATATTACTGTTTGTGCATTTACAATATTCATTGATTTTTGCCATTGAAAAACGTCCAGAAATGTTTGAAGCTACTGACTGAATGAAAGGAGCTGGCATCTCACTCTCTTTGAATCTTCTTTATCATGCTAGGATTAGCAGGAAAAAGCAAAAAATTTCAGAATTGCACCTTGCAATGCGGAGAAATTACTGTTTGTGCATTTACAATATTCATTGATTTTTGCCATTGAGAAACATCATGTTATTCATATACCAGAAATGTTTGAAGCTACTGACTGAATGAAAAGAGCTGGCATCTCACTCTCTTTGAATCTTCTTTATCATGCTAAGAGGAGCAGGAAAAAGCAAAAAATTTCAAAATTGCACCTTGCAATGTGGAGATATTACTGTTTGTGCATTTACAATATTCATTGATTTTTGCCATTGAAAAACGTCCAGAAATGTTTGAAGCTACTGACTGAATGAAAGGAGCTGGCATCTCACTCTCTTTGAATCTTCTTTATCATGCTAGGATTAGCAGGAAAAAGCAAAAAATTTCAGAATTGCACCTTGCAATGCGGAGAAATTACTGTTTGTGCATTTACAATATTCATTGATTTTTGCCATTGAAAAACATCATGTTATTCATATACCAGAAATGTTTGAAGCTACTGACTGAATGAAAAGAGCTGGCATCTCACTCTCTTTGAATCTTCTTTATCATGCTAAGAGGAGCAGGAAAAAGCAAAAAATTTCAGAATTGCACCTTGCAATGTGGAGATATTACTGTTTGTGCATTTACAATATTCATTGATTTTTACCATTGAAAAACGTCCAGAAATGTTTGAAGCTACTGACTGAATGAAAGGAGCTGGCATCTCACTCTCTTTGAATCTTCTTTATCATGCTAGGATTAGCAGGAAAAAGCAAAAAATTTCAGAATTGCACCTTGCAAGGCGGAGAAATTACTGTTTGTGCATTTACAATATTCATTGATTTTTGCCATTGAAAAACATCATGTTATTAATATACCAGAAATGTTTGAAGCTACTGACTGAATGAAAAGAGCTGGCATCTTACTCTCTTTGAATCTTCTTTATCATGCTAAGAGGAGCAGGAAAAAGCAAAAAATTTCAGAATTGCACCTTGCAATGTGGAGATATTACTGTTTGTGCATTTACAATATTCATTGATTTTTGCCATTGAAAAACGTCCAGAAATGTTTGAAGCTACTGACTGAATGAAAGGAGCTGGCATCTCACTCTCTTTGAATCTTCTTTATCATGCTAGGATTAGCAGGAAAAAGCAAAAAATTTCAGAATTGCACCTTGCAATGCGGAGAAATTACTGTTTGTGCATTTACAATATTCATTGATTTTTGCCATTGAAAAACATCATGTTATTCATATACCAGAAATGTTTGAAGCTACTGACTGAATGAAAAGAGCTGGCATCTCACTCTCTTTGAATCTTCTTTATCATGCTAAGAGGAGCAGGAAAAAGCAAAAAATTTCAGAATTGCCCCTTGCAATGTGGAGATATTACTGTTTGTGCATTTACAATATTCATTGATTTTTGCCATTGAAAAACGTCCAGAAATGTTTGAAGCTACTGACTGAATGAAAGGAGCTGGCATCTCACTCTCTTTGAATCTTCTTTATCATGCTAGGATTAGCAGGAAAAAGCAAAAAGTTTCAGAATTGCACCTTGCAATGCGGAGATATTACTGTTTGTGCATTTACAATATTCATTGATTTTTGATATTGAAAAACGTCCAGAAATGTTTGAAGCTACTGACTGAATGAAAGGAGCTGGCATCTCACTCTCCTTGAATCTTCTTTATCATGCTAGGATTAGCAGGAAAAAGCAAAAAATTTCAGAATTGCACCTGGCAATGCGGAGAAATTACTGTTTGTGCATTTACAATATTCATTGAATTTTGCCATTGAAAAACTTCATGTTATTCATATACCAGAAATGTTTGAAGCTACTGACTGAATGAAAAGAGCTGGCATCTCACTCTCTTTGAATCTTCTTTATCATGCTAAGAGGAGCAGGAAAAAGCAAAAAATTTCAGAATTGCACCTTGCAATGTGGAGATATTACTGTTTGTGCATTTACAATATTCATTGATTTTTGCCATTGAAAAACATCATGTTATTCATATACCAGAAATGTTTGAAGCTACTGACTGAATGAAAAGAGCTGGCATCTCACTCTCTTTAAATCTTCTTTATCATGCTAAGAGGAGCAGGAAAAAGCAAAAAATTTCAGAATTGCACCTTGCAATGCGGAGATATTACTGTTTGTGCATTTACAATATTCATTGATTTTTGCCATTGAAAAACGTCCAGAAATGTTTGAAGCTACTGACTGAATGAAAGGAGCTGGCATCTCACTCTCTTTGAATCTTCTTTATCATGCTAGGATTAGCAGGAAAAAGCAAAAAATTTCAGAATTGCACCTTGCAATGCGGAGAAATTACTGTTTGTGCATTTACAATATTCATTGATTTTTGCCATTGAAAAACATCATGTTATTCATATACCAGAAATGTTTGAAGCTACTGACTGAATGAAAAGAGCTGGCATCTCACTCTCTTTGAATCTTCTTTATCATGCTAAGAGGAGCAGGAAAAAGCAAAAAATTTCAGAATTGCACCTTGCAATGTGGAGATATTACTGTTTGTGCATTTACAATATTCATTGATTTTTGCCATTGAAAAACGTCCAGAAATGTTTGAAGCTACTGACTGAATAAAAGGAGCTGGCATCTCACTCTCTTTGAATCTTCTTTATCATGCTAGGATTAGCAGGAAAAAGCAAAAAATTTCAGATCTGCACCTTGCAATGCGGAGATATTACTGTTTGTGCATTTACAATATTCATTGATTTTTGCCATTGAAAAACATCCAGAAATGTTTGAAGCTACTGACTGAATGAAAGGAGCTGGCATCTCACTCTCTTTGAATCTTCTTTATCATGCTAGGATTAGCAGGAAAAAGCAAAAAATTTCAGAATTGCACCTTGCAATGCGGAGAAATTACTGTTTGTGCATTTACAATATTCATTGATTTTTGCCATTGAAAAACTTCATGTTATTCATATACCAGAAATGTTTGAAGCTACTGACTGAATGAAAAGAGCTGGCATCTCACTCTCTTTGAATCTTCTTTATCATGCTAAGAGGAGCAGGAAAAAGCAAAAAATTTCAGAATTGCACCTTGCAATGTGGAGATATTACTGTTTGTGCATTTACAATATTCATTGATTTTTGCCATTGAAAAACATCATGTTATTCATATACCAGAAATGTTTGAAGCTACTGACTGAATGAAAAGAGCTGGCATCTCACTCTCTTTGAATCTTCTTTATCATGCTAAGAGGAGCAGGAAAAAGCAAAAAATTTCAGAATTGCACCTTGCAATGCGGAGATATTACTGTTTGTGCATTTACAATATTCATTGATTTTTGCCATTGAAAAACGTCCAGAAATGTTTGAAGCTACTGACTGAATGAAAGGAGCTGGCATCTCACTCTCTTTGAATCTTCATTATCAAGCTAGGATTAGCAGGAAAAAGCAAAAAATTTCAGAATTGCACCTTGCAATGCGGAGAAATTACTGTTTGTGCATTTACAATATTCATTGATTTTTGCCATTGAAAAACATCATGTTATTCATATACCAGAAATGTTTGAAGCTACTGACTGAATGAAAAGAGCTGGCATCTCACTCTCTTTGAATCTTCTTTATCATGCTAAGAGGAGCAGGAAAAAGCAAAAAATTTCAGAATTGCACCTTGCAATGTGGAGATATTACTGTTTGTGCATTTACAATATTCATTGATTTTTGCCATTGAAAAACGTCCAGAAATGTTTGAAGCTACTGACTGAATGAAAGGAGCTGGCATCTCACTCTCTTTGAATCTTCTTTATCATGCTAGGATTAGCAGGAAAAAGCAAAAAATTTCAGAATTGCACCTTGCAATGCGGAGATATTACTGTTTGTGCATTTACAATATTCATTGATTTTTGCCATTGAAAAACGTCCAGAAATGTTTGAAGCTACTGACTGAATGAAAGGAGCTGGCATCTCACTCTCTTTGAATCTTCTTTATCATGCTAGGATTAGCAGGAAAAAGCAAAAAATTTCAGAATTGCACCTTGCAATGCGGAGAAATTACTGTTTGTGCATTTACAATATTCATTGATTTTTGCCATTGAAAAACTTCATGTTATTCATATACCAGAAATGTTTGAAGCTACTGACTGAATGAAAGGAGCTGGCATCTCACTCTCTTTGAATCTTCTTTATCATGCTAAGAGGAGCAGGAAAAAGCAAAAAACTTCAGAATTGCACCTTGCAATGTGGAGATATTACTGTTTGTGCATTTACAATATTCATTGATTTTTGCCATTGAAAAACATCATGTTATTCATATACCAGAAATGTTTGAAGCTACTGACTGAATGAAAAGAGCTGGCATCTCACTCTCTTTGAATCTTCTTTATCATGCTAAGAGGAGCAAGAAAAAGCAAAAAATTTCAGAATTGCTCCTTGCAATGCGGAGATATTACTGTTTGTGCATTTACAATATTCATTGATTTTTGCCATTGAAAAACGTCCAGAAATGTTTGAAGCTACTGACTGAATGAAAGGAGCTGGCATCTCACTCTCTTTGAATCTTCATTATCATGCAAGGATTAGCAGGAAAAAGCAAAAAATTTCAGAATTGCACCTTGCAATGCGGAGAAATTCCTGTTTGTGCATTTACAATATTCATTGATTTTTGCCATTGAAAAACATCATGTTATTCATATACCAGAAATGTTTGAAGCTACTGACTGAATGAAAAGAGCTGGCATCTCACTCTCTTTGAATCTTCTTTATCATGCTAAGAGGAACAGGAAAAAGCAAAAAATTTCAGAATTGCACCTTGCAATGTGGAGATATTACTGTTTGTGCATTTACAATATTCATTGATTTTTGCCATTGAAAAACGTCCAGAAATGTTTGAAGCTACTGACTGAATGAAAGGAGCTGGCATCTCACTCTCTTTGAATCTTCTTTATCATGCTAGGATTAGCAGGAAAAAGCAAAAAATTTCAGAATTGCACCTTGCAATGCGGAGAAATTACTTTTTGTGCATTTACAATATTCATTGATTTTTGCCATTGAAAAACATCATGTTATTCATATACCAGAAATGTTTGAAGCTACTGACTGAATGAAAAGAGCTGGCATCTCACTCTATTTGAATCTTCTTTATCATGCTAAGAGGAGCAGGAAAAAGCAAAAAATTTCAGAATTGCACCTTGCAATGCGGAGATATTACTGTTTGTGCATTTACAATATTCATTGATTTTTGCCATTGAAAAACGTCCAGAAATGTTTGAAGCTACTGACTGAATGAAAGGAGCTGGCATCTCACTCTCTTTGAATCTTCATTATCATGCTAGGATTAGCAGGAAAAAGCAAAAAATTTCAGAATTGCACCTTGCAATGCGGAGAAATTACTGTTTGTGCATTTACAATATTCATTGATTTTTGCCATTGAAAAACATCATGTTATTCATATACCAGAAATGTTTGAAGCTACTGACTGAATGAAAAGAGCTGGCATCTCACTCTCTTTGAATCTTCTTTATCATGCTAAGAGGAACAGGAAAAAGCAAAAAATTTCAGAATTGCACCTTGCAATGTGGAGATATTACTGTTTGTGCATTTACAATATTCATTGATTTTTGCCATTGAAAAACGTCCAGAAATGTTTGAAGCTACTGACTGAATGAAAGGAGCTGGCATCTCACTCTCTTTGAATCTTCTTTATCATGCTAGGATTAGCAGGAAAAAGCAAAAAATTTCAGAATTGCACCTTGCAATGCGGAGAAATTACTGTTTGTGCATTTACAATATTCATTGATTTTTGCCATTGAAAAACATCATGTTATTCATATACCAGAAATGTTTGAAGCTACTGACTGAATGAAAAGAGCTGGCATCTCACTCTCTTTGAATCTTCTTTATCATGCTAAGAGGAACAGGAAAAAGCAAAAAATTTCAGAATTGCACCTTGCAATGTGGAGATATTACTGTTTGTGCATTTACAATATTCATTGATTTTTGCCATTGAAAAACGTCCAGAAATGTTTGAAGCTACTGACTGAATGAAAGGAGCTGGCATCTCACTCTCTTTGAATCTTCTTTATTATGCTAGGATTAGCAGGAAAAAGCAAAAAATTTCAGAATTGCACCTTGCTATGCGGAGAAATTACTGTTTGTGCATTTACAATATTCATTGATTTTTGCCATTGAAAAACATGATGTTATTCATATACCAGAAATGTTTGAAGCTACTGACTGAATGAAAAGAGCTGGCATCTCACTCTCTTTGAATCTTCTTTATCATGCTAAGAGGAGCAGGAAAAAGCAAAAAATTTCAGAATTGCACCTTGCAATGCGGAGATATTACTGTTTGTGCATTTACAATATTCATTGATTTTTGCCATTGAAAAACGTCCAGAAATGTTTGAAGCTACTGACTGAATGAAAGGAGCTGGCATCTCACTCTCTTTGAATCTTCATTATCATGCTAGGATTAGCAGGAAAAAGCAAAAAATTTCACAATTGCACCTTGCAATGCGGAGAAATTACTGTTTGTGCATTTACAATATTCATTGATTTTTGCCATTGAAAAACATCATGTTATTCATATACCAGAAATGTTTGAAGCTACTGACTGAATGAAAAGAGCTGGCATCTCACTCTCTTTGAATCTTCTTTATCATGCTAAGAGGAACAGGAAAAAGCAAAAAATTTCAGAATTGCACCTTGCAATGTGGAGATATTACTGTTTGTGCATTTACAATATTCATTGATTTTTGCCATTGAAAAACGTCCAGAAATGTTTGAAGCTACTGACTGAATGAAAGGAGCTGGCATCTCACTCTCTTTGAATCTTCTTTATCATGCTAGGATTAGCAGGAAAAAGCAAAAAATTTCAGAATTGCACCTTGCAATGCGGAGAAATTACTGTTTGTGCATTTACAATATTCATTGATTTTTGCCATTGAAAAACATCATGTTATTCATATACCAGAAATGTTTGAAGCTACTGACTGAATGAAAAGAGCTGGCATCTCACTCTCTTTGAATCTTCTTTATCTTGCTAAGAGGAGCAGGAAACAGCAAAAAATTTCAGAATTGCACCTTGCAATGAGGAGATATTACTGTTTGTGCATTTACAATATTCATTGATTTTTGCCATTGAAAAACGTCCAGAAATGTTTGAAGCTACTGACTGAATGAAAGGAGCTGGCATCTCACTCTCTTTGAATCTTCTTTATCATGCTAGGATTAGCAGGAAAAAGCAAAAAATTTCAGAATTGCACCTTGCAATGCGGAGATATTACTGTTTGTGCATTTACAATATTCACTGATTTTTGCCATTGAAAAACGTCCAGAAATGTTTGAAGCTACTGACTGAATGAAAGGAGCTGGCATCTCACTCTCTTTGAATCTTCTTTATCATGCTAGGATTAGCAGGAAAAAGCAAAAAATTTTAGAATTGCTCCTTGCAATGCGGAGAAATTACTGTTTGTGCATTTACAATATTCATTGATTTTTGCCATTGAAAAACATCATGTTATTCATATACCAGAAATGTTTGAAGCTACTGACTGAATGAAAAGAGCTGGCATCTCACTCTCTTTGAATCTTCTTTATCATGCTAAGAGGAGCAGGAAAAAGCAAAAAATTTCAGAATTGCCCCTTGCAATGTGGAGATATTACTGTTTGTGCATTTACAATATTCATTGATTTTTGCCATTGAAAAACGTCCAGAAATGTTTGAAGCTACTGACTGAATGAAAGGAGCTGGCATCTCACTCTCTTTGAATCTTCTTTATCATGCTAGGATTAGCAGGAAAAAGCAAAAAATTTCAGAATTGCACCTTGCAATGCGGAGAAATTACTGTTTGTGCATTTACAATATTCATTGATTTTTGCCATTGAAAAACATCATGTTATTCATATACCAGAAATGTTTGAAGCTACTGACTGAATGAAAAGAGCTGGCATCTCACTCTCTTTGAATCTTCTTTATCATGCTAAGAGGAGCAGGAAAAGGCAAAAAATTTCAGAATTGCACCTTGCAATGCGGAGAAATTACTGTTTGTGCATTTACAATATTCATTGATTTTTGCCATTGAAAAACATCATGTTATTCATATACCAGAAATGTTTGAAGCTACTGACTGAATGAAAAGAGCTGGCATCTCACTCTCTTTGAATCTTCTTTATCTTGCTAAGAGGAGCAGGAAACAGCAAAAAATTTCAGAATTGCACCTTGCAATGTGGAGATATTACTGTTTGTGCATTTACAATATTCATTGATTTTTGCCATTGAAAAACGTCCAGAAATGTTTGAAGCTACTGACTGAATGAAAGGAGCTGGCATCTCACTCTCTTTGAATCTTCTTTTTCATGCTAGGATTAGCAGGAAAAAGCAAAAAATTTCAGAATTGCACCTTGCAATGCGGAGATATTACTGTTTGTGCATTTACAATATTCACTGATTTTTGCCATTGAAAAACGTCCAGAAATGTTTGAAGCTACTGACTGAATGAAAGGAGCTGGCATCTCACTCTCTTTGAATCTTCTTTATCATGCTAGGATTAGCAGGAAAAAGCAAAAAATTTTAGAATTGCTCCTTGCAATGCGGAGAAATTACTGTTTGTGCATTTACAATATTCATTGATTTTTGCCATTGAAAAACATCATGTTATTCATATACCAGAAATGTTTGAAGCTACTGACTGAATGAAAAGAGCTGGCATCTCACTCTCTTTGAATCTTCTTTATCATGCTAAGAGGAGCAGGAAAAAGCAAAAAATTTCAGAATTGCCCCTTGCAATGTGGAGATATTACTGTTTGTGCATTTACAAAATTCATTGATTTTTGCCATTGAAAAACGTCCAGAAATGTTTGAAGCTACTGACTGAATGAAAGGAGCTGGCATCTCACTCTCTTTGAATCTTCTTTATCATGCTAGAATTAGCAGGAAAAAGCAAAAAATTTCAGAATTGCACCTTGCAATGCGGAGAAATTACTGTTTGTGCATTTACAATATTCATTGATTTTTTCCATTGAAAAACGTCCAGAAATGTTTGAAGCTACTGACTGAATGAAAGGAGCTGTCATCTCACTCTCTTTGAATCTTCTTTATCATGCTAAGAGGAGCAGGAAAAAGCAAAAAATTTCAGAATTGCACCTTGCAATGCGGAGAAATTACTGTTTGTGCATTTACAATATTCATTGATTTTTGCCATTGAAAAACATCATGTTATTCATATACCCCAGAAATGTTTGAAGCTACTGACTGAATGAAAATAGCTGGCATCTCACTCTCTTTGAATCTTCTTTATCATGCTAAGAGGAGCAGGAAAAAGCAAAAAATTTCAGAATTGCACCTTGCAATGTGGAGATATTACTGTTTGTGCATTTACAATATTCATTGATTTTTGCCATTGAAAAACGTCCAGAAATGTTTGAAGCTACTGACTGAATGAAAGGAGCTGGCATCTCACTCTCTTTGAATCTTCTTTATCATGCTAGGATTAGCAGTAAAAAGCAAAAAATTTCAGAATTGCACCTTGCAATGCGGAGAAATTACTGTTTGTGCATTTACAATATTCATTGATTTTTGCCATTGAAAAACATCATGTTATTCATATACCAGAAATGTTTGAAGCTACTGACTGAATGAAAAGAGCTGGCATCTCACTCTCTTTGAATCTTCTTTATCTTGCTAAGAGGAGCAGGAAACAGCAAAAAATTTCAGAATTGCACCTTGCAATGTGGAGATATTACTGTTTGTGCATTTACAATATTCATTGATTTTTGCCATTGAAAAACGTCCAGAAATGTTTGAAGCTACTGACTGAATGAAAGGAGCTGGCATCTCACTCTCTTTGAATCTTCTTTTTCATGCTAGGATTAGCAGGAAAAAGCAAAAAATTTCAGAATTGCACCTTGCAATGCGGAGATATTACTGTTTGTGCATTTACAATATTCACTGATTTTTGCCATTGAAAAACGTCCAGAAATGTTTGAAGCTACTGACTGAATGAAAGGAGCTGGCATCTCACTCTCTTTGAATCTTCTTTATCATGCTAGGATTAGCAGGAAAAAGCAAAAAATTTTAGAATTGCTCCTTGCAATGCGGAGAAATTACTGTTTGTGCATTTACAATATTCATTGATTTTTGCCATTGAAAAACATCATGTTATTCATATACCAGAAATGTTTGAAGCTACTGACTGAATGAAAAGAGCTGGCATCTCACTCTCTTTGAATCTTCTTTATCATGCTAAGAGGAGCAGGAAAAAGCAAAAAATTTCAGAATTGCCCCTTGCAATGTGGAGATATTACTGTTTGTGCATTTACAATATTCATTGATTTTTGCCATTGAAAAACGTCCAGAAATGTTTGAAGCTACTGACTGAATGAAAGGAGCTGGCATCTCACTCTCTTTGAATCTTCTTTATCATGCTAGAATTAGCAGGAAAAAGCAAAAAATTTCAGAATTGCACCTTGCAATGCGGAGAAATTACTGTTTGTGCATTTACAATATTCATTGATTTTTGCCATTGAAAAACATCATGTTATTCATATACCAGAAATGTTTGAAGCTACTGACTGAATGAAAAGAGCTGGCATCTCACTCTCTTTGAATCTTCTTTATCATGCTAAGAGGAGCAGGAAAAGGCAAAAAATTTCAGAATTGCACCTTGCAATGTGGAGATATTACTGTTTGTGCATTTACAATATTCATTGATTTTTGCCATTGAAAAACGTCCAGAAATGTTTGAAGCTACTGACTGAATGAAAGGAGCTGGCATCTCACTCTCTTTGAATCTTCTTTATCATGCTAGGATTAGCAGGAAAAAGCAAAAAATTTCAGAATTGCACCTTGCAATGCGGAGAAATTACTGTTTGTGCATTTACAATATTCATTGATTTTTTCCATTGAAAAACGTCCAGAAATGTTTGAAGCTACTGACTGAATGAAAGGAGCTGTCATCTCACTCTCTTTGAATCTTCTTTATCATGCTAAGAGGAGCAGGAAAAAGCAAAAAATTTCAGAATTGCACCTTGCAATGCGGAGAAATTACTGTTTGTGCATTTACAATATTCATTGATTTTTGCCATTGAAAAACATCATGTTATTCATATACCCCAGAAATGTTTGAAGCTACTGACTGAATGAAAATAGCTGGCATCTCACTCTCTTTGAATCTTCTTTATCATGCTAAGAGGAGCAGGAAAAAGCAAAAAATTTCAGAATTGCACCTTGCAATGTGGAGATATTACTGTTTGTGCATTTACAATATTCATTGATTTTTGCCATTGAAAAACGTCCAGAAATGTTTGAAGCTACTGACTGAATGAAAGGAGCTGGCATCTCACTCTCTTTGAATCTTCTTTATCATGCTAGGATTAGCAGTAAAAAGCAAAAAATTTCAGAATTGCACCTTGCAATGCGGAGAAATTACTGTTTGTGCATTTACAATATTCATTGATTTTTGCCATTGAAAAACATCATGTTATTCATATACCAGAAATGTTTGAAGCTACTGACTGAATGAAAAGAGCTGGCATCTCACTCTCTTTGAATCTTCTTTATCATGCTTAGAGGAGCAGGAAAAAGCAAAAAATTTCAGAATTGCACCTTGCAATGTGGAGATATTACTGTTTGTGCATTTACAATATTCATTGATTTTTGCCATTGAAAAACGTCCAGAAATGTTTGAAGCTACTGACTGAATGAAAGGAGCTGGTATCTCACTCTCTTTGAATCTTCTTTATCATGCTAGGATTAGCAGGAAAAAGCAAAAAATTTCAGAATTGCACCTTGCAATGCGGAGAAATTACTGTTTGTGCATTTACAATATTCATTGATTTTTGCCATTGAAAAACATCATGTTATTCATATACCAGAAATGTTTGAAACTACTGACTGAATGAAAAGAGCTGGCATCTCACTCTCTTTGAATCTTCTTTATCATGCTAAGAGGAGCAGGAAAAAGCAAAAAATTTCAGAATTGCACCTTGCAATGTGGAGATATTACTGTTTGTGCATTTACAATATTCATTGATTTTTGCCATTGAAAAACGTCCAGAAATGTTTGAAGCTACTGACTGAATGAAAGGAGCTGGCATCTCACTCTCTTTGAATCTTCATTATCATGCTAGGATTAGCAGGAAAAAGCAAAAAATTTCACAATTGCACCTTGCAATGCGGAGAAATTACTGTTTGTGCATTTACAATATTCATTGATTTTTGCCATTGAAAAACATCATGTTATTCATATACCAGAAATGTTTGAAGCTACTGACTGAATGAAAAGAGCTGGCATCTCACTCTCTTTGAATCTTCTTTATCATGCTAAGAGGAACAGGAAAAAGCAAAAAATTTCAGAATTGCACCTTGCAATGTGGCGATATTACTGTTTGTGCATTTACAATATTCATTGATTTTTGCCATTGAAAAACGTCCAGAAATGTTTGAAGCTACTGACTGAATGAAAGGAGCTGGCATCTCACTCTCTTTGAATCTTCTTTATCATGCTAGGATTAGCAGGAGAAAGCAAAAAATTTCAGTATTGCACCTTGCAATGCGGAGAAATTACTGTTTGTGCATTTACAATATTCATTGATTTTTGCCATTGAAAAACATCATGTTATTCATATACCAGAAATGTTTGAAGCTACTGACTGAATGAAAAGAGCTGGCATCTCACTCTCTTTGAATCTTCTTTATCTTGCTAAGAGGAGCAGGAAACAGCAAAAAATTTCAGAACTGCACCTTGCAATGTGGAGATATTACTGTTTGTGCATTTACAATATTCATTGATTTTTGCCATTGAAAAATGTCCAGAAATGTTTGAAGCTACTGACTGAATGAAAGGAGCTGGCATCTCACCCTCTTTGAATCTTCTTTATCATGCTAGGATTAGCAGGAAAAAGCAAAAAATTTCAGAATTGCACCTTGCAATGCGGAGATATTACTGTTTGTGCATTTACAATATTCACTGATTTTTGCCATTGAAAAACGTCCAGAAATGTTTGAAGCTACTGACTGAATGAAAGGAGCTGGCATCTCACTCTCTTTGAATCTTCTTTATCATGCTAGGATTAGCAGGAAAAAGCAAAAAATTTTAGAATTGCTCCTTGCAATGCGGAGAAATTACTGTTTGTGCATTTACAATATTCATTGATTTTTGCCATTGAAAAACATCATGTTATTCATATACCAGAAATGTTTGAAGCTACTGACTGAATGAAAAGAGCTGGCATCTCACTCTCTTTGAATCTTCTTTATCATGCTAAGAGGAGCAGGAAAAAGCAAAAAATTTCAGAATTGCCCCTTGCAATGTGGAGATATTACTGTTTGTGCATTTACAATATTCATTGATTTTTGCCATTGAAAAACGTCCAGAAATGTTTGAAGCTACTGACTGAATGAAAGGAGCTGGCATCTCACTCTCTTTGAATCTTCTTTATCATGCTAGGATTAGCAGGAAAAAGCAAAAAATTTCAGAATTGCACCTTGCAATGCGGAGAAATTACTGTTTGTGCATTTACAATATTCATTGATTTTTGCCATTGAAAAGCATCATGTTATTCATATACCAGAAATGTTTGAAGCTACTGACTGAATGAAAAGAGCTGGCATCTCACTCTCTTTGAATCTTCTTTATCATGCTAAGAGGAGCAGGAAAAGGCAAAAAATTTCAGAATTGCACCTTGCAATGCGGAGAAATTACTGTTTGTGCATTTACAATATTCATTGATTTTTGCCATTGAAAAACATCATGTTATTCATATACCAGAAATGTTTGAAGCTACTGACTGAATGAAAAGAGCTGGCATCTCACTCTCTTTGAATCTTCTTTATCTTGCTAAGAGGAGCAGGAAACAGCAAAAAATTTCAGAATTGCACCTTGCAATGTGGAGATATTACTGTTTGTGCATTTACAATATTCATTGATTTTTGCCATTGAAAAACGTCCAGAAATGTTTGAAGCTACTGACTGAATGAAAGGAGCTGGCATCTCACTCTCTTTGAATCTTCTTTATCATGCTAGGATTAGCAGGAAAAAGCAAAAAATTTCAGAATTGCACCTTGCAATGCGGAGATATTACTGTTTGTGCATTTACAATATTCACTGATTTTTGCCATTGAAAAACGTCCAGAAATGTTTGAAGCTACTGACTGAATGAAAGGAGCTGGCATCTCACTCTCTTTGAATCTTCTTTATCATGCTAGGATTAGCAGGAAAAAGCAAAAAATTTTAGAATTGCTCCTTGCAATGCGGAGAAATTACTGTTTGTGCATTTACAATATTCATTGATTTTTGCCATTGAAAAACATCATGTTATTCATATACCAGAAATGTTTGAAGCTACTGACTGAATGAAAAGAGCTGGCATCTCACTCTCTTTGAATCTTCTTTATCATGCTAAGAGGAGCAGGAAAAAGCAAAAAATTTCAGAATTGCCCCTTGCAATGTGGAGATATTACTGTTTGTGCATTTACAATATTCATTGATTTTTGCCATTGAAAAACGTCCAGAAATGTTTGAAGCCACTGACTGAATGAAAGGAGCTGGCATCTCACTCTCTTTGAATCTTCTTTATCATGCTAGGATTAGCAGGAAAAAGCAAAAAATTTCAGAATTGCACCTTGCAATGCGGAGAAATTACTGTTTGTGCATTTACAATATTCATTGATTTTTGCCATTGAAAAACATCATGTTATTCATATACCAGAAATGTTTGAAGCTACTGACTGAATGAAAAGAGCTGGCATCTCACTCTCTTTGAATCTTCTTTATCATGCTAAGAGGAGCAGGAAAAGGCAAAAAATTTCAGAATTGCACCTTGCAATGTGGAGATATTACTGTTTGTGCATTTACAATATTCATTGATTTTTGACATTGAAAAACGTCCAGAAATGTTTGAAGCTACTGACTGAATGAAAGGAGCTGGCATCTCACTCTCTTTGAATCTTCTTTATCATGCTAGGATTAGCAGGAAAAAGCAAAAAATTTCAGAATTGCACCTTGCAATGCGGAGAAATTACTGTTTGTGCATTTACAATATTCATTGATTTTTTCCATTGAAAAACGTCCAGAAATGTTTGAAGCTACTGACTGAATGAAAGGAGCTGTCATCTCACTCTCTTTGAATCTTCTTTATCATGCTAAGAGGAGCAGGAAAAAGCAAAAAATTTCAGAATTGCACCTTGCAATGCGGAGAAATTACTGTTTGTGCATTTACAATATTCATTGATTTTTGCCATTGAAAAACATCATGTTATTCATATACCCCAGAAATGTTTGAAGCTACTGACTGAATGAAAATAGCTGGCATCTCACTCTCTTTGAATCTTCTTTATCATGCTAAGAGGAGCAGGAAAAAGCAAAAAATTTCAGAATTGCACCTTGCAATGTGGAGATATTACTGTTTGTGCATTTACAATATTCATTGATTTTTGCCATTGAAAAACGTCCAGAAATGTTTGAAGCTACTGACTGAATGAAAGGAGCTGGCATCTCACTCTCTTTGAATCTTCTTTATCATGCTAGGATTAGCAGTAAAAAGCAAAAAATTTCAGAATTGCACCTTGCAATGCGGAGAAATTACTGTTTGTGCATTTACAATATTCATTGATTTTTGCCATTGAAAAACATCATGTTATTCATATACCAGAAATGTTTGAAGCTACTGACTGAATGAAAAGAGCTGGCATCTCACTCTCTTTGAATCTTCTTTATCTTGCTAAGAGGAGCAGGAAACAGCAAAAAATTTCAGAACTGCACCTTGCAATGTGGAGATATTACTGTTTGTGCATTTACAATATTCATTGATTTTTGCCATTGAAAAACGTCCAGAAATGTTTGAAGCTACTGACTGAATGAAAGGAGCTGGCATCTCACTCTCTTTGAATCTTCTTTATCATGCTAGGATTAGCAGGAAAAAGCAAAAAATTTCAGAATTGCACCTTGCAATGCGGAGATATTACTGTTTGTGCATTTACAATATTCACTGATTTTTGCCATTGAAAAACGTCCAGAAATGTTTGAAGCTACTGACTGAATGAAAGGAGCTGGCATCTCACTCTCTTTGAATCTTCTTTATCATGCTAGGATTAGCAGGAAAAAGCAAAAAATTTTAGAATTGCTCCTTGCAATGCGGAGAAATTACTGTTTGTGCATTTACAATATTCATTGATTTTTGCCATTGAAAAACATCATGTTATTCATATACCAGAAATGTTTGAAGCTACTGACTGAATGAAAAGAGCTGGCATCTCACTCTCTTTGAATCTTCTTTATCATGCTAAGAGGAGCAGGAAAAAGCAAAAAATTTCAGAATTGCCCCTTGCAATGTGGAGATATTACTGTTTGTGCATTTACAATATTCATTGATTTTTGCCATTGAAAAACGTCCAGAAATGTTTGAAGCTACTGACTGAATGAAAGGAGCTGGCATCTCACTCTCTTTGAATCTTCTTTATCATGCTAGGATTAGCAGGAAAAAGCAAAAAATTTCAGAATTGCACCTTGCAATGCGGAGAAATTACTGTTTGTGCATTTACAATATTCATTGATTTTTGCCATTGAAAAACATCATGTTATTCATATACCAGAAATGTTTGAAGCTACTGACTGAATGAAAAGAGCTGGCATCTCACTCTCTTTGAATCTTCTTTATCATGCTAAGAGGAGCAGGAAAAGGCAAAAAATTTCAGAATTGCACCTTGCAATGCGGAGAAATTACTGTTTGTGCATTTACAATATTCATTGATTTTTGCCATTGAAAAACATCATGTTATTCATATACCAGAAATGTTTGAAGCTACTGACTGAATGAAAAGAGCTGGCATCTCACTCTCTTTGAATCTTCTTTACCTTGCTAAGAGGAGCAGGAAACAGCAAAAAATTTCAGAATTGCACCTTGCAATGTGGAGATATTACTGTTTGTGCATTTACAATATTCATTGATTTTTGCCATTGAAAAACGTCCAGAAATGTTTGAAGCTACTGACTGAATGAAAGGAGCTGGCATCTCACTCTCTTTGAATCTTCTTTATCATGCTAGGATTAGCAGGAAAAAGCAAAAAATTTCAGAATTGCACCTTGCAATGCGGAGATATTACTGTTTGTGCATTTACAATATTCACTGATTTTTGCCATTGAAAAACGTCCAGAAATGTTTGAAGCTACTGACTGAATGAAAGGAGCTGGCATCTCACTCTCTTTGAATCTTCTTTATCATGCTAGGATTAGCAGGAAAAAGCAAAAAATTTTAGAATTGCTCCTTGCAATGCGGAGAAATTACTGTTTGTGCATTTACAATATTCATTGATTTTTGCCATTGAAAAACATCATGTTATTCATATACCAGAAATGTTTGAAGCTACTGACTGAATGAAAAGAGCTGGCATCTCACTCTCTTTGAATCTTCTTTATCATGCTAAGAGGAGCAGGAAAAAACAAAAAATTTCAGAATTGCCCCTTGCAATGTGGAGATATTACTGTTTGTGCATTTACAATATTCATTGATTTTTGCCATTGAAAAACGTCCAGAAATGTTTGAAGCTACTGACTGAATGAAAGGAGCTGGCATCTCACTCTCTTTGAATCTTCTTTATCATGCTAGGATTAGCAGGAAAAAGCAAAAAATTTCAGAATTGCACCTTGCAATGCGGAGAAATTACTGTTTGTGCATTTACAATATTCATTGATTTTTGCCATTGAAAAACATCATGTTATTCATATACCAGAAATGTTTGAAGCTACTGATTGAATGAAAAGAGCTGGCATCTCACTCTCTTTGAATCTTCTTTATCATGCTAAGAGGAGCAGGAAAAGGCAAAAAATTTCAGAATTGCACCTTGCAATGTGGAGATATTACTGTTTGTGCATTTACAATATTCATTGATTTTTGACATTGAAAAACGTCCAGAAATGTTTGAAGCTACTGACTGAATGAAAGGAGCTGGCATCTCACTCTCTTTGAATCTTCTTTATCATGCTAGGATTAGCAGGAAAAAGCAAAAAATTTCAGAATTGCACCTTGCAATGCGGAGAAATTAATGTTTGTGCATTTACAATATTCATTGATTTTTTCCATTGAAAAACGTCCAGAAATGTTTGAAGCTACTGACTGAATGAAAGGAGCTGTCATCTCACTCTCTTTGAATCTTCTTTATCATGCTAAGAGGAGCAGGAAAAAGCAAAAAATTTCAGAATTGCACCTTGCAATGCGGAGAAATTACTGTTTGTGCATTTACAATATTCATTGATTTTTGCCATTGAAAAACATCATGTTATTCATATACCCCAGAAATGTTTGAAGCTACTGACTGAATGAAAATAGCTGGCATCTCACTCTCTTTGAATCTTCTTTATCATGCTAAGAGGAGCAGGAAAAAGCAAAAAATTTCAGAATTGCACCTTGCAATGTGGAGATATTACTGTTTGTGCATTTACAATATTCATTGATTTTTGCCATTGAAAAATGTCCAGAAATGTTTGAAGCTACTGACTGAATGAAAGGAGTTGGCATCTCACTCTCTTTGAATCTTCTTTATCATGCTAGGATTAGCAGTAAAAAGCAAAAAATTTCAGAATTGCACCTTGCAATGCGGAGAAATTACTGTTTGTGCATTTACAATATTCATTGATTTTTGCCATTGAAAAACATCATGTTATTCATATACCAGAAATGTTTGAAGCTACTGACTGAATGAAAAGAGCTGGCATCTCACTCTCTTTGAATCTTCTTTATCATGCTTAGAGGAGCAGGAAAAAGCAAAAAATTTCAGAATTGCACCTTGCAATGTGGAGATATTACTGTTTGTGCATTTACAATATTCATTGATTTTTGCCATTGAAAAACGTCCAGAAATGTTTGAAGCTACTGACTGAATGAAAGGAGCTGGTATCTCACTCTCTTTGAATCTTCTTTATCATGCTAGGATTAGCAGGAAAAAGCAAAAAATTTCAGAATTGCACCTTGCAATGCGGAGAAATTACTGTTTGTGCATTTACAATATTCATTGATTTTTGCCATTGAAAAGCATCATGTTATTCATATACCAGAAATGTTTGAAGCTACTGACTGAATGAAAAGAGCTGGCATCTCACTCTCTTTGAATCTTCTTTATCATGCTAAGAGGAGCAGGAAAAGGCAAAAAATTTCAGAATTGCACCTTGCAATGCGGAGAAATTACTGTTTGTGCATTTACAATATTCATTGATTTTTGCCATTGAAAAACATCATGTTATTCATATACCAGAAATGTTTGAAGCTACTGACTGAATGAAAAGAGCTGGCATCTCACTCTCTTTGAATCTTCTTTATCTTGCTAAGAGGAGCAGGAAACAGCAAAAAATTTCAGAATTGCACCTTGCAATGTGGAGATATTACTGTTTGTGCATTTACAATATTCATTGATTTTTGCCATTGAAAAACGTCCAGAAATGTTTGAAGCTACTGACTGAATGAAAGGAGCTGGCATCTCACTCTCTTTGAATCTTCTTTATCATGCTAGGATTAGCAGGAAAAAGCAAAAAATTTCAGAATTGCACCTTGCAATGCGGAGATATTACTGTTTGTGCATTTACAATATTCACTGATTTTTGCCATTGAAAAACGTCCAGAAATGTTTGAAGCTACTGACTGAATGAAAGGAGCTGGCATCTCACTCTCTTTGAATCTTCTTTATCATGCTAGGATTAGCAGGAAAAAGCAAAAAATTTTAGAATTGCTCCTTGCAATGCGGAGAAATTACTGTTTGTGCATTTACAATATTCATTGATTTTTGCCATTGAAAAACATCATGTTATTCATATACCAGAAATGTTTGAAGCTACTGACTGAATGAAAAGAGCTGGCATCTCACTCTCTTTGAATCTTCTTTATCATGCTAAGAGGAGCAGGAAAAAGCAAAAAATTTCAGAATTGCCCCTTGCAATGTGGAGATATTACTGTTTGTGCATTTACAATATTCATTGATTTTTGCCATTGAAAAACGTCCAGAAATGTTTGAAGCCACTGACTGAATGAAAGGAGCTGGCATCTCACTCTCTTTGAATCTTCTTTATCATGCTAGGATTAGCAGGAAAAAGCAAAAAATTTCAGAATTGCACCTTGCAATGCGGAGAAATTACTGTTTGTGCATTTACAATATTCATTGATTTTTGCCATTGAAAAACATCATGTTATTCATATACCAGAAATGTTTGAAGCTACTGACTGAATGAAAAGAGCTGGCATCTCACTCTCTTTGAATCTTCTTTATCATGCTAAGAGGAGCAGGAAAAGGCAAAAAATTTCAGAATTGCACCTTGCAATGTGGAGATATTACTGTTTGTGCATTTACAATATTCATTGATTTTTGACATTGAAAAACGTCCAGAAATGTTTGAAGCTACTGACTGAATGAAAGGAGCTGGCATCTCACTCTCTTTGAATCTTCTTTATCATGCTAGGATTAGCAGGAAAAAGCAAAAAATTTCAGAATTGCACCTTGCAATGCGGAGAAATTACTGTTTGTGCATTTACAATATTCATTGATTTTTTCCATTGAAAAACGTCCAGAAATGTTTGAAGCTACTGACTGAATGAAAGGAGCTGTCATCTCACTCTCTTTGAATCTTCTTTATCATGCTAAGAGGAGCAGGAAAAAGCAAAAAATTTCAGAATTGCACCTTGCAATGCGGAGAAATTACTGTTTGTGCATTTACAATATTCATTGATTTTTGCCATTGAAAAACATCATGTTATTCATATACCCCAGAAATGTTTGAAGCTACTGACTGAATGAAAATAGCTGGCATCTCACTCTCTTTGAATCTTCTTTATCATGCTAAGAGGAGCAGGAAAAAGCAAAAAATTTCAGAATTGCACCTTGCAATGTGGAGATATTACTGTTTGTGCATTTACAATATTCATTGATTTTTGCCATTGAAAAACGTCCAGAAATGTTTGAAGCTACTGACTGAATGAAAGGAGCTGGCATCTCACTCTCTTTGAATCTTCTTTATCATGCTAGGATTAGCAGTAAAAAGCAAAAAATTTCAGAATTGCACCTTGCAATGCGGAGAAATTACTGTTTGTGCATTTACAATATTCATTGATTTTTGCCATTGAAAAACATCATGTTATTCATATACCAGAAATGTTTGAAGCTACTGACTGAATGAAAAGAGCTGGCATCTCACTCTCTTTGAATCTTCTTTATCTTGCTAAGAGGAGCAGGAAACAGCAAAAAATTTCAGAACTGCACCTTGCAATGTGGAGATATTACTGTTTGTGCATTTACAATATTCATTGATTTTTGCCATTGAAAAACGTCCAGAAATGTTTGAAGCTACTGACTGAATGAAAGGAGCTGGCATCTCACTCTCTTTGAATCTTCTTTATCATGCTAGGATTAGCAGGAAAAAGCAAAAAATTTCAGAATTGCACCTTGCAATGCGGAGATATTACTGTTTGTGCATTTACAATATTCACTGATTTTTGCCATTGAAAAACGTCCAGAAATGTTTGAAGCTACTGACTGAATGAAAGGAGCTGGCATCTCACTCTCTTTGAATCTTCTTTATCATGCTAGGATTAGCAGGAAAAAGCAAAAAATTTTAGAATTGCTCCTTGCAATGCGGAGAAATTACTGTTTGTGCATTTACAATATTCATTGATTTTTGCCATTGAAAAACATCATGTTATTCATATACCAGAAATGTTTGAAGCTACTGACTGAATGAAAAGAGCTGGCATCTCACTCTCTTTGAATCTTCTTTATCATGCTAAGAGGAGCAGGAAAAAGCAAAAAATTTCAGAATTGCCCCTTGCAATGTGGAGATATTACTGTTTGTGCATTTACAATATTCATTGATTTTTGCCATTGAAAAACGTCCAGAAATGTTTGAAGCTACTGACTGAATGAAAGGAGCTGGCATCTCACTCTCTTTGAATCTTCTTTATCATGCTAGGATTAGCAGGAAAAAGCAAAAAATTTCAGAATTGCACCTTGCAATGCGGAGAAATTACTGTTTGTGCATTTACAATATTCATTGATTTTTGCCATTGAAAAACATCATGTTATTCATATACCAGAAATGTTTGAAGCTACTGACTGAATGAAAAGAGCTGGCATCTCACTCTCTTTGAATCTTCTTTATCATGCTAAGAGGAGCAGGAAAAGGCAAAAAATTTCAGAATTGCACCTTGCAATGCGGAGAAATTACTGTTTGTGCATTTACAATATTCATTGATTTTTGCCATTGAAAAACATCATGTTATTCATATACCAGAAATGTTTGAAGCTACTGACTGAATGAAAAGAGCTGGCATCTCACTCTCTTTGAATCTTCTTTACCTTGCTAAGAGGAGCAGGAAACAGCAAAAAATTTCAGAATTGCACCTTGCAATGTGGAGATATTACTGTTTGTGCATTTACAATATTCATTGATTTTTGCCATTGAAAAACGTCCAGAAATGTTTGAAGCTACTGACTGAATGAAAGGAGCTGGCATCTCACTCTCTTTGAATCTTCTTTATCATGCTAGGATTAGCAGGAAAAAGCAAAAAATTTCAGAATTGCACCTTGCAATGCGGAGATATTACTGTTTGTGCATTTACAATATTCACTGATTTTTGCCATTGAAAAACGTCCAGAAATGTTTGAAGCTACTGACTGAATGAAAGGAGCTGGCATCTCACTCTCTTTGAATCTTCTTTATCATGCTAGGATTAGCAGGAAAAAGCAAAAAATTTTAGAATTGCTCCTTGCAATGCGGAGAAATTACTGTTTGTGCATTTACAATATTCATTGATTTTTGCCATTGAAAAACATCATGTTATTCATATACCAGAAATGTTTGAAGCTACTGACTGAATGAAAAGAGCTGGCATCTCACTCTCTTTGAATCTTCTTTATCATGCTAAGAGGAGCAGGAAAAAACAAAAAATTTCAGAATTGCCCCTTGCAATGTGGAGATATTACTGTTTGTGCATTTACAATATTCATTGATTTTTGCCATTGAAAAACGTCCAGAAATGTTTGAAGCTACTGACTGAATGAAAGGAGCTGGCATCTCACTCTCTTTGAATCTTCTTTATCATGCTAGGATTAGCAGGAAAAAGCAAAAAATTTCAGAATTGCACCTTGCAATGCGGAGAAATTACTGTTTGTGCATTTACAATATTCATTGATTTTTGCCATTGAAAAACATCATGTTATTCATATACCAGAAATGTTTGAAGCTACTGATTGAATGAAAAGAGCTGGCATCTCACTCTCTTTGAATCTTCTTTATCATGCTAAGAGGAGCAGGAAAAGGCAAAAAATTTCAGAATTGCACCTTGCAATGTGGAGATATTACTGTTTGTGCATTTACAATATTCATTGATTTTTGACATTGAAAAACGTCCAGAAATGTTTGAAGCTACTGACTGAATGAAAGGAGCTGGCATCTCACTCTCTTTGAATCTTCTTTATCATGCTAGGATTAGCAGGAAAAAGCAAAAAATTTCAGAATTGCACCTTGCAATGCGGAGAAATTAATGTTTGTGCATTTACAATATTCATTGATTTTTTCCATTGAAAAACGTCCAGAAATGTTTGAAGCTACTGACTGAATGAAAGGAGCTGTCATCTCACTCTCTTTGAATCTTCTTTATCATGCTAAGAGGAGCAGGAAAAAGCAAAAAATTTCAGAATTGCACCTTGCAATGCGGAGAAATTACTGTTTGTGCATTTACAATATTCATTGATTTTTGCCATTGAAAAACATCATGTTATTCATATACCCCAGAAATGTTTGAAGCTACTGACTGAATGAAAATAGCTGGCATCTCACTCTCTTTGAATCTTCTTTATCATGCTAAGAGGAGCAGGAAAAAGCAAAAAATTTCAGAATTGCACCTTGCAATGTGGAGATATTACTGTTTGTGCATTTACAATATTCATTGATTTTTGCCATTGAAAAATGTCCAGAAATGTTTGAAGCTACTGACTGAATGAAAGGAGTTGGCATCTCACTCTCTTTGAATCTTCTTTATCATGCTAGGATTAGCAGTAAAAAGCAAAAAATTTCAGAATTGCACCTTGCAATGCGGAGAAATTACTGTTTGTGCATTTACAATATTCATTGATTTTTGCCATTGAAAAACATCATGTTATTCATATACCAGAAATGTTTGAAGCTACTGACTGAATGAAAAGAGCTGGCATCTCACTCTCTTTGAATCTTCTTTATCATGCTTAGAGGAGCAGGAAAAAGCAAAAAATTTCAGAATTGCACCTTGCAATGTGGAGATATTACTGTTTGTGCATTTACAATATTCATTGATTTTTGCCATTGAAAAACGTCCAGAAATGTTTGAAGCTACTGACTGAATGAAAGGAGCTGGTATCTCACTCTCTTTGAATCTTCTTTATCATGCTAGGATTAGCAGGAAAAAGCAAAAAATTTCAGAATTGCACCTTGCAATGCGGAGAAATTACTGTTTGTGCATTTACAATATTCATTGATTTTTGCCATTGAAAAACATCATGTTATTCATATACCAGAAATGTTTGAAACTACTGACTGAATGAAAAGAGCTGGCATCTCACTCTCTTTGAATCTTCTTTATCATGCTAAGAGGAGCAGGAAAAAGCAAAAAATTTCAGAATTGCACCTTGCAATGTGGAGATATTACTGTTTGTGCATTTACAATATTCATTGATTTTTGCCATTGAAAAACGTCCAGAAATGTTTGAAGCTACTGACTGAATGAAAGGAGCTGGCATCTCACTCTCTTTGAATCTTCTTTATCATGCTAGGATTAGCAGGAAAAAGCAAAAAATTTCAGAATTGCACCTTGCAATGCGGAGAAATTACTGTTTGTGCATTTACAATATTCATTGATTTTTGCCATTGAAAAACATCATGTTATTCATATACCAGAAATGTTTGAAGCTACTGACTGAATGAAAAGAGCTGGCATCTCACTCTCTTTGAATCTTCTTTATCATGCTAAGAGGAGCAGGAAAAAGCAAAAAATTTCAGAATTGCACCTTGCAATGTGGAGATATTACTGTTTGTGCATTTACAATATTCATTGATTTTTGCCATTGAAAAACGTCCAGAAATGTTTGAAGCTACTGACTGAATGAAAGGAGCTGGCATCTCACTCTCTTTGAATCTTCTTTATCATGCTAGGATTAGCAGGAAAAAGCAAAAAATTTCAGAATTGCACCTTGCAATGCGGAGAAATTACTGTTTGTGCATTTACAATATTCATTGATTTTTGCCATTGAAAAACATCATGTTATTCATATACCAGAAATGTTTGAAGCTACTGACTGAATGAAAAGAGCTGGCGTCTCACTCTCTTTGAATCTTCTTTATCATGCTAAGAGGAGCAGGAAAAAGCAAAAAATTTCAGAATTGCACCTTGCAATGTGGAGATATTACTGTTTGTGCATTTACAATATTCATTGATTTTTGCCATTGAAAAACGTCCAGAAATGTTTGAAGCTACTGACTGAATGAAAGGAGCTGGCATCTCACTCTCTTTGAATCTTCTTTATCATGCTAGGATTAGCAGGAAAAAGCAAAACATTTCAGAATTGCACCTTGCAATGCGGAGATATTACTGTTTGTGCATTTACAATATTCATTGATTTTTGCCATTGAAAAACGTCCAGAAATGTTTGAAGCTACTGACTGAATGAAAGGAGCTGGCATCTCACTCTCTTTGAATCTTCTTTATCATGCTAGGATTAGCAGGAAAAAGCAAAAAATTTCAGAATTGCACCTTGCAATGCGGAGAAATTACTGTTTGTGCATTTACAATATTCATTGATTTTTGCCATTGAAAAACTTCATGTTATTCATATACCAGAAATGTTTGAAGCTACAGACTGAATGAAAAGAGCTGGCATCTCACTCTCTTTGAATCTTCTTTATCATGCTAAGAGGAGCAGGAAAAAGCAAAAAATTTCAGAATTGCACCTTGCAATGTGGAGATATTACTGTTTGTGCATTTACAATATTCATTGATTTTTGCAATTGAAAAACGTCCAGAAATGTTTGAAGCTACTGACTGAATGAAAGGAGCTGGCATCTCACTCTCTTTGAATCTTCATTATCATGCTAGGATTAGCAGGAAAAAGCAATAAATTTCAGAATTGCACCTTGCAATGCGGAGAAATTACTGTTTTTGCATTTACAATATTCATTGATTTTTGCCATTGAAAAACATCATGTTATTCATATACCAGAAATGTTTGAAGCTACTGACTGAATGAAAAGAGCTGGCATCTCACTCTCTTTGAATCTTCTTTATCATGCTAAGAGGAGCAGGAAAAAGCAAAAAATTTCAGAATTGCACCTTGCAATGTGGAGATATTACTGTTTGTGCATTTACAATATTCATTGATTTTTGCCATTGAAAAACGTCCAGAAATGTTTGAAGCTACTGACTGAATGAAAGGAGCTGGCATCTCACTCTCTTTGAATCTTCTTTATCATGCTAGGATTAGCAGGAAAAAGCAAAAAATTTCAGAATTGCACCTTGCAATGTGGAGATATTATTGTTTGTGCATTTACAATATTCATTGATTTTTGCCATTGAAAAACGTCCAGAAATGTTTGAAGCTACTGACTGAATGAAAGGAGCTGGCATCTCACTCTCTTTGAATCTTCATTATCATGCTAGGATTAGCAGGAAAAAGCAATAAATTTCAGAATTGCACCTTGCAATGCGGAGAAATTACTGTTTTTGCATTTACAATATTCATTGATTTTTGCCATTGAAAAACATCATGTTATTCATATACCAGAAATGTTTGAAGCTACTGACTGAATGAAAAGAGCTGGCATCTCACTCTCTTTGAATCTTCTTTATCATGCTAAGAGGAGCAGGAAAAAGCAAAAAATTTCAGAATTGCACCTTGCAATGTGGAGATATTACTGTTTGTGCATTTACAATATTCATTGATTTTTGCCATTGAAAAACGTCCAGAAATGTTTGAAGCTACTGACTGAATGAAAGGAGCTGGCATCTCACTCTCTTTGAATCTTCTTTATCATGCTAGGATTAGCAGGAAAAAGCAAAAAATTTCAGAATTGCACCTTGCAATGCGGAGAAATTACTGTTTGTGCATTTACAATATTCATTGATTTTTGCCATTGAAAAACATCATGTTATTCATATACCAGAAATGTTTGAAGCTACTGACTGAATGAAAAGAGCTGGCATCTCACTCTCTTTGAATCTTCTTTATCATGCTAAGAGGAGCAGGAAAAAGCAAAAAATTTCAGAATTGCACCTTGCAATGTGGAGATATTACTGTTTGTGCATTTACAATATTCATTGATTTTTGCCATTGAAAAACGTCCAGAAATGTTTGAAGCTACTGACTGAATGAAAGGAGCTGGCATCTCACTCTCTTTGAATCTTCTTTATCATGCTAGGATTAGCAGGAAAAAGCAAAAAATTTCAGAATTGCACCTTGCAATGCGGAGAAATTACTGTTTGTGCATTTACAATATTCATTGATTTTTGCCATTGAAAAACATCATGTTATTCATATACCAGAAATGTTTGAAGCTACTGACTGAATGAAAAGAGCTGGCATCTCACTCTCTTTGAATCTTCTTTATCATGCTAAGAGGAGCAGGAAAAAGCAAAAAATTTCAGAATTGCACCTTGCAATGTGGAGATATTACTGTTTGTGCATTTACAATATTCATTGATTTTTACCATTGAAAAACGTCCAGAAATGTTTGAAGCTACTGACTGAATGAAAGGAGCTGGCATCTCACTCTCTTTGAATCTTCTTTATCATGCTAGGATTAGCAGGAAAAAGCAAAAAATTTCAGAATTGCACCTTGCAATGCGGAGAAATTACTGTTTGTGCATTTACAATATTCATTGATTTTTGCCATTGAAAAACATCATGTTATTCATATACCAGAAATGTTTGAAGCTACTGACTGAATGAAAAGAGCTGGCATCTCACTCTCTTTGAATCTTCTTTATCATGCTAATAGGAGCAGGAAAAAGCAAAAAATTTCAGAATTGCACCTTGCAATGTGGAGATATTACTGTTTGTGCATTTACAATATTCATTGATTTTTGCCATTGAAAAACGTCCAGAAATGTTTGAAGCTACTGACTGAATGAAAGGAGCTGGCATCTCACTCTCTTTGAATCTTCTTTATCATGCTAGGATTAGCAGGAAAAAGCAAAAAATTTCAGAATTGCACCTTGCAATGCGGAAATATTACTGTTTGTGCATTTACAATATTCATTGATTTTTGCCATTGAAAAACGTCCAGAAATGTTTGAAGCTACTGACTGAATGAAAGGAGCAGGCATCTCACTCTCCTTGAATCTTCTTTATCATGCTAGGATTAGCAGGAAAAAGCAAAAAATTTCAGAATTGCACCTGGCAATGCGGAGAAATTACTGTTTGTGCATTTACAATATTCATTGATTTTTGCCATTGAAAAACTTCATGTTATTCATATACCAGAAATGTTTGAAGCTACTGACTGAATGAAAAGAGCTGGCATCTCACTCTCTTTGAATCTTCTTTATCATGCTAAGAGGAGCAGGAAAAAGCAAAAAATTTCAGAATTGCACCTTGCAATGTGGAGATATTACTGTTTGTGCATTTACAATATTCATTGATTTTTGCCATTGAAAAACATCATGTTATTCATATACCAGAAATGTTTGAAGCTACTGACTGAATGAAAAGAGCTGGCATCTCACTCTCTTTGAATCTTCTTTATCATGCTAAGAGGAGCAGGAAAAAGCAAAAAATTTCAGAATTGCACCTTGCAATGCGGAGATATTACTGTTTGTGCATTTACAATATTCATTGATTTTTGCCATTGAAAAACGTCCAGAAATGTTTGAAGCTACTGACTGAATGAAAGGAGCTGGCATCTCACTCTCTTTGAATCTTCATTATCATGCTAGGATTAGCAGGAAAAAGCAAAAAATTTCAGAATTGCACCTTGCAATGCGGAGAAATTACTGTTTGTGCATTTACAATATTCATTGATTTTTGCCATTGAAAAACATCATGTTATTCATATACCAGAAATGTTTGAAGCTACTGACTGAATGAAAAGAGCTGGCATCTCACTCTCTTTGAATCTTCTTTATCATGCTAAGAGGAGCAGGAAAAAGCAAAAAATTTCAGAATTGCACCTTGCAATGTGGAGATATTACTGTTTGTGCATTTACAATATTCATTGATTTTTGCCATTGAAAAATGTCCAGAAATGTTTGAAGCTACTGACTGAATGAAAGGAGCTGGCATCTCACTCTCTTTGAATCTTCTTTATCATGCTAGGATTAGCAGGAAAAAGCAAAAAATTTCAGAATTGCACCTTGCAATGCGGAGAAATTACTGTTTGTGCATTTACAATATTCATTGATTTTTGCCATTGAAAAACTTCATGTTATTCATATACCAGAAATGTTTGAAGCTACTGACTGAATGAAAAGAGCTGGCATCTCACTCTCTTTGAATCTTCTTTATCATGCTAAGAGGAGCAGGAAAAAGCAAAAAATTTCAGAATTGCACCTTGCAATGTGGAGATATTACTGTTTGTGCATTTACAATATTCATTGATTTTTGCCATTGAAAAACGTCCAGAAATGTTTGAAGCTACTGACTGAATGAAAGGAGCTGGCATCTCACTCTCTTTGAATCTTCTTTATCATGCTAGGATTAGCAGGAAAAAGCAAAAAATTTGAGAATTGCACCTTGCAATGCGGAGATATTACTGTTTGTGCATTTACAATATTCACTGATTTTTGACATTGAAAAACGTCCAGAAATGTTTGAAGCTACTGACTGAATGAAAGGAGCTGGCATCTCACTCTCTTTGAATCTTCTTTATCATGCTAGGATTAGCAGGAAAAAGCAAAAAATTTCAGAATTGCACCTTGCAATGCGGAGAAATTACTGTTTGTGCATTTACAATATTCATTGATTTTTGCCATTGAAAAACATCATGTTATTCATATACCAGAAATGTTTGAAGCTACTGACTGAATGAAAAGAGCTGGCATCTCACTCTCTTTGAATCTTCTTTATCATGCTAAGAGGAGCAGGAAAAAGCAAAAAATTTCAGAATTGCACCTTGCAATGTGGAGATATTACTGTTTGTGCATTTACAATATTCATTGATTTTTACCATTGAAAAACGTCCAGAAATGTTTGAAGCTACTGACTGAATGAAAGGAGCTGGCATCTCACTCTCTTTGAATCTTCTTTATCATGCTAGGATTAGCAGGAAAAAGCAAAAAATTTCAGAATTGCACCTTGCAATGCGGAGAAATTACTGTTTGTGCATTTACAATATTCATTGATTTTTGCCATTGAAAAACATCATGTTATTCATATACCAGAAATGTTTGAAGCTACTGACTGAATGAAAAGAGCTGGCATCTCACTCTCTTTGAATCTTCTTTATCATGCTAATAGGAGCAGGAAAAAGCAAAAAATTTCAGAATTGCACCTTGCAATGTGGAGATATTACTGTTTGTGCATTTACAATATTCATTGATTTTTGCCATTGAAAAACGTCCAGAAATGTTTGAAGCTACTGACTGAATGAAAGGAGCTGGCATCTCACTCTCTTTGAATCTTCTTTATCATGCTAGGATTAGCAGGAAAAAGCAAAAAATTTCAGAATTGCACCTTGCAATGCGGAAATATTACTGTTTGTGCATTTACAATATTCATTGATTTTTGCCATTGAAAAACGTCCAGAAATGTTTGAAGCTACTGACTGAATGAAAGGAGCAGGCATCTCACTCTCCTTGAATCTTCTTTATCATGCTAGGATTAGCAGGAAAAAGCAAAAAATTTCAGAATTGCACCTGGCAATGCGGAGAAATTACTGTTTGTGCATTTACAATATTCATTGATTTTTGCCATTGAAAAACTTCATGTTATTCATATACCAGAAATGTTTGAAGCTACTGACTGAATGAAAAGAGCTGGCATCTCACTCTCTTTGAATCTTCTTTATCATGCTAAGAGGAGCAGGAAAAAGCAAAAAATTTCAGAATTGCACCTTGCAATGTGGAGATATTACTGTTTGTGCATTTACAATATTCATTGATTTTTGCCATTGAAAAACATCATGTTATTCATATACCAGAAATGTTTGAAGCTACTGACTGAATGAAAAGAGCTGGCATCTCACTCTCTTTGAATCTTCTTTATCATGCTAAGAGGAGCAGGAAAAAGCAAAAAATTTCAGAATTGCACCTTGCAATGCGGAGATATTACTGTTTGTGCATTTACAATATTCATTGATTTTTGCCATTGAAAAACGTCCAGAAATGTTTGAAGCTACTGACTGAATGAAAGGAGCTGGCATCTCACTCTCTTTGAATCTTCATTATCATGCTAGGATTAGCAGGAAAAAGCAAAAAATTTCAGAATTGCACCTTGCAATGCGGAGAAATTACTGTTTGTGCATTTACAATATTCATTGATTTTTGCCATTGAAAAACATCATGTTATTCATATACCAGAAATGTTTGAAGCTACTGACTGAATGAAAAGAGCTGGCATCTCACTCTCTTTGAATCTTCTTTATCATGCTAAGAGGAGCAGGAAAAAGCAAAAAATTTCAGAATTGCACCTTGCAATGTGGAGATATTACTGTTTGTGCATTTACAATATTCATTGATTTTTGCCATTGAAAAATGTCCAGAAATGTTTGAAGCTACTGACTGAATGAAAGGAGCTGGCATCTCACTCTCTTTGAATCTTCTTTATCATGCTAGGATTAGCAGGAAAAAGCAAAAAATTTCAGAATTGCACCTTGCAATGCGGAGAAATTACTGTTTGTGCATTTACAATATTCATTGATTTTTGCCATTGAAAAACTTCATGTTATTCATATACCAGAAATGTTTGAAGCTACTGACTGAATGAAAAGAGCTGGCATCTCACTCTCTTTGAATCTTCTTTATCATGCTAAGAGGAGCAGGAAAAAGCAAAAAATTTCAGAATTGCACCTTGCAATGTGGAGATATTACTGTTTGTGCATTTACAATATTCATTGATTTTTGCCATTGAAAAACGTCCAGAAATGTTTGAAGCTACTGACTGAATGAAAGGAGCTGGCATCTCACTCTCTTTGAATCTTCTTTATCATGCTAGGATTAGCAGGAAAAAGCAAAAAATTTGAGAATTGCACCTTGCAATGCGGAGATATTACTGTTTGTGCATTTACAATATTCACTGATTTTTGACATTGAAAAACGTCCAGAAATGTTTGAAGCTACTGACTGAATGAAAGGAGCTGGCATCTCACTCTCTTTGAATCTTCTTTATCATGCTAGGATTAGCAGGAAAAAGCAAAAAAATTCAGAATTGCACCTTGCAATGCGGAGAAATTACTGTTTGTGCATTTACAATATTCATTGATTTTTGCCATTGAAAAACATCATGTTATTCATATACCAGAAATGTTTGAAGCTACTGACTGAATGAAAAGAGCTGGCATCTCACTCTCTTTGAATCTTCTTTATCATGCTAAGAGGAGCAGGAAAAAGCAAAAAATTTCAGAATTGCACCTTGCAATGTGGAGATATTACTGTTTGTGCATTTACAATATTCATTGATTTTTGCCATTGAAAAACGTTCAGAAATGTTTGAAGCTACTGACTGAATGAAAGGAGCTGGCATCTCACTCTCTTTGAATCTTCTTTATCATGCTAGGATTAGCAGGAAAAAGCAAAAAATTTCAGAATTGCACCTTGCAATGCGGAGAAATTACTGTTTGTGCATTTACAATATTCATTGATTTTTGCCATTGAAAAACATCATGTTATTCATATACCAGAAATGTTTGAAGCTACTGACTGAATGAAAAGAGCTGGCATCTCACTCTCTTTGAATCTTCTTTATCATGCTAAGAGGAGCAGGAAAAAGCAAAAAATTTCAGAATTGCACCTTGCAATGTGGAGATATTACTGTTTGTGCATTTACAATATTCATTGATTTTTGCCATTGAAAAACGTCCAGAAATGTTTGAAGCTACTGACTGAATGAAAGGAGCTGGCATCTCACTCTCTTTGAATCTTCTTTATCATGCTAGGATTAGCAGGAAAAAGCAAAAAATTTCAGAATTGCACCTTGCAATGCGGAGAAATTACTGTTTGTGCATTTACAATATTCATTGATTTTTGCCATTGAAAAACTTCATGTTATTCATATACCAGAAATGTTTGAAGCTACTGACTGAATGAAAAGAGCTGGCATCTCACTCTCTTTGAATCTTCTTTATCATGCTAAGAGGAGCAGGAAAAAGCAAAAAATTTCAGAATTGCACCTTGCAATGTGGAGATATTACTGTTTGTGCATTTACAATATTCATTGATTTTTGCCATTGAAAAACGTCCAGAAATGTTTGAAGCTACTGACTGAATGAAAGGAGCTGGCATCTCACTCTCTTTGAATCTTCTTTATCATGCTAGGATTAGCAGGAAAAAGCAAAAAATTTCAGAATTGCACCTTGCAATGCGGAGATATTACTGTTTGTGCATTTACAATATTCATTGATTTTTGCCATTGAAAAACGTCCAGAAATGTTTGAAGCTACTGACTGAATGAAAGGAGCTGGCATCTCACTCTCTTTGAATCTTCTTTATCATGCTAGGATTAGCAGGAAAAAGCAAAAAATTTCAGAATTGCACCTTGCAATGCGGAGAAATTACTGTTTGTGCATTTACAATATTCATTGATTTTTGCCATTGAAAAACATCATGTTATTCATATACCAGAAATGTTTGAAGCTACTGACTGAATGAAAAGAGCTGGCATCTCACTCTCTTTAAATCTTCTTTATCATGCTAAGAGGAGCAGGAAAAAGCAAAAAATTTCAGAATTGCACCTTGCAATGTGGAGATATTACTCTTTGTGCATTTACAATATTCATTGATTTTTGCCATTGAAAAATGTTCAGAAATGTTTGAAGCTACTGACTGAATGAAAGGAGCTGGCATCTCACTCTCTTTGAATCTTCTTTATCATGCTAGGATTAGCAAGAAAAAGCAAAAAATTTCAGAATTGCACCTTGCAATGCGGAGAAATTACTGTTTGTGCATTTACAATATTCATTGATTTTTGCCATTGAAAAACATCATGTTATTCATATACCAGAAATGTTTGAAGCTACTGACTGAATGAAAAGAGCTGGCATCTCACTCTCTTTGAATCTTCTTTATCATGCTAAGAGGAGCAGGAAAAAGCAAAAAATTTCAGAATTGCACCTTGCAATGTGGAGATATTACTGTTTGTGCATTTACAATATTCATTGATTTTTGCCATTGAAAAACGTCCAGAAATGTTTGAAGCTACTGACTGAATGAAAGGAGCTGGCATCTCACTCTCTTTGAATCTTCTTTATCATGCTAGGATTAGCAGGAAAAAGCAAAAAATTTCAGAATTGCACCTTGCAATGCGGAGAAATTACTGTTTGTGCATTTACAATATTCATTGATTTTTGCCATTGAAAAACATCATGTTATTCATATACCAGAAATGTTTGAAGCTACTGACTGAATGAAAAGAGCTGGCATCTCACTCTCTTTGAATCTTCTTTATCATGCTAAGAGGAGCAGGAAAAAGCAAAAAATTTCAGAATTGCACCTTGCAATGTGGAGATATTACTGTTTGTGCATTTACAATATTCATTGATTTTTACCATTGAAAAACGTCCAGAAATGTTTGAAGCTACTGACTGAATGAAAGGAGCTGGCATCTCACTCTCTTTGAATCTTCTTTATCATGCTAGGATTAGCAGGAAAAAGCAAAAAATTTCAGAATTGCACCTTGCAATGCGGAGAAATTACTGTTTGTGCATTTACAATATTCATTGATTTTTGCCATTGAAAAACATCATGTTATTCATATACCAGAAATGTTTGAAGCTACTGACTGAATGAAAAGAGCTGGCATCTCACTCTCTTTGAATCTTCTTTATCATGCTAATAGGAGCAGGAAAAAGCAAAAAATTTCAGAATTGCACCTTGCAATGTGGAGATATTACTGTTTGTGCATTTACAATATTCATTGATTTTTGCCATTGAAAAACGTCCAGAAATGTTTGAAGCTACTGACTGAATGAAAGGAGCTGGCATCTCACTCTCTTTGAATCTTCTTTATCATGCTAGGATTAGCAGGAAAAAGCAAAAAATTTCAGAATTGCACCTTGCAATGCGGAAATATTACTGTTTGTGCATTTACAATATTCATTGATTTTTGCCATTGAAAAACGTCCAGAAATGTTTGAAGCTACTGACTGAATGAAAGGAGCAGGCATCTCACTCTCCTTGAATCTTCTTTATCATGCTAGGATTAGCAAGAAAAAGCAAAAAATTTCAGAATTGCACCTGGCAATGCGGAGAAATTACTGTTTGTGCATTTACAATATTCATTGATTTTTGCCATTGAAAAACTTCATGTTATTCATATACCAGAAATGTTTGAAGCTACTGACTGAATGAAAAGAGCTGGCATCTCACTCTCTTTGAATCTTCTTTATCATGCTAAGAGGAGCAGGAAAAAGCAAAAAATTTCAGAATTGCACCTTGCAATGTGGAGATATTACTGTTTGTGCATTTACAATATTCATTGATTTTTGCCATTGAAAAACATCATGTTATTCATATACCAGAAATGTTTGAAGCTACTGACTGAATGAAAAGAGCTGGCATCTCACTCTCTTTGAATCTTCTTTATCATGCTAAGAGGAGCAGGAAAAAGCAAAAAATTTCAGAATTGCACCTTGCAATGCGGAGATATTACTGTTTGTGCATTTACAATATTCATTGATTTTTGCCATTGAAAAACGTCCAGAAATGTTTGAAGCTACTGACTGAATGAAAGGAGCTGGCATCTCACTCTCTTTGAATCTTCATTATCATGCTAGGATTAGCAGGAAAAAGCAAAAAATTTCAGAATTGCACCTTGCAATGCGGAGAAATTACTGTTTGTGCATTTACAATATTCATTGATTTTTGCCATTGAAAAACATCATGTTATTCATATACCAGAAATGTTTGAAGCTACTGACTGAATGAAAAGAGCTGGCATCTCACTCTCTTTGAATCTTCTTTATCATGCTAAGAGGAGCAGGAAAAAGCAAAAAATTTCAGAATTGCACCTTGCAATGTGGAGATATTACTGTTTGTGCATTTACAATATTCATTGATTTTTGCCATTGAAAAATGTCCAGAAATGTTTGAAGCTACTGACTGAATGAAAGGAGCTGGCATCTCACTCTCTTTGAATCTTCTTTATCATGCTAGGATTAGCAGGAAAAAGCAAAAAATTTCAGAATTGCACCTTGCAATGCGGAGAAATTACTGTTTGTGCATTTACAATATTCATTGATTTTTGCCATTGAAAAACTTCATGTTATTCATATACCAGAAATGTTTGAAGCTACTGACTGAATGAAAAGAGCTGGCATCTCACTCTCTTTGAATCTTCTTTATCATGCTAAGAGGAGCAGGAAAAAGCAAAAAATTTCAGAATTGCACCTTGCAATGTGGAGATATTACTGTTTGTGCATTTACAATATTCATTGATTTTTGCCATTGAAAAACGTCCAGAAATGTTTGAAGCTACTGACTGAATGAAAGGAGCTGGCATCTCACTCTCTTTGAATATTCTTTATCATGCTAGGATTAGCAGGAAAAAGCAAAAAATTTGAGAATTGCACCTTGCAATGCGGAGATATTACTGTTTGTGCATTTACAATATTCACTGATTTTTGACATTGAAAAACGTCCAGAAATGTTTGAAGCTACTGACTGAATGAAAGGAGCTGGCATCTCACTCTCTTTGAATCTTCTTTATCATGCTAGGATTAGCAGGAAAAAGCAAAAAATTTCAGAATTGCACCTTGCAATGCGGAGAAATTACTGTTTGTGCATTTACAATATTCATTGATTTTTGCCATTGAAAAACATCATGTTATTCATATACCAGAAATGTTTGAAGCTACTGACTGAATGAAAAGAGCTGGCATCTCACTCTCTTTGAATCTTCTTTATCATGCTAAGAGGAGCAGGAAAAAGCAAAAAATTTCAGAATTGCACCTTGCAATGTGGAGATATTACTGTTTGTGCATTTACAATATTCATTGATTTTTGCCATTGAAAAACGTCCAGAAATGTTTGAAGCTACTGACTGAATGAAAGGAGCTGGCATCTCACTCTCTTTGAATCTTCTTTATCATGCTAGGATTAGCAGGAAAAAGCAAAAAATTTCAGAATTGCACCTTGCAATGCGGAGAAATTACTGTTTGTGCATTTACAATATTCATTGATTTTTGCCATTGAAAAACTTCATGTTATTCATATACCAGAAATGTTTGAAGCTACTGACTGAATGAAAAGAGCTGGCATCTCACTCTCTTTGAATCTTCTTTATCATGCTAAGAGGAGCAGGAAAAAGCAAAAAATTTCAGAATTGCACCTTGCAATGTGGAGATATTACTGTTTGTGCATTTACAATATTCATTGATTTTTGCCATTGAAAAACGTCCAGAAATGTTTGAAGCTACTGACTGAATGAAAGGAGCTGGCATCTCACTCTCTTTGAATCTTCTTTATCATGCTAGGATTAGCAGGAAAAAGCAAAAAATTTCAGAATTGCACCTTGCAATGCGGAGATATTACTGTTTGTGCATTTACAATATTCATTGATTTTTGCCATTGAAAAACGTCCAGAAATGTTTGAAGCTACTGACTGAATGAAAGGAGCTGGCATCTCACTCTCTTTGAATCTTCTTTATCATGCTAGGATTAGCAGGAAAAAGCAAAAAATTTCAGAATTGCACCTTGCAATGCGGAGAAATTACTGTTTGTGCATTTACAATATTCATTGATTTTTGCCATTGAAAAACATCATGTTATTCATATACCAGAAATGTTTGAAGCTACTGACTGAATGAAAAGAGCTGGCATCTCACTCTCTTTGAATCTTCTTTATCATGCTAAGAGGAGCAGGAAAAAGCAAAAAATTTCAGAATTGCACCTTGCAATGTGGAGATATTACTCTTTGTGCATTTACAATATTCATTGATTTTTGCCATTGAAAAATGTCCAGAAATGTTTGAAGCTACTGACTGAATGAAAGGAGATGGCATCTCACTCTCTTTGAATCTTCTTTATCATGCTAGGATTAGCAAGAAAAAGCAAAAAATTTCAGAATTGCACCTTGCAATGCGGAGAAATTACTGTTTGTGCATTTACAATATTCATTGATTTTTGCCATTGAAAAACATCATGTTATTCATATACCAGAAATGTTTGAAGCTACTGACTGAATGAAAAGAGCTGGCATCTCACTCTCTTTGAATCTTCTTTATCATGCTAAGAGGAGCAGGAAAAATCAAAAAATTTCAGAATTGCACCTTGCAATGTGGAGATATTACTGTTTGTGCATTTACAATATTCATTGATTTTTACCATTGAAAAACGTCCAGAAATGTTTGAAGCTACTGACTGAATGAAAGGAGCTGGCATCTCACTCTCTTTGAATCTTCTTTATCATGCTAGGATTAGCAGGAAAAAGCAAAAAATTTCAGAATTGCACCTTGCAATGCGGAGAAATTACTGTTTGTGCATTTACAATATTCATTGATTTTTGCCATTGAAAAACTTCATGTTATTCATATACCAGAAATGTTTGAAGCTACTGACTGAATGAAAAGAGCTGGCATCTCACTCTCTTTGAATCTTCTTTATCATGCTAAGAGGAGCAGGAAAAAGCAAAAAATTTCAGAATTGCACCTTGCAATGTGGAGATATTACTGTTTGTGCATTTACAATATTCATTGATTTTTGCCATTGAAAAACGTCCAGAAATGTTTGAAGCTACTGACTGAATGAAAGGAGCTGGCATCTCACTCTCTTTGAATCTTCTTTATCATGCTAGGATTAGCAGGAAAAAGCAAAAAATTTCAGAATTGCACCTTGCAATGCGGAGATATTACTGTTTGTGCATTTACAATATTCATTGATTTTTGCCATTGAAAAACGTCCAGAAATGTTTGAAGCTACTGACTGAATGAAAGGAGCTGGCATCTCACTCTCTTTGAATCTTCTTTATCATGCTAGGATTAGCAGGAAAAAGCAAAAAATTTCAGAATTGCACCTTGCAATGCGGAGAAATTACTGTTTGTGCATTTACAATATTCATTGATTTTTGCCATTGAAAAACATCATGTTATTCATATACCAGAAATGTTTGAAGCTACTGACTGAATGAAAAGAGCTGGCATCTCACTCTCTTTGAATCTTCTTTATCATGCTAAGAGGAGCAGGAAAAAGCAAAAAATTTCAGAATTGCACCTTGCAATGTGGAGATATTACTCTTTGTGCATTTACAATATTCATTGATTTTTGCCATTGAAAAATGTCCAGAAATGTTTGAAGCTACTGACTGAATGAAAGGAGCTGGCATCTCACTCTCTTTGAATCTTCTTTATCATGCTAGGATTAGCAAGAAAAAGCAAAAAATTTCAGAATTGCACCTTGCAATGCGGAGAAATTACTGTTTGTGCATTTACAATATTCATTGATTTTTGCCATTGAAAAACATCATGTTATTCATATACCAGAAATGTTTGAAGCTACTGACTGAATGAAAAGAGCTGGCATCTCACTCTCTTTGAATCTTCTTTATCATGCTAAGAGGAGCAGGAAAAAGCAAAAAATTTCAGAATTGCACCTTGCAATGTGGAGATATTACTGTTTGTGCATTTACAATATTCATTGATTTTTACCATTGAAAAACGTCCAGAAATGTTTGAAGCTACTGACTGAATGAAAGGAGCTGGCATCTCACTCTCTTTGAATCTTCTTTATCATGCTAGGATTAGCAGGAAAAAGCAAAAAATTTCAGAATTGCACCTTGCAATGCGGAGAAATTACTGTTTGTGAATTTACAATATTCATTGATTTTTGCCATTGAAAAACATCATGTTATTCATATACCAGAAATGTTTGAAGCTACTGACTGAATGAAAAGAGCTGGCATCTCACTCTCTTTGAATCTTCTTTATCATGCTAAGAGGAGCAGGAAAAAGCAAAAAATTTCAGAATTGCACCTTGCAATGTGGAGATATTACTGTTTGTGCATTTACAATATTCATTGATTTTTGCCATTGAAAAACGTCCAGAAATGTTTGAAGCTACTGACTGAATGAAAGGAGCTGGCATCTCACTCTCTTTGAATCTTCTTTATCATGCTAGGATTAGCAGGAAAAAGCAAAAAATTTCAGAATTGCACCTTGCAATGCGGAGAAATTACTGTTTGTGCATTTACAATATTCATTGATTTTTGCCATTGAAAAACATCATGTTATTCATATACCAGAAATGTTTGAAGCTACTGACTGAATGAAAAGAGCTGGCATCTCACTCTCTTTGAATCTTCTTTATCATGCTAAGAGGAGCAGGAAAAAGCAAAAAATTTCAGAATTGCACCTTGCAATGTGGAGATATTACTGTTTGTGCATGTACAATATTCATTGATTTTTGCCATTGAAAAACGTCCAGAAATGTTTGAAGCTACTGACTGAATGAAAGGAGCTGGCATCTCACTCTCTGAATCTTCTTTATCATGCTAGGATTAGCAGGAAAAAGCAAAAAATTTCAGAATTGCACCTTGCAATGCGGAGATATTACTGTTTGTGCATTTACAATATTCATTGATTTTTGCCATTGAAAAACGTCCAGAAATGTTTGAAGCTACTGACTGAATGAAAGGAGCTGGCATCTCACTCTCCTTGAATCTTCTTTATCATGCTAGGATTAGCAGGAAAAAGCAAAAAATTTCAGAATTGCACCTGGCAATGCGGAGAAATTACTGTTTGTGCATTTACAATATTCATTGATTTTTGCCATTGAAAAACTTCATGTTATTCATATACCAGAAATGTTTGAAGCTACTGACTGAATGAAAAGAGCTGGCATCTCACTCTCTTTGAATCTTCTTTATCATGCTAAGAGGAGCAGGAAAAAGCAAAAAATTTCAGAATTGCACCTTGCAATGTGGAGATATTACTGTTTGTGCATTTACAATATTCATTGATTTTTGCCATTGAAAAACATCATGTTATTCATATACCAGAAATGTTTGAAGCTACTGACTGAATGAAAAGAGCTGGCATCTCACTCTCTTTGAATCTTCTTTATCATGCTAAGAGGAGCAGGAAAAAGCAAAAAATTTCAGAATTGCACCTTGCAATGCGGAGATATTACTGTTTGTGCATTTACAATATTCATTGATTTTTGCCATTGAAAAACGTCCAGAAATGTTTGAAGCTACTGACTGAATGAAAGGAGCTGGCATCTCACTCTCTTTGAATCTTCATTATCATGCTAGGATTAGCAGGAAAAAGCAAAAAATTTCAGAATTGCACCTTGCAATGCGGAGAAATTACTGTTTGTGCATTTACAATATTCATTGATTTTTGCCATTGAAAAACATCATGTTATTCATATACCAGAAATGTTTGAAGCTACTGACTGAATGAAAAGAGCTGGCATCTCACTCTCTTTGAATCTTCTTTATCATGCTAAGAGGAGCAGGAAAAAGCAAAAAATTTCAGAATTGCACCTTGCAATGTGGAGATATTACTGTTTGTGCATTTATAATATTCATTGATTTTTGCCATTGAAAAATGTCCAGAAATGTTTGAAGCTACTGACTGAATGAAAGGAGCTGGCATCTTACTCTCTTTGAATCTTCTTTATCATGCTAGGATTAGCAGGAAAAAGCAAAAAATTTCAGAATTGCACCTTGCAATGCGGAGAAATTACTGTTTGTGCATTTACAATATTCATTGATTTTTGCCATTGAAAAACTTCATGTTATTCATATACCAGAAATGTTTGAAGCTACTGACTGAATGAAAAGAGCTGGCATCTCACTCTCTTTGAATCTTCTTTATCATGCTAAGAGGAGCAGGAAAAAGCAAAAAATTTCAGAATTGCACCTTGCAATGTGGAGATATTACTGTTTGTGCATTTACAATATTCATTGATTTTTGCCATTGAAAAACGTCCAGAAATGTTTGAAGCTACTGACTGAATGAAAGGAGCTGGCATCTCACTCTCTTTGAATCTTCTTTATCATGCTAGGATTAGCAGGAAAAAGCAAAAAATTTCAGAATTGCACCTTGCAATGCGGAGATATTACTGTTTGTGCATTTACAATATTCACTGATTTTTGCCATTGAAAAACGTCCAGAAATGTTTGAAGCTACTGACTGAATGAGAGGAGCTGGCATCTCACTCTCTTTGAATCTTCTTTATCATGCTAGGATTAGCAGGAAAAAGCAAAAAATTTCAGAATTGCACCTTGCAATGCGGAGAAATTACTGTTTGTGCATTTACAATATTCATTGATTTTTGCCATTGAAAAACATCATGTTATTCATATACCAGAAATGTTTGAAGCTACTGACTGAATGAAAAGAGCTGGCATCTCACTCTCTTTGAATCTTCTTTATCATGCTAAGAGGAGCAGGAAAAAGCAAAAAATTTCAGAATTGCACCTTGCAATGTGGAGATATTACTGTTTGTGCATTTACAATATTCATTGATTTTTGCCATTGAAAAACGTCCAGAAATGTTTGAAGCTACTGACTGAATGAAAGGAGCTTGCATCTCACTCTCTTTGAATCTTCTTTATCATGCTAGGATTAGCAGGAAAAAGCAAAAAATTTCAGAATTGCACCTTGCAATGCGGAGAAATTACTGTTTGTGCATTTACAATATTCATTGATTTTTGCCATTGAAAAACATCATGTTATTCATATACCAGAAATGTTTGAAGCTACTGACTGAATGAAAAGAGCTGGCATCTCACTCTCTTTGAATCTTCTTTATCATGCTAAGAGGAGCAGGAAAAAGCAAAAAATTTCAGAATTGCACCTTGCAATGTGGAGATATTACTGTTTGTGCATTTACAATATTCATTGATTTTTGCCATTGAAAAACGTCCAGAAATGTTTGAAGCTACTGACTGAATGAAAGGAGCTGGCATCTCACTCTCTTTGAATCTTCTTTATCATGCTAGGATTAGCAGGAAAAAGCAAAAAATTTCAGAATTGCACCTTGCAATGCGGAGAAATTACTGTTTGTGCATTTACAATATTCATTGATTTTTGCCATTGAAAAACATCATGTTATTCATATACCAGAAATGTTTGAAGCTACTGACTGAATGAAAAGAGCTGGCATCTCACTCTCTTTGAATCTTCTTTATCATGCTAAGAGGAGCAGGAAAAAGCAAAAAATTTCAGAATTGCACCTTGCAATGTGGAGATATTACTGTTTGTGCATTTACAATATTCATTGATTTTTGCCATTGAAAAACGTCCAGAAATGTTTGAAGCTACTGACTGAATGAAAGGAGCTGGCATCTCACTCTCTTTGAATCTTCTTTATCATGCTAGGATTAGCAGGAAAAAGCAAAAAATTTCAGAATTGCACCTTGCAATGCGGAGAAATTACTGTTTGTGCATTTACAATATTCATTGATTTTTGCCATTGAAAAACATCATGTTATTCATATACCAGAAATGTTTGAAGCTACTGACTGAATGAAAAGAGCTGGCATCTCACTCTCTTTGAATCTTCTTTATCATGCTAAGAGGAGCAGGAAAAAGCAAAAAATTTCAGAATTGCACCTTGCAATGTGGAGATATTACTCTTTGTGCATTTACAATATTCATTGATTTTTGCCATTGAAAAATGTCCAGAAATGTTTGAAGCTACTGACTGAATGAAAGGAGCTGGCATCTCACTCTCTTTGAATCTTCTTTATCATGCTAGGATTAGCAAGAAAAAGCAAAAAATTTCAGAATTGCACCTTGCAATGCGGAGAAATTACTGTTTGTGCATTTACAATATTCATTGATTTTTGCCATTGAAAAACATCATGTTATTCATATACCAGAAATGTTTGAAGCTACTGACTGAATGAAAAGAGCTGGCATCTCACTCTCTTTGAATCTTCTTTATCATGCTAAGAGGAGCAGGAAAAAGCAAAAAATTTCAGAATTGCACCTTGCAATGTGGAGATATTACTGTTTGTGCATTTACAATATTCATTGATTTTTACCATTGAAAAACGTCCAGAAATGTTTGAAGCTACTGACTGAATGAAAGGAGCTGGCATCTCACTCTCTTTGAATCTTCTTTATCATGCTAGGATTAGCAGGAAAAAGCAAAAAATTTCAGAATTGCACCTTGCAATGCGGAGAAATTACTGTTTGTGAATTTACAATATTCATTGATTTTTGCCATTGAAAAACATCATGTTATTCATATACCAGAAATGTTTGAAGCTACTGACTGAATGAAAAGAGCTGGCATCTCACTCTCTTTGAATCTTCTTTATCATGCTAAGAGGAGCAGGAAAAAGCAAAAAATTTCAGAATTGCACCTTGCAATGTGGAGATATTACTGTTTGTGCATTTACAATATTCATTGATTTTTGCCATTGAAAAACGTCCAGAAATGTTTGAAGCTACTGACTGAATGAAAGGAGCTGGCATCTCACTCTCTTTGAATCTTCTTTATCATGCTAGGATTAGCAGGAAAAAGCAAAAAATTTCAGAATTGCACCTTGCAATGCGGAGAAATTACTGTTTGTGCATTTACAATATTCATTGATTTTTGCCATTGAAAAACATCATGTTATTCATATACCAGAAATGTTTGAAGCTACTGACTGAATGAAAAGAGCTGGCATCTCACTCTCTTTGAATCTTCTTTATCATGCTAAGAGGAGCAGGAAAAAGCAAAAAATTTCAGAATTGCACCTTGCAATGTGGAGATATTACTGTTTGTGCATGTACAATATTCATTGATTTTTGCCATTGAAAAACGTCCAGAAATGTTTGAAGCTACTGACTGAATGAAAGGAGCTGGCATCTCACTCTCTGAATCTTCTTTATCATGCTAGGATTAGCAGGAAAAAGCAAAAAATTTCAGAATTGCACCTTGCAATGCGGAGATATTACTGTTTGTGCATTTACAATATTCATTGATTTTTGCCATTGAAAAACGTCCAGAAATGTTTGAAGCTACTGACTGAATGAAAGGAGCTGGCATCTCACTCTCCTTGAATCTTCTTTATCATGCTAGGATTAGCAGGAAAAAGCAAAAAATTTCAGAATTGCACCTGGCAATGCGGAGAAATTACTGTTTGTGCATTTACAATATTCATTGATTTTTGCCATTGAAAAACTTCATGTTATTCATATACCAGAAATGTTTGAAGCTACTGACTGAATGAAAAGAGCTGGCATCTCACTCTCTTTGAATCTTCTTTATCATGCTAAGAGGAGCAGGAAAAAGCAAAAAATTTCAGAATTGCACCTTGCAATGTGGAGATATTACTGTTTGTGCATTTACAATATTCATTGATTTTTGCCATTGAAAAACATCATGTTATTCATATACCAGAAATGTTTGAAGCTACTGACTGAATGAAAAGAGCTGGCATCTCACTCTCTTTGAATCTTCTTTATCATGCTAAGAGGAGCAGGAAAAAGCAAAAAATTTCAGAATTGCACCTTGCAATGCGGAGATATTACTGTTTGTGCATTTACAATATTCATTGATTTTTGCCATTGAAAAACGTCCAGAAATGTTTGAAGCTACTGACTGAATGAAAGGAGCTGGCATCTCACTCTCTTTGAATCTTCATTATCATGCTAGGATTAGCAGGAAAAAGCAAAAAATTTCAGAATTGCACCTTGCAATGCGGAGAAATTACTGTTTGTGCATTTACAATATTCATTGATTTTTGCCATTGAAAAACATCATGTTATTCATATACCAGAAATGTTTGAAGCTACTGACTGAATGAAAAGAGCTGGCATCTCACTCTCTTTGAATCTTCTTTATCATGCTAAGAGGAGCAGGAAAAAGCAAAAAATTTCAGAATTGCACCTTGCAATGTGGAGATATTACTGTTTGTGCATTTATAATATTCATTGATTTTTGCCATTGAAAAATGTCCAGAAATGTTTGAAGCTACTGACTGAATGAAAGGAGCTGGCATCTTACTCTCTTTGAATCTTCTTTATCATGCTAGGATTAGCAGGAAAAAGCAAAAAATTTCAGAATTGCACCTTGCAATGCGGAGAAATTACTGTTTGTGCATTTACAATATTCATTGATTTTTGCCATTGAAAAACTTCATGTTATTCATATACCAGAAATGTTTGAAGCTACTGACTGAATGAAAAGAGCTGGCATCTCACTCTCTTTGAATCTTCTTTATCATGCTAAGAGGAGCAGGAAAAAGCAAAAAATTTCAGAATTGCACCTTGCAATGTGGAGATATTACTGTTTGTGCATTTACAATATTCATTGATTTTTGCCATTGAAAAACGTCCAGAAATGTTTGAAGCTACTGACTGAATGAAAGGAGCTGGCATCTCACTCTCTTTGAATCTTCTTTATCATGCTAGGATTAGCAGGAAAAAGCAAAAAATTTCAGAATTGCACCTTGCAATGCGGAGATATTACTGTTTGTGCATTTACAATATTCACTGATTTTTGCCATTGAAAAACGTCCAGAAATGTTTGAAGCTACTGACTGAATGAGAGGAGCTGGCATCTCACTCTCTTTGAATCTTCTTTATCATGCTAGGATTAGCAGGAAAAAGCAAAAAATTTCAGAATTGCACCTTGCAATGCGGAGAAATTACTGTTTGTGCATTTACAATATTCATTGATTTTTGCCATTGAAAAACATCATGTTATTCATATACCAGAAATGTTTGAAGCTACTGACTGAATGAAAAGAGCTGGCATCTCACTCTCTTTGAATCTTCTTTATCATGCTAAGAGGAGCAGGAAAAAGCAAAAAATTTCAGAATTGCACCTTGCAATGTGGAGATATTACTGTTTGTGCATTTACAATATTCATTGATTTTTGCCATTGAAAAACGTCCAGAAATGTTTGAAGCTACTGACTGAATGAAAGGAGCTTGCATCTCACTCTCTTTGAATCTTCTTTATCATGCTAGGATTAGCAGGAAAAAGCAAAAAATTTCAGAATTGCACCTTGCAATGCGGAGAAATTACTGTTTGTGCATTTACAATATTCATTGATTTTTGCCATTGAAAAACATCATGTTATTCATATACCAGAAATGTTTGAAGCTACTGACTGAATGAAAAGAGCTGGCATCTCACTCTCTTTGAATCTTCTTTATCATGCTAAGAGGAGCAGGAAAAAGCAAAAAATTTCAGAATTGCACCTTGCAATGTGGAGATATTACTGTTTGTGCATTTACAATATTCATTGATTTTTGCCATTGAAAAACGTCCAGAAATGTTTGAAGCTACTGACTGAATGAAAGGAGCTGGCATCTCACTCTCTTTGAATCTTCTTTATCATGCTAGGATTAGCAGGAAAAAGCAAAAAATTTCAGAATTGCACCTTGCAATGCGGAGAAATTACTGTTTGTGCATTTACAATATTCATTGATTTTTGCCATTGAAAAACATCATGTTATTCATATACCAGAAATGTTTGAAGCTACTGACTGAATGAAAAGAGCTGGCATCTCACTCTCTTTGAATCTTCTTTATCATGCTAAGAGGAGCAGGAAAAAGCAAAAAATTTCAGAATTGCACCTTGCAATGTGGAGATATTACTGTTTGTGCATTTACAATATTCATTGATTTTTGCCATTGAAAAACGTCCAGAAATGTTTGAAGCTACTGACTGAATGAAAGGAGCTGGCATCTCACTCTCTTTGAATCTTCTTTATCATGCTAGGATTAGCAGGAAAAAGCAAAAAATTTCAGAATTGCACCTTGCAATGCGGAGAAATTACTGTTTGTGCATTTACAATATTCATTGATTTTTGCCATTGAAAAACATCATGTTATTCATATACCAGAAATGTTTAAAGCTACTGACTGAATGAAAAGAGCTGGCATCTCACTCTCTTTGAATCTTCTTTATCATGCTAAGAGGAGCAGGAAAAAGCAAAAAATTTCAGAATTGCACCTTGCAATGTAGAGATATTACTGTTTGTGCATTTACAATATTCATTGATTTTTGCCATTGAAAAACGTCCAGAAATGTTTGAAGCTACTGACTGAATGAAAGGAGCTGGCATCTCACTCTCTTTGAATCTTCTTTATCATGCTAGGATTAGCAGGAAAAAGCAAAAAATTTCAGAATTGCACCTTGCAATGCGGAGATATTACTGTTTGTGCATTTACAATATTCATTGATTTTTGCCATTCAAAAACGTCCAGAAATGTTTGAAGCCACTGACTGAATGAAAGGAGCTGGCATCTCACTCTCTTTGAATCTTCTTTATCATGCTAGGATTAGCAGGAAAAAGCAAAAAATTTCAGAATTGCACCTTGCAATGCGGAGAAATTACTGTTTGTGCATTTACAATATTCATTGATTTTTGCCATTGAAAAACTTCATGTTATTCATATACCAGAAATGTTTGAAGCTACTGACTGAATGAAAAGAGCTGGCATCTCACTCTCTTTGAATCTTCTTTATCATGCTAAGAGAAGCAGGAAAAAGCAAAAAATTTCAGAATTGCACCTTGCAATGTGGAGATATTACTGTTTGTGCATTTACAATATTCATTGATTTTTGCCATTGAAAAACATCATGTTATTCATATACCAGAAATGTTTGAAGCTACTGACTGAATGAAAAGAGCTGGCATCTCACTCTCTTTGAATCTTCTTTATCATGCTAAGAGGAGCAGGAAAAAGCAAAAAATTTCAGAATTGCACGTTGCAATGCGGAGATATTACTGTTTGTGCATTTACAATATTCATTGATTTTTGCCATTGAAAAACGTCCAGAAATGTTTGAAGCTACTGACTGAATGAAAGGAGCTGGCTTCTCACTCTCTTTGAATCTTCTTTATCATGCTAGGATCAGCAGGAAAAAGCAAAAAATTTCAGAATTGCACCTTGCAATACGGAGAAATTACTGTTTGTGCATTTACAATATTCATTGATTTTTGCCATTGAAAAACATCATGTTATTCATATACCAGAAATGTTTGAAGCTACTGACTGAATGAAAAGAGCTGGCATCTCACTCTCTTTGAATCTTCTTTATCATGCTAAGAGGAGCAGGAAAAAGTAAAAAATTTCAGAATTGCACCTTGCAATGTGGAGATATTACTGTTTGTGCATTTACAATATTCATTGATTTTTGCCATTGAAAAACGTCCAGAAATGTTTGAAGCTACTGACTGAATGAAAGATGCTGGCATCTCACTCTCTTTGAATCTTCTTTATCATGCTAGGATTAGCAGGAAAAAGCAAAAAATTTCAGAATTGCACCTTGCAATGCGGAGAAATTACTGTTTGTGCATTTACAATATTCATTGATTTTTGCCATTGAAAAACATCATGTTATTCATATACCAGAAATGTTTGAATCTACTGACTGAATGAAAAGAGCTGGCATCTCACTCTCTTTGAATCTTCTTTATCATGCTAAGAGGAGCAGGAAAAAGCAAAAAATTTCAGAATTGCACCTTGCAATGTGGAGATATTACTGTTTGTGCATTTACAATATTCATTGATTTTTGCCATTGAAAAACGTCCAGAAATGTTTGAAGCTACTGACTGAATGAAAGGAGCTGGCATCTCACTCTCTTTGAATCTTCTTTATCATGCTAGGATTAGCAGGAAAAAGCAAAAAATTTCAGAATTGCACCTTGCAATGCGGAGATATTACTGTTTGTGCATTTACAATATTCACTGATTTTTGCCATTGAAAAACATCCAGAAATGTTTGAAGCTACTGACTGAATGAAAGGAGCTGGCATCTCACTCTCTTTGAATCTTCATTATCATGCTAGGATTAGCAGGAAAAAGCAAAAAATTTCAGAATTGCACCTTGCAATGCGGAGAAATTACTGTTTGTGCATTTACAATATTAATTGATTTTTGCCATTGAAAAACATCATGTTATTCATATACCAGAAATGTTTGAAGCTACTGACTGAATGAAAAGAGCTGGCATCTCACTCTCTTTGAATCTTCTTTATCATGCTAAGAGGAGCAGGAAAAAGCAAAAAATTTCAGAATTGCACCTTGCAATGTGGAGATATTACTCTTTGTGCATTTACAATATTCATTGATTTTTGCCATTGAAAAACGTCCAGAAATGTTTGAAGCTACTGACTGAATGAAAGGAGCTGGCATCTTACTCTATTTGAATCTTCTTTATCATGCTAGGATTAGCAGGAAAAAGCAAAAAATTTCAGAATTGCACCTTGCAATGCGGAGAAATTACTGTTTGTGCATTTACAATATTCATTGATTTTTGCCATTGAAAAACTTCATGTTATTCATATACCAGAAATGTTTGAAGCTACTGACTGAATGAAAAGAGCTGGCATCTCACTCTCTTTGAATCTTCTTTATCATGCTAAGAGGAGCAGGAAAAAGCAAAAAATTTCAGAATTGCACCTTGCAATGTGGAGATATTACTGTTTGTGCATTTACAATATTCATTGATTTTTGCCATTGAAAAACGTCCAGAAATGTTTGAAGCTACTGACTGAATGAAAGGAGCTGGCATCTCACTCTCTTTGAATCTTCTTTATCATGCTAGGATTAGCAGGAAAAAGCAAAAAATTTCAGAATTGCACCTTGCAATGCGGAGATATTACTGTTTGTGCATTTACAATATTCACTGATTTTTGCCATTGAAAAACGTCCAGAAATGTTTGAAGCTACTGACTGAATGAAAGGAGCTGGCATCTCACTCTCTTTGAATCTTCTTTATCATGCTAGGATTAGCAGGAAAAAGCAAAAAATTTCAGAATTGCACCTTGCAATGCGGAGAAATTACTGTTTGTGCATTTACAATATTCATTGATTTTTGCCATTGAAAAACATCATGTTATTCATATACCAGAAATGTTTGAAGCTACTGACTGAATGAAAAGAGCTGGCATCTCACTCTCTTTGAATCTTCTTTATCATGCTAAGAGGAGCAGGAAAAAGCAAAAAATTTCAGAATTGCACCTTGCAATGTGGAGATATTACTGTTTGTGCATTTACAATATTCATTGATTTTTGCCATTGAAAAACGTCCAGACATGTTTGAAGCTACTGACTGAATGAAAGGAGCTGGCATCTCACTCTCTTTGAATCTTCTTTATCATGCTAGGATTAGCAGGAAAAAGCAAAAAATTTCAGAATTGCACCTTGCAATGCGGAGAAATTACTGTTTGTGCATTTACAATATTCATTGATTTTTGCAAATGGAAAAACATCATGTTATTCATATACCAGAAATGTTTGAAGCTACTGACTGAATGAAAAGAGCTGGCATCTCACTCTTTTGAATCTTCTTTATCATGCTAAGAGGAGCAGGAAAAAGCAAAAAATTTCAGAATTGCACCTTGCAATGTGGAGATATTACTGTTTGTGCATTTACAATATTCATTGATTTTTGCCATTGAAAAACGTCCAGAAATGTTTGAAGCTACTGACTGAATGAAAGGAGCTGGCATCTCACTCTCTTTGAATCTTCTTTATCATGCTAGGATTAGCAGGAAAAAGCAAAAAATTTCAGAATTGCACCTTGCAATGCGGAGATATTACTGTTTGTGCATTTACAATATTCATTGATTTTTGCCATTGAAAAACATCATGTTATTCATATACCAGAAATGTTTGAAGCTACTGACTGAATGAAAAGAGCTGGCATCTCACTCTCTTTGAATCTTCTTTATCATGCTAAGAGGAGCAGGAAAAAGCAAAAAATTTCAGAATTGCACCTTGCAATGTGGAGATATTACTGTTTGTGCATTTACAATAATCATTGATTTTTGCCATTGAAAAACATCATGTTATTCATATACCAGAAATGTTTGAAGCTACTGACTGAATGAAAAGAGCTGGCATCTCACTCTCTTTGAATCTTCTTTATCATGCTAAGAGGAGCAGGAAAAAGCAAAAAATTTCAGAATTGCACCTTGCAATGCGGAGATATTACTGTTTGTGCATTTACAATATTCATTGATTTTTGCCATTGAAAAACGTCCAGAAATGTTTGAAGCTACTGACTGAATGAAAGGAGCTGGCATCTCACTCTCTTTGAATCTTCATTATCATGCTAGGATTAGCAGGAAAAAGCAAAAAATTTCAGAATTGCACCTTGCAATGCGGAGAAATTACTGTTTGTGCATTTACAATATTCATTGATTTTTGCCATTGAAAAACATCATGTTATTCATATACCAGAAATGTTTGAAGCTACTGACTGAATGAAAAGAGCTGGCATCTCACTCTCTTTGAATCTTCTTTATCATGCTAAGAGGAGCAGGAAAAAGTAAAAAATTTCAGAATTGCACCTTGCAATGTGGAGATATTACTGTTTGTGCATTTACAATATTCATTGATTTTTGCCATTAAAAAACGTCCAGAAATGTTTGAAGCTACTGACTGAATAAAAGGAGCTGGCATCTCACTCTCTTTGAATCTTCTTTATCATGCTAGGATTAGCAGGAAAAAGCAAAAAATTTCAGAATTGCACCTTGCAATGCGGAGAAATTACTGTTTGTGCATTTACAATATTCATTGATTTTTGCCATTGAAAAACATCATGTTATTCATATACCAGAAATGTTTGAAGCTACTGACTGAATGAAAAGAGCTGGCATCTCACTCTCTTTGAATCTTCTTTATCATGCTAAGAGGAGCAGGAAAAAGCAAAAAATTTCAGAATTGCACCTTGCAATGTGGAGATATTACTGTTTGTGCATTTACAATATTCATTGATTTTTGCCATTGAAAAACGTCCAGAAATGTTTGAAGCTACTGACTGAATGAAAGGAGCTGGCATCGCACTCTCTTTGAATCTTCTTTATCATGCTAGGATTAGCAGGAAAAAGCAAAAAATTTCAGAATTGCACCTTGCAATGCGGAGATATTACTGTTTGTGCATTTACAATATTCACTGATTTTTGACATTGAAAAACGTCCAGAAATGTTTGAAGCTACTGACTGAATGAAAGGAGCTGGCATCTCACTCTCTTTGAATCTTCTTTATCATGCTAGGATTAGCAGGAAAAAGCAAAAAATTTCAGAATTGCACCTTGCAATGCGGAGAAATTACTGTTTGTGCATTTACAATATTCATTGATTTTTGCCCTTGAAAAACATCATGTTATTCATATACCAGAAATGTTTGAAGCTACTGACTGAATGAAAAGAGCTGGCATCTCACTCTCTTTGAATCTTCTTTATCATGCTAAGAGGAGCAGGAAAAAGCAAAAAATTTCAGAATTGCACCTTGCAATGTGGAGATATTACTGTTTGTGCATTTACAATATTCATTGATTTTTGCCATTGAAAAACGTCCAGAAATGTTTGAAGCTACTGACTGAATGAAAGGAGCTGGCATCTCACTCTCTTTGAATCTTCTTTATCATGCTAGGATTAGCAGGAAAAAGCAAAAAATTTCAGAATTGCACCTTGCAATGCGGAGAAATTACTGTTTGTGCATTTACAATATTCATTGATTTTTGCAAATGGAAAAACATCATGTTATTCATATACCAGAAATGTTTGAAACTCCTGACTGAATGAAAAGAGCTGGCATCTCACTCTTTTGAATCTTCTTTATCATGCTAAGAGGAGCAGGAAAAAGCAAAAAATTTCAGAATTGCACCTTGCAATGTGGAGATATTACTGTTTGTGCATTTACAATATTCATTGATTTTTGCCATTGAAAAACGTCCAGAAATGTTTGAAGCTACTGACTGAATGAAAGGAGCTGGCATCTCACTCTCTTTGAATCTTCTTTATCATGCTAGGATTAGCAGGAAAAAGCAAAAAATTTCAGAATTGCACCTTGCAATGCGGAGAAATTACTGTTTGTGCATTTACAATATTCATTGATTTTTGCCATTGAAAAACATCATGTTATTCATATACCAGAAATATTTGAAGCTACTGACTGAATGAAAAGAGCTGGCATCTCACTCTCTTTGAATCTTCTTTATCATGCTAAGAGGAGCAGGAAAAAGCAAAAAATTTCAGAATTGCACCTTGCAATGTGGAGATATTACTGTTTGTGCATTTACAATATTCATTGATTTTTGCCATTGAAAAACATCATGTTATTCATATACCAGAAATGTTTGAAGCTACTGACTGAATGAAAAGAGCTGGCATCTCACTCTCTTTGAATCTTCTTTATCATGCTAAGAGGAGCAGGAAAAAGCAAAAAATTTCAGAATTGCACCTTGCAATGCGGAGATATTACTGTTTGTGCATTTACAATATTCATTGATTTTTGCCATTGAAAAACGTCCAGAAATGTTTGAAGCTACTGACTGAATGAAAGGAGCTGGCATCTCACTCTCTTTGAATCTTCATTATCATGCTAGGATTAGCAGGAAAAAGCAAAAAATTTCAGAATTGCACCTTGCAATGCGGAGAAATTACTGTTTGTGCATTTACAATATTCATTGATTTTTGCCATTGAAAAACATCATGTTATTCATATACCAGAAATGTTTGAAGCTACTGACTGAATGAAAAGAGCTGGCATCTCACTCTCTTTGAATCTTCTTTATCATGCTAAGAGGAGCAGGAAAAAGTAAAAAATTTCAGAATTGCACCTTGCAATGTGGAGATATTACTGTTTGTGCATTTACAATATTCATTGATTTTTGCCATTGAAAAACGTCCAGAAATGTTTGAAGCTACTGACTGAATAAAAGGAGCTGGCATCTCACTCTCTTTGAATCTTCTTTATCATGCTAGGATTAGCAGGAAAAAGCAAAAAATTTCAGAATTGCACCTTGCAATGCAGAGAAATTACTGTTTGTGCATTTACAATATTCATTGATTTTTGCCATTGAAAAACATCATGTTATTCATATACCAGAAATGTTTGAAGCTACTGACTGAATGAAAAGAGCTGGCATCTCACTCTCTTTGAATCTTCTTTATCATGCTAAGAGGAGCAGGAAAAAGCAAAAAATTTCAGAATTGCACCTTGCAATGTGGAGATATTACTGTTTGTGCATTTACAATATTCATTGATTTTTGCCATTGAAAAACGTCCAGAAATGTTTGAAGCTACTGACTGAATGAAAGGAGCTGGCATCGCACTCTCTTTGAATCTTCTTTATCATGCTAGGATTAGCAGGAAAAAGCAAAAAATTTCAGAATTGCACCTTGCAATGCGGAGATATTACTGTTTGTGCATTTACAATATTCACTGATTTTTGACATTGAAAAACGTCCAGAAATGTTTGAAGCTACTGACTGAATGAAAGGAGCTGGCATCTCACTCTCTTTGAATCTTCTTTATCATGCTAGGATTAGCAGGAAAAAGCAAAAAATTTCAGAATTGCACCTTGCAATGCGGAGAAATTACTGTTTGTGCATTTACAATATTCATTGATTTTTGCCATTGAAAAACATCATGTTATTCATATACCAGAAATGTTTGAAGCTACTGACTGAATGAAAAGAGCTGGCATCTCACTCTCTTTGAATCTTCTTTATCATGCTAAGAGGAGCAGGAAAAAGCAAAAAATTTCAGAATTGCACCTTGCAATGTGGAGATATTACTGTTTGTGCATTTACAATATTCATTGATTTTTGCCATTGAAAAACGTCCAGAAATGTTTGAAGCTACTGACTGAATGAAAGGAGCTGGCATCTCACTCTCTTTGAATCTTCTTTATCATGCTAGGATTAGCAGGAAAAAGCAAAAAATTTCAGAATTGCACCTTGCAATGCGGAGAAATTACTGTTTGTGCATTTACAATATTCATTGATTTTTGCCATTGAAAAACATCATGTTATTCATATACCAGAAATGTTTGAAGCTACTGACTGAATGAAAAGAGCTGGCATCTCACTGTCTTTGAATCTTCTTTATCATGCTAAGAGGAGCAGGAAAAAGCAAAAAATTTCAGAATTGCACCTTGCAATGCGGAGATATTACTGTTTGTGCATTTACAATATTCATTGATTTTTGCCATTGAAAAACGTCCAGAAATGTTTGAAGCTACTGACTGAATGAAAGGAGCTGGCATCTCACTCTCTTTGAATCTTCATTATCATGCTAGGATTAGCAGGAAAAAGCAAAAAATTTCAGAATTGCACCTTGCAATGCGGAGAAATTACTGTTTGTGCATTTACAATATTCATTGATTTTTGCCATTGAAAAACATCATGTTATTCATATACCAGAAATGTTTGAAGCTACTGACTGAATGAAAAGAGCTGGCATCTCACTCTCTTTGAATCTTCTTTATCATGCTAAGAGGAGCAGGAAAAAGCAAAAAATTTCAGAATTGCACCTTGCAATGTGGAGATATTACTGTTTGTGCATTTACAATATTCATTGATTTTTGCCATTGAAAAACGTCCAGAAATGTTTGAAGCTACTGACTGAATGAAAGGAGCTGGCATCTCACTCTCTTTGAATCTTCTTTATCATGCTAGGATTAGCAGGAAAAAGCAAAAAAATTCAGAATTGCACCTTGCAATGCGGAGATATTACTGTTTGTGCATTTACAATATTCACTGATTTTTGCCATTGAAAAACGTCCAGAAATGTTTGAAGCTACTGACTGAATGAAAGGAGCTGGCATCTCACTCTCTTTGAATCTTCTTTATCATGCTAGGATTAGCAGGAAAAAGCAAAAAATTTCAGAATTGCACCTTGCAATGCGGAGAAATTACTGTTTGTGCATTTACAATATTCATTGATTTTTGCCATTGAAAAACATCATGTTATTCATATACCAGAAATGTTTGAAGCTACTGACTGAATGAAAAGAGCTGGCATCTCACTCTCTTTGAATCTTCTTTATCATGCTAAGAGGAGCAGGAAAAAGCAAAAAATTTCAGAATTGCACCTTGCAATGTGGAGATATTACTGTTTGTGCATTTACAATATTCATTGATTTTTGCCATTGAAAAACGTCCAGAAATGTTTGAAGCTACTGACTGAATGAAAGGAGCTGGCATCTCACTCTCTTTGAATCTTCTTTATCATGCTAGGATTAGCAGGAAAAAGCAAAAAATTTCAGAATTGCACCTTGCAATGCGGAGAAATTACTGTTTGTGCATTTACAATATTCATTGATTTTTGCCATTGAAAAACATCATGTTATTCATATACCAGAAATGTTTGAAGCTACTGACTGAATGAAAAGAGCTGGCATCTCACTCTCTTTGAATCTTCTTTATCATGCTAAGAGGAGCAGGAAAAAGCAAAAAATTTCAGAATTGCACCTTGCAATGTGGAGATATTACTGTTTGTGCATTTACAATATTCATTGATTTTTGCCATTGAAAAACGTCCAGAAATGTTTGAAGCTACTGACTGAATGAAAGGAGCTGGCATCTCACTCTCTTTGAATCTTCTTTATCATGCTAGGATTAGCAGGAAAAAGCAAAAAATTTCAGAATTGCACCTTGCAATGCGGAGATATTACTGTTTGTGCATTTACAATATTCACTGATTTTTGCCATTGAAAAACGTCCAGAAATGTTTGAAGCTACTGACTGAATGAAAGGAGCTGGCATCTCACTCTCTTTGAATCTTCTTTATCATGCTAGGATTAGCAGGAAAAAGCAAAAAATTCCAGAATTGCACCTTGCAATGCGGAGAAATTACTGTTTGTGCATTTACAATATTCATTGATTTTTGCCATTGAAAAACATCATGTTATTCATATACCAGAAATGTTTGAAGCTACTGACTGAATGAAAAGAGCTGGCATCTCACTCTCTTTGAATCTTCTTTATCATGCTAAGAGGAGCAGGAAAAAGCAAAAAATTTCAGAATTGCACCTTGCAATGTGGAGATATTACTGTTTGTGCATTTACAATATTCATTGATTTTTGCCATTGAAAAACGTCCAGAAATGTTTGAAGCTACTGACTGAATGAAAGGAGCTGGCATCTCACTCTCTTTGAATCTTCTTTATCATGCTAGGATTAGCAGGAAAAAGCAAAAAATTTCAGAATTGCACCTTGCAATGCGGAGAAATTACTGTTTGTGCATTTACAATATTCATTGATTTTTGCCATTGAAAAACATCATGTTATTCATATACCAGAAATGTTTGAAGCTACTGACTGAATGAAAAGAGCTGGCATCTCACTCTCTTAGAATCTTCTTTATCATGCTAAGAGGAGCAGGAAAAAGCAAAAAATTTCAGAATTGCACCTTGCAATGTGGAGATATTACTGTTTGTGCATTTACAATATTCATTGATTTTTGCCATTGAAAAACGTCCAGAAATGTTTGAAGCTACTGACTGAATGAAAGGAGCTGGCATCTCACTCTCTTTGAATCTTCTTTATCATGCTAGGATTAGCAGGAAAAAGCAAAAAATTTCAGAATTGCACCTTGCAATGCGGAGATATTACTGTTTGTGCATTTACAATATTCACTGATTTTTGCCATTGAAAAACGTCCAGAAATGTTTGAAACTACTGACTGAATGAAAGGAGCTGGCATCTCACTCTCTTTGAATCTTCTTTATAATGCTAGGATTAGCAGGAAAAAGCAAAAAATTCCAGAATTGCACCTTGCAATGCGGAGAAATTACTGTTTGTGCATTTACAATATTCATTGATTTTTGCCATTGAAAAACATCATGTTATTCATATACCAGAAATGTTTGAAGCTACTGACTGAATGAAAAGAGCTGGCATCTCACTCTCTTTGAATCTTCTTTATCATGCTAAGAGGAGCAGGAAAAAGCAAAAAATTTCAGAATTGCACCTTGCAATGTGGAGATATTACTGTTTGTGCATTTACAATATTCATTGATTTTTGCCATTGAAAAACGTCCAGAAATGTTTGAAGCTACTGACTGAATGAAAGGAGCTGGCATCTCACTCTCTTTGAATCTTCTTTATCATGCTAGGATTAGCAGGAAAAAGCAAAAAAATTCAGAATTGCACCTTGCAATGCGGAGATATTAATGTTTGTGCATTTACAATATTCACTGATTTTTGCCATTGAAAAACGTCCAGAAATGTTTGAAGCTACTGACTGAATGAAAGGAGCTGGCATCTCACTCTCTTTGAATCTTCTTTATCATGCTAGGATTAGCAGGAAAAAGCAAAAAATTTCAGAATTGCACCTTGCAATGCGGAGAAATTACTGTTTGTGCATTTACAATATTCATTGATTTTTGCCATTGAAAAACATCATGTTATTCATATACCAGAAATGTTTGAAGCTACTGACTGAATGAAAAGAGCTGGCATCTCACTCTCTTTGAATCTTCTTTATCATGCTAAGAGGAGCAGGAAAAAGCAAAAAATTTCAGAATTGCATCTTGCAATGTGGAGATATTACTGTTTGTGCATTTACAATATTCATTGATTTTTGCCATTGAAAAACGTCCAGAAATGTTTGAAGCTACTGACTGAATGAAAGGAGCTGGCATCTCACTCTCTTTGAATCTTCATTATCATGCTAGGATTAGCAGGAAAAAGCAAAAAATTTCAGAATTGCACCTTGCAATGCGGAGAAATTACTGTTTGTGCATTTACAATATTCATTGATTTTTGCCATTGAAAAACATAATGTTATTCATATACCAGAAATGTTTGAAGCTACTGACTGAATGAAAAGAGCTGGCATCTCACTCTCTTTGAATCTTCTTTATCATGCTAAGAGGAGCAGGAAAAAGCAAAAAATTTCAGAATTGCACCTTGCAATGTGGAGATATTACTGTTTGTGCATTTACAATATTCATTGATTTTTGCCATTGAAAAACGTCCAGAAATGTTTGAAGCTACTGACTGAATGAAAGGAGCTGGCATCTCACTCTCTTTGAATCTTCTTTATCATGCTAGGATTAGCAGGAAAAAGCAAAAAATTTCAGAATTGCACCTTGCAATGCGGAGAAATTACTGTTTGTGCATTTACAATATTCATTGATTTTTGCCATTGAAAAACATCATGTTATTCATATACCAGAAATGTTTGAAGCTACTGACTGAATGAAAAGAGCTGGCATCTCACTCGCTTTGAATCTTCTTTATCATGCTAAGAGGAGCAGGAAAAGGCAAAAAATTTCAGAATTGCACCTTGCAATGCGGAGATATTACTGTTTGTGCATTTACAATATTCATTGATTTTTGCCATTGAAAAACGTCCAGAAATGTTTGAAGCTACTGACTGAATGAAAGGAGCTGGCATCTCACTCTCTTTGAATCTTCATTATCATGCTAGGATTAGCAGGAAAAAGCAAAAAATTTCAGAATTGCACCTTGCAATGCGGAGAAATTACTGTTTGTGCATTTACAATATTCATTGATTTTTGCCATTGAAAAACATCATGTTATTCATATACCAGAAATGTTTGAAGCTACTGACTGAATGAAAAGAGCTGGCATCTCACTCTCTTTGAATCTTCTTTATCATGCTAAGAGGAGCAGGAAAAAGCAAAAAATTTCAGAATTGCACCTTGCAATGTGGAGATATTACTGTTTGTGCATTTACAATATTCATTGATTTTTGCCATTGAAAAACGTCCAGAAATGTTTGAAGCTACTGACTGAATGAAAGGAGCTGGCATCTCACTCTCTTTGAATCTTCTTTATCATGCTAGGATTAGCAGGAAAAAGCAAAAAAATTCAGAATTGCACCTTGCAATGCGGAGATATTACTGTTTGTGCATTTACAATATTCACTGATTTTTGCCATTGAAAAACGTCCAGAAATGTTTGAAGCTACTGACTGAATGAAAGGAGCTGGCATCTCACTCTCTTTGAATCTTCTTTATCATGCTAGGATTAGCAGGAAAAAGCAAAAAATTTCAGAATTGCACCTTGCAATGCGGAGAAATTACTGTTTGTGCATTTACAATATTCATTGATTTTTGCCATTGAAAAACATCATGTTATTCATATACCAGAAATGTTTGAAGCTACTGACTGAATGAAAAGAGCTGGCATCTCACTCTCTTTGAATCTTCTTTATCATGCTAAGAGGAGCAGGAAAAAGCAAAAAATTTCAGAATTGCACCTTGCAATGTGGAGATATTACTGTTTGTGCATTTACAATATTCATTGATTTTTGCCATTGAAAAACGTCCAGAAATGTTTGAAGCTACTGACTGAATGAAAGGAGCTGGCATCTCACTCTCTTTGAATCTTCTTTATCATGCTAGGATTAGCAGGAAAAAGCAAAAAATTTCAGAATTGCACCTTGCAATGCGGAGAAATTACTGTTTGTGCATTTACAATATTCATTGATTTTTGCCATTGAAAAACATCATGTTATTCATATACCAGAAATGTTTGAAGCTACTGACTGAATGAAAAGAGCTGGCATCTCACTCTCTTAGAATCTTCTTTATCATGCTAAGAGGAGCAGGAAAAAGCAAAAAATTTCAGAATTGCACCTTGCAATGTGGAGATATTACTGTTTGTGCATTTACAATATTCATTGATTTTTGCCATTGAAAAACGTCCAGAAATGTTTGAAGCTACTGACTGAATGAAAGGAGCTGGCATCTCACTCTCTTTGAATCTTCTTTATCATGCTAGGATTAGCAGGAAAAAGCAAAAAATTTCAGAATTGCACCTTGCAATGCGGAGATATTACTGTTTGTGCATTTACAATATTCACTGATTTTTGCCATTGAAAAACGTCCAGAAATGTTTGAAGCTACTGACTGAATGAAAGGAGCTGGCATCTCACTCTCTTTGAATCTTCTTTATCATGCTAGGATTAGCAGGAAAAAGCAAAAAATTCCAGAATTGCACCTTGCAATGCGGAGAAATTACTGTTTGTGCATTTACAATATTCATTGATTTTTGCCATTGAAAAACATCATGTTATTCATATACCAGAAATGTTTGAAGCTACTGACTGAATGAAAAGAGCTGGCATCTCACGCTCTTTGAATCTTCTTTATCATGCTAAGAGGAGCAGGAAAAAGCAAAAAATTTCAGAATTGCACCTTGCAATGTGGAGATATTACTGTTTGTGCATTTACAATATTCATTGATTTTTGCCATTGAAAAACGTCCAGAAATGTTTGAAGCTACTGACTGAATGAAAGGAGCTGGCATCTCACTCTCTTTGAATCTTCTTTATCATGCTAGGATTAGCAGGAAAAAGCAAAAAAATTCAGAATTGCACCTTGCAATGCGGAGATATTACTGTTTGTGCATTTACAATATTCACTGATTTTTGCCATTGAAAAACGTCCAGAAATGTTTGAAGCTACTGACTGAATGAAAGGAGCTGGCATCTCACTCTCTTTGAATCTTCTTTATCATGCTAGGATTAGCAGGAAAAAGCAAAAAATTTCAGAATTGCACCTTGCAATGCGGAGAAATTACTGTTTGTGCATTTACAATATTCATTGATTTTTGCCATTGAAAAACATCATGTTATTCATATACCAGAAATGTTTGAAGCTACTGACTGAATGAAAAGAGCTGGCATCTCACTCTCTTTGAATCTTCTTTATCATGCTAAGAGGAGCAGGAAAAAGCAAAAAATTTCAGAATTGCATCTTGCAATGTGGAGATATTACTGTTTGTGCATTTACAATATTCATTGATTTTTGCCATTGAAAAACGTCCAGAAATGTTTGAAGCTACTGACTGAATGAAAGGAGCTGGCATCTCACTCTCTTTGAATCTTCATTATCATGCTAGGATTAGCAGGAAAAAGCAAAAAATTTCAGAATTGCACCTTGCAATGCGGAGAAATTACTGTTTGTGCATTTACAATATTCATTGATTTTTGCCATTGAAAAACATAATGTTATTCATATACCAGAAATGTTTGAAGCTACTGACTGAATGAAAAGAGCTGGCATCTCACTCTCTTTGAATCTTCTTTATCATGCTAAGAGGAGCAGGAAAAAGCAAAAAATTTCAGAATTGTACCTTGCAATGTGGAGATATTACTGTTTGTGCATTTACAATATTCATTGATTTTTGCCATTGAAAAACGTCCAGAAATGTTTGAAGCTACTGACTGAATGAAAGGAGCTGGCATCTCACTCTCTTTGAATCTTCTTTATCATGCTAGGATTAGCAGGAAAAAGCAAAAAAATTCAGAATTGCACCTTGCAATGCGGAGATATTACTGTTTGTGCATTTACAATATTCACTGATTTTTGCCATTGAAAAACGTCCAGAAATGTTTGAAGCTACTGACTGAATGAAAGGAGCTGGCATCTCACTCTCTTTGAATCTTCTTTATCATGCTAGGATTAGCAGGAAAAAGCAAAAAATTTCAGAATTGCACCTTGCAATGCGGAGAAATTACTGTTTGTGCATTTACAATATTCATTGATTTTTGCCATTGAAAAACATCATGTTATTCATATACCAGAAATGTTTGAAGCTACTGACTGAATGAAAAGAGCTGGCATCTCACTCTCTTTGAATCTTCTTTATCATGCTAAGAGGAGCAGGAAAAAGCAAAAAATTTCAGAATTGCACCTTGCAATGTGGAGATATTACTGTTTGTGCATTTACAATATTCATTGATTTTTGCCATTGAAAAACGTCCAGAAATGTTTGAAGCTACTGACTGAATGAAAGGAGCTGGCATCTCACTCTCTTTGAATCTTCTTTATCATGCTAGGATTAGCAGGAAAAAGCAAAAAAATTCAGAATTGCACCTTGCAATGCGGAGATATTACTGTTTGTGCATTTACAATATTCACTGATTTTTGCCATTGAAAAACGTCCAGAAATGTTTGAAGCTACTGACTGAATGAAAGGAGCTGGCATCTCACTCTCTTTGAATCTTCTTTATCATGCTAGGATTAGCAGGAAAAAGCAAAAAATTTCAGAATTGCACCTTGCAATGCGGAGAAATTACTGTTTGTGCATTTACAATATTCATTGATTTTTGCCATTGAAAAACATCATGTTATTCATATACCAGAAATGTTTGAAGCTACTGACTGAATGAAAAGAGCTGGCATCTCACTCTCTTTGAATCTTCTTTATCATGCTAAGAGGAGCAGGAAAAAGCAAAAAATTTCAGAATTGCACCTTGCAATGTGGAGATATTACTGTTTGTGCATTTACAATATTCATTGATTTTTGCCATTGAAAAACGTCCAGAAATGTTTGAAGCTACTGACTGAATGAAAGGAGCTGGCATCTCACTCTCTTTGAATCTTCTTTATCATGCTAGGATTAGCAGGAAAAAGCAAAAAATTTCAGAATTGCACCTTGCAATGCGGAGAAATTACTGTTTGTGCATTTACAATATTCATTGATTTTTGCCATTGAAAAACATCATGTTATACATATACCAGAAATGTTTGAAGCTACTGACTGAATGAAAAGAGCTGGCATCTCACTCTCTTAGAATCTTCTTTATCATGCTAAGAGGAGCAGGAAAAAGCAAAAAATTTCAGAATTGCACCTTGCAATGTGGAGATATTATTGTTTGTGCATTTACAATATTCATTGATTTTTGCCATTGAAAAACGTCCAGAAATGTTTGAAGCTACTGACTGAATGAAAGGAGCTGGCATCTCACTCTCTTTGAATCTTCTTTATCATGCTAGGATTAGCAGGAAAAAGCAAAAAATTTCAGAATTGCACCTTGCAATGCGGAGATATTACTGTTTGTGCATTTACAATATTCACTGATTTTTGCCATTGAAAAACGTCCAGAAATGTTTGAAGCTACTGACTGAATGAAAGGAGCTGGCATCTCACTCTCTTTGAATCTTCTTTATCATGCTAGGATTAGCAGGAAAAAGCAAAAAATTCCAGAATTGCACCTTGCAATGCGGAGAAATTACTGTTTGTGCATTTACAATATTCATTGATTTTTGCCATTGAAAAACATCATGTTATTCATATACCAGAAATGTTTGAAGCTACTGACTGAATGAAAAGAGCTGGCATCTCACTCTCTTTGAATCTTCTTTATCATGCTAAGAGGAGCGGGAAAAAGCAAAAAATTTCAGAATTGCACCTTGCAATGTGGAGATATTACTGTTTGTGCATTTACAATATTCATTGATTTTTGCCATTGAAAAACGTCCAGAAATGTTTGAAGCTACTGACTGAATGAAAGGAGCTGGCATCTCACTCTCTTTGAATCTTCTTTATCATGCTAGGATTAGCAGGAAAAAGCAAAAAAATTCAGAATTGCACCTTGCAATGCGGAGATATTACTGTTTGTGCATTTACAATATTCACTGATTTTTGCCATTGAAAAACGTCCAGAAATGTTTGAAGCTACTGACTGAATGAAAGGAGCTGGCATCTCACTCTCTTTGAATCTTCTTTATCATGCTAGGATTAGCAGGAAAAAGCAAAAAATTTCAGAATTGCACCTTGCAATGCGGAGAAATTACTGTTTGTGCATTTACAATATTCATTGATTTTTGCCATTGAAAAACATCATGTTATTCATATACCAGAAATGTTTGAAGCTACTGACTGAATGAAAAGAGCTGGCATCTCACTCTCTTTGAATCTTCTTTATCATGCTAAGAGGAGCAGGAAAAAGCAAAAAATTTCAGAATTGCACCTTGCAATGTGGAGATATTACTGTTTGTGCATTTACAATATTCATTGATTTTTGCCATTGAAAAACGTCCAGAAATGTTTGAAGCTACTGACTGAATGAAAGGAGCTGGCATCTCACTCTCTTTGAATCTTCATTATCATGCTAGGATTAGCAGGAAAAAGCAAAAAATTTCAGAATTGCACCTTGCAATGCGGAGAAATTACTGTTTGTGCATTTACAATATTCATTGATTTTTGCCATTGAAAAACATCATGTTATTCATATACCAGAAATGTTTGAAGCTACTGACTGAATGAAAAGAGCTGGCATCTCACTCTCTTTGAATCTTCTTTATCATGCTAAGAGGAGCAGGAAAAAGCAAAAAATTTCAGAATTGCTCCTTGCAATGTGGAGATATTACTGTTTGTGCATTTACAATATTCATTGATTTTTGCCATTGAAAAACGTCCAGAAATGTTTGAAGCTACTGACTGAATGAAAGGAGCTGGCATCTCACTCTCTTTGAATCTTCTTTATCATGCTAGGATTAGCAGGAAAAAGCAAAAAATTTCAGAATTGCACCTTGCAATGCGGAGATATTACTGTTTGTGCATTTACAATATTCACTGATTTTTGCCATTGAAAAACGTCCAGAAATGTTTGAAGCTACTGACTGAATGAAAGGAGCTGGCATCTCACTCTCTTTGAATCTTCTTTATCATGCTAGGATTAGCAGGAAAAAGCAAAAAATTCCAGAATTGCACCTTGCAATGCGGAGAAATTACTGTTTGTGCATTTACAATATTCATTGATTTTTGCCATTGAAAAACATCATGTTATTCATATACCAGAAATGTTTGAAGCTACTGACTGAATGAAAAGAGCTGGCATCTCACTCTCTTTGAATCTTCTTTATCATGCTAAGAGGAGCAGGAAAAAGCAAAAAATTTCAGAATTGCACCTTGCAATGTGGAGATATTACTGTTTGTGCATTTACAATATTCATTGATTTTTGCCATTGAAAAACGTCCAGAAATGTTTGAAGCTACTGACTGAATGAAAGGAGCTGGCATCTCACTCTCTTTGAATCTTCTTTATCATGCTAGGATTAGCAGGAAAAAGCAAAAAAATTCAGAATTGCACCTTGCAATGCGGAGATATTACTGTTTGTGCATTTACAATATTCATTGATTTTTGCCATTGAAAAACGTCCAGAAATGTTTGAAGCTACTGACTGAATGAAAGGAGCTGGCATCTCACTCTCTTTGAATCTTCTTTATCATGCTAGGATTAGCAGGAAAAAGCAAAAAATTTCAGAATTGCACCTTGCAATGCGGAGAAATTACTGTTTGTGCATTTACAATATTCATTGATTTTTGCCATTGAAAAACATCATGTTATTCATATACCAGAAATGTTTGAAGCTACTGACTGAATGAAAAGAGCTGGCATCTCACTCTCTTTGAATTTTCTTTATCATGCTAAGAGGAGCAGGAAAAAGCAAAAAATTTCAGAATTGCATCTTGCAATGTGGAGATATTACTGTTTGTGCATTTACAATATTCATTGATTTTTGCCATTGAAAAACGTCCAGAAATGTTTGAAGCTACTGACTGAATGAAAGGAGCTGGCATCTCACTCTCTTTGAATCTTCTTTATCATGCTAGGATTAGCAGGAAAAAGCAAAAAATTTCAGAATTGCACCTTGCAATGCGGAGAAATTACTGTTTGTGCATTTACAATATTCATTGATTTTTGCCATTGAAAAACATCATGTTATTCATATACCAGAAATGTTTGAAGCTACTGACTGAATGAAAAGAGCTGGCATCTCACTCTCTTTGAATCTTCTTTATCATGCTAAGAGGAGCAGGAAAAAGCAAAAAATTTCAGAATTGCACCTTGCAATGTGGAGATATTACTGTTTGTGCATTTACAATATTCATTGATTTTTTGCCATTGAAAAACGTCCAGAAATGTTTGAAGCTACTGACTGAATGAAAGGAGCTGGCAACTCACTCTCTTTGAATCTTCTTTATCATGCTAGGATTAGCAGGAAAAAGCAAAAAATTTCAGAATTGCACCTTGCAATGCGGAGATATTACTGTTTGTGCATTTACAATATTCATTGATTTTTGCCATTGAAAAACGTCCAGAAATGTTTGAAGCTACTGACTGAATGAAAGGAGCTGGCATCTCACTCTCTTTGAATCTTCTTTATCATGCTAGGATTAGCAGGAAAAGCAAAAAATTTCAGAATTGCACCTTGCAATGCGGAGAAATTACTGTTTGTGCATTTACAATATTCATTGATTTTTGCCATTGAAAAACTTCATGTTATTCATATACCAGAAATGTTTGAAGCTACTGACTGAATGAAAAGAGCTGGCATCTCACTCTCTTTGAATCTTCTTTATCATGCTAAGAGGAGCAGGAAAAAGCAAAAAATTTCAGAATTGCACCTTGCAATGTGGAGATATTACTGTTTGTGCATTTACAATATTCATTGATTTTTGCCATTGAAAAACATCATGTTATTCATATACCAGAAATGGTTGAAGCTACTGACTGAATGAAAAGAGCTGGCATCTCACTCTCTTTGAATCTTCTTTATCATGCTAAGAGGAGCAGGAAAAAGCAAAAAATTTCAGAATTGCACCTTGCAATGCGGAGATATTACTGTTTGTGCATTTACAATATTCATTGATTTTTGCCATTGAAAAACGTCCAGAAATGTTTGAAGCTACTGACTGAATGAAAAGAGCTGGCATCTCACTCTCTTTGAATCTTCATTATCATGCTAGGATTAGCAGGAAAAAGCAAAAAATTTCAGAATTGCACCTTGCAATGCGGAGAAATTACTGTTTGTGCATTTACAATATTCATTGATTTTTGCCATTGAAAAACATCATGTTATTTATATACCAGAAATGTTTGAAGCTACTGACTGAATGAAAAGAGCTGGCATCTCACTCTCTTTGAATCTTCTTTATCATGCTAAGAGGAACAGGAAAAAGCAAAAAATTTCAGAATTGCACCTTGCAATGTGGAGATATTACTGTTTGTGCATTTACAATATTCATTGATTTTTGCCATTGAAAAACGTCCAGAAATGTTTGAAGCTACTGACTGAATGAAAGGAGCTGGCATCTCACTCTCTTTGAATCTTCTTTATCATGCTAGGATTAGCAGGAAAAAGCAAAAAATTTCAGAATTGCACCTTGCAATGCGGAGAAATTACTGTTTGTGCATTTACAATATTCATTGATTTTTGCCATTGAAAAACATCATGTTATTCATATACCAGAAATGTTTGAAGCTACTGACTGAATGAAAAGAGCTGGCATCTCACTCTCTTTGAATCTTCTTTATCATGCTAAGAGGAGCAGGAAAAAGCAAAAAATTTCAGAATTGCACCTTGCAATGTGGAGATATTACTGTTTGTGCATTTACAATATTCATTGATTTTTGCCATTGAAAAACGTCCAGAAATGTTTGAAGCTACTGACTGAATGAAAGGAGCTGGCATCTCACTCTCTTTGAATCTTCTTTATCATGCTAGGATTAGCAGGAAAAAGCAAAAAATTTCAGAATTGCACCTTGCAATGCGGAGAAATTACTGTTTGTGCATTTACAATATTCATTGATTTTTGCCATTGAAAAACATCATGTTATTCATATACCAGAAATGTTTGAAGCTACTGACTGAATGAAATGAGCTGGCATCTCACTCTCTTTGTTTTACCGTATTTTTTATTTTTTTTCAATAACAACATATTGACAAGTAATTGACAGTAGCATAATTCTAAATACAAAGGGAAAATCAGGGATGACTGGAACACGGGAAAAGGGAAAGACCAAAGGGAGGGGCGGGAAAGGGAAACAACAAGGTTAGGATAGCAGGGGGTAGAAGAGATTGATTCGTCAAATAATAATATAATCAGTAAAGGACTAATAAAGCAATCTAACAAAACACAAAACAATTTCAATGCACATTATCATGTTAGCAATAAAACAAACAAAATGAATGGACAGTCTGTAAGACATATTAAGAACTACCAGTATTATAGGCAGGACGGGGAAATTTATTTGACCAGATATCCCATTTCTTAGAAAATTTGAAAAGGTTATCGTTGATAGAGGCAAATCTAAATTCGTATATTCTATGTTGGTTCATCCTATCTACTAACTCCTCCAAAGTAGGAACAGACAATTTTCTCCAATGAAAAGATAAAGCATTTTTGCAAACCGAAAATATATGGATCATGATAGCTCTCTCATAAGACTTATATGATTGCAATTCTAATGATAGTAGAGCTGTTTGTGGGGTCAAAATTAAAGGTCTGCCCAGAAGGTCATTAATCAGAGAGGAAATCTGAGCCCACAGATTACGAATCTTAGGGCAGCTCCAAAAAATATGCAAAAGATCTCCTTTAATGCCACAATCCCTCCAACAAAGGTGAGAATTACTGGACCTTATGTGATGGAGCCTGATTGGGGTATAATACCACCTTGATAAAACCTTGAAATAGGCCTCTTGTAGAGGCATGGAAATATTGGAGGCTTGAGTAAAAAGTACAGCATTCTCCCACTGGTCGAGAGGGAAGATGAGTTTCAGGTCTTTTTCCCATCGTAACATGTAGATTTTTTTTTGAAAGATAGATCATTGTTGAAGCTGTTGTAAATGTGTCTCAAGCTCCAGAAAATTTTGTGGGATGGATTACACAACAGGTTCGCCGAGGTTTTGGAAACAAGGAGTTTACCAGCCAGAAATTCTAGAATAATACTTTTAAAGTGGGAGTATAAGAAAAAATCAGAGGAAGGGAGATTAAATTTTTTTTTGAGGGTTTGGAAAGGAGAAAAAGTAGAAGTCTCGTAGAGGTCTCCAATTTTCCTTAACCCTCTACTATTCCAGTGATCCGGAACGCAGGAGTTATGTAAGGCAGCAACAAAATTGATTGGAAAGTTTTTAACAAGAGAGAGTTTGTCTACATTAGAATCTCTAGAAAGATTCCCTCTCTTTCTCCTAGCAATTTTCTTCCAAGCTTCAATAGTCGCTTGAAAGATAGGGTGAGAAGGATCATGAGTGCACTTTTTAAAGAGATGTTTAAATAGCAAATCTCGGGGAGGGGAGTCGCCGTTCCAAAGGGTCTCCAAAGTTAGCCATGCCGGGGGATTTGTAGAGTTAAGCCAATTTCTACTCTGCTTGATAAGGTTAGCATAATAATAGACAGATATGTTAGGGAGGCTCAGGCCTCCATTGCTTTTATTTTTATATAAGATTTCAGCAGATATCCTCGCACGTTTTTTGTCCCAGATGTAGGAGTTGATCTGGTTCTGAATTTTTTGGATGAAACAAAGGGGAATGTTTAATGGCAAGTTACGAAAGAAATATAAGATTTTGGGAAGGACAAACATTTTAATGGATAGAACCCTACCCCACCACGACAAATCCGTTTTCAGGAGATTCGTCAAATCTCCTCGGACGACGTCATTATTTAGGTCTAGATTGGCAGAGAGTGTTGAATCGATAGATTTACCAACCACAATCCCCAAATAGGTCAGATTATCCTTGGCTGAATCAAAGGAAAATTTTGAATGTAAAGCTTCTCTCGTTTGATGGTCCAAATTAATATTTAAAAGTTTTGATTTTTTTCTATTGATCTTAAAGTAGGAAATCTGGGAGAATAAATCCAGAACTTCCAAGACCTTATTGACCGAATTTATTGGATCCAGCAAGGAAAGCATGACGTCATCCGCGAAGAGACTAATTTTGAATTCCCGGGAAGGGGCAGAGATCCCCTTAATTTCAGTGCTTTCTCTGATCTTCTGTGCCAAAGGCTCCATAGCCAAAACGAAAAGTAGGGGGGAAAGAGGGCAACCCTGTCTAGTCCCGTTTGTAATAGGGATTGGGTGGGAAAGATAATTGTTAACATAAATTTTAGCTTGAGGGTTAGAATAAAGGGCCAAAATTGAAGAAAGAAAATTATTATTAAAACCAAATTTAATGAGAGTATGCTTTAAATATAGCCAATTTAATCTATCGAATGCTTTTTCAGCATCTAATGCGAGCAAGGAGGTTGAAACTCTAGCTGTATTAATCAATCTCAAAATATTCAAAATTCTTCTAGTGCCATCAGTAGCTTGTCTCCCACCAACGAAGCCAATTTGGTCATCGTTGATGAGATTTGGGAGGAGAGTTGAAAGACGATTGGCCAGAATTTTCGAATAAATTTTGATATCGGTATTGATTAGTGAAATAGGTCTATAATTCTTGACATCATCTCTCTCATCTTTTGACTTGGGAATCAAAGTGATGGTGGCCTCCAACATTTCTTGGGGGAAGGAGCAACTTGAAGATGCCAAATTAAAGATTTTAGTAAGAGGAGGAGAAAGGAGTTCACAAAAGGTTTTATAGTATTCATTGATGAACCCATCTGGACCCGGGGCCTTGAAAGATTTAAGTTGCTTAATTGTGTTCATAGTTTCAAGGGTAGTAAAAGGTTCATTCAATGACTCAAGATCCAGAGGGCTCAGTTTGGGTAATTTAATTGAAGAGAGAAAATTATTAATTGCTTCTGAGTTGGGTTGGGAGATTAAGGGATCGGATTTGATATTATAGAGTTTCTCATAAAATTCTGCGAACCGATCAGCTATATCTTTCGGATGATAGAGCAATGATCCGTTAACATTTTTTATTTTATCAATTCTATTGTTCGCTCTTTTTTGTTTAACCAATCGGGCCATAAAACGAGTAGGTTTGTTAAGGGCGGCATAATGATTAAACTTTGATTTTTGAATGATCGAGTCGTAGGAAGAAAAAATTTCGGATTTTAGGTCAATCCTTAGATTTAATAGCTCCTTTTGAATTGTTGGGGAAGGGGAAGGAAGGTTAATCTGCGCTAGTTCTTTTTCTTTGATTAGTTTTTGAAGGGAATTTATTTTGGCTCTTTTTTCTTTTTTTTCCGATGAGGATATCTGTATTAGTACACCCCGAAGCACAGCTTTGTGAGCACACCAACTAGAGAAGGGGTTAGACAGATCCGGGGTTTCATTTTCTTTAAAATAATTTGAGATTGCATTTTCAATAGTTTTTTTATTCTTGGGATTATGAATAAGAGAAGATCTGCACTTCCAAAGGAATCCGTTTCTTAAAAGAGGGCCAATGTGGAGTTCACACGTTATAGGGGCATGATCCGATATAGACCTGAGTCCTATGGAGATATTTGAGAATTTAGATAAAGAGAAAACGTCGGTTAATATTAGGTCAATTCTGGAGGCCGTTTGATGTGCATCTGAAAAGTGAGAGAACTCTTTTGAAGTAGTATTGAAACATCTGAATATGTCGAAAAGTTCATTTCTATGAAGCCAATTATTTAGTGTAGCATATAGATGACGACTAGGAGAAGAAGAGTCAATTAACCCATCAGGTACCATATTAAAATCCCCCAAAAGGATCAATTCACCTCTCCTAACCTCCTCCACCTTCCTTAAAACTTTATTTAAAAAAGAAATTTGCTTCTTATTTGGGGCATATACGTTAGCAATTGTACACTCATGATTGTTCAATTTGCAGTTCAGTATGTGATATCTGCCATTGACATCACAATGCTGATCTAATAGTTCAAATGGAACCGAATTTTTAATCAATGTTGCTACGCCAGCTTTTTTCTGTTCGCTGATGGATTCAAAAATATGGGGATATTCTTTATGAGAAAATTTAGGATGTTTCCCCTCAGCGAACCTGGTCTCTTGTAGACACGCTACATCCGCTCCAAGATGAACCAATTCCTTCCAGAGGGAGAATCTTTTACTGGGGCTATTCAGACCTCTTACATTGTATGAGACAACCTTAATAGGCATAGACCAGGGAAACAGTCAAAATGTATCAAAAGAAGAGAAAGGCAAAAATCAATTGATCCTGCGAACCACCCCAGACGGTAAAACCACCGACAATCAAAACTGGGAGATGGTATTTTAATAGGTAGAAAATGCGTTACAGACCACAATTCAAAGGAGAAAATTTGTCAAACAAACAACGACAGTAACAGTCACTAGGTATTCAAGATACCAGAAAAAAGAAATAAAAAAAATGAATCAAAAACTTCCTGAGGGAACCTTTACCTGAAAGGTTCTCCCTCGGTTTTGGGGGGAAAAAAGAGTGTGGACACTACCTGAGGGCATGGTATAAAGAAGATTAATATAAGTTTCGGAACTCCAGAGCCAACCAGGACTCAAAAGGACAAAATTAACGTTTTAAGATTTAACTAAATCAGACAATGATTGCTACACTATAAATTTTCAGAATTAGGTTAAGTAATTTAGTAATCCAGATATTATATGATATAAGGAATAAAGATTTAGAAAGGATCCAACAATAGCTCCCCCACATCTCAGCGGTTTGGAGCTTTCGGATCCTTCAGGGGAATGTCTTTTATAAATTCAAAGAATTTGGGGCCCTCATCTGGATCTGAAAGAGTAAAAGTTTTCCCCTTAAAAAAAATCAGTAGTTTCACTGGGAAGCCCCACCTATACGAAATACCCATGTCTCTCAATCTGTCAGTGGTCGATTTGTAGGCCCTTCTCGCATCCATAGTCTCCCTTGAAAAATCTGAGAAGATTTTTAGGTGCGAAAAAGGTTCAGGGAATTTCTTTACCTCTCTAATAAAACTTAAAATTCTCTCCTTAGTGGAGAAAAAATGCAATCTTATTATCGTGTCTCTAGGTAAATCAGGAGAAATAGACGAGGGGCGAAATAAGCGATGTGCTCTGTCTATAATAAGATCCTGTTCAGACAAAGAAGGGATGGATTTGTGAAATAAGTCTCTAACATAGGAGAGAAGGTCAGAGGGGGAGACACTTTCAGAGATGCCCCTAATTTTCAAGTTATTTCTTCTGCTTCTGTCTTCTAGGTCAGCCACTTTTAATCTAAGTCTATGAAGCTCAGATTTAATCTCGAGATTTTCTGAAGAAACTTTATCTATTTTACCTTCTACCGTATTAAGTCTCTTGGTGTTTTCCTCTAATTTAACACCAAAGGCGCTTAAAGTAGACTTCATGGAATCAACCTGTCTATCAAATCCTAGCTTCATATTGTTATCAATCCTTTTGGTCAGGTTATCCAAAAATGAGGTAAGGTCAAAATTTTCTGGATTTTGAGAAGTAGGCAATTTTAACGGAACACTGATCATAGAATCAGGAGATATAGGAGATAGATCTTTTTTTAAACGTCTCCTTTCTGGACTTGGGTTAGGGGAAGTGTCTGAGGAATCGTCCTCTGAATTAGTTGCGAGGGGGGAAAATTTATTGCCCCAATCACCAGGATCTCTTCTTTTTGAGGAAACGGACAAATCCATATCCTCCTCTCTTTTATCTCTGGCTGTTGAGGCAGAGGCAGGTTTAGAAATAGAAACCTTTAGCTGTTTTGGGGAAGTTACAGTTTTAGATGAATCTTTAGTAGGAGTACATATTTTAGAAGTTGGGTTGTCTTCAGGGTTTCTATGCGGTGATCTGGACTTGATTGGGCTAATAGTATTAACAGAATCTTCTGAGGGGTTAGAAAAGGAAAAACGCTGAGAGGTCTTCCCTCTTACCGCATTAGTCTTAAGGGGAATCTCTAGGGATTTTTGGGAATTTCTTTTGTTTGATGCCATTATAAACGTCAATTCTGTAGAGTATAAATGCAAGTATACACTATTATATCTAAATATTACTTTAAAATGAATCCAGTGGAAGCTGACCTAAAATATCAGGTATCCGCAATGAAATAACAGTGAATAACAAATTTAGTAAACCATCAGATATATCTTAAAATACAATATATATATAATCAGTCAATATTCAAAAATCGCCGAATGTCCGTTTTCCTAAATTAAAGACAATTGGTTAAATCAAAGACATCAGAGAATTTCGCCAGGAAAGAATGTAAAATTATTAGGGCAGATGATAATCAATGTAGAATTAATAGTTCAAAAGTTAGTAGTAGCGAGAGAAAAAAAAAAAAAAAAAAAAAATTATTTCTATATCCAAGAGTATAAGCAGGCAAATTGTGGGTACCGTCCCTTTAAGGAAAAAATATCTGAAAAAAGAAATTTATAGGAAAATCCTTCAAAGGGTTAATATAGAGTTCTTCCAACCAGAACTTATAAGGATCCGCAAATTCTGTGAGCAACAGTTTTTATCGGCACTGTCTAATGTTTTAATGGACTGCTTATAGGTACTGATATCAGATCAGCACCATGGACAGCAGAGCATAGCGACGCTGCAGCAGGAGGCAGGAGAATTTCACTAATATAAGATCAGCACCATGGACAGCAGTGTAGAGCGACGCTGCAGCAGGAGGCAGGAGAAATAAGATCAGCACCATGGACAGCAGTGTAGAGCAACGCTGCAGCAGGAGGCAGGAGAAATAAGATCAGCACCATGGACAGCAGTGTATAGCGACGCTGTAGCAGGAGGCAGGAGAAATAAGATCAGCACCATGGACAGCAGTGCAGAGCGACGCTGTAGCAGGGGGCGGGAGATTTGAAAAAAATCAGCTGATTGAAAGTGTGTGACAGTGGAGGGCAGCGGTGCTGCTGCAGCGAGGGACCAGGGGCAAAATCAAAGCACAGCGGCGCTGCCACAGGAGGGGGAGACAGTCACAGGGGTCTGCAGGGTCCAGATACCATAGGGGCACATACAACAGAGCGGCACAGCGGGGGTAGATGGAACGGACCTCGGCACCGGCAGCACTCAACAGCTGGGAGCAGGGGGAACGGAGCGGCTCCTTATCAGAGGGAGGGGGAATACTGCCGCCACTATATAGTTCCTGGGAACGTGGAGACACCGGCCATATATACCGGCAGTGCCCGGTATCAGAGGGAACAGCTGATATGCCGGCTCCGGAGCAGAGGAGGGGGAACCGCTACTATGGGAACAGCCCGGAGTGCAGGTAACAGCCGGAGAGGAAAGAGCCGGGCGCAGACAGCAGCGGTGGCAGTGAGTCGAGGGGGGAAAGGGACGCAGCAGCTTCTCAGGGACACAAGGGGACACCGCTACTACCGGAGCAGCCCCGGAACCCTGGACAACGGACCCCCAGAAACCCAGTAAGAGCCCTGGCGCCAGCCGGGGCTTATCTGACCTTAACTTGGATTATGAAGTCCCGCTCCGTCCCAGTCTCCTGAGCTCCGTGTCGGACAAGCTAGGCTCTCAGTCCCTTGCCGGCAGCAGGGGTCTCGTCCTCGGGGTCCAGTGGGGTTGAGGGTATTTGGTCCGGGGGTGGTAGTGCCGCTTCTATATGGGTTGGGGTCCCGCGGGTCCGGTCCGGTCCTCCGTGGGGCTGCGACAGCAGATTGCAGGGCTGGGTTTTTTCAGGATGTCGCCAGTGTATCGGTCTCAGTCTCCTCTTCTCCTCTCTTCTCGGGTCCGGTGTCGGGACAGCTGATGCTGCTATAGGGTCCTGCTCCCGGGGTCAGGAGCAGAGCAGAGCAGGCCTGCGCTGCTATCACAGTCACTTCAGAGCCACGTTGCAGAGTGACTGGAAACAAGAAAAGGGCCGCCAGTGATCGCCTGGGTGTCGGGACCAGAACCAGAATGTGCCACACCGTGGGTTAAAGGTAAGCTCTGAAAACAGTCAGGGGGCCCAGTATATAGTGTTCTGTTAAATGGGGTGAGAGAAATATGTGCCCCCACCGATCTGTGAGCTTAAAGGGGCACGTCACAGCCTCAAGGACTGGAATGCTCACCAGGACTTACCGCAGCTGCATATAAAGCCTGCTGGCAGTCCTTAAGTCCGGTATAAAGCTATGTAATCCTGGGTCCGGAGGTAAAAGGGCATAAATGGGTCCACAGTCCTGTAGGGCCACGTTGCAGAGTCACTTCAATGGAGGTTTCTGAACCTCACCCAAATGCCTCAGCACGAAGCAGCTCCAGGGTTGATGTGTTTAGAAGGGACTTCTTGGTGTCCAAATGATCCCTGGATGATGGAGAGTCAAATTATATGAAATTCTGAAAAAATAATCCTCTTTTTGTCGCTTAAAAGTAGCTTTTAAGGCAAAGCCCTCAGGGAGCTCAGGATCAGGCTGCCATCTCGTCCTGTGCTCAGGCCACTGCCCATCTCACTCTCTTTGAATCTTCTTTATCATGCTAAGAGGAGCAGGAAAAAGCAAAAAAATTTCAGAATTGCACCTTGCAATGTGGAGATATTACTGTTTGTGCATTTACAATATTCATTGATTTTTGCCATTGAAAAACATCATGTTATTCATATACCAGAAATGTTTGAAGCTACTGACTGAATGAAAAGAGCTGGCATCTCACTCTCTTTGAATCTTCTTTATCATGCTAAGAGGAGCAGGAAAAAGCAAAAAATTTCAGAATTGCACCTTGCAATGTGGAGATATTACTGTTTGTGCATTTACAATATTCATTGATTTTTGCCATTGAAAAACGTCCAGAAATGTTTGAAGCTACTGACTGAATGAAAGGAGCTGGCATCTCACTCTCTTTGAATCTTCTTTATCATGCTAGGATTAGCAGGAAAAAGCAAAAAATTTCAGAATTGCACCTTGCAATGCGGAGAAATTACTGTTTGTGCATTTACAATATTCATTGATTTTTGCCATTGAAAAACATCATGTTATTCATATACCAGAAATGTTTGAAGCTACTGACTGAATGAAAAGAGCTGGCATCTCACTCTCTTTGAATCTTCTTTATCATGCTAAGAGGAGCAGGAAAAAGCAAAAAATTTCAGAATTGCACCTTGCAATGTGGAGATATTACTGTTTGTGCATTTACAATATTCATTGATTTTTGCCATTGAAAAACGTCCAGAAATGTTTGAAGCTACTGACTGAATGAAAGGAGCTGGCATCTCACTCTCTTTGAATCTTCTTTATCATGCTAGGATTAGCAGGAAAAAGCAAAAAATTTCAGAATTGCACCTTGCAATGCGGAGATATTACTGTTTGTGCATTTACAATATTCATTGATTTTTGCCATTGATAAATGTCCAGAAATGTTTGAAGCTACTGGCTGAATGAAAGGAGCTGGCATCTCACTCTCTTTGAATCTTCTTTATCATGCTAGGATTAGCAGGAAAAGCAAAAAATTTCAGAATTGCACCTTGCAATGCGGAGAAATTACTGTTTGTGCATTTACAATATTCATTGATTTTTGCCATTGAAAAACTTCATGTTATTCATATACCAGAAATGTTTGAAGCTACTGACTGAATGAAAAGAGCTGGCATCTCACTCTCTTTGAATCTTCTTTATCATGCTAAGAGGAGCAGGAAAAAGCAAAAAATTTCAGAATTGCACCTTGCAATGTGGAGATATTACTGTTTGTGCATTTACAATATTCATTGATTTTTGCCATTGAAAAACGTCCAGAAATGTTTGAAGCTACTGACTGAATGAAAGGAGCTGGCATCTCACTCTCTTTGAATCTTCATTATCATGCTAGGATTAGCAGGAAAAAGCAAAAAATTTCAGAATTGCACCTTGCAATGCGGAGAAATTACTGTTTGTGCATTTACAATATTCATTGATTTTTGCCATTGAAAAACATCATGTTATTCATATACCAGAAATGTTTGAAGCTACTGACTGAATGAAAATAGCTGGCATCTCACTCTCTTTGAATCTTCTTTATCATGCTAAGAGGAACAGGAAAAAGCAAAAAATTTCAGAATTGCACCTTGCAATGTGGAGATATTACTGTTTGTGCATTTACAATATTCATTGATTTTTGCCATTGAAAAACGTCCAGAAATGTTTGAAGCTACTGACTGAATGAAAGGAGCTGGCATCTCACTCTCTTTGAATCTTCTTTATCATGCTAGGATTAGCAGGAAAAAGCAAAAAAATTCAGAATTGCACCTTGCAATGCGGAGAAATTACTGTTTGTGCATTTACAATATTCATTGATTTTTGCCATTGAAAAACATCATGTTATTCATATACCAGAAATGTTTGAAGCTACTGACTGAATGTAAGAGCTGGCATCTCACTCTCTTTGAATCTTCTTTATCATGCTAAGAGGAGCAGGAAAAAGCAAAAAATTTCAGAATTGCACCTTGCAATGTGGAGATATTACTGTTTGTGCATTTACAATATTCATTGATTTTTGCCATTGAAAAACGTCCAGAAATGTTTGAAGCTACTGACTGAATGAAAGGAGCTGGCATCTCACTCTCTTTGAATATTCTTTATCATGCTAGGATTAGCAGGACAAAGCAAAAAATTTCAGAATTGCACCTTGCAATGCGGAGAAATTACTGTTTGTGCATTTACAATATTCATTGATTTTTGCCATTGAAAAACATCATGTTATTCATATACCAGAAATGTTTGAAGCTACTGACTGAATGAAAAGAGCTGGCATCTCACTCTCTTTGAATCTTCTTTATCATGCTAAGAGGAGCAGGAAAAAGCAAAAAATTTCAGAATTGCACCTTGCAATGTGGAGATATTACTGTTTGTGCATTTACAATATTCATTGATTTTTGCCATTGAAAAACGTCCAGAAATGTTTGAAGCTACTGACTGAATGAAAGGAGCTGGCATCTCAATCTCTTTGAATCTTCTTTATCATGCTAGGATTAGCAGGAAAAAGCAAAAAATTTCAGAATTGCACCTTGCAATGCGGAGATATTACTGTGTGTGCATTTACAATATTCATTGATTTTTGCCATTGAAAAACGTCCAGAAATGTTTGAAGCTACTGACTGAATGAAAGGAGCTGGCATCTCACTCTCTTTGAATCTTCTTTTTCATGCTAGGATTAGCAGGAAAAAGCAAAAAATTTCAGAATTGCACCTTGCAATGCGGAGAAATTACTGTTTGTGCATTTACAATATTCATTGATTTTTCCCTTGAAAAACTTCATGTTATTCATATACCAGAAATGTTTGAAGCTACTGACTGAATGAAAAGAGCTGGCATCTCACTCTCTTTGAATCTTCATTATCATGCTAGGATTAGCAGGAAAAAGCAAAAAATTTCAGAATTGCACCTTGCAATCCGGAGAAATTACTGTTTGTGCATTTACAATATTCATTGATTTTTCCCTTGAAAAACTTCATGTTATTCATATACCAGAAATGTTTGAAGCTACTGACTGAATGAAAAGAGCTGGCATCTCACTCTCTTTGAATCTTCTTTATCATGCTAAGAGGAGCAGGAAAAAGCAAAAAATTTCAGAATTGCACCTTGCAATGTGGAGATATTACTGTTTGTGCATTTACAATATTCATTGATTTTTGCCATTGAAAAACGTCCAGAAATGTTTGAAGCTACTGACTGAATGAAAGGAGCTGGCATCTCACTCTCTTTGAATCTTCTTTATCATGCTAGGATTAGCAGGAAAAAGCAAAAAATTTCAGAATTGCACCTTGCAATGCGGAGAAATTACTGTTTGTGCATTTACAATATTCATTGATTTTTGCCATTGAAAAACATCATGTTATTCATATACCAGAAATGTTTGAAGCTACTGACTGAATGAAAAGAGCTGGCATCTCACTCTCTTTGAATCTTCTTTATCATGCTAAGAGGAGCAGGAAAAAGCAAAAAATTTCAGAATTGCACCTTGCAATGTGGAGATATTACTGTTTGTGCATTTACAATATTCATTGATTTTTGCCATTGAAAAACGTCCAGAAATGTTTGAAGCTACTGACTGAAAGAGAGGAGCTGGCATCTCACTCTCTTTGAATCTTTATCATGCTAGGATTAGCAGGAAAAAGCAAAAAATTACAGAATTGCACCTTGCAATGCGGAGAAATTACTGTTTGTGCATTTACAATATTCATTGAATTTTGCCATTGAAAAACATCATGTTATTCATATGCCAGAAATGTTTGAAGCTACTGACTGAATGAAAAGAGCTGGCATCTCACTCTCTTTGAATCTTCTTTATCATGCTAAGAGGAGCAGGAAAAAGCAAAAAATTTCAGAATTGCACCTTGCAATGTGGAGATATTACTGTTTGTGCATTTACAATATTCATTGATTTTTGCCATTGAAAAACGTCCAGAAATGTTTGAAGCTACTGACTGAATGAAAGGAGCTGGCATCTCACTCTCTTTGAATCTTCTTTATCATGCTAGGATTAGCAGGAAAAAGCAAAAAACTTCAGAATTGCACCTTGCAATGCGGAGAAATTACTGTTTGTGCATTTACAATATTCATTGATTTTTGCCATTGAAAAACATCATGTTATTCATATACCAGAAATGTTTGAAGCTACTGACTGTATGAAAAGAGCTGGCATCTCACTCTCTTTGAATCTTCTTTATCATGCTAAGAGGAGAAGGAAAAAGCAAAAAATTTCAGAATTGCACCTTGCAATGTGGAGATATTACTGTTTGTGCATTTACAATATTCATTGATTTTTGCCATTGAAAAACGTCCAGAAATGTTTGAAGCTAATGACTGAATGAAAGGAGCTGGCATCTCACTCTCTTTGAATCTTCTTTATCATGCTAGGATTAGCAGGAAAAAGCAAAAAATTTCAGAATTGCACCTTGCAATGCGGAGAAATTACTGTTTGTGCATTTACAATATTCATTGATTTTTGCCATTGAAAAACATCATGTTATTCATATACCAGAAATGTTTGAAGCTACTGACTGAATGAAAAGAGCTGGCAACTCACTCTCTTTGAATCTTCTTTATAATGCTAAGAGGAGCAGGAAAAAGCAAAAAATTTCAGAATTGCACCTTGCAATGTGGAGATATTACTGTTTGTGCATTTACAATATTCATTGATTTTTGCCATTGAAAAACGTCCAGAAATGTTTGAAGCTACTGACTGAATGAAAGGAGCTGGCATCTCACTCTCTTTGAATCTTCTTTATCATGCTAGGATTAGCAGGAAAAAGCAAAAAATTTCAGAATTGCACCTTGCAATGCGGAGATATTACTGTTTGTGCATTTACAATATTCATTGATTTTTGCCATTGAAAAACGTCCAGAAATGTTTGAAGCTACTGACTGAATGAAAGGAGCTGGCATCTCACTCTCTTTGAATCTTCTTTATCATGCTAGGATTAGCAGGAAAAAGCAAAAAATTTCAGAATTGCACCTTGCAATGCGGAGAAATTACTGTTTGTGCATTTACAATATTCATTGATTTTTGCCATTGAAAAACTTCATGTTATTCATATACCAGAAATGTTTGAAGCTACTGACTGAATGAAAAGAGCTGGCATCTCACTCTCTTTCAATCTTCTTTATCATGCTAAGAGGAGCAGGAAAAAGCAAAAAATTTCAGAATTGCACCTTGCAATGTGGAGATATTACTGTTTGTGCATTTACAATATTCATTGATTTTTGCCATTGAAAAACATCATGTTATTCATATACCAGAAATGTTTGAAGCTACTGACTGAATGAAAAGAGCTGGCATCTCACTCTCTTTGAATCTTCTTTATCATGCTAAGAGGAGCAGGAAAAAGCAAAACATTTCAGAATTGCACCTTGCAATGCGGAGATATTACTGTTTGTGCATTTACAATATTCATTGATTTTTGCCATTGAAAAACGTCCAGAAATGTTTGAAGCTACTGACTGAATGAAAGGAGCTGGCATCTCACTCTCTTTGAATCTTCATTATCATGCTAGGATTAGCAGGAAAAAGCAAAAAATTTCAGAATTGCACCTTGCAATGCGGAGAAATTACTGTTTGTGCATTTACAATATTCATTGATTTTTGCCATTGAAAAACGTCCAGAAATGTTTGAAGCTACTGACTGAATGAAAGGAGCTGGCATCTCACTCTCTTTGAATCTTTATCATGCTAGGATTAGCAGGAAAAAGCAAAAAATTTCAGAATTGCACCTTGCAATGTGGAGAAATTACTGTTTGTGCATTTACAATATTCATTGATTTTTGCCATTGAAAAACATCATGTTATTCATATACCAGAAATGTTTGAAGCTACTGACTGAATGAAAAGAGCTGGCATCTCACTCTCTTTGAATCTTCTTTATCATGCTAAGAGGAGCAGGAAAAAGCAAAAAATTTCAGAATTGCACCTTGCAATGTGGAGATATTACTGTTTGTGCATTTACAATATTCATTGATTTTTGCCATTGAAAAACGTCCAGAAATGTTTGAAGCTACTGACTGAATGAAAGGAGCTGGCATCTCACTCTCTTTGAATCTTCTTTATCATGCTAGGATTAGCAGGAAAAAGCAAAAAATTTCAGAATTGCACCTTGCAATGCGGAGAAATTACTGTTTGTGCATTTACAATATTCATTGATTTTTGCCATTGAAAAACATCATGTTATTCATATACCAGAAATGTTTGAAGCTACTGACTGAATGAAAAGAGCTGGCATCTCACTCTCTTCGAATCTTCTTTATCATGCTAAGAGGAGAAGGAAAAAGCAAAAAATTTCAGAATTGCACCTTGCAATGCGGAGATATTACTGTTTGTGCATTTACAATATTCATTGATTTTGCCATTGAAAAACGTCCAGAAATGTTTGAAGCTACTGACTGAATGAAAGGAGCTGGCATCTCACTCTCTTTGAATCTTCTTTATCATGTTAGGATTAGCAGGAAAAAGCAAAAAATTTCAGAATTGCACCTTGCAATGCGGAGAAATTACTGTTTGTGCATTTACAATATTCATTGATTTTTGCCATTGAAAAACATCATGTTATTCATATACCAGAAATGTTTGAAGCTACTGACTGAATGAAAAGAGCTGGCATCTCACTCTCTTTGAATCTTCTTTATCATGCTAAGAGGAACAGGAAAAAGCAAAAAATTTCAGAATTGCACCTTGCAATGTGGAGATATTACTGTTTGTGCATTTACAATATTCATTGATTTTTGCCATTGAAAAACGTCCAGAAATGTTTGAAGCTACTGACTGAATGAAAGGAGCTGGCATCTCACTCTCTTTGAATCTTCTTTATCATGCTAGGATTAGCAGGAAAAAGCAAAAAATTTCAGAATTGCACCTTGCAATGCGGAGATATTACTGTTTGTGCATTTACAATATTCACTGATTTTTGCCATTGAAAAACGTCCAGAAATGTTTGAAGCTACTGACTGAATGAAAGGAGCTGGCATCTCACTCTCCTTGAATCTTCTTTATCATGCTAGGATTAGCAGGAAAAAGCAAAAAATTTCAGAATTGCACCTTGCAATGCGGAGAAATTACTGTTTGTGCATTTACAATATTCATTGATTTTTGCCATTGAAAAACATCATGTTATTCATATACCAGAAATGTTTGAAGCTACTGACTGAATGTAAGAGCTGGCATCTCACTCTCTTTGAATCTTCTTTATCATGCTAAGAGGAGCAGGAAAAAGCAAAAAATTTCAGAATTGCACCTTGCAATGTGGAGATATTACTGTTTGTGCATTTACAATATTCATTGATTTTTGCCATTGAAAAACGTCCAGAAATGTTTGAAGCTACTGACTGAATGAAAGGAGCTGGCATCTCACTCTCTTTGAATCTTCTTTATCATGCTAGGATTAGCAGGAAAAAGCAAAAAATTTCAGAATTGCACCTTGCAATGCGGAGAAATTACTGTTTGTGCATTTACAATATTCATTGATTTTTGCCATTGAAAAACATCATGTTATTCATATACCAGAAATGTTTGAAGCTACTGACTGAATGAAAAGAGCTGGCATCTCACTCTCTTTGAATCTTCTTTATCATGCTAAGAGGAGCAGGAAAAAGCAAAAAATTTCAGAATTGCACCTTGCAATGTGGAGATATTACTGTTTGTGCATTTACAATATTCATTGATTTTTGCCATTGAAAAACGTCCAGAAATGTTTGAAGCTACTGACTGAATGAAAGGAGCTGGCATCTCAATCTCTTTGAATCTTCTTTATCATGCTAGGATTAGCAGGAAAAAGCAAAAAATTTCAGAATTGCACCTTGCAATGCGGAGATATTACTGTGTGTGCATTTACAATATTCATTGATTTTTGCCATTGAAAAACGTCCAGAAATGTTTGAAGCTACTGACTGAATGAAAGGAGCTGGCATCTCACTCTCTTTGAATCTTCTTTTTCATGCTAGGATTAGCAGGAAAAAGCAAAAAATTTCAGAATTGCACCTTGCAATGCGGAGAAATTACTGTTTGTGCATTTACAATATTCATTGATTTTTCCCTTGAAAAACTTCATGTTATTCATATACCAGAAATGTTTGAAGCTACTGACTGAATGAAAAGAGCTGGCATCTCACTCTCTTTGAATCTTCTTTATCATGCTAGGATTAGCAGGAAAAAGCAAAAAATTTCAGAATTGCACCTTGCAATGCGGAGAAATTACTGTTTGTGCATTTACAATATTCATTGATTTTTCCCTTGAAAAACTTCATGTTATTCATATACCAGAAATGTTTGAAGCTACTGACTGAATGAAAAGAGCTGGCATCTCACTCTCTTTGAATCTTCTTTATCATGCTAAGAGGAGCAGGAAAAAGCAAAAAATTTCAGAATTGCACCTTGCAATGTGGAGATATTACTGTTTGTGCATTTACAATATTCATTGATTTTTGCCATTGAAAAACGTCCAGAAATGTTTGAAGCTACTGACTGAATGAAAGGAGCTGGCATCTCACTCTCTTTGAATCTTCTTTATCATGCTAGGATTAGCAGGAAAAAGCAAAAAATTTCAGAATTGCACCTTGCAATGCGGAGAAATTACTGTTTGTGCATTTACAATATTCATTGATTTTTGCCATTGAAAAACATCATGTTATTCATATACCAGAAATGTTTGAAGCTACTGACTGAATGAAAAGAGCTGGCATCTCACTCTCTTTGAATCTTCTTTATCATGCTAAGAGGAGCAGGAAAAAGCAAAAAATTTCAGAATTGCACCTTGCAATGTGGAGATATTACTGTTTGTGCATTTACAATATTCATTGATTTTTGCCATTGAAAAACGTCCAGAAATGTTTGAAGCTACTGACTGAAAGAAAGGAGCTGGCATCTCACTCTCTTTGAATCTTTATCATGCTAGGATTAGCAGGGAAAAGCAAAAAATTTCAGAATTGCACCTTGCAATGCGGAGAAATTACTGTTTGTGCATTTACAATATTCATTGAATTTTGCCATTGAAAAACATCATGTTATTCATATGCCAGAAATGTTTGAAGCTACTGACTGAATGAAAAGAGCTGGCATCTCACTCTCTTTGAATCTTCTTTATCATGCTAAGAGGAGCAGGAAAAAGCAAAAAATTTCAGAATTGCACCTTGCAATGTGGAGATATTACTGTTTGTGCATTTACAATATTCATTGATTTTTGCCATTGAAAAACGTCCAGAAATGTTTGAAGCTACTGACTGAATGAAAGGAGCTGGCATCTCACTCTCTTTGAATCTTCTTTATCATGCTAGGATTAGCAGGAAAAAGCAAAAAACTTCAGAATTGCACCTTGCAATGCGGAGAATTTACTGTTTGTGCATTTACAATATTCATTGATTTTTGCCATTGAAAAACATCATGTTATTCATATACCAGAAATGTTTGAAGCTACTGACTGAATGAAAAGAGCTGGCAACTCACTCTCTTTGAATCTTCTTTATAATGCTAAGAGGAGCAGGAAAAAGCAAAAAATTTCAGAATTGCACCTTGCAATGTGGAGATATTACTGTTTGTGCATTTACAATATTCATTGATTTTTGCCATTGAAAAACGTCCAGAAATGTTTGAAGCTACTGACTGAATGAAAGGAGCTGGCATCTCACTCTCTTTGAATCTTCTTTATCATGCTAGGATTAGCAGGAAAAAGCAAAAAATTTCAGAATTGCACCTTGCAATGCGGAGATATTACTGTTTGTGCATTTACAATATTCATTGATTTTTGCCATTGAAAAACGTCCAGAAATGTTTGAAGCTACTGACTGAATGAAAGGAGCTGGCATCTCACTCTCTTTGAATCTTCTTTATCATGCTAGGATTAGCAGGAAAAAGCAAAAAATTTCAGAATTGCACCTTGCAATGCGGAGAAATTACTGTTTGTGCATTTACAATATTCATTGATTTTTGCCATTGAAAAACTTCATGTTATTCATATACCAGAAATGTTTGAAGCTACTGACTGAATGAAAAGAGCTGGCATCTCACTCTCTTTCAATCTTCTTTATCATGCTAAGAGGAGCAGGAAAAAGCAAAAAATTTCAGAATTGCACCTTGCAATGTGGAGATATTACTGTTTGTGCATTTACAATATTCATTGATTTTTGCCATTGAAAAACATCATGTTATTCATATACCAGAAATGTTTGAAGCTACTGACTGAATGAAAAGAGCTGGCATCTCACTCTCTTTGAATCTTCTTTATCATGCTAAGAGGAGCAGGAAAAAGCAAAAAATTTCAGAATTGCACCTTGCAATGCGGAGATATTACTGTTTGTGCATTTACAATATTCATTGATTTTTGCCATTGAAAAACGTCCAGAAATGTTTGAAGCTACTGACTGAATGAAAGGAGCTGGCATCTCACTCTCTTTGAATCTTCATTATCATGCTAGGATTAGCAGGAAAAAGCAAAAAATTTCAGAATTGCACCTTGCAATGCGGAGAAATTACTGTTTGTGCATTTACAATATTCATTGATTTTTGCCATTGAAAAACGTCCAGAAATGTTTGAAGCTACTGACTGAATGAAAGGAGCTGGCATCTCACTCTCTTTGAATCTTTATCATGCTAGGATTAGCAGGAAAAAGCAAAAAATTTCAGAATTGCACCTTGCAATGTGGAGAAATTACTGTTTGTGCATTTACAATATTCATTGATTTTTGCCATTGAAAAACATCATGTTATTCATATACCAGAAATGTTTGAAGCTACTGACTGAATGAAAAGAGCTGGCATCTCACTCTCTTTGAATCTTCTTTATCATGCTAAGAGGAGCAGGAAAAAGCAAAAAATTTCAGAATTGCACCTTGCAATGTGGAGATATTACTGTTTGTGCATTTACAATATTCATTGATTTTTGCCATTGAAAAACGTCCAGAAATGTTTGAAGCTACTGACTGAATGAAAGGAGCTGGCATCTCACTCTCTTTGAATCTTCCTTATCATGCTAGGATTAGCAGGAAAAAGCAAAAAATTTCAGAATTGCACCTTGCAATGCGGAGAAATTACTGTTTGTGCATTTACAATATTCATTGATTTTTGCCATTGAAAAACATCATGTTATTCATATACCAGAAATGTTTGAAGCTACTGACTGAATGAAAAGAGCTGGCATCTCACTCTCTTCGAATCTTCTTTATCATGCTAAGAGGAGAAGGAAAAAGCAAAAAATTTCAGAATTGCACCTTGCAATGCGGAGATATTACTGTTTGTGCATTTACAATATTCATTGATTTTTGCCATTGAAAAACGTCCAGAAATGTTTGAAGCTACTGACTGAATGAAAGGAGCTGGCATCTCACTCTCTTTGAATCTTCTTTATCATGCTAGGATTAGCAGGAAAAAGCAAAAAATTTCAGAATTGCACCTTGCAATGCGGAGAAATTACTGTTTGTGCATTTACAATATTCATTGATTTTTGCCATTGAAAAACTTCATGTTATTCATATACCAGAAATGTTTGAAGCTACTGACTGAATGAAAAGAGCTGGCATCTCACTCTCTTTGAATCTTCTTTATCATGCTAAGAGGAGCAGGAAAAAGCAAAAAATTTCAGAATTGCACCTTGTAATGTGGAGATATTACTGTTTGTGCATTTACAATATTCATTGATTTTTGCCATTGAAAAACATCATGTTATTCATATACCAGAAATGTTTGAAGCTACTGAATGAATGAAAAGAGCTGGCATCTCACTCTCTTTGAATCTTCTTTATCATGCTAAGAGGAGCAGGAAAAAGCAAAAAATTTCAGAATTGCACCTTGCAATGCGGAGATATTACTGTTTGTGCATTTACAATATTCATTGATTTTTGCCATTGAAAAACGTCCAGAAATGTTTGAAGCTACTGACTGAATGAAAGGAGCTGGCATCTCACTCTCTTTGAATCTTCATTATCATGCTAGGATTAGCAGGAAAAAGCAAAAAATTTCAGAATTGCACCTTGCAATGCGGAGAAATTACTGTTTGTGCATTTACAATATTCATTGATTTTTGCCATTGAAAAACGTCCAGAAATGTTTGAAGCTACTGACTGAATGAAAGGAGCTGGCATCTCACTCTCTTTGAATCTTTATCATGCTAGGATTAGCAGGAAAAAGCAAAAAATTTCAGAATTGCACCTTGCAATGTGGAGAAATTACTGTTTGTGCATTTACAATATTCATTGATTTTTGCCATTGAAAAACATCATGTTATTCATATACCAGAAATGTTTGAAGCTACTGACTGAATGAAAAGAGCTGGCATCTCACTCTCTTTGAATCTTCTTTATCATGCTAAGAGGAGCAGGAAAAAGCAAAAAATTTCAGAATTGCACCTTGCAATGTGGAGATATTACTGTTTGTGCATTTACAATATTCATTGATTTTTGCCATTGAAAAACGTCCAGAAATGTTTGAAGCTACTGACTGAATGAAAGGAGCTGGCATCTCACTCTCTTTGAATCTTCCTTATCATGCTAGGATTAGCAGGAAAAAGCAAAAAATTTCAGAATTGCACCTTGCAATGCGGAGAAATTACTGTTTGTGCATTTACAATATTCATTGATTTTTGCCATTGAAAAACATCATGTTATTCATATACCAGAAATGTTTGAAGCTACTGACTGAATGAAAAGAGCTGGCATCTCACTCTCTTCGAATCTTCTTTATCATGCTAAGAGGAGAAGGAAAAAGCAAAAAATTTCAGAATTGCACCTTGCAATGCGGAGATATTACTGTTTGTGCATTTACAATATTCATTGATTTTTGCCATTGAAAAACGTCCAGAAATGTTTGAAGCTACTGACTGAATGAAAGGAGCTGGCATCTCACTCTCTTTGAATCTTCTTTATCATGCTAGGATTAGCAGGAAAAAGCAAAAAATTTCAGAATTGCACCTTGCAATGCGGAGAAATTACTGTTTGTGCATTTACAATATTCATTGATTTTTGCCATTGAAAAACTTCATGTTATTCATATACCAGAAATGTTTGAAGCTACTGACTGAATGAAAAGAGCTGGCATCTCACTCTCTTTGAATCTTCTTTATCATGCTAAGAGGAGCAGGAAAAAGCAAAAAATTTCAGAATTGCACCTTGTAATGTGGAGATATTACTGTTTGTGCATTTACAATATTCATTGATTTTTGCCATTGAAAAACATCATGTTATTCATATACCAGAAATGTTTGAAGCTACTGAATGAATGAAAAGAGCTGGCATCTCACTCTCTTTGAATCTTCTTTATCATGCTAAGAGGAGCAGGAAAAAGCAAAAAATTTCAGAATTGCACCTTGCAATGCGGAGATATTACTGTTTGTGCATTTACAATATTCATTGATTTTTGCCATTGAAAAACGTCCAGAAATGTTTGAAGCTACTGACTGAATGAAAGGAGCTGGCATCTCACTCTCTTTGAATCTTCATTATCATGCTAGGATTAGCAGGAAAAAGCAAAAAATTTCAGAATTGCACCTTGCAATGCGGAGAAATTACTGTTTGTGCATTTACAATATTCATTGATTTTGCCATTGAAAAACATCATGTTATTCATATACCAGAAATGTTTGAAGCTACTGACTGAATGAAATGAGCTGGCATCTCACTCTCTTTGAATCTTCTTTATCATGCTAAGAGGAGCAGGAAAAAGCAAAAAATTTCAGAATTGCACCTTGCAATGTGGAGATATTACTGTTTGTGCATTTACAATATTCATTGATTTTTGCCATTGAAAAACGTCCAGAAATGTTTGAAGCTACTAACTGAATGAAAGGAGCTGGCATCTCACTCTCTTTGAATCTTCTTTATCATGCTAGGATTAGCAGGAAAAAGCAAAAAATTTCAGAATTGCACCTTGCAATGCGGAGAAATTACTGTTTGTGCATTTACAATATTCATTGATTTTTGCCATTGAAAAACATCATGTTATTCATATACCAGAAATGTTTGAAGCTACTGACTGAATGAAAAGAGCTGGCATCTCACTCTCTTTGAATCTTCTTTATCATGCTAAGAGGAGCAGGAAAAAGCAAAAAATTTCAGAATTGCACCTTGCAATGTGGAGATATTACTGTTTGTGCATTTACAATATTCATTGATTTTTGCCATTGAAAAACGTCCAGAAATGTTTGAAGCTACTGACTGAATGAAAGGAGCTGGCATCTCACTCTCTTTGAATCTTCTTTATCATGCTAGGATTAGCAGGAAAAAGCAAAAAATTTCAGAATTGCACCTTGCAATGCGGAGATATTACTGTTTGTGCATTTACAATATTCACTGATTTTTGCCATTGAAAAACGTCCAGAAATGTTTGAAGCTACTGACTGAATGAAAGGAGCTGGCATCTCACTCTCTTTGAATCTTCCTTATCATGCTAGGATTAGCAGGAAAAAGCAAAAAATTTCAGAATTGCACCTTGCAATGCGGAGAAATTACTGTTTGTGCATTTACAATATTCATTGATTTTTGCCATTGAAAAACATCATGTTATTCATATACCAGAAATGTTTGAAGCTACTGACTGAATGAAAAGAGCTGGCATCTCACTCTCTTCGAATCTTCTTTATCATGCTAAGAGGAGAAGGAAAAAGCAAAAAATTTCAGAATTGCACCTTGCAATGCGGAGATATTACTGTTTGTGCATTTACAATATTCATTGATTTTTGCCATTGAAAAACGTCCAGAAATGTTTGAAGCTACTGACTGAATGAAAGGAGCTGGCATCTCACTCTCTTTGAATCTTCTTTATCATGCTAGGATTAGCAGGAAAAAGCAAAAAATTTCAGAATTGCACCTTGCAATGCGGAGAAATTACTGTTTGTGCATTTACAATATTCATTGATTTTTGCCATTGAAAAACTTCATGTTATTCATATACCAGAAATGTTTGAAGCTACTGACTGAATGAAAAGAGCTGGCATCTCACTCTCTTTGAATCTTCTTTATCATGCTAAGAGGAGCAGGAAAAAGCAAAAAATTTCAGAATTGCACCTTGTAATGTGGAGATATTACTGTTTGTGCATTTACAATATTCATTGATTTTTGCCATTGAAAAACATCATGTTATTCATATACCAGAAATGTTTGAAGCTACTGAATGAATGAAAAGAGCTGGCATCTCACTCTCTTTGAATCTTCTTTATCATGCTAAGAGGAGCAGGAAAAAGCAAAAAATTTCAGAATTGCACCTTGCAATGCGGAGATATTACTGTTTGTGCATTTACAATATTCATTGATTTTTGCCATTGAAAAACGTCCAGAAATGTTTGAAGCTACTGACTGAATGAAAGGAGCTGGCATCTCACTCTCTTTGAATCTTCATTATCATGCTAGGATTAGCAGGAAAAAGCAAAAAATTTCAGAATTGCACCTTGCAATGCGGAGAAATTACTGTTTGTGCATTTACAATATTCATTGATTTTTGCCATTGAAAAACGTCCAGAAATGTTTGAAGCTACTGACTGAATGAAAGGAGCTGGCATCTCACTCTCTTTGAATCTTTATCATGCTAGGATTAGCAGGAAAAAGCAAAAAATTTCAGAATTGCACCTTGCAATGTGGAGAAATTACTGTTTGTGCATTTACAATATTCATTGATTTTTGCCATTGAAAAACATCATGTTATTCATATACCAGAAATGTTTGAAGCTACTGACTGAATGAAAAGAGCTGGCATCTCACTCTCTTTGAATCTTCTTTATCATGCTAAGAGGAGCAGGAAAAAGCAAAAAATTTCAGAATTGCACCTTGCAATGTGGAGATATTACTGTTTGTGCATTTACAATATTCATTGATTTTTGCCATTGAAAAACGTCCAGAAATGTTTGAAGCTACTGACTGAATGAAAGGAGCTGGCATCTCACTCTCTTTGAATCTTCCTTATCATGCTAGGATTAGCAGGAAAAAGCAAAAAATTTCAGAATTGCACCTTGCAATGCGGAGAAATTACTGTTTGTGCATTTACAATATTCATTGATTTTTGCCATTGAAAAACATCATGTTATTCATATACCAGAAATGTTTGAAGCTACTGACTGAATGAAAAGAGCTGGCATCTCACTCTCTTCGAATCTTCTTTATCATGCTAAGAGGAGAAGGAAAAAGCAAAAAATTTCAGAATTGCACCTTGCAATGCGGAGATATTACTGTTTGTGCATTTACAATATTCATTGATTTTTGCCATTGAAAAACGTCCAGAAATGTTTGAAGCTACTGACTGAATGAAAGGAGCTGGCATCTCACTCTCTTTGAATCTTCTTTATCATGCTAGGATTAGCAGGAAAAAGCAAAAAATTTCAGAATTGCACCTTGCAATGCGGAGAAATTACTGTTTGTGCATTTACAATATTCATTGATTTTTGCCATTGAAAAACTTCATGTTATTCATATACCAGAAATGTTTGAAGCTACTGACTGAATGAAAAGAGCTGGCATCTCACTCTCTTTGAATCTTCTTTATCATGCTAAGAGGAGCAGGAAAAAGCAAAAAATTTCAGAATTGCACCTTGTAATGTGGAGATATTACTGTTTGTGCATTTACAATATTCATTGATTTTTGCCATTGAAAAACATCATGTTATTCATATACCAGAAATGTTTGAAGCTACTGAATGAATGAAAAGAGCTGGCATCTCACTCTCTTTGAATCTTCTTTATCATGCTAAGAGGAGCAGGAAAAAGCAAAAAATTTCAGAATTGCACCTTGCAATGCGGAGATATTACTGTTTGTGCATTTACAATATTAATTGATTTTTGCCATTGAAAAACGTCCAGAAATGTTTGAAGCTACTGACTGAATGAAAGGAGCTGGCATCTCACTCTCTTTGAATCTTCATTATCATGCTAGGATTAGCAGGAAAAAGCAAAAAATTTCAGAATTGCACCTTGCAATGCGGAGAAATTACTGTTTGTGCATTTACAATATTCATTGATTTTGCCATTGAAAAACATCATGTTATTCATATACCAGAAATGTTTGAAGCTACTGACTGAATGAAATGAGCTGGCATCTCACTCTCTTTGAATCTTCTTTATCATGCTAAGAGGAGCAGGAAAAAGCAAAAAATTTCAGAATTGCACCTTGCAATGTGGAGATATTACTGTTTGTGCATTTACAATATTCATTGATTTTTGCCATTGAAAAACGTCCAGAAATGTTTGAAGCTACTAACTGAATGAAAGGAGCTGGCATCTCACTCTCTTTGAATCTTCTTTATCATGCTAGGATTAGCAGGAAAAAGCAAAAAATTTCAGAATTGCACCTTGCAATGCGGAGAAATTACTGTTTGTGCATTTACAATATTCATTGATTTTTGCCATTGAAAAACATCATGTTATTCATATACCAGAAATGTTTGAAGCTACTGACTGAATGAAAAGAGCTGGCATCTCACTCTCTTTGAATCTTCTTTATCATGCTAAGAGGAGCAGGAAAAAGCAAAAAATTTCAGAATTGCACCTTGCAATGTGGAGATATTACTGTTTGTGCATTTACAATATTCATTGATTTTTGCCATTGAAAAACGTCCAGAAATGTTTGAAGCTACTGACTGAATGAAAGGAGCTGGCATCTCACTCTCTTTGAATCTTCTTTATCATGCTAGGATTAGCAGGAAAAAGCAAAAAATTTCAGAATTGCACCTTGCAATGCGGAGATATTACTGTTTGTGCATTTACAATATTCACTGATTTTTGCCATTGAAAAACGTCCAGAAATGTTTGAAGCTACTGACTGAATGAAAGGAGCTGGCATCTCACTCTCTTTGAATCTTCTTTATCATGCTAGGATTAGCAGGAAAAAGCAAAAAATTTCAGAATTGCACCTTGCAATGCGGAGAAATTACTGTTTGTGCATTTACAATATTCATTGATTTTTGCCATTGATAAACATCATGTTATTCATATACCAGAAATGTTTGAAGCTACTGACTGAATGAAAAGAGCTGGCATCTCACTCTCTTTGAATCTTCTTTATCATGCTAAGAGGAGCAGGAAAAAGCAAAAAATTTCAGAATTGCACCTTGCAATGTGGAGATATTGCTGTTTGTGCATTTGCAATATTCATTGATTTTTGCCATTGAAAAACGTCCAGAAATGTTTGAAGCTACTGACTGAATGAAAGGAGCTGGCATCTCACTCTCTTTGAATCTTCTTTATCATGCTAGGATTAGCAGGAAAAAGCAAAAAATTTCAGAATTGCACCTTGCAATGCGGAGAAATTACTGTTTGTGCATTTACAATATTCATTGATTTTTGCCATTGAAAAACATCATGTTATTCATATACCAGAAATGTTTGAAGCTACTGACTGAATGAAAAGAGCTGGCATCTCACTCTCTTTGAATCTTCTTTATCATGCTAAGAGGAGCAGGAAAAAGCAAAAAATTTCAGAATTGCACCTTGCAATGTGGAGATATTACTGTTTGTGCATTTACAATATTCATTGATTTTTGCCATTGAAAAACATCCAGAAATGTTTGAAGCTACTGACTGAATGAAAGGAGCTGGCATCTCACTCTCTTTGAATCTTCTTTATCATGCTAGGATTAGCAGGAAAAAGCAAAAAATTTCAGAATTGCACCTTGCAATGCGGAGAAATTACTGTTTGTGCATTTACAATATTCATTGATTTTTGCCATTGAAAAACATCATGTTATTCATATACCAGAAATGTTTGAAGCTACTGACTGAATGAAAAGAGCTGGCATCTCACTCTCTTTGAATCTTCTTTATTATGCTAAGAGGAGCAGGAAAAAGCAAAAAATTTCAGAATTGCACCTTGCAATGTGGAGATATTACTGTTTGTGTATTTACAATATTCATTGATTTTTGCCATTGAAAAACGTCCAGAAAGGTTTGAAGCTACTGACTGAATGAAAGGAGCTGGCATCTCACTCTCTTTGAATCTTCTTTATCATGCTAGGATTAGCAGGAAAAAGCAAAAAATTTCAGAATTGCACCTTGCAATGCGGAGAAATTACTGTTTGTGCATTTACAATATTCATTGATTTTTGCCATTGAAAAACATGTTATTCATATACCAGAAATGTTTGAAGCTACTGACTGAATGAAAAGAGCTGGCATCTCACTCTCTTTGAATCTTCTTTATCATGCTAAGAGGAGCAGGAAAAGGCAAAAAATTTCAGAATTGCACCTTGCAATGTGGAGATATTACTGTTTGTGCATTTACAATATTCATTGATTTTTGCCATTGAAAAACGTCCAGAAATGTTTGAAGCTACTGACTGAATGAAAGGAGCTGGCATCTCACTCTCTTTGAATCTTCTTTATCATGCTAGGATTAGCAGGAAAAAGCAAAAAATTTCAGAATTGCACCTTGCAATGCGGAGAAATTACTGTTTGTGCATTTACAATATTCATTGATTTTTGCCATTGAAAAACATCATGTTATTCATATACCAGAAATGTTTGAAGCTACTGACTGAATGAAAAGAGCTGGCATCTCACTCTCTTTGAATCTTCTTTATCATGCTAAGAGGAGCAGGAAAAAGCAAAAAATTTCAGAATTGCACCTTGAAATGTGGAGATATTACTGTTTGTGCATTTACAATATTCATTGATTTTTGCCATTGAAAAACGTCCAGAAATGTTTGAAGCTACTGACTGAATGAAAGGAGCTGGCATCTCACTCTCTTTGAATCTTCTTTATCATGCTAGGATTAGCAGGAAAAAGCAAAAAATTTCAGAATTGCACCTTGCAATGCGGAGAAATTACTGTTTGTGCATTTACAATATTCATTGATTTTTGCCATTGAAAAACATCATGTTATTCATATACCAGAAATGTTTGAAGCTACTGACTGAATGAAAAGAGCTGGCAACTCACTCTCTTTGAATCTTCTTTATAATGCTAAGAGGAGCAGGAAAAAGCAAAAAATTTCAGAATTGCACCTTGCAATGTGGAGATATTACTGTTTGTGCATTTACAATATTCATTGATTTTTGCCATTGAAAAACGTCCAGAAATGTTTGAAGCTACTGACTGAATGAAAGGAGCTGGCATCTCACTCTCTTTGAATCTTCTTTATCATGCTAGGATTAGCAGGAAAAAGCAAAAAATTTCAGAATTGCACCTTGCAATGCGGAGATATTACTGTTTGTGCATTTACAATATTCATTGATTTTTGCCATTGAAAAACGTCCAGAAATGTTTGAAGCTACTGACTGAATGAAAGGAGCTGGCATCTCACTCTCTTTGAATCTTCTTTATCATGCTAGGATTAGCAGGAAAAAGCAAAAAATTTCAGAATTGCACCTTGGAATGCGGAGAAATTACTGTTTGTGCATTTACAATATTCATTGATTTTTGCCATTGAAAAACTTCATGTTATTCATATACCAGAAATGTTTGAAGCTACTGACTGAATGAAAAGAGCTGGCATCTCACTCTCTTTGAATCTTCTTTATCATGCTAAGAGGAGCAGGAAAAAGCAAAAAATTTCAGAATTGCACCTTGTAATGTGGAGATATTACTGTTTGTGCATTTACAATATTCATTGATTTTTGCCATTGAAAAACATCATGTTATTCATATACCAGAAATGTTTGAAGCTACTGACTGAATGAAAAGAGCTGGCATCTCACTCTCTTTGAATCTTCTTTATCATGCTAAGAGGAGCAGGAAAAAGCAAAAAATTTCAGAATTGCACCTTGCAATGCGGAGATATTACTGTTTGTGCATTTACAATATTCATTGATTTTTGCCATTGAAAAACGTCCAGAAATGTTTGAAGCTACTGACTGAATGAAAGGAGCTGGCATCTCACTCTCTTTGAATCTTCATTATCATGCTAGGATTAGCAGGAAAAAGCAAAAAATTTCAGAATTGCACCTTGCAATGCGGAGAAATTACTGTTTGTGCATTTACAATATTCATTGATTTTTACCATTGAAAAACATCATGTTATTCATATACCAGAAATGTTTGAAGCTACTGACTGAATGAAATGAGCTGGCATCTCACTCTCTTTGAATCTTCTTTATCATGCTAAGAGGAGCAGGAAAAAGCAAAAAATTTCAGAATTGCACCTTGCAATGTGGAGATATTACTGTTTGTGCATTTACAATATTCATTGATTTTTGCCATTGAAAAATGTCCAGAAATGTTTGAAGCTACTAACTGAATGAAAGGAGCTGGCATCTCACTCTCTTTGAATCTTCTTTATCATGCTAGGATTAGCAGGAAAAAGCAAAAAATTTCAGAATTGCACCTTGCAATGCGGAGAAATTACTGTTTGTGCATTTACAATATTCATTGATTTTTGCCATTGAAAAACATCATGTTATTCATATACCAGAAATGTTTGAAGCTACTGACTGAATGAAAAGAGCTGGCATCTCACTCTCTTTGAATCTTCTTTATCATGCTAAGAGGAGCAGGAAAAAGCAAAAAATTTCAGAATTGCACCTTGCAATGTGGAGATATTACTGTTTGTGCATTTACAATATTCATTGATTTTTGCCATTGAAAAACGTCCAGAAATGTTTGAAGCTACTGACTGAATGAAAGGAGCTGGCATCTCACTCTCTTTGAATCTTCTTTATCATGCTAGGATTAGCAGGAAAAAGCAAAAAATTTCAGAATTGCACCTTGCAATGCGGAGATATTACTGTTTGTGCATTTACAAAATTCACTGATTTTTGCCATTGAAAAACGTCCAGAAATGTTTGAAGCTACTGACTGAATGAAAGGAGCTGGCATCTCACTCTCTTTGAATCTTCTTTATCATGCTAGGATTAGCAGGAAAAAGCAAAAAATTTCAGAATTGCACCTTGCAATGCGGAGAAATTACTGTTTGTGCATTTACAATATTCATTGATTTTTGCCATTGATAAACATCATGTTATTCATATACCAGAAATGTTTGAAGCTACTGACTGAATGAAAAGAGCTGGCATCTCACTCTCTTTGAATCTTCTTTATCATGCTAAGAGGAGCAGGAAAAAGCAAAAAATTTCAGAATTGCACCTTGCAATGTGGAGATATTGCTGTTTGTGCATTTGCAATATTCATTGATTTTTGCCATTGAAAAACGTCCAGAAATGTTTGAAGCTACTGACTGAATGAAAGGAGCTGGCATCTCACTCTCTTTGAATCTTCTTTATCATGCTAGGATTAGCAGGAAAAAGCAAAAAATTTCAGAATTGCACCTTGCAATGCGGAGAAATTACTGTTTGTGCATTTACAATATTCATTGATTTTTGCCATTGAAAAACATCATGTTATTCATATACCAGAAATGTTTGAAGCTACTGACTGAATGAAAAGAGCTGGCATCTCACTCTCTTTGAATCTTCTTTATCATGCTAGGATTAGCAGGAAAAAGCAAAAAATTTCAGAATTGCACCTTGCAATGCGGAGATATTACTGTTTGTGCATTTACAATATTCATTGATTTTTGCCATTGAAAAACGTCCAGAAATGTTGGAAGCTACTGACTGAATGAAAGGAGCTGGCATCTCACTCTCTTTGAATCTTCTTTATCATGCTAGGATTAGCAGGAAAAAGCAAAAAATTTCAGAATTGCACCTTGGAATGCGGAGAAATTACTGTTTGTGCATTTACAATATTCATTGATTTTTGCCATTGAAAAACTTCATGTTATTCATATACCAGAAATGTTTGAAGCTACTGACTGAATGAAAAGAGCTGGCATCTCACTCTCTTTGAATCTTCTTTATCATGCTAAGAGGAGCAGGAAAAAGCAAAAAATTTCAGAATTGCACCTTGCAATGTGGAGATATTACTGTTTGTGCATTTACAATATTCATTGATTTTTGCCATTGAAAAACGTCCAGAAATGTTTGAAGCTACTGACTGAATGAAAGGAGCTGGCATCTCACTCTCTTTGAATCTTCTTTATCATGCTAGGATTAGCAGGAAAAAGCAAAAAATTTCAGAATTGCACCTTGCAATGCGGAGATATTACTGTTTGTGCATTTACAATATTCACTGATTTTTGCCATTGAAAAACGTCCAGAAATGTTTGAAGCTACTGACTGAATGAAAGGAGCTGGCATCTCACTCTCTTTGAATCTTCTTTATCATGCTAGGATTAGCAGGAAAAAGCAAAAAATTTCAGAATTGCACCTTGCAATGCGGAGAAATTACTGTTTGTGCATTTACAATATTCATTGATTTTTGCCATTGATAAACATCATGTTATTCATATACCAGAAATGTTTGAAGCTACTGACTGAATGAAAAGAGCTGGCATCTCACTCTCTTTGAATCTTCTTTATCATGCTAAGAGGAGCAGGAAAAAGCAAAAAATTTCAGAATTGCACCTTGCAATGTGGAGATATTGCTGTTTGTGCATTTACAATATTCATTGATTTTTGCCATTGAAAAACGTCCAGAAATGTTTGAAGCTACTGACTGAATGAGAGGAGCTGGCATCTCACTCTCTTTGAATCTTCTTTATCATGCTAGGATTAGCAGGAAAAAGCAAAAAATTTCAGAATTGCACCTTGCAATGCGGAGAAATTACTGTTTGTGCATTTACAATATTCATTGATTTTTGCCATTGAAAAACATCATGTTATTCATATACCAGAAATGTTTGAAGCTACTGACTGAATGAAAAGAGCTGGCATCTCACTCTCTTTGAATCTTCTTTATCATGCTAAGAGGAGCAGGAAAAAGCAAAAAATTTCAGAATTCCACCTTGCAATGTGGAGATATTACTGTTTGTGCATTTACAATATTCATTGATTTTTGCCATTGAAAAACATCCAGAAATGTTTGAAGCTACTGACTGAATGAAAGGAGCTGGCATCTCACTCTCTTTGAATCTTCTTTATCATGCTAGGATTAGCAGGAAAAAGCAAAAAATTTCAGAATTGCACCTTGCAATGCGGAGAAATTACTGTTTGTGCATTTACAATATTCATTGATTTTTGCCATTGAAAAACATCATGTTATTCATATACCAGAAATGTTTGAAGCTACTGACTGAATGAAAAGAGCTGGCATCTCACTCTCTTTGAATCTTCTTTATTATGCTAAGAGGAGCAGGAAAAAGCAAAAAATTTCAGAATTGCACCTTGCAATGTGGAGATATTACTGTTTGTGTATTTACAATATTCATTGATTTTTGCCATTGAAAAACGTCCAGAAAGGTTTGAAGCTACTGACTGAATGAAAGGAGCTGGCATCTCACTCTCTTTGAATCTTCTTTATCATGCTAGGATTAGCAGGAAAAAGCAAAAAATTTCAGAATTGCACCTTGCAATGCGGAGAAATTACTGTTTGTGCATTTACAATATTCATTGATTTTTGCCATTGAAAAACATGTTATTCATATACCAGAAATGTTTGAAGCTACTGACTGAATGAAAAGAGCTGGCATCTCACTCTCTTTGAATCTTCTTTATCATGCTAAGAGGAGCAGGAAAAAGCAAAAAATTTCAGAATTGCACCTTGCAATGTGGAGATATTACTGTTTGTGCATTTACAATATTCATTGATTTTTGCCATTGAAAAACGTCCAGAAATGTTTGAAGCTACTGACTGAATGAAAGGAGCTGGCATCTCACTCTCTTTGAATCTTCTTTATCATGCTAGGATTAGCAGGAAAAAGCAAAAAATTTCAGAATTGCACCTTGCAATGCGGAGAAATTACTGTTTGTGCATTTACAATATTCATTGATTTTTGCCATTGAAAAACATCATGTTATTCATATACCAGAAATGTTTGAAGCTACTGACTGAATGAAAAGAGCTGGCAACTCACTCTCTTTGAATCTTCTTTATAATGCTAAGAGGAGCAGGAAAAAGCAAAAAATTTCAGAATTGCACCTTGCAATGTGGAGATATTACTGTTTGTGCATTTACAATATTCATTGATTTTTGCCATTGAAAAACGTCCAGAAATGTTTGAAGCTACTGACTGAATGAAAGGAGCTGGCATCTCACTCTCTTTGAATCTTCTTTATCATGCTAGGATTAGCAGGAAAAAGCAAAAAATTTCAGAATTGCACCTTGCAATGCGGAGATATTACTGTTTGTGCATTTACAATATTCATTGATTTTTGCCATTGAAAAACGTCCAGAAATGTTTGAAGCTACTGACTGAATGAAAGGAGCTGGCATCTCACTCTCTTTGAATCTTCTTTATCATGCTAGGATTAGCAGGAAAAAGCAAAAAATTTCAGAATTGCACCTTGCAATGCGGAGAAATTACTGTTTGTGCATTTACAATATTCATTGATTTTTGCCATTGAAAAACTTCATGTTATTCATATACCAGAAATGTTTGAAGCTACTGACTGAATGAAAAGAGCTGGCATCTCACTCTCTTTCAATCTTCTTTATCATGCTAAGAGGAGCAGGAAAAAGCAAAAAATTTCAGAATTGCACCTTGCAATGTGGAGATATTACTGTTTGTGCATTTACAATATTCATTGATTTTTGCCATTGAAAAACATCATGTTATTCATATACCAGAAATGTTTGAAGCTACTGACTGAATGAAAAGAGCTGGCATCTCACTCTCTTTGAATCTTCTTTATCATGCTAAGAGGAGCAGGAAAAAGCAAAAAATTTCAGAATTGCACCTTGCAATGCGGAGATATTACTGTTTGTGCATTTACAATATTCATTGATTTTTGCCATTGAAAAACGTCCAGAAATGTTTGAAGCTACTGACTGAATGAAAGGAGCTGGCATCTCACTCTCTTTGAATCTTCATTATCATGCTAGGATTAGCAGGAAAAAGCAAAAAATTTCAGAATTGCACCTTGCAATGCGGAGAAATTACTGTTTGTGCATTTACAATATTCATTGATTTTTGCCATTGAAAAACATCATGTTATTCATATACCAGAAATGTTTGAAGCTACGGACTGAATGAAATGAGCTGGCATCTCACTCTCTTTGAATCTTCTTTATCATGCTAAGAGGAGCAGGAAAAAGCAAAAAATTTCAGAATTGCACCTTGCAATGTGGAGATATTACTGTTTGTGCATTTACAATATTCATTGATTTTTGCCATTGAAAAACGTCCAGAAATGTTTGAAGCTACTAACTGAATGAAAGGAGCTGGCATCTCACTCTCTTTGAATCTTCTTTATCATGCTAGGATTAGCAGGAAAAAGCAAAAAATTTCAGAATTGCACCTTGCAATGCGGAGAAATTACTGTTTGTGCATTTACAATATTCATTGATTTTTGCCATTGAAAAACATCATGTTATTCATATACCAGAAATGTTTGAAGCTACTGACTGAATGAAAAGAGCTGGCATCTCACTCTCTTTGAATCTTCTTTATCATGCTAAGAGGAGCAGGAAAAAGCAAAAAATTTCAGAATTGCACCTTGCAATGTGGAGATATTACTGTTTGTGCATTTACAATATTCATTGATTTTTGCCATTGAAAAACATCCAGAAATGTTTGAAGCTACTGACTGAATGAAAGGAGCTGGCATCTCACTCTCTTTGAATCTTCTTTATCATGCTAGGATTAGCAGGAAAAAGCAAAAAATTTCAGAATTGCACCTTGCAATGCGGAGAAATTACTGTTTGTGCATTTACAATATTCATTGATTTTTGCCATTGAAAAACATCATGTTATTCATATACCAGAAATGTTTGAAGCTACTGACTGAATGAAAAGAGCTGGCATCTCAATCTCTTTGAATCTTCTTTATTATGCTAAGAGGAGCAGGAAAAAGCAAAAAATTTCAGAATTGCACCTTGCAATGTGGAGATATTACTGTTTGTGTATTTACAATATTCATTGATTTTTGCCATTGAAAAACGTCCAGAAAGGTTTGAAGCTACTGACTGAATGAAAGGAGCTGGCATCTCACTCTCTTTGAATCTTCTTTATCATGCTAGGATTAGCAGGAAAAAGCAAAAAATTTCAGAATTGCACCTTGCAATGCGGAGAAATTACTGTTTGTGCATTTACAATATTCATTGATTTTTGCCTTTGAAAAACATGTTATTCATATACCAGAAATGTTTGAAGCTACTGACTGAATGAAAAGAGCTGGCATCTCACTCTCTTTGAATCTTCTTTATCATGCTAAGAGGAGCAGGAAAAAGCAAAAAATTTCAGAATTGCACCTTGCAATGCGGAGATATTACTGTTTGTGCATTTACAATATTCATTGATTTTTGCCATTGAAAAACGTCCAGAAATGTTTGAAGCTACTGACTGAATGAAAGGAGCTGGCATCTCACTCTCTTTGAATCTTCTTTATCATGCTAGGATTAGCAGGAAAAAGCAAAAAATTTCAGAATTGCACCTTGCAATGCGGAGAAATTACTGTTTGTGCATTTACAATATTCATTGATTTTTGCCATTGAAAAACATCATGTTATTCATATACCAGAAATGTTTGAAGCTACTGACTGAATGAAAAGAGCTGGCATCTCACTCTCTTTGAATCTTCTTTATCATGCTAAGAGGAGCAGGAAAAAGCAAAAAATTTCAGAATTGCACCTTGAAATGTGGAGATATTACTGTTTGTGCATTTACAATATTCATTGATTTTTGCCATTGAAAAACGTCCAGAAATGTTTGAAGCTACTGACTGAATGAAAGGAGCTGGCATCTCACTCTCTTTGAATCTTCTTTATCATGCTAGGATTAGCAGGAAAAAGCAAAAAATTTCAGAATTGCACCTTGCAATGCGGAGAAATTACTGTTTGTGCATTTACAATATTCATTGATTTTTGCCATTGAAAAACATCATGTTATTCATATACCAGAAATGTTTGAAGCTACTGACTGAATGAAAAGAGCTGGCATCTCACTCTCTTTGAATCTTCTTTATCATGCTAAGAGGAGCAGGAAAAAGCAAAAAATTTCAGAATTGCACCTTGCAATGTGGAGATATTACTGTTTGTGCATTTACAATATTCATTGATTTTTGCCATTGAAAAACGTCCAGAAATGTTTGAAGCTACTGACTGAATGAAAGGAGCTGGCATCTCACTCTCTTTGAATCTTCTTTATCATGCTAGGATTAGCAGGAAAAAGCAAAAAATTTCAGAATTGCACCTTGCAATGCGGAGATATTACTGTTTGTGCATTTACAATATTCATTGATTTTTGCCATTGAAAAACGTCCAGAAATGTTTGAAGCTACTGACTGAATGAAAGGAGCTGGCATCTCACTCTCTTTGAATCTTCTTTATCATGCTAGGATTAGCAGGAAAAAGCAAAAAATTTCAGAATTGCACCTTGCAAAGAGAAATTACTGTTTGTGCATTTACAATATTCATTGATTTTTGCCATTGAAAAACTTCATGTTATTCATATACCAGAAATGTCTGAAGCTACTGACTGAATGAAAAGAGCTGGCATCTCACTCTCTTTGAATCTTATTTATCATGCTAAGAGGAGCAGGAAAAAGCAAAAAATTTCAGAATTGCACCTTGCAATGTGGAGATATTACTGTTTGTGCATTTACAATATTCATTGATTTTTGCAATTGAAAAACATCATGTTATTCATATACCAGAAATGTTTGAAGCTACTGACTGAATGAAAAGAGCTGGCATCTCACTCTCTTTGAATCTTTTTTATCATGCTAAGAGGAGCAGGAAAAAGCAAAAAATTTAAGAATTGCACCTTGCAATGCGGAGATATTACTGTTTGTGCATTTACAATATTCATTGATTTTTGCCATTGAAAAACGTCCAGAAATGTTTGAAGCTACTGACTGAATGAAAGGAGCTGGCATCTCACTCTCTTTGAATCTTCATTATCATGCTAGGATTAGCAGGAAAAAGCAAAAAATTTCAGAATTGCACCTTGCAATGCGGAGAAATTACTGTTTGTGCATTTACAATATTCATTGATTTTTGCCATTGAAAAACATCATGTTATTCATATACCAGAAATGTTTGAAGCTACTGACTGAATGAAAAGAGCTGGCATCTCACTCTCTTTGAATCTTCTTTATCATGCTAAGAGGAACAGGAAAAAGGAAAAAATTTCAGAATTGCACCTTGCAATGTGGAGATATTACTGTTTGTGCATTTACAATATTCATTGATTTTTGCCATTGAAAAACGTCCAGAAATGTTTGAAGCTACTGACTGAATGAAAGGAGCTGGCATCTCACTCTCTTTGAATCTTCTTTATCATGCTAGGATTAGCAGGAAAAAGCAAAAAATTTCAGAATTGCACCTTGCAATGCGGAGAAATTACTGTTTGTGCATTTACAATATTCATTGATTTTTGCCATTGAAAAATGTCCAGAAATGTTTGAATCTACTGACTGAATGAAAGGAGCTGGCATCTCACTCTCTTTGAATCTTCTTTATCATGCTAGGATTAGCAGGAAAAAGCAAAAGATTTCAGAATTGCACCTTGCAATGCGGAGAAATTACTGTTTGTGCATTTACAATATTCATTGATTTTTGCCATTGAAAAACATCATGTTATTCATATACCAGAAATGTTTGAAGCTACTGACTGAATGAAAAGAGCTGGCATCTCACTCTCTTTGAATCTTCTTTATCATGCTAAGAGGAGCAGGAAAAAGCAAAAAATTTCAGAATTGCACCTTGAAATGTGGAGATATAACTGTTTGTGCATTTACAATATTCATTGATTTTTGCAATTGAAAAACATCATGTTATTCATATACCAGAAATGTTTGAAGCTACTGACTGAATGAAAAGAGCTGGCATCTCACTCTCTTTGAATCTTCTTTATCATGCTAAGAGGAGCAGGAAAAAGCAAAAAATTTCAGAATTGCACCTTGCAATGCGGAGATATTACTGTTTGTGCATTTACAATATTCATTGATTTTTGCCATTGAAAAACGTCCAGAAATGTTTGAAGCTACTGATTGAATGAAAGGAGCTGGCATCTCACTCTCTTTGAATCTTCATTATCATGCTAGGATTAGCAGGAAAAAGCAAAAAATTTCAGAATTGCACCTTGCAATGCGGAGAAATTACTGTTTGTGCATTTACAATATTCATTGATTTTTGCCATTGAAAAATGTCCAGAAATGTTTGAAGCTACTGACTGAATGAAAGGAGCTGGCATCTCACTCTCTTTGAATCTTCTTTATCATGCTAGGATTAGCAGGAAAAAGCAAAAGATTTCAGAATTGCACCTTGCAATGCGGAGAAATTACTGTTTGTGCATTTACAATATTCATTGATTTTTGCCATTGAAAAACATCATGTTATTCATATACCAGAAATGTTTGAAGCTACTGACTGAATGAAAAGAGCTGGCATCTCACTCTCTTTGAATTTTCTTTATCATGCTAAGAGGAGCAGGAAAAAGCAAAAAATTTCAGAATTGCACCTTGAAATGTGGAGATATTACTGTTTGTGCATTTACAATATTCATTGATTTTTGCAATTGAAAAACATCATGTTATTCATATACCAGAAATGTTTGAAGCTACTGACTGAATGAAAAGAGCTGGCATCTCACTCTCTTTGAATCTTCTTTATCATGCTAAGAGGAGCAGGAAAAAGCAAAAAATTTCAGAATTGCACCTTGCAATGCGGAGATATTACTGTTTGTGCATTTACAATATTCATTGATTTTTGCCATTGAAAAACGTCCAGAAATGTTTGAAGCTACTGACTGAATGAAAGGAGCTGGCATCTCACTCTCTTTGAATCTTCATTATCATGCTAGGATTAGCAGGAAAAAGCAAAAAATTTCAGAATTGCACCTTGCAATGCGGAGAAATTACTGTTTGTGCATTTACAATATTCATTGATTTTTGCCATTGAAAAACATCATGTTATTCATATACCAGAAATGTTTGAAGCTACTGACTGAATGAAAAGAGCTGGCATCTCACTCTCTTTGAATCTTCTTTATCATGCTAAGAGGAACAGGAAAAAGGAAAAAATTTCAGAATTGCACCTTGCAATGTGGAGATATTACTGTTTGTGCATTTACAATATTCATTGATTTTTGCCATTGAAAAACGTCCAGAAATGTTTGAAGCTACTGACTGAATGAAAGGAGCTGGCATCTCACTCTCTTTGAATCTTCTTTATCATGCTAGGATTAGCAGGAAAAAGCAAAAAATTTCAGAATTGCACCTTGCAATGCGGAGAAATTACTGTTTGTGCATTTACAATATTCATTGATTTTTGCCATTGAAAAATGTCCAGAAATGTTTGAAGCTACTGACTGAATGAAAGGAGCTGGCATCTCACTCTCTTTGAATCTTCTTTATCATGCTAGGATTAGCAGGAAAAAGCAAAAGATTTCAGAATTGCACCTTGCAATGCGGAGAAATTACTGTTTGTGCATTTACAATATTCATTGATTTTTGCCATTGAAAAACATCATGTTATTCATATACCAGAAATGTTTGAAGCTACTGACTGAATGAAAAGAGCTGGCATCTCACTCTCTTTGAATCTTCTTTATCATGCTAAGAGGAGCAGGAAAAAGCAAAAAATTTCAGAATTGCACCTTGAAATGTGGAGATATTACTGTTTGTGCATTTACAATATTCATTGATTTTTGCCATTGAAAAACGTCCAGAAATGTTTGAAGCTACTGACTGAATGAAAGGAGCTGGCATCTCACTCTCTTTGAATCTTCTTTATCATGCTAGGATTAGCAGGAAAAAGCAAAAAATTTCAGAATTGCACCTTGCAATGCGGAGAAATTACTGTTTGTGCATTTACAATATTCATTGATTTTTGCCATTGAAAAACATCATGTTATTCATATACCAGAAATGTTTGAAGCTACTGACTGAATGAAAAGAGCTGGCATCTCACTCTCTTTGAATCTTCTTTATCATGCTAAGAGGAGCAGGAAAAAGCAAAAAATTTCAGAATTGCACCTTGCAATGTGGAGATATTACTGTTTGTGCATTTACAATATTCATTGATTTTTGCCATTGAAAAACGTCCAGAAATGTTTGAAGCTACTGACTGAATGAAAGGAGCTGGCATCTCACTCTCTTTGAATCTTCTTTATCATGCTAGGATTAGCAGGAAAAAGCAAAAAATTTCAGAATTGCATCTTGCAATGCGGAGAAATTACTGTTTGTGCATTTACAATATTCATTGATTTTTGCCATTGAAAAACATCATGTTATTCATATACCAGAAATGTTTGAAGCTACTGACTGAATGAAAAGAGCTGGCATCTCACTCTCTTTGAATCTTCTTTATCATGCTAAGAGGAGCAGGAAAAAGCAAAAAATTTCAGAATTGCACCTTGAAATGTGGAGATATTACTGTTTGTGCATTTACAATATTCATTGATTTTTGCCATTGAAAAACGTCCAGAAATGTTTGAACCTACTGACTGAATGAAAGGAGCTGGCATCTCACTCTCTTTGAATCTTCTTTATCATGCTAGGATTAGCAGGAAAAAGCAAAAAATTTCAGAATTGCACCTTGCAATGCGGAGAAATTACTGTTTGTGCATTTACAATATTCATTGATTTTTGCCATTGAAAAACATCATGTTATTCATATACCAGAAATGTTTGAAGCTACTGACTGAATGAAAAGAGCTGGCATCTCACTCTCTTTGAATCTTCTTTATCATGCTAAGAGGAGCAGGAAAAAGCAAAAAATTTCAGAATTGCACCTTGCAATGTGGAGATATTACTGTTTGTGCATTTACAATATTCATTGATTTTTGCCATTGAAAAACGTCCAGAAATGTTTGAAGCTACTGACTGAATGAAAGGAGCTGGCATCTCACTCTCTTTGAATCTTCTTTATCATGCTAGGATTAGCAGGAAAAAGCAAAAAATTTCAGAATTGCACCTTGCAATGCGGAGATATTACTGTTTGTGCATTTACAATATTCATTGATTTTTGCCATTGAAAAACGTCCAGAAATGTTTGAAGCTACTGACTGAATGAAAGGAGCTGGCATCTCACTCTCTTTGAATCTTCTTTATCATGCTAGGATTAGCAGGAAAAAGCAAAAAATTTCAGAATTGCACCTTGCAAAGAGAAATTACTGTTTGTGCATTTACAATATTCATTGATTTTTGCCATTGAAAAACTTCATGTTATTCATATACCAGAAATGTTTGAAGCTACTGACTGAATGAAAAGAGCTGGCATCTCACTCTCTTTGAATCTTATTTATCATGCTAAGAGGAGCAGGAAAAAGCAAAAAATTTCAGAATTGCACCTTGCAATGTGGAGATATTACTGTTTGTGCATTTACAATATTCATTGATTTTTGCAATTGAAAAACATCATGTTATTCATATACCAGAAATGTTTGAAGCTACTGACTGAATGAAAAGAGCTGGCATCTCACTCTCTTTGAATCTTCTTTATCATGCTAAGAGGAGCAGGAAAAAGCAAAAAATTTCAGAATTGCACCTTGCAATGCGGAGATATTACTGTTTGTGCATTTACAATATTCATTGATTTTTGCCATTGAAAAACGTCCAGAAATGTTTGAAGCTACTGACTGAATGAAAGGAGCTGGCATCTCACTCTCTTTGAATCTTCATTATCATGCTAGGATTAGCAGGAAAAAGCAAAAAATTTCAGAATTGCACCTTGCAATGCGGAGAAATTACTGTTTGTGCATTTACAATATTCATTGATTTTTGCCATTGAAAAACATCATGTTATTCATATACCAGAAATGTTTGAAGCTACTGACTGAATGAAAAGAGCTGTCATCTCACTCTCTTTGAATCTTCTTTATCATGCTAAGAGGAACAGGAAAAAGCAAAATATTTCAGAATTGCACCTTGCAATGTGGAGATATTACTGTTTGTGCATTTACAATATTCATTGATTTTTGCCATTGAAAAACGTCCAGAAATGTTTGAAGCTACTGACTGAATGAAAGGAGCTGGCATCTCACTCTCTTTGAATCTTCTTTATCATGCTAGGATTAGCAGGAAAAAGCAAAAAATTTCAGAATTGCACCTTGCAATGCGGAGAAATTACTGTTTGTGCATTTACAATATTCATTGATTTTTGCCATTGAAAAATGTCCAGAAATGTTTGAAGCTACTGACTGAATGAAAGGAGCTGGCATCTCACTCTCTTTGAATCTTCTTTATCATGCTAGGATTAGCAGGAAAAAGCAAAAGATTTCAGAATTGCACCTTGCAATGCGGAGAAATTACTGTTTGTGCATTTACAATATTCATTGATTTTTGCCATTGAAAAACATCATGTTATTCATATACCAGAAATGTTTGAAGCTACTGACTGAATGAAAAGAGCTGGCATCTCACTCTCTTTGAATCTTCTTTATCATGCTAAGAGGAGCAGGAAAAAGCAAAAAATTTCAGAATTGCACCTTGAAATGTGGAGATATTACTGTTTGTGCATTTACAATATTCATTGATTTTTGCCATTGAAAAACGTCCAGAAATGTTTGAAGCTACTGACTGAATGAAAGGAGCTGGCATCTCACTCTCTTTGAATCTTCTTTATCATGCTAGGATTAGCAGGAAAAAGCAAAAAATTTCAGAATTGCACCTTGCAATGCGGAGAAATTACTGTTTGTGCATTTACAATATTCATTGATTTTTGCCATTGAAAAACATCATGTTATTCATATACCAGAAATGTTTGAAGCTACTGACTGAATGAAAAGAGCTGGCATCTCACTCTCTTTGAATCTTCTTTATCATGCTAAGAGGAGCAGGAAAAAGCAAAAAATTTCAGAATTGCACCTTGCAATGTGGAGATATTACTGTTTGTGCATTTACAATATTCATTGATTTTTGCCATTGAAAAACGTCCAGAAATGTTTGAAGCTACTGACTGAATGAAAGGAGCTGGCATCTCACTCTCTTTGAATCTTCTTTATCATGCTAGGATTAGCAGGAAAAAGCAAAAAATTTCAGAATTGCACCTTGCAATGCGGAGATATTACTGTTTGTGCATTTACAATATTCATTGATTTTTGCCATTGAAAAACGTCCAGAAATGTTTGAAGCTACTGACTGAATGAAAGGAGCTGGCATCTCACTCTCTTTGAATCTTCTTTATCATGCTAGGATTAGCAGGAAAAAGCAAAAAATTTCAGAATTGCACCTTGCAATGCGGAGAAATTACTGTTTGTGCATTTACAATATTCATTGATTTTTGCCATTGAAAAACATCATGTTATTCATATACCAGAAATGTTTGAAGCTACTGACTGAATGAAAAGAGCTGGCATCTCATTCTCTTTGAATCTTCTTTATCATGCTAAGAGGAGCAGGAAAAAGCAAAAAATTTCAGAATTGCACCTTGCAATGCGGAGATATTACTGTTTGTGCATTTACAATATTCATTGATTTTTGCCATTGAAAAACGTCCAGAAATGTTTGAAGCTACTGACTGAATGAAAGGAGCTGGCATCTCACTCTCTTTGAATCTTCATTATCATGCTAGGATTAGCAGGAAAAAGCAAAAAATTTCAGAATTGCAGCTTGCAATGCGGAGAAATTACTGTTTGTGCATTTACAATATTCATTGATTTTTGCCCTTGAAAAACATCATGTTATTCATATACCAGAAATGTTTGAAGCTACTGACTGAATGAAAAGAGCTGGCATCTCACTCTCTTTGAATCTTCTTTATCATGCTAAGAGGAACAGGAAAAAGGAAAAAATTTCAGAATTGCACCTTGCAATGTGGAGATATTACTGTTTGTGCATTTACAATATTCATTGATTTTTGCCATTGAAAAACGTCCAGAAATGTTTGAAGCTACTGACTGAATGAAAGGAGCTGGCATCTCACTCTCTTTGAATCTTCTTTATCATGCTAGGATTAGCAGGAAAAAGCAAAAAATTTCAGAATTGCACCTTGCAATGCGGAGAAATTACTGTTTGTGCATTTACAATATTCATTGATTTTTGCCATTGAAAAATGTCCAGAAATGTTTGAAGCTACTGACTGAATGAAAGGAGCTGGCATCTCACTCTCTTTGAATCTTCTTTATCATGCTAGGATTAGCAGGAAAAAGCAAAAGATTTCAGAATTGCACCTTGCAATGCGGAGAAATTACTGTTTGTGCATTTACAATATTCATTGATTTTTGCCATTGAAAAACATCATGTTATTCATATACCAGAAATGTTTGAAGCTACTGACTGAATGAAAAGAGCTGGCATCTCACTCTCTTTGAATCTTCTTTATCATGCTAAGAGGAGCAGGAAAAAGCAAAAAATTTCAGAATTGCACCTTGAAATGTGGAGATATTACTGTTTGTGCATTTACAATATTCATTGATTTTTGCCATTGAAAAACGTCCAGAAATGTTTGAAGCTACTGACTTAATGAAAGGAGCTGGCATCTCACTCTCTTTGAATCTTCTTTATCATGCTAGGATTAGCAGGAAAAAGCAAAAAATTTCAGAATTGCACCTTGCAATGCGGAGAAATTACTGTTTGTGCATTTACAATATTCATTGATTTTTGCCATTGAAAAACATCATGTTATTCATATACCAGAAATGTTTGAAGCTACTGACTGAATGAAAAGAGCTGGCATCTCACTCTCTTTGAATCTTCTTTATCATGCTAAGAGGAGCAGGAAAAAGCAAAAAATTTCAGAATTGCACCTTGCAATGTGGAGATATTACTGTTTGTGCATTTACAATATTCATTGATTTTTGCCATTGAAAAACGTCCAGAAATGTTTGAAGCTACTGACTGAATGAAAGGAGCTGGCATCTCACTCTCTTTGAATCTTCTTTATCATGCTAGGATTAGCAGGAAAAAGCAAAAAATTTCAGAATTGCATCTTGCAATGCGGAGAAATTACTGTTTGTGCATTTACAATATTCATTGATTTTTGCCATTGAAAAACATCATGTTATTCATATACCAGAAATGTTTGAAGCTACTGACTGAATGAAAAGAGCTGGCATCTCACTCTCTTTGAATCTTCTTTATCATGCTAAGAGGAGCAGGAAAAAGCAAAAAATTTCAGAATTGCACCTTGAAATGTGGAGATATTACTGTTTGTGCATTTACAATATTCATTGATTTTTGCCATTGAAAAACGTCCAGAAATGTTTGAACCTACTGACTGAATGAAAGGAGCTGGCATCTCACTCTCTTTGAATCTTCTTTATCATGCTAGGATTAGCAGGAAAAAGCAAAAAATTTCAGAATTGCACCTTGCAATGCGGAGAAATTACTGTTTGTGCATTTACAATATTCATTGATTTTTGCCATTGAAAAACATCATGTTATTCATATACCAGAAATGTTTGAAGCTACTGACTGAATGAAAAGAGCTGGCATCTCACTCTCTTTGAATCTTCTTTATCATGCTAAGAGGAGCAGGAAAAAGCAAAAAATTTCAGAATTGCACCTTGCAATGTGGAGATATTACTGTTTGTGCATTTACAATATTCATTGATTTTTGCCATTGAAAAACGTCCAGAAATGTTTGAAGCTACTGACTGAATGAAAGGAGCTGGCATCTCACTCTCTTTGAATCTTCTTTATCATGCTAGGATTAGCAGGAAAAAGCAAAAAATTTCAGAATTGCACCTTGCAATGCGGAGATATTACTGTTTGTGCATTTACAATATTCATTGATTTTTGCCATTGAAAAACGTCCAGAAATGTTTGAAGCTACTGACTGAATGAAAGGAGCTGGCATCTCACTCTCTTTGAATCTTCTTTATCATGCTAGGATTAGCAGGAAAAAGCAAAAAATTTCAGAATTGCACCTTGCAAAGAGAAATTACTGTTTGTGCATTTACAATATTCATTGATTTTTGCCATTGAAAAACTTCATGTTATTCATATACCAGAAATGTTTGAAGCTACTGACTGAATGAAAAGAGCTGGCATCTCACTCTCTTTGAATCTTATTTATCATGCTAAGAGGAGCAGGAAAAAGCAAAAAATTTCAGAATTGCACCTTGCAATGTGGAGATATTACTGTTTGTGCATTTACAATATTCATTGATTTTTGCAATTGAAAAACATCATGTTATTCATATACCAGAAATGTTTGAAGCTACTGACTGAATGAAAAGAGCTGGCATCTCACTCTCTTTGAATCTTCTTTATCATGCTAAGAGGAGCAGGAAAAAGCAAAAAATTTCAGAATTGCACCTTGCAATGCGGAGATATTACTGTTTGTGCATTTACAATATTCATTGATTTTTGCCATTGAAAAACGTCCAGAAATGTTTGAAGCTACTGACTGAATGAAAGGAGCTGGCATCTCACTCTCTTTGAATCTTCATTATCATGCTAGGATTAGCAGGAAAAAGCAAAAAATTTCAGAATTGCACCTTGCAATGCGGAGAAATTACTGTTTGTGCATTTACAATATTCATTGATTTTTGCCATTGAAAAACATCATGTTATTCATATACCAGAAATGTTTGAAGCTACTGACTGAATGAAAAGAGCTGTCATCTCACTCTCTTTGAATCTTCTTTATCATGCTAAGAGGAACAGGAAAAAGCAAAAAATTTCAGAATTGCACCTTGCAATGTGGAGATATTACTGTTTGTGCATTTACAATATTCATTGATTTTTGCCATTGAAAAACGTCCAGAAATGTTTGAAGCTACTGACTGAATGAAAGGAGCTGGCATCTCACTCTCTTTGAATCTTCTTTATCATGCTAGGATTAGCAGGAAAAAGCAAAAAATTTCAGAATTGCACCTTGCAATGCGGAGAAATTACTGTTTGTGCATTTACAATATTCATTGATTTTTGCCATTGAAAAATGTCCAGAAATGTTTGAAGCTACTGACTGAATGAAAGGAGCTGGCATCTCACTCTCTTTGAATCTTCTTTATCATGCTAGGATTAGCAGGAAAAAGCAAAAGATTTCAGAATTGCACCTTGCAATGCGGAGAAATTACTGTTTGTGCATTTACAATATTCATTGATTTTTGCCATTGAAAAACATCATGTTATTCATATACCAGAAATGTTTGAAGCTACTGACTGAATGAAAAGAGCTGGCATCTCACTCTCTTTGAATCTTCTTTATCATGCTAAGAGGAGCAGGAAAAAGCAAAAAATTTCAGAATTGCACCTTGAAATGTGGAGATATTACTGTTTGTGCATTTACAATATTCATTGATTTTTGCCATTGAAAAACGTCCAGAAATGTTTGAAGCTACTGACTGAATGAAAGGAGCTGGCATCTCACTCTCTTTGAATCTTCTTTATCATGCTAGGATTAGCAGGAAAAAGCAAAAAATTTCAGAATTGCACCTTGCAATGCGGAGAAATTACTGTTTGTGCATTTACAATATTCATTGATTTTTGCCATTGAAAAACATCATGTTATTCATATACCAGAAATGTTTGAAGCTACTGACTGAATGAAAAGAGCTGGCATCTCACTCTCTTTGAATCTTCTTTATCATGCTAAGAGGAGCAGGAAAAAGCAAAAAATTTCAGAATTGCACCTTGCAATGTGGAGATATTACTGTTTGTGCATTTACAATATTCATTGATTTTTGCCATTGAAAAACGTCCAGAAATGTTTGAAGCTACTGACTGAATGAAAGGAGCTGGCATCTCACTCTCTTTGAATCTTCTTTATCATGCTAGGATTAGCAGGAAAAAGCAAAAAATTTCAGAATTGCACCTTGCAATGCGGAGATATTACTGTTTGTGCATTTACAATATTCATTGATTTTTGCCATTGAAAAACGTCCAGAAATGTTTGAAGCTACTGACTGAATGAAAGGAGCTGGCATCTCACTCTCTTTGAATCTTCTTTATCATGCTAGGATTAGCAGGAAAAAGCAAAAAATTTCAGAATTGCACCTTGCAATGCGGAGAAATTACTGTTTGTGCATTTACAATATTCATTGATTTTTGCCATTGAAAAACATCATGTTATTCATATACGAGAAATGTTTGAAGCTACTGACTGAATGAAAAGAGCTGGCATCTCACTCTCTTTGAATCTTCTTTATCATGCTAAGAGGAGCAGGAAAAAGCAAAAAATTTCAGAATTGCACCTTGCAATGCGGAGATATTACTGTTTGTGCATTTACAATATTCATTGATTTTTGCCATTGAAAAACGTCCAGAAATGTTTGAAGCTACTGACTGAATGAAAGGAGCTGGCATCTCACTCTCTTTGAATCTTCATTATCATGCTAGGATTAGCAGGAAAAAGCAAAAAATTTCAGAATTGCACCTTGCAATGCGGAGAAATTACTGTTTGTGCATTTACAATATTCATTGATTTTTGCCCTTGAAAAACATCATGTTATTCATATACCAGAAATGTTTGAAGCTACTGACTGAATGAAAAGAGCTGGCATCTCACTCTCTTTGAATCTTCTTTATCATGCTAAGAGGAACAGGAAAAAGCAAAAAATTTCAGAATTGCACCTTGCAATGTGGAGATATTACTGTTTGTGCATTTACAATATTCATTGATTTTTGCCATTGAAAAACGTCCAGAAATGTTTGAAGCTACTGACTGAATGAAAGGAGCTGGCATCTCACTCTCTTTGAATCTTCATTATCATGCTAGGATTAGCAGGAAAAAGCAAAAAATTTCAGAATTGCACCTTGCAATGCGGAGAAATTACTGTTTGTGCATTTACAATATTCATTGATTTTTGCCATTGAAAAACATCATGTTATTCATATACCAGAAATGTTTGAAGCTACTGACTGAATAAAAAGAGCTGGCATCTCACTCTCTTTGAATCTTCTTTATCATGCTAAGAGGAACAGGAAAAAGCAAAAAATTTCAGAATTGCACCTTGCAATGTGGAGATATTACTGTTTGTGCATTTACAATATTCATTGATTTTTGCCATTGAAAAACGTCCAGAAATGTTTGAAGCTACTGACTGAATGAAAGGAGCTGGCATCTCACTCTCTTTGAATCTTCTTTATCATGCTAGGATTAGCAGGAAAAAGCAAAAAATTTCAGAATTGCACCTTGCAATGCGGAGAAATTACTGTTTGTGCATTTACAATATTCATTGATTTTTGCCATTGAAAAACATCATGTTATTCATATACCAGAAATGTTTGAAGCTACTGACTGAATGAAAAGAGCTGGCATCTCACTCTCTTTGAATCTTCTTTATCATGCTAAGAGGAGCAGGAAAAAGCAAAAAATTTCAGAATTGCACCTTGCAATGCGGAGATATTACTGTTTGTGCATTTACAATATTCATTGATTTTTGCCATTGAAAAACGTCCAGAAATGTTTGAAGCTACTGACTGAATGAAAGGAGCTGGCATCTCACTCTCTTTGAATCTTCATTATCATGCTAGGATTAGCAGGAAAAAGCAAAAAATTTCAGAATTGCACCTTGCAATGCGGAGAAATTACTGTTTGTGCATTTACAATATTCATTGATTTTTGCCCTTGAAAAACATCATGTTATTCATATACCAGAAATGTTTGAAGCTACTGACTGAATGAAAAGAGCTGGCATCTCACTCTCTTTGAATCTTCTTTATCATGCTAAGAGGAACAGGAAAAAGCAAAAAATTTCAGAATTGCACCTTGCAATGTGGAGATATTACTGTTTGTGCATTTACAATATTCATTGATTTTTGCCATTGAAAAACGTCCAGAAATGTTTGAAGCTACTGACTGAATGAAAGGAGCTGGCATCTCACTCTCTTTGAATCTTCATTATCATGCTAGGATTAGCAGGAAAAAGCAAAAAATTTCAGAATTGCACCTTGCAATGCGGAGAAATTACTGTTTGTGCATTTACAATATTCATTGATTTTTGCCATTGAAAAACATCATGTTATTCATATACCAGAAATGTTTGAAGCTACTGACTGAATAAAAAGAGCTGGCATCTCACTCTCTTTGAATCTTCTTTATCATGCTAAGAGGAACAGGAAAAAGCAAAAAATTTCAGAATTGCACCTTGCAATGTGGAGATATTACTGTTTGTGCATTTACAATATTCATTGATTTTTGCCATTGAAAAACGTCCAGAAATGTTTGAAGCTACTGACTGAATGAAAGGAGCTGGCATCTCACTCTCTTTGAATCTTCTTTATCATGCTAGGATTAGCAGGAAAAAGCAAAAAATTTCAGAATTGCACCTTGCAATGCGGAGAAATTACTGTTTGTGCATTTACAATATTCATTGATTTTTGCCATTGAAAAATGTCCAGAAATGTTTGAAGCTACTGACTGAATGAAAGGAGCTGGCATCTCACTCTCTATGAATCTTCTTTATCATGCTAGGATTAGCAGGAAAAAGCAAAAGATTTCAGAATTGCACCTTGCAATGCGGAGAAATTACTGTTTGTGCATTTACAATATTCATTGATTTTTGCCATTGAAAAACATCATGTTATTCATATACCAGAAATGTTTGAAGCTACTGACTGAATGAAAAGAGCTGGCATCTCACTCTCTTTGAATCTTCTTTATCATGCTAAGAGGAGCAGGAAAAAGCAAAAAATTTCAGAATTGCACCTTGAAATGTGGAGATATTACTGTTTGTGCATTTACAATATTCATTGATTTTTGCCATTGAAAAACGTCCAGAAATGTTTGAAGCTACTGACTGAATGAAAGGAGCTGGCATCTCACTCTCTTTGAATCTTCTTTATCATGCTAGGATTAGCAGGAAAAAGCAAAAAATTTCAGAATTGCACCTTGCAATGCGGAGAAATTACTGTTTGTGCATTTACAATATTCATTGATTTTTGCCATTGAAAAACATCATGTTATTCATATACCAGAAATGTTTGAAGCTACTGACTGAATGAAAAGAGCTGGCATCTCACTCTCTTTGGATCTTCTTTATCATGCTAAGAGGAGCAGGAAAAAGCAAAAAATTTCAGAATTGCACCTTGCAATGTGGAGATATTACTGTTTGTGCATTTACAATATTCATTGATTTTTGCCATTGAAAAACGTCCAGAAATGTTTGAAGCTACTGACTGAATGAAAGGAGCTGGCATCTCACTCTCTTTGAATCTTCTTTATCATGCTAGGATTAGCAGGAAAAAGCAAAAAATTTCAGAATTGCACCTTGCAATGCGGAGAAATTACTGTTTGTGCATTTACAATATTCATTGATTTTTGCCATTGAAAAATGTCCAGAAATGTTTGAAGCTACTGACTGAATGAAAGGAGCTCGCATCTCACTCTCTTTGAATCTTCTTTATCATGCTAGGATTAGCAGGAAAAAGCAAAAGATTTCAGAATTGCACCTTGCAATGCGGAGAAATTACTGTTTGTGCATTTACAATATTCATTGATTTTTGCCATTGAAAAACATCATGTTATTCATATACCAGAAATGTTTGAAGCTACTGACTGAATGAAAAGAGCTGGCATCTCACTCTCTTTGAATCTTCTTTATCATGCTAAGAGGAGCAGGAAAAAGCAAAAAATTTCAGAATTGCACCTTGCAATGTGGAGATATTACTGTTTGTGCATTTACAATATTCATTGATTTTTGCCATTGAAAAACGTCCAGAAATGTTTGAAGCTACTGACTGAATGAAAGGAGCTGGCATCTCACTCTCTTTGAATCTTCTTTATCATGCTAGGATTAGCAGGAAAAAGCAAAAAATTTCAGAATTGCACCTTGCAATGCGGAGATATTACTGTTTGTGCATTTACAATATTCATTGATTTTTGCCATTGAAAAACGTCCAGAAATGTTTGAAGCTACTGACTGAATGAAAGGAGCTGGCATCTCACTCTCTTTGAATCTTCTTTATCATGCTAGGATTAGCAGGAAAAAGCAAAAAATTTCAGAATTGCACCTTGCAATGCGGAGAAATTACTGTTTGTGCATTTACAATATTCATTGATTTTTGCCATTGAAAAACATCATGTTATTCATATACCAGAAATGTTTGAAGCTACTGACTGAATGAAAAGAGCTGGCATCTCACTCTCTTTGAATCTTCTTTATCATGCTAAGAGGAGCAGGAAAAAGCAAAAAATTTCAGAATTGCACCTTGCAATGCGGAGATATTACTGTTTGTGCATTTACAATATTCATTGATTTTTGCCATTGAAAAACGTCCAGAAATGTTTGAAGCTACTGACTGAATGAAAGGAGCTGGCATCTCACTCTCTTTGAATCTTCATTATCATGCTAGGATTAGCAGGAAAAAGCAAAAAATTTCAGAATTGCACCTTGCAATGCGGAGAAATTACTGTTTGTGCATTTACAATATTCATTGATTTTTGCCATTGAAAAACATCATGTTATTCATATACCAGAAATGTTTGAAGCTACTGACTGAATGAAAAGAGCTGGCATCTCACTCTCTTTGAATCTTCTTTATCATGCTAAGAGGAACAGGAAAAAGCAAAAAATTTCAGAATTGCACCTTGCAATGTGGAGATATTACTGTTTGTGCATTTACAATATTCATTGATTTTTGCCATTGAAAAACGTCCAGAAATGTTTGAAGCTACTGACTGAATGAAAGGAGCTGGCATCTCACTCTCTTTGAATCTTCATTATCATGCTAGGATTAGCAGGAAAAAGCAAAAAATTTCAGAATTGCACCTTGCAATGCGGAGAAATTACTGTTTGTGCATTTACAATATTCATTGATTTTTGCCATTGAAAAACATCATGTTATTCATATACCAGAAATGTTTGAAGCTACTGACTGAATGAAAAGAGCTGGCATCTCACTCTCTTTGAATCTTCTTTATCATGCTAAGAGGAGCAGGAAAAAGCAAAAAATTTCAGAATTGCACCTTGCAATGTGGAGATATTACTGTTTGTGCATTTACAATATTCATTGATTTTTGCCATTGAAAAACGTCCAGAAATGTTTGAAGCTACTGACTGAATGAAAGGAGCTGGCATCTCACTCTCTTTGAATCTTCTTTATCATGCTAGGATTAGCAGGAAAAAGCAAAAAATTTCAGAATTGCACCTTGCAATGCGGAGAAATTACTGTTTGTGCATTTACAATATTCATTGATTTTTGCCATTGAAAAATGTCCAGAAATGTTTGAAGCTACTGACTGAATGAAAGGAGCTGGCATCTCACTCTCTATGAATCTTCTTTATCATGCTAGGATTAGCAGGAAAAAGCAAAAGATTTCAGAATTGCACCTTGCAATGCGGAGAAATTACTGTTTGTGCATTTACAATATTCATTGATTTTTGCCATTGAAAAACATCATGTTATTCATATACCAGAAATGTTTGAAGCTACTGACTGAATTAAAAGAGCTGGCATCTCACTCTCTTTGAATCTTCTTTATCATGCTAAGAGGAGCAGGAAAAAGCAAAAAATTTCAGAATTGCACCTTGAAATGTGGAGATATTACTGTTTGTGCATTTACAATATTCATTGATTTTTGCCATTGAAAAACGTCCAGAAATGTTTGAAGCTACTGACTGAATGAAAGGAGCTGGCATCTCACTCTCTTTGAATCTTCTTTATCATGCTAGGATTAGCAGGAAAAAGCAAAAAATTTCAGAATTGCACCTTGCAATGCGGAGAAATTACTGTTTGTGCATTTACAATATTCATTGATTTTTGCCATTGAAAAACATCATGTTATTCATATACCAGAAATGTTTGAAGCTACTGACTGAATGAAAAGAGCTGGCATCTCACTCTCTTTGAATCTTCTTTATCATGCTAAGAGGAGCAGGAAAAAGCAAAAAATTTCAGAATTGCACCTTGCAATGCGGAGATATTACTGTTTGTGCATTTACAATATTCATTGATTTTTGCCATTGAAAAACGTCCAGAAATGTTTGAAGCTACTGACTGAATGAAAGGAGCTGGCATCTCACTCTCTTTGAATCTTCATTATCATGCTAGGATTAGCAGGAAAAAGCAAAAAATTTCAGAATTGCACCTTGCAATGCGGAGAAATTACTGTTTGTGCATTTACAATATTCATTGATTTTTGCCATTGAAAAACATCATGTTATTCATATACCAGAAATGTTTGAAGCTACTGACTGAATGAAAAGAGCTGGCATCTCACTCTCTTTGAATCTTCTTTATCATGCTAAGAGGAAAAGGAAAAAGCAAAAAATTTCAGAATTGCACCTTGCAATGTGGAGATATTACTGTTTGTGCATTTACAATATTCATTGATTTTTGCCATTGAAAAACATCCAGAAATGTTTGAAGCTACTGACTGAATGAAAGGAGCTGGCATCTCACTCTCTTTGAATCTTCTTTATCATGCTAGGATTAGCAGGAAAAAGCAAAAAATTTCAGAATTGCACCTTGCAATACGGAGAAATTACTGTTTGTGCATTTACAATATTCATTGATTTTTGCCATTGAAAAACATCATGTTATTCATATACCAGAAATGTTTGAAGCTACTGACTGAATGAAAAGAGCTGGCATCTCACTCTCTTTGAATCTTATTTATCATGCTAAGAGGAGCATGAAAAAGCAAAAAATTTCAGAATTGCACCTTGCAATTTGGAGATATTACTGTTTGTGCATTTACAATATTCATTGATTTTTGCCATTGAAAAACGTCCAGAAATGTTTGAAGCTACTGACTGAATGAAAGGAGCTGGCATCTCACTCTCTTTGAATCTTCTTTGTCATGCTAGGATTAGCAGGAAAAAGCAAAAAATTTCAGAATTGCACCTTGCAATGCGGAGATATTACTGTTTGTGCATTTACAATATTCACTGATTTTTGCCATTGAAAAACGTCCAGAAATGTTTGAAGCTACTGACTGAATGAAAGGAGCTGGCTTCTCACTCTCTTTGAATCTTCTTTATCATGCTAGGATTAGCAGGAAAAAGCAAAAAATTTCAGAATTGCACCTTGCAATGCGGAGAAATTACTGTTTGTGCATTTACAATATTCATTGATTTTTGCCATTGAAAAACATCATGTTATTCATATACCAGAAATGTTTGAAGCTACTGACTGAATGAAAAGAGCTGGCATCTCACTCTCTTTGAATCTTCTTTATCATGCTAAGAGGAGCAGGAAAAAGCAAAAAATTTCAGAATTGCACCTTGCAATGTGGAGATATTACTGTTTGTGCATTTACAATATTCATTGATTTTTGCCATTGAAAAACGTCCAGAAATGTTTGAAGCTACTGACTGAATGAAAGGAGCTGGCATCTCACTCTCTTTGAATCTTCTTTATCATGCTAGGATTAGCAGGAAAAAGCAAAAAATTTCAGAATTGCACCTTGCAATGCGGAGAAATTACTGTTTGTGCATTTACAATATTCATTGATTTTTGCCATTGAAAAACATCATGTTATTCATATACCAGAAATGTTTGAAGCTACTGACTGAATGAAAAGAGCTGGCATCTCACTCTCGTTGAATCTTCTTTATCATGCTAAGAGGAGCAGGAAAAAGCAAAAAATTTCAGAATTGCACCTTGCAATGTGGAGATATTACTGTTTGTGCATTTACAATATTCATTGATTATTGCCATTGAAAAACGTCCAGAAATGTTTGAAGCTACTGACTGAATGAAAGGAGCTGGCATCTCACTCTCTTTGAATCTTCATTATCATGCTAGGATTAGCAGGAAAAAGCAAAAAATTTCAGTATTGCACCTTGCAATGTGGAGATATTACTGTTTGTGCATTTACAATATTCATTGATTTTTGCCATTGAAAAACGTCCAGAAATGTTTGAAGCTACTGACTGAATGAAAGGAGCTGGCATCTCACTCTCTTTGAATCTTCTTTATCATGCTAGGATTAGCAGGAAAAAGCAAAAAATTTCAGAATTGCACCTTGCAATGCGGAGATATTACTGTTTGTGCATTTACAATATTCACTGATTTTTGCCATTGAAAAACGTCCAGAAATGTTTGAAGCTACTGACTGAATGAAAGGAGCTGGCATCTCACTCTCTTTGAATCTTCTTTATCATGCTAGGATTAGCAGGAAAAAGCAAAAAATTTCAGAATTGCACCTTGCAATGCGGAGAAATTACTGTTTGTGCATTTACAATATTCATTGATTTTTGCCATTGAAAAACATCATGTTATTCATATACCAGAAATGTTTGAAGCTACTGACTGAATGAAAAGAGCTGGCATCTCACTCTCTTTGAATCTTCTTTATCATGCTAAGAGGAGCAGGAAAAAGCAAAAAATTTCAGAATTGCACCTTGCAATGTGGAGATATTACTGTTTGTGCATTTACAATATTCATTGATTTTTGCCATTGAAAAACGTCCAGAAATGTTTGAAGCTACTGACTGAATGAAAGGAGCTGGCATCTCACTCTCTTTGAATCTTCATTATCATGCTAGGATTAGCAGGAAAAAGCAAAAAATTTCAGAATTGCACCTTGCAATGCGGAGAAATTACTTGTTTGTGCATTTACAATATTCATTGATTTTTGCCATTGAAAAACATCATGTTATTCATATACCAGAAATGTTTGAAGCTACTGACTGAATGAAAAGAGCTGGCATCTCACTCTCTTTGAATCTTCTTTATCATGCTAAGAGGAACAGGAAAAAGCAAAAAATTTCAGAATTGCACCTTGCAATGTGGAGATATTACTGTTTGTGCATTTACAATATTCATTGATTTTTGCCATTGAAAAACGTCCAGAAATGTTTGAAGCTACTGACTGAATGAAAGGAGCTGGCATCTCACTCTCTTTGAATCTTCTTTATCATGCTAGGATTAGCAGGAAAAAGCAAAAAATTTCAGAATTGCACCTTGCAATGCGGAGAAATTACTGTTTGTGCATTTACAATATTCATTGATTTTTGCCATTGAAAAACATCATGTTATTCATATACCAGAAATGTTTGAAGCTACTGACTGAATGAAAAGAGCTGGCATCTCACTCTCTTTGAATCTTCTTTATCATGCTAAGAGGAGCAGGAAAAAGCAAAAAATTTCAGAATTGCACCTTGCAATGTGGAGATATTACTGTTTGTGCATTTACAATATTCATTGATTTTTGCCATTGAAAAACGTCCAGAAATGTTTGAAGCTACTGACTGAATGAAAGGAGCTGGCATCTCACTCTCTTTGAATCTTCTTTATCATGCTAGGATTAGCAGGAAAAAGCAAAAAATTTCAGAATTGCACCTTGCAATGCGGAGATATTACTGTTTGTACATTTACAATATTCACTGATTTTTGCCATTGAAAAACGTCCAGAAATGTTTGAAGCTACTGACTGAATGAAAGGAGCTGGCATCTCACTCTCTTTGAATCTTCTTTATCATGCTAGGATTAGCAGGAAAAAGCAAAAAATTTCAGAATTGCACCTTGCAATGCGGAGAAATTACTGTTTGTGCATTTACAATATTCATTGATTTTTGCCATTGAAAAACATCATGTTATTCATATACCAGAAATGTTTGAAGCTACTGACTGAATGAAAGGAGCTGGCATCTCACTCTCTTTGAATCTTCTTTATCATGCTAAGAGGAGCAGGAAAAAGCAAAAAATTTCAGAATTGCACCTTGCAATGTGGAGATATTACTGTTTGTGCATTTACAATATTCATTGATTTTTGCCATTGAAAAACGTCCAGAAATGTTTGAAGCTACTGACTGAATGAAAGGAGCTGGCATCTCACTCTCTTTGAATCTTCTTTATCATGCTAGGATTAGCAGGAAAAAGCAAAAAATTTCAGAATTGCACCTTGCAATGCGGAGAAATTACTGTTTGTGCATTTACAATATTCATTGATTTTTGCCATTGAAAAACATCATGTTATTCATATACCAGAAATGTTTGAAGCTACTGACTGAATGAAAAGAGCTGGCATCTTACTCTCTTTGAATCTTCTTTATCATGCTAAGAGGAGCAGAAAAAAGCAAAAAATTTCAGAATTGCACCTTGCAATGTGGAGATATTACTGTTTGTGCATTTACAATATTCATTGATTTTTGCCATTGAAAAACGTCCAGAAATGTTTGAAGCTACTGACTGAATGAAAGGAGCTGGCATCTCACTCTCTTTGAATCTTCTTTATCATGCTAGGATTAGCAGGAAAAAGCAAAAAATTTCAGAATTGCACCTTGCAATGCGGAGAAATTACTGTTTGTGCATTTACAATATTCATTGATTTTTGCCATTGAAAAACATCATGTTATTCATATACCAGAAATGTTTGAAGCTACTGACTGAATGAAAAGAGCTGGCATCTCACTCTCGTTGAATCTTCTTTATCATGCTAAGAGGAGCAGGAAAAAGCAAAAAATTTCAGAATTGCACCTTGCAATGTGGAGATATTACTGTTTGTGCATTTACAATATTCATTGATTTTTGCCATTGAAAAACGTCCAGAAATGTTTGAAGCTACTGACTGAATGAAAGGAGCTGGCATCTCACTCTCTTTGAATCTTCTTTATCATGCTAGGATTAGCAGGAAAAAGCAAAAAATTTCAGAATTGCACCTTGCAATGCGGAGAAATTACTGTTTGTGCATTTACAATATTCATTGATTTTTGCCATTGAAAAACATCATGTTATTCATATACCAGAAATGTTTGAAGCTACTGACTGAATGAAAAGAGCTGGCATCTCACTCTCTTTGAATCTTATTTATCATGCTAAGAGGAGCAGGAAAAAGCAAAAAATTTCAGAATTGCACCTTGCAATGTGGAGATATTACTGTTTGTGCATTTACAATATTCATTGATTTTTGCCATTGAAAAACATCATGTTATTCATATACCAGAAATGTTTGAAGCTACTGACTGAATGAAAAGAGCTGGCATCTCACTCTCTTTGAATCTTCTTTATCATGCTAAGAGGAGCAGGAAAAAGCAAAAAATTTCAGAATTGCACGTTGCAATGCGGAGATATTACTGGTTGTGCATTTACAATATTCATTGATTTTTGCCATTGAAAAACGTCCAGAAATGTTTGAAGCTACTGACTGAATGAAAGGAGCTGGCATCTCACTCTCTTTGAATCTTCATTATCATGCTAGGATTAGCAGGAAAAAGCAAAAAATTTCAGAATTGCACCTTGCAATGCGGAGAAATTACTGTTTGTGCATTTACAATATTCATTGATTTTTGCCATTGAAAAACATCATGTTATTCATATACCAGAAATGTTTGAAGCTACTGACTGAATGAAAAGAGCTGGCATCTCACTCTCTTTGAATCTTCTTTATCATGCTAAGAGGAACAGGAAAAAGCAAAAAATTTCAGAATTGCACCTTGCAATGTGGAGATATTACTGTTTGTGCATTTACAATATTCATTGATTTTTGCCATTGAAAAACGTCCAGAAATGTTTGAAGCTACTGACTGAATGAAAGGAGCTGGCATCTCACTCTCTTTGAATCTTCTTTATCATGCTAGGATTAGCAGGAAAAAGCAAAACATTTCAGAATTGCACCTTGCAATGCGGAGAAATTACTGTTTGTGCATTTACAATATTCATTGATTTTTGCCATTGAAAAACGTCCAGAAATGTTTGAAGCTACTGACTGAATGAAAGGAGCTGGCATCTCACTCTCTTTGAATCTTCTTTATCATGCTAGGATTAGCAGGAAAAAGCAAAAAATTTCAGAATTGCACCTTGCAATGCGGAGAAATTACTGTTTGTGCATTTACAATATTCATTGATTTTTGCCATTGAAAAACATCATGTTATTCATATACCAGAAATGTTTGAAGCTACTGACTGAATGAAAAGAGCTGGCATCTCACTCTCTTTGAATCTTCTTTATCATGCTAAGAGGAGCAGGAAAAAGCAAAAAATTTCAGAATTGCACCTTGCAATGTGGAGATATTACTGTTTGTGCATTTACAATATTCATTGATTTTTGCCATTGAAAAACGTCCAGAAATGTTTGAAGCTACTGACTGAATGAAAGGAGCTGGCATCTCACTCTCTTTGAATCTTCTTTATCATGCTAGGATTAGCAGGAAAAAGCAAAAAATTTCCAAATTGCACCTTGCAATGCGGAGATATTACTGTTTGTGCATTTACAATATTCATTGATTTTTGCCATTGAAAAACTTCATGTTATTCATATACCAGAAATGTTTGAAGCTACTGACTGAATGAAAAGAGCTGGCATCTCACTCTCTTTGAATCTTCTTTATCATGCTAAGAGGAGCAGGAAAAAGCAAAAAATTTCAGAATTGCACCTTGCAATGCGGAGATATTACTGTTTGTGCATTTACAATATTCATTGATTTTTGCCATTGAAAAACGTCCAGAAATGTTTGAAGCTACTGACTGAATGAAAGGAGCTGGCATCTCACTCTCTTTGAATCTTCATTATCATGCTAGGATTAGCAGGAAAAAGCAAAAAATTTCAGAATTGCACCTTGCAATGCGGAGAAATTACTGTTTGTGCATTTACAATATTCATTGATTTTTGCCATTGAAAAACATCATGTTATTCATATACCAGAAATGTTTGAAGCTACTGACTGAATGAAAAGAGCTGGCATCTCACTCTCTTTGAATCTTCTTTATCATGCTAAGAGGAACAGGAAAAAGCAAAAAATTACAGAATTGCACCTTGCAATGTGGAGATATTACTGTTTGTGCATTTACAATATTCATTGATTTTTGCCATTGAAAAACGTCCAGAAATGTTTGAAGCTACTGACTGAATGAAAGGAGCTGGCATCTCACTCTCTTTGAATCTTCTTTATCATGCTAGGATTAGCAGGAAAAAGCAAAAAATTTCAGAATTGCACCTTGCAATGCGGAGAAATTACTGTTTGTGCATTTACAATATTCATTGATTTTTGCCATTGAAAAACATCATGTTATTCATATACCAGAAATGTTTGAAGCTACTGACTGAATGAAAAGAGCTGGCATCTCACTCTCTTTGAATCTTCTTTATCATGCTAAGAGGAGCAGGAAAAAGCAAAAAATTTCAGAATTGCACCTTGCAATGTGGAGATATTACTGTTTGTGCATTTACAATATTCATTGATTTTTGCCATTGAAAAACGTCCAGAAATGTTTGAAGCTACTGACTGAATGAAAGGAGCTGGCATCTCACTCTCTTTGAATCTTCTTTATCATGCTAGGATTAGCAGGAAAAAGCAAAAAATTTCAGAATTGCACCTTGCAATGCGGAGATATTACTGTTTGTGCATTTACAATATTCACTGATTTTTGCCATTGAAAAACGTCCAGAAATGTTTGAAGCTACTGACTGAATGAAAGGAGCTGGCATCTCACTCTCTTTGAATCTTCTTTATCATGCTAGGATTAGCAGGAAAAAGCAAAAAATTTCAGAATTGCACCTTGCAATGCGGAGAAATTACTGTTTGTGCATTTACAATATTCATTGATTTTTGCCATTGAAAAACATCATGTTATTCATATACCAGAAATGTTTGAAGCTACTGACTGAATGAAAAGAGCTGGCATCTCACTCTCTTTGAATCTTCTTTATCATGCTAAGAGGAGCAGGAAAAAGCAAAAAATTTCAGAATTGCACCTTGCAATGTGGAGATATTACTGTTTGTGCATTTACAATATTCATTGATTTTTGCCATTGAAAAACGTCCAGAAATGTTTGAAGCTACTGACTGAATGAAAGGAGCTGGCATCTCACTCTCTTTGAATCTTCTTTATCATGCTAGGATTAGCAGGAAAAAGCAAAAAATTTCAGAATTGCACCTTGCAATGCGGAGAAATTACTGTTTGTGCATTTACAATATTCATTGATTTTTGCCATTGAAAAACATCATGTTATTCATATACCAGAAATGTTTGAAGCTACTGACTGAATGAAAAGAGCTGGCATCTCACTCTCTTTGAATCTTCTTTATCATGCTAAGAGGAGCAGAAAAAAGCAAAAAATTTCAGAATTGCACCTTGCAATGTGGAGATATTACTGTTTGTGCATTTACAATATTCATTGATTTTTGCCATTGAAAAACGTCCAGAAATGTTTGAAGCTACTGACTGAATGAAAGGAGCTGGCATCTCACTCTCTTTGAATCTTCTTTATCATGCTAGGATTAGCAGGAAAAAGCAAAAAATTTCAGAATTGCACCTTGCAATGCGGAGAAATTATTGTTTGTGCATTTACAATATTCATTGATTTTTGCCATTGAAAAACATCATGTTATTCATATACCAGAAATGTTTGAAGCTACTGACTGAATGAAAAGAGCTGGCATCTCACTCTCGTTGAATCTTCTTTATCATGCTAAGAGGAGCAGGAAAAAGCAAAAAATTTCAGAATTGCACCTTGCAATGTGGAGATATTACTGTTTGTGCATTTACAATATTCATTGATTTTTGCCATTGAAAAACGTCCAGAAATGTTTGAAGCTACTGACTGAATGAAAGGAGCTGGCATCTCACTCTCTTTGAATCTTCTTTATCATGCTAGGATTAGCAGGAAAAAGCAAAAAATTTCAGAATTGCACCTTGCAATGCGGAGAAATTACTGTTTGTGCATTTACAATATTCATTGATTTTTGCCATTAAAAAACATCATGTTATTCATATACCAGAAATGTTTGAAGCTACTGACTGAATGAAAAGAGCTGGCATCTCACTCTCTTTGAATCTTCTTTATCATGCTAAGAGGAGCAGGAAAAAGCAAAAAATTTCAGAATTGCACCTTGCAATGTGGAGATATTACTGTTTGTGCATTTACAATATTCATTGATTTTTGCCATTGAAAAACATCATGTTATTCATATACCAGAAATGTTTGAAGCTACTGACTGAATGAAAAGAGCTGGCATCTCACTCTCTTTGAATCTTCTTTATCATGCTAAGAGGAGCAGGAAAAAGCAAAAAATTTCAGAATTGCACCTTGCAATGCGGAGATATTACTGTTTGTGCATTTACAATATTCATAGATTTTTGCCATTGAAAAACATCATGTTATTCATATACCAGAAATGTTTGAAGCTACTGACTGAATGAAAAGAGCTGGCATCTCACTCTCTTTGAATCTTCTTTATCATGCTAAGAGGAACAGGAAAAAGCAAAAAATTTCAGAATTGCACCTTGCAATGTGGAGATATTACTGTTTGTGCATTTACAATATTCATTGATTTTTGCCATTGAAAAACGTCCAGAAATGTTTGAAGCTACTGACTGAATGAAAGGAGCTGGCATCTCACTCTCTTTGAATCTTCTTTATCATGCTAGGATTAGCAGGAAAAAGCAAAAAATTTCAGAATTGCACCTTGCAATGCGGAGAAATTACTGTTTGTGCATTTACAATATTCATTGATTTTTGCCATTGAAAAACATCATGTTATTCATATACCATAAATGTTTGAAGCTACTGACTGAATGAAAAGAGCTGGCATCTCACTCTCTTTGAATCTTCTTTATCATGCTAAGAGGAGCAGGAAAAAGCAAAAAATTTCAGAATTGCACCTTGCAATGTGGAGATATTACTGTTTGTGCATTTACAATATTCATTGATTTTTGCCATTGAAAAACGTCCAGAAATGTTTGAAGCTACTGACTGAATGAAAGGAGCTGGCATCTCACTCTCTTTGAATCTTCTTTATCATGCTAGGATTAGCAGGAAAAAGCAAAAAATTTCAGAATTGCACCTTGCAATGCGGAGATATTACTGTTTGTGCATTTACAATATTCATTGATTTTTGCCATTGAAAAACGTCCAGAAATGTTTGAAGCTACTGACTGAATGAAAGGAGCTGGCATCTCACTCTCTTTGAATCTTCTTTATCATGCTAGGATTAGCAGGAAAAAGCAAAAAATTTCAGAATTGCACCTTGCAATGCGGAGATATTACTGTTTGTGCATTTACAATATTCATTGATTTTTGCCATTGAAAAACGTCCAGAAATGTTTGAAGCTACTGACTGAATGAAAGGAGCTGGCATCTCACTCTCTTTGAATCTTCTTTATCATGCTAGGATTAGCAGGAAAAAGCAAAAAATTTCAGAATTGCACCTTGCAATGCGGAGAAATTACTGTTTGTGCATTTACAATATTCATTGATTTTTGCCATTGAAAAACATCATGTTATTCATATACCAGAAATGTTTGAAGCTACTGACTGAATGAAAAGAGCTGGCATCTCACTCTCTTTGAATCTTCTTTATCATGCTAAGAGGAGCAGGAAAAAGCAAAAAATTTCAGAATTGCACCTTGCAATGTGGAGATATTACTGTTTGTGCATTTACAATATTCATTGATTTTTGCCATTGAAAAACGTCCAGAAATGTTTGAAGCTACTGACTGAATGAAAAGAGCTGGCATCTCACTCTCTTTGAATCTTCTTTATCATGCTAGGATTAGCAGGAAAAAGCAAAAAATTTCAGAATTGCACCTTGCAATGCGGAGAAATTACTGTTTGTGCATTTACAATATTCATTGATTTTTGCCATTGAAAAACATCATGTTATTCATATACCAGAAATGTTTGAAGCTACTGACTGAATGAAAAGAGCTGGCATCTCACTCTCTTTGAATCTCCTTTATCATGCTAAGAGGAGCAGGAAAAAGCAAAAAATTTCAGAATTGCACCTTGCAATGTGGAGATATTACTGTTTGTGCATTTACAATATTCATTGATTTTTGCCATTGAAAAACGTCCAGAAATGTTTGAAGCTACTGACTGAATGAAAGGAGCTGGCATCTCACTCTCTTTGAATCTTCTTTATCATGCTAGGATTAGCAGGAAAAAGCAAAAAATTTCAGAATTGCACCTTGCAATGCGGAGAAATTACTGTTTGTGCATTTACAATATTCATTGATTTTTGCCATTGAAAAACATCATGTTATTCATATACCAGAAATGTTTGAAGCTACTGACTGAATGAAAAGAGCTGGCATCTCACTCTCTTTGAATCTTCTTTATCATGCTAAGAGGAGCAGGAAAAAGCAAAAAATTTCAGAATTGCACCTTGCAATGTGGAGATATTACTGTTTGTGCATTTACAATATTCATTGATTTTTGCCATTGAAAAACGTCCAGAAATGTTTGAAGCTACTGACTGAATGAAAGGAGCTGGCATCTCACTCTCTTTGAATCTTCTTTATCATGCTAGGATTAGCAGGAAAAAGCAAAAAATTTCAGAATTGCACCTTGCAATGCGGAGAAATTACTGTTTGTGCATTTACAATATTCATTGATTTTTGCCATTGAAAAACATCATGTTATTCATATACCAGAAATGTTTGAAGCTACTAACTGAATGAAAAGAGCTGGCATCTCACTCTCTTTAAATCTTCTTTATCATGCTAAGAGGAGCAGGAAAAAGCAAAAAATTTCAGAATTGCACCTTGCAATGTGGAGATATTACTGTTTGTGCATTTACAATATTCATTGATTTTTGCCATTGAAAAACGTCCAGAAATGTTTGAAGCTACTGACTGAATGAAAGGAGCTGGCATCTCACTCTCTTTGAATCTTCTTTATCATGCTAGGATTAGCAGGAAAAAGCAAAAAATTTCAGAATTGCACCTTGCAATGCGGAGATATTACTGTTTGTGCATTTACAATATTCACTGATTTTTGCCATTGAAAAACGTCCAGAAATGTTTGAAGCTACTGACTGAATGAAAGGAGCTGGCATCTCACTCTCTTTGAATCTTCTTTATCATGCTAGGATTAGCAGGAAAAAGCAAAAAATTTCAGAATTGCACCTTGCAATGCGGAGAAATTACTGTTTGTGCATTTACAATATTCATTGATTTTTGCCATTGAAAAACATCATGTTATTCATATACCAGAAATGTTTGAAGCTACTGACTGAATGAAAAGAGCTGGCATTTCACTCTCTTTGAATCTTCTTTATCATGCTAAGAGGAGCAGGAAAAAGCAAAAAATTTCAGAATTGCACCTTGCAATGTGGGGATATTACTGTTTGTGCATTTACAATATTCATTGATTTTTGACATTGAAAAACGTCCAGAAATGTTTGTAGCTACTGACTGAATGAAAGGAGCTGGCATCTCACTCTCTTTGAATCATCTTTATCATGCTAGGATTAGCAGGAAAAAGCAAAAAATTTCAGAATTGCACCTTGCAATGCGGAGAAATTACTGTTTGTGCATTTACAATATTCATTGATTTTTGCCATTGAAAAACATCATGTTATTCATATACCAGAAATGTTTGAAGCTACTGACTGAATGAAAAGAGCTGGCATCTCACTCTCTTTGAATCTTCTTTATCATGCTAAGAGGAGCAGGAAAAAGCAAAAAATTTCAGAATTGCACCTTGCAATGCGGAGATATTACTGTTTGTGCATTTACAATATTCATTGATTTTTGCCATTGAAAAACGTCCAGAAATGTTTGAAGCTACTGACTGAATGAAAGGAGCTGGCATCTCACTCTCTTTGAATCTTCATTATCATGCTAGGATTAGCAGGAAAAAGCAAAAAATTTCAGAATTGCACCTTGCAATGCGGAGAAATTACTGTTTGTGCATTTACAATATTCATTGATTTTTGCCATTGAAAAACATCATGTTATTCATATACCATAAATGTTTGAAGCTACTGACTGAATGAAAAGAGCTGGCATCTCACTCTCTTTGAATCTTCTTTATCATGCTAAGAGGAGCAGGAAAAAGCAAAAAATTTCAGAATTGCACCTTGCAATGTGGAGATATTACTGTTTGTGCATTTACAATATTCATTGATTTTTGCCATTGAAAAACGTCCAGAAATGTTTGAAGCTACTGACTGAATGAAAGGAGCTGGCATCTCACTCTCTTTGAATCTTCTTTATCATGCTAGGATTAGCAGGAAAAAGCAAAAAATTTCAGAATTGCACCTTGCAATGCGGAGATATTACTGTTTGTGCATTTACAATATTCATTGATTTTTGCCATTGAAAAACGTCCAGAAATGTTTGAAGCTACTGACTGAATGAAAGGAGCTGGCATCTCACTCTCTTTGAATCTTCTTTATCATGCTAGGATTAGCAGGAAAAAGCAAAAAATTTCAGAATTGCACCTTGCAATGCGGAGATATTACTGTTTGTGCATTTACAATATTCATTGATTTTTGCCATTGAAAAACGTCCAGAAATGTTTGAAGCTACTGACTGAATGAAAGGAGCTGGCATCTCACTCTCTTTGAATCTTCTTTATCATGCTAGGATTAGCAGGAAAAAGCAAAAAATTTCAGAATTGCACCTTGCAATGCGGAGAAATTACTGTTTGTGCATTTACAATATTCATTGATTTTTGCCATTGAAAAACATCATGTTATTCATATACCAGAAATGTTTGAAGCTACTGACTGAATGAAAAGAGCTGGCATCTCACTCTCTTTGAATCTTCTTTATCATGCTAAGAGGAGCAGGAAAAAGCAAAAAATTTCAGAATTGCACCTTGCAATGTGGAGATATTACTGTTTGTGCATTTACAATATTCATTGATTTTTGCCATTGAAAAACGTCCAGAAATGTTTGAAGCTACTGACTGAATGAAAAGAGCTGGCATCTCACTCTCTTTGAATCTTCTTTATCATGCTAGGATTAGCAGGAAAAAGCAAAAAATTTCAGAATTGCACCTTGCAATGCGGAGAAATTACTGTTTGTGCATTTACAATATTCATTGATTTTTGCCATTGAAAAACATCATGTTATTCATATACCAGAAATGTTTGAAGCTACTGACTGAATGAAAAGAGCTGGCATCTCACTCTCTTTGAATCTCCTTTATCATGCTAAGAGGAGCAGGAAAAAGCAAAAAATTTCAGAATTGCACCTTGCAATGTGGAGATATTACTGTTTGTGCATTTACAATATTCATTGATTTTTGCCATTGAAAAACGTCCAGAAATGTTTGAAGCTACTGACTGAATGAAAGGAGCTGGCATCTCACTCTCTTTGAATCTTCTTTATCATGCTAGGATTAGCAGGAAAAAGCAAAAAATTTCAGAATTGCACCTTGCAATGCGGAGAAATTACTGTTTGTGCATTTACAATATTCATTGATTTTTGCCATTGAAAAACATCATGTTATTCATATACCAGAAATGTTTGAAGCTACTGACTGAATGAAAAGAGCTGGCATCTCACTCTCTTTGAATCTTCTTTATCATGCTAAGAGGAGCAGGAAAAAGCAAAAAATTTCAGAATTGCACCTTGCAATGTGGAGATATTACTGTTTGTGCATTTACAATATTCATTGATTTTTGCCATTGAAAAACGTCCAGAAATGTTTGAAGCTACTGACTGAATGAAAGGAGCTGGCATCTCACTCTCTTTGAATCTTCTTTATCATGCTAGGATTAGCAGGAAAAAGCAAAAAATTTCAGAATTGCACCTTGCAATGCGGAGAAATTACTGTTTGTGCATTTACAATATTCATTGATTTTTGCCATTGAAAAACATCATGTTATTCATATACCAGAAATGTTTGAAGCTACTAACTGAATGAAAAGAGCTGGCATCTCACTCTCTTTAAATCTTCTTTATCATGCTAAGAGGAGCAGGAAAAAGCAAAAAATTTCAGAATTGCACCTTGCAATGTGGAGATATTACTGTTTGTGCATTTACAATATTCATTGATTTTTGCCATTGAAAAACGTCCAGAAATGTTTGAAGCTACTGACTGAATGAAAGGAGCTGGCATCTCACTCTCTTTGAATCTTCTTTATCATGCTAGGATTAGCAGGAAAAAGCAAAAAATTTCAGAATTGCACCTTGCAATGCGGAGATATTACTGTTTGTGCATTTACAATATTCACTGATTTTTGCCATTGAAAAACGTCCAGAAATGTTTGAAGCTACTGACTGAATGAAAGGAGCTGGCATCTCACTCTCTTTGAATCTTCTTTATCATGCTAGGATTAGCAGGAAAAAGCAAAAAATTTCAGAATTGCACCTTGCAATGCGGAGAAATTACTGTTTGTGCATTTACAATATTCATTGATTTTTGCCATTGAAAAACATCATGTTATTCATATACCAGAAATGTTTGAAGCTACTGACTGAATGAAAAGAGCTGGCATTTCACTCTCTTTGAATCTTCTTTATCATGCTAAGAGGAGCAGGAAAAAGCAAAAAATTTCAGAATTGCACCTTGCAATGTGGAGATATTACTGTTTGTGCATTTACAATATTCATTGATTTTTGACATTGAAAAACGTCCAGAAATGTTTGTAGCTACTGACTGAATGAAAGGAGCTGGCATCTCACTCTCTTTGAATCATCTTTATCATGCTAGGATTAGCAGGAAAAAGCAAAAAATTTCAGAATTGCACCTTGCAATGCGGAGAAATTACTGTTTGTGCATTTACAATATTCATTGATTTTTGCCATTGAAAAACATCATGTTATTCATATACCAGAAATGTTTGAAGCTACTGACTGAATGAAAAGAGCTGGCATCTCACTCTCTTTGAATCTTCTTTATCATGCTAAGAGGAGCAGGAAAAAGCAAAAAATTTCAGAATTGCACCTTGCAATGCGGAGATATTACTGTTTGTGCATTTACAATATTCATTGATTTTTGCCATTGAAAAACGTCCAGAAATGTTTGAAGCTACTGACTGAATGAAAGGAGCTGGCATCTCACTCTCTTTGAATCTTCATTATCATGCTAGGATTAGCAGGAAAAAGCAAAAAATTTCAGAATTGCACCTTGCAATGCGGAGAAATTACTGTTTGTGCATTTACAATATTCATTGATTTTTGCCATTGAAAAACATCATGTTATTCATATACCAGAAATGTTTGAAGCTACTGACTGAATGAAAAGAGCTGGCATCTCACTCTCTTTGAATCTTCTTTATCATGCTAAGAGGAAGAGGAAAAAGCAAAAAATTACAGAATTGCACCTTGCAATGTGGAGATATTACTGTTTGTGCATTTACAATATTCATTGATTTTTGCCATTGAAAAACGTCCAGAAATGTTTGAAGCTACTGACTGAATGAAAGGAGCTGGCATCTCACTCTCTTTGAATATTCTTTATCATGCTAGGATTAGCAGGAAAAAGCAAAAAATTTCAGAATTGCACCTTGCAATGCGGAGAAATTACTGTTTGTGCATTTACAATATTCATTGATTTTTGCCATTGAAAAACATCATGTTATTCATATACCAGAAATGTTTGAAGCTACTGACTGAATGAAAAGAGCTGGCATCTCACTCTCTTTGAATCTTCTTTATCATGCTAAAAGGATCAGGAAAAAGCAAAAAATTTCAGAATTGCAACTTGCAATGTGGAGATATTACTGTTTGTGCATTTACAATATTCATTGATTTTTGCCATTGAAAAACGTCCAGAAATGTTTGAAGCTACTGACTGAATGAAAGGAGCTGGCATTTAACTCTCTTTGAATCTTCTTTATCATGCTAGGATTAGCAGGAAAAACAAAAAATTTCAGAATTGCACCTTGCAATGCGGAGAAATTACTGTTTGTGCATTTACAATATTCATTGATTTTTGCCATTGAAAAACATCATGTTATTCATATACCAGAAATGTTTGAAGCTACTGACTGAATGAAAAGAGCTGGCATCTCACTCTCTTTGAATCTTCTTTATCATGCTAAGAGGAGCAGAAAAAAGCAAAAAATTTCAGAATTGCACCTTGCAATGTGGAGATATTACTGTTTGTGCATTTACAATATTCATTGATTTTTGCCATTGAAAAACGTCCAGAAATGTTTGAAGCTACTGACTGAATGAAAGGAGCTGGCATCTCACTCTCTTTGAATCTTCTTTATCATGCTAGGATTAGCAGGAAAAAGCAAAAAATTTCAGAATTGCACATTGCAATGCGGAGAAATTACTGTTTGTGCATTTACAATATTCATTGATTTTTGCCATTGAAAAACATCATGTTATTCATATACCAGAAATGTTTGAAGCTACTGACTGAATGAAAAGAGCTGGCATCTCACTCTCGTTGAATCTTCTTTATCATGCTAAGAGGAGCAGGAAAAAGCAAAAAATTTCAGAATTGCACCTTGCAATGTGGAGATATTACTGTTTGTGCATTTACAATATTCATTGATTTTTGCCATTGAAAAACATCCAGAAATATTTGAAGCTACTGACTGAATGAAAGGAGCTGGCATCTCACTCTCTTTGAATCTTCTTTATCATGCTAGGATTAGCAGGAAAAAGCAAAAAATTTCAGAATTGCACCTTGCAATGCGGAGAAATTACTGTTTGTGCATTTACAATATTCATTGATTTTTGCCATTGAAAAACATCATGTTATTCATATACCAGAAATGTTTGAAGCTACTGACTGAATGAAAAGAGCTGGCATCTCACTCTCTTTGAATCTTCTTTATCATGCTAAGAGGAGCAGGAAAAAGCAAAAAATTTCAGAATTGCACCTTGCAATGTGGAGATATTACTGTTTGTGCATTTACAATATTCATTGATTTTTGCCATTGAAAAACATCATGTTATTCATATACCAGAAATGTTTGAGGCTACTGACTGAATGAAAAGAGCTGGCATCTCACTCTCTTTGAATCTTCTTTATCATGCTAAGAGGAGCAGGAAAAAGCAAAAAATTTCAGAATTGCACCTTGCAATGCGGAGATATTACTGTTTGTGCATTTACAATATTCATAGATTTTTGCCATTGAAAAACATCATGTTATTCATATACCAGAAATGTTTGAAGCTACTGACTGAATGAAAAGAGCTGGCATCTCACTCTCTTTGAATCTTCTTTATCATGCTAAGAGGAGCAGGAAAAAGCAAAAAATTTCAGAATTGCACCTTGCAATGCGGAGATATTACTGTTTGTGCATTTACAATATTCATTGATTTTTGCCATTGAAAAACGTCCAGAAATGTTTGAAGCTACTGACTGAATGAAAGGAGCTGGCATCTCACTCTCTTTGAATCTTCATTATCATGCTAGGATTAGCAGGAAAAAGCAAAAAATTTCAGAATTGCACCTTGCAATGCGGAGAAATTACTGTTTGTGCATTTACAATATTCATTGATTTTTGCCATTGAAAAACATCATGTTATTCATATACCAGAAATGTTTGAAGCTACTGACTGAATGAAAAGAGCTGGCATCTCACTCTCTTTGAATCTTCTTTATCATGCTAAGAGGAACAGGAAAAAGCAAAAAATTTCAGAATTGCACCTTGCAATGTGGAGATATTACTGTTTGTGCATTTACAATATTCATTGATTTTTGCCATTGAAAAATGTCCAGAAATGTTTGAAGCTACTGACTGAATGAAAGGAGCTGGCATCTCACTCTCTTTGAATCTTCTTTATCATGCTAGGATTAGCAGGAAAAAGCAAAAAATTTCAGAATTGCACCTTGCAATGCGGAGAAATTACTGTTTGTGCATTTACAATATTCATTGATTTTTGCCATTGAAAAACATCATGTTATTCATATACCAGAAATGTTTGAAGCTACTGACTGAATGAAAAGAGCTGGCATCTCACTCTCTTTGAATCTTCTTTATCATGCTAAGAGGAGCAGGAAAAAGCAAAAAATTTCAGAATTGCACCTTGCAATGTGGAGATATTACTGTTTGTGCATTTACAATATTCATTGATTTTTGCCATTGAAAAACGTCCAGAAATGTTTGAAGCTACTGACTGAATGAAAGGAGCTGGCATCTCACTCTCTTTGAATCTTCTTTATCATGCTAGGATTAGCAGGAAAAAGCAAAAAATTTCAGAATTGCACCTTGCAAAGCGGAGATATTACTGTTTGTGAATTTACAATATTCACTGATTTTTGCCATTGAAAAACGTCCAGAAATGTTTGAAGCTACTGACTGAATGAAAGGAGCTGGCATCTCACTCTCTTTGAATCTTCTTTATCATGCTAGGATTAGCAGGAAAAAGCAAAAAATTTCAGAATTGCACCTTGCAATGCGGAGAAATTACTGTTTGTGCACTTACAATATTCATTGATTTTTGCCATTGAAAAACATCATGTTATTCATATACCAGAAATGTTTGAAGCTACTGACTGAATGAAAAGAGCTGGCATCTCACTCTCTTTGAATCTTCTTTATCATGCTAAGAGGAGCAGGAAAAAGCAAAAAATATCAGAATTGCACCTTGCAATGTGGAGATATTACTGTTTGTGCATTTACAATATTCATTGATTTTTGCCATTGAAAAACGTCCAGAAATGTTTGAAGCTACTGACTGAATGAAAAGAGCTGGCATCTCACTCTCTTTGAATCTTCTTTATCATGCTAGGATTAGCAGGAAAAAGCAAAAAATTTCAGAATTGCACCTTGCAATGCGGAGAAATTACTGTTTGTGCATTTACAATATTCATTGATTTTTGCCATTGAAAAACATCATGTTATTCATATACCAGAAATGTTTGAAGCTACTGACTGAATGAAAAGAGCTGGCATCTCACTCTCTTTGAATCTCCTTTATCATGCTAAGAGGAGCAGGAAAAAGCAAAAAATTTCAGAATTGTACCTTGCAATGTGGAGATATTACAGTTTGTGCATTTACAATATTCATTGATTTTTGCCATTGAAAAACGTCCAGAAATGTTTGAAGCTACTGACTGAATGAAAGGAGCTGGCATCTCACTCTCTTTGAATCTTCTTTATCATGCTAGGATTAGCAGGAAAAAGCAAAAAATTTCAGAATTGCACCTTGCAATGCGGAGAAATTACTGTTTGTGCATTTACAATATTCATTGATTTTTGCCATTGAAAAACATCATGTTATTCATATACCAGAAATGTTTGAAGCTACTGACTGAATGAAAAGAGCTGGCATCTCACTCTCTTTGAATCTTCTTTATCATGCTAAGAGGAGCAGGAAAAAGCAAAAAATTTCAGAATTGCACCTTGCAATGTGGAGACATTACTGTTTGTGCATTTACAATATTCATTGATTTTTGCCTTTGAAAAACGTTCAGAAATGTTTGAAGCTACTGACTGAATGAAAGGAGCTGGCATCTCACTCTCTTTGAATCTTCTTTATCATGCTAGGATTAGCAGGAAAAAGCAAAAAATTTCAGAATTGCACCTTGCAATGCGGAGAAATTACTGTTTGTGCATTTACAATATTCATTGATTTTTGCCATTGAAAAACATGTTATTCATATACCAGAAATGTTTGAAGCTACTGACTGAATGAAAAGAGCTGGCATCTCACTCTCTTTGAATCTTCTTTATCATGCTAAGAGGAGCAGGAAAAAGCAAAAAATTTCAGAATTGCACCTTGCAATGTGGAGATATTACTGTTTGTGCATTTACAATATTCATTGATTTTTGCCATTGAAAAACGTTCAGAAATGTTTGAAGCTACTGACTGAATGAAAGGAGCTGGCATCTCACTCTCTTTGAATCTTCTTTATCATGCTAGGATTAGCAGGAAAAAGCAAAAAATTTCAGAATTGCACCTTGCAATGCGGAGAAATTACTGTTTGTGCATTTACAATATTCATTGATTTTTGCCATTGAAAAACATCATGTTATTCATATACCAGAAATGTTTGAAGCTACTGACTGAATGAAAAGAGCTGGCATCTCACTCTCTTTGAATCTTCTTTATCATGCTAAGAGGAGCAGGAAAAAGCAAAAAATTTCAGAATTGCACCTTGCAATGTGGAGATATTACTGTTTGTGCATTTACAATATTCATTGATTTTTGCCATTGAAAAACGTCCAGAAATGTTTGAAGCTACTGACTGAATGAAAGGAGCTGGCATCTCACTCTCTTTGAATCTTCTTTATCATGCTAGGATTAGCAGGAAAAAGCAAAAAATTTCAGAATTGCACCTTGCAATGCGGAGATATTATTGTTTGTGCATTTACAATATTCATTGATTTTTGCCATTGAAAAAGTCCAGAAATGTTTGAAGCTACTGACTGAATGAAAGGAGCTGGCATCTCACTCTCTTTGAATCTTCTTTATCATGCTAGGATTAGCAGGAAAAAGCAAAAAATTTCAGAATTGCACCTTGCAATGCGGAGAAATTACTGTTTGTGCATTTACAATATTCATTGATTTTTGCCATTGAAAAACATCATGTTATTCATATACCAGAAATGTTTGAAGCTACTGACTGAATGAAAAGAGCTGGCATCTCACTCTCTTTGAATCTTCTTTATCATGCTAAGAGGAGCAGGAAAAAGCAAAAAATTTCAGAATTGCACCTTGCAATGTGGAGATATTACTGTTTGTGCATTTACAATATTCATTGATTTTTGCCATTGAAAAACATCCAGAAATGTTTGAAGCTACTGACTGAATGAAAGAAGCTGGCATCTCACTCTCTTTGAATCTTCTTTATCATGCTAGGATTAGCAGGAAAAAGCAAAAAATTTCAGAATTGCACCTTGCAATGCGGAGAAATTACTGTTTGTGCATTTACAATATTCATTGATTTTTGCCATTGAAAAACATCCAGAAATGTTTGAAGCTACTGACTGAATGAAAAGAGCTGGCATCTCACTCTCTTTGAATCTTCTTTATCATGCTAAGAGGAGCAGGAAAAAGCAAAAAATTTCAGAATTGCACCTTGCAATGTGGAGATATTACTGTTTGTGCATTTACAATATTCATTGATTTTTGATATTGAAAAACGTCCAGAAATGTTTGAAGCTACTGACTGAATGAAAGGAGCTGGCATCTCACTCTCTTTGAATCTTCTTTATCATGCTAGGATTAGCAGGAAAAAGCAAAAAAATTCAGAATTGCACCTTGCAATGTGGAGATATTACTGTTTGTGCATTTACAATATTCATTGATTTTTGCCATTGAAAAACGTCCAGAAATGTTTGAAGCTACTGACTGAATGAAAGGAGCTGGCATCTCACTCTCTTTGAATCTTCTTTATCATGCTAGGATTAGCAGGAAAAAGCAAAAAATTTCAGAATTGCACCTTGCAATGTGGAGATATTACTGTTTGTGCATTTACAATATTCATTGATTTTTGCCATTGAAAAACGTCCAGAAATGTTTGAAGCTACTGACTGAATGAAAGGAGCTGGCATCTCACTCTCTTTGAATCTTCTTTATCATGCTAGGATTAGCAGGAAAAAGCAAAAAATTTCAGAATTGCACCTTGCAATGCGGAGAAATTACTGTTTGTGCATTTACAATATTCATTGATTTTTGCCATTGAAAAACATCATGTTATTCATATACCAGAAATGTTTGAAGCTACTGACTGAATGAAAAGAGCTGGCATCTCACTCTCTTTGAATCTTCTTTATCATACTAAGAGGAGCAGGAAAAAGCAAAAAATTTCAGAATTGCACCTTGCAATGTGGAGATATTACTGTTTGTGCATTTACAATATTCATTGATTTTTGCCATTGAAAAACGTCCAGAAATGTTTGAAGCTACTGACTGAATGAAAGGAGCTGGCATCTCACTCTCTTTGAATCTTCTTTATCATGCTAGGATTAGCAGGAAAAAGCAAAAAATTTCAGAATTGCACCTTGCAATGCGGAGAAATTACTGTTTGTGCATTTACAATATTCATTGATTTTTGCCATTGAAAAACATCCAGAAATGTTTGAAGCTACTGACTGAATGAAAAGAGCTGGCATCTCACTCTCTTTGAATCTTCTTTATCATGCTAAGAGGAGCAGGAAAAAGCAAAAAATTTCAGAATTGCACCTTGCAATGTGGAGATATTACTGTTTGTGCATTTACAATATTCATTGATTTTTGATATTGAAAAACGACCAGAAATGTTTGAAGCTACTGACTGAATGAAAGGAGCTGGCATCTCACTCTCTTTGAATCTTCTTTATCATGCTAGGATTAGCAGGAAAAAGCAAAAAAATTCAGAATTGCACCTTGCAATGTGGAGATATTACTGTTTGTGCATTTACAATATTCATTGATTTTTGCCATTGAAAAACGTCCAGAAATGTTTGAAGCTACTGACTGAATGAAAGGAGCTGGCATCTCACTCTCTTTGAATCTTCTTTATCATGCTAGGATTAGCAGGAAAAAGCAAAAAATTTCAGAATTGCACCTTGCAATGTGGAGATATTACTGTTTGTGCATTTACAATATTCATTGATTTTTCCCATTGAAAAACGTCCAGAAATGTTTGAAGCTACTGACTGAATGAAAGGAGCTGGCATCTCACTCTCTTTGAATCTTCTTTATCATGCTAGGATTAGCAGGAAAAAGCAAAAAATTTCAGAATTGCACCTTGCAATGCGGAGAAATTACTGTTTGTGCATTTACAATATTCATTGATTTTTGCCATTGAAAAACATCATGTTATTCATATACCAGAAATGTTTGAAGCTACTGACTGAATGAAAAGAGCTGGCATCTCACTCTCTTTGAATCTTCTTTATCATACTAAGAGGAGCAGGAAAAAGCAAAAAATTTCAGAATTGCACCTTGCAATGTGGAGATATTACTGTTTGTGCATTTACAATATTCATTGATTTTTGCCATTGAAAAACGTCCAGAAATGTTTGAAGCTACTGACTGAATGAAAGGAGCTGGCATCTCACTCTCTTTGAATCTTCTTTATCATGCTAGGATTAGCAGGAAAAAGCAAAAAATTTCAGAATTGCACCTTGCAATGCGGAGAAATTACTGTTTGTGCATTTACAATATTCATTGATTTTTGCCATTGAAAAACATCATGTTATTCATATACCAGAAATGTTTGAAGCTACTGACTGAATGAAAAGAGCTGGCATCTCACTCTCTTTGAATCTTCTTTATCATGCTAAGAGGAGCAGGAAAAAGCAAAAAATTTCAGAATTGCACCTTGCAATGTGGAGATATTACTGTTTGTGCATTTACAATATTCATTGATTTTTGCCATTGAAAAACGTCCAGAAATGTTTGAAGCTACTGACTGAATGAAAGGAGCTGGCATCTCACTCTCTTTGAATCTTCTTTATCATGCTAGGATTAGCAGGAAAAAGCAAAAAATTTCAGAATTGCACCTTGCAATGCGGAGAAATTACTCTTTGTGCATTTACAATATTCATTGATTTTTGCCATTGAAAAACTTCATGTTATTCATATACCAGAAATGTTTGAAGCTACTGACTGAATGAAAAGAGCTGGCATCTCACTCTCTTTGAATCTTCTTTATCATGCTAAGAGGAGCAGGAAAAAGCAAAAAATTTCAGAATTGCACCTTGCAATGTGGAGATATTACTGTTTGTGCATTTACAATATTCATTGATTTTTGCCATTGAAAAACGTCCAGAAATGTTTGAAGCTACTGACTGAATGAAAGGAGCTGGCATCTCACTCTCTTTGAATCTTCTTTATCATGCTAGGATTAGCAGGAAAAAGCAAAAAATTTCAGAATTGCACCTTGCAATGCGGAGAAATTACTGTTTGTGCATTTACAATATTCATTGATTTTTGCCATTGAAAAACATCATGTTATTCATATACCAGAAATGTTTGAAGATACTGACTGAATGAAAAGAGCTGGAATCTCACTCTCTTTGAATCTTCTTTATCATGCTAAGAGGAGCAGGAAAAAGCAAAAAATTTCAGAATTGCACCTTGCAATGTGGAGATATTACTGTTTGTGCATTTACAATATTCATTGATTTTTGCCATTGAAAAACGTCCAGAAATGTTTGAAGCTACTGACTGAATGAAAGGAGCTGGCATCTCACTCTCTTTGAATCTTCTTTATCATGCTAGGATTAGCAGGAAAAAGCAAAAAATTTCAGAATTGCACCTTGCAATGCGGAGATATTACTGTTTGTGCATTTACAATATTCACTGATTTTTGCCATTGAAAAACGTCCAGAAATGTTTGAGGCTACTGACTGAATGAAAGGAGCTGGCATCTCACTCTCTTTGAATATTCTTTATCATGCTAGGATTAGCAGGAAAAAGCAAAAAATTTCAGAATTGCACCTTGCAATGCGGAGAAATTACTGATTGTGCATTTACAATATTCATTGATTTTTGCCATTGAAAAACATCATGTTATTCATATACCAGAAATGTTTGAAGCTACTGACTGAATGAAAAGAGCTGGCATCTCACTCTCTTTGAATCTTCTTTATCATGCTAAGAGGAGCAGGAAAAAGCTAAAAATTTCAGAATTGCACCTTGCAATGTGGAGATATTACTGTTTGTGCATTTACAATATTCATTGATTTTTGCCATTGAAAAATGTCCAGAAATGTTTGAAGCTACTGACTGAATGAAAGGAGCTGGCATCTCACTCTCTTTGAATCTTCTTTATCATGCTAGGATTAGCAGGAAAAAGCAAAAAATTTCAGAATTGCACCTTGCAATGCGGAGAAATTACTGTTTGTGCATTTACAATTTTCATTGATTTTTGCCATTGAAAAACTTCATGTTATTCATATACCAGAAATGTTTGAAGCTACTGACTGAATGAAAAGAGCTGGCATCTCACTCTCTTTGAATCTTCTTTATCATGCTAAGAGGAGCAGGAAAAAGCAAAAAATTTCAGAATTGCACCTTGCAATGCGGAGATATTGTTTGTGCATTTACAATATTCATTGATTTTTGCCATTGAAAAACGTCCAGAAATGTTTGAAGCTACTGACTGAATGAAAGGAGCTGGCATCTCACTCTCTTTGAATCTTCATTATCATGCTAGGATTAGCAGGAAAAAGCAAAGAATTTCAGAACTGCACCTTGCAATGCGGAGAAATTACTGTTTGTGCATTTACAATATTCATTGATTTTTGCCATTGAAAAACATCATGTTATTCATATAACAGAAATGTTTGAAGCTACTGACTGAATGAAAAGAGCTGGCATCTCCCTCTCTTTGAATCTTCTTTATCATGCTAAGAGGAGCAGGAAAAAGCAAAAAATTTCAGAATTGCACCTTGCAATGTGGAGATATTACTGTTTGGCATTTACAATATTCATTGATTTTTGCCATTGAAAAACATCCAGAAATGTTTGAAGCTACTGACTGAATGAAAGGAGCTGGCATCTCACTCTCTTTGAATCTTCTTTATCATGCTAGGATTAGCAGGAAAAAACAAAAAATTTCAGAATTGCACCTTGCAATGCGGAGAAATTACTGTTTGTGCATTTACAATATTCATTGATTTTTGCCATTGAAAAACATCATGTTATTCATATACCAGAAATGTTTGAAGCTACTGACTGAATGAAAAGAGCTGGCATCTCACTCTCTTTGAATCTTCTTTATCATGCTAGGATTAGCAGGAAAAAGCAAAAAATTTCAGAATTGCACCTTGCAATGCGGAGATATTACTGTTTGTGCATTTACAATATTCACTGATTTTTGCCATTGAAAAACGTCCAGAAATGTTTGAGGCTACTGACTGAATGAAAGGAGCTGGCATCTCACTCTCTTTGAATCTTCTTTATCATGCTAGGATTAGCAGGAAAAAGCAAAAAGTTTCAGAATTGCACCTTGCAATGCAGAGATAATACTGTTTGTGCATTTACAATATTCATTGATTTTTGCCATTGAAAAACGTCCAGAAATGTTTGAAGCTACTGACTGAATGAAAAGAGCTGGCATCTCACTCTCTTTGAATCTTCTTTATCATGCTAAGAGGAGCAGGAAAAATCAAAAAATTTCAGAATTGCACCTTGCAATGTGGAGATATTACTGTTTGTGCATTTACAATATTCATTGATTTTTGCCATTGAAAAACGTCCAGAAATGTTTGAAGCTACTGACTGAATGAAAGGAGCTGGCATATCACTCTCTTTGAATCTTCTTTATCATGCTAGCATTAGCAGGAAAAAGCAAAAAATTTCAGAATTGCACCTTGCAATGCGGAGAAATTACTGTTTGTGCATTTACAATATTCATTGATTTTTGCCATTGAAAAACATGTTATTCATATACCAGAAATGTTTGAAGCTACTGACTGAATGAAAAGAGCTGGCATCTCACTCTCTTTGAATCTTCTTTATCATGCTAAGAGGAGCAGGAAAAAGCAAAAAATTTCAGAATTGCACCTTGCAATGCGGAGATATTGTTTGTGCATTTACAATATTCATTGATTTTTGCCATTGAAAAACGTCCAGAAATGTTTGAAGCTACTGACTGAATGAAAGGAGCTGGCATCTCACTCTCTTTGAATCTTCTTTATCATGCTAGGATTAGCAGGAAAAAGTAAAAAATTTCAGAATTGCACCTTGCAATGTGGAGATATTACTGTTTGTGCATTTACAATATTCATTGATTTTTGCCATTGAAAAACGTCCAGAAATGTTTGAAGCTACTGACTGAATGAAAGGAGCTGGCATCTCACTCTCTTTGAATCTTCTTTATCATGTTAGGATTAGCAGGAAAAAGGAAAAAATTTCAGAATTGCACCTTGCAATGCGGAGAAATTACTGTTTGTGCATTTACAATATTCATTGATTTTTGCCATTGAAAAACATCATGTTATTCATATACCAGAAATGTTTGAAGCTACTGACTGAATGAAAAGAGCTGGCATCTCACTCTCTTTGAATCTTCTTTATCATGCTAAGAGGAGCAGGAAAAAGCAAAAAATTTCAGAATTGCACCTTGCAATGTGGAGATATTACTGTTTGTGCATTTACAATATTCATTGATTTTTGCCATTGAAAAGCGTCCAGAAATGTTTGAAGCTACTGACTGAATGAAAGGAGCTGGCATCTCACTCTCTTTGAATCTTCTTTATCATGCTAGGATTAGCAGGAAAAAGAAATAAAAATTTCAGAATTGCACCTTGCAATGCGGAGAAATTACTGTTTGTGCATTTACAATATTCATTGATTTTTGCCATTGAAAAACATCATGTTATTCATATACCAGAAATGTTTGAAGCTACTGACTGAATGAAAAGAGCTGGCATCTCACTCTCTTTGAATCTTCTTTATCATGCTAAGAGGAGCAGGAAAAAGCAAAAAATTTCAGAATTGCACCTTGCAATGTGGAGATATTACTGTTTGTGCATTTACAATATTCATTGATTTTTGCCATTGAAAAACGTCCAGAAATGTTTGAAGCTACTGACTGAATGAAAGGAGCTGGCATCTCACTCTCTTTGAATCTTCTTTATCATGCTAGGATTAGCAGGAAAAAGCAAAAAATTTCAGAATTGCACCTTGCAATGCGGAGATATTACTGTTTGTGCATTTACAATATTCACTGATTTTTGCCATTGGAAAACGTCCAGAAATGTTTGAAGCTACTGACTGAATGAAAGGAGCTGGCATCTCACTCTCTTTGAATCTTCTTTATCATGCTAGGATTAGCAGGAAAAAGCAAAAAATTTCAGAATTGCACCTTGCAATGCGGAGAAATTACTGTTTATGCATTTACAATATTCATTGATTTTTGCCATTGAAAAACATCATGTTATTCATATTCCAGAAATGTTTGAAGCTACTGACTGAATGAAAAGAGCTGGCATCTCACTCTCTTTGAATCTTTATCATGCTAAGAGGAGCAGGAAAAAGCAAAAAATTTCAGAATTGCACCTTGCAATGTGGAGATATTACTGTTTGTGCATTTACAATATTCATTGATTTTTGCCATTGAAAAACGTCCAGAAATGTTTGAAGCTACTGACTGAATGAAAGGAGCTGGCATCTCACTCTCTTTGAATCTCCTTTATCATGCTAGGATTAGCAGGAAAAAGCAAAAAATTTCAGAATTGCACCTTGCAATGTGGAGATATTAGTGTTTGTGCATTTACAATATTCATTGATTTTTGCCATTGAAAAACGTCCAGAAATGTTTGAAGCTACTGACTGAATGAAAGGAGCTGGCATCTCACTCTCTTTGAATCTTCTTTATAATGCTAGGATTAGCAGGAAAAAGCAAAAAATTTCAGAATTGCACCTTGCAATGCGGAGAAATTACTGTTTGTGCATTTACAATATTCATTGATTTTTGCCATTGAAAAACATCATGTTATTCATATACCAGAAATGTTTGAAGCTACTGACTGAATGAAAAGAGCTGGCATCTCACTCTCTTTGAATCTTCTTTATCATGCTAAGAGGAGCAGGAAAAAGCAAAAAATTTCAGAATTGCACCTTGCAATGCGGAGATATTGTTTGTGCATTTACAATATTCATTGATTTTTGCCATTGAAAAACGTCCAGAAATGTTTGAAGCTACTGACTGAATGAAAGGAGCTGGCATCTCACTCTCTTTGAATCTTCTTTATCATGCTAGGATTAGCAGGAAAAATCAAAAAATTTCAGAATTGCACCTTGCAATGTGGAGATATTACTGTTTGTGCATTTACAATATTCATTGATTTTTGCCATTGAAAAACGTCCAGAAATGTTTGAAGCTACTGACTGAATGAAAGGAGCTGGCATATCACTCTCTTTGAATCTTCTTTATCATGCTAGCATTAGCAGGAAAAAGCAAAAAATTTCAGAATTGCACCTTGCAATGCGGAGAAATTACTGTTTGTGCATTTACAATATTCATTGATTTTTGCCATTGAAAAACATGTTATTCATATACCAGAAATGTTTGAAGCTACTGACTGAATGAAAAGAGCTGGCATCTCACTCTCTTTGAATCTTCTTTATCATGCTAAGAGGAGCAGGAAAAAGCAAAAAATTTCAGAATTGCACCTTGCAATGCGGAGATATTGTTTGTGCATTTACAATATTCATTGATTTTTGCCATTGAAAAACGTCCAGAAATGTTTGAAGCTACTGACTGAATGAAAGGAGCTGGCATCTCACTCTCTTTGAATCTTCTTTATCATGCTAGGATTAGCAGGAAAAAGTAAAAAATTTCAGAATTGCACCTTGCAATGTGGAGATATTACTGTTTGTGCATTTACAATATTCATTGATTTTTGCCATTGAAAAACGTCCAGAAATGTTTGAAGCTACTGACTGAATGAAAGGAGCTGGCATCTCACTCTCTTTGAATCTTCTTTATCATGTTAGGATTAGCAGGAAAAAGGAAAAAATTTCAGAATTGCACCTTGCAATGCGGAGAAATTACTGTTTGTGCATTTACAATATTCATTGATTTTTGCCATTGAAAAACATCATGTTATTCATATACCAGAAATGTTTGAAGCTACTGACTGAATGAAAAGAGCTGGCATCTCACTCTCTTTGAATCTTCTTTATCATGCTAAGAGGAGCAGGAAAAAGCAAAAAATTTCAGAATTGCACCTTGCAATGTGGAGATATTACTGTTTGTGCATTTACAATATTCATTGATTTTTGCCATTGAAAAGCGTCCAGAAATGTTTGAAGCTACTGACTGAATGAAAGGAGCTGGCATCTCACTCTCTTTGAATCTTCTTTATCATGCTAGGATTAGCAGGAAAAAGAAATAAAAATTTCAGAATTGCACCTTGCAATGCGGAGAAATTACTGTTTGTGCATTTACAATATTCATTGATTTTTGCCATTGAAAATCATCATGTTATTCATATACCAGAAATGTTTGAAGCTACTGACTGAATGAAAAGAGCTGGCATCTCACTCTCTTTGAATCTTCTTTATCATGCTAAGAGGAGCAGGAAAAAGCAAAAAATTTCAGAATTGCACCTTGCAATGTGGAGATATTACTGTTTGTGCATTTACAATATTCATTGATTTTTGCCATTGAAAAACGTCCAGAAATGTTTGAAGCTACTGACTGAATGAAAGGAGCTGGCATCTCACTCTCTTTGAATCTTCTTTATCATGCTAGGATTAGCAGGAAAAAGCAAAAAATTTCAGAATTGCACCTTGCAATGCGGAGATATTACTGTTTGTGCATTTACAATATTCACTGATTTTTGCCATTGGAAAACGTCCAGAAATGTTTGAAGCTACTGACTGAATGAAAGGAGCTGGCATCTCACTCTCTTTGAATCTTCTTTATCATGCTAGGATTAGCAGGAAAAAGCAAAAAATTTCAGAATTGCACCTTGCAATGCGGAGAAATTACTGTTTATGCATTTACAATATTCATTGATTTTTGCCATTGAAAAACATCATGTTATTCATATTCCAGAAATGTTTGAAGCTACTGACTGAATGAAAAGAGCTGGCATCTCACTCTCTTTGAATCTTTATCATGCTAAGAGGAGCAGGAAAAAGCAAAAAATTTCAGAATTGCACCTTGCAATGTGGAGATATTACTGTTTGTGCATTTACAATATTCATTGATTTTTGCCATTGAAAAACGTCCAGAAATGTTTGAAGCTACTGACTGAATGAAAGGAGCTGGCATCTCACTCTCTTTGAATCTCCTTTATCATGCTAGGATTAGCAGGAAAAAGCAAAAAATTTCAGAATTGCACCTTGCAATGCGGAGATATTACTGTTTGTGCATTTACAATATTCACTGATTTTTGCCATTGAAAAACGTCCAGAAATGTTTGAAGCTACTGACTGAATGAAAGGAGCTGGCATCTCACTCTCTTTGAATCTTCTTTATCATGCTAGGATTAGCAGGAAAAAGCAAAAAATTTCAGAATTGCACCTTGCAATGTGGAGATATTACTGTTTGTGCATTTACAATATTCATTGATTTTTGCCATTGAAAAACATCATGTTATTCATATACCAGAAATGTTTGAAGCTACTGACTGAATGAAAAGAGCTGGCATCTCACTCTCTTTGAATCTTCTTTATCATGCTAAGAGGAGCAGGAAAAAGCAAAAAATTTCAGAATTGCACCTTGCAATGCGGAGATATTGTTTGTGCATTTACAATATTCATTGATTTTTGCCATTGAAAAACGTCCAGAAATGTTTGAAGCTACTGACTGAATGAAAGGAGTTGGCATCTCACTCTCTTTTAATCTTCTTTATCATGCTAGGATTAGCAGGAAAAAGCAAAAAATTTCAGAATTGCACCTTGCAATGTGGAGATATTAGTGTTTGTGCATTTACAATATTCATTGATTTTTGCCATTGAAAAACGTCCAGAAATGTTTGAAGCTACTGACTGAATGAAAGGAGCTGGCATCTCACTCTCTTTGAATCTTCTTTATAATGCTAGGATTAGCAGGAAAAAGCAAAAAATTTCAGAATTGCACCTTGCAATGCGGAGAAATTACTGTTTGTGCATTTACAATATTCATTGATTTTTGCCATTGAAAAACATCATGTTATTCATATACCAGAAATGTTTGAAGCTACTGACTGAATGAAAAGAGCTGGCATCTCACTCTCTTTGAATCTTCTTTATCATGCTAAGAGGAGCAGGAAAAAGCAAAAAATTTCAGAATTGCACCTTGCAATGCGGAGATATTGTTTGTGCATTTACAATATTCATTGATTTTTGCCATTGAAAAACGTCCAGAAATGTTTGAAGCTACTGACTGAATGAAAGGAGCTGGCATCTCACTCTCTTTGAATCTTCTTTATCATGCTAGGATTAGCAGGAAAAAGCAAAAAATTTCAGAATTGCACCTTGCAATGTGGAGATATTACTGTTTGTGCATTTACAATATTCATTGATTTTTGCCATTGAAAAACGTCCAGAAATGTTTGAAGCTACTGACTGAATGAAAGGAGCTGGCATCTCACTCTCTTTGAATCTTCTTTATCATGCTAGGATTAGCAGGAAAAAGCAAAAAATTTCAGAATTGCACCTTGCAATGCGGAGAAATTTCTGTTTGTGCATTTACAATATTCATTGATTTTTGCCATTGAAAAACGTCCAGAAATGTTTGAAGCTACTGACTGAATGAAAGGAGCTGGCATCTCACTCTCTTTGAATCTTCTTTATCATGCTAGGATTAGCAGGAAAAAGCAAAAAATTTCAGAATTGCACCTTGCAATGTGGAGATATTACTGTTTGTGCATTTACAATATTCATTGATTTTTGCCATTGAAAAATGTCCAGAAATGTTTGAAGCTACTGACTGAATGAAAGGAGCTGGCATCTCACTCTCTTTGAATCTTCTTTATCATGCTAGGATTAGCAGGAAAAAGCAAAAAATTTCAGAATTGCACCTTGCAATGCGGAGAAATTACTGTTTGTGCATTTACAATATTCATTGATTTTTGCCATTGAAAAACATCGTTATTCATATACCAGAAATGTTTGAAGCTACTGACTGAATGAAAAGAGCTGGCATCTCACTCTCTTTGAATCTTCTTTATCATGCTAAGAGGAGCAGGAAAAAGCAAAAAATTTCAGAATTGCACCTTGCAATGTGGAGATATTACTGTTTGTGCATTTACAATATTCATTGATTTTTGCCATTGAAAAACGTCCAGAAATGTTTGAAGCTACTGACTGAATGAAAGGAGCTGGCATCTCACTCTCTTTGAATCTTCTTTATCATGCTAGGATTAGCAGGAAAAAGCAAAAAATTTCAGAATTGCACCTTGCAATGCGGAGAAATTACTGTTTGTGCATTTACAATATTCATTGATTTTTGCCATTGAAAAACATCATGTTATTCATATACCAGAAATGTTTGAAGCTACTGACTGAATGAAAAGAGCTGGCATCTCACTCTCTTTGAATCTTCTTTATCATGCTAAGAGGAGCAGGAAAAAGCAAAAAATTTCAGAATTGCACCTTGCAATGTGGAGATATTACTGTTTGTGCATTTACAATATTCATTGATTTTTGCCATTGAAAAGCGTCCAGAAATGTTTGAAGCTACTGACTGAATGAAAGGAGCTGGCATCTCACTCTCTTTGAATCTTCTTTATCATGCTAGGATTAGCAGGAAAAAGAAATAAAAATTTCAGAATTGCACCTTGCAATGCGGAGAAATTACTGTTTGTGCATTTACAATATTCATTGATTTTTGCCATTGAAAAACATCATGTTATTCATATACCAGAAATGTTTGAAGCTACTGACTGAATGAAAAGAGCTGGCATCTCACTCTCTTTGAATCTTCTTTATCATGCTAAGAGGAGCAGGAAAAAGCAAAAAATTTCAGAATTGCACCTTGCAATGTGGAGATATTACTGTTTGTGCATTTACAATATTCATTAATTTTTGCCATTGAAAAACGTCCAGAAATGTTTGAAGCTACTGACTGAATGAAAGGAGCTGGCATCTCACTCTCTTTGAATCTTCTTTATCATGCTAGGATTAGCAGGAAAAAGCAAAAAATTTCAGAATTGCACCTTGCAATGTGGAGATATTACTGTTTGTGCATTTACAATATTCATTGATTTTTGCCATTGAAAAACGTCCAGAAATGTTTGAAGCTACTGACTGAATGAAAGGAGCTGGCATCTCACTCTCTTTGAATCTTCTTTATCATGCTAGGATTAGCAGGAAAAAGCAAAAAATTTCAGAATTGCACCTTGCAATGCGGAGAAATTACTGTTTGTGCATTTACAATATTCATTGATTTTTGCCATTGAAAAACATCATGTTATTCATATACCAGAAATGTTTGAAGCTACTGACTGAATGAAAAGAGCTGGCATCTCACTCTCTTTGAATCTTCTTTATCATGCTAAGAGGAGCAGGAAAAAGCAAAAAATTTCAGAATTGCACCTTGCAATGCGGAGATATTGTTTGTGCATTTATAATATTCATTGATTTTTGCCATTGAAAAACGTCCAGAAATGTTTGAAGCTACTGACTGAATGAAAGGAGCTGGCATCTCACTCTCTTTGAATCTTCTTTATCATGCTAGGATTAGCAGGAAAAAGCAAAAAATTTCAGAATTGCACCTTGCAATGCGGAGAAATTACTGTTTGTGCATTTACAATATTCATTGATTTTTGCCATTGAAAAACATCATGTTATTCATATACCAGAAATGTTTGAAGCTACTGACTGAATGAAAAGAGCTGGCATCTCACTCTCTTTGAATCTTCTTTATCATGCTAAGAGGAGCAGGAAAAAGCAAAAAATTTCAGAATTGCACCTTGCAATGCGGAGATATTGTTTGTGCATTTATAATATTCATTGATTTTTGCCATTGAAAAACGTCCAGAAATGTTTGAAGCTACTGACTGAATGAAAGGAGCTGGCATCTCACTCTCTTTGAATCTTCTTTATCATGCTAGGATTAGCAGGAAAAAGCAAAAAATTTCAGAATTGCACCTTGCAATGCGGAGATATTACTGTTTGTGCATTTACAATATTCACTGATTTTTGCCATTGAAAAACGTCCAGAAATGTTTGAAGCTACTGACTGAATGAAAGGAGCTGGCATCTCACTCTCTTTGAATCTTCTTTATCATGCTAGGATTAGCAGGAAAAAGCAAAAAATTTCAGAATTGCACCTTGCAATGTGGAGATATTACTGTTTGTGCATTTACAATATTCATTGATTTTTGCCATTGAAAAACATCGTTATTCATATACCAGAAATGTTTGAAGCTACTGACTGAATGAAAAGAGCTGGCATCTCACTCTCTTTGAATCTTCTTTATCATGCTAAGAGGAGCAGGAAAAAGCAAAAAATTTCAGAATTGCACCTTGCAATGTGGAGATATTACTGTTTGTGCATTTACAATATTCATTGATTTTTGCCATTGAAAAACGTCCAGAAATGTTTGAAGCTACTGACTAAATGAAAGGAGCTGGCATCTCACTCTCTTTTAACCTTCTTTATCATGCTAGGATTAGCAGGAAAAAGCAAAAAATTTCAGAATTGCACCTTGCAATGTGGAGATATTAGTGTTTGTGCATTTACAATATTCATTGATTTTTGCCATTGAAAAACGTCCAGAAATGTTTGAAGCTACTGACTGAATGAAAAGAGCTGGCATCTCACTCTCTTTGAATCTTCTTTATAATGCTAGGATTAGCAGGAAAAAGCAAAAAATTTCAGAATTGCACCTTGCAATGCGGAGAAATTACTGTTTGTGCATTTACAATATTCATTGATTTTTGCCATTGAAAAACATCATGTTATTCATATACCAGAAATGTTTGAAGCTACTGACTGAATGAAAAGAGCTGGCATCTCACTCTCTTTGAATCTTCTTTATCATGCTAAGAGGAGCAGGAAAAAGCAAAAAATTTCAGAATTGCACCTTGCAATGCGGAGATATTTTTTGTGCATTTACAATATTCATTGATTTTTGCCATTGAAAAACGTCCAGAAATGTTTGAAGCTACTGACTGAATGAAAGGAGCTGGCATCTCACTCTCTTTGAATCTTCTTTATCATGCTAGGATTAGCAGGAAAAAGCAAAAAATTTCAGAATTGCACCTTGCAATGTGGAGATATTACTGTTTGTGCATTTACAATATTCATTGATTTTTGCCATTGAAAAACGTCCAGAAATGTTTGAAGCTACTGACTGAATGAAAGGATCTGGCATCTCACTCTCTTTGAATCTTCTTTATCATGCTAGGATTAGCAGGAAAAAGCAAAAAATTTCAGAATTGCACCTTGCAATGCGGAGAAATTTCTGTTTGTGCATTTACAATATTCATTGATTTTTGCCATTGAAAAACGTCCAGAAATGTTTGAAGCTACTGACTGAATGAAAGGAGCTGGCATCTCACTCTCTTTGAATCTTCTTTATCATGCTAGGATTAGCAGGAAAAAGCAAAAAATTTCAGAATTGCACCTTGCAATGCGGAGAAATTACTGTTTGTGCATTTACAATATTCATTGATTTTTGCCATTGAAAAACATCGTTATTCATATACCAGAAATGTTTGAAGCTACTGACTGAATGAAAAGAGCTGGCATCTCACTCTCTTTGAATCTTCTTTATCATGCTAAGAGGAGCAGGAAAAAGCAAAAAATTTCAGAATTGCACCTTGCAATGTGGAGATATTACTGTTTGTGCATTTACAATATTCATTGATTTTTGCCATTGAAAAACGTCCAGAAATGTTTGAAGCTACTGACTGAATGAAAGGAGCTGGCATCTCACTCTCTTTGAATCTTCTTTATCATGCTAGGATTAGCAGGAAAAAGCAAAAAATTTCAGAATTGCACCTTGCAATGCGGAGAAATTACTGTTTGTGCATTTACAATATTCATTGATTTTTGCCATTGAAAAACATCATGTTATTCATATACCAGAAATGTTTGAAGCTACTGACTGAATGAAAAGAGCTGGCATCTCACTCTCTTTGAATCTTCTTTATCATGCTAAGAGGAGCAGGAAAAAGCAAAAAATTTCAGAATTGCACCTTGCAATGTGGAGATATTACTGTTTGTGCATTTACAATATTCATTAATTTTTGCCATTGAAAAACGTCCAGAAATGTTTGAAGCTACTGACTGAATGAAAGGAGCTGGCATCTCACTCTCTTTGAATCTTCTTTATCATGCTAGGATTAGCAGGAAAAAGCAAAAAATTTCAGAATTGCACCTTGCAATGCGGAGATATTACTGTTTGTGCATTTACAATATTCACTGATTTTTGCCATTGAAAAACGTCCAGAAATGTTTGAAGCTACTGACTGAATGAAAGGAGCTGGCATCTCACTCTCTTTGAGTCTTCTTTATCATGCTAGGATTAGCAGGAAAAAGCAAAAATTTTCAGAATTGCACCTTGCAATGCGGAGAAATTACTGTTTATGCATTTACAATATTCATTGATTTTTGCCATTGAAAAACATCATGTTATTCATATTCCAGAAATGTTTGAAGCTACTGACTGAATGAAAAGAGCTGGCATCTCACTCTCTTTGAATCTTTATCATGCTAAGAGGAGCAGGAAAAAGCAAAAAATTTCAGAATTGCACCTTGCAATGTGGAGATATTACTGTTTGTGCATTTACAATATTCATTGATTTTTGCCATTGAAAAACGTCCAGAAATGTTTGAAGCTACTGACTGAATGAAAGGAGCTGGCATCTCACTCTCTTTGAATCTTCTTTATCATGCTAGGATTAGCAGGAAAAAGCAAAAAATTTCAGAATTGCACCTTGCAATGCGGAGATATTACTGTTTGTGCATTTACAATATTCACTGATTTTTGCCATTGAAAAACGTCCAGAAATGTTTGAAGCTACTGACTGAATGAAAGGAGCTGGCATCTAACTCTCTTTGAATCTTCTTTATCATGCTAGGATTAGCAGGAAAAAGCAAAAAATTTCAGAATTGCACCTTGCAATGTGGAGATATTACTGTTTGTGCATTTACAATATTCATTGATTTTTGCCATTGAAAAACATCATGTTATTCATATACCAGAAATGTTTGAAGCTACTGACTGAATGAAAAGAGCTGGCATCTCACTCTCTTTGAATCTTCTTTATCATGCTAAGAGGAGCAGGAAAAAGCAAAAAATTTCAGAATTGCACCTTGCAATGCGGAGATATTGTTTGTGCATTTACAATATTCATTGATTTTTGCCATTGAAAAACGTCCAGAAATGTTTGAAGCTACTGACTGAATGAAAGGAGCTGGCATCTCACTCTCTTTGAATCTTCTTTATCATGCTAGGATTAGCAGGAAAAAGCAAAAAATTTCAGAATTGCACCTTGCAATGTGGAGATATTAGTGTTTGTGCATTTACAATATTCATTGATTTTTGCCATTGAAAAACGTCCAGAAATGTTTGAAGCTACTGACTGAATGAAAGGAGCTGGCATCTCACTCTCTTTGAATCTTCTTTATAATGCTAGGATTAGCAGGAAAAAGCAAAAAATTTCAGAATTGCACCTTGCAATGCGGAGAAATTACTGTTTGTGCATTTACAATATTCATTGATTTTTGCCATTGAAAAACATCATGTTATTCATATACCAGAAATGTTTGAAGCTACTGACTGAATGAAAAGAGCTGGCATCTCACTCTCTTTGAATCTTCTTTATCATGCTAAGAGGAGCAGGAAAAAGCAAAAAATTTCAGAATTGCACCTTGCAATGCGGAGATATTGTTTGTGCATTTACAATATTCATTGATTTTTGCCATTGAAAAACGTCCAGAAATGTTTGAAGCTACTGACTGAATGAAAGGAGCTGGCATCTCACTCTCTTTGAATCTTCTTTATCATGCTAGGATTAGCAGGAAAAAGCAAAAAATTTCAGAATTGCACCTTGCAATGTGGAGATATTACTGTTTGTGCATTTACAATATTCATTGATTTTTGCCATTGAAAAACGTCCAGAAATGTTTGAAGCTACTGACTGAATGAAAGGAGCTGGCATCTCACTCTCTTTGAATCTTCTTTATCATGCTAGGATTAGCAGGAAAAAGCAAAAAATTTCAGAATTGCACCTTGCAATGCGGAGAAATTTCTGTTTGTGCATTTACAATATTCATTGATTTTTGCCATTGAAAAACGTCCAGAAATGTTTGAAGCTACTGACTGAATGAAAGGAGCTGGCATCTCACTCTCTTTGAATCTTCTTTATCATGCTAGGATTAGCAGGAAAAAGCAAAAAATTTCAGAATTGCACCTTGCAATGTGGAGATATTACTGTTTGTGCATTTACAATATTCATTGATTTTTCCATTGAAAAACGTCCAGAAATGTTTGAAGCTACTGACTGAATGAAAGGAGCTGGCATCTCACTCTCTTTGAATCTTCTTTATCATGCTAGGATTAGCAGGAAAAAGCAAAAAATTTCAGAATTGCACCTTGCAATGCGGAGAAATTACTGTTTGTGCATTTACAATATTCATTGATTTTTGCCATTGAAAAACATCGTTATTCATATACCAGAAATGTTTGAAGCTACTGACTGAATGAAAAGAGCTGGCATCTCACTCTCTTTGAATCTTCTTTATCATGCTAAGAGGAGCAGGAAAAAGCAAAAAATTTCAGAATTGCACCTTGCAATGTGGAGATATTACTGTTTGTGCATTTACAATATTCATTGATTTTTGCCATTGAAAAACGTCCAGAAATGTTTGAAGCTACTGACTGAATGAAAGGAGCTGGCATCTCACTCTCTTTGAATCTTCTTTATCATGCTAGGATTAGCAGGAAAAAGCAAAAAATTTCAGAATTGCACCTTGCAATGCCTAGAAATTACTTTTTGTGCATTTACAATATTCATTGATTTTTGCCATTGAAAAACATCATGTTATTCATATACCAGAAATGTTTGAAGCTACTGACTGAATGAAAAGAGCTGGCATCTCACTCTCTTTGAATCTTCTTTATCATGCTAAGAGGAGCAGGAAAAAGCAAAAAATTTCAGAATTGCACCTTGCAATGTGGAGATATTACTGTTTGTGCATTTACAATATTCATTGATTTTTGCCATTGAAAAGCGTCCAGAAATGTTTGAAGCTACTGACTGAATGAAAGGAGCTGGCATCTCACTCTCTTTGAATCTTCTTTATCATGCTAGGATTAGCAGGAAAAAGAAATAAAAATTTCAGAATTGCACCTTGCAATGCGGAGAAATTACTGTTTGTGCATTTACAATATTCATTGATTTTTGCCATTGAAAAACATCATGTTATTCATATACCAGAAATGTTTGAAGCTACTGACTGAATGAAAAGAGCTGGCATCTCACTCTCTTTGAATCTTCTTTATCATGCTAAGAGGAGCAGGAAAAAGCAAAAAATTTCAGAATTGCACCTTGCAATATGGAGATATTACTGTTTGTGCATTTACAATATTCATTAATTTTTGCCATTGAAAAACGTCCAGAAATGTTTGAAGCTACTGACTGAATGAAAGGAGCTGGCATCTCACTCTCTTTGAATCTTCTTTATCATGCTAGGATTAGCAGGAAAAAGCAAAAAATTTCAGAATTGCACCTTGCAATGCGGAGATATTACTGTTTGTGCATTTACAATATTCACTGATTTTTGCCATTGAAAAACGTCCAGAAATGTTTGAAGCTACTGACTGAATGAAAGGAGCTGGCATCTCACTCTCTTTGAATCTTCTTTATCATGCTAGGATTAGCAGGAAAAAGCAAAAAATTTCAGAATTGCACCTTGCAATGCGGAGAAATTACTGTTTATGCATTTACAATATTCATTGATTTTTGCCATTGAAAAACATCATGTTATTCATATTCCAGAAATGTTTGAAGCTACTGACTGAATGAAAAGAGCTGGCATCTCACTCTCTTTGAATCTTTATCATGCTAAGAGGAGCAGGAAAAAGCAAAAAATTTCAGAATTGCACCTTGCAATGTGGAGATATTACTGTTTGTGCATTTACAATATTCATTGATTTTTGCCATTGAAAAACGTCCAGAAATGTTTGAAGCTACTGACTGAATGAAAGGAGCTGGCATCTCACTCTCTTTGAATCTTCTTTATCATGCTAGGATTAGCAGGAAAAAGCAAAAAATTTCAGAATTGCACCTTGCAATGTGGAGATATTACTGTTTGTGCATTTACAATATTCATTGATTTTTGCCATTGAAAAACGTCCAGAAATGTTTGAAGCTACTGACTGAATGAAAGGAGCTGGCATCTCACTCTCTTTGAATCTTCTTTATCATGCTAGGATTAGCAGGAAAAAGCAAAAAATTTCAGAATTGCACCTTGCAATGCGGAGAAATTACTGTTTGTGCATTTACAATATTCATTGATTTTTGCCATTGAAAAACATCGTTATTCATATACCAGAAATGTTTGAAGCTACTGACTGAATGAAAAGAGCTGGCATCTCACTCTCTTTGAATCTTCTTTATCATGCTAAGAGGAGCAGGAAAAAGCAAAAAATTTCAGAATTGCACCTTGCAATGTGGAGATATTACTGTTTGTGCATTTACAATATTCATTGATTTTTGCCATTGAAAAACGTCCAGAAATGTTTGAAGCTACTGACTGAATGAAAGGAGCTGGCATCTCACTCTCTTTGAATCTTCTTTATCATGCTAGGAATAGCAGGAAAAAGCAAAAAATTTCAGAATTGCACCTTGCAATGCGGAGAAATTACTGTTTGTGCATTTACAATATTCATTGATTTTTGCCATTGAAAAACATCATGTTATTCATATACCAGAAATGTTTGAAGCTACTGACTGAATGAAAAGAGCTGGCATCTCACTCTCTTTGAATCTTCTTTATCATGCTAAGAGGAGCAGGAAAAAGCAAAAAATTTCAGAATTGCACCTTGCAATGCGGAGATATTGTTTGTGCATTTACAATATTCATTGATTTTTGCCATTGAAAAACGTCCAGAAATGTTTGAAGCTACTGACTGAATGAAAGGAGCTGGCATCTCACTCTCTTTGAATCTTCTTTATCATGCTAGGATTAGCAGGAAAAAGCAAAAAATTTCAGAATTGCACCTTGCAATGTGGAGATATTACTGTTTGTGCATTTACAATATTCATTGATTTTTGCCATTGAAAAACGTCCAGAAATGTTTGAAGCTACTGACCGAATGAAAGGAGCTGGCATCTCACTCTCTTTGAATCTTCTTTATCATGCTAGGATTAGCAGGAAAAAGCAAAAAATTTCAGAATTGCACCTTGCAATGCGGAGAAATTACTGTTTGTGCATTTACAATATTCATTGATTTTTGCCATTGAAAAACGTCCAGAAATGTTTGAAGCTACTGACTGAATGAAAGGAGCTGGCATCTCACTCTCTTTGAATCTTCTTTATCATGCTAGGATTAGCAGGAAAAAGCAAAAAATTTCAGAATTGCACCTTGCAATGTGGAGATATTACTGTTTGTGCATTTACAATATTCATTGATTTTTGCCATTGAAAAACGTCCAGAAATGTTTGAAGCTACTGACTGAATGAAAGGAGCTGGCATCTCACTCTCTTTGAATCTTCTTTATCATGCTAGGATTAGCAGGAAAAAGCAAAAAATTTCAGAATTGCACCTTGCAATGCGGAGAAATTACTGTTTGTGCATTTACAATATTCATTGATTTTCGCCATTGAAAAACATCGTTATTCATATACCAGAAATGTTTTAAGCTACTGACTGAATGAAAAGAGCCGGCATCTCACTCTCTTTGAATCTTCTTTATCATGCTAAGAGGAGCAGGAAAAAGCAAAAAATTTCAGAATTGCACCTTGCAATGTGGAGATATTACTGTTTGTGCATTTACAATATTCATTGATTTTTGCCATTGAAAAACGTCCAGAAATGTTTGAAGCTACTGACTGAATGAAAGGAGCTGGCATCTCACTCTCTTTGAATCTTCTTTATCATGCTAGGATTAGCAGGAAAAAGCAAAAAATTTCAGAATTGCACCTTGCAATGCGGAGAAATTACTGTTTGTGCATTTACAATATTCATTGATTTTTGCCATTGAAAAACATCATGTTATTCATATACCAGAAATGTTTGAAGCTACTGACTGAATGAAAAGAGCTGGCATCTCACTCTCTTTGAATCTTCTTTATCATGCTAAGAGGAGCAGGAAAAAGCAAAAAATTTCAGAATTGCACCTTGCAATGTGGAGATATTACTGTTTGTGCATTTACAATATTCATTGATTTTTGCCATTGAAAAGCGTCCAGAAATGTTTGAAGCTACTGACTGAATGAAAGGAGCTGGCATCTCACTCTCTTTGAATCTTCTTTATCATGCTAGGATTAGCAGGAAAAAGAAATAAAAATTTCAGAATTGCACCTTGCAATGCGGAGAAATTACTGTTTGTGCATTTACAATATTCATTGATTTTTGCCATTGAAAAACATCATGTTATTCATATACCAGAAATGTTTGAAGCTACTGACTGAATGAAAAGAGCTGGCATCTCACTCTCTTTGAATCTTCTTTATCATGCTAAGAGGAGCAGGAAAAAGCAAAAAATTTCAGAATTGCACCTTGCAATGTGGAGATATTACTGTTTGTGCATTTACAATATTCATTGATTTTTGCCATTGAAAAACGTCCAGAAATGTTTGAAGCTACTGACTGAATGAAAGGAGCTGGCATCTCACTCTCTTTGAATCTTCTTTATCATGCTAGGATTAGCAGGAAAAAGCAAAAAATTTCAGAATTGCACCTTGCAATGCGGAGATATTACTGTTTGTGCATTTACAATATTCACTGATTTTTGCCATTGAAAAACGTCCAGAAATGTTTGAAGCTACTGACTGAATGAAAGGAGCTGGCATCTCACTCTCTTTGAATCTTCTTTATCATGCTAGGATTAGCAGGAAAAAGCAAAAAATTTCAGAATTGCACCTTGCAATGCGGAGAAATTACTGTTTGTGCATTTACAATATTCATTGATTTTTGCCATTGAAAAACATCATGTTATTCATATACCAGAAATGTTTGAAGCTACTGACTGAATGAAAAGAGCTGGCATCTCACTCTCTTTGAATCTTCTTTATCATGCTAAGAGGAGCAGGAAAAAGCAAAAAATTTCAGAATTACACCTTGCAATGTGGAGATATTACTGTTTGTGCATTTACAATATTCATTGATTTTTGCCATTGAAAAACGTCCAGAAATGTTTGAAGCTACTGACTGAATGAAAGGAGCTGGCATCTCACTCTCTTTGAATCTTCTTTATCATGCTAGGATTAGCAGGAAAAAGCAAAAAATTTCAGAATTGCACCTTGCAATGCGGAGAAATTACTGTTTGTGCATTTACAATATTCATTGATTTTTGCCATTGAAAAACATCATGTTATTCATATACCAGAAATGTTTGAAGCTACTGACTGAATGAAAAGAGCTGGCATCTCACTCTCTTTGAATCTTCTTTATCATGCTAAGAGGAGCAGGAAAAAGCAAAAAATTTCAGAATTGCACCTTGCAATGTGGAGATATTACTGTTTGTGCATTTACAATATTCATTGATTTTTGCCATGGAAAAACGTCCAGAAATGTTTGAAGATACTGACTGAATGAAAGGAGCTGGCATCTCACTCTCTTTGAATCTTCTTTATCATGCTAGGATTAGCAGGAAAAAGCAAAAAATTTCAGAATTGCACCTTGCAATGCGGAGAAATTACTGTTTGTGCATTTACAATATTCATTGATTTTTGCCATTGAAAAACGTCCAGAACTGTTTGACGCTACTGACTGAATGAAAGGAGCTGGCATCTCACTCTCTTTGAATCTTCTTTATCATGCTAGGATTAGCAGGAAAAAGCAAAAAATTTCAGAATTGCACCTTGCAATGCGGAGAAATTACTGTTTGTGCATTTACAATATTCATTGATTTTTGCCATTGAAAAACATCATGTTATTCATATACCAGAAATGTTTGAAGCTATTGACTGAATGAAAAGAGCTGGCATCTCACTCTCTTTGAATCTTCTTTATCATGCTAAGAGGAGCAGGAAAAAGCAAAAAATTTCAGAATTGCACCTTGCAATGTGGAGATATTACTGTTTGTGCATTTACAATATTCATTGATTTTTGACATTGAAAAACATCATGTTATTCATATACCAGAAATGTTTGAAGCTACTGACTGAATGAAAAGAGCTGGCATCTCACTCTCTTTGAATCTTCTTTATCATGCTAAGAGGAGCAGGAAAAAGCAAAAAATTTCAGAATTGCACCTTGCAATGCAGATATATTACTGTTTGTGCATTTACAATATTCATTGATTTTTGCCATTGAAAAACGTCCAGAAATGTTTGAAGCTACTGACTGAATGAAAGGAGCTGGCATCTCACTCTCTTTGAATCTTCATTATCATGCTAGGATTAGCAGGAAAAAGCAAAAAATTTCAGAATTGCACCTTGCAATGCGGAGAAATTACTGTTTGTGCATTTACAATATTCATTGATTTTTGCCATTGAAAAACATCATGTTATTCATATACCAGAAATGTTTGAAGCTACTGACTGAATGAAAAGAGCTGGCATCTCACTCTCTTTGAATCTTCTTTATCATGCTAAGAGGAGCAGGAAAAAGCAAAAAATTTCAGAATTGCACCTTGCAATGTGGAGATATTACTGTTTGTGCATTTACAATATTCATTGATTTTTGCCATTGAAAAACGTCCAGAAATGTTTGAAGCTACTGACTGAATGAAAGGAGCTGGCATCTCACTCTCTTTGAATCTTCTTTATCATGCTAGGTTTAGCAGGAAAAAGCAAAAAATTTCAGAATTGCACCTTGCTATGCGGAGAAATTACTGTTTGTGCATTTACAATATTCATTGATTTTTGCCATTGAAAAACCTCATGTTATTCATATACCAGAAATGTTTGAAGCTACTGACTGAATGAAAAGAGCTGGCATCTCACTCTCTTTGAATCTTCTTTATCATGCTAAGAGGAGCAGGAAAAAGCAAAAAATTTCAGAATTGCACCTTGCAATGTGGAGATATAACTGTTTGTGCATTTAGAATATTCATTGATTTTTGCCATTGAAAAACGTCCAGAAATGTTTGAAGCTACTGACTGAATGAAAGGAGCTGGCATCTCACTCTCTTTGAATCTTCTTTATCATGCTAGGATTAGCAGGAAAAAGCAAAAAATTTCAGAATTGCACCTTGCAATGCGGAGATATTACTGTTTGTGCATTTACAATATTCACTGATTTTTGCCATTGAAAAACGTCCAGAAGTGTTTGAAGCTACTGACTGAATGAAAGGAGCTGGCATCTCACTCTCTTTGAATCTTCTTTATCATGCTAGGATTAGCAGGAAAAAGCAAAAAATTTCAGAATTGCACCTTGCAATGCGGAGAAATTACTGTTTGTGCATTTACAATGTTCATTGATTTTTGCCATTGAAAAACATCATGTTATTCATATACCAGAAATGTTTGAAGCTACTGACTGAATGAAAAGAGCTGGCATCTCACTCTCTTTGAATCTTCTTTATCATGCTAAGAGGAGCAGGAAAAAGCAAAAAATTTCAGAAGTGCACCTTGCAATGTGGAGATATTACTGTTTGTGCATTTACAATATTCATTGATTTTTGCCATTGAAAAACGTCCAGAAATGTTTGAAGCTACTGACTGAATGAAAGGAGCTGGCATCTCACTCTCTTTGAATCTTCTTTATCATGCTAGGATTAGCAGGAAAAAGCAAAAAATTTCAGAATTGCACCTTGCAATGCGGAGAAATTACTGTTTTTGCATTTACAATATTCATTGATTTTTGGCATTGAAAAACATCATGTTATTCATATACCAGAAATGTTTGAAGCTACTGACTGAAAGAAAAGAGCTGGCATCTCACTCTCTTTGAATCTTCTTTATCATGCTAAGAGGAGTAGGAAAAAGCAAAAAATTTCAGAATTGCACCTTGCAATTTGGAGATATTACTGTTTGTGCATTTACAATATTCATTGATTTTTGCCATTGAAAAATGTCCAGAAATGTTTGAAGCTACTGACTGAATGAAAGGAGCTGGCATCTCACTCTCTTTGAATCTTCTTTATCATGCTAGGATTAGCAGGAAAAAGCAAAAAATTTCAGAATTGCACCTTGCAATGCGGAGAAATTACTGTTTGTGCATTTACAATATTCATTGATTTTTGCCATTGAAAAACCTCATGTTATTCATATACCAGAAATGTTTGAAGCTACTGACTGAATGAAAAGAGCTGGCATCTCACTCTCTTTGAATCTTCTTTATCATGCTAAGAGGAGCAGGAAAAAGCAAAAAATTTCAGAATTGCACCTTGCAATGTGGAGATATTACTGTTTGTGCATTTACAATATTCATTGATTTTTGCCATTGAAAAACGTCCAGAAATGTTTGAAGCTACTGACTGAATGAAAGGAGCTGGCATCTCACTCTCTTTGAATCTTCTTTATCATGCTAGGATTAGCAGGAAAAAGCAAAAAATTTCAGAATTGCACCTTGCAATGCGGAGAAATTACTGTTTTTGCATTTACAATATTCATTGATTTTTGGCATTGAAAAACATCATGTTATTCATATACCAGAAATGTTTGAAGCTACTGACTGAATGAAAAGAGCTGGCATCTCACTCTCTTTGAATCTTCTTTATCATGCTAAGAGGAGCAGGAAAAAGCAAAAAATTTCAGAAGTGCACCTTGCAATGTGGAGATATTACTGTTTGTGCATTTACAATATTCATTGATTTTTGCCATTGAAAAACGTCCAGAAATGTTTGAAGCTACTGACTGAATGAAAGGAGCTGGCATCTCACTCTCTTTGAATCTTCTTTATCATGCTAGGATTAGCAGGAAAAAGCAAAAAATTTCAGAATTGCACCTTGCAATGCGGAGAAATTACTGTTTTTGCATTTACAATATTCATTGATTTTTGGCATTGAAAAACATCATGTTATTCATATACCAGAAATGTTTGAAGCTACTGACTGAAAGAAAAGAGCTGGCATCTCACTCTCTTTGAATCTTCTTTATCATGCTAAGAGGAGTAGGAAAAAGCAAAAAATTTCAGAATTGCACCTTGCAATTTGGAGATATTACTGTTTGTGCATTTACAATATTCATTGATTTTTGCCATTGAAAAATGTCCAGAAATGTTTGAAGCTACTGACTGAATGAAAGGAGCTGGCATCTCACTCTCTTTGAATCTTCTTTATCATGCTAGGATTAGCAGGAAAAAGCAAAAAATTTCAGAATTGCACCTTGCAATGCGGAGAAATTACTGTTTGTGCATTTACAATATTCATTGATTTTTGCCATTGAAAAACCTCATGTTATTCATATACCAGAAATGTTTGAAGCTACTGACTGAATGAAAAGAGCTGGCATCTCACTCTCTTTGAATCTTCTTTATCATGCTAAGAGGAGCAGGAAAAAGCAAAAAATTTCAGAATTGCACCTTGCAATGTGGAGATATTACTGTTTGTGCATTTACAATATTCATTGATTTTTGCCATTGAAAAACGTCCAGAAATGTTTGAAGCTACTGACTGAATGAAAGGAGCTGGCATCTCACTCTCTTTGAATCTTCTTTATCATGCTAGGATTAGCAGGAAAAAGCAAAAAATTTCAGAATTGCACCTTGCAATGCGGAGATATTACTGTTTGTGCATTTACAATATTCACTGATTTTTGCCATTGAAAAACGTCCAGAAGTGTTTGAAGCTACTGACTGAATGAAAGGAGCTGGCATCTCACTCTCTTTGAATCTTCTTTATCATGCTAGGATTAGCAGGAAAAAGCAAAAAATTTCAGAATTGCACCTTGCAATGCGGAGAAATTACTGTTTGTGCATTTACAATGTTCATTGATTTTTGCCATTGAAAAACATCATGTTATTCATATACCAGAAATGTTTGAAGCTACTGACTGAATGAAAAGAGCTGGCATCTCACTCTCTTTGAATCTTCTTTATCATGCTAAGAGGAGCAGGAAAAAGCAAAAAATTTCAGAAGTGCACCTTGCAATGTGGAGATATTACTGTTTGTGCATTTACAATATTCATTGATTTTTGCCATTGAAAAACGTCCAGAAATGTTTGAAGCTACTGACTGAATGAAAGGAGCTGGCATCTCACTCTCTTTGAATCTTCTTTATCATGCTAGGATTAGCAGGAAAAAGCAAAAAATTTCAGAATTGCACCTTGCAATGCGGAGAAATTACTGTTTTTGCATTTACAATATTCATTGATTTTTGGCATTGAAAAACATCATGTTATTCATATACCAGAAATGTTTGAAGCTACTGACTGAAAGAAAAGAGCTGGCATCTCACTCTCTTTGAATCTTCTTTATCATGCTAAGAGGAGTAGGAAAAAGCAAAAAATTTCAGAATTGCACCTTGCAATTTGGAGATATTACTGTTTGTGCATTTACAATATTCATTGATTTTTGCCATTGAAAAATGTCCAGAAATGTTTGAAGCTACTGACTGAATGAAAGGAGCTGGCATCTCACTCTCTTTGAATCTTCTTTATCATGCTAGGATTAGCAGGAAAAAGCAAAAAATTTCAGAATTGCACCTTGCAATGCGGAGAAATTACTGTTTGTGCATTTACAATATTCATTGATTTTTGCCATTGAAAAACCTCATGTTATTCATATACCAGAAATGTTTGAAGCTACTGACTGAATGAAAAGAGCTGGCATCTCACTCTCTTTGAATCTTCTTTATCATGCTAAGAGGAGCAGGAAAAAGCAAAAAATTTCAGAATTGCACCTTGCAATGTGGAGATATTACTGTTTGTGCATTTACAATATTCATTGATTTTTGCCATTGAAAAACGTCCAGAAATGTTTGAAGCTACTGACTGAATGAAAGGAGCTGGCATCTCACTCTCTTTGAATCTTCTTTATCATGCTAGGATTAGCAGGAAAAAGCAAAAAATTTCAGAATTGCACCTTGCAATGCGGAGATATTACTGTTTGTGCATTTACAATATTCACTGATTTTTGCCATTGAAAAACGTCCAGAAGTGTTTGAAGCTACTGACTGAATGAAAGGAGCTGGCATCTCACTCTCTTTGAATCTTCTTTATCATGCTAGGATTAGCAGGAAAAAGCAAAAAATTTCAGAATTGCACCTTGCAATGCGGAGAAATTACTGTTTGTGCATTTACAATGTTCATTGATTTTTGCCATTGAAAAACATCATGTTATTCATATACCAGAAATGTTTGAAGCTACTGACTGAATGAAAAGAGCTGGCATCTCACTCTCTTTGAATCTTCTTTATCATGCTAAGAGGAGCAGGAAAAAGCAAAAAATTTCAGAAGTGCACCTTGCAATGTGGAGATATTACTGTTTGTGCATTTACAATATTCATTGATTTTTGCCATTGAAAAACGTCCAGAAATGTTTGAAGCTACTGACTGAATGAAAGGAGCTGGCATCTCACTCTCTTTGAATCTTCTTTATCATGCTAGGATTAGCAGGAAAAAGCAAAAAATTTCAGAATTGCACCTTGCAATGCGGAGAAATTACTGTTTTTGCATTTACAATATTCATTGATTTTTGGCATTGAAAAACATCATGTTATTCATATACCAGAAATGTTTGAAGCTACTGACTGAAAGAAAAGAGCTGGCATCTCACTCTCTTTGAATCTTCTTTATCATGCTAAGAGGAGTAGGAAAAAGCAAAAAATTTCAGAATTGCACCTTGCAATTTGGAGATATTACTGTTTGTGCATTTACAATATTCATTGATTTTTGCCATTGAAAAATGTCCAGAAATGTTTGAAGCTACTGACTGAATGAAAGGAGCTGGCATCTCACTCTCTTTGTATCTTCTTTATCATGCTAGGATTAGCAGGAAAAAGCAAAAAATTTCAGAATTGCACCTTGCAATGCGGAGAAATTACTGTTTGTGCATTTACAATATTCATTGATTTTTGCCATTGAAAAACATGTTATTCATATACCAAAAATGTTTGAAGCTACTGTCTGAATGAAAAGAGCTGGCATCTCACTCTCTTTGAATCTTCTTTATCATGCTAAGAGGAGCAGGAAAAAGCAAAAAATTTCAGAATTGCACCTTGCAATGTGGAGATATTACTGTTTGTGCATTTACAATATTCATTGATTTTTGCCATTGAAAAACATCCAGAAATGTTTGAAGCTACTGACTGAATGAAAGGAGCTGGCATCTCACTCTCTTTGAATCTTCTTTATCATGCTAGGATTAGCATTAAAAAGCAAAAAATTTCAGAATTGCACCTTGCAATGCGGAGATATTACTGTTTGTGCATTTACAATATTCATTGATTTTTGCCATTGAAAAACGTCCAGAAATGTTTGAAGCTACTGACTGAATGAAAGGAGCTGGCATCTCACTCTCTTTGAATCTTCTTTATCATGCTAGGATTAGCAGGAAAAAGCAAAAAATTTCAGAATTGCACCTTGCAATGCGGAGAAATTACTGTTTGTGCATTTACAATATTCATTGATTTTTGCCATTGAAAAACATCATGTTATTCATATACCAGAAATGTTTGAAGCTACTGACTGAATGAAAAGAGCTGGCATCTCACTCTCTTTGAATCTTCTTTATCATGCTAAGAGGAGCAGGAAAAAGCAAAAAATTTCAGAATTGCACCTTGCAATGTGGAGATATTACTGTTTGTGCATTTACAATATTCATTGATTTTTGCCATTGAAAAACGTCCAGAAATGTTTGAAGCTACTGACTGAATGAAAGGAGCTGGCATCTCACTCTCTTTGAATCTTCTTTATCATGCTAGGATTAGCAGGAAAAAGCAAAAAATTTCAGAATTGCACCTTGCAATGCGGAGATATTATTGTTTGTGCATTTACAATATTCATTGATTTTTGCCATTGAAAAACGTCCAGAAATGTTTGAAGCTACTGACTGAATGAAAGGAGCTGGCATCTCACTCTCTTTGAATCTTCTTTATCATGCTAGGATTAGCAGGAAAAAGCAAAAAATTTCAGAATTGCACCTTGCAATGCGGAGAAATTACTGTTTGTGCATTTACAATATTCATTGATTTTTGCCATTGAAAAACATCATGTTATTCATATACCAGAAATGTTTGAAGCTACTGACTGAATGAAAAGAGCTGGCATCTCACTCTCTTTGAATCTTCTTTATCATGCTAAGAGGAGCAGGAAAAAGCAAAAAATTTCAGAATTGCACCTTGCAATGTGGAGATATTACTGTTTGTGCATTTACAATATTCATTGATTTTTGCCATTGAAAAACGTCCAGAAATATTTGAAGCTACTGACTGAATGAAAGGAGCTGGCATCTCACTCTCTTTGAATCTTCTTTATCATGCTAGGATTAGCAGGAAAAAGCAAAAAATTTCAGAATTGCACCTTGCAATGCGGAGAAATTACTGTTTGTGCATTTACAATATTCATTGATTTTTGCCATTGAAAAACATCATGTTATTCATATACCAGAAATGTTTGAAGCTACTGACTGAATGAAAAGAGCTGGCATCTCACTCTCTTTGAATCTTCTTTATCATGCTAAGAGGAGCAGGAAAAAGCAAAAAATTTCAGAATTGCACCTTGCAATGTGGAGATATTACTGTTTGTGCATTTACAATATTCATTGATTTTTGCCATTGAAAAACGTCCAGAAATGTTTGAAGCTACTGACTGAATGAAAGGAGCTGGCATCTCACTCTCTTTGAATCTTCTTTATCATGCTAGGATTAGCAGGAAAAAGCAAAAAATTTCAGAATTGCACCTTGCAATGCGGAGAAATTACTGTTTGTGCATTTACAATATTCACTGATTTTTGCCATTGAAAAACGTCCAGAAATGTTTGAAGCTACTGACTGAATGGAAGGAGCTGGCATCTCACTCTCTTTGAATTTTCTTTATCATGCTAGGATTAGCAGGAAAAAGCAAAAAATTTCAGAATTGCACCTTGCAATGCGGAGAAATTACTGTTTGTGCATTTACAATATTCATTGATTTTTGCCATTGAAAAACATCATGTTATTCATATACCAGAAATGTTTGAAGATACTGACTGAATGAAAAGAGCTGGCATCTCACTCTCTTTGAATCTTCTTTATCATGCTAAGAGGAGCAGGAAAAAGCAAAAAATTTCAGAATTGCACCTTGCAATGTGGAGATATTACTGTTTGTGCATTTACAATATTCATTGATTTTTGCCATTGAAAAACGTCCAGAAATGTTTGAAGCTACTGACTGAATGAAAGGAGATGGCATCTCACTCTCTTTAAATCTTCTTTATCATGCTAGGATTAGCAGGAAAAAGCAAAAAATTTCAGAATTGCACCTTGCAGTGCGGAGAAATTACTGTTTGTGCATTTACAATATTCATTGATTTTTGCCATTGAAAAACATCATGTTATTCATATACCAGAAATGTTTGAAGCTACTGACTGAATGAAAAGAGCTGGCATCTCACTCTCTTTGAATCTTCTTTATCATGCTAAGAGGAGCAGGAAAAAGCAAAAAATTTCAGAATTGCACCTTGCAATGTGGAGATATTACTGTTTGTGCATTTACAATATTCATTGATTTTTGCCATTGAAAAACGTCCAGAAATGTTTGAAGCTACTGACTGAATGAAAGGAGCTGGCATCTCACTCTCTTTGAATCTTCTTTATCATGCTAGGATTAGCAGGAAAAAGCAAAAAATTTCAGAATTGCACCTTGCAATGCGGAGATATTACTGTTTGTGCATTTACAATATTCATTGATTTTTGCCATTGAAAAACGTCCAGAAATGTTTGAAGCTACTGACTGAATGAAAGGAGCTGGCATCTCACTCTCTTTGAATCTTCTTTATCATGCTAGGATTAGCAGGAAAAAGCAAAAAATTTCAGAATTGCACCTTGCAATGCGGAGAAATTACTGTTTGTGCATTTACAATATTCATTGATTTTTGCCATTGAAAAACATCATGTTATTCATATACCAGAAATGTTTGAAGCTACTGACTGACGGAAAAGAGCTGGCATCTCACTCTCTTTGAATCTTCTTTATCATGCTAAGAGGAGCAGGAAAAAGCAAAAAATTTCAGATTTGCACCTTGCAATGTGGAGATATTACTGTTTGTGCATTTACAATATTCATTGATTTTTGCCATTGAAAAACATCATGTTATTCATATACCAGAAATGTTTGAAGCTACTGACTGAATGAAAAGAGCTGGCATCTCACTCTCTTTGAATCTTCTTTATCATGCTAAGAGGAGCAGGAAAAAGCAAAAAATTTCAGAATTGCACCTTGCAATGCGGAGATATTACTGTTTGTGCATTTACAATATTCATTGATTTTTGCCATTGAAAAACGTCCAGAAATGTTTGAAGCTACTGACTGAATGAAAGGAGCTGGCATCTCACTCTCTTTGAATCTTCTTTATCATGCTAAGAGGAGCAGGAAAAAGCAAAAAATTTCAGAAATGCACCTTGCAATGTGGAGATATTACTGTTTGTGCATTTACAATATTCATTGATTTTTGCCATTGAAAAACGTCCAGAAATGTTTGAAGCTACTGACTGAATGAAAGGAGCTGGCATCTCACTCTCTTTGAATCTTCTTTATCATGCTAGGATTAGCAGGAAAAAGCAAAAAATTTCAGAATTGCACCTTGCAATGCGGAGAAATTACTGTTTGTGCATTTACAATATTCATTGATTTTTGCCATTGAAAAACGTCCAGAAATGTTTGAAGCTACTGACTGAATGAAAGGAGCTGGCATCTCACTCTCTTTGAATCTTCTTTATCATGCTAGGATTAGCAGGAAAAAGCAAAAAATTTCAGAATTGCACCTTGCAATGCGGAGAAATTACTGTTTGAGCATTTACAATATTCATTGATTTTTGCCATTGAAAAACATGTTATTCATATACCAGAAATGTTTGAAGCTACTGTCTGAATGAAAAGAGCTGGCATCTCACTCTCTTTGAATCTTCTTTATCATGCTAAGAGGAGCAGGAAAAAGCAAAAAATTTCAGAATTGCACCTTGCAATGTGGAGATATTACTGTTTGTGCATTTACAATATTCATTGATTTTTGCCATTGAAAAACGTCCAGAAATGTTTGAAGCTACTGACTGAATGAAAGGAGCTGGCATCTCACTCTCTTTGAATCTTCTTTATCATGCTAGGATTAGCAGGAAAAAGCAAAAAAATTCAGAATTGCACCTTGCAATGCGGAGAAATTACTGTTTGTGCATTTACAATATTCATTGATTTTTGCCATTGAAAAACATCATGTTATTCATATACCAGAAATGTTTGAAGCTACTGACTGAATGAAAAGAGCTGGCATCTCACTCTCTTTGAATCTTCTTTATCATGCTAAGAGGAGCAGGAAAAAGCAAAAAATTTCAGAATTGCACCTTGCAATGTGGAGATATTACTGTTTGTGCATTTACAATATTCATTGATTTTTGAGATTGAAAAACGTCCAGAAATGTTTGAAGCTACTGACTGAATGAAAGGAGCTGGCATGTCACTCTCTTTGAATCTTCTTTATCATGCTAGGATTAGCAGGAAAAAGCAAAAAATTTCAGAATTGCACCTTGCAATGCGGAGATATTACTGTTTGTGCATTTACAATATTCACTGATTTTTGCCATTGAAAAACGTCCAGAAATGTTTGAAGCTACTGACTGAATGAAAGGAGCTGGCATCTCACTCTCTTTGAATCTTCTTTATCATGCTAGGATTAGCAGGAAAAAGCAAAAAATTTCAGAATTGCACCTTGCAATGTGGAGATATTACTGTTTGTGCATTTACAATATTCATTGATTTTTGCCATTGAAAAACGTCCAGAAATGTTTGAAGCTACTGACTGAATGAAAGGAGCTGGCATCTCACTCTCTTTGAATCTTCTTTATCATGCTAGGATTAGCAGGAAAAAGCAAAAAATTTCAGAATTGCACCTTGCAATGCGGAGATATTACTGTTTGTGCATTTACAATATTCATTGATTTTTGCCATTGAAAAACGTCCGGAAATGTTTGAAGCTACTGACTGAATGAAAGGAGCTGGCATCTCACTCTCTTTGAATCTTCTTTATCATGCTAGGATTAGCAGGAAAAAGCAAAAAATTTCAGAATTGCACCTTGCAATGCGGAGAAATTACTGTTTGTGCATTTACAATATTCATTGATTTTTGCCATTGAAAAACATCATGTTATTCATATACCAGAAATGTTTGAAGCTACTGACTGAATGAAAAGAGCTGGCATCTCACTCTCTTTGAATCTTCTTTATCATGCTAAGAGGAGCAGGAAAAAGCAAAAAATTTCAGAATTGCACCTTGCAATGTGGAGATATTACTGTTTGTGCATTTACAATATTCATTGATTTTTGCCATTGAAAAACATCATGTTATTCACATACCAGAAATGTTTGAAGCTACTGACTGAATGAAAAGAGCTGGCATCTCACTCTCTTTGAATCTTCTTTATCATGCTAAGAGGAGCAGGAAAAAGCAAAAAATTTCAGAATTGCACCTTGCAATGCGGAGATATTACTGTTTGTGCATTTACAATATTCATTGATTTTTGCCATTGAAAAACGTCCAGAAATGTTTGAAGCTACTGACTGAATGAAAGGAGCTGGCATCTCACTCTCTTTGAATCTTCATTATCATGCTAGGATTAGCTGGAAAAAGCAAAAAATTTCAGAATTGCACCTTGCAATGCGGAGAAATTACTGTTTGTGCATTTACAATATTCATTGATTTTTGCCATTGAAAAACATCATGTTATTCATATACCAGAAATGTTTGAAGCTACTGACTGAATGAAAAGAGCTGGCATCTCACTCTCTTTGAATCTTCTTTATCATGCTAAGAGGAGCAGGAAAAAGCAAAAAATTTCAGAATTGCACCTTGCAATGTGGAGATATTACTGTTTGTGCATTTACAATATTCATTGATTTTTGCCATTGAAAAACGTCCAGAAATGTTTGAAGCTACTGACTGAATGAAAGGAGCTGGCATCTCACTCTCTTTGAATCTTCTTTATCATGCTAGGTTTAGCAGGAAAAAGCAAAAAATTTCAGAATTGCACCTTGCAATGCGGAGAAATTACTGTTTGTGCATTTACAATATTCATTGATTTTTGCCATTGAAAAACCTCATGTTATTCATATACCAGAAATGTTTGAAGCTACTGACTGAATGAAAAGAGCTGGCATCTCACTCTCTTTGAATCTTCTTTATCATGCTAAGAGGAGCAGGAAAAAGCAAAAAAATTCAGAATTGCACCTTGCAATGTGGAGAAATTACTGTTTGTGCATTTACAATATTCATTGATTTTTGCCATTGAAAAACGTCCAGAAATGTTTGAAGCTACTGACTGAATGAAAGGAGCTGGCATCTCACTCTCTTTGAATCTTCATTATCATGCTAGGATTAGCTGGAAAAAGCAAAAAATTTCAGAATTGCACCTTGCAATGCGGAGAAATTACTGTTTGTGCATTTACAATATTCATTGATTTTTGCCATTGAAAAACATCATGTTATTCATATACCAGAAATGTTTGAAGCTACTGACTGAATGAAAAGAGCTGGCATCTCACTCTCTTTGAATCTTCTTTATCATGCTAAGAGGAGCAGGAAAAAGCAAAAAATTTCAGAATTGCACCTTGCAATGTGGAGATATTACTGTTTGTGCATTTACAATATTCATTGATTTTTGCCATTGAAAAACGTCCAGAAATGTTTGAAGCTACTGACTGAATGAAAGGAGCTGGCATCTCACTCTCTTTGAATCTTCTTTATCATGCTAGGTTTAGCAGGAAAAAGCAAAAAATTTCAGAATTGCACCTTGCAATGCGGAGAAATTACTGTTTGTGCATTTACAATATTCATTGATTTTTGCCATTGAAAAACCTCATGTTATTCATATACCAGAAATGTTTGAAGCTACTGACTGAATAAAAAGAGCTGGCATCTCACTCTCTTTGAATCTTCTTTATCATGCTAAGAGGAGCAGGAAAAAGCAAAAAAATTCAGAATTGCACCTTGCAATGTGGAGATATTACTGTTTGTGCATTTACAATATTCATTGATTTTTGCCATTGAAAAACGTCCAGAAATGTTTGAAGCTACTGACTGAATGAAAGGAGCTGGCATCTCACTCTCTTTGAATCTTCTTTATCATGCTAGGATTAGCAGGAAAAAGCAAAAAATTTCAGAATTGCACCTTGCAATGTGGAGAAATTACTGTTTGTGCATTTACAATATTCATTGATTTTTGCCATTGAAAAACATCATGTTATTCATATACCAGAAATGTTTGAAGCTACTGACTGAATGAAAAGAGCTGGCATCTCACTCTCTTTGAATCTTCTTTATCATGCTAAGAGGAGCAGGAAAAAGCAAAAAATTTCAGAAGTGCACCTTGCAATGTGGAGATATTACTGTTTGTGCATTTACAATATTCATTGATTTTTGCCATTGAAAAACGTCCAGAAATGTTTGAAGCTACTGACTGAATGAAAGGAGCTGGCATCTCACTCTCTTTGAATCTTCTTTATCATGCTAGGATTAGCAGGAAAAAGCAAAAAATTTCAGAATTGCACCTTGCAATGCGGAGAAATTACTGTTTGTGCATTTACAATATTCATTGATTTTTGCCATTGAAAAAGGTCCAGAAATGTTTGAAGCTACTGACTGAATGAAAGGAGCTGGCATCTCACTCTCTTTGAATCTTCTTTATCATGCTAGGATTAGCAGGAAAAAGCAAAAAATTTCAGAATTGCACCTTGCAATGCGGAGAAATTACTGTTTGAGCATTTACAATATTCATTGATTTTTGCCATTGAAAAACATGTTATTCATATACCAGAAATGTTTGAAGCTACTGTCTGAATGAAAAGAGCTGGCATCTCACTCTCTTTGAATCTTCTTTATCATGCTAAGAGGAGCAGGAAAAAGCAAAAAATTTCAGAATTGCACCTTGCAATGTGGAGATATTACTGTTTGTGCATTTACAATATTCATTGATTTTTGCCATTGAAAAACGTCCAGAAATGTTTGAAGCTACTGACTGAATGAAAGGAGCTGGCATCTCACTCTCTTTGAATCTTCTTTATCATGCTAGGATTAGCAGGAAAAAGCAAAAAAATTCAGAATTGCACCTTGCAATGCGGAGAAATTACTGTTTGTGCATTTACAATATTCATTGATTTTTGCCATTGAAAAACATCATGTTATTCATATACCAGAAATGTTTGAAGCTACTGACTGAATGAAAAGAGCTGGCATCTCACTCTCTTTGAATCTTCTTTATCATGCTAAGAGGAGCAGGAAAAAGCAAAAAATTTCAGAATTGCACCTTGCAATGTGGAGATATTACTGTTTGTGCATTTACAATATTCATTGATTTTTGCCATTGAAAAACGTCCAGAAATGTTTGAAGCTACTGACTGAATGAAAGGAGCTGGCATCTCACTCTCTTTGAATCTTCTTTATCATGCTAGGATTAGCAGGAAAAAGCAAAAAATTTCAGAATTGCACCTTGCAATGCGGAGAAATTACTGTTTGTGCATTTACAATATTCATTGATTTTTGCCATTGAAAAACATCATGTTATTCATATACCAGAAATGTTTGAAGCTACTGACTGAATGAAAAGAGCTGGCATCTCACTCTCTTTGAATCTTCTTTATCATGCTAAGAGGAGCAGGAAAAAGCAAAAAATTTCAGAATTGCACCTTGCAATGTGGAGATATTACTGTTTGTGCATTTACAATATTCATTGATTTTTGCCATTGAAAAACGTCCAGAAATGTTTGAAGCTACTGACTGAATGAAAGGAGCTGGCATCTCACTCTCTTTGAATCTTCTTTATCATGCTAGGTTTAGCAGGAAAAAGCAAAAAATTTCAGAATTGCACCTTGCAATGCGGAGAAATTACTGTTTGGGCATTTACAATATTCATTGATTTTTGCCATTGAAAAACCTCATGTTATTCATATACCAGAAATGTTTGAAGCTACTGACTGAATAAAAAGAGCTGGCATCTCGCTCTCTTTGAATCTTCTTTATCATGCTAAGAGGAGCAGGAAAAAGCAAAAAAATTCAGAATTGCACCTTGCAATGTGGAGATATTACTGTTTGTGCATTTACAATATTCATTGATTTTTGCCATTGAAAAACGTCCAGAAATGTTTGAAGCTACTGACTGAATGAAAGGAGCTGGCATCTCACTCTCTTTGAATCTTCTTTATCATGCTAGGATTAGCAGGAAAAAGCAAAAAATTTCAGAATTGCACCTTGCAATGTGGAGAAATTACTGTTTGTGCATTTACAATATTCATTGATTTTTGCCATTGAAAAACATCATGTTATTCATATACCAGAAATGTTTGAAGCTACTGACTGAATGAAAAGAGCTGGCATCTCACTCTCTTTGAATCTTCTTTATCATGCTAAGAGGAGCAGGAAAAAGCAAAAAATTTCAGAAGTGCACCTTGCAATGTGGAGATATTACTGTTTGTGCATTTACAATATTCATTGATTTTTGCCATTGAAAAACGTCCAGAAATGTTTGAAGCTACTGACTGAATGAAAGGAGCTGGCATCTCACTCTCTTTGAATCTTCTTTATCATGCTAGGATTAGCAGGAAAAAGCAAAAAATTTCAGAATTGCACCTTGCAATGCGGAGAAATTACTGTTTGTGCATTTACAATATTCATTGATTTTTGCCATTGAAAAACGTCCAGAAATGTTTGAAGCTACTGACTGAATGAAAGGAGCTGGCATCTCACTCTCTTTGAATCTTCTTTATCATGCTAGGATTAGCAGGAAAAAGCAAAAAATTTCAGAATTGCACCTTGCAATGCGGAGATATTACTGTTTGTGCATTTACAATATTCATTGATTTTTGCCATTGAAAAACGTCCAGAAATGTTTGAAGCTACTGACTGAATGAAAGGAGCTGGCATCTCACTCTCTTTGAATCTTCTTTATCATGCTAGGATTAGCAGGAAAAAGCAAAAAATTTCAGAATTGCACCTTGCAATGCGGAGAAATTACTGTTTGTGCATTTACAATATTCATTGATTTTTGCCATTGAAAAACATCATGTTATTCATATACCAGAAATGTTTGAAGCTACTGACTGAATGAAAAGAGCTGGCATCTCACTCTCTTTGAATCTTCTTTATCATGCTAAGAGGAGCAGGAAAAAGCAAAAAATTTCAGAATTGCACCTTGCAATGTGGAGATATTACTGTTTGTGCATTTACAATATTCATTGATTTTTGCCATTGAAAAACATCATGTTATTCACATACCAGAAATGTTTGAAGCTACTGACTGAATGAAAAGAGCTGGCATCTCACTCTCTTTGAATCTTCTTTATCATGCTAAGAGGAGCAGGAAAAAGCAAAAAATTTCAGAATTGCACCTTGCAATGCGGAGATATTACTGTTTGTGCATTTACAATATTCATTGATTTTTGCCATTGAAAAACGTCCAGAAATGTTTGAAGCTACTGACTGAATGAAAGGAGCTGGCATCTCACTCTCTTTGAATCTTCATTATCATGCTAGGATTAGCTGGAAAAAGCAAAAAATTTCAGAATTGCACCTTGCAATGCGGAGAAATTACTGTTTGTGCATTTACAATATTCATTGATTTTTGCCATTGAAAAACATCATGTTATTCATATACCAGAAATGTTTGAAGCTACTGACTGAATGAAAAGAGCTGGCATCTCACTCTCTTTGAATCTTCTTTATCATGCTAAGAGGAGCAGGAAAAAGCAAAAAATTTCAGAATTGCACCTTGCAATGTGGAGATATTACTGTTTGTGCATTTACAATATTCATTGATTTTTGCCATTGAAAAACGTCCAGAAATGTTTGAAGCTACTGACTGAATGAAAGGAGCTGGCATCTCACTCTCTTTGAATCTTCTTTATCATGCTAGGTTTAGCAGGAAAAAGCAAAAAATTTCAGAATTGCACCTTGCAATGCGGAGAAATTACTGTTTGTGCATTTACAATATTCATTGATTTTTGCCATTGAAAAACCTCATGTTATTCATATACCAGAAATGTTTGAAGCTACTGACTGAATGAAAAGAGCTGGCATCTCACTCTCTTTGAATCTTCTTTATCATGCTAAGAGGAGCAGGAAAAAGCAAAAAAATTCAGAATTGCACCTTGCAATGTGGAGAAATTACTGTTTGTGCATTTACAATATTCATTGATTTTTGCCATTGAAAAACGTCCAGAAATGTTTGAATTTACTGACTGAATGAAAGGAGCTGGCATCTCACTCTCTTTGAATCTTCTTTATCATGCTAGGATTAGCAGGAAAAAGCAAAAAATTTCAGAATTGCACCTTGCAATGCGGAGATATTACTGTTTGTGCATTTACAATATTCACTGATTTTTGCCATTGAAAAACGTCCAGAAATGTTTGAAGCTACTGACTGAATGAAAGGAGCTGGCATCTCACTCTCTTTGAATCTTCTTTATCATGCTAGGATTAGCAGGAAAAAGAAAAAATTTCAGAATTGCACCTTGCAATGCGGAGAAATTACTGTTTGTGCATTTACAATATTCATTGATTTTTGCCATTGAAAAACATCATGTTATTCATATACCAGAAATGTTTGAAGCTACTGACTGAATGAAAAGAGCTGGCATCTCACTCTCTTTGAATCTTCTTTATCATGCTAAGAGGAGCAGGAAAAAGCAAAAAATTTCAGAATTGCACCTTGCAATGTGGAGATATTACTGTTTGTGCATTTACAATATTCATTGATTTTTGCCATTGAAAAACGTCCAGAAATGTTTGAAGCTACTGACTGAATGAAAGGAGCTGGCATCTCACTCTCTTTGAATCTTCTTTATCATGCTAGGATTAGCAGGAAAAAGCAAAACATTTCAGAATTGCACCTTGCAATGCGGAGAAATTACTGTTTGTGCATTTACAATATTCATTGATTTTTGCCATTGAAAAACATCATGTTATTCATATACCAGAAATGTTTGAAGCTACTGACTGAATGAAAAGAGCTGGCATCTCACTCTCTTTGAATCTTCTTTATCATGCTAAGAGGAGCAGGAAAAAGCAAAAAATTTCAGAATTGCACCTTGCAATGTGGAGATATTACTGTTTGTGCATTTACAATATTCATTGATTTTTGCCATTGAAAAACGTCCAGAAATGTTTGAAGCTACTGACTGAATGAAAGGAGCTGGCATCTCACTCTCTTTGAATCTTCTTTATCATGCTAGGATTAGCAGGAAAAAGCAAAAAATTTCAGAATTGCACCTTGCAATGTGGAGAAATTACTGTTTGTGCATTTACAATATTCATTGATTTTTGCCATTGAAAAACATGTTATTCATATACCAGAAATGTTTGAAGCTACTGTCTGAATGAAAAGAGCTGGCATCTCACTCTCTTTGAATCTTCTTTATCATGCTAAGAGGAGCAGGAAAAAGCAAAAAATTTCAGAATTGCACCTTGCAATGTGGAGATATTACTGTTTGTGCATTTACAATATTCATTGATTTTTGCCATTGAAAAACGTCCAGAAATGTTTGAAGCTACTGACTGAATGAAAGGAGCTGGCATCTCACTCTCTTTGAATCTTCTTTATCATGCTAGGATTAGCAGGAAAAAGCAAAAAATTTCAGAATTGCACCTTGCAATGCGGAGAAATTACTGTTTGTGCATTTACAATATTCATTGATTTTTGCCATTGAAAAACATCATGTTATTCATATACCAGAAATGTTTGAAGCTACTGACTGAATGAAAAGAGCTGGCATCTCACTCTCTTTGAATCTTCTTTATCATGCTAAGAGGAGCAGGAAAAAGCAAAAAATTTCAGAATTGCACCTTGCAATGTGGAGATATTACTGTTTGTGCATTTACAATATTCATTGATTTTTGCCATTGAAAAACATCATGTTATTCATATACCAGAAATGTTTGAAGCTACTGACTGAATGAAAAGAGCTGGCATCTCACTCTCTTTGAATCTTCTTTATCATGCTAAGAGGAGCAGGAAAAAGCAAAAAATTTCAGTATTGCACCTTGCAATGCGGAGATATTACTGTTTGTGCATTTACAATATTCATTGATTTTTGCCATTGAAAAACGTCCAGAAATGTTTGAAGCTACTGACTGAATGAAAGGAGCTGGCATCTCACTCTCTTTGAATCTTCTTTATCATGCTAGGATTAGCAGGAAAAAGCAAAAAATTTCAGAATTGCACCTTGCAATGCGGAGATATTACTGTTTGTGCATTTACAATATTCACTGATTTTTGCCATTGAAAAACGTCCAGAAATGTTTGAAGCTACTGACTGAATGAAAGGAGCTGGCATCTCACTCTCTTTGAATCTTCTTTATCATGCTAGGATTAGCAGGAAAAAGCAAAAAATTTCAGAATTGCACCTTGCAATGGGGGGAAATTACTGTTTGTGCATCTACAATATTCATTGATTTTTGCCATTGAAAAACATCATGTTATTCATATACCAGAAATGTTTGAAGCTACTGACTGAATGAAAAGAGCTGGCATCTCACTCACTTTGAATCTTCTTTATCATGCTAAGAGGAGCAGGAAAAAGCAAAAAATTTCAGAAGTGCACCTTGCAATGTGGAGATATTACTGTTTGTGCATTTACAATATTCATTGATTTTTGCCATTGAAAAACGTCCAGAAATGTTTGAAGCTACTGACTGAATGAAAGGAGCTGGCATCTCACTCTCTTTGAATCTTCTTTATCATGCTAGGATTAGCAGGAAAAAGCAAAAAATTTCAGAATTGCACCTTGCAATGCGGAGAAATTACTGTTTGTGCATTTACAATATTCATTGATTTTTGCCATTGAAAAACATGTTATTCATATACCAGAAATGTTTGAAGCTACTGTCTGAATGAAAAGAGCTGGCATCTCACTCTCTTTGAATCTTCTTTATCATGCTAAGAGGAGCAGGAAAAAGCAAAAAATTTCAGAATTGCACCTTGCAATATGGAGATATTACTGTTTGTGCATTTACAATATTCATTGATTTTTGCCATTGAAAAACGTCCAGAAATGTTTGAAGCTACTGACTGAATGAAAGGAGCTGGCATCTCACTCTCTTTGAATATTCTTTATCATGCTAGGATTAACAGGAAAAAGCAAAAAATTTCAGAATTGCACCTTGCAATGCGGAGAAATTACTGTTTGTGCATTTATAATATTCATTGATTTTTGCCATTGAAAAACATCATGTTATTCATATACCAGAAATGTTTGAAGCTACTGACTGAATGAAAAGAGCTCGCATCTCACTCTCTTTGAATCTTCTTTATCATGCTAAGAGGAGCAGGAAAAAGCAAAAAATTTCAGAATTGCACCTTGCAATGTGGAGATATTACTGTTTGTGCATTTACAATATTCATTGATTTTTGCCATTGAAAAACATCATGTTATTCATATACCAGAAATGTTTGAAGCTACTGACTGAATGAAAAGAGCTGGCATCTCACTCTCTTTGAATCTTCTTTATCATGCTAAGAGGAGCAGGAAAAAGCAAAAAATTTCAGTATTGCACCTTGCAATGCGGAGATATTACTGTTTGTGCATTTACAATATTCATTGATTTTTGCCATTGAAAAACGTCCAGAAATGTTTGAAGCTACTGACTGAATGAAAGGAGCTGGCATCTCACTCTCTTTGAATCTTCTTTATCATGCTAGGATTAGCAGGAAAAAGCAAAAAATTTCAGAATTGCACCTTGCAATGCGGAGATATTACTGTTTGTGCATTTACAATATTCATTGATTTTTGCCATTGAAAAACGTCCAGAAATGTTTGAAGCTACTGACTGAATGAAAGGAGCTGGCATCTCACTCTCTTTGAATCTTCTTTATCATGCTAGGATTAGCAGGAAAAAGCAAAAAATTTCAGAATTGCACCTTGCAATGCGGAGAAATTACTGTTTGTGCATTTACAATATTCATTGAATTTTGCCATTGAAAAACATCATGTTATTCATATACCAGAAATGTTTGAAGCTACTGACTGAATGAAAAGAGCTGGCATCTCTCTCTCTTTGAATCTTCTTTATCATGCTAAGAGGAGCAGGAAAAAGCAAAAAATTTCAGAATTGCACCTTGCAATGTGGAGATATTACTGTTTGTGCATTTACAATATTCATTGATTTTTGCCATTGAAAAACATCCTGAAATGTTTGAAGCTACTGACTGAATGAAAGGAGCTGGCATCTCACTCTCTTTGAATCTTCTTTATCATGCTAGGATTAGCAGGAAAAAGCAAAAAATTTCAGAATTGCACCTTGCAATGCGGAGAAATTACTGTTTGTGCATTTACAATATTCATTGATTTTTGCCATTGAAAAACATCATGTTATTCATATACCAGAAATGTTTGAAGCTACTGACTGAATGAAAAGAGCTGGCATCTCACTCTCTTTGAATTTTCTTTATCATGCTAAGAGGAGCAGGAAAAAGCAAAAAATTTCAGAATTGCACCTTGCAATGTGGAGATATTACTGTTTGTGCATTTACAATATTCATTGATTTTTGATATTGAAAAACGTCCAGAAATGTTTGAAGCTACTGACTGAATGAAAGGAGCTGGCATCTCACTCTCTTTGAATCTTCTTTATCATGCTAGGATTAGCAGGAACAAGCAAAAAATTTCAGAATTGCACCTTGCAATGTGGAGATATTACTGTTTGTGCATTTACAATATTCATTGATTTTTGCCATTGAAAAACGTCCAGAAATGTTTGAAGCTACTGACTGAATGAAAGGAGCTGGCATCTCACTCTCTTTGAATCTTCTTTATCATGCTAGGATTAGCAGGAAAAAGCAAAAAATTTCAGAATTGCACCTTGCAATGCGGAGATATTACTGTTTGTGCATTTACAATATTCATTGATTTTTGCCATTGAAAAATGTCCAGAAATGTTTGAAGCTACTGACTGAATGAAAGGAGCTGGCATCTCACTCTCTTTGAATCTTCTTTATCATGCTAGGATTAGCAGGAAAAAGCAAAAAATTTCAGAATTGCACCTTGCAATGCGGAGAAATTACGGTTTGTGCATTTACAATATTCATTGATTTTTGCCATTGAAAAACATCATGTTATTCATATACCAGAAATGTTTGAAGCTACTGACTGAATGAAAGGAGCTGGCATCTCACTCTCTTTGAATCTTCTTTATCATGCTAAGAGGAGCAGGAAAAAGCAAAACATTTCAGAATTGCACCTTGCAATGTGGAGATATTACTGTTTGTGCATTTACAATATTCATTGATTTTTGCCATTGAAAAACGTCCAGAAATGTTTGAAGCTACTGACTGAATGAAAGGAGCTGGCATCTCACTCTCTTTGAATCTTCTTTATCATGCTAGGATTAGCAGGAAAAAGCAAAAAATTTCAGAATTGCACCTTGCAATGCAGAGATATTACTGTTTGTGCATTTACAATATTCATTGATTTTTGCCATTGAAAAACGTCCAGAAATGTTTGAAGCTACTGACTGAATGAAAGGAGCTGGCATCTCACTCTCTTTGAATCTTCTTTATCATGCTAGGATTAGCAGGAAAAAGCAAAAAATTTCAGAATTGCACCTTGCAATGCGGAGAAATTACTGTTTGTGCATTTACAATATTCATTGATTATTGCCATTGAAAAACGTCCAGAAATGTTTGAAGCTACTGACTGAATGAAAGGAGCTGGCATCTCACTCTCTTTGAATCTTCTTTATCATGCTAGGATTAGCAGGAAAAAGCAAAAAATTTCAGAATTGCACCTTGCAATGCGGAGAAATTACTGTTTGTGCATTTACAATATTCATTGATTTTTGCCATTGAAAAACATCATGTTATTCATATCCCAGAAATGTTTGAAGCTACTGACTGAATGAAAAGAGCTGGCATCTCACTCTCTTTGAATCTTCTTTATCATGCTAAGAGGAGCAGGAAAAAGCAAAAAATTTCAGAATTGCACCTTGCAATGTGGAGATATTACTGTTTGTGCATTTACAATATTCATTGATTTTTGCCATTGAAAAACGTCCAGAAATGTTTGAAGCTACTGACTGAATGAAAGGAGCTGGCATCTCACTCTCTTTGAATCTTCTTTATCATGCTAGGATTAGCAGGAAAAAGCAAAAAATTTCAGAATTGCACCTTGCAATGCGGAGAAATTACTGTTTGTGCATTTACAATATTCATTGATTTTTGCCATTGAAAAACATGTTATTCATATACCAGAAATGTTTGAAGCTACTGTCTGAATGAAAAGAGCTGGCATCTCAATCTCTTTGAATCTTCTTTATCATGCTAAGAGGAGCAGGAAAAAGCAAAAAATTTCAGAATTGCACCTTGCAATGTGGAGATATTACTGTTTGTGCATTTACAATATTCATTGATTTTTGCCATTGAAAAACGTCCAGAAATGTTTGAAGCTACTGACTGAATGAAAGGAGCTGGCATCTCACTCTCTTTGAATCTTCTTTATCATGCTAGGATTAGCAGGAAAAAGCAAAAAATTTCAGAATTGCACCTTGCAATGCGGAGAAATTACTGTTTGTGCATTTACAATATTCATTGATTTTTGCCATTGAAAAACATCATGTTATTCATATACCAGAAATGTTTGAAGCTAATGACTGAATGAAAAGAGCTGGCATCTCACTCTCTTTGAATCTTCTTTATCATGCTAAGAGGAGCAGGAAAAAGCAAAAAATTTCAGTATTGCACCTTGCAATGCGGAGATATTACTGTTTGTGCATTTACAATATTCATTGATTTTTGCCATTGAAAAACATCATGTTATTCATATACCAGAAATGTTTGAAGCTACTGACTGAATGAAAAGAGCTGGCATCTCACTCTCTTTGAATCTTCTTTATCATGCTAAGAGGAGCAGGAAAAAGCAAAAAATTTCAGAATTGCACCTTGCAATGCGGAGATATTACTGTTTGTGCATTTACAATATTCATTGATTTTTGCCATTGAAAAACGTCCAGAAATGTTTGAAGCTACTGACTGAATGAAAGGAGCTGGCATCTCACTCTCTTTGAATCTTCTTTATCATGCTAGGATTAGCAGGAAAAAGCAAAAAATTTCAGTATTGCACCTTGCAATGCGGAGATATTACTTTTTGTGCATTTACAATATTCATTGATTTTTGCCATTGAAAAACATCCAGAAATGTTTGAAGCTACTGACTGAATGAAAGGAGCTGGCATCTCACTCTCTTTGAATCTTCTTTATCATGCTAGGATTAGCAGGAAAAAGCAAAAAATTTCAGAATTGCACCTTGCAATGCGGAGAAATTACTGTTTGTGCATTTACAATATTCATTGATTTTTGCCATTGAAAAACATCATGTTATTCATATACCAGAAATGTTTGAAGCTACTGACTGAATGAAAAGAGCTGGCATCTCACTCTCTTTGAATCTTCTTTATCATGCTAAGAGGAGCAGGAAAAAGCAAAAAATTTCAGAATTGCACCTTGCAATGTGGAGATATTACTGTTTGTGCATTTACAATATTCATTGATTTTTGCAATTGAAAAACGTCCAGAAATGTTTGAAGCTACTGACTGAATGAAAGGAGCTGGCATCTCACTCTCTTTGAATCTTCTTTATCATGCTAGGATTAGCAGGAAAAAGCAAAAAATTTCAGAATTGCACCTTGCAATGCGGAGATATTACTGTTTGTGCATTTACAATATTCACTGATTTTTGCCATTGAAAAACGTCCAGAAATGTTTGAAGCTACTGACTGAATGAAAGGAGCTGGCATCTCACTCTCTTTGAATCTTCTTTATCATGCTAGGATTAGCAGGAAAAAGCAAAAAATTTCAGAATTGCACCTTGCAATGCGGAGAAATTACTGTTTGTGCATCTACAATATTCATTGATTTTTGCCATTGAAAAACATCATGTTATTCATATACCAGAAATGTTTGAAGCTACTGACTGAATGAAAAGAGCTGGCATCTCACTCTCTTTGAATCTTCTTTATCATGCTAAGAGGAGCAGGAAAAAGCAAAAAATTTCAGAAGTGCACCTTGCAATGTGGAGATATTACTGTTTGTGCATTTACAATATTCATTGATTTTTGCCATTGAAAAACGTCCAGAAATGTTTGAAGCTACTGACTGAATGAAAGGAGCTGGCATCTCACTCTCTTTGAATCTTCTTTATCATGCTAGGATTAGCAGGAAAAAGCAAAAAATTTCAGAATTGCACCTTGCAATGCGGAGAAATTACTGTTTGTGCATTTACAATTATCATTGATTTTTGCCATTGAAAAACATCATGTTATTCATATACCAGAAATGTTTGAAGCTACTGACTGAATGAAAAGAGCTGGCATCTCACTCTCTTTGAATCTTCTTTATCATGCTAAGAGGAGCAGGAAAAAGCAAAAAATTTCAGAATTGCACCTTGCAATGTGGAGATATTACTGTTTGTGCATTTACAATATTCATTGATTTTTGCCATTGAAAAACGTCCAGAAATGTTTGAAGCTACTGACTGAATGAAAGGAGCTGGCATCTCACTCTCTTTGAATCTTCTTTATCATGCTAAGAGGAGCAGGAAAAAGCAAAAAATTTCAGAATTGCACCTTGCAATGCGGAGAAATTACTGTTTGTGCATTTACAATATTCATTGATTTTTGCCATTGAAAAACATGTTATTCATATACCAGAAATGTTTGAAGCTACTGTCTGAATGAAAAGAGCTGGGATCTCACTCTCTTTGAATCTTCTTTATCATGCTAAGAGGAGCAGGAAAAAGCAAAAAATTTCAGAATTGCACCTTGCAATGTGGAGATATTACTGTTTGTGCATTTACAATATTCATTGATTTTTGCCATTGAAAAACGTCCAGAAATGGTGGAAGCTACTGACTGAATGAAAGGAGCTGGCATCTCACTCTCTTTGAATCTTCTTTATCATGCTAGGATTAACAGGAAAAAGCAAAAAATTTCAGAATTGCACCTTGCAATGCGGAGAAATTACTGTTTGTGCATTTACAATATTCATTGATTTTTGCCATTGAAAAACATCATGTTATTCATATACCAGAAATGTTTGAAGCTACTGACTGAATGAAAAGAGCTGGCATCTCACTCTCTTTGAATCTTCTTTATCATACTAAGAGGAGCAGGAAAAAGCAAAAAATTTCAGAATTGCACCTTGCAATGTGGAGATATTACTGTTTGTGCATTTACAATATTCATTGATTTTTGCCATTGAAAAACATCATGTTATTCATATACCAGAAATGTTTGAAGCTACTGACTGAATGAAAAGAGCTGGCATCTCACTCTCTTTGAATCTTCTTTATCATGCTAAGAGGAGCAGGAAAAAGCAAAAAATTTCAGTATTGCACCTTGCAATGCGGAGATATTACTGTTTGTGCATTTACAATATTCATTGATTTTTGCCATTGAAAAACGTCCAGAAATGTTTGAAGCTACTGACTGAATGAAAGGAGCTGGCATCTCACTCTCTTTGAATCTTCTTTATCATGCTAGGATTAGCAGGAAAAAGCAAAAAATTTCAGAATTGCACCTTGCAATGCGGAGATATTACTGTTTGTGCATTTACAATATTCATTGATTTTTGCCATTGAAAAACGTCCAGAAATGTTTGAAGCTACTGACTGAATGAAAGGAGCTGGCATCTCACTCTCTTTGAATCTTCTTTATCATGCTAGGATTAGCAGGAAAAAGCAAAAAATTTCAGAATTGCACCTTGCAATGCGGAGAAATTACTGTTTGTGCATTTACAATATTCATTGATTTTTGCCATTGAAAAACATCATGTTATTCATATACCAGAAATGTTTGAAGCTACTGACTGAATGAAAAGAGCTGGCATCTCACTCTCTTTGAATCTTCTTTATCATGCTAGGATTAGCAGGAACAAGCAAAAAATTTCAGAATTGCACCTTGCAATGTGGAGATATTACTGTTTGTGCATTTACAATATTCATTGATTTTTGCCATTGAAAAACGTCCAGAAATGTTTGAAGCTACTGACTGAATGAAAGGAGCTGGCATCTCACTCTCTTTGAATCTTCTTTATCATGCTAGGATTAGCAGGAAAAAGCAAAAAATTTCAGAATTGCACCTTGCAATGCGGAGATATTACTGTTTGTGCATTTACAATATTCATTGATTTTTGCCATTGAAAAACGTCCAGAAATGTTTGAAGCTACTGACTGAATGAAAGGAGCTGGCATCTCACTCTCTTTGAATCTTCTTTATCATGCTAGGATTAGCAGGAAAAAGCAAAAAATTTCAGAATTGCACCTTGCCATGCGGAGAAATTACTGTTTGTGCATTTACAATATTCATTGATTTTTGCCATTGAAAAACGTCCAGAAATGTTTGAAGCTACTGACTGAATGAAAGGAGCTGGCATGTCACTCTCTTTGAATCTTCTTTATCATGCTAGGATTAGCAGGAAAAAGCAAAAAATTTCAGAATTGCACCTTGCAATGCGGAGAAATTACTGTTTGTGCATTTACAATATTCATTGATTTTTGCCATTGAAAAACATCATGTTATTCATATACCAGAAATGTTTGAAGCTACTGACTGAATGAAAAGAGCTGGCATCTCACTCTCTTTGAATCTTCTTTATCATGCTAAGAGGAGCAGTTAAAAGCAAAAAATTTCAGAATTGCACCTTGCAATGTGGAGATATTACTGTTTGTGCATTTACAATATTCATTGATTTTTGCCATTGAAAAACGTCCAGAAATGTTTGAAGCTACTGACTGAATGAAAGGAGCTGGCATCTCACTCTCTTTGAATCTTCTTTATCATGCTAAGAGGAGCAGGAAAAAGCAAAAAATTTCAGAATTGCACCTTGCAATGTGGAGATATTACTGTTTGTGCATTTACAATATTCATTGATTTTTGCCATTGAAAAATGTCCAGAAATGTTTGAAGCTACTGACTGAATGAAAGGAGCTGGCATCTCACTCTCTTTGAATCTTCTTTATCATGCTAGGATTAGCAGGAAAAAGCAAAAAATTTCAGAATTGCACCTTGCAATGCGGAGAAATTACTGTTTGTTCATTTACAATATTCATTGATTTTTGCCATTGAAAAACATCATGTTATTCATATACCAGAAATGTTTGAAGCTACTGACTGAATGAAAAGAGCTGGCATCTCACTCTCTTTGAATCTTCTTTATCATGCTAAGAGGAGCAGGAAAAAGCAAAAAATTTCAGAATTGCACCTTGCAATGTGGAGATATTACTGTTTGTGCATTTACAATATTCATTGATTTTTGCCATTGAAAAACATCCAGAAATGTTTGAAGCTACTGACTGAATGAAAGGAGCTGGCATCTCACTCTCTTTGAATCTTCTTTATCATGCTAGGATTAGCAGGAAAAAGCAAAAAATTTCAGAATTGCACCTTGCAATGCGGAGAAATTACTGTTTGTGCATTTACAATATTCATTGATTTTTGCCATTGAAAAACATCATGTTATTCATATACCAGAAATGTTTGAAGCTACTGACTGAATGAAAAGAGCTGGCATCTCACTCTCTTTGAATCTTCTTTATCATGCTAAGAGGAGCAGGAAAAAGCAAAAAATTTCAGAATTGCACCTTGCAATGTGGAGATATTACTGTTTGTGCATTTACAATATTCATTGATTTTTGCCATTGAAAAACGTCCAGAAATGTTTGAAGCTACTGACTGAATGAAAGGAGCTGGCATCTCACTCTCTTTGAATCTTCTTTATCATGCTAGGATTAGCAGGAAAAAGCAAAAAATTTCAGAATTGCACCTTGCAATGCGGAGAAATTACTGTTTGTGCATTTACAATATTCATTGATTTTTGCCATTGAAAAACATCATGTTATTCATATATCAGAAATGTTTGAAGCTACTGACTGAATGAAAAGAGCTGGCATCTCACTCTCTTTGAATCTTCTTTATCATGCTAAGAGGAGCAGGAAAAAGCAAAAAATTTCAGAATTGCACCTTGCAATGTGGAGATATTACTGTTTGTGCATTTGCAATAATCATTGATTTTTGCCATTGAAAAACGTCCAGAAATGTTTGAAGCTACTGACTGAATGAAAGGAGCTGGCATCTCACTCTCTTTGAATCTTCTTTATCATGCTAGGATTAGCAGGAAAAAGCAAAAAATTTCAGAATTGCACCTTGCAATGCGGAGAAATTACTGTTTGTGCATTTACAATATTCATTGATTTTTGCCATTGAAAAACATCATGTTATTCATATACCAGAAATGTTTGAAGCTACTGACTGAATGAAAAGAGCTGGCATCTCACTCTCTTTGAATCTTCTTTATCATGCTAAGAGGAGCAGGAAAAAGCAAAAAATTTCAGAATTGCACCTTGCAATGTGGAGATATTACTGTTTGTGCATTTACAATATTCATTGATTTTTGCCATTGAAAAACGTCCAGAAATGTTTGAAGCTACTGACTGAATGAAAGGAGCTGGCATCTCACTCTCTTTGAATCTTCTTTATCATGCTAGGATTAGCAGGAAAAAGCAAAAAATTTCAGAATTGCACCTTGCAATGCGGAGAAATTACTGTTTGTGCATTTACAATATTCATTGATTTTTGCCATTGAAAAACATCATGTTATTCATATACCAGAAATGTTTGAAGCTACTGACTGAATGAAAAGAGCTGGCATCTCACTCTCTTTGAATCTTCTTTATCATGCTAAGAGGAGCAGGAAAAAGCAAAAAATTTCAGAATTGCACCTTGCAATGTGGAGATATTACTGTTTGCGCATTTACAATATTCATTGATTTTTGCCATTGAAAAACGTCCAGAAATGTTTGAAGCTACTGACTGAATGAAAGGAGCTGGCATCTCACACTCTTTGAATCTTCTTTATCATGCTAGGATTAGCAGGAAAAAGCAAAAAATTTCAGAATTGCACCTTGCAATGCGGAGAAATTACTGTTTGTGCATTTACAATATTCATTGATTTTTGCCATTGAAAAACATGTTATTCATATACCAGAAATGTTTGAAGCTACTGACTGAATGAAAAGAGCTGGCATCTCACTCTCTTTGAATCTTCTTTATCATGCAAAGAGGAGCAGGAAAAAGCAAAAAATTTCAGAATTGCACCTTGCAATGTGGAGATATTACTGTTTGTGCATTTACAATATTCATTGATTTTTGCCATTGAAAAACGTCCAGAAATGTTTGAAGCTACTGACTGAATGAAAGGAGCTGGCATCTCACTCTCTTTGAATCTTCTTTATCATGCTAGGATTAGCAGGAAAAAGCAAAAAATTTCAGAATTGCACCTTGCAATGCGGAGAAATTACTGTTTGTGCATTTACAATATTTATTGATTTTTGCCATTGAAAAACATCATGTTATTCATATACCAGAAATGTTTGAAGCTACTGACTGAATGAAAAGAGCTCACATCTCACTCTCTTTGAATCTTCTTTATCATGCTAAGAGGAGCAGGAAAAAGCAAAAAATTTCAGAATTGCACCTTGCAATGTGGAGATATTACTGTTTGTGCATTTACAATATTCATTGATTTTTGCCATTGAAAAACGTCCAGAAATGTTTGAAGCTACTGACTGAATGAAAGGAGCTGGCATCTCACTCTCTTTGAATCTTCTTTATCATGCTAGGATTAGCAGGAAAAAGCAAAAAATTTCAGAATTGCACCTTGCAATGCGGAGATATTACTGTTTGTGCATTTACAATATTCATTGATTTTTGCCATTGAAAAACGTCCAGAAATGTTTGAAGCTACTGACTGAATGAAAGGAGCTGGCATCTCACTCTCTTTGAATCTTCTTTATCATGCTAGGATTAGCAGGAAAAAGTAAAATATTTCAGAATTGCACCTTGCAATGCGGAGAAATTACTGTTTGTGCATTTACAATATTCATTGATTTTTGCCATTGAAAAACATCATGTTATTCATATACCAGAAATGTTTGAAGCTACTGACTGAATGAAAAGAGCTGGCATCTCACTCTCTTTGAATCTTCTTTATCATGCTAAGAGGAGCAGGAAAAAGCAAAAAATTTCAGAATTGCACCTTGCAATGTGGAGATATTACTGTTTGTGCATTTACAATATTCATTGATTTTTGCCATTGAAAAACATCATGTTATTCATATACCAGAAATGTTTGAAGCTACTGACTGAATGAAAAGAGCTGGCATCTCACTCTCTTTGAATCTTCTTTATCATGCTAAGAGGAGCAGGAAAAAGCAAAAAATTTCAGAATTGCACCTTGCATTGTGGAGATATTACTGTTTGTGCATTTACAATATTCATTGATTTTTGCCATTGAAAAACGTCCAGAAATGTTTGAAGCTACTGACTGAATAAAAGGAGCTGGCATCTCACTCTCTTTGAATCTTCTTTATCATGCTAGGATTAGCAGGAAAAAGCAAAAAATTTCAGAATTGCACCTTGCAATGCGGAGAAATTACTGTTTGTGCATTTACAATATTCATTGATTTTTGCCATTGAAAAACATGTTATTCATATACCAGAAATGTTTGAAGCTACTGACTGAATGAAAAGAGCTAGCATCTCACTCTCTTTGAATCTTCTTTATCATTCTAAGAGGAGCAGGAAAAAGCAAAAAATTTCAGAATTGCACCTTGCAATGTGGAGATATTACTGTTTGTGCATTTACAATATTCATTGATTTTTGCCATTGAAAAACGTCCAGTAATGTTTGAAGCTACTGACTGAATGAAAGGAGCTGGCATCTCACTCTCTTTGAATCTTCTTTATCATGCTAGGATTAGCAGGAAAAAGCAAAAAATTTCAGAATTGCACCTTGCAATGCGGAGAAATTACTGTTTGTGTATTTACAATATTCATTGATTTTTGCCATTGAAAAACATGTTATTCATATACCAGAAATATTTGAAGCTACTGACTGAATGAAAAGAGCTGGCATCTCACTCTCTTTGAATGTTCTTTATCATGCTAGGATTAGCAGGAAAAAGCAAAAAATTTCAGAATTGCACCTTGCAATGCGGAGAAATTACTGTTTGTGCATTTACAATATTCATTGATTTTTCCATTGAAAAACATCATGTTATTCATATACCAGAAATGTTTGAAGCTACTGACTGAATGAAAAGAGCTGGCATCTCACTCTCTTTGAATCTTCTTTATCATGCTAAGAGGAGCAGGAAAAAGCAAAAAATTTCAGAATTGCACCTTGCAATGTGGAGATATTACTGTTTGTGCATTTACAATATTCATTGATTTTTGCCATTGAAAAACGTCCAGAAATGTTTGAAGCTACTGACTGAATGAAAGGAGCTGGCATCTCACTCTCTTTGAATCTTCTTTATCATGCTAGGATTAGCAGGAAAAAGCAAAAAATTTCAGAATTGCACCTTGCAATGTGGAGATATTACTGTTTGTGCATTTACAATATTCATTGATTTTTGCCATTGAAAAACGTCCAGAAATGTTTGAAGCTACTGACTGAATGAAAGGAGCTGGCATCTCACTCTCTTTGAATCTTCTTTATCATGCTAGGATTAGCAGGAAAAAGCAAAAAATTTCAGAATTGCACCTTGCAATGCGGAGATATTACTGTTTGTGCATTTACAATATTCATTGATTTTTGCCATTGAAAAACGTCCAGAAATGTTTGAAGCTACTGACTGAATGAAAGGAGCTGGCATCTCACTCTCTTTGAATCTTCTTTATCATGCTAGGATTAGCAGGAAAAAGCAAAAAATTTCAGAATTGCACCTTGCAATGCGGAGAAATTACTGTTTGTGCATTTACAATATTCATTGATTTTTGCCATTGAAAAACATCATGTTATTCATATACCAGAAATGTTTGAAGCTACTGACTGAATGAAAAGAGCTGGCATCTCACTATCTTTGAATCTTCTTTATCATGCTAAGAGGAGCAGGAAAAAGCAAAAAATTTCAGAACTGCACCTTGCAATGTGGAGATATTACTGTTTGTGCATTTACAATATTCATTGATTTTTGCCATTGAAAAACATCATGTTATTCATATACCAGAAATGTTTGAAGCTACTGACTGAATGAAGAGAGCTGGCATCTCACTCTCTTTGAATCTTCTTTATCATGCTAAGAGGAGCAGGAAAAAGCAAAAAATTTCAGAATTGCACCTTGCAATGTGGAGATATTACTGTTTGTGCATTTACAATATTCATTGATTTTTGCCATTGAAAAACATCCAGAAATGTTTGAAGCTACTGACTGAATGAAAGGAGCTGGCATCTCACTCTCTTTGAATCTTCTTTATCATGCTAGGATTAGCAGGAAAAAGCAAAAATTTCAGAATTGCACCTTGCAATGCGGAGAAATTACTGTTTGTGCATTTACAATATTCATTGATTTTTGCCATTGAAAAACATCATGTTATTCATATACCAGAAATGTTTGAAGCTACTGACTGAATGAAAAGAGCTGGCATCTCACTCTCTTTGAATCTTCTTTATCATGCTAAGAGGAACAGGAAAAAGCAAAAAATTTCAGAAATGCACCTTGCAATGTGGAGATATTACAGTTTGTGCATTTACAATATTCATTGATTTTTGCCATTGAAAAACGTCCAGAAATGTTTGAAGCTACTGACTGAATGAAAGGAGCTGGCATCTCACTCTCTTTGAATCTTCTTTATCATGCTAGGATTAGCAGGAAAAAGCAAAAAATTTCAGAATTGCACCTTGCAATGCGGAGAAATTACTGTTTGTGCATTTACAATATTCATTGATTTTTGCCATTGAAAAACATGTTATTCATATACCAGAAATGTTTGAAGCTACTGACTGAATGAAAAGAGCTGGCATCTCACTCTCTTTGAATCTTCTTTATCATGCTAAGAGGAGCAGGAAAAAGCAAAAAATTTCAGAATTGCACCTTGCAATGTGGAGATATTACTGTTTGTGCATTTACAAAATTCATTGATTTTTGCCATTGAAAAACGTCCAGAAATGTTTGAAGCTACTGACTGAATGAAAGGAGCTGGCATCTCACTCTCTTTGAATCTTCTTTATCATGCTAGGATTAGCAGGAAAAAGCAAAAAATTTCAGAATTGCACCTTGCAATGCGGAGAAATTACTGTTTGTGCATTTACAATATTCATTGATTTTTGCCATTGAAAAACATCATGTTATTCATATACCAGAAATGTTTGAAGCTACTGACTGAATGAAAAGAGCTGGCATCTCACTCTCTTTGAATCTTCTTTATCATGCTAAGAGGAGCAGGAAAAAGCAAAAAATTTCAGAATTGCACCTTGCAATGTGGAGATATTACTGTTTGTGCATTTACAATATTCATTGATTTTTGCCATTGAAAAACGTCCAGAAATGTTTGAAGCTACTGACTGAATGAAAGGAGCTGGCATCTCACTCTCTTTGAATCTTCTTTATCATGCTAGGATTAGCAGGAAAAAGCAAAAAATTTCAGAATTGCACATTGCAATGCGGAGAAATTACTGTTTGTGCATTTACAATATTCATTGATTTTTGCCATTGAAAAACATCATGTTATTCATATACCAGAAATGTTTGAAGCTACTGACTGAATGAAAAGAGCTGGCATCTCACTATCTTTGAATCTTCTTTATCATGCTAAGAGGAGCAGGAAAAAGCAAAAAATTTCAGAATTGCACCTTGCAATGTGGAGATATTACTGTTTGTGCATTTACAATATTCATTGATTTTTGCCATTGAAAAACGTCCAGAAATGTTTGAAGCTACTGACTGAATGAAAGGAGCTGGCATCTCACTCTCTTTGAATCTTCTTTATCATGCTAGGATTAGCAGGAAAAAGCAAAAAATTTCAGAATTGCACCTTGCAATGCGGAGAAATTACTGTTTGTGCATTTACAATATTCATTGATTTTTGCCATTGAAAAACATCATGTTATTCATATACCAGAAATGTTTGAAGCTACTGACTGAATGAAAAGAGCTGGCATCTCACTCTCTTTGAATCTTCTTTATCATGCTAAGAGGAACAGGAAAAAGCAAAAAATTTCAGAATTGCACCTTGCAATGTGGAGATATTACAGTTTGTGCATTTACAATATTCATTGATTTTTGCCATTGAAAAACGTCCAGAAATGTTTGAAGCTACTGACTGAATGAAAGGAGCTGGCATCTCACTCTCTTTGAATCTTCTTTATCATGCTAGGATTAGCAGGAAAAAGCAAAAAATTTCAGAATTGCACCTTGCAATGCGGAGAAATTACTGTTTGTGCATTTACAATATTCATTGATTTTTGCCATTGAAAAACATCATGTTATTCATATACCAGAAATGTTTGAAGCTACTGACTGAATGAAAAGAGCTGGCATCTCACTCTCTTTGAATCTTCTTTATCATGCTAAGAGGAGCAGGAAAAAGCAAAAAATTTCAGAATTGCACCTTGCAGTGTGGAGATATTACTGTTTGTGCATTTACAATATTCATTGATTTTTGCCATTGAAAAACGTCCAGAAATGTTTGAAGCTACTGACTGAATGAAAGGAGCTGGCATCTCACTCTCTTTGAATCTTCTTTATCATGCTAGGATTAGCAGGAAAAAGCAAAAAATTTCAGAATTGCACCTTGCAATGCGGAGAAATTACTGTTTGTGCATTTACAATATTCATTGATTTTTGCCATTGAAAAACATGTTATTCATATACCAGAAATGTTTGAAGCTACTGACTGAATGAAAAGAGCTGGCATCTCACTCTCTTTGAATCTTCTTTATCATGCTAAGAGGAGCAGGAAAAAGCAAAAAATTTCAGAATTGCACCTTGCAATATGGAGATATTACTGTTTGTGCATTTACAATATTCATTGATTTTTGCCATTGAAAAACGTCCAGAAATGTTTGAAGCTACTGACTGAATGAAAGGAGCTGGCATCTCACTCTCTTTGAATCTTCTTTATCATGCTAGGATTAGCAGGAAAAAGCAAAAAATTTCAGAATTGCACCTTGCAATGCGGAGAAATTACTGTTTGTGCATTTACAATATTCATTGATTTTTGCCATTGAAAAACATCATGTTATTCATATACCAGAAATGTTTGAAGCTACTGACTGAATGAAAAGAGCTGGCATCTCACTCTCTTTGAATCTTCTTTATCATGCTAAGAGGAGCAGGAAAAAGCAAAAAATTTCAGAATTGCACCTTGCAATGTGGAGATATTACTGTTTGTGCATTTACAATATTCATTGATTTTTGCCATTGAAAAACGTCCAGAAATGTTTGAAGCTACTGACTGAATGAAAGGAGCTGGCATCTCACTCTCTTTGAATCTTCTTTATCATGCTAGGATTAGCAGGAAAAAGCAAAAAATTTCAGAATTGCACCTTGCAATGCGGAGATATTACTGTTTGTGCATTTACAATATTCATTGATTTTTGCCATTGAAAAACGTCCAGAAATGTTTGAAGCTACTGACTGAATGAAAGGAGCTGGCATCTCACTCTCTTTGAATCTTCTTTATCATGCTAGGATTAGCAGGAAAAAGCAAAAAATTTCAGAATTGCACCTTGCAATGCGGAGAAATTACTGTTTGTGCATTTACAATATTCATTGATTTTTGCCATTGAAAAACATCATGTTATTCATATACCAGAAATGTTTGAAGCTACTGACTGAATGAAAAGAGCTGGCATCTCACTCTCTTTGAATCTTCTTTATCATGCTAAGAGGAGCAGGAAAAAGCAAAAAATTTCAGAATTGCACCTTGCAATGTGGAGATATTACTGTTTGTGCATTTACAATATTCATTGATTTTTGCCATTGAAAAACGTCCAGAAATGTTTGAAGCTACTGACTGAATGAAAGGAGCTGGCATCTCACTCTCTTTGAATCTTCTTTATCATGCTAGGATTAGCAGGAAAAAGCAAAAAATTTCAGAATTGCACCTTGCAATGCGGAGAAATTACTGTTTGTGCATTTACAATATTCATTGATTTTTGCCATTGAAAAACATCATGTTATTCATATACCAGAAATGTTTGAAGCTACTGACTGAATGAAAAGAGCTGGCATCTCACTCTCTTTGAATCTTCTTTATCATGCTAAGAGGAGAAGGAAAAAGCAAAAAATTTCAGAATTGCACCTTGCAATGTGGAGATATTACTGTTTGTGCATTTACAATATTCATTGATTTTTGCCATTGAAAAACGTCCAGAAATGTTTGAAGCTACTGACTGAATGAAAGGAGCTGGCATCTCACTCTCTTTGTATCTTCTTTATCATGCTAGGATTAGCAGGAAAAAGCAAAAAATTTCAGAATTGCACCTTGCAATGCGGAGAAATTACTGTTTGTGCATTTACAATATTCATTGATTTTTGCCATTGAAAAACATCATGTTATTCATATACCAGAAATGTTTGAAGCTACTGACTGAATGAAAAGAGCTGGCATCTCACTCTCTTTGAATCTTCTTTATCATGCTAAGAGGAGCAGGAAAAAGCAAAAAATTTCAGAATTGCACCTTGCAGTGTGGAGATATTACTGTTTGTGCATTTACAATATTCATTGATTATTGCCATTGAAAAACGTCCAGAAATGTTTGAAGCTACTGACTGAATGAAAGGAGCTGGCATCTCACTCTCTTTGAATCTTCTTTATCATGCTAGGATTAGCAGGAAAAAGCTAAAAATTTCAGAATTGCACCTTGCAATGCGGAGAAATTACTGTTTGTGCATTTACAATATTCATTGATTTTTGCCATTGAAAAACATGTTATTCATATACCAGAAATGTTTGAAGCTACTGACTGAATGAAAAGAGCTGGCATCTCACTCTCTTTGAATCTTCTTTATCATGCTAAGAGGAACAGGAAAAAGCAAAAAATTTCAGAAATGCACCTTGCAATGTGGAGATATTACAGTTTGTGCATTTACAATATTCATTGATTTTTGCCATTGAAAAACGTCCAGAAATGTTTGAAGCTACTGACTGAATGAAAGGAGCTGGCATCTCACTCTCTTTGAATCTTCTTTATCATGCTAGGATTAGCAGGAAAAAGCAAAAAATTTCAGAATTGCACCTTGCAATGCGGAGAAATTACTGTTTGTGCATTTACAATATTCATTGATTTTTGCCATTGAAAAACATGTTATTCATATACCAGAAATGTTTGAAGCTACTGACTGAATGAAAAGAGCTGGCATCTCACTCTCTTTGAATCTTCTTTATCATGCTAAGAGGAGCAGGAAAAAGCAAAAAATTTCAGAATTGCACCTTGCAATGTGGAGATATTACTGTTTGTGCATTTACAAAATTCATTGATTTTTGCCATTGAAAAACGTCCAGAAATGTTTGAAGCTACTGACTGAATGAAAGGAGCTGGCATCTCACTCTCTTTGAATCTTCTTTATCATGCTAGGATTAGCAGGAAAAAGCAAAAAATTTCAGAATTGCACCTTGCAATGCGGAGAAATTACTGTTTGTGCATTTACAATATTCATTGATTTTTGCCATTGAAAAACATCATGTTATTCATATACCAGAAATGTTTGAAGCTACTGACTGAATGAAAAGAGCTGGCATCTCACTCTCTTTGAATCTTCTTTATCATGCTAAGAGGAGCAGGAAAAATCAAAAAATTTCAGAATTGCACCTTGCAATGTGGAGATATTACTGTTTGTGCATTTACAATATTCATTGATTTTTGCCATTGAAAAACGTCCAGAAATGTTTGAAGCTACTGACTGAATGAAAGGAGCTGGCATCTCACTCTCTTTGAATCTTCTTTATCATGCTAGGATTAGCAGGAAAAAGCAAAAAATTTCAGAATTGCACATTGCAATGCGGAGAAATTACTGTTTGTGCATTTACAATATTCATTGATTTTTGCCATTGAAAAACATCATGTTATTCATATACCAGAAATGTTTGAAGCTACTGACTGAATGAAAAGAGCTGGCATCTCACTATCTTTGAATCTTCTTTATCATGCTAAGAGGAGCAGGAAAAAGCAAAAAATTTCAGAATTGCACCTTGCAATGTGGAGATATTACTGTTTGTGCATTTACAATATTCATTGATTTTTGCCATTGAAAAACGTCCAGAAATGTTTGAAGCTACTGACTGAATGAAAGGAGCTGGCATCTCACTCTCTTTGAATCTTCTTTATCATGCTAGGATTAGCAGGAAAAAGCAAAAAATTTCAGAATTGCACCTTGCAATGCGGAGAAATTACTGTTTGTGCATTTACAATATTCATTGATTTTTGCCATTGAAAAACATCATGTTATTCATATACCAGAAATGTTTGAAGCTACTGACTGAATGAAAAGAGCTGGCATCTCACTCTCTTTGAATCTTCTTTATCATGCTAAGAGGAACAGGAAAAAGCAAAAAATTTCAGAATTGCACCTTGCAATGTGGAGATATTACAGTTTGTGCATTTACAATATTCATTGATTTTTGCCATTGAAAAACGTCCAGAAATGTTTGAAGCTACTGACTGAATGAAAGGAGCTGGCATCTCACTCTCTTTGAATCTTCTTTATCATGCTAGGATTAGCAGGAAAAAGCAAAAAATTTCAGAATTGCACCTTGCAATGCGGAGAAATTACTGTTTGTGCATTTACAATATTCATTGATTTTTGCCATTGAAAAACATCATGTTATTCATATACCAGAAATGTTTGAAGCTACTGACTGAATGAAAAGAGCTGGCATCTCACTCTCTTTGAATCTTCTTTATCATGCTAAGAGGAGCAGGAAAAAGCAAAAAATTTCAGAATTGCACCTTGCAGTGTGGAGATATTACTGTTTGTGCATTTACAATATTCATTGATTTTTGCCATTGAAAAACGTCCAGAAATGTTTGAAGCTACTGACTGAATGAAAGGAGCTGGCATCTCACTCTCTTTGAATCTTCTTTATCATGCTAGGATTAGCAGGAAAAAGCAAAAAATTTCAGAATTGCACCTTGCAATGCGGAGAAATTACTGTTTGTGCATTTACAATATTCATTGATTTTTGCCATTGAAAAACATGTTATTCATATACCAGAAATGTTTGAAGCTACTGACTGAATGAAAAGAGCTGGCATCTCACTCTCTTTGAATCTTCTTTATCATGCTAAGAGGAGCAGGAAAAAGCAAAAAATTTCAGAATTGCACCTTGCAATATGGAGATATTACTGTTTGTGCATTTACAATATTCATTGATTTTTGCCATTGAAAAACGTCCAGAAATGTTTGAAGCTACTGACTGAATGAAAGGAGCTGGCATCTCACTCTCTTTGAATCTTCTTTATCATGCTAGGATTAGCAGGAAAAAGCAAAAAATTTCAGAATTGCACCTTGCAATGCGGAGAAATTACTGTTTGTGCATTTACAATATTCATTGATTTTTGCCATTGAAAAACATCATGTTATTCATATACCAGAAATGTTTGAAGCTACTGACTGAATGAAAAGAGCTGGCATCTCACTCTCTTTGAATCTTCTTTATCATGCTAAGAGGAGCAGGAAAAAGCAAAAAATTTCAGAATTGCACCTTGCAATGTGGAGATATTACTGTTTGTGCATTTACAATATTCATTGATTTTTGCCATTGAAAAACGTCCAGAAATGTTTGAAGCTACTGACTGAATGAAAGGAGCTGGCATCTCACTCTCTTTGAATCTTCTTTATCATGCTAGGATTAGCAGGAAAAAGCAAAAAATTTCAGAATTGCACCTTGCAATGCGGAGATATTACTGTTTGTGCATTTACAATATTCATTGATTTTTGCCATTGAAAAACGTCCAGAAATGTTTGAAGCTACTGACTGAATGAAAGGAGCTGGCATCTCACTCTCTTTGAATCTTCTTTATCATGCTAGGATTAGCAGGAAAAAGCAAAAAATTTCAGAATTGCACCTTGCAATGCGGAGAAATTACTGTTTGTGCATTTACAATATTCATTGATTTTTGCCATTGAAAAACATCATGTTATTCATATACCAGAAATGTTTGAAGCTACTGACTGAATGAAAAGAGCTGGCATCTCACTCTCTTTGAATCTTCTTTATCATGCTAAGAGGAGCAGGAAAAAGCAAAAAATTTCAGAATTGCACCTTGCAATGTGGAGATATTACTGTTTGTGCATTTACAATATTCATTGATTTTTGCCATTGAAAAACGTCCAGAAATGTTTGAAGCTACTGACTGAATGAAAGGAGCTGGCATCTCACTCTCTTTGAATCTTCTTTATCATGCTAGGATTAGCAGGAAAAAGCAAAAAATTTCAGAATTGCACCTTGCAATGCGGAGAAATTACTGTTTGTGCATTTACAATATTCATTGATTTTTGCCATTGAAAAACATCATGTTATTCATATACCAGAAATGTTTGAAGCTACTGACTGAATGAAAAGAGCTGGCATCTCACTCTCTTTGAATCTTCTTTATCATGCTAAGAGGAGAAGGAAAAAGCAAAAAATTTCAGAATTGCACCTTGCAATGTGGAGATATTACTGTTTGTGCATTTACAATATTCATTGATTTTTGCCATTGAAAAACGTCCAGAAATGTTTGAAGCTACTGACTGAATGAAAGGAGCTGGCATCTCACTCTCTTTGTATCTTCTTTATCATGCTAGGATTAGCAGGAAAAAGCAAAAAATTTCAGAATTGCACCTTGCAATGCGGAGAAATTACTGTTTGTGCATTTACAATATTCATTGATTTTTGCCATTGAAAAACATCATGTTATTCATATACCAGAAATGTTTGAAGCTACTGACTGAATGAAAAGAGCTGGCATCTCACTCTCTTTGAATCTTCTTTATCATGCTAAGAGGAGCAGGAAAAAGCAAAAAATTTCAGAATTGCACCTTGCAGTGTGGAGATATTACTGTTTGTGCATTTACAATATTCATTGATTATTGCCATTGAAAAACGTCCAGAAATGTTTGAAGCTACTGACTGAATGAAAGGAGCTGGCATCTCACTCTCTTTGAATCTTCTTTATCATGCTAGGATTAGCAGGAAAAAGCTAAAAATTTCAGAATTGCACCTTGCAATGCGGAGAAATTACTGTTTGTGCATTTACAATATTCATTGATTTTTGCCATTGAAAAACATGTTATTCATATACCAGAAATGTTTGAAGCTACTGACTGAATGAAAAGAGCTGGCATCTCACTCTCTTTGAATCTTCTTTATCATGCTAAGAGGAGCAGGAAAAAGCAAAAAAATTTCAGAATTGCACCTTGCAATGTGGAGATATTACTGTTTGTGCATTTACAATATTCATTGATTTTTGCCATTGAAAAACGTCCAGAAATGTTTGAAGCTACTGACTGAATGAAAGGAGCTGGCATCTCACTCTCTTTGAATCTTCTTTATCATGCTAGGATTAGCAGGAAAAAGCAAAAAATTTCAGAATTGCACCTTGCAATGCGGAGAAATTACTGTTTGTGCATTTACAATATTCATTGATTTTTGCCATTGAAAAACATCATGTTATTCATATACCAGAAATGTTTGAAGCTACTGACTGAATGAAAAGAGCTGGCATCTCACTCTCTTTGAATGTTCTTTATCATGCTAAGAGGAGCAGGAAAAAGCAAAAAATTTCAGAATTGCACCTTGCAATGTGGAGATATTACTGTTTGTGCATTTACAATATTCATTGATTTTTGCCATTGAAAAACGTCCAGAAATGTTTGAAGCTACTGACTGAATGAAAGGAGCTGGCATCTCACTCTCTTTGAATCTTCTTTATCATGCTAGGATTAGCAGGAAAAAGCAAAAAATTTCAGAATTGCACCTTGCAATGCGGAGAAATTACTGTTTGTGCATTTACAATATTCATTGATTTTTGCCATTGAAAAACATCATGTTATTCATATACCAGAAATGTTTGAAGCTACTGACTGAATGAAAAGAGCTGGCATCTCACTCTCTTTGAATCTTCTTTATCATGCTAAGAGGAGCAGGAAAAAGCAAAAAATTTCAGAATTGCACCTTGCAATGTGGAGATATTACTGTTTGTGCATTTACAATATTCATTGATTTTTGCCATTGAAAAACATCATGTTATTCATATACCAGAAATGTTTGAAGCTACTGACTGAATGAAAAGAGCTGGCATCTCACTCTCTTTGAATCTTCTTTATCATGCTAAGAGGAGCAGGAAAAAGCAAAAAATTTCAGAATTGCACCTTGCAATGTGGAGATATTACTGTTTGTGCATTTACAATATTCATTGATTTTTGCCATTGAAAAACGTCCAGAAATGTTTGAAGCTACTGACTGAATGAAAGGAGCTGGCATCTCACTCTCTTTGAATCTTCTTTATCATGCTAGGATTAGCAGGAAAAAGCAAAAAATTTCAGAATTGCACCTTGCAATGCGGAGAAATTACTGTTTGTGCATTTACAATATTCATTGATTTTTGCCATTGAAAAACATCATGTTATTCATATACCAGAAATGTTTGAAGCTACTGACTGAATGAAAAGAGCTGGCATCTCACTCTCTTTGAATCTTCTTTATCATGCTAAGAGGAGAAGGAAAAAGCAAAAAATTTCAGAATTGCACCTTGCAATGTGGAGATATTACTGTTTGTGCATTTACAATATTCATTGATTTTTGCCATTGAAAAACGTCCAGAAATGTTTGAAGCTACTGACTGAATGAAAGGAGCTGGCATCTCACTCTCTTTGAATCTTCTTTATCATGCTAGGATTAGCAGGAAAAAGCAAAAAATTTCAGAATTGCACCTTGCAATGCGGAGAAATTACTGTTTGTGCATTTACAATATTCATTGATTTTTGCCATTGAAAAACATCATGTTATTCATATACCAGAAATGTTTGAAGCTACTGACTGAATGAAAAGAGCTGGCATCTCACTCTCTTTGAATCTTCTTTATCATGCTAAGAGGAGCAGGAAAAAGCAAAAAATTTCAGAATTGCACCTTGCAATATGGAGATATTACTGTTTGTGCATTTACAATATTCATTGATTTTTGCCATTGAAAAACGTCCAGAAATGTTTGAAGCTACTGACTGAATGAAAGGAGCTGGCATCTCACTCTCTTTGAATCTTCTTTATCATGCTAGGATTAGCAGGAAAAAGCAAAAAATTTCAGAATTGCACCTTGCAATGCGGAGAAATTACTGTTTGTGCATTTACAATATTCATTGATTTTTGCCTTTGAAAAACATGTTATTCATATACCAGAAATGTTTGAAGCTACTGACTGAATGAAAAGAGCTGGCATCTCACTCTCTTTGAATCTTCTTTATCATGCTAAGAGGAGCAGGAAAAAGCAAAAAATTTCAGAATTGCACCTTGCAATGTGGAGATATTACTGTTTGTGCATTTACAATATTCATTGATTTTTGCCATTGAAAAACGTCCAGAAATGTTTGAAGCTACTGACTGAATGAAAGGAGCTGGCATCTCACTCTCTTTGAATCTTCTTTATCATGCTAGGATTAGCAGGAAAAAGCAAAAAATTTCAGAATTGCACCTTGCAATGCGGAGAAATTACTGTTCGTGCATTTACAATATTCATTGATTTTTGCCATTGAAAAACATCATGTTATTCATATACCAGAAATGTTTGAAGCTACTGACTGAATAAAAAGAGCTGGCATCTCACTCTCTTTGAATCTTCTTTATCATGCTAAGAGGAGCAGGAAAAAGAAAAAATTTCAGAATTGCACCTTGCAATGTGGAGATATTACTGTTTGTGCATTTACAATATTCATTGATTTTTGCCATTGAAAAACGTCCAGAAATGTTTGAAGCTACTGACTGAATGAAAGGAGCTGGCATCTCACTCTCTTTGAATCTTCTTTATCATGCTAGGATTAGCAGGAAAAAGCAAAAAATTTCAGAATTGCACCTTGCAATGTGGAGATATTACTGTTTGTGCATTTACAATATTCATTGATTTTTGCCATTGAAAAACGTCCAGAAATGTTTGAAGCTACTGACTGAATGAAAGGAGCTGGCATCTCACTCTCTTTGAATCTTCTTTATCATGCTAGGATTAGCAGGAAAAAGCAAAAAATTTCAGAATTGCACCTTGCAATGCGGAGAAATTACTGTTTGTGCATTTACAATATTCATTGATTTTTGCCATTGAAAAACATCATGTTATTCATATACCAGAAATGTTTGAAGCTACTGACTGAATGAAAAGAGCTGGCATCTCACTCTCTTTGAATCTTCTTTATCATGCTAAGAGGAGCAGGAAAAAGCAAAAAATTTCAGAATTGCACCTTGCAATGTGGAGATATTACTGTTTGTGCATTTACAATATTCATTGATTTTTGCCATTGAAAAACATCATGTTATTCATATACCAGAAATGTTTGAAGCTACTGACTGAATGAAAAGAGCTGGCATCTCACTCTCTTTGAATCTTCTTTATCATGCTAAGAGGAGCAGGAAAAAGCAAAAAATTTCAGAATTGCACCTTGCAATGTGGAGATATTACTGTTTGTGCATTTACAATATTCATTGATTTTTGCCATTGAAAAACGTCCAGAAATGTTTGAAGCTACTGACTGAATGAAAGGAGCTGGCATCTCACTCTCTTTGAATCTTCTTTATCATGCTAGGATTAGCAGGAAAAAGCAAAAAATTTCAGAATTGCACCTTGCAATGCGGAGAAATTACTGTTTGTGCATTTACAATATTCATTGATTTTTGCCATTGAAAAACATCATGTTATTCATATACCAGAAATGTTTGAAGCTACTGACTGAATGAAAAGAGCTGGCATCTCACTCTCTTTGAATCTTCTTTATCATGCTAAGAGGAGCAGGAAAAAGCAAAAAATTTCAGAATTGCACCTTGCAATGTGGAGATATTACTGTTTGTGCATTTACAATATTCATTGATTTTTGCCATTGAAAAACGTCCAGAAATGTTTGAAGCTACTGACTGAATGAAAGGAGCTGGCATCTCACTCTCTTTGAATCTTCTTTATCATGCTAGGATTAGCAGGAAAAAGCAAAAAATTTCAGAATTGCACCTTGCAATGCGGAGAAATTACTGTTTGTGCATTTACAATATTCATTGATTTTTGCCATTGAAAAACATCATGTTATTCATATACCAGAAATGTTTGAAGCTACTGACTGAATGAAAAGAGCTGGCATCTCACTCTCTTTGAATCTTCTTTATCATGCTAAGAGGAGAAGGAAAAAGCAAAAAATTTCAGAATTGCACCTTGCAATGTGGAGATATTACTGTTTGTGCATTTACAATATTCATTGATTTTTGCCATTGAAAAACGTCCAGAAATGTTTGAAGCTACTGACTGAATGAAAGGAGCTGGCATCTCACTCTCTTTGAATCTTCTTTATCATGCTAGGATTAGCAGGAAAAAGCAAAAAATTTCAGAATTGCACCTTGCAATGCGGAGAAATTACTGTTTGTGCATTTACAATATTCATTGATTTTTGCCATTGAAAAACATCATGTTATTCATATACCAGAAATGTTTGAAGCTACTGACTGAAGGAAAAGAGCTGGCATCTCACTCTCTTTGAATCTTCTTTATCATGCTAAGAGGAGCAGGAAAAAGCAAAAAATTTCAGAATTGCACCTTGCAATATGGAGATATTACTGTTTGTGCATTTACAATATTCATTGATTTTTGCCATTGAAAAACGTCCAGAAATGTTTGAAGCTACTGACTGAATGAAAGGAGCTGGCATCTCACTCTCTTTGAATCTTCTTTATCATGCTAGGATTAGCAGGAAAAAGCAAAAAATTTCAGAATTGCACCTTGCAATGCGGAGAAATTACTGTTTGTGCATTTACAATATTCATTGATTTTTGCCTTTGAAAAACATGTTATTCATATACCAGAAATGTTTGAAGCTACTGACTGAATGAAAAGAGCTGGCATCTCACTCTCTTTGAATCTTCTTTATCATGCTAAGAGGAGCAGGAAAAAGCAAAAAATTTCAGAATTGCACCTTGCAATGTGGAGATATTACTGTTTGTGCATTTACAATATTCATTGATTTTTGCCATTGAAAAACGTCCAGAAATGTTTGAAGCTACTGACTGAATGAAAGGAGCTGGCATCTCACTCTCTTTGAATCTTCTTTATCATGCTAGGATTAGCAGGAAAAAGCAAAAAATTTCAGAATTGCACCTTGCAATGCGGAGAAATTACTGTTTGTGCATTTACAATATTCATTGATTTTTGCCATTGAAAAACATCATGTTATTCATATACCAGAAATGTTTGAAGCTACTGACTGAATAAAAAGAGCTGGCATCTCACTCTCTTTGAATCTTCTTTATCATGCTAAGAGGAGCAGGAAAAAGAAAAAATTTCAGAATTGCACCTTGCAATGTGGAGATATTACTGTTTGTGCATTTACAATATTCATTGATTTTTGCCATTGAAAAACGTCCAGAAATGTTTGAAGCTACTGACTGAATGAAAGGAGCTGGCATCTCACTCTCTTTGAATCTTCTTTATCATGCTAGGATTAGCAGGAAAAAGCAAAAAATTTCAGAATTGCACCTTGCAATGTGGAGATATTACTGTTTGTGCATTTACAATATTCATTGATTTTTGCCATTGAAAAACGTCCAGAAATGTTTGAAGCTACTGACTGAATGAAAGGAGCTGGCATCTCACTCTCTTTGAATCTTCTTTATCATGCTAGGATTAGCAGGAAAAAGCAAAAAATTTCAGAATTGCACCTTGCAATGCGGAGAAATTACTGTTTGTGCATTTACAATATTCATTGATTTTTGCCATTGAAAAACATCATGTTATTCATATACCAGAAATGTTTGAAGCTACTGACTGAATGAAAAGAGCTGGCATCTCACTCTCTTTGAATCTTCTTTATCATGCTAAGAGGAGCAGGAAAAAGCAAAAAATTTCAGAATTGCACCTTGCAATGTGGAGATATTACTGTTTGTGCATTTACAATATTCATTGATTTTTGCCATTGAAAAACATCATGTTATTCATATACCAGAAATGTTTGAAGCTACTGACTGAATGAAAAGAGCTGGCATCTCACTCTCTTTGAATCTTCTTTATCATGCTAAGAGGAGCAGGAAAAAGCAAAAAATTTCAGAATTGCACCTTGCAATGTGGAGATATTACTGTTTGTGCATTTACAATATTCATTGATTTTTGCCATTGAAAAACGTCCAGAAATGTTTGAAGCTACTGACTGAATGAAAGGAGCTGGCATCTCACTCTCTTTGAATCTTCTTTATCATGCTAGGATTAGCAGGAAAAAGCAAAAAATTTCAGAATTGCACCTTGCAATGCGGAGAAATTACTGTTTGTGCATTTACAATATTCATTGATTTTTGCCATTGAAAAACATCATGTTATTCATATACCAGAAATGTTTGAAGCTACTGACTGAATGAAAAGAGCTGGCATCTCACTCTCTTTGAATCTTCTTTATCATGCTAAGAGGAGAAGGAAAAAGCAAAAAATTTCAAATTGCACCTTGCAATGTGGAGATATTACTGTTTGTGCATTTACAATATTCATTGATTTTTGCCATTGAAAAACGTCCAGAAATGTTTGAAGCTACTGACTGAATGAAAGGAGCAGGCATCTCACTCTCTTTGAATCTTCTTTATCATGCTAGGATTAGCAGGAAAAAGCAAAAAATTTCAGAATTGCACCTTGCAATGCGGAGAAATTACTGTTTGTGCATTTACAATATTCATTGATTTTTGCCATTGAAAAACATCATGTTATTCATATACCAGAAATGTTTGAAGCTACTGACTGAATGAAAAGAGCTGGCATCTCACTCTCTTTGAATCTTCTTTATCATGCTAAGAGGAGCAGGAAAAAGCAAAAAATTTCAGAATTGCACCTTGCAATGTGGAGATATTACTGTTTGTGCATTTACAATATTCATTGATTTTTGCCATTGAAAAACGTCCAGAAATGTTTGAAGCTACTGACTGAATGAAAGGAGCTGGCATCTCACTCTCTTTGAATCTTCTTTATCATGCTAGGATTAGCAGGAAAAAGCAAAAAATTTCAGAATTGCACCTTGCAATGCGGAGAAATTACTGTTTGTGCATTTACAATATTCATTGATTTTTGCCTTTGAAAAACATGTTATTCATATACCAGAAATGTTTGAAGCTACTGACTGAATGGAAAGAGCTGGCATCTCACTCTCTTTGAATCTTCTTTATCATGCTAAGAGGAGCAGGAAAAAGCAAAAAATTTCAGAATTGCACCTTGCAATGTGGAGATATTACTGTTTGTGCATTTACAATATTCATTGATTTTTGCCATTGAAAAACGTCCAGAAATGTTTGAAGCTACTGACTGAATGAAAGGAGCTGGCATCTCACTCTCTTTGAATCTTCTTTATCATGCTAGGATTAGCAGGAAAAAGCAAAAAATTTCAGAATTGCACCTTGCAATGCGGAGAAATTACTGTTTGTGCATTTACAATATTCATTGATTTTTGCCATTGAAAAACATCATGTTATTCATATACCAGAAATGTTTGAAGCTACTGACTGAATGAAAAGAGCTGGCATCTCACTCTCTTTGAATCTTCTTTATCATGCTAAGAGGAGCAGGAAAAAGCAAAAAATTTCAGAATTGCACCTTGCAATATGGAGATATTACTGTTTGTGCATTTACAATATTCATTGATTTTTGCCATTGAAAAACGTCCAGAAATGTTTGAAGCTACTGACTGAATGAAAGGAGCTGGCATCTCACTCTCTTTGAATCTTCTTTATCATGCTAGGATTAGCAGGAAAAAGCAAAAAATTTCAGAATTGCACCTTGCAATGCGGAGAAATTACTGTTTGTGCATTTACAATATTCATTGATTTTTGCCTTTGAAAAACATGTTATTCATATACCAGAAATGTTTGAAGCTACTGACTGAATGAAAAGAGCTGGCATCTCACTCTCTTTGAATCTTCTTTATCATGCTAAGAGGAGCAGGAAAAAGCAAAAAATTTCAGAATTGCACCTTGCAATGTGGAGATATTACTGTTTGTGCATTTACAATATTCATTGATTTTTGCCATTGAAAAACGTCCAGAAATGTTTGAAGCTACTGACTGAATGAAAGGAGCTGGCATCTCACTCTCTTTGAATCTTCTTTATCATGCTAGGATTAGCAGGAAAAAGCAAAAAATTTCAGAATTGCACCTTGCAATGCGGAGAAATTACTGTTCGTGCATTTACAATATTCATTGATTTTTGCCATTGAAAAACATCATGTTATTCATATACCAGAAATGTTTGAAGCTACTGACTGAATAAAAAGAGCTGGCATCTCACTCTCTTTGAATCTTCTTTATCATGCTAAGAGGAGCAGGAAAAAGAAAAAATTTCAGAATTGCACCTTGCAATGTGGAGATATTACTGTTTGTGCATTTACAATATTCATTGATTTTTGCCATTGAAAAACGTCCAGAAATGTTTGAAGCTACTGACTGAATGAAAGGAGCTGGCATCTCACTCTCTTTGAATCTTCTTTATCATGCTAGGATTAGCAGGAAAAAGCAAAAAATTTCAGAATTGCACCTTGCAATGTGGAGATATTACTGTTTGTGCATTTACAATATTCATTGATTTTTGCCATTGAAAAACGTCCAGAAATGTTTGAAGCTACTGACTGAATGAAAGGAGCTGGCATCTCACTCTCTTTGAATCTTCTTTATCATGCTAGGATTAGCAGGAAAAAGCAAAAAATTTCAGAATTGCACCTTGCAATGCGGAGAAATTACTGTTTGTGCATTTACAATATTCATTGATTTTTGCCATTGAAAAACATCATGTTATTCATATACCAGAAATGTTTGAAGCTACTGACTGAATGAAAAGAGCTGGCATCTCACTCTCTTTGAATCTTCTTTATCATGCTAAGAGGAGCAGGAAAAAGCAAAAAATTTCAGAATTGCACCTTGCAATGTGGAGATATTACTGTTTGTGCATTTACAATATTCATTGATTTTTGCCATTGAAAAACATCATGTTATTCATATACCAGAAATGTTTGAAGCTACTGACTGAATGAAAAGAGCTGGCATCTCACTCTCTTTGAATCTTCTTTATCATGCTAAGAGGAGCAGGAAAAAGCAAAAAATTTCAGAATTGCACCTTGCAATGTGGAGATATTACTGTTTGTGCATTTACAATATTCATTGATTTTTGCCATTGAAAAACGTCCAGAAATGTTTGAAGCTACTGACTGAATGAAAGGAGCTGGCATCTCACTCTCTTTGAATCTTCTTTATCATGCTAGGATTAGCAGGAAAAAGCAAAAAATTTCAGAATTGCACCTTGCAATGCGGAGAAATTACTGTTTGTGCATTTACAATATTCATTGATTTTTGCCATTGAAAAACATCATGTTATTCATATACCAGAAATGTTTGAAGCTACTGACTGAATGAAAAGAGCTGGCATCTCACTCTCTTTGAATCTTCTTTATCATGCTAAGAGGAGAAGGAAAAAGCAAAAAATTTCAAATTGCACCTTGCAATGTGGAGATATTACTGTTTGTGCATTTACAATATTCATTGATTTTTGCCATTGAAAAACGTCCAGAAATGTTTGAAGCTACTGACTGAATGAAAGGAGCAGGCATCTCACTCTCTTTGAATCTTCTTTATCATGCTAGGATTAGCAGGAAAAAGCAAAAAATTTCAGAATTGCACCTTGCAATGCGGAGAAATTACTGTTTGTGCATTTACAATATTCATTGATTTTTGCCATTGAAAAACATCATGTTATTCATATACCAGAAATGTTTGAAGCTACTGACTGAATGAAAAGAGCTGGCATCTCACTCTCTTTGAATCTTCTTTATCATGCTAAGAGGAGCAGGAAAAAGCAAAAAATTTCAGAATTGCACCTTGCAATGTGGAGATATTACTGTTTGTGCATTTACAATATTCATTGATTTTTGCCATTGAAAAACGTCCAGAAATGTTTGAAGCTACTGACTGAATGAAAGGAGCTGGCATCTCACTCTCTTTGAATCTTCTTTATCATGCTAGGATTAGCAGGAAAAAGCAAAAAATTTCAGAATTGCACCTTGCAATGCGGAGAAATTACTGTTTGTGCATTTACAATATTCATTGATTTTTGCCTTTGAAAAACATGTTATTCATATACCAGAAATGTTTGAAGCTACTGACTGAATGGAAAGAGCTGGCATCTCACTCTCTTTGAATCTTCTTTATCATGCTAAGAGGAGCAGGAAAAAGCAAAAAATTTCAGAATTGCACCTTGCAATGTGGAGATATTACTGTTTGTGCATTTACAATATTCATTGATTTTTGCCATTGAAAAACGTCCAGAAATGTTTGAAGCTACTGACTGAATGAAAGGAGCTGGCATCTCACTCTCTTTGAATCTTCTTTATCATGCTAGGATTAGCAGGAAAAAGCAAAAAATTTCAGAATTGCACCTTGCAATGCGGAGAAATTACTGTTTGTGCATTTACAATATTCATTGATTTTTGCCATTGAAAAACATCATGTTATTCATATACCAGAAATGTTTGAAGCTACTGACTGAATGAAAAGAGCTGGCATCTCACTCTCTTTGAATCTTCTTTATCATGCTAAGAGGAGCAGGAAAAAGCAAAAAATTTCAGAATTGCACCTTGCAATGTGGAGATATTACTGTTTGTGCATTTACAATATTCATTGATTTTTGCCATTGAAAAACGTCCAGAAATGTTTGAAGCTACTGACTGAATGAAAGGAGCTGGCATCTCACTCTCTTTGAATCTTCTTTATCATGCTAGGATTAGCAGGAAAAAGCAAAAAATTTCAGAATTGCACCTTGCAATGCGGAGAAATTACTGTTTGTGCATTTACAATATTCATTGATTTTTGCCATTGAAAAACATCATGTTATTCATATACCAGAAATGTTTGAAGCTACTGACTGAATGAAAAGAGCTGGCATCTCACTCTCTTTGAATCTTCTTTATCATGCTAAGAGGAGCAGGAAAAAGCAAAAAATTTCAGAATTGCACCTTGCAATGTGGAGATATTACTGTTTGTGCATTTACAATATTCATTGATTTTTGCCATTGAAAAACGTCCAGAAATGTTTGAAGCTACTGACTGAATGAAAGGAGCTGGCATCTCACTCTCTTTGAATCTTCTTTATCATGCTAGGATTAGCAGGAAAAAGCAAAAAATTTCAGAATTGCACCTTGCAATGCGGAGAAATTACTGTTTGTGCATTTACAATATTCATTGATTTTTGCCATTGAAAAACATCATGTTATTCATATACCAGAAATGTTTGAAGCTACTGACTGAATGAAAAGAGCTGGCATCTCACTCTCTTTGAATCTTCTTTATCATGCTAAGAGGAGCAGGAAAAAGCAAAAAATTTCAGAATTGCACCTTGCAATGTGGAGATATTACTGTTTGTGCATTTACAATATTCATTGATTTTTGCCATTGAAAAACGTCCAGAAATGTTTGAAGCTACTGACTGAATGAAAGGAGCTGGCATCTCACTCTCTTTGAATCTTCTTTATCATGCTAGGATTAGCAGGAAAAAGCAAAAAATTTCAGAATTGCACCTTGCAATGCGGAGAAATTACTGTTTGTGCATTTACAATATTCATTGATTTTTGCCATTGAAAAACATCATGTTATTCATATACCAGAAATGTTTGAAGCTACTGACTGAATGAAAAGAGCTGGCATCTCACTCTCTTTGAATCTTCTTTATCATGCTAAGAGGAGAAGGAAAAAGCAAAAAATTTCAGAATTGCACCTTGCAATGTGGAGATATTACTGTTTGTGCATTTACAATATTCATTGATTTTTGCCATTGAAAAACGTCCAGAAATGTTTGAAGCTACTGACTGAATGAAAGGAGCTGGCATCTCACTCTCTTTGAATCTTCTTTATCATGCTAGGATTAGCAGGAAAAAGCAAAAAATTTCAGAATTGCACCTTGCAATGCGGAGAAATTACTGTTTGTGCATTTACAATATTCATTGATTTTTGCCATTGAAAAACATCATGTTATTCATATACCAGAAATGTTTGAAGCTACTGACTGAATGAAAAGAGCTGGCATCTCACTCTCTTTGAATCTTCTTTATCATGCTAAGAGGAGCAGGAAAAAGCAAAAAATTTCAGAATTGCACCTTGCAGTGTGGAGATATTACTGTTTGTGCATTTACAATATTCATTGATTTTTGCCATTGAAAAACGTCCAGAAATGTTTGAAGCTACTGACTGAATGAAAGGAGCTGGCATCTCACTCTCTTTGAATCTTCTTTATCATGCTAGGATTAGCAGGAAAAAGCAAAAAATTTCAGAATTGCACCTTGCAATGCGGAGAAATTACTGTTTGTGCATTTACAATATTCATTGATTTTTGCCATTGAAAAACATGTTATTCATATACCAGAAATGTTTGAAGCTACTGACTGAATGAAAAGAGCTGGCATCTCACTCTCTTTGAATCTTCTTTATCATGCTAAGAGGAGCAGGAAAAAGCAAAAAATTTCAGAATTGCACCTTGCAATGTGGAGATATTACTGTTTGTGCATTTACAATATTCATTGATTTTTGCCATTGAAAAACGTCCAGAAATGTTTGAAGCTACTGACTGAATGAAAGGAGCTGGCATCTCACTCTCTTTGAATCTTCTTTATCATGCTAGGATTAGCAGGAAAAAGCAAAAAATTTCAGAATTGCACCTTGCAATGCGGAGAAATTACTGTTTGTGCATTTACAATATTCATTGATTTTTGCCATTGAAAAACATCATGTTATTCATATACCAGAAATGTTTGAAGCTACTGACTGAATGAAAAGAGCTGGCATCTCACTCTCTTTGAATCTTCTTTATCATGCTAAGAGGAGCAGGAAAAAGCAAAAAATTTCAGAATTGCACCTTGCAATGTGGAGATATTACTGTTTGTGCATTTACAATATTCATTGATTTTTGCCATTGAAAAACGTCCAGAAATGTTTGAAGCTACTGACTGAATGAAAGGAGCTGGCATCTCACTCTCTTTGAATCTTCTTTATCATGCTAGGATTAGCAGGAAAAAGCAAAAAATTTCAGAATTGCACCTTGCAATGCGGAGATATTACTGTTTGTGCATTTACAATATTCATTGATTTTTGCCATTGAAAAACATCATGTTATTCATATACCAGAAATGTTTGAAGCTACTGACTGAATGAAAAGAGCTGGCATCTCACTCTCTTTGAATCTTCTTTATCATGCTAAGAGGAGCAGGAAAAAGCAAAAAATTTCAGAATTGCACCTTGCAGTGTGGAGATATTACTGTTTGTGCATTTACAATATTCATTGATTTTTGCCATTGAAAAACGTCCAGAAATGTTTGAAGCTACTGACTGAATGAAAGGAGCTGGCATCTCACTCTCTTTGAATCTTCTTTATCATGCTAGGATTAGCAGGAAAAAGCAAAAAATTTCAGAATTGCACCTTGCAATGCGGAGAAATTACTGTTTGTGCATTTACAATATTCATTGATTTTTGCCATTGAAAAACATGTTATTCATATACCAGAAATGTTTGAAGCTACTGACTGAATGAAAAGAGCTGGCATCTCACTCTCTTTGAATCTTCTTTATCATGCTAAGAGGAGCAGGAAAAAGCAAAAAATTTCAGAATTGCACCTTGCAATGTGGAGATATTACTGTTTGTGCATTTACAATATTCATTGATTTTTGCCATTGAAAAACGTCCAGAAATGTTTGAAGCTACTGACTGAATGAAAGGAGCTGGCATCTCACTCTCTTTGAATCTTCTTTATCATGCTAGGATTAGCAGGAAAAAGCAAAAAATTTCAGAATTGCACCTTGCAATGCGGAGAAATTACTGTTTGTGCATTTACAATATTCATTGATTTTTGCCATTGAAAAACATCATGTTATTCATATACCAGAAATGTTTGAAGCTACTGACTGAATGAAAAGAGCTGGCATCTCACTCTCTTTGAATCTTCTTTATCATGCTAAGAGGAGCAGGAAAAAGCAAAAAATTTCAGAATTGCACCTTGCAATGTGGAGATATTACTGTTTGTGCATTTACAATATTCATTGATTTTTGCCATTGAAAAACGTCCAGAAATGTTTGAAGCTACTGACTGAATGAAAGGAGCTGGCATCTCACTCTCTTTGAATCTTCTTTATCATGCTAGGATTAGCAGGAAAAAGCAAAAAATTTCAGAATTGCACCTTGCAATGCGGAGATATTACTGTTTGTGCATTTACAATATTCATTGATTTTTGCCATTGAAAAACGTCCAGAAATGTTTGAAGCTACTGACTGAATGAAAGGAGCTGGCATCTCACTCTCTTTGAATCTTCTTTATCATGCTAGGATTAGCAGGAAAAAGCAAAAAATTTCAGAATTGCACCTTGCAATGCGGAGAAATTACTGTTTGTGCATTTACAATATTCATTGATTTTTGCCATTGAAAAACATCATGTTATTCATATACCAGAAATGTTTGAAGCTACTGACTGAATGAAAAGAGCTGGCATCTCACTCTCTTTGAATCTTCTTTATCATGCTAAGAGGAGCAGGAAAAAGCAAAAAATTTCAGAATTGCACCTTGCAATGTGGAGATATTACTGTTTGTGCATTTACAATATTCATTGATTTTTGCCATTGAAAAACATCATGTTATTCATATACCAGAAATGTTTGAAGCTACTGACTGAATGAAAAGAGCTGGCATCTCACTCTCTTTGAATCTTCTTTATCATGCTAAGAGGAGCAGGAAAAAGCAAAAAATTTCAGAATTGCACCTTGCAATGTGGAGATATTACTGTTTGTGCATTTACAATATTCACTGATTTTTGCCATTGAAAAACGTCCAGAAATGTTTGAAGCTACTGACTGAATGAAAGGAGCTGGCATCTCACTCTCTTTGAATCTTCTTTATCATGCTAGGATTAGCAGGAAAAAGCAAAAAATTTCAGAATTGCACCTTGCAATGCGGAGAAATTACTGTTTGTGCATTTACAATATTCATTGATTTTTGCCATTGAAAAACATCATGTTATTCATATACCAGAAATGTTTGAAGCTACTGACTGAATGAAAAGAGCTGGCATCTCACTCTCTTTTAATCTTCTTTATCATGCTAAGAGGAGCAGGAAAAAGCAAAAAATTTCAGAATTGCACCTTGCAATGTGGAGATATTACTGTTTGTGCATTTACAATATTCATTGATTTTTGCCATTGAAAAACGTCCAGAAATGTTTGAAGCTACTGACTGAATGAAAGGAGCTGGCATCTCACTCTCTTTGAATCTTCTTTATCATGCTAGGATTAGCAGGAAAAAGCAAAAAATTTCAGAATTGCACCTTGCAATGCGGAGAAATTACTGTTTGTGCATTTACAATATTCATTGATTTTTGCCATTGAAAAACATCATGTTATTCATATACCAGAAATGTTTGAAGCTACTGACTAAATGAAAAGAGCTGGCATCTCACTCTCTTTGAATCTTCTTTATCATGCTAAGAGGAGCAGGAAAAAGCAAAAAATTTCAGAATTGCACCTTGCAATGTGGAGATATTACTGTTTGTGCATTTACAATATTCATTGATTTTTGCCATTGAAAAACGTCCAGAAATGTTTGAAGCTACTGACTGAATGAAAGGAGCTGGCATCTCACTCTCTTTGAATCTTCTTTATCATGCTAGGATTTGCAGGAAAAAGCAAAAAATTTCAGAATTGCACCTTGCAATGCGGAGAAATTACTGTTTGTGCATTTACAATATTCATTGATTTTTGCCATTGAAAAACATCATGTTATTCATATACCAGAAATGTTTGAAGCTACTGACTGAATGAAAAGAGCTGGCATCTCACTCTCTTTGAATCTTCTTTATCATGCTAAGAGGAGCAGGAAAAAGCAAAAAATTTCAGAATTGCACCTTGCAGTGTGGAGATATTACTGTTTGTGCATTTACAATATTCATTGATTTTTGCCATTGAAAAACGTCCAGAAATGTTTGAAGCTACTGACTGAATGAAAGGAGCTGGCATCTCACTCTCTTTGAATCTTCTTTATCATGCTAGGATTAGCAGGAAAAAGCAAAAAATTTCAGAATTGCACCTTGCAATGCGGAGAAATTACTGTTTGTGCATTTACAATATTCATTGATTTTTGCCATTGAAAAACATCATGTTATTCATATACCAGAAATGTTTGAAGCTACTGACTGAATGAAAAGAGCTGGCATCTCACTCTCTTTTAATCTTCTTTATCATGCTAAGAGGAGCAGGAAAAAGCAAAAAATTTCAGAATTGCACCTTGCAATGTGGAGATATTACTGTTTGTGCATTTACAATATTCATTGATTTTTGCCATTGAAAAACGTCCAGAAATGTTTGAAGCTACTGACTGAATGAAAGGAGCTGGCATCTCACTCTCTTTGAATCTTCTTTATCATGCTAGGATTAGCAGGAAAAAGCAAAAAATTTCAGAATTGCACCTTGCAATGCGGAGAAATTACTGTTTGTGCATTTACAATATTCATTGATTTTTGCCATTGAAAAACATCATGTTATTCATATACCAGAAATGTTTGAAGCTACTGACTAAATGAAAAGAGCTGGCATCTCACTCTCTTTGAATCTTCTTTATCATGCTAAGAGGAGCAGGAAAAAGCAAAAAATTTCAGAATTGCACCTTGCAATGTGGAGATATTACTGTTTGTGCATTTACAATATTCATTGATTTTTGCCATTGAAAAACGTCCAGAAATGTTTGAAGCTACTGACTGAATGAAAGGAGCTGGCATCTCACTCTCTTTGAATCTTCTTTATCATGCTAGGATTTGCAGGAAAAAGCAAAAAATTTCAGAATTGCACCTTGCAATGCGGAGAAATTACTGTTTGTGCATTTACAATATTCATTGATTTTTGCCATTGAAAAACATCATGTTATTCATATACCAGAAATGCTTGAAGCTACTGACTGAATGAAAAGAGCTGGCATCTCACTCTCTTTGAATCTTCTTTATCATGCTAAGAGGAGCAGGAAAAAGCAAAAAATTTCAGAATTGCACCTTGCAGTGTGGAGATATTACTGTTTGTGCATTTACAATATTCATTGATTTTTGCCATTGAAAAACGTCCAGAAATGTTTGAAGCTACTGACTGAATGAAAGGAGCTGGCATCTCACTCTCTTTGAATCTTCTTTATCATGCTAGGATTAGCAGGAAAAAGCAAAAAATTTCATAATTGCACCTTGCAATGCGGAGAAATTACTGTTTGTGCATTTACAATATTCATTGATTTTTGCCATTGAAAAACATCATGTTATTCATATACCAGAAATGTTTGAAGCTACTGACTGAATGAAAAGAGCTGGCATCTCACTCTCTTTGAATCTTCTTTATCATGCTAAGAGGAGCAGGAAAAAGCAAAAAATTTCAGAATTGCACCTTGCAGTGTGGAGATATTACTGTTTGTGCATTTACAATATTCATTGATTTTTGCCATTGAAAAACGTCCAGAAATGTTTGAAGCTACTGACTGAATGAAAGGAGCTGGCATCTCACTCTCTTTGAATCTTCTTTATCATGCTAGGATTAGCAGGAAAAAGCAAAAAATTTCAGAATTGCACCTTGCAATGCGGAGAAATTACTGTTTGTGCATTTACAATATTCATTGATTTTTGCCATTGAAAAACATCATGTTATTCATATACCAGAAATGTTTGAAGCTACTGACTGAATGAAAAGAGCTGGCATCTCACTCTCTTTGAATCTTCTTTATCATGCTAAGAGGAGCAGGAAAAAGCAAAAAATTTCAGAATTGCACCTTGCAATGTGGAGATATTACTGTTTGTGCATTTACAATATTCATTGATTTTTGCCATTGAAAAACATCATGTTATTCATATACCAGAAATGTTTGAAGCTACTGACTGAATGAAAAGAGCTGGCATCTCACTCTCTTTGAATCTTCTTTATCATGCTAAGAGGAGCAGGAAAAAGCAAAAAATTTCAGAATTGCACCTTGCAATGTGGAGATATTACTGTTTGTGCATTTACAATATTCATTGATTTTTGCCATTGAAAAACGTCCAGAAATGTTTGAAGCTACTGACTGAATGAAAGGAGCTGGCATCTCACTCTCTTTGAATCTTCTTTATCATGCTAGGATTAGCAGGAAAAAGCAAAAAATTTCAGAATTGCACCTTGCAATGCGGAGAAATTACTGTTTGTGCATTTACAATATTCATTGATTTTTGCCATTGAAAAACATCATGTTATTCATATACCAGAAATGTTTGAAGCTACTGACTGAATGAAAAGAGCTGGCATCTCACTCTCTTTTAATCTTCTTTATCATGCTAAGAGGAGCAGGAAAAAGCAAAAAATTTCAGAATTGCACCTTGCAATGTGGAGATATTACTGTTTGTGCATTTACAATATTCATTGATTTTTGCCATTGAAAAACGTCCAGAAATGTTTGAAGCTACTGACTGAATGAAAGGAGCTGGCATCTCACTCTCTTTGAATCTTCTTTATCATGCTAGGATTAGCAGGAAAAAGCAAAAAATTTCAGAATTGCACCTTGCAATGCGGAGAAATTACTGTTTGTTCATTTACAATATTCATTGATTTTTGCCATTGAAAAACATCATGTTATTCATATACCAGAAATGTTTGAAGCTACTGACTAAATGAAAAGAGCTGGCATCTCACTCTCTTTGAATCTTCTTTATCATGCTAAGAGGAGCAGGAAAAAGCAAAAAATTTCAGAATTGCACCTTGCAATGTGGAGATATTACTGTTTGTGCATTTACAATATTCATTGATTTTTGCCATTGAAAAACGTCCAGAAATGTTTGAAGCTACTGACTGAATGAAAGGAGCTGGCATCTCACTCTCTTTGAATCTTCTTTATCATGCTAGGATTTGCAGGAAAAAGCAAAAAATTTCAGAATTGCACCTTGCAATGCGGAGAAATTACTGTTTGTGCATTTACAATATTCATTGATTTTTGCCATTGAAAAACATCATGTTATTCATATACCAGAAATGTTTGAAGCTACTGACTGAATGAAAAGAGCTGGCATCTCACTCTCTTTGAATCTTCTTTATCATGCTAAGAGGAGCAGGAAAAAGCAAAAAATTTCAGAATTGCACCTTGCAGTGTGGAGATATTACTGTTTGTGCATTTACAATATTCATTGATTTTTGCCATTGAAAAACGTCCAGAAATGTTTGAAGCTACTGACTGAATGAAAGGAGCTGGCATCTCACTCTCTTTGAATCTTCTTTATCATGCTAGGATTAGCAGGAAAAAGCAAAAAATTTCAGAATTGCACCTTGCAATGCGGAGAAATTACTGTTTGTGCATTTACAATATTCATTGATTTTTGCCATTGAAAAACATCATGTTATTCATATACCAGAAATGTTTGAAGCTACTGACTGAATGAAAAGAGCTGGCATCTCACTCTCTTTTAATCTTCTTTATCATGCTAAGAGGAGCAGGAAAAAGCAAAAAATTTCAGAATTGCACCTTGCAATGTGGAGATATTACTGTTTGTGCATTTACAATATTCATTGATTTTTGCCATTGAAAAACGTCCAGAAATGTTTGAAGCTACTGACTGAATGAAAGGAGCTGGCATCTCACTCTCTTTGAATCTTCTTTATCATGCTAGGATTAGCAGGAAAAAGCAAAAAATTTCAGAATTGCACCTTGCAATGCGGAGAAATTACTGTTTGTGCATTTACAATATTCATTGATTTTTGCCATTGAAAAACATCATGTTATTCATATACCAGAAATGTTTGAAGCTACTGACTAAATGAAAAGAGCTGGCATCTCACTCTCTTTGAATCTTCTTTATCATGCTAAGAGGAGCAGGAAAAAGCAAAAAATTTCAGAATTGCACCTTGCAATGTGGAGATATTACTGTTTGTGCATTTACAATATTCATTGATTTTTGCCATTGAAAAACGTCCAGAAATGTTTGAAGCTACTGACTGAATGAAAGGAGCTGGCATCTCACTCTCTTTGAATCTTCTTTATCATGCTAGGATTTGCAGGAAAAAGCAAAAAATTTCAGAATTGCACCTTGCAATGCGGAGAAATTACTGTTTGTGCATTTACAATATTCATTGATTTTTGCCATTGAAAAACATCATGTTATTCATATACCAGAAATGTTTGAAGCTACTGACTGAATGAAAAGAGCTGGCATCTCACTCTCTTTGAATCTTCTTTATCATGCTAAGAGGAGCAGGAAAAAGCAAAAAATTTCAGAATTGCACCTTGCAGTGTGGAGATATTACTGTTTGTGCATTTACAATATTCATTGATTTTTGCCATTGAAAAACGTCCAGAAATGTTTGAAGCTACTGACTGAATGAAAGGAGCTGGCATCTCACTCTCTTTGAATCTTCTTTATCATGCTAGGATTAGCAGGAAAAAGCAAAAAATTTCATAATTGCACCTTGCAATGCGGAGAAATTACTGTTTGTGCATTTACAATATTCATTGATTTTTGCCATTGAAAAACATCATGTTATTCATATACCAGAAATGTTTGAAGCTACTGACTGAATGAAAAGAGCTGGCATCTCACTCTCTTTGAATCTTCTTTATCATGCTAAGAGGAGCAGGAAAAAGCAAAAAATTTCAGAATTGCACCTTGCAGTGTGGAGATATTACTGTTTGTGCATTTACAATATTCATTGATTTTTGCCATTGAAAAACGTCCAGAAATGTTTGAAGCTACTGACTGAATGAAAGGAGCTGGCATCTCACTCTCTTTGAATCTTCTTTATCATGCTAGGATTAGCAGGAAAAAGCAAAAAATTTCAGAATTGCACCTTGCAATGCGGAGAAATTACTGTTTGTGCATTTACAATATTCATTGATTTTTGCCATTGAAAAACATCATGTTATTCATATACCAGAAATGTTTGAAGCTACTGACTGAATGAAAAGAGCTGGCATCTCACTCTCTTTGAATCTTCTTTATCATGCTAAGAGGAGCAGGAAAAAGCAAAAAATTTCAGAATTGCACCTTGCAATGTGGAGATATTACTGTTTGTGCATTTACAATATTCATTGATTTTTGCCATTGAAAAACATCATGTTATTCATATACCAGAAATGTTTGAAGCTACTGACTGAATGAAAAGAGCTGGCATCTCACTCTCTTTGAATCTTCTTTATCATGCTAAGAGGAGCAGGAAAAAGCAAAAAATTTCAGAATTGCACCTTGCAATGTGGAGATATTACTGTTTGTGCATTTACAATATTCATTGATTTTTGCCATTGAAAAACGTCCAGAAATGTTTGAAGCTACTGACTGAATGAAAGGAGCTGGCATCTCACTCTCTTTGAATCTTCTTTATCATGCTAGGATTAGCAGGAAAAAGCAAAAAATTTCAGAATTGCACCTTGCAATGCGGAGAAATTACTGTTTGTGCATTTACAATATTCATTGATTTTTGCCATTGAAAAACATCATGTTATTCATATACCAGAAATGTTTGAAGCTACTGACTGAATGAAAAGAGCTGGCATCTCACTCTCTTTTAATCTTCTTTATCATGCTAAGAGGAGCAGGAAAAAGCAAAAAATTTCAGAATTGCACCTTGCAATGTGGAGATATTACTGTTTGTGCATTTACAATATTCATTGATTTTTGCCATTGAAAAACGTCCAGAAATGTTTGAAGCTACTGACTGAATGAAAGGAGCTGGCATCTCACTCTCTTTGAATCTTCTTTATCATGCTAGGATTAGCAGGAAAAAGCAAAAAATTTCAGAATTGCACCTTGCAATGCGGAGAAATTACTGTTTGTGCATTTACAATATTCATTGATTTTTGCCATTGAAAAACATCATGTTATTCATATACCAGAAATGTTTGAAGCTACTGACTGAATGAAAAGAGCTGGCATCTCACTCTCTTTTAATCTTCTTTATCATGCTAAGAGGAGCAGGAAAAAGCAAAAAATTTCAGAATTGCACCTTGCAATGGGGAGATATTACTGATTGTGCATTTACAATATTCATTGATTTTTGCCATTGAAAAACGTCCAGAAATGTTTGAAGCTACTGACTGAATGAAAGGAGCTGGCATCTCACTCTCTTTGAATCTTCTTTATCATGCTAGGATTAGCAGGAAAAAGCAAAAAATTTCAGAATTGCACCTTGCAATGCGGAGAAATTACTGTTTGTGCATTTACAATATTCATTGATTTTTGCCATTGAAAAACATCATGTTATTCATATACCAGAAATGTTTGAAGCTACTGACTAAATGAAAAGAGCTGGCATCTCACTCTCTTTGAATCTTCTTTATCATGCTAAGAGGAGCAGGAAAAAGCAAAAAATTTCAGAATTGCACCTTGCAATGTGGAGATATTACTGTTTGTGCATTTACAATATTCATTGATTTTTGCCATTGAAAAACGTCCAGAAATGTTTGAAGCTACTGACTGAATGAAAGGAGCTGGCATCTCACTCTCTTTGAATCTTCTTTATCATGCTAGGATTAGCAGGAAAAAGCAAAAAATTTCAGAATTGCACCTTGCAATGCGGAGAAATTACTGTTTGTGCATTTACAATATTCATTGATTTTTGCCATTGAAAAACATCATGTTATTCATATACCAGAAATGTTTGAAGCTACTGACTAAATGAAAAGAGCTGGCATCTCACTCTCTTTGAATCTTCTTTATCATGCTAAGAGGAGCAGGAAAAAGCAAAAAATTTCAGAATTGCACCTTGCAATGTGGAGATATTACTGTTTGTGCATTTACAATATTCATTGATTTTTGCCATTGAAAAACGTCCAGAAATGTTTGAAGCTACAGACTGAATGAAAGGAGCTGGCATCTCACTCTCTTTGAATCTTCTTTATCATGCTAGGATTAGCAGGAAAAAGCAAAAAATTTCAGAATTGCACCTTGCAATGCGGAGAAATTACTGTTTGTGCATTTACAATATTCATTGATTTTTGCCATTGAAAAACATCATGTTATTCATATACCAGAAATGTTTGAAGCTACTGACTGAATGAAAAGAGCTGGCATCTCACTCTCTTTGAATCTTCTTTATCATGCTAAGAGGAGCAGGAAAAAGCAAAAAATTTCAGAATTGCACCTTGCAATGTGGAGATATTACTGTTTGTGTATTTACAATATTCATTGATTTTTGCCATTGAAAAACGTCCAGAAATGTTTGAAGCTACTGACTGAATGAAAGGAGCTGGCATCTCACTCTCTTTGAATCTTCTTTATCATGCTAGGATTAGCAGGAAAAAGCAAAAAATTTCAGAATTGCACCTTGCAATGCGGAGAAATTACTGTTTGTGCATTTACAATATTCATTGATTTTTGCCATTGAAAAACATCATGTTATTCATATACCAGAAATGTTTGAAGCTACTGACTGAATGAAAAGAGCTGGCATCTCACTCTCTTTGAATCTTCTTTATCATGCTAAGAGGAGAAGGAAAAAGCAAAAAATTTCAGAATTGCACCTTGCAATGTGGAGATATTACTGTTTGTGCATTTACAATATTCATTGATTTTTGCCATTGAAAAACGTCCAGAAATGTTTGAAGCTACTGACTGAATGAAAGGAGCTGGCATCTCACTCTCTTTGAATCTTCTTTATCATGCTAGGATTAGCAGGAAAAAGCAAAAAATTTCAGAATTGCACCTTGCAATGCGTAGAAATTACTGTTTGTGCATTTACAATATTCATTGATTTTTGCCATTGAAAAACATCATGTTATTCATATACCAGAAATGTTTGAAGCTACTGACTGAATGAAAAGAGCTGGCATCTCACTCTCTTTGAATCTTCTTTATCATGCTAAGAGGAGCAGGAAAAAGCAAAAAATTTCAGAATTGCATCTTGCAGTGTGGAGATATTACTGTTTGTGCATTTACAATATTCATTGATTTTTGCCATTGAAAAACGTCCAGAAATGTTTGAAGCTACTGACTGAATGAAAGGAGCTGGCAGCTCACTCTCTTTGAATCTTCTTTATCATGCTAGGATTAGCAGGAAAAAGCAAAAAATTTCAGAATTGCACCTTGCAATGCGGAGAAATTACTGTTTGTGCATTTACAATATTCATTGATTTTTGCCATTGAAAAACATGTTATTCATATACCAGAAATGTTTGAAGCTACTGACTGAATGAAAAGAGCTGGCATCTCACTCTCTTTGAATCTTCTTTATCATGCTAAGAGGAGCAGGAAAAAGCAAAAAATTTCAGAATTGCACCTTGCAATGTGGAGATATTACTGTTTGTGCATTTACAATATTCATTGATTTTTGCCATTGAAAAACGTCCAGAAATGTTTGAAGCTACTGACTGAATGAAAGGAGCTGGCATCTCACTCTCTTTGAATCTTCTTTATCATGCTAGGATTAGCAGGAAAAAGCAAAAAATTTCAGAATTGCACCTTGCAATGCGGAGAAATTACTGTTTGTGCATTTACAATATTCATTGATTTTTGCCATTGAAAAACATCATGTTATTCATATACCAGAAATGTTTGAAGCTACTGACTGAATGAAAAGAGCTGGCATCTCACTCTCTTTGAATCTTCTTTATCATGCTAAGAGGAGCAGGAAAAAGCAAAAAATTTCAGAATTGCACCTTGCAATGTGGAGATATTACTGTTTGTGCATTTACAATATTCATTGATTTTTGCCATTGAAAAACGTCCAGAAATGTTTGAAGCTACTGACTGAATGAAAGGAGCTGGCATCTCACTCTCTTTGAATCTTCTTTATCATGCTAGGATTAGCAGGAAAAAGCAAAAAATTTCAGAATTGCACCTTGCAATGCGGAGAAACTACTGTTTGTGCATTTACAATATTCATTGATTTTTGCCATTGAAAAACATCATGTTATTCATATACCAGAAATGTTTGAAGCTACTGACTGAATGAAAAGAGCTGGCATCTCCTCACTCTCTTTGAATCTTCTTTATCATGCTAAGAGGAGCAGGAAAAAGCAAAAAATTTCAGAATTGCACCTTGCAATGTGGAGATATTACTGTTTGTGCATTTACAATATTCATTGATTTTTGCCATTGAAAAACATCATGTTATTCATATACCAGAAATGTTTGAAGCTACTGACTGAATGAAAAGAGCTGGCATCTCACTCTCTTTGAATCTTCTTTATCATGCTAAGAGGAGCAGGAAAAAGCAAAAAATTTCAGAATTGCACCTTGCAATGTGGAGATATTACTGTTTGTGCATTTACAATATTCATTGATTTTTGCCATTGAAAAACGTCCAGAAATGTTTGAAGCTACTGACTGAATGAAAGGAGCTGGCATCTCACTCTCTTTGAATCTTCTTTATCATGCTAGGATTAGCAGGAAAAAGCAAAAAATTTCAGAATTGCACCTTGCAATGCGGAGAAATTACTGTTTGTGCATTTACAATATTCATTGATTTTTGCCATTGAAAAACATCATGTTATTCATATACCAGAAATGTTTGAAGCTACTGACTGAATGAAAAGAGCTGGCATCTCACTCTCTTTTACTCTTCTTTATCATGCTAAGAGGAGGAGGAAAAAGCAAAAAATTTCAGAATTGCACCTTGCAATGTGGAGATATTACTGTTTGTGCATTTACAATATTCATTGATTTTTGCCATTGAAAAACGTCCAGAAATGTTTGAAGCTACTGACTGAATGAAAGGAGCTGGCATCTCACTCTCTTTGAATCTTCTTTATCATGCTAGGATTAGCAGGAAAAAGCAAAAAATTTCAGAATTGCACCTTGCAATGCGGAGAAATTACTGTTTGTGCATTTACAATATTCATTGATTTTTGCCATTGAAAAACATCATGTTATTCATATACCAGAAATGTTTGAAGCTACTGACTAAATGAAAAGAGCTGGCATCTCACTCTCTTTGAATCTTCTTTATCATGCTAAGAGGAGCAGGAAAAAGCAAAAAATTTCAGAATTGCACCTTGCAATGTGGAGATATTACTGTTTGTGCATTTACAATATTCATTGATTTTTGCCATTGAAAAACGTCCAGAAATGTTTGAAGCTACTGACTGAATGAAAGGAGCTGGCATCTCACTCTCTTTGAATCTTCTTTATCATGCTAGAATTAGCAGGAAAAAGCAAAAAATTTCAGAATTGCACCTTGCAATGCGGAGATATTACTGTTTGTGCATTTACAATATTTATTGATTTTTGCCATTGAAAAACGTCCAGAAATGTTTGAAGCTACTGACTGAATGAAAGGAGCTGGCATCTCACTCTCTTTGAATCATCTTTATCATGCTAGGATTAGCAGGAAAAAGCTAAAAATTTCAGAATTGCACCTTGCAATGCGGAGAAATTACTGTTTGTGCATTTACAATATTCATTGATTTTTGCCATTGAAAAACATCATGTTATTCATATACCAGAAATGTTTGAAGCTACTGACTGAATGAAAAGAGCTGGCATCTCAATCTCTTTGAATCTTCTTTATCATGCTAAGAGGAGCAGGAAAAAGCAAAAAATTTCAGAATTGCACCTTGCAATGTGGAGATGTTACTGTTTGTGCATTTACAATATTCATTGATTTTTGCCATTGAAAAACATCATGTTATTCATATACCAGAAATGTTTGAAGCTACTGACTGAATGAAAAGAGCTGGCATCTCACTCTGTTTGAATCCTCTTTATCATGCTAAGAGGAGCAGGAAAAAGCAAAAAATTTCAGAATTGCACCTTGCAATGCGGAGATATTACTGTTTGTGCATTTACAATATTCATTGATTTTTGTCATTGAAAAACGTCCAGAAATGTTTGAAGCTACTGACTGAATGAAAGGAGCTGGCATCTCACTCTCTTTGAATCTTCTTTATCATGCTAGGATTAGCAGGAAAAAGCAAAAAATTTCAGAATTGCAGCTTGCAATGCGGAGATATTACTGTTTGTGCATTTACAATATTCATTGATTTTTGCCATTGAAAAACGTCCAGAAATGTTTGAAGCTACTGACTGAATGAAAGGAGCTGGCATCTCACTCTCTTTGAATCTTCTTTATCATGCTAGGATTAGCAGGAAAAAGCAAAAAATTTCAGAATTGCACCTTGCAATGCGGAGAAATTACTGTTTGTGCATTTACAATATTCATTGATTTTTGCCATTGAAAAACATCATGTTATTCATATACCAGAAATGTTTGAAGCTACTGACTGAATGAAAAGAGCTGGCATCTCACTCTCTTTGAATTTTCTTTATCATGCTAAGAGGAGCAGGAAAAAGCAAAAAATTTCAGAATTGCACCTTGCAATGTGGAGATATTACTGTTTGTGCATTTACAATATTCATTGATTTTTGCCATTGAAAAACATCATGTTATTCATATACCAGAAATGTTTGAAGCTACTGACTGAATGAAAAGAGCTGGCATCTCACTCTCTTTGAATCTTCTTTATCATGCTAAGAGGAGCAGGAAAAAGCAAAAAATTTCAGAATTGCACCTTGCAATGTGGAGATATTACTGTTTGTGCATTTACAATATTCATTGATTTTTGCCATTGAAAAACGTCCAGAAATGTTTGAAGCTACTGACTGAATGAAAGGAGCTGGCATCTCACTCTCTTTGAATCTTCTTTATCATGCTAGGAATAGCAGGAAAAAGCAAAAAATTTCAGAATTGCACCTTGCAATGCGGAGAAATTACTGTTTGTGCATTTACAATATTCATTGATTTTTGCCATTGAAAAACATCATGTTATTCATATACCAGAAATGTTTGAAGCTACTGACTGAATGAAAAGAGCTGGCATCTCACTCTCTTTGAATCTTCTTTATCATGCTAAGAGGAGCAGGAAAAAGCAAAAAATTTCAGAATTGCACCTTGCAATGTGGAGATATTACTGTTTGTGCATTTACAATATTCATTGATTTTTGCCATTGAAAAACGTCCAGAAATGTTTGAAGCTACTGACTGAATGAAAGGAGCTGGAATCTCACTCTCTTTGAATCTTCTTTATCATGCTAGGATTAGCAGGAAAAAGCAAAAAATTTCAGAATTGCACCTTGCAATGCGGAGAAATTACTGTTTGTGCATTTACAATATTCATTGATTTTTGCCATTGAAAAACATCATGTTATTCATATACCAGAAATGTTTGAAGCTACTGACTGAATGAAAAGAGCTGGCATCTCACTCTCTTTGAATCTTCTTTATCATGCCAAGAGGAGCAGGAAAAAGCAAAAAATTTCAGAATTGCACCTTGCAATGTGGAGATATTACTGTTTGTGCATTTACAATATTCATTGATTTTTGCCATTGAAAAACGTCCAGAAATGTTTGAAGCTACTGACTGAATGAAGAGAGCTGGCATCTCACTCTCTTTGAATCTTCTTTATCATGCTAGGATTAGCAGGAAAAAGCAAAAAAATTCAGAATTGCACCTTGCAATGCGGAGAAATTACTGTTTGTGCATTTACAATATTCATTGATTTTTGCCATTGAAAAACATCATGTTATTCATATACCAGAAATGTTTGAAGCTACTGACTGAATGAAAAGAGCTGGCATCTCACTCTCTTTGAATCTTCTTTATCATGCTAAGAGGAGCAGGAAAAAGAAAAAAATTTCAGAATTGCACCTTGCAATGTGGAGATATTACTGTTTGTGCATTTACAATATTCATTGATTTTTGCCATTGAAAAACGTCCAGAAATGTTTGAAGCTACTGCCTGAATGAAAGGAGCTGGCATCTCACTCTCTTTGAATCTTCTTTATCATGCTAGGATTAGCAGGAAAAAGCAAAAAATTTCAGAATTGCACCTTGCATTGCGTAGAAATTACTGTTTGTGCATTTACAATATTCATTGATTTTTGCCATTGAAAAACATCATGTTATTCATATACCAGAAATGTTTGAAGCTACTGACTAAATGAAAAGAGCTGGCATCTCACTCTCTTTGAATCTTCTTTATCATGCTAAGAGGAGCAGGAAAAAGCAAAAAAATTCAGAATTGCACCTTGCAATGTGGAGATATTACTGTTTGTGCATTTACAATATTCATTGATTTTTGCCATTGAAAAACGTCCAGAAATGTTTGAAGCTACTGACTGAATGAAAGGAGCTGGCATCTCACTCTCTTTGAATCTTCTTTATCATGCTAGAATTAGCAGGAAAAAGCAAAAAATTTCAGAATTGCACCTTGCAATGCGGAGATATTACTGTTTGTGCATTTACAATATTTATTGATTTTTGCCATTGAAAAACGTCCAGAAATGTTTGAAGCTACTGACTGAATGAAAGGAGCTGGCATCTCACTCTCTTTGAATCATCTTTATCATGCTAGGATTAGCAGGAAAAAGCTAAAAATTTCAGAATTGCACCTTGCAATGCGGAGAAATTACTGTTTGTGCATTTACAATATTCATTGATTTTTGCCATTGAAAAACATCATGTTATTCATATACCAGAAATGTTTGAAGCTACTGACTGAATGAAAAGAGCTGGCATCTCACTCTCTTTGAATCTTCTTTATCATGCTAAGAGGAGCAGGAAAAAGCAAAAAATTTCAGAATTGCACCTTGCAATGTGGAGATATTACTGTTTGTGCATTTACAATATTCATTGATTTTTGCCATTGAAAAACATCATGTTATTCATATACCAGAAATGTTTGAAGCTACTGACTGAATGAAAAGAGCTGGCATCTCACTCTGTTTGAATCCTCTTTATCATGCTAATAGGAGCAGGAAAAAGCAAAAAATTTCAGAATTGCACCTTGCAATGCGGAGATATTACTGTTTGTGCATTTACAATATTCATTGATTTTTGCCATTGAAAAACGTCCAGAAATGTTTGAAGCTACTGACTGAATGAAAGGAGCTGGCATCTCACTCTCTTTGAATCTTCTTTATCATGCTAGGATTAGCAGGAAAAAGCAAATAATTTCAGAATTGCACCTTGCAATGCGGAGATATTACTGTTTGTGCATTTACAATATTCATTGATTTTTGCCATTGAAAAACGTCCAGAAATGTTTGAAGCTACTGACTGAATGAAAGGAGCTGGCATCTCACTCTCTTTGAATCTTCTTTATCATGCTAGGATTAGCAGGAAAAAGCAAAAAATTTCAGAATTGCACCTTGCAATGCGGAGAAATTACTGTTTGTGCATTTACAATATTCATTGATTTTTGCCATTGAAAAACATCATGTTATTCATATACCAGAAATGTTTGAAGCTACTGACTAAATGAAAAGAGCTGGCATCTCACTCTCTTTGAATTTTCTTTATCATGCTAAGAGGAGCAGGAAAAAGCAAAAAATTTCAGAATTGCACCTTGCAATGTGGAGATATTACTGTTTGTGCATTTACAATATTCATTGATTTTTGCCATTGAAAAACATCATGTTATTCATATACCAGAAATGTTTGAAGCTACTGACTGAATGAAAAGAGCTGGCATCTCACTCTCTTTGAATCTTCTTTATCATGCTAAGAGGAGCAGGAAAAAGCAAAAAATTTCAGAATTGCACCTTGCAATGTGGAGATATTACTGTTTGTGCATTTACAATATTCATTGATTTTTGCCATTGAAAAACGTCCAGAAATGTTTGAAGCTACTGACTGAATGAAAGGAGCTGGCATCTCACTCTCTTTGAATCTTCTTTATCATGCTAGGGTTAGCAGGAAAAAGCAAAAAATTTCAGAATTGCACCTTGCAATGCGGAGAAATTACTGTTTGTGCATTTACAATATTCATTGATTTTTGCCATTGAAAAACATCATGTTATTCATATACCAGAAATGTTTGAAGCTACTGACTGAATGAAAAGAGCTGGCATCTCACTCTCTTTGAATCTTCTTTATCATGCTAAGAGGAGCAGGAAAAAGCAAAAAATTTCAGAATTGCACCTTGCAATGTGGAGATATTACTGTTTGTGCATTTACAATATTCATTGATTTTTGCCATTGAAAAACGTCCAGAAATGTTTGAAGCTACTGACTGAATGAAAGGAGCTGGCATCTCACTCTCTTTGAATCTTCTTTATCATGCTAGGATTAGCAGGAAAAAGCAAAAAATTTCAGAATTGCACCTTGCAATGCGGAGAAATTACTGTTTGTGCATTTACAATATTCATTGATTTTTGCCATTGAAAAACATCATGTTATTCATATACCAGAAATGTTTGAAGCTACTGACTGAATGAAAAGAGCTGGCATCTCACTCTCTTTGAATCTTCTTTATCATGCTAAGAGGAGCAGGAAAAAGCAAAAAATTTCAGAATTGCACCTTGCAATGTGGAGATATTACTGTTTGTGCATTTACAATATTCATTGATTTTTGCCATTGAAAAATGTCCAGAAATGTTTGAAGCTACTGACTGAATGAAAGGAGCTGGCATCTCACTCTCTTTGAATCTTCTTTATCATGCTAGAATTAGCAGGAAAAAGCAAAAAATTTCAGAATTGCACCTTGCAATGCGGAGATATTACTGTTTGTGCATTTACAATATTTATTGATTTTTGCCATTGAAAAACGTCCAGAAATGTTTGAAGCTACTGACTGAATGAAAGGAGCTGGCATCTCACTCTCTTTGAATCATCTTTATCATGCTAGGATTAGCAGGAAAAAGCAAAAAATTTCAGAATTGCACCTTGCAATGCGGAGAAATTACTGTTTGTGCATTTACAATATTCATTGATTTTTGCCATTGAAAAACATCATGTTATTCATATACCAGAAATGTTTGAAGCTACTGACTGAATGAAAAGAGCTGGCATCTCACTCTCTTTGAATCTTCTTTATCATGCTAAGAGGAGCAGGAAAAAGCAAAAAATTTCAGAATTGCACCTTGCAATGTGGAGATATTACTGTTTGTGCATTTACAATATTCATTGATTTTTGCCATTGAAAAACGTCCAGAAATGTTTGAAGCTACTGACTGAATGAAAGAAGCTGGCATCTCACTCTCTTTGAATCTTCTTTATCATGCTAGGATTAGCAGGAAAAAGCAAAAAATTTCAGAATTGCACCTTGCAATGCGGAGAAATTACTGTTTGTGCATTTACAATATTCATTGATTTTTGCCATTGAAAAACATCATGTTATTCATATACCAGAAATGTTTGAAGCTACTGACTGAATGAAAAGAGCTGGCATCTCACTCTCTTTGAATCTTCTTTATCATGCTAAGAGGAGCAGGAAAAAGCAAAAAATTTCAGAATTGCACCTTGCAATGTGGAGATATTACTGTTTGTGCATTTACAATATTCATTGATTTTTGCCATTGAAAAACGTCCAGAAATGTTTGAAGCTACTGACTGAATGAAAGGAGCTGGCATCTCACTCTCTTTGAATCTTCTTTATCATGCTAGGATTAGCAGGAAAAAGCAAAAAATTTCAGAATTGCACCTTGCAATGCGGAGAAATTACTGTTTGTGCATTTACAATATTCATTGATTTTTGCCATTGAAAAACATCATGTTATTCATATACCAGAAATGTTTGAAGCTACTGACTAAATGAAAAGAGCTGGCATCTCACTCTCTTTGAATCTTCTTTATCATGCTAAGAGGAGCAGGAAAAAGCAAAAAATTTCAGAATTGCACCTTGCAATGTGGAGATATTACTGTTTGTGCATTTACAATATTCATTGATTTTTGCCATTGAAAAACGTCCAGAAATGTTTGAAGCTACTGACTGAATGAAAGGAGCTGGCATCTCACTCTCTTTGAATCTTCTTTATCATGCTAGAATTAGCAGGAAAAAGCAAAAAATTTCAGAATTGCACCTTGCAATGCGGAGATATTACTGTTTGTGCATTTACAATATTTATTGATTTTTGCCATTGAAAAACGTCCAGAAATGTTTGAAGCTACTGACTGAATGAAAGGAGCTGGCATCTCACTCTCTTTGAATCATCTTTATCATGCTAGGATTAGCAGGAAAAAGCTAAAAATTTCAGAATTGCACCTTGCAATGCGGAGAAATTACTGTTTGTGCATTTACAATATTCATTGATTTTTGCCATTGAAAAACATCATGTTATTCATATACCAGAAATGTTTGAAGCTACTGACTGAATGAAAAGAGCTGGCGTCTCACTCTCTTTGAATCTTCTTTATCATGCTAAGAGGAGCAGGAAAAAGCAAAAAATTTCAGAATTGCACCTTGCAATGTGGAGATATTACTGTTTGTGCATTTACAATATTCATTGATTTTTGCCATTGAAAAACATCATGTTATTCATATACCAGAAATGTTTGAAGCTACTGACTGAATGAAAAGAGCTGGCATCTCACTCTGTTTGAATCCTCTTTATCATGCTAAGAGGAGCAGGAAAAAGCAAAAAATTTCAGAATTGCACCTTGCAATGCGGAGATATTACTGTTTGTGCATTTACAATATTCATTGATTTTTGCCATTGAAAAACGTCCAGAAATGTTTGAAGCTACTGACTGAATGAAAGGAGCTGGCATCTCACTCTCTTTGAATCTTCTTTATCATGCTAGGATTAGCAGGAAAAAGCAAAAAATTTCAGAATTGCACCTTGCAATGCGGAGATATTACTGTTTGTGCATTTACAATATTCATTGATTTTTGCCATTGAAAAACGTCCAGAAATGTTTGAAGCTACTGACTGAATGAAAGGAGCTGGCATCTCACTCTCTTTGAATCTTCTTTATCATGCTAGGATTAGCAGGAAAAAGCAAAAAATTTCAGAATTGCACCTTGCAATGCGGAGAAATTACTGTTTGTGCATTTACAATATTCATTGATTTTTGTCATTGAAAAACATCATGTTATTCATATACCAGAAATGTTTGAAGCTACTGACTGAATGAAAAGAGCTGGCATCTCACTCTCTTTGAATTTTCTTTATCATGCTAAGAGGAGCAGGAAAAAGCAAAAAATTTCAGAATTGCACCTTGCAATGTGGAGATATTACTGTTTGTGCATTTACAATATTCATTGATTTTTGCCATTGAAAAACATCATGTTATTCATATACCAGAAATGTTTGAAGCTACTGACTGAATGAAAAGAGCTGGCATCTCACTCTCTTTGAATCTTCTTTATCATGCTAAGAGGAGCAGGAAAAAGCAAAAAATTTCAGAATTTCACCTTGCAATGTGGAGATATTACTGTTTGTGCATTTACAATATTCATTGATTTTTGCCATTGAAAAACGTCCAGAAATGTTTGAAGCTACTGACTGAATGAAAGAAGCTGGCATCTCACTCTCTTTGAATCTTCTTTATCATGCTAGGATTAGCAGGAAAAAGCAAAAAATTTCAGAATTGCACCTTGCAATGCGGAGAAATTACTGTTTGTGCATTTACAATATTCATTGATTTTTGCCATTGAAAAACATCATGTTATTCATATACCAGAAATGTTTGAAGCTACTGACTGAATGAAAAGAGCTGGCATCTCACTCTCTTTGAATCTTCTTTATCATGCTAAGAGGAGCAGGAAAAAGCAAAAAATTTCAGAATTGCACCTTGCAATGTGGAGATATTACTGTTTGTGCATTTACAATATTCATTGATTTTTGCCATTGAAAAACGTCCAGAAATGTTTGAAGCTACTGACTGAATGAAAGGAGCTGGCATCTCACTCTCTTTGAATCTTCTTTATCATGCTAGGATTAGCAGGAAAAAGCAAAAAATTTCAGAATTGCACCTTGCAATGCGGAGAAATTACTGTTTGTGCATTTACAATATTCATTGATTTTTGCCATTGAAAAACATCATGTTATTCATATACCAGAAATGTTTGAAGCTACTGACTAAATGAAAAGAGCTGGCATCTCACTCTCTTTGAATCTTCTTTATCATGCTAAGAGGAGCAGGAAAAAGCAAAAAATTTCAGAATTGCACCTTGCAATGTGGAGATATTACTGTTTGTGCATTTACAATATTCATTGATTTTTGCCATTGAAAAACGTCCAGAAATGTTTGAAGCTACTGACTGAATGAAAGGAGCTGGCATCTCACTCTCTTTGAATCTTCTTTATCATGCTAGAATTAGCAGGAAAAAGCAAAAAATTTCAGAATTGCACCTTGCAATGCGGAGATATTACTGTTTGTGCATTTACAATATTTATTGATTTTTGCCATTGAAAAACGTCCAGAAATGTTTGAAGCTACTGACTGAATGAAAGGAGCTGGCATCTCACTCTCTTTGAATCATCTTTATCATGCTAGGATTAGCAGGAAAAAGCTAAAAATTTCAGAATTGCACCTTGCAATGCGGAGAAATTACTGTTTGTGCATTTACAATATTCATTGATTTTTGCCATTGAAAAACATCATGTTATTCATATACCAGAAATGTTTGAAGCTACTGACTGAATGAAAAGAGCTGGCGTCTCACTCTCTTTGAATCTTCTTTATCATGCTAAGAGGAGCAGGAAAAAGCAAAAAATTTCAGAATTGCACCTTGCAATGTGGAGATATTACTGTTTGTGCATTTACAATATTCATTGATTTTTGCCATTGAAAAACATCATGTTATTCATATACCAGAAATGTTTGAAGCTACTGACTGAATGAAAAGAGCTGGCATCTCACTCTGTTTGAATCCTCTTTATCATGCTAAGAGGAGCAGGAAAAAGCAAAAAATTTCAGAATTGCAACTTGCAATGCGGAGATATTACTGTTTGTGCATTTACAATATTCATTGATTTTTGCCATTGAAAAACGTCCAGAAATGTTTGAAGCTACTGACTGAATGAAAGGAGCTGGCATCTCACTCTCTTTGAATCTTCTTTATCATGCTAGGATTAGCAGGAAAAAGCAAAAAATTTCAGAATTGCACCTTGCAATGCGGAGATATTACTGTTTGTGCATTTACAATATTCATTGATTTTTGCCATTGAAAAACGTCCAGAAATGTTTGAAGCTACTGACTGAATGAAAGGAGCTGGCATCTCACTCTCTTTGAATCTTCTTTATCATGCTAGGATTAGCAGGAAAAAGCAAAAAATTTCAGAATTGCACCTTGCAATGCGGAGAAATTACTGTTTGTGCATTTACAATATTCATTGATTTTTGCCATTGAAAAACATCATGTTATTCATATACCAGAAATGTTTGAAGCTACTGACTGAATGAAAAGAGCTGGCATCTCACTCTCTTTGAATTTTCTTTATCATGCTAAGAGGAGCAGGAAAAAGCAAAAAATTTCAGAATTGCACCTTGCAATGTGGAGATATTACTGTTTGTGCATTTACAATATTCATTGATTTTTGCCATTGAAAAACATCATGTTATTCATATACCAGAAATGTTTGAAGCTACTGACTGAATGAAAAGAGCTGGCATCTCACTCTCTTTGAATCTTCTTTATCATGCTAAGAGGAGCAGGAAAAAGCAAAAAATTTCAGAATTGCACCTTGCAATGTGGAGATATTACTGTTTGTGCATTTACAATATTCATTGATTTTTGCCATTGAAAAACGTCCAGAAATGTTTGAAGCTACTGACTGAATGAAAGGAGCTGGCATCTCACTCTCTTTGAATCTTCTTTATCATGCTAGGGTTAGCAGGAAAAAGCAAAAAATTTCAGAATTGCACCTTGCAATGCGGAGAAATTACTGTTTGTGAATTTACAATATTCATTGATTTTTGCCATTGAAAAACATCATGTTATTCATATACCAGAAATGTTTGAAGCTACTGACTGAATGAAAAGAGCTGGCATCTCACTCTCTTTGAATATTCTTTATCATGCTAAGAGGAGCAGGAAAAAGCAAAAAATTTCAGAATTGCACCTTGCAATGTGGAGATATTACTGTTTGTGCATTTACAATATTCATTGATTTTTGCCATTGAAAAACATCATGTTATTCATATACCAGAAATGTTTGAAGCTACTGACTGAATGAAAAGAGCTGGCATCTCACTCTCTTTGAATCCTCTTTATCATGCTAAGAGGAGCAGGAAAAAGCAAAAAATTTCAGAATTGCACCTTGCAATGCGGAGATATTACTGTTTGTGCATTTACAATATTCATTGATTTTTGCCATTGAAAAACGTCCAGAAATGTTTGAAGCTACTGACTGAATGAAAGGAGCTGGCATCTCACTCTCTTTGAATCTTCTTTATCATGCTAGGATTAGCAGGAAAAAGCAAAAAATTTCAGAATTGCACCTTGCAATGCGGAGATATTACTGTTTGTGCATTTACAATATTCATTGATTTTTGCCATTGAAACACGTCCAGAAATGTTTGAAGCTACTGACTGAATGAAAGGAGCTGGCATCTCACTCTCTTTGAATCTTCTTTATCATGCTAGGATTAGCAGGAAAAAGCAAAAAATTTCAGAATTGCACCTTGCAATGCGGAGATATTACTGTTTGTGCATTTACAATATTCATTGATTTTTGCCATTGAAAAACGTCCAGAAATGTTTGAAGCTACTGACTGAATGAAAGGAGCTGGCATCTCACTCTCTTTGAATCTTCTTTATCATGCTAGGATTAGCAGGAAAAAGCAAAAAATTTCAGAATTGCACCTTGCAATGCGGAGAAATTACTGTTTGTGCATTTACAATATTCATTGATTTTTGCCATTGAAAAACATCATGTTATTCATATACCAGAAATGTTTGAAGCTACTGACTGAATGAAAAGAGCTGGCATCTCACTCTCTTTGAATCTTCTTTATCATGCTAAGAGGAGCAGGAAAAAGCAAAAAATTTCAGAATTGCACCTTGCAATGTGGAGATATTACTGTTTGTGCATTTACAATATTCATTGATTTATGCCATTGAAAAACGTCCAGAAATGTTTGAAGCTACTGACTGCATGAAAGGAGCTGGCATCTCACTCTCTTTGAATCTTCTTTATCATGCTAGGATTAGCAGGAAAAAGCAAAAAATTTCAGAATTGCACCTTGCAATGCGGAGAAATTACTGTTTGTGCATTTACAATATTCATTGATTTTTGCCATTGAAAAACATCATGTTATTCATATACCAGAAATGTTTGAAGCTACTGACTGAATGAAAAGAGCTGGCATCTCACTCTCTTTGAATCTTCTTTATCATGCTAAGAGGAGCAGGAAAAAGCAAAAAATTTCAGAATTGCACCTTGCAATGTGGAGATATTACTGTTTGTGCATTTACAATATTCATTGATTTTTGCCATTGAAAAACGTCCAGAAATGTTTGAAGCTACTGACTGAATGAAAGGAGCTGGCATCTCACTCTCTTTGAATCTTCTTTATCATGCTAGGATTAGCAGGAAAAAGCAAAAAATTTCAGAATTGCACCTTGCAATGCGGAGAAATTACTGTTTGTGCATTTACAATATTCATTGATTTTTGCCATTGAAAAACATCATGTTATTCATATACCAGAAATGTTTGAAGCTACTGACTGAATGAAAAGAGCTGGCATCTCACTCTCTTTGAATCTTCTTTATCATGCTAAGAGGAGCAGGAAAAAGCAAAAAATTTCAGAATTGCACCTTGCAATGTGGAGATATTACTGTTTGTGCATTTACAATTTTCATTGATTTTTGCCATTGAAAAACGTCCAGAAATGTTTGAAGCTACTGACTGAATGAAAGGAGCTGGCATCTCACTCTCTTTGAATCTACTTTATCATGCTAGGATTAGCAGGAAAAAGCAAAAAATTTCAGAATTGCACCTTGCAATGCGGAGAAATTACTGTTTGTGCATTTACAATATTCATTGATTTTTGCCATTGAAAAACATCATGTTATTCATATACCAGAAATGTTTGAAGCTACTGACTGAATGAAAAGAGCTGGCATCTCACTCTCTTTGAATCTTCTTTATCATGCTAAGAGGAGCAGGAAAAAGCAAAAAATTTCAGAATTGCACCTTGCAATGTGGAGATATTACTGTTTGTGCATTTACAATATTCATTGATTTTTGCCATTGAAAAACATCATGTTATTCATATACCAGAAATGTTTGAAGCTACTGACTGAATGAAAAGAGCTGGCATCTCACTCTCTTTGAATCCTCTTTATCATGCTAAGAGGAGCAGGAAAAAGCAAAAAATTTCAGAATTGCACCTTGCAATGCGGAGATATTACTGTTTGTGCATTTACAATATTCATTGATTTTTGCCATTGAAAAACGTCCAGAAATGTTTGAAGCTACTGACTGAATGAAAGGAGCTGGCATCTCACTCTCTTTGAATCTTCTTTATCATGCTAGGATTAGCAGGAAAAAGCAAAAAATTTCAGAATTGCACCTTGCAATGCGGAGAAATTACTGTTTGTGCATTTACAATATTCATTGATTTTTGCCATTGAAAAACATCATGTTATTCATATACCAGAAATGTTTGAAGCTACTGACTGAATGAAAAGAGCTGGCATCTCACTCTCTTTGAATTTTCTTTATCATGCTAAGAGGAGCAGGAAAAAGCAAAAAATTTCAGAATTGCACCTTGCAATGTGGAGATATTACTGTTTGTGCATTTACAATATTCATTGATTTTTGCCATTGAAAAACATCATGTTATTCATATACCAGAAATGTTTGAAGCTACTGACTGAATGAAAAGAGCTGGCATCTCACTCTCTTTGAATCTTCTTTATCATGCTAAGAGGAGCAGGAAAAAGCAAAAAATTTCAGAATTGCACCTTGCAATGTGGAGATATTACTGTTTGTGCATTTACAATATTCATTGATTTATGCCATTGAAAAACGTCCAGAAATGTTTGAAGCTACTGACTGCATGAAAGGAGCTGGCATCTCACTCTCTTTGAATCTTCTTTATCATGCTAGGATTAGCAGGAAAAAGCAAAAAATTTCAGAATTGCACCTTGCAATGCGGAGAAATTACTGTTTGTGCATTTACAATATTCATTGATTTTTGCCATTGAAAAACATCATGTTATTCATATACCAGAAATGTTTGAAGCTACTGACTGAATGAAAAGAGCTGGCATCTCACTCTCTTTGAATCTTCTTTATCATGCTAAGAGGAGCAGGAAAAAGCAAAAAATTTCAGAATTGCACCTTGCAATGTGGAGATATTACTGTTTGTGCATTTACAATATTCATTGATTTTTGCCATTGAAAAACGTCCAGAAATGTTTGAAGCTACTGACTGAATGAAAGGAGCTGGCATCTCACTCTCTTTGAATCTTCTTTATCATGCTAGGATTAGCAGGAAAAAGCAAAAAATTTCAGAATTGCACCTTGCAATGCGGAGAAATTACTGTTTGTGCATTTACAATATTCATTGATTTTTGCCATTGAAAAACATCATGTTATTCATATACCAGAAATGTTTGAAGCTACTGACTGAATGAAAAGAGCTGGCATCTCACTCTCTTTGAATCTTCTTTATCATGCTAAGAGGAGCAGGAAAAAGCAAAAAATTTCAGAATTGCACCTTGCAATGTGGAGATATTACTGTTTGTGCATTTACAATATTCATTGATTTTTGCCATTGAGAAACGTCCAGAAATGTTTGAAGCTACTGACTGAATGAAAGGAGCTGGCATCTCACTCTCTTTGAATCTTCTTTATCATGCTAGGATTAGCAGGAAAAAGCAAAAAATTTCAGAATTGCACCTTGCAATGCGGAGAAATTACTGTTTGTGCATTTACAATATTCATTGATTTTTGCCATTGAAAAACATCATGTTATTCATATACCAGAAATGTTTGAAGCTACTGACTGAATGAAAAGAGCTGGCATCTCACTCTCTTTGAATCTTCTTTATCATGCTAAGAGGAGCAGGAAAAAGCAAAAAAATTCAGAATTGCACCTTGCAATGTGGAGATATTACTGTTTGTGCATTTACAATATTCATTGATTTTTGCCATTGAAAAACGTCCAGAAATGTTTGAAGCTACTGACTGAATGAAAGGAGCTGGCATCTCACTCTCTTTGAATCTTCTTTATCATGCTAGGATTAGCAGGAAAAAGCAAAAAATTTCAGAATTGCACCTTGCAATGCGGAGATATTACTGTTTGTGCATTTACAATATTCATTGATTTTTGCCATTGAAAAACATCCAGAAATGTTTGAAGCTACTGACTGAATGAAAGGAGCTGGCATCTCACTCTCTTTGAATCTTCTTTATCATGCTAGGATTAGCAGGAAAAAGCAAAAAATTTCAGAATTGCACCTTGCAATGCGGAGAAATTACTGTTTGTGCATTTACAATATTCATTGATTTTTGCCATTGAAAAACATCATGTTATTCATATACCAGAAATGTTTGAAGCCACTGACTGAATGAAAAGAGCTGTCATCTCACTCTCTTTGAATCTTCTTTATCATGCTAAGAGGAGCAGGAAAAAGCAAAAAATTTCAGAATTGCACCTTGCAATGTGGAGATATTACTGTTTGTGCATTTACAATATTCATTGATTTTTGCCATTGAAAAACATCATGTTATTCATATACCAGAAATGTTTGAAGCTACTGACTGAATGAAAAGAGCTGGCATCTCACTCTCTTTGAATCCTCTTTATCATGCTAAGAGGAGCAGGAAAAAGCAAAAAATTTCAGAATTGCACCTTGCAATGCGGAGATATTACTGTTTGTGCATTTACAATATTCATTGATTTTTGCCATTGAAAAACGTCCAGAAATGTTTGAAGCTACTGACTGAATGAAAGGAGCTGGCATCTCACTCTCTTTGAATCTTCTTTATCATGCTAGGATTAGCAGGAAAAAGCAAAAAATTTCAGAATTGCACCTTGCAATGCGGAGATATTACTGTTTGTGCATTTACAATATTCATTGATTTTTGCCATTGAAAAACGTCCAGAAATGTTTGAAGCTACTGACTGAATGAAAGGAGCTGGCATCTCACTCTCTTTGAATCTTCTTTATCATGCTAGGATTAGCAGGAAAAAGCAAAAAATTTCAGAATTGCACCTTGCAATGCGGAGAAATTACTGTTTGTGCATTTACAATATTCATTGATTTTTGCCATTGAAAAACATCATGTTATTCATATACCAGAAATGTTTGAAGCTACTGACTGAATGAAAAGAGCTGGCATCTCACTCTCTTTGAATCTTCTTTATCATGCTTAGAGGAGCAGGAAAAAGCAAAAAATTTCAGAATTGCACCTTGCAATGTGGAGATATTACTGTTTGTGCATTTACAATATTCATTGATTTTTGCCATTCAAAAACATCATGTTATTCATATACCAGAAATGTTTGAAGCTACTGACTGAATGAAAAGAGCTGGCATCTCACTCTCTTTGAATCTTCTTTATCATGCTAAGAGGAGCAGGAAAAAGCAAAAAATTTCAAAATTGCACCTTGCAATGTGGAGATATTACTGTTTGTGCATTTACAATATTCATTGATTTTTGCCATTGAAAAACGTCCAGAAATGTTTGAAGCTACTGACTGAATGAAAGGAGCTGGCATCTCACTCTCTTTGAATCTTCTTTATCATGCTAGGATTAGCAGGAAAAAGCAAAAAATTTCAGAATTGCACCTTGCAATGCGGAGAAATTACTGTTTGTGCATTTACAATATTCATTGATTTTTGCCATTGAAAAACATCATGTTATTCATATAACAGAAATGTTTGAAGCTACTGACTGAATGAAAAGAGCTGGCATCTCACTCTCTTTGAATCTTCTTTATCATGCTAAGAGGAGCAGGAAAAAGCAAAAAATTTCAGAATTGCACCTTGCAATGTGGAGATATTACTGTTTGTGCATTTACAATATTCATTGATTTTTGCCATTGAAAAACGTCCAGAAATGTTTGAAGCTACTGACTGAATGAAAGGAGCTGGCATCTCACTCTCTTTGAATCTTCTTTATCATGCTAGGATTAGCAGGAAAAAGCAAAAAATTTCAGAATTGCACCTTGCAATGCGGAGATATTACTGTTTGTGCATTTACAATATTCATTGATTTTTGCCATTGAAAAACATCCAGAAATGTTTGAAGCTACTGACTGAATGAAAGGAGCTGGCATCTCACTCTCTTTGAATCTTCTTTATCATGCTAGGATTAGCAGGAAAAAGCAAAAAATTTCAGAATTGCACCTTGCAATGCGGAGAAATTACTGTTTGTGCATTTACAATATTCATTGATTTTTGCCATTGAAAAACATCATGTTATTCATATACCAGAAATGTTTGAAGCCACTGACTGAATGAAAAGAGCTGGCATCTCACTCTCTTTGAATCTTCTTTATCATGCTAAGAGGAGCAGGAAAAAGCAAAAAATTTCAGAATTGCACCTTGCAATGTGGAGATATTACTGTTTGTGCATTTACAATATTCATTGATTTTTGCCATTGAAAAACATCATGTTATTCATATACCAGAAATGTTTGAAGCTACTGACTGAATGAAAAGAGCTAGCATCTCACTCTCTTTGAATCCTCTTTATCATGCTAAGAGGAGCAGGAAAAAGCAAAAAATTTCAGAATTGCACCTTGCAATGCGGAGATATTACTGTTTGTGCATTTACAATATTCATTGATTTTTGCCATTGAAAAACGTCCAGAAATGTTTGAAGCTACTGACTGAATGAAAGGAGCTGGCATCTCACTCTCTTTGAATCTTCTTTATCATGCTAGGATTAGCAGGAAAAAGCAAAAAATTTCAGAATTGCACCTTGCAATGCGGAGATATTACTGTTTGTGCATTTACAATATTCATTGATTTTTTCCATTGAAAAACGTCCAGAAATGTTTGAAGCTACTGACTGAATGAAAGGAGCTGGCATCTCACTCTCTTTGAATCTTCTTTATCATGCTAGGATTAGCAGGAAAAAGCAAAAAATTTCAGAATTGCACCTTGCAATGCGGAGAAATTACTGTTTGTGCATTTACAATATTCATTGATTTTTGCCATTGAAAAACATCATGTTATTCATATACCAGAAATGTTTGAAGCTACTGACTGAATGAAAAGAGCTGGCATCTCACTCTCTTTGAATCTTCTTTATCATGCTAAGAGGAGCAGGAAAAAGCAAAAAATTTCAGAATTGCACCTTGCAATGTGGAGATATTACTGTTTGTGCATTTACAATATTCATTGATTTTTGCCATTCAAAAACATCATGTTATTCATATACCAGAAATGTTTGAAGCTACTGACTGAATGAAAAGAGCTGGCATCTCACTCTCTTTGAATCTTCTTTATCATGCTAAGAGGAGCAGGAAAAAGCAAAAAATTTCAAAATTGCACCTTGCAATGTGGAGATATTACTGTTTGTGCATTTACAATATTCATTGATTTTTGCCATTGAAAAACGTCCAGAAATGTTTGAAGCTACTGACTGAATGAAAGGAGCTGGCATCTCACTCTCTTTGAATCTTCTTTATCATGCTAGGATTAGCAGGAAAAAGCAAAAAATTTCAGAATTGCACCTTGCAATGCGGAGAAATTACTGTTTGTGCATTTACAATATTCATTGATTTTTGCCATTGAAAAACATCATGTTATTCATATAACAGAAATGTTTGAAGCTACTGACTGAATGAAAAGAGCTGGCATCTCACTCTCTTTGAATCTTCTTTATCATGCTAAGAGGAGCAGGAAAAAGCAAAAAATTTCAGAATTGCACCTTGCAATGTGGAGATATTACTGTTTGTGCATTTACAATATTCATTGATTTTTGCCATTGAAAAACATCATGTTATTCATATACCAGAAATGTTTGAAGCTACTGACTGAATGAAAAGAGCTGGCATCTCACTCTCTTTGAATCCTCTTTATCATGCTAAGAGGAGCAGGAAAAAGCAAAAAATTTCAGAATTGCACCTTGCAATGTGGAGATATTACTGTTTGTGCATTTACAATATTCATTGATTTTTGCCATTGAAAAACGTCCAGAAATGTTTGAAGCTACTGACTGAATGAAAGGAGCTGGCATCTCACTCTCTTTGAATCTTCTTTATCATGCTAGGATTAGCAGGAAAAAGCAAAAAATTTCAGAATTGCACCTTGCAATGCGGAGATATTACTGTTTGTGCATTTACAATATTCATTGATTTTTGCCATTGAAAAACGTCCAGAAATGTTTGAAGCTACTGGCTGAATGAAAGGAGCTGGCATCTCACTCTCTTTGAATCTTCTTTATCATGCTAGGATTAGCAGGAAAAAGCAAAAAATTTCAGAATTGCACCTTGCAATGCGGAGAAATTACTGTTTGTGCATTTACAATATTCATTGATTTTTGCCATTGAAAAACATCATGTTATTCATATACCAGAAATGTTTGAAGCTACTGACTGAATGAAAAGAGCTGGCATCTCACTCTCTTTGAATCTTCTTTATCATGCTAAGAGGAGCAGGAAAAAGCAAAAAATTTCAGAATTGCACCTTGCAATGTGGAGATATTACTGTTTGTGCATTTACAATATTCATTGATTTTTGCCATTGAAAAACGTCCAGAAATGTTTGAAGCTACTGACTGAATGAAAGGAGCTGGCATCTCACTCTCTTTGAATCTTCTTTATCATGCTAGGATTAGCAGGAAAAAGCAAAAAATTTCAGAATTGCACCTTGCAATGCGGAGAAATTACTGTTTGTGCATTTACAATATTCATTGATTTTTGCCATTGAAAAACATCATGTTATTCATATACCAGAAATGTTTGAAGCTACTGACTGAATGAAAAGAGCTGGCATCTCACTCTCTTTGAATCTTCTTTATCATGCTAAGAGGAGCAGGAAAAAGCAAAAAATTTCAGAATTGCACCTTGCAATGTGGAGATATTACTGTTTGTGCATTTACAATATTCATTGATTTTTGCCATTGAAAAACGTCCAGAAATGTTTGAAGCTACTGACTGAATGAAAGGAGCTGGCATCTCACTCTCTTTGAATCTTCTTTATCATGCTAGGATTAGCAGGAAAAAGCAAAAAATTTCAGAATTGCACCTTGCAATGCGGAGAAATTACTGTTTGTGCATTTACAATATTCATTGATTTTTTCCATTGAAAAACATGTTATTCATATACCAGAAATGTTTGAAGCTACTGACTGAATGAAAAGAGCTGGCATCTCACTCTCTTTGAATCTTCTTTATCATGCTAAGAGGAGCAGGAAAAAGCAAAAAATTTCAGAATTGCACCTTGCAATGTGGAGATATTACTGTTTGTGCATTTACAATATTCATTGATTTTTGCCATTGAAAAACATCCAGAAATGTTTGAAGCTACTGACTGAATGAAAGGAGCTGGCATCTCACTCTCTTTGAATCTTCTTTATCATGCTAGGATTAGCAGGAAAAAGCAAAAAATTTCAGAATTGCACCTTGCAATGCGGAGAAATTACTGTTTGTGCATTTACAATATTCATTGATTTTTGCCATTGAAAAACATCATCTTATTCATATACCAGAAATGTTTGAAGCTACTGACTGAATGAAAAGAGCTGGCATCTCACTCTCTTTGAATCTTCTTTATCATGCTAAAAGGAGCAGGAAAAAGCAAAAAATTTCAGAATTGCACCTTGCAATGTGGAGATATTACTGTTTGTGCATTTACAATATTCATTGATTTTTGCCATTGAAAAACGTCCAGAAATGTTTGAAGCTACTGACTGAATGAAAGGAGCTGGCATCTCACTCTCTTTGAATCTTCTTTATCATGCTAGGATTAGCAGGAAAAAGCAAAAAATTTCAGAATTGCACCTTGCAATGCGGAGAAATTACTGTTTGTGCATTTACAATATTCATTGATTTTTGCCATTGAAAAACATCATGTTATTCATATACCAGAAATGTTTGAAGCTACTGACTGAATGAAAAGAGCTGGCATCTCACTCTCTTTGAATCTTCTTTATCATGCTAAGAGGAGCAGGAAAAAGCAAAAAATTTCAGAATTGCACCTTGCAATGTGGAGATATTACTGTTTGTGCATTTACAATATTCATTGATTTTTGCCATTGAAAAACGTCCAGAAATGTTTGAAGCTACTGACTGAATGAAAGGAGCTGGCATTTCACTCTCTTTGAATCTTCTTTATCATTCTAGGATTAGCAGGAAAAAGCAAAAAATTTCAGAATTGCACCTTGCAATGCGGAGTAATTACTGTTTGTGCATTTACAATATTCATTGATTTTTGCCATTGAAAAACATCATCTTATTCATATACCAGAAATGTTTGAAGCTACTGACTGAATGAAAAGAGCTGGCATCTCACTCTCTTTGAATCTTCTTTAACATGCTAAGAGGAGCAGGAAAAAGCAAAAAATTTCAGAATTGCACCTTGCAATGTGGAGATATTACTGTTTGTGCATTTACAATATTCATTGATTTTTGCCATTGAAAAACGTCCAGAAATGTTTGAAGCTACTGACTGAATGAAAGGAGCTGGCATCTCACTCTCTTTGAATCTTCTTTATCATGCTAGGATTAGCAGGAAAAAGCAAAAAATTTCAGAATTGCACCTTGCAATGCGGAGAAATTACTGTTTGTGCATTTACAATATTCATTGATTTTTGCCATTGAAAAACATCATGTTATTCATATACCAGAAATGTTTGAAGCTACTGACTGAATGAAAAGAGCTGGCATCTCACTCTCTTTGAATCTTCTTTATCATGCTAAGAGGAGCAGGAAAAAGCAAAAAATTTCAGAATTGCACTTTGCAATGTAGAGATATTACTGTTTGTGCATTTGCAATATTCATTGATTTTTGCCATTGAAAAACGTCCAGAAATGTTTGAAGCTACTGACTGAATGAAAGGAGCTGGCATCTCACTCTCTTTGAATCTTCTTTATCATGCTAGGATTAGCAGGAAAAAGCAAAAAATTTCAGAATTGCACCTTGCAATGCGGAGATATTACTGTTTGTGCATTTACAATATTCATTGATTTTTGCCATTGAAAAACGTCCAGAAATGTTTGAAGCTACTGACTGAATGAAAGGAGCTGGCATCTCACTCTCTTTGAATCTTCTTTATCATGCTAGGATTAGCAGGAAAAAGCAAAAAATTTCAGAATTGCACCTTGCAATGCGGAGAAATTACTGTTTGTGCATTTACAATATTCATTGATTTTTGCCATTGAAAAACATCATGTTATTCATATACCAGAAATGTTTGAAGCTACTGACTGAATGAAAAGAGCTGGCATCTCACTCTCTTTGAATCTTCTTTATCATGCTAAGAGGAGCAGGAAAAAGCAAAAAATTTCAGAATTGCACCTTGCAATGTGGAGATATTACTGTTTGTGCATTTACAATATTCATTGATTTTTACCATTGAAAAACATCATGTTATTCATATACCAGAAATGTTTGAAGCTACTGACTGAATGAAAAGAGCTGGCATCTCACTCTCTTTGAATCTTCTTTATCATGCTAAGAGGAGCAGGAAAAAGCAAAAAATTTCAAAATTGCACCTTGCAATGTGGAGATATTACTGTTTGTGCATTTACAATATTCATTGATTTTTGCCATTGAAAAACGTCCAGAAATGTTTGAAGCTACTGACTGAATGAAAGGAGCTGGCATCTCACTCTCTTTGAATCTTCTTTATCATGCTAGGATTAGCAGGAAAAAGCAAAAAATTTCAGAATTGCACCTTGCAATGCTTAGAAATTACTGTTTGTGCATTTACAATATTCATTGATTTTTGCCATTGAAAAACATCATGTTATTCATATAACAGAAATGTTTGAAGCTACTGACTGAATGAAAAGAGCTGGCATCTCACTCTCTTTGAATCTTCTTTATCATGCTAAGAGGAGCAGGAAAAAGCAAAAAATTTCAGAATTGCACCTTGCAATGTGGAGATATTACTGTTTGTGCATTTACAATATTCATTGATTTTTGCCATTGAAAAACATGATGTTATTCATATACCAGAAATGTTTGAAGCTACTGACTGAATGAAAAGAGCTGGCATCTCACTCTCTTTGAATTCTCTTTATCATGCTAAGAGGAGCAGGAAAAAGCAAAAAATTTCAGAATTGCACCTTGCAATGTGGAGATATTACTGTTTGTGCATTTACAATATTCATTGATTTTTGCCATTGAAAAACGTCCAGAAATGTTTGAAGCTACTGACTGAATGAAAGGAGCTGGCATCTCACTCTCTTTGAATCTTCTTTATCATGCTAGGATTAGCAGGAAAAAGCAAAAAATTTCAGAATTGCACCTTGCAATGCGGAGATATTACTGTTTGTGCATTTACAATATTCATTGATTTTTGCCATTGAAAAACGTACAGAAATGTTTGAAGCTACTGGCTGAATGAAAGGAGCTGGCATCTCACTCTCTTTGAATCTTCTTTATCATGCTAGGATTAGCAGGAAAAAGCAAAAAATTTCAGAATTGCACCTTGCAATGCGGAGAAATTACTGTTTGTGCATTTACAATATTCATTGATTTTTGCCATTGAAAAACATCATGTTATTCATATACCAGAAATGTTTGAAGCTACTGACTGAATGAAAAGAGCTGGCATCTCACTCTCTTTGAATCTTCTTTATCATGCTAAGAGGAGCAGGAAAAAGCAAAAAATTTCAGAATTGCACCTTGCAATGTGGAGATATTACTGTTTGTGCATTTACAATATTCATTGATTTTTGCCATTGAAAAACGTCCAGAAATGTTTGAAGCTACTGACTGAATGAAAGGAGCTGGCATCTCACTCTCTTTGAATCTTCTTTATCATGCTAGGATTAGCAGGAAAAAGCAAAAAATTTCAGAATTGCACCTTGCAATGCGGAGAAATTACTGTTTGTGCATTTACAATATTCATTGATTTTTGCCATTGAAAAACATCATGTTATTCATATACCAGAAATGTTTGAAGCTACTGACTGAATGAAAAGAGCTGGCATCTCACTCTCTTTGAATCTTCTTTATCATGCTAAGAGGAGCAGGAAAAAGCAAAAAATTTCAGAATTGCACCTTGAAATGTGGAGATATTACTGTTTGTGCATTTACAATATTCATTGATTTTTGCCATTGAAAAACGTCCAGAAATGTTTGAAGCTACTGACTGAATGAAAGGAGCTGGCATCTCACTCTCTTTGAATCTTCTTTATCATGCTAGGATTAGCAGGAAAAAGCAAAAAATTTCAGAATTGCACCTTGCAATGTGGAGAAATTACTGTTTGTGCATTTACAACATTCATTGATTTTTGCCATTGAAAAACATCATGTTATTCATATACCAGAAATGTTTGAAGCTACTGACTGAATGAAAAGATCTGGCATCTCACTCTCTTTGAATCTTCTTTATCATGCTAAGAGGAGCAGGAAAAAGCAAAAAATTTCAGAATTGCACCTTGCAATGTGGAGATATTACTGTTTGTGCATTTACAATATTCATTGATTTTTGCCATTGAAAAACGTCCAGAAATGTTTGAAGCTACTGACTGAATGAAAGGAGCTGGCATCTCACTCTCTTTGAATCTTCTTTATCATGCTAGGATTAGCAGGAAAAAGCAAAAAATTTCAGAATTGCACCTTGCAATGCGGAGAAATTACTGTTTGTGCATTTACAATATTCATTGATTTTTGCCATTGAAAAACATCATGTTATTCATATACCAGAAATGTTTGAAGCTACTGACTGAATGAAAAGAGCTGGCATCTCACTCTCTTTGAATCTTCTTTATCATGCTAAGAGGAGCAGGAAAAAGCAAAAAATTTCAGAATTGCACCTTGCAATGTGGAGATATTACTGTTTGTGCATTTACAATATTCATTGATTTTTGCCATTGAAAAACGTCCAGAAATGTTTGAAGCTACTGACTGAATGAAAGGAGCTGGCATCTCACTCTCTTTGAATCTTCTTTATCATGCTAGGATTAGCAGGAAAAAGCAAAAAATTTCAGAATTGCACCTTGCAATGCGGAGAAATTACTGTTTGTGCATTTACAATATTCATTGATTTTTGCCATTGAAAAACATCATGTTATTCATATACCAGAAATGTTTGAAGCTACTGACTGAATGAAAAGAGCTGGCATCTCACTCTCTTTGAATCTTCTTTATCATGCTAAGAGGAGCAGGAAAAAGCAAAAAATTTCAGAATTGCACCTTGCAATGTGGAGATATTACTGTTTGTGCATTTACAATATTCATTGATTTTTGCCATTGAAAAACGTCCAGAAATGTTTGAAGCTACTGACTGAATGAAAGGAGCTGGCATTTCACTCTCTTTGAATCTTCTTTATCATTCTAGGATTAGCAGGAAAAAGCAAAAAATTTCAGAATTGCACCTTGCAATGCGGAGTAATTACTGTTTGTGCATTTACAATATTCATTGATTTTTGCCATTGAAAAACATCATGTTATTCATATACCAGAAATGTTTGAAGCTACTGACTGAATGAAAAGAGCTGGCATCTCACTCTCTTTGAATCTTCTTTAACATGCTAAGAGGAGCAGGAAAAAGCAAAAAATTTCAGAATTGCACCTTGCAATGTGGAGATATTACTGTTTGTGCATTTACAATATTCATTGATTTTTGCCATTGAAAAACGTCCAGAAATGTTTGAAGCTACTGACTGAATGAAAGGAGCTGGCATCTCACTCTCTTTGAATCTTCTTTATCATGCTAGGATTAGCAGGAAAAAGCAAAAAATTTCAGAATTGCACCTTGCAATGCGGAGAAATTACTGTTTGTGCATTTACAATATTCATTGATTTTTGCCATTGAAAAACATCATGTTATTCATATACCAGAAATGTTTGAAGCTACTGACTGAATGAAAAGAGCTGGCATCTCACTCTCTTTGAATCTTCTTTATCATGCTAAGAGGAGCAGGAAAAAGCAAAAAATTTCAGAATTGCACTTTGCAATGTAGAGATATTACTGTTTGTGCATTTGCAATATTCATTGATTTTTGCCATTGAAAAACGTCCAGAAATGTTTGAAGCTACTGACTGAATGAAAGGAGCTGGCATCTCACTCTCTTTGAATCTTCTTTATCATGCTAGGATTAGCAGGAAAAAGCAAAAAATTTCAGAATTGCACCTTGCAATGCGGAGATATTACTGTTTGTGCATTTACAATATTCATTGATTTTTGCCATTGAAAAACGTCCAGAAATGTTTGAAGCTACTGACTGAATGAAAGGAGCTGGCATCTCACTCTCTTTGAATCTTCTTTATCATGCTAGGATTAGCAGGAAAAAGCAAAAAATTTCAGAATTGCACCTTGCAATGCGGAGAAATTACTGTTTGTGCATTTACAATATTCATTGATTTTTGCCATTGAAAAACATCATGTTATTCATATACCAGAAATGTTTGAAGCTACTGACTGAATGAAAAGAGCTGGCATCTCACTCTCTTTGAATCTTCTTTATCATGCTAAGAGGAGCAGGAAAAAGCAAAAAATTTCAGAATTGCACCTTGCAATGTGGAGATATTACTGTTTGTGCATTTACAATATTCATTGATTTTTACCATTGAAAAACATCATGTTATTCATATACCAGAAATGTTTGAAGCTACTGACTGAATGAAAAGAGCTGGCATCTCACTCTCTTTGAATCTTCTTTATCATGCTAAGAGGAGCAGGAAAAAGCAAAAAATTTCAAAATTGCACCTTGCAATGTGGAGATATTACTGTTTGTGCATTTACAATATTCATTGATTTTTGCCATTGAAAAACGTCCAGAAATGTTTGAAGCTACTGACTGAATGAAAGGAGCTGGCATCTCACTCTCTTTGAATCTTCTTTATCATGCTAGGATTAGCAGGAAAAAGCAAAAAATTTCAGAATTGCACCTTGCAATGCTTAGAAATTACTGTTTGTGCATTTACAATATTCATTGATTTTTGCCATTGAAAAACATCATGTTATTCATATAACAGAAATGTTTGAAGCTACTGACTGAATGAAAAGAGCTGGCATCTCACTCTCTTTGAATCTTCTTTATCATGCTAAGAGGAGCAGGAAAAAGCAAAAAATTTCAGAATTGCACCTTGCAATGTGGAGATATTACTGTTTGTGCATTTACAATATTCATTGATTTTTGCCATTGAAAAACATGATGTTATTCATATACCAGAAATGTTTGAAGCTACTGACTGAATGAAAAGAGCTGGCATCTCACTCTCTTTGAATTCTCTTTATCATGCTAAGAGGAGCAGGAAAAAGCAAAAAATTTCAGAATTGCACCTTGCAATGTGGAGATATTACTGTTTGTGCATTTACAATATTCATTGATTTTTGCCATTGAAAAACGTCCAGAAATGTTTGAAGCTACTGGCTGAATGAAAGGAGCTGGCATCTCACTCTCTTTGAATCTTCTTTATCATGCTAGGATTAGCAGGAAAAAGCAAAAAATTTCAGAATTGCACCTTGCAATGCGGAGAAATTACTGTTTGTGCATTTACAATATTCATTGATTTTTGCCATTGAAAAACATCATGTTATTCATATACCAGAAATGTTTGAAGCTACTGACTGAATGAAAAGAGCTGGCATCTCACTCTCTTTGAATCTTCTTTATCATGCTAAGAGGAGCAGGAAAAAGCAAAAAATTTCAGAATTGCACCTTGCAATGTGGAGATATTACTGTTTGTGCATTTACAATATTCATTGATTTTTGCCATTGAAAAACGTCCAGAAATGTTTGAAGCTACTGACTGAATGAAAGGAGCTGGCATCTCACTCTCTTTGAATCTTCTTTATCATGCTAGGATTAGCAGGAAAAAGCAAAAAATTTCAGAATTGCACCTTGCAATGCGGAGAAATTACTGTTTGTGCATTTACAATATTCATTGATTTTTGCCATTGAAAAACATCATGTTATTCATATACCAGAAATGTTTGAAGCTACTGACTGAATGAAAAGAGCTGGCATCTCACTCTCTTTGAATCTTCTTTATCATGCTAAGAGGAGCAGGAAAAAGCAAAAAATTTCAGAATTGCACCTTGAAATGTGGAGATATTACTGTTTGTGCATTTACAATATTCATTGATTTTTGCCATTGAAAAACGTCCAGAAATGTTTGAAGCTACTGACTGAATGAAAGGAGCTGGCATCTCACTCTCTTTGAATCTTCTTTATCATGCTAGGATTAGCAGGAAAAAGCAAAAAATTTCAGAATTGCACCTTGCAATGTGGAGAAATTACTGTTTGTGCATTTACAACATTCATTGATTTTTGCCATTGAAAAACATCATGTTATTCATATACCAGAAATGTTTGAAGCTACTGACTGAATGAAAAGATCTGTCATCTCACTCTCTTTGAATCTTCTTTATCATGCTAAGAGGAGCAGGAAAAAGCAAAAAATTTCAGAATTGCACCTTGCAATGTGGAGATATTACTGTTTGTGCATTTACAATATTCATTGATTTTTGCCATTGAAAAACGTCCAGAAATGTTTGAAGCTACTGACTGAATGAAAGGAGCTGGCATCTCACTCTCTTTGAATCTTCTTTATCATGCTAGGATTAGCAGGAAAAAGCAAAAAATTTCAGAATTGCACCTTGCAATGCGGAGAAATTACTGTTTGTGCATTTACAATATTCATTGATTTTTTCCATTGAAAAACATGTTATTCATATACCAGAAATGTTTGAAGCTACTGACTGAATGAAAAGAGCTGGCATCTCACTCTCTTTGAATCTTCTTTATCATGCTAAGAGGAGCAGGAAAAAGCAAAAAATTTCAGAATTGCACCTTGCAATGTGGAGATATTACTGTTTGTGCATTTACAATATTCATTGATTTTTGCCATTGAAAAACATCCAGAAATGTTTGAAGCTACTGACTGAATGAAAGGAGCTGGCATCTCACTCTCTTTGAATCTTCTTTATCATGCTAGGATTAGCAGGAAAAAGCAAAAAATTTCAGAATTGCATCTTGCAATGCGGAGAAATTACTGTTTGTGCATTTACAATATTCATTGATTTTTGCCATTGAAAAACATCATCTTATTCATATACCAGAAATGTTTGAAGCTACTGACTGAATGAAAAGAGCTGGCATCTCACTCTCTTTGAATCTTCTTTATCATGCTAAGAGGAGCAGGAAAAAGCAAAAAATTTCAGAATTGCACCTTGCAATGTGGAGATATTACTGTTTGTGCATTTACAATATTCATTGATTTTTGCCATTGAAAAACGTCCAGAAATGTTTGAAGCTACTGACTGAATGAAAGGAGCTGGCATCTCACTCTCTTTGAATCTTCTTTATCATGCTAGGATTAGCAGGAAAAAGCAAAAAATTTCAGAATTGCACCTTGCAATGCGGAGAAATTACTGTTTGTGCATTTACAATATTCATTGATTTTTGCCATTGAAAAACATCATGTTATTCATATACCAGAAATGTTTGAAGCTACTGACTGAATGAAAAGAGCTGGCATCTCACTCTCTTTGAATCTTCTTTATCATGCTAAGAGGAGCAGGAAAAAGGAAAAAATTTCAGAATTGCACTTTGCAATGTAGAGATATTACTGTTTGTGCATTTACAATATTCATTGATTTTTGCCATTGAAAAACGTCCAGAAATGTTTGAAGCTACTGACTGAATGAAAGGAGCTGGCATCTCACTTTCTTTGAATCTTCTTTATCATGCTAGGATTAGCAGGAAAAAGCAAAAAATTTCAGAATTGCACCTTGCAATGCGGAGAAATTACTGTTTGTGCATTTACAATATTCATTGATTTTTGCCATTGAAAAACATCATGTTATTCATATACCAGAAATGTTTGAAGCTACTGACTGAATGAAAAGAGCTGGCATCTCACTCTCTTTGAATCTTCTTTATCATGCTAAGAGGAGCAGGAAAAAGCAAAAAATTTCAGAATTGCACCTTGCAATGTGGAGATATTACTGTTTGTGCATTTACAATATTCATTGATTTTTGCCATTGAAAAACGTCCAGAAATGTTTGAAGCTACTGACTGAATGAAAGGAGCTGGCATCTCACTCTCTTTGAATCTTCTTTATCATGCTAGGATTAGCAGGAAAAAGCAAAAAATTTCAGAATTGCACCTTGCAATGCGGAGATATTACTGTTTGTGCATTTACAATATTCATTGATTTTTGCCATTGAAAAACGTCCAGAAATGTTTGAAGCTACTGACTGAATGAAAGGAGCTGGCATCTCACTCTCTTTGAATCTTCTTTATCATGCTAGGATTAGCAGGAAAAAGCAAAAAATTTCAGAATTGCACCTTGCAATGCGGAGAAATTACTGATTGTGCATTTACAATATTCATTGATTTTTGCCATTGAAAAACATCATGTTATTCATATACCAGAAATGTTTGAAGCTACTGACTGAATGAAAAGAGCTGGCATCTCACTCTCTTTGAATCTTCTTTATCATGCTAAGAGGAGCAGTAAAAAGCAAAAAATTTCAGAATTGCACCTTGCAATGTGGAGATATTACTGTTTGTGCATTTACAATATTCATTGATTTTTGCCATTGAAAAACGTCCAGAAATGTTTGAAGCTACTGACTGAATGAAAGGAGCTGGCATCTCACTCTCTTTGAATCTTCTTTATCATGCTAGGATTAGCAGGAAAAAGCAAAAAATTTCAGAATTGCACCTTGCAATGCGGAGATATTACTGTTTGTGCATTTACAATATTCATTGATTTTTGCCATTGAAAAACGTCCAGAAATGTTTGAAGCTACTGACTGAATGAAAGGAGCTGGCATCTCACTCTCTTTGAATCTTCTTTATCATGCTAGGATTAGCAGGAAAAATCAAAAAATTTCAGAATTGCACCTTGCAATGCGGAGAAATTACTGTTTGTGCATTTACAATATTCATTGATTTTTGCCATTGAAAAACATCATGTTATTCATATACCAGAAATGTTTGAAGCTACTGACTGAATGAAAAGAGCTGGCATCTCACTCTCTTTGAAACTTCTTTATCATGCTAGGATTAGCAGGAAAAAGCAAAAAATTTCAGAATTGCACCTTGCAATGCGGAGAAATTACTGTTTGTGCATTTACAATATTCATTGATTTTTGCCATTGAAAAACATCATGTTATTCATATACCAGAAATGTTTGAAGCTACTGACTGAATGAAAGGAGCTGGCATCTCACTCTCTTTGAATCTTCTTTATCATGCTAGGATTAGCAGGAAAAAGCAAAAAATTTCAGAATTGCACCTTGCAATGCGGAGAAATTACTGTTTGTGCATTTACAATATTCATTGATTTTTGCCATTGAAAAACATCATGTTATTCATATACCAGAAATGTTTGAAGCTACTGACTGAATGAAAAGAGCTGGCATCTCACTCTCTTTGAATCTTCTTTATCATGCTAAGAGGAGCAGGAAAAAGCAAAAAAATTCAGAATTGCACCTTGCAATGTGGAGATATTACTGTTTGTGCATTTACAATATTCATTGATTTTTGCCATTGAAAAACATCATGTTATTCATATACCAGAAATGTTTGAAGCTGCTGACTGAATGAAAAGAGCTGGCATCTCACTCTCTTTGAATCCTCTTTATCATGCTAAGAGGAGCAGTAAAAAGCAAAAAATTTCAGAATTGCACCTTGCAATGCGGAGATATTACTGTTTGTGCATTTACAATATTCATTGATTTTTGCCATTGAAAAACGTCCAGAAATGTTTGAAGCTACTGACTGAATGAAAGGAGCTGGCATCTCACTCTCTTTGAATCTTCTTTATCATGCTAGGATTAGCAGGAAAAAGCAAAAAATTTCAGAATTGCACCTTGCAATGCGGAGATATTACTGTTTGTGCATTTACAATATTCATTGATTTTTGCCATTGAAAAACGTCCAGAAATGTTTGAAGCTACTGACTGAATGAAAGGAGCTGGCATCTCACTCTCTTTGAATCTTCTTTATCATGCTAGGATTAGCAGGAAAAAGCAAAAAATTTCAGAATTGCACCTTGCAATGCGGAGAAATTACTGTTTGTGCATTTACAATATTCATTGATTTTTGCCATTGAAAAACATCATGTTATTCATATACCAGAAATGTTTGAAGCTACTGACTGAATGAAAAGAGCTGGCATCTCACTCTCTTTGAAACTTCTTTATCATGCTAGGATTAGCAGGAAAAAGCAAAAAATTTCAGAATTGCACCTTGCAATGCGGAGAAATTACTGTTTGTGCATTTACAATATTCATTGATTTTTGCCATTGAAAAACATCATGTTATTCATATACCAGAAATGTTTGAAGCTACTGACTGAATGAAAAGAGCTGGCATCTCACTCTCTTTGAATCTTCTTTATCATGCTAAGAGGAGCAGGAAAAAGCAAAAAATTTCAGAATTGCACTTTGCAATGTAGAGATATTACTGTTTGTGCATTTACAATATTCATTGATTTTTGCCATTGAAAAACGTCCAGAAATGTTTGAAGCTACTGACTGAATGAAAGGAGCTGGCATCTCACTCTCTTTGAATCTTCTTTATCATGCTAGGATTAGCAGGAAAAAGCAAAAAATTTCAGAATTGCACCTTGCAATGCGGAGAAATTACTGTTTGTGCATTTACAATATTCATTGATTTTTGCCATTGAAAAACATCATGTTATTCATATACCAGAAATGTTTGAAGCTACTGACTGAATGAAAAGAGCTGGCATCTCACTCTCTTTGAATCTTCTTTATCATGCTAAGAGGAGCAGGAAAAAGCAAAAAATTTCAGAATTGCACTTTGCAATGTAGAGATATTACTGTTTGTGCATTTACAATATTCATTGATTTTTGCCATTGAAAAACGTCCAGAAATGTTTGAAGCTACTGACTGAATGAAAGGAGCTGGCATCTCACTCTCTTTGAATCTTCTTTATCATGCTAGGATTAGCAGGAAAAAGCAAAAAATTTCAGAATTGCACCTTGCAATGCGGAGATATTACTGTTTGTGCATTTACAATATTCATTGATTTTTGCCATTGAAAAACGTCCAGAAATGTTTGAAGCTACTGACTGAATGAAAGGAGCTGGCATCTCACTCTCTTTGAATCTTCTTTATCATGCTAGGATTAGCAGGAAAAAGCAAAAAATTTCAGAATTGCACCTTGCAATGCGGAGAAATTACTGTTTGTGCATTTACAATATTCATTGATTTTTGCCATTGAAAAACATCATGTTATTCATATACCAGAAATGTTTGAAGCTACTGACTGAATGAAAAGAGCTGGCATCTCACTCTCTTTGAATCTTCTTTATCATGCTAAGAGGAGCAGGAAAAAGCAAAAAAATTCAGAATTGCACCTTGCAATGTGGAGATATTACTGTTTGTGCATTTACAATATTCATTGATTTTTGCCATTGAAAAACATCATGTTATTCATATACCAGAAATGTTTGAAGCTACTGACTGAATGAAAAGAGCTGGCATCTCACTCTCTTTGAATCCTCTTTATCATGCTAAGAGGAGCAGTAAAAAGCAAAAAATTTCAGAATTGCACCTTGCAATGCGGAGATATTACTGTTTGTGCATTTACAATATTCATTGATTTTTGCCATTGAAAAACGTCCAGAAATGTTTGAAGCTACTGACTGAATGAAAGGAGCTGGCATCTCACTCTCTTTGAATCTTCTTTATCATGCTAGGATTAGCAGGAAAAAGCAAAAAATTTCAGAATTGCACCTTGCAATGCGGAGATATTACTGTTTGTGCATTTACAATATTCATTGATTTTTGCCATTGAAAAACGTCCAGAAATGTTTGAAGCTACTGACTGAATGAAAGGAGCTGGCATCTCACTCTCTTTGAATCTTCTTTATCATGCTAGGATTAGCAGGAAAAAGCAAAAAATTTCAGAATTGCACCTTGCAATGCGGAGAAATTACTGTTTGTGCATTTACAATATTCATTGATTTTTGCCATTGAAAAACATCATGTTATTCATATACCAGAAATGTTTGAAGCTACTGACTGAATGAAAAGAGCTGGCATCTCACTCTCTTTGAAACTTCTTTATCATGCTAGGATTAGCAGGAAAAAGCAAAAAATTTCAGAATTGCACCTTGCAATGCGGAGAAATTACTGTTTGTGCATTTACAATATTCATTGATTTTTGCCATTGAAAAACATCATGTTATTCATATACCAGAAATGTTTGAAGCTACTGACTGAATGAAAAGAGCTGGCATCTCACTCTCTTTGAATCTTCTTTATCATGCTAAGAGGAGCAGGAAAAAGCAAAAAATTTCAGAATTGCACCTTGCAATGTGGAGATATTACTGTTTGTGCATTTACAATATTCATTGATTTTTGCCATTGAAAAACGTCCAGAAATGTTTGAAGCTACTGACTGAATGAAAGGAGCTGGCATCTCACTCTCTTTGAATCTTCTTTATCATGCTAGGATTAGCAGGAAAAAGCAAAAAATTTCAGAATTGCACCTTGCAATGCGGAGAAATTACTGTTTGTGCATTTACAATATTCATTGATTTTTGCCATTGAAAAACATCATGTTATTCATATACCAGAAATGTTTGAAGCTACTGACTGAATGAAAAGAGCTGGCATCTCACTCTCTTTGAGTCTTCTTTATCATGCTAAGAGGAGCAGGAAAAAGCAAAAAAATTCAGAATTGCACCTTGCAATGTGGAGATATTACTGTTTGTGCATTTACAATATTCATTGATTTTTGCCATTGAAAAACATCATGTTATTCATATACCAGAAATGTTTGAAGCTACTGACTGAATGAAAAGAGCTGGCATCTCACTCTCTTTGAATCCTCTTTATCATGCTAAGAGGAGCAGTAAAAAGCAAAAAATTTCAGAATTGCACCTTGCAATGCGGAGATATTACTGTTTGTGCATTTACAATATTCATTGATTTTTGCCATTGAAAAACGTCCAGAAATGTTTGAAGCTACTGACTGAATGAAAGGAGCTGGCATCTCACTCTCTTTGAATCTTCTTTATCATGCTAGGATTAGCAGGAAAAAGCAAAAAATTTCAGAATTGCACCTTGCAATGCGGAGATATTACTGTTTGTGCATTTACAATATTCATTGATTTTTGCCATTGAAAAACGTCCAGAAATGTTTGAAGCTACTGACTGAATGAAAGGAGCTGGCATCTCACTCTCTTTGAATCTTCTTTATCATGCTAGGATTAGCAGGAAAAAGCAAAAAATTTCAGAATTGCACCTTGCAATGCGGAGAAATTACTGTTTGTGCATTTACAATATTCATTGATTTTTGCCATTGAAAAACATCATGTTATTCATATACCAGAAATGTTTGAAGCTACTGACTGAATGAAAAGAGCTGGCATCTCACTCTCTTTGAATCTTCTTTATCATGCTAAGAGGAGCAGGAAAAAGCAAAAAATTTCAGAATTGCACTTTGCAATGTAGAGATATTACTGTTTGTGCATTTACAATATTCATTGATTTTTGCCATTGAAAAACGTCCAGAAATGTTTGAAGCTACTGACTGAATGAAAGGAGCTGGCATCTCACTCTCTTTGAATCTTCTTTATCATGCTAGGATTAGCAGGAAAAAGCAAAAAATTTCAGAATTGCACCTTGCAATGCGGAGATATTACTGTTTGTGCATTTACAATATTCATTGATTTTTGCCATTGAAAAACGTCCAGAAATGTTTGAAGCTACTGACTGAATGAAAGGAGCTGGCATCTCACTCTCTTTGAATCTTCTTTATCATGCTAGGATTAGCAGGAAAAAGCAAAAAATTTCAGAATTGCACCTTGCAATGCGGAGAAATTACTGTTTGTGCATTTACAATATTCATTGATTTTTGCCATTGAAAAACATCATGTTATTCATATACCAGAAATGTTTGAAGCTACTGACTGAATGAAAAGAGCTGGCATCTCACTCTCTTTGAATCTTCTTTATCATGCTAAGAGGAGCAGGAAAAAGCAAAAAAATTCAGAATTGCACCTTGCAATGTGGAGATATTACTGTTTGTGCATTTACAATATTCATTGATTTTTGCCATTGAAAAACATCATGTTATTCATATACCAGAAATGTTTGAAGCTACTGACTGAATGAAAAGAGCTGGCATCTCACTCTCTTTGAATCCTCTTTATCATGCTAAGAGGAGCAGTAAAAAGCAAAAAATTTCAGAATTGCACCTTGCAATGCGGAGATATTACTGTTTGTGCATTTACAATATTCATTGATTTTTGCCATTGAAAAACGTCCAGAAATGTTTGAAGCTACTGACTGAATGAAAGGAGCTGGCATCTCACTCTCTTTGAATCTTCTTTATCATGCTAGGATTAGCAGGAAAAAGCAAAAAATTTCAGAATTGCACCTTGCAATGCGGAGATATTACTGTTTGTGCATTTACAATATTCATTGATTTTTGCCATTGAAAAACGTCCAGAAATGTTTGAAGCTACTGACTGAATGAAAGGAGCTGGCATCTCACTCTCTTTGAATCTTCTTTATCATGCTAGGATTAGCAGGAAAAAGCAAAAAATTTCAGAATTGCACCTTGCAATGCGGAGAAATTACTGTTTGTGCATTTACAATATTCATTGATTTTTGCCATTGAAAAACATCATGTTATTCATATACCAGAAATGTTTGAAGCTACTGACTGAATGAAAAGAGCTGGCATCTCACTCTCTTTGAAACTTCTTTATCATGCTAGGATTAGCAGGAAAAAGCAAAAAATTTCAGAATTGCACCTTGCAATGCGGAGAAATTACTGTTTGTGCATTTACAATATTCATTGATTTTTGCCATTGAAAAACATCATGTTATTCATATACCAGAAATGTTTGAAGCTACTGACTGAATGAAAAGAGCTGGCATCTCACTCTCTTTGAATCTTCTTTATCATGCTAAGAGGAGCAGGAAAAAGCAAAAAATTTCAGAATTGCACCTTGCAATGTGGAGATATTACTGTTTGTGCATTTACAATATTCATTGATTTTTGCCATTGAAAAACGTCCAGAAATGTTTGAAGCTACTGACTGAATGAAAGGAGCTGGCATCTCACTCTCTTTGAATCTTCTTTATCATGCTAGGATTAGCAGGAAAAAGCAAAAAATTTCAGAATTGCACCTTGCAATGCGGAGAAATTACTGTTTGTGCATTTACAATATTCATTGATTTTTGCCATTGAAAAACATCATGTTATTCATATACCAGAAATGTTTGAAGCTACTGACTGAATGAAAAGAGCTGGCATCTCACTCTCTTTCAATCTTCTTTATCATGCTAAGAGGAGCAGGAAAAAGCAAAAAAATTCAGAATTGCACCTTGCAATGTGGAGATATTACTGTTTGTGCATTTACAATATTCATTGATTTTTGCCATTGAAAAACATCATGTTATTCATATACCAGAAATGTTTGAAGCTACTGACTGAATGAAAAGAGCTGGCATCTCACTCTCTTTGAATCCTCTTTATCATGCTAAGAGGAGCAGTAAAAAGCAAAAAATTTCAGAATTGCACCTTGCAATGCGGAGATATTACTGTTTGTGCATTTACAATATTCATTGATTTTTGCCATTGAAAAACGTCCAGAAATGTTTGAAGCTACTGACTGAATGAAAGGAGCTGGCATCTCACTCTCTTTGAATCTTCTTTATCATGCTAGGATTAGCAGGAAAAAGCAAAAAATTTCAGAATTGCACCTTGCAATGCGGAGATATTACTGTTTGTGCATTTACAATATTCATTGATTTTTGCCATTGAAAAATGTCCAGAAATGTTTGAAGCTACTGACTGAATGAAAGGAGCTGGCATCTCACTCTCTTTGAATCTTCTTTATCATGCTAGGATTAGCAGGAAAAAGCAAAAAATTTCAGAATTGCACCTTGCAATGCGGAGAAATTACTGTTTGTGCATTTACAATATTCATTGATTTTTGCCATTGAAAAACATCATGTTATTCATATACCAGAAATGTTTGAAGCTACTGACTGAATGAAAAGAGCTGGCATCTCACTCTCTTTGAAACTTCTTTATCATGCTAGGATTAGCAGGAAAAAGCAAAAAATTTCAGAATTGCACCTTGCAATGCGGAGAAATTACTGTTTGTGCATTTACAATATTCATTGATTTTTGCCATTGAAAAACATCATGTTATTCATATACCAGAAATGTTTGAAGCTACTGACTGAATGAAAAGAGCTGGCATCTCACTCTCTTTGAATCTTCTTTATCATGCTAAGAGGAGCAGGAAAAAGCAAAAAATTTCAGAATTGCACCTTGCAATGTGGAGATATTACTGTTTGTGCATTTACAATATTCATTGATTTTTGCCATTGAAAAACGTCCAGAAATGTTTGAAGCTACTGACTGAATGAAAGGAGCTGGCATCTCATTCTCTTTGAATCTTCTTTATCATGCTAGGATTAGCAGGAAAAAGCAAAAAATTTCAGAATTGCACCTTGCAATGCGGAGAAATTACTGTTTGTGCATTTACAATATTCATTGATTTTTGCCATTGAAAAACATCATGTTATTCATATAACAGAAATGTTTGAAGCTACTGACTGAATGAAAAGAGCTGGCATCTCACTCTCTTTGAATCTTCTTTACCATGCTAAGAGGAGCAGGAAAAAGCAAAAAATTTCAGAATTACACCTTGCAATGTGGAGATATTACTGTTTGTGCATTTACAATATTCATTGATTTTTGCCATTGAAAAACATCATGTTATTCATGTACCAGAAATGTTTGAAGCTACTGACTGAATGAAAAGAGCTGGTATCTCACTCTCTTTGAATCCTCTTTATCATGCTAAGAGGAGCAGGAAAAAGCAAAAAATTTCAGAATTGCGCCTTGCAATGTGGAGATATTACTGTTTGTGCATTTACAATATTCATTGATTTTTGCCATTGAAAAACGTCCAGAAATGTTTGAAGCTACTGACTGAATGAAAGGAGCTGGCATCTCACTCTCTTTGAATCTTCTTTATCATGCTAGGATTAGCAGGAAAAAGCAAAAAATTTCAGAATTGCACCTTGCAATGCGGAGATATTACTGTTTGTGCATTTACAATATTCATTGATTTTTGCCATTGAAAAACGTCCAGAAATGTTTGAAGCTACTGACTGAATGAAAGGAGCTGGCATCTCACTCTCTTTGAATCTTCTTTATCATGCTAGGATTAGCAGGAAAAAGCAAAAAATTTCAGAATTGCACCTTGCAATGCGGAGAAATTACTGTTTGTGCATTTACAATATTCATTGATTTTTGCCATTGAAAAACTTCATGTTATTGATATACCAGAAATGTTTGAAGCTACTGACTGAATGAAAAGAGCTGGCATCTCACTCTCTTTGAATCTTCTTTATCATGCTAAGAGGAGCAGGAAAAAGCAAAAAATTTCAGAATTGCACCTTGCAATGTGGAGATATTACTGTTTGTGCATTTACAATATTCATTGATTTTTGCCATTGAAAAACATCATGTTATTCATATACCAGAAATGTTTGAAGCTACTGACTGAATGAAAAGAGCTGGCATCTCACTCTCTTTGAATCTTCTTTATCATGCTAAGAGGAGCAGGAAAAAGCAAAAAATTTCAGAATTGCACCTTGCAATGTGGAGATATTACTGTTTGTGCATTTACAATATTCATTGATTTTTGCCATTGAAAAACGTCCAGAAATGTTTGAAGCTACTGACTGAATGAAAGGAGCTGGCATCTCACTCTCTTTGAATCTTCTTTATCATGCTAGGATTAGCAGGAAAAAGCAAAAAATTTCAGAATTGCACCTTGCAATGCGGAGAAATTACTGTTTGTGCATTTACAATATTCATTGATTTTTGCCATTGAAAAACATCATGTTATTCATATAACAGAAATGTTTGAAGCTACTGACTGAATGAAAAGAGCTGGCATCTCACTCTCTTTGAATCTTCTTTATCATGCTAAGAGGAGCAGGAAAAAGCAAAAAATTTCATAATTACACCTTGCAATGTGGAGATATTACTGTTTGTGCATTTACAATATTCATTGATTTTTGCCATTGAAAAACATCATGTTATTCATATACCAGAAATGTTTGAAGCTACTGACTGAATGAAAAGAGCTGGCATCTCACTCTCTTTGAATCCTCTTTATCATGCTAAGAGGAGCAGGAAAAAGCAAAAAATTTCAGAATTGCGCCTTGCAATGTGGAGATATTACTGTTTGTGCATTTACAATATTCATTGATTTTTGCCATTGAAAAACGTCCAGAAATGTTTGAAGCTACTGACTGAATGAAAGGAGCTGGCATCTCACTCTCTTTGAATCTTTTTTATCATGCTAGGATTAGCAGGAAAAAGCAAAAAATTTCAGAATTGCACCTTGCAATGCGGAGATATTACTGTTTGTGCATTTACAATATTCATTGATTTTTGCCATTGAAAAATGTCCAGAAATGTTTGAAGCTACTGACTGAATGAAAGGAGCTGGCATCTCACTCTCTTTGAATCTTCTTTATCATGCTAGGATTAGCAGGAAAAAGCAAAAAATTTCAGAATTGCACCTTGCAATGCGGAGAAATTACTGTTTGTGCATTTACAATATTCATTGATTTTTGCCATTGAAAAACATCATGTTATTCATATACCAGAAATGTTTGAAGCTACTGACTGAATGAAAAGAGCTGGCATCTCACTCTCTTTGAATCTTCTTTATCATGCTAAGAGGAGCAGGAAAAAGCAAAAAATTTCAGAATTGCACCTTGCAATGTGGAGATATTACTGTTTGTGCATTTACAATATTCATTGATTTTTGCCATTGAAAAACATCATGTTATTCATATACCAGAAATGTTTGAAGCTACTGACTGAATGAAAAGAGCTGGCATCTCACTCTCTTTGAATCCTCTTTATCATGCTAAGAGGAGCTGGAAAAAGCAAAAAATTTCAGAATTGCACCTTGCAATGCGGAGATATTACTGTTTGTGCATTTACAATATTCATTGATTTTTGCCATTGAAAAACGTCCAGAAATGTTTGAAGCTACTGACTGAATGAAAGGAGCTGGCATCTCACTCTCTTTGAATCTTCTTTATCATGCTAGGATTAGCAGGAAAAAGCAAAAAATTTCAGAATTGCACCTTGCAATGCGGAGATATTACTGTTTGTGCATTTACAATATTCATTGATTTTTGCCATTGAAAAACGTCCAGAAATGTTTGAAGCTACTGACTGAATGAAAGGAGCTGGCATCTCACTCTCTTTGAATCTTCTTTATCATGCTAGGATTAGCAGGAAAAAGCAAAAAATTTCAGAATTGCACCTTGCAATGCGGAGAAATTACTGTTTGTGCATTTACAATATTCATTGATTTTTGCCATTGAAAAACATCATGTTATTCATATACCAGAAATGTTTGAAGCTACTGACTGAATGAAAAGAGCTGGCATCTCACTCTCTTTGAATCTTCTTTATCATGCTAAGAGGAGCAGGAAAAAGCAAAAAATTTCAGAATTGCACCTTGCAATGTGGAGATATTACTGTTTGTGCATTTACAATATTCATTGATTTTTGCCATTGAAAAACATCATGTTATTCATATACCAGAAATGTTTGAAGCTACTGACTGAATGAAAAGAGCTGGCATCTCACTCTCTTTGAATCTTCTTTATCATGCTAAGAGGAGCAGGAAAAAGCAAAAAATTTCAGAATTGCACCTTGCAATGTGGAGATATTACTGTTTGTGCATTTACAATATTCATTGATTTTTGCCATTGAAAAACGTCCAGAAATGTTTGAAGCTACTGACTGAATGAAAGGAGCTGGCATCTCACTCTCTTTGAATCTTCTTTATCATGCTAGGATTAGCAGGAAAAAGCAAAAAATTTCAGAATTGCACCTTGCAATGCGGAGATATTACTGTTTGTGCATTTACAATATTCATTGATTTTTGCCATTGAAAAATGTCCAGAAATGTTTGAAGCTACTGACTGAATGAAAGGAGCTGGCATCTCACTCTCTTTGAATCTTCTTTATCATGCTAGGATTAGCAGGAAAAAGCAAAAAATTTCAGAATTGCACCTTGCAATGCGGAGAAATTACTGTTTGTGCATTTACAATATTCATTGATTTTTGCCATTGAAAAACATCATGTTATTCATATACCAGAAATGTTTGAAGCTACTGACTGAATGAAAAGAGCTGGCATCTCACTCTCTTTGAAACTTCTTTATCATGCTAGGATTAGCAGGAAAAAGCAAAAAATTTCAGAATTGCACCTTGCAATGCGGAGAAATTACTGTTTGTGCATTTACAATATTCATTGATTTTTGCCATTGAAAAACATCATGTTATTCATATACCAGAAATGTTTGAAGCTACTGACTGAATGAAAAGAGCTGGCATCTCACTCTCTTTGAATCTTCTTTATCATGCTAAGAGGAGCAGGAAAAAGCAAAAAATTTCAGAATTGCACCTTGCAATGTGGAGATATTACTGTTTGTGCATTTACAATATTCATTGATTTTTGCCATTGAAAAACGTCCAGAAATGTTTGAAGCTACTGACTGAATGAAAGGAGCTGGCATCTCACTCTCTTTGAATCTTCTTTATCATGCTAGGATTAGCAGGAAAAAGCAAAAAATTTCAGAATTGCACCTTGCAATGCGGAGAAATTACTGTTTGTGCATTTACAATATTCATTGATTTTTGCCATTGAAAAACATCATGTTATTCATATAACAGAAATGTTTGAAGCTACTGACTGAATGAAAAGAGCTGGCATCTCACTCTCTTTGAATCTTCTTTACCATGCTAAGAGGAGCAGGAAAAAGCAAAAAATTTCAGAATTACACCTTGCAATGTGGAGATATTACTGTTTGTGCATTTACAATATTCATTGATTTTTGCCATTGAAAAACATCATGTTATTCATATACCAGAAATGTTTGAAGCTACTGACTGAATGAAAAGAGCTGGTATCTCACTCTCTTTGAATCCTCTTTATCATGCTAAGAGGAGCAGGAAAAAGCAAAAAATTTCAGAATTGCGCCTTGCAATGTGGAGATATTACTGTTTGTGCATTTACAATATTCATTGATTTTTGCCATTGAAAAACGTCCAGAAATGTTTGAAGCTACTGACTGAATGAAAGGAGCTGGCATCTCACTCTCTTTGAATCTTCTTTATCATGCTAGGATTAGCAGGAAAAAGCAAAAAATTTCAGAATTGCACCTTGCAATGCGGAGATATTACTGTTTGTGCATTTACAATATTCATTGATTTTTGCCATTGAAAAACGTCCAGAAATGTTTGAAGCTACTGACTGAATGAAAGGAGCTGGCATCTCACTCTCTTTGAATCTTCTTTATCATGCTAGGATTAGCAGGAAAAAGCAAAAAATTTCAGAATTGCACCTTGCAATGCGGAGAAATTACTGTTTGTGCATTTACAATATTCATTGATTTTTGCCATTGAAAAACTTCATGTTATTGATATACCAGAAATGTTTGAAGCTACTGACTGAATGAAAAGAGCTGGCATCTCACTCTCTTTGAATCTTCTTTATCATGCTAAGAGGAGCAGGAAAAAGCAAAAAATTTCAGAATTGCACCTTGCAATGTGGAGATATTACTGTTTGTGCATTTACAATATTCATTGATTTTTGCCATTGAAAAACATCATGTTATTCATATACCAGAAATGTTTGAAGCTACTGACTGAATGAAAAGAGCTGGCATCTCACTCTCTTTGAATCTTCTTTATCATGCTAAGAGGAGCAGGAAAAAGCAAAAAATTTCAGAATTGCACCTTGCAATGTGGAGATATTACTGTTTGTGCATTTACAATATTCATTGATTTTTGCCATTGAAAAACGTCCAGAAATGTTTGAAGCTACTGACTGAATGAAAGGAGCTGGCATCTCACTCTCTTTGAATCTTCTTTATCATGCTAGGATTAGCAGGAAAAAGCAAAAAATTTCAGAATTGCACCTTGCAATGCGGAGAAATTACTGTTTGTGTATTTACAATATTCATTGATTTTTGCCATTGAAAAACATCATGTTATTCATATAACAGAAATGTTTGAAGCTACTGACTGAATGAAAAGAGCTGGCATCTCACTCTCTTTGAATCTTCTTTATCATGCTAAGAGGAGCAGGAAAAAGCAAAAAATTTCATAATTACACCTTGCAATGTGGAGATATTACTGTTTGTGCATTTACAATATTCATTGATTTTTGCCATTGAAAAACATCATGTTATTCATATACCAGAAATGTTTGAAGCTACTGACTGAATGAAAAGAGCTGGTATCTCACTCTCTTTGAATCTTCTTTATCATGCTAAGAGGAGCAGGAAAAAGCAAAAAATTTCAGAATTGCACCTTGCAATGTGGAGATATTACTGTTTGTGCATTTACAATATTCATTGATTTTTGCCATTGAAAAACGTCCAGAAATGTTTGAAGCTACTGACTGAATGAAAGGAGCTGGCATCTCACTCTCTTTGAATCTTCTTTATCATGCTAGGATTAGCAGGAAAAAGCAAAAAATTTCAGAATTGCACCTTGCAATGCGGAGAAATTACTGTTTGTGCATTTACAATATTCATTGATTTTTGCCATTGAAAAACATCATGTTATTCATATACCAGAAATGTTTGAAGCTACTGACTGAATGAAAAGAGCTGGCATCTCACTCTCTTTGAATCTTCTTTATCATGCTAAGAGGAGCAGGAAAAAGCAAAAAATTTCAGAATTGCACCTTGCAATGTGGAGATATTACTGTTTGTGCATTTACAATATTCATTGATTTTTGCCATTGAAAAACGTCCAGAAATGTTTGAAGCTACTGACTGAATGAAAGGAGCTGGCATCTCACTCTCTTTGAATCTTTTTTATCATGCTAGGATTAGCAGGAAAAAGCAAAAAATTTCAGAATTGCACCTTGCAATGCGGAGATATTACTGTTTGTGCATTTACAATATTCATTGATTTTTGCCATTGAAAAATGTCCAGAAATGTTTGAAGCTACTGACTGAATGAAAGGAGCTGGCATCTCACTCTCTTTGAATCTTCTTTATCATGCTAGGATTAGCAGGAAAAAGCAAAAAATTTCAGAATTGCACCTTGCAATGTGGAGATATTACTGTTTGTGCATTTACAATATTCATTGATTTTTGCCATTGAAAAACATCATGTTATTCATATACCAGAAATGTTTGAAGCTACTGACTGAATGAAAAGAGCTGGCATCTCACTCTCTTTGAATCTTCTTTATCATGCTAAGAGGAGCAGGAAAAAGCAAAAAATTTCAGAATTGCACCTTGCAATGTGGAGATATTACTGTTTGTGCATTTACAATATTCATTGATTTTTGCCATTGAAAAACGTCCAGAAATGTTTGAAGCTACTGACTGAATGAAAGGAGCTGGCATCTCACTCTCTTTGAATCTTCTTTATCATGCTAGGATTAGCAGGAAAAAGCAAAAAATTTCAGAATTGCACCTTGCAATGCGGAGATATTACTGTTTGTGCATTTACAATATTCATTGATTTTTGCCATTGAAAAATGTCCAGAAATGTTTGAAGCTACTGACTGAATGAAAGGAGCTGGCATCTCACTCTCTTTGAATCTTCTTTATCATGCTAGGATTAGCAGGAAAAAGCAAAAAATTTCAGAATTGCACCTTGCAATGCGGAGAAATTACTGTTTGTGCATTTACAATATTCATTGATTTTTGCCATTGAAAAACATCATGTTATTCATATACCAGAAATGTTTGAAGCTACTGACTGAATGAAAAGAGCTGGCATCTCACTCTCTTTGAATCTTCTTTATCATGCTAAGAGGAGCAGGAAAAAGCAAAAAATTTCAGAATTGCACCTTGCAATGTGGAGATATTACTGTTTGTGCATTTACAATATTCATTGATTTTTGCCATTGAAAAACATCATGTTATTCATATACCAGAAATGTTTGAAGCTACTGACTGAATGAAAAGAGCTGGCATCTCACTCTCTTTGAATCCTCTTTATCATGCTAAGAGGAGCAGGAAAAAGCAAAAAATTTCAGAATTGCACCTTGCAATGCGGAGATATTACTGTTTGTGCATTTACAATATTCATTGATTTTTGCCATTGAAAAACGTCCAGAAATGTTTGAAGCTACTGACTGAATGAAAGGAGCTGGCATCTCACTCTCTTTGAATCTTCTTTATCATGCTAGGATTAGCAGGAAAAAGCAAAAAATTTCAGAATTGCACCTTGCAATGCGGAGATATTACTGTTTGTGCATTTACAATATTCATTGATTTTTGCCATTGAAAAACGTCCAGAAATGTTTGAAGCTACTGACTGAATGAAAGGAGCTGGCATCTCACTCTCTTTGAATCTTCTTTATCATGCTAGGATTAGCAGGAAAAAGCAAAAAATTTCAGAATTGCACCTTGCAATGCGGAGAAATTACTGTTTGTGCATTTACAATATTCATTGATTTTTGCCATTGAAAAACATCATGTTATTCATATACCAGAAATGTTTGAAGCTACTGACTGAATGAAAAGAGCTGGCATCTCACTCTCTTTGAATCTTCTTTATCATGCTAAGAGGAGCAGGAAAAAGCAAAAAATTTCAGAATTGCACCTTGCAATGTGGAGATATTACTGTTTGTGCATTTACAATATTCATTGATTTTTGCCATTGAAAAACATCATGTTATTCATATACCAGAAATGTTTGAAGCTACTGACTGAATGAAAAGAGCTGGCATCTCACTCTCTTTGAATCTTCTTTATCATGCTAAGAGGAGCAGGAAAAAGCAAAAAATTTCAGAATTGCACCTTGCAATGTGGAGATATTACTGTTTGTGCATTTACAATATTCATTGATTTTTGCCATTGAAAAACGTCCAGAAATGTTTGAAGCTACTGACTGAATGAAAGGAGCTGGCATCTCACTCTCTTTGAATCTTCTTTATCATGCTAGGATTAGCAGGAAAAAGCAAAAAATTTCAGAATTGCACCTTGCAATGCGGAGAAATTACTGTTTGTGCATTTACAATATTCATTGATTTTTGCCATTGAAAAACATCATGTTATTCATATAACAGAAATGTTTGAAGCTACTGACTGAATGAAAAGAGCTGGCATCTCACTCTCTTTGAATCTTCTTTATCATGCTAAGAGGAGCAGGAAAAACCAAAAATTTCAGAATTGCACCTTGCAATGTGGAGATATTACTGTTTGTGCATTTACAATATTCATTGATTTTTGCCATTGAAAAACATCATGTTATTCATATACCAGAAATGTTTGAAGCTACTGACTGAATGAAAAGAGCTGGCATCTCACTCTCTTTGAATCCTCTTTATCATGCTAAGAGGAGCAGGAAAAAGCAAAAAATTTCAGAATTGCACCTTGCAATGTGGAGATATTACTGTTTGTGCATTTACAATATTCATTGATTTTTGCCATTGAAAAACGTCCAGAAATGTTTGAAGCTACTGACTGAATGAAAGGAGTTGGCATCTCACTCTCTTTGAATCTTCTTTATCATGCTAGGATTAGCAGGAAAAAGCAAAAAATTTCAGAATTGCACCTTGCAATGCGGAGATATTACTGTTTGTGCATTTACAATATTCATTGATTTTTGCTATTGAAAAACGTCCAGAAATGTTTGAAGCTACTGGCTGCATGAAAGGAGCTGGCATCTCACTCTCTTTGAATCTTCTTTATCATGCTAGGATTAGCAGGAAAAAGCAAAAAATTTCAGAATTGCACCTTGCAATGCGGAGAAATTACTGTTTGTGCATTTACAATATTCATTGATTTTTGCCATTGAAAAACATCATGTTATTCATATACCAGAAATGTTTGAAGCTACTGACTGAATGAAAAGAGCTGGCATCTCACTCTCTTTGAATCTTCTTTATCATGCTAAGAGGAGCAGGAAAAAGCAAAAAATTTCAGAATTGCACCTTGCAATGTGGAGATATTACTGTTTGTGCATTTACAATATTCATTGATTTTTGCCATTGAAAAACGTCCAGAAATGTTTGAAGCTACTGACTGAATGAAAGGAGCTGGCATCTCACTCTCTTTGAATCTTCTTTATCATGCTAGGATTAGCAGGAAAAAGCAAAAAATTTCAGAATTGCACCTTGCAATGCGGAGAAATTACTGTTTGTGCATTTACAATATTCATTGATTTTTGCCATTGAAAAACATCATGTTATTCATATACCAGAAATGTTTGAAGCTACTGACTGAATGAAAAGAGCTGGCATCTCACTCTCTTTGAATCTTCTTTATCATGCTAAGAGGAGCAGGAAAAAGCAAAAAATTTCAGAATTGCACCTTGCAATGTGGAGATATTACTGTTTGTGCATTTACAATATTCATTGATTTTTGCCATTGAAAAACATCATGTTATTCATATACCAGAAATGTTTGAAGCTACTGACTGAATGAAAAGAGCTGGCATCTCACTCTCTTTGAATCTTCTTTATCATGCTAAGAGGAGCAGGAAAAAGCAAAAAATTTCAGAATTGCACCTTGCAATGTGGAGATATTACTGTTTGTGCATTTACAATATTCATTGATTTTTGCCATTGAAAAACATCCAGAAATGTTTGAAGCTACTGACTGAATGAAAGGAGCTGGCATCTCACTCTCTTTGAATCTTCTTTATCATGCTAGGATTAGCAGGAAAAAGCAAAAAATTTCAGAATTGCACCTTGCAATGCGGAGAAATTACTGTTTGTGTATTTACAATATTCATTGATTTTTGCCATTGAAAAACATCATGTTATTCATATAACAGAAATGTTTGAAGCTACTGACTGAATGAAAAGAGCTGGCATCTCACTCTCTTTGAATCTTCTTTATCATGCTAAGAGGAGCAGGAAAAAGCAAAAAATTTCATAATTACACCTTGCAATGTGGAGATATTACTGTTTGTGCATTTACAATATTCATTGATTTTTGCCATTGAAAAACATCATGTTATTCATATACCAGAAATGTTTGAAGCTACTGACTGAATGAAAAGAGCTGGCATCTCACTCTCTTTGAATCCTCTTTATCATGCTAAGAGGAGCAGGAAAAAGCAAAAAATTTCAGAATTGCGCCTTGCAATGTGGAGATATTACTGTTTGTGCATTTACAATATTCATTGATTTTTGCCATTGAAAAACGTCCAGAAATGTTTGAAGCTACTGACTGTATGAAAGGAGCTGGCATCTCACTCTCTTTGAATCTTCTTTATCATGCTAGGATTAGCAGGAAAAAGCAAAAAATTTCAGAATTGCACCTTGCAATGCGGAGATATTACTGTTTGTGCATTTACAACATTCATTGATTTTTGCCATTGAAAAACGTCCAGAAATGTTTGAAGCTACTGGCTGAATGAAAGGAGCTGGCATCTCACTCTCTTTGAATCTTCTTTATCATGCTAGGATTAGCAGGAAAAAGCAAAAAATTTCAGAATTGCACCTTGCAATGCGGAGAAATTACTGTTTGTGCATTTACAATATTCATTGATTTTTGCCATTGAAAAACATCATGTTATTCATATACCAGAAATGTTTGAAGCTACTGACTGAATGAAAAGAGCTGGCATCTCACTCTCTTTGAATCTTCTTTATCATGCTAAGAGGAGCAGGAAAAAGCAAAAAATTTCAGAATTGCACCTTGCAATGTGGAGATATTACTGTTTGTGCATTTACAATATTCATTGATTTTTGCCATTGAAAAACGTCCAGAAATGTTTGAAGCTACTGACTGAATGAAAGGAGCTGGCATCTCACTCTCTTTGAATCTTTTTTATCATGCTAGGATTAGCAGGAAAAAGCAAAAAATTTCAGAATTGCACCTTGCAATGCGGAGATATTACTGTTTGTGCATTTACAATATTCATTGATTTTTGCCATTGAAAAATGTCCAGAAATGTTTGAAGCTACTGACTGAATGAAAGGAGCTGGCATCTCACTCTCTTTGAATCTTCTTTATCATGCTAGGATTAGCAGGAAAAAGCAAAAAATTTCAGAATTGCACCTTGCAATGCGGAGAAATTACTGTTTGTGCATTTACAATATTCATTGATTTTTGCCATTGAAAAACATCATGTTATTCATATACCAGAAATGTTTGAAGCTACTGACTGAATGAAAAGAGCTGGCATCTCACTCTCTTTGAATCTTCTTTATCATGCTAAGAGGAGCAGGAAAAAGCAAAAAATTTCAGAATTGCACCTTGCAATGTGGAGATATTACTGTTTGTGCATTTACAATATTCATTGATTTTTGCCATTGAAAAACATCATGTTATTCATATACCAGAAATGTTTGAAGCTACTGACTGAATGAAAAGAGCTGGCATCTCACTCTCTTTGAATCCTCTTTATCATGCTAAGAGGAGCAGGAAAAAGCAAAAAATTTCAGAATTGCACCTTGCAATGCGGAGATATTACTGTTTGTGCATTTACAATATTCATTGATTTTTGCCATTGAAAAACGTCCAGAAATGTTTGAAGCTACTGACTGAATGAAAGGAGCTGGCATCTCACTCTCTTTGAATCTTCTTTATCATGCTAGGATTAGCAGGAAAAAGCAAAAAATTTCAGAATTGCACCTTGCAATGCGGAGATATTACTGTTTGTGCATTTACAATATTCATTGATTTTTGCCATTGAAAAACGTCCAGAAATGTTTGAAGCTACTGACTGAATGAAAGGAGCTGGCATCTCACTCTCTTTGAATCTTCTTTATCATGCTAGGATTAGCAGGAAAAAGCAAAAAATTTCAGAATTGCACCTTGCAATGCGGAGAAATTACTGTTTGTGCATTTACAATATTCATTGATTTTTGCCATTGAAAAACATCATGTTATTCATATACCAGAAATGTTTGAAGCTACTGACTGAATGAAAAGAGCTGGCATCTCACTCTCTTTGAATCTTCTTTATCATGCTAAGAGGAGCAGGAAAAAGCAAAAAATTTCAGAATTGCACCTTGCAATGTGGAGATATTACTGTTTGTGCATTTACAATATTCATTGATTTTTGCCATTGAAAAACATCATGTTATGCATATACCAGAAATGTTTGAAGCTACTGACTGAATGAAAAGAGCTGGCATCTCACTCTCTTTGAATCTTCTTTATCATGCTAAGAGGAGCAGGAAAAAGCAAAAAATTTCAGAATTGCACCTTGCAATGTGGAGATATTACTGTTTGTGCATTTACAATATTCATTGATTTTTGCCATTGAAAAACGTCCAGAAATGTTTGAAGCTACTGACTGAATGAAAGGAGCTGGCATCTCACTCTCTTTGAATCTTCTTTATCATGCTAGGATTAGCAGGAAAAAGCAAAAAATTTCAGAATTGCACCTTGCAATGCGGAGATATTACTGTTTGTGCATTTACAATATTCATTGATTTTTGCCATTGAAAAATGTCCAGAAATGTTTGAAGCTACTGACTGAATGAAAGGAGCTGGCATCTCACTCTCTTTGAATCTTCTTTATCATGCTAGGATTAGCAGGAAAAAGCAAAAAATTTCAGAATTGCACCTTGCAATGCGGAGAAATTACTGTTTGTGCATTTACAATATTCATTGATTTTTGCCATTGAAAAACATCATGTTATTCATATACCAGAAATGTTTGAAGCTACTGACTGAATGAAAAGAGCTGGCATCTCACTCTCTTTGAATCTTCTTTATCATGCTAAGAGGAGCAGGAAAAAGCAAAAAATTTCAGAATTGCACCTTGCAATGTGGAGATATTACTGTTTGTGCATTTACAATATTCATTGATTTTTGCCATTGAAAAACATCATGTTATTCATATACCAGAAATGTTTGAAGCTACTGACTGAATGAAAAGAGCTGGCATCTCACTCTCTTTGAATCCTCTTTATCATGCTAAGAGGAGCAGGAAAAAGCAAAAAATTTCAGAATTGCACCTTGCAATGCGGAGATATTACTGTTTGTGCATTTACAATATTCATTGATTTTTGCCATTGAAAAACGTCCAGAAATGTTTGAAGCTACTGACTGAATGAAAGGAGCTGGCATCTCACTCTCTTTGAATCTTCTTTATCATGCAAGGATTAGCAGGAAAAAGCAAAAAATTTCAGAATTGCACCTTGCAATGCGGAGATATTACTGTTTGTGCATTTACAATATTCATTGATTTTTGCCATTGAAAAACGTCCAGAAATGTTTGAAGCTACTGACTGAATGAAAGGAGCTGGCATCTCACTCTCTTTGAATCTTCTTTATCATGCTAGGATTAGCAGGAAAAAGCAAAAAATTTCAGAATTGCACCTTGCAATGCGGAGAAATTACTGTTTGTGCATTTACAATATTCATTGATTTTTGCCATTGAAAAACATCATGTTATTCATATACCAGAAATGTTTGAAGCTACTGACTGAATGAAAAGAGCTGGCATCTCACTCTCTTTGAATCTTCTTTATCATGCTAAGAGGAGCAGGAAAAAGCAAAAAATTTCAGAATTGCACCTTGCAATGTGGAGATATTACTGTTTGTGCATTTACAATATTCATTGATTTTTGCCATTGAAAAACATCATGTTATTCATATACCAGAAATGTTTGAAGCTACTGACTGAATGAAAAGAGCTGGCATCTCACTCTCTTTGAATCTTCTTTATCATGCTAAGAGGAGCAGGAAAAAGCAAAAAATTTCAGAATTGCACCTTGCAATGTGGAGATATTACTGTTTGTGCATTTACAATATTCATTGATTTTTGCCATTGAAAAACGTCCAGAAATGTTTGAAGCTACTGACTGAATGAAAGGAGCTGGCATCTCACTCTCTTTGAATCTTCTTTATCATGCTAGGATTAGCAGGAAAAAGCAAAAAATTTCAGAATTGCACCTTGCAATGCGGAGAAATTACTGTTTGTGCATTTACAATATTCATTGATTTTTGCCATTGAAAAACATCATGTTATTCATATAACAGAAATGTTTGAAGCTACTGACTGAATGAAAAGAGCTGGCATCTCACTCTCTTTGAATCTTCTTTATCATGCTAAGAGGAGCAGGAAAAAGCAAAAAATTTCAGAATTGCACCTTGCAATGTGGAGATATTACTGTTTGTGCATTTACAATATTCATTGATTTTTGCCATTGAAAAACATCATGTTATTCATATACCAGAAATGTTTGAAGCTACTGACTGAATGAAAAGAGCTGGCATCTCACTCTCTTTGAATCCTCTTTATCATGCTAAGAGGAGCAGGAAAAAGCAAAAAATTTCAGAATTGCACCTTGCAATGTGGAGATATTACTGTTTGTGCATTTACAATATTCATTGATTTTTGCCATTGAAAAACGTCCAGAAATGTTTGAAGCTACTGACTGAATGAAAGGAGCTGGCATCTCACTCTCTTTGAATCTTCTTTATCATGCTAGGATTAGCAGGAAAAAGCAAAAAATTTCAGAATTGCACCTTGCAATGCGGAGATATTACTGTTTGTGCATTTACAATATTCATTGATTTTTGCCATTGAAAAACGTCCAGAAATGTTTGAAGCTACTGGCTGAATGAAAGGAGCTGGCATCTCACTCTCTTTGAATCTTCTTTATCATGCTAGGATTAGCAGGAAAAAGCAAAAAATTTCAGAATTGCACCTTGCAATGCGGAGAAATTACTGTTTGTGCATTTACAATATTCATTGATTTTTGCCATTGAAAAACATCATGTTATTCATATACCAGAAATGTTTGAAGCTACTGACTGAATGAAAAGAGCTGGCATCTCACTCTCTTTTAATCTTCTTTATCATGCTAAGAGGAGCAGGAAAAAGCAAAAAATTTCAGAATTGCACCTTGCAATGTGGAGATATTACTGTTTGTGCATTTACAATATTCATTGATTTTTGCCATTGAAAAACGTCCAGAAATGTTTGAAGCTACTGACTGAATGAAAGGAGCTGGCATCTCACTCTCTTTGAATCTTCTTTATCATGCTAGGATTAGCAGGAAAAAGCAAAAAATTTCAGAATTGCACCTTGCAATGCGGAGAAATTACTGTTTCTGCATTTACAATATTCATTGATTTTTGCCATTGAAAAACATCATGTTATTCATATACCAGAAATGTTTGAAGCTACTGACTGAATGAAAAGAGCTGGCATCTCACTCTCTTTGAATCTTCTTTATCATGCTAAGAGGAGCAGGAAAAAGCAAAAAATTTCAGAATTGCACCTTGCAATGTGGAGATATTACTGTTTGTGCATTTACAATATTCATTGATTTTTGCCATTGAAAAACGTCCAGAAATGTTTGAAGCTACTGACTGAATGAAAGGAGCTGGCATCTCACTCTCTTTGAATCTTCTTTATCATGCTAGGATTAGCAGGAAAAAGCAAAAAATTTCAGAATTGCACCTTGCAATGTGGAGAAATTACTGTTTGTGCATTTACAATATTCATTGATTTTTGCCATTGAAAAACATCATGTTATTCATATACCAGAAATGTTTGAAGCTACTGACTGAATGAAAAGAGCTGGCATCTCACTCTCTTTGAATCTTCTTTATCATGCTAAGAGGAGCAGGAAAAAGCAAAAAATTTCAGAATTGCACCTTGCAATGTGGAGATATTACTGTTTGTGCATTTACAATATTCATTGATTTTTGCCATTGAAAAACGTCCAGAAATGTTTGAAGCTACTGACTGAATGAAAGGAGCTGGCATCTCACTCTCTTTGAATCTTCTTTATCATGCTAGGATTAGCAGGAAAAAGCAAAAAATTTCAGAATTGCACCTTGCAATGCGGAGAAATTACTGTTTGTGCATTTACAATATTCATTGATTTTTTCCATTGAAAAACATGTTATTCATATACCAGAAATGTTTGAAGCTACTGACTGAATGAAAAGAGCTGGCATCTCACTCTCTTTGAATCTTCTTTATCATGCTAAGAGGAGCAGGAAAAAGCAAAAAATTTCAGAATTGCACCTTGCAATGTGGAGATATTACTGTTTGTGCATTTACAATATTCATTGATTTTTGCCATTGAAAAACGTCCAGAAATGTTTGAAGCTACTGACTGAATGAAAGGAGCTGGCATCTCACTCTCTTTGAATCTTCTTTATCATGCTAGGATTAGCAGGAAAAAGCAAAAAATTTCAGAATTGCACCTTGCAATGCGGAGAAATTACTGTTTGTGCATTTACAATATTCATTGAATTTTGCCATTGAAAAACATCATGTTATTCATATACCAGAAATGTTTGAAGCTACTGACTGAATGAAAAGAGCTGGCATTTCACTCTCTTTGAATCTTCTTTATCATGCTAAGAGGAGCAGGAAAAAGCAAAAAATTTCAGAATTGCACCTTGCAATGTGGAGATATTACTGTTTGTGCATTTACAATATTCATTGATTTTTGCCATTGAAAAACGTCCAGAAATGTTTGAAGCTACTGACTGAATGAAATGAGCTGGCATCTCACTCTCTTTGAATCTTCTTTATCATGCTAGGATTAGCAGGAAAAAGCAAAAAATTTCAGAATTGCACCTTGCAATGCGGAGAAATTACTGTTTGTGCATTTACAATATTCATTGATTTTTGCCATTGAAAAACATGTTATTCATATACCAGAAATGTTTGAAGCTACTGACTGAATGAAAAGAGCTGGCATCTCACTCTCTTTGAATCTTCTTTATCATGCTAAGAGGAGCAGGAAAAAGCAAAAAATTTCAGAATTGCACCTTGCAATGTGGAGATATTACTGTTTGTGCATTTACAATATTCATTGATTTTTGCCATTGAAAAACGTCCAGAAATGTTTGAAGCTACTGACTGAATGAAAGGAGCTGGCATCTCACTCTCTTTGAATCTTCTTTATCATGCTAGGATTAGCAGGAAAAAGCAAAAAATTTCAGAATTGCACCTTGCAATGCGGAGAAATTACTGTTTGTGCATTTACAATATTCATTGATTTTTGCCATTGAAAAACATGTTATTCATATACCAGAAATGTTTGAAGCTACTGACTGAATGAAAAGAGCTGGCATCTCACTCTCTTTGAATCTTCTTTATCATGCTAAGAGGAGCAGGAAAAAGCAAAAAATTTCAGAATTGCACCTTGCAATGTGGAGATATTACTGTTTGTGCATTTACAATATTCATTGATTTTTGCCATTGAAAAACGTCCAGAAATGTTTGAAGCTACTGACTGAATGAAAGGAGCTGGCATCTCACTCTCTTTGAATCTTCTTTATCATGCTAGGATTAGCAGGAAAAAGCAAAAAATTTCAGAATTGCACCTTGCAATGCGGAGAAATTACTGTTTGTGCATTTACAATATTCATTGATTTTTGCCATTGAAAAACATCATGTTATTCATATACCAGAAATGTTTGAAGCTACTGACTGAATGAAAAGAGCTGGCATCTCACTCTCTTTGAATCTTCTTTATCATGCTAAGAGGAGCAGGAAAAAGCAAAAAATTTCAGAATTGCACCTTGCAATGTGGAGATATTACTGTTTGTGCATTTACAATATTCATTGATTTTTGCCATTGAAAAACGTCCAGAAATGTTTGAAGCTACTGACTGAATGAAAGAAGCTGGCATCTCACTCTCTTTGAATCTTCTTTATCATGCTAGGATTAGCAGGAAAAAGCTAAAAATTTCAGAATTGCACCTTGCAATGCGGAGAAATTACTGTTTGTGCATTTACAATATTCATTGATTTTTGCCATTGAAAAACATGTTATTCATATACCAGAAATGTTTGAAGCTACTGACTGAATGAAAAGAGCTGGCATCTCACTCTCTTTGAATCTTCTTTATCATGCTAAGAGGAGCAGGAAAAAGCAAAAAATTTCAGAATTGCACCTTGCAATGTGGAGATATTACTGTTTGTGCATTTACAATATTCATTGATTTTTGCCATTGAAAAACGTCCAGAAATGTTTGAAGCTACTGACTGAATGAAAGGAGCTGGCATCTCACTCTCTTTGAATCTTCTTTATCATGCTAGGATTAGCAGGAAAAAGAAAAAAATTTCAGAATTGCACCTTGCAATGCGGAGAAATTACTGTTTGTGCATTTACAATATTCATTGATTTTTGCCATTGAAAAACATCATGTTATTCATATACCAGAAATGTTTGAAGCTACTGACTAAATGAAAAGAGCTGGCATCTCACTCTCTTTGAATCTTCTTTATCATGCTAAGAGGAGCAGGAAAAAGCAAAAAATTTCAGAATTGCACCTTGCAATGTGGAGATATTACTGTTTGTGCATTTACAATATTCATTGATTTTTGCCATTGAAAAACATCATGTTATTCATATACCAGAAATGTTTGAAGCTACTGACTGAAAGAAAAGAGCTGGCATGTCACTCTCTTTGAATCCTCTTTATCATGCTAGGATTAGCAGGAAAAAGCAAAAAATTTCAGAATTGCACCTTGCAATGCGGAGATATTACTGTTTGTGCATTTACAATATTCATTGATTTTTGCCATTGAAAAACGTCCAGAAATGTTTGAAGCTACTGACTGAATGAAAGGAGCTGGCATCTCACTCTCTTTGAATCTTCTTTATCATGCTAGGATTAGCAGGAAAAAGCAAAAAATTTCAGAATTGCACCTTGCAATGCGGAGAAATTACTGTTTGTGCATTTACAATATTCATTGATTTTTGCCATTGAAAAACATCATGTTATTCATTTACCAGAAATGTTTGAAGCTACTGACTGAATGAAAAGAGCTGGCATCTCACTCTCTTTGAATCTTCTTTATCATGCTAAGAGGAGCAGGAAAAAACAAAAAATTTCAGAATTGCACCTTGCAATGTGGAGATATTATTGTTTGTGCATTTACAATATTCATTGATTTTTGCCATTGAAAAACGTCCAGAAATGTTTGAAGCTACTGACTGAATGAAAGGAGCTGGCATCTCACTCTCTTTGAATCTTCTTTATCATGCTAGGATTAGCAGGAAAAAGCAAAAAATTTCAGAATTGCACCTTGCAATGCGGAGAAATTACTGTTTGTGCATTTACAATATTCATTGATTTTTGCCATTGAAAAACATCATGTTATTCATATACCAGAAATGTTTGAAGCTACTGACTGAATGAAAAGAGCTGGCATCTCACTCTCTTTGAATCTTCTTTATCATGCTAAGAGGAGCAGGAAAAAGCAAAAAATTTCAGAATTGCACCTTGCAATGTGGAGATATTACTGTTTGTGCATTTACAATATTCATTGATTATTGCCATTGAAAAACGTCCAGAAATGTTTGAAGCTACTGACTGAATGAAAGGAGCTGGCATCTCACTCTCTTTGAATCTTCTTTATCATGCTAGGATTAGCAGGAAAAAGCAAAAAATTTCAGAATTACACCTTGCAATGCGGAGATATTACTGTTTGTGCATTTACAATATTCATTGATTTTTGCCATTGAAAAACGTCCAGAAATGTTTGAAGCTACTGACTGAATGAAAGGAGCTGGCATCTCACTCTCTTTGAATCTTCTTTATCATGCTCGGATTAGCAGGAAAAAGCAAAAAATTTCAGAATTGCACCTTGCAATGCGGAGAAATTACTGTTTGTGCATTTACAATATTCATTGATTTTTGCCATTGAAAAACATCATGTTATTCATATACCAGAAATGTTTGAAGCTACTGACTGAATGAAAAGAGCTGGCATCTCACTCTCTTTGAATCTTCTTTATCATGCTAAGAGGAGCAGGAAAAAGCAAAAAATTTCAGAATTGCACCTTGCAATGTGGAGATATTACTGTTTGTGCATTTACAATATTCATTGATTTTTGCCACTGAAAAACATCATGTTATTCATATACCAGAAATGTTTGAAGCTACTGACTGAATGAAAAGAGCTGGCATCTCACTCTCTTTGAATCCTCTTTATCATGCTAAGAGGAGCAGGAAAAAGCAAAAAATTTCAGAATTGCACCTTGCAATGCGGAGATATTACTGTTTGTGCATTTACAATATTCATTGATTTTTGCCATTGAAAAATGTCCAGAAATGTTTGAAGCTACTGACTGAATGAAAGGACCTGGCATCTCACTCTCTTTGAATCTTCTTTATCATGCTAGGATTAGCAGGAAAAAGCAAAAAATTTCAGAATTGCACCTTGCAATGCGGAGAAATTACTGTTTGTGCATTTACAATATTCATTGATTTTTGCCATTGAAAAACATCATGTTATTCATATACCAGAAATGTTTGAAGCTACTGACTGAATGAAAAGAGCTGGCATCTCACTCTCTTTGAATCTTCTTTATCATGCTAAGAGGAGCAGGAAAAAGCAAAAAATTTCAGAATTGCACCTTGCAATGTGGAGATATTACTGTTTGTGCATTTACAATATTCATTGATTTTTGCCATTGAAAAATGTCCAGAAATGTTTGAAGCTACTGACTGAATTAAAGGAGCTGGCATCTCACTCTCTTTGAATCTTCTTTATCATGCTAGGATTAGCAGGAAAAAGCAAAAAATTTCAGAATTGCACCTTGCAATGCGGAGAAATTACTGTTTGTGCATTTACAATATTCATTGATTTTTGCCATTGAAAAACATCATGTTATTCATATACCAGAAATGTTTGAAGCTACTGACTGAATGAAAAGAGCTGGCATCTCACTCTCTTTGAATCTTCTTTATCATGCTAAGAGGAGCAGGAAAAAACAAAAAATTTCAGAATTGCACCTTGCAATGTGGAGATATTATTGTTTGTGCATTTACAATATTCATTGATTTTTGCCATTGAAAAACGTCCAGAAATGTTTGAAGCTACTGACTGAATGAAAGGAGCTGGCATCTCACTCTCTTTGAATCTTCTTTATCATGCTAGGATTAGCAGGAAAAAGCAAAAAATTTCAGAATTGCACCTTGCAATGCGGAGAAATTACTGTTTGTGCATTTACAATATTCATTGATTTTTGCCATTGAAAAACATCATGTTATTCATATACCAGAAATGTTTGAAGCTACTGACTGAATGAAAAGAGCTGGCATCTCACTCTCTTTGAATCTTCTTTATCATGCTAAGAGGAGCAGGAAAAAGCAAAAAATTTCAGAATTGCACCTTGCAATGTGGAGATATTACTGTTTGTGCATTTACAATATTCATTGATTTTTGCCACTGAAAAACATCATGTTATTCATATACCAGAAATGTTTGAAGCTACTGACTGAATGAAAAGAGCTGGCATCTCACTCTCTTTGAATCCTCTTTATCATGCTAAGAGGAGCAGGAAAAAGCAAAAAATTTCAGAATTGCACCTTGCAATGCGGAGATATTACTGTTTGTGCATTTACAATATTCATTGATTTTTGCCATTGAAAAACGTCCAGAAATGTTTGAAGCTACTGACTGAATGAAAAGAGCTGGCATCTCACTCTCTTTGAATCTTCTTTATCATGCTAAGAGGAGCAGGAAAAAACAAAAAATTTCAGAATTGCACCTTGCAATGTGGAGATATTATTGTTTGTGCATTTACAATATTCATTGATTTTTGACATTGAAAAACGTCCAGAAATGTTTGAAGCTACTGACTGAATGAAAGGAGCTGGCATCTCACTCTCTTTGAATCTTCTTTATCATGCTAGGATTAGCAGGAAAAAGCAAAAAATTTCAGAATTGCACCTTGCAATGCGGAGAAATTACTGTTTGTGCATTTACAATATTCATTGATTTTTGCCATTGAAAAACATCATGCTATTCATATACCAGAAATGTTTGAAGCTACTGACTGAATGAAAAGAGCTGGCATCTCACTCTCTTTGAATCTTCTTTATCATGCTAAGAGGAGCAGGAAAAAGCAAAAAATTTCAGAATTGCACCTTGCAATGTGGAGATATTACTGTTTGTGCATTTACAATATTCATTGATTTTTGCCATTGAAAAACGTCCAGAAATGTTTGAAGCTACTGACTGAATGAAAGGAGCTGGCATCTCACTCTCTTTGAATCTTCTTTATCATGCTAGGATTAGCAGGAAAAAGCAAAAAATTTCGGAATTGCACCTTGCAATGCGGAGATATTACTGTTTGTGCATTTACAATATTCATTGATTTTTGCCATTGAAAAACGTCCAGAAATGTTTGAAGCTACTGACTGAATGAAAGGAGCTGGCATCTCACTCTCTTTGAATCTTCTTTATCATGCTAGGATTAGCAGGAAAAAGCAAAAAATTTCAGAATTGCACCTTGCAATGCGGAGAAATTACTGTTTGTGCATTTACAATATTCATTGATTTTTGCCATTGAAAAACATCATGTTATTCATATACCAGAAATGTTTGAAGCTACTGACTGAATGAAAAGAGCTGGCATCTCACTCTCTTTGAATCTTCTTTATCATGCTAAGAGGAGCAGGAAAAAGCAAAAAATTTCAGAATTGCACCTTGCAATGCGGAGATATTACTGTTTGTGCATTTACAATATTCATTGATTTTTGCCATTGAAAAACGTCCAGAAATGTTTGAAGCTACTGACTGAATGAAAGGACCTGGCATCTCACTCTCTTTGAATCTTCTTTATCATGCTAGGATTAGCAGGAAAAAGCAAAAAATTTCAGAATTGCACCTTGCAATGCGGAAAAATTACTGTTTGTGCATTTACAATATTCATTGATTTTTGCCATTGAAAAACATCATGTTATTCATATACCAGAAATGTTTGAAGCTACTGACTGAATGAAAAGAGCTGGCATCTCACTCTCTTTGAATCTTCTTTATCATGCTAAGAGGAGCAGGAAAAAGCAAAAAATTTCAGAATTGCACCTTGCAATGTGGAGATATTACTGTTTGTGCATTTACAATATTCATTGATTTTTGCCATTGAAAAACGTCCAGAAATGTTTGAAGCTACTGACTGAATTAAAGGAGCTGGCATCTCACTCTCTTTGAATCTTCTTTATCATGCTAGGATTAGCAGGAAAAAGCAAAAAATTTCAGAATTGCACCTTGCAATGCGGAGAAATTACTGTTTGTGCATTTACAATATTCATTGATTTTTGCCATTGAAAAACATCATGTTATTCATATACCAGAAATGTTTGAAGCTACTGACTGAATGAAAAGAGCTGGCATCTCACTCTCTTTGAATCTTCTTTATCATGCTAAGAGGAGCAGGAAAAAACAAAAAATTTCAGAATTGCACCTTGCAATGTGGAGATATTATTGTTTGTGCATTTACAATATTCATTGATTTTTGCCATTGAAAAACGTCCAGAAATGTTTGAAGCTACTGACTGAATGAAAGGAGCTGGCATCTCACTCTCTTTGAATCTTCTTTATCATGCTAGGATTAGCAGGAAAAAGCAAAAAATTTCAGAATTGCACCTTGCAATGCGGAGAAATTACTGTTTGTGCATTTACAATATTCATTGATTTTTGCCATTGAAAAACATCATGCTATTCATATACCAGAAATGTTTGAAGCTACTGACTGAATGAAAAGAGCTGGCATCTCACTCTTTTGAATCTTCTTTATCATGCTAAGAGGAGCAGGAAAAAGCAAAAAATTTCAGAATTGCACCTTGCAATGTGGAGATATTACTGTTTGTGCATTTACAATATTCATTGATTTTTGCCATTGAAAAACGTCCAGAAATGTTTGAAGCTACTGACTGAATGAAAGGAGCTGGCATCTCACTCTCTTTGAATCTTCTTTATCATGCTAGGATTAGCAGGAAAAAGCAAAAAATTTCAGAATTGCACCTTGCAATGCGGAGATATTACTGTTTGTGCATTTACAATATTCATTGATTTTTGCCATTGAAAAACGTCCAGATATGTTTGAAGCTACTGACTGAATGAAAGGAGTTGGCATCTCACTCTCTTTGAATCTTCTTTATCATGCTAGGATTAGCAGGAAAAAGCAAAAAATTTCAGAATTGCACCTTGCAATGCGGAGAAATTACTGTTTGTGCATTTACAATATTCATTGATTTTTGTCATTGAAAAACATCATGTTATTCATATACCAGAAATGTTTGAAGCTACTGACTGAATGAAAAGAGCTGGCATCTCACTCTCTTTGAATCTTCTTTATCATGCTAAGAGGAGCAGGAAAAAGCAAAAAATTTCAGAATTGCACCTTGCAATGTGGAGATATTACTGTTTGTGCATTTACAATATTCATTGATTTTTGCCACTGAAAAACATCATGTTATTCATATACCAGAAATGTTTGAAGCTACTGACTGAATGAAAAGAGCTGGCATCTCACTCTCTTTGAATCCTCTTTATCATGCTAAGAGGAGCAGGAAAAAGCAAAAAATTTCAGAATTGCACCTTGCAATGCGGAGATATTACTGTTTGTGCATTTACAATATTCATTGATTTTTGCCATTGAAAAACGTCCAGAAATGTTTGAAGCTACTGACTGAATGAAAGGACCTGGCATCTCACTCTCTTTGAATCTTCTTTATCATGCTAGGATTAGCAGGAAAAAGCAAAAAATTTCAGAATTGCACCTTGCAATGCGGAGAAATTACTGTTTGTGCATTTACAATATTCATTGATTTTTGCCATTGAAAAACATCATGTTATTCATATACCAGAAATGTTTGAAGCTACTGACTGAATGAAAAGAGCTGGCATCTCACTCTCTTTGAATCTTCTTTATCATGCTAAGATGAGCAGGAAAAAGCAAAAAATTTCAGAATTGCACCTTGCAATGTGGAGATATTACTGTTTGTGCATTTACAATATTCATTGATTTTTGCCATTGAAAAACGTCCAGAAATGTTTGAAGCTACTGACTGAATTAAAGGAGCTGGCATCTCACTCTCTTTGAATCTTCTTTATCATGCTAGGATTAGCAGGAAAAAGCAAAAAATTTCAGAATTGCACCTTGCAATGCGGAGAAATTACTGTTTGTGCATTTACAATATTCATTGATTTTTGCCATTGAAAAACATCATGTTATTCATATACCAGAAATGTTTGAAGCTACTGACTGAATGAAAAGAGCTGGCATCTCACTCTCTTTGAATCTTCTTTATCATGCTAAGAGGAGCAGGAAAAAACAAAAAATTTCAGAATTGCACCTTGCAATGTGGAGATATTATTGTTTGTGCATTTACAATATTCATTGATTTTTGCCATTGAAAAACGTCCAGAAATGTTTGAAGCTACTGACTGAATGAAAGGAGCTGGCATCTCACTCTCTTTGAATCTTCTTTATCATGCTAGGATTAGCAGGAAAAAGCAAAAAATTTCAGAATTGCACCTTGCAATGCGGAGAAATTACTGTTTGTGCATTTACAATATTCATTGATTTTTGCCATTGAAAAACATCATGCTATTCATATACCAGAAATGTTTGAAGCTACTGACTGAATGAAAAGAGCTGGCATCTCACTCTCTTTGAATCTTCTTTATCATGCTAAGAGGAGCAGGAAAAAGCAAAAAATTTCAGAATTGCACCTTGCAATGTGGAGATATTACTGTTTGTGCATTTACAATATTCATTGATTTTTGCCATTGAAAAACGTCCAGAAATGTTTGAAGCTACTGACTGAATGAAAGGAGCTGGCATCTCACTCTCTTTGAATCTTCTTTATCATGCTAGGATTAGCAGGAAAAAGCAAAAAATTTCAGAATTGCACCTTGCAATGCGGAGATATTACTGTTTGTGCATTTACAATATTCATTGATTTTTGCCATTGAAAAACGTCCAGAAATGTTTGAAGCTACTGACTGAATGAAAGGAGCTGGCATCTCACTCTCTTTGAATCTTCTTTATCATGCTAGGATTAGCAGGAAAAAGCAAAAAATTTCAGAATTGCACCTTGCAATGCGGAGAAATTACTGTTTGTGCATTTACAATATTCATTGATTTTGTCATTGAAAAACATCATGTTATTCATATACCAGAAATGTTTGAAGCTACTGACTGAATGAAAAGAGCTGGCATCTCACTCTCTTTGAATCTTCTTTATCATGCTAAGAGGAGCAGGAAAAAGCAAAAAATTTCAGAATTGCACCTTGCAATGTGGAGATATTACTGTTTGTGCATTTACAATATTCATTGATTTTTGCCATTGAAAAACGTCCAGAAATGTTTGAAGCTACTGACTGAATTAAAGGAGCTGGCATCTCACTCTCTTTGAATCTTCTTTATCATGCTAGGATTAGCAGGAAAAAGCAAAAAATTTCAGAATTGCACCTTGCAATGCGGAGAAATTACTGTTTGTGCATTTACAATATTCATTGATTTTTGCCATTGAAAAACATCATGTTATTCATATACCAGAAATGTTTGAAGCTACTGACTGAATGAAAAGAGCTGGCATCTCACTCTCTTTGAATCTTCTTTATCATGCTAAGAGGAGCAGGAAAAAACAAAAAATTTCAGAATTGCACCTTGCAATGTGGAGATATTATTGTTTGTGCATTTACAATATTCATTGATTTTTGCCATTGAAAAACGTCCAGAAATGTTTGAAGCTACTGACTGAATGAAAGGAGCTGGCATCTCACTCTCTTTGAATCTTCTTTATCATGCTAGGATTAGCAGGAAAAAGCAAAAAATTTCAGAATTGCACCTTGCAATGCGGAGATATTACTGTTTGTGGATTTACAATATTCATTGATTTTTGCCATTGAAAAACGTCCAGAAATGTTTGAAGCTACTGACTGAATGAAAGGAGCTGGCATCTCACTCTCTTTGAAACTTATTTATCATGCTAGGATTAGCAGGAAAAAGCAAAAAATTTCAGAATTGCACCTTGCAAAGCGGAGAAATTACTGTTTGTGCATTTACAATATTCATTGATTTTTGCCATTGAAAAACATCATGTTATTCATATACCAGAAATGTTTGAAGCTACTGACTGAATGAAAAGAGCTGGCATCTCACTCTCTTTGAATCTTCTTTATCATGCTAAGAGGAGCAGGAAAAAGCAAAAAATTTCAGAATTGCACCTTGCAATGTGGAGATATTACTGTTTGTGCATTTACAATATTCATTGATTTTTGCCACTGAAAAACATCATGTTATTCATATACCAGAAATGTTTGAAGCTACTGACTGAATGAAAAGAGCTGGCATCTCACTCTCTTTGAATCCTCTTTATCATGCTAAGAGGAGCAGGAAAAAGCAAAAAATTTCAGAATTGCACCTTGCAATGCGGAGATATTACTGTTTGTGCATTTACAATATTCATTGATTTTTGCCATTGAAAAACGTCCAGAAATGTTTGAAGCTACTGACTGAATGAAAGGAGCTGGCATCTCACTCTCTTTGAATCTTCTTTATCATGCTAGGATTAGCAGGAAAAAGCAAAAAATTTCAGAATTGCACCTTGCAATGCGGAGAAATTACTGTTTGTGCATTTACAATATTCATTGATTTTTGCCATTGAAAAACATCATGTTATTCATATACCAGAAATGTTTGAAGCTACTGACTGAATGAAAAGAGCTGGCATCTCACTCTCTTTGAATCTTCTTTATCATGCTAAGAGGAGCAGGAAAAAGCAAAAAATTTCAGAATTGCACCTTGCAATGTGGAGATATTACTGTTTGTGCATTTACAATATTCATTGATTTTTGCCATTGAAAAACGTCCAGAAATGTTTGAAGCTACTGACTGAATTAAAGGAGCTGGCATCTCACTCTCTTTGAATCTTCTTTATCATGCTAGGATTAGCAGGAAAAAGCAAAAAATTTCAGAATTGCACCTTGCAATGCGGAGAAATTACTGTTTGTGCATTTACAATATTCATTGATTTTTGCCATTGAAAAACATCCAGAAATGTTTGAAGCTACTGACTGAATGAAAGGAGCTGGCATCTCACTCTCTTTGAATCTTCTTTATCATGCTAGGATTAGCAGGAAAAAGCAAAAAATTTCAGAATTGCACCTTGCAATGCGGAGAAATTACTGTTTGTGCATTTACAATATTCATTGATTTTTGCCATTGAAAAACATCATGTTATTCATATACCAGAAATGTTTGAAGCTACTGACTGAATGAAAAGAGCTGGCATCTCACTCTCTTTGAATCTTCTGTATCATGCTAAGAGGAGCAGGAAAAAGCAAAAAATTTCAGAATTGCACCTTGCAATGTGGAGATATTACTGTTTGTGCATTTACAATATTCATTGATTTTTGCCATTGAAAAACATCATGTTATTCATATACCAGAAATGTTTGAAGCTACTGACTGAATGAAAAGAGCTGGCATCTCACTCTCTTTGAATCCTCTTTATCATGCTAAGAGGAGCAGGAAAAAGCAAAATGTTTCAGAATTGCACCTTGCAATGCGGAGATATTACTGTTTGTGCATTTACAATATTCATTGATTTTTGCCATTGAAAAACGTCCAGAAATGTTTGAAGCTACTGACTGAATGAAAGGAGCTGGCATCTCTCTCTCTTTGAATCTTCTTTATCATGCTAGGATTAGCAGGAAAAAGCAAAAAATTTCAGAATTGCACCTTGCAATGCGGAGATATTACTGTTTGTGCATTTACAATATTCATTGATTTTTGCCATTGAAAAACGTCCAGAAATGTTTGAAGGTACTGACTGAATGAAAGGAGCTGGCATCTCACTCTCTTTGAATCTTCTTTATCATGCTAGGATTAGCAGGAAAAAGCAAAAAATTTCAGAATTGCACCTTGCAATGCGGAGAAATTACTGTTTGTGCATTTACAATATTCATTGATTTTTGCCATTGAAAAACATCATGTTATTCATATACCAGAAATGTTTGAAGCTACTGACTGAATGAAAAGAGCTGGCATCTCACTCTCTTTGAATCTTCTTTATCATGCTAAGAGGAGCAGGAAAAAGCAAAAAATTTTAGAATTGCACCTTGCAATGTGGAGATATTACTGTTTGTGCATTTACAATATTCATTGATTTTTGCCATTGAAAAACATCATGTTATTCATATACCAGAAATGTTTGAAGCTACTGACTGAATGAAAAGAGCTGGCATCTCACTCTCTTTGATTCTTCTTTATCATGCTAAGAGGAGCAGGAAAAAGCAAAAAATTTCAGAATTGCACCTTGCAATGTGGAGATATTACTGTTTGTGCATTTACAATATTCATTGATTTTTGCCACTGAAAAACATCATGTTATTCATATACCAGAAATGTTTGAAGCTACTGACTGAATGAAAAGAGCTGGCATCTCACTCTCTTTGAATCCTCTTTATCATGCTAAGAGGAGCAGGAAAAAGCAAAAAATTTCAGAATTGCACCTTGCAATGCGGAGATATTACTGTTTGTGCATTTACAATATTCATTGATTTTTGCCATTGAAAAACGTCCAGAAATGTTTGAAGCTACTGACTGAATGAAAGGAGCTGGCATCTCACTCTCTTTGAATCTTCTTTATCATGCTAGGATTAGCAGGAAAAAGCAAAAAATTTCAGAATTGCACCTTGCAATGCGGAGAAATTACTGTTTGTGCATTTACAATATTCATTGATTTTTGCCATTGAAAAACATCATGTTATTCATATACCAGAAATGTTTGAAGCTACTGACTGAATGAAAAGAGCTGGCATCTCACTCTCTTTGAATCTTCTTTATCATGCTAAGAGGAGCAGGAAAAAGCAAAAAATTTCAGAATTGCACCTTGCAATGTGGAGATATTACTGTTTGTGCATTTACAATATTCATTGATTTTTGCCATTGAAAAACGTCCAGAAATGTTTGAAGCTACTGACTGAATTAAAGGAGCTGGCATCTCACTCTCTTTGAATCTTCTTTATCATGCTAGGATTAGCAGGAAAAAGCAAAAAATTTCAGAATTTCACCTTGCAATGCGGAGAAATTACTGTTTGTGCATTTACAATATTCATTGAATTTTGCCATTGAAAAACATCATGTTATTCATATACCAGAAATGTTTGAAGCTACTGACTGAATGAAAAGAGCTGGCATCTCACTCTCTTTGAATCTTCTTTATCATGCTAAGAGGAGCAGGAAAAAACAAAAAATTTCAGAATTGCACCTTGCAATGTGGAGATATTATTGTTTGTGCATTTACAATATTCATTGATTTTTGCCATTGAAAAACGTCCAGAAATGTTTGAAGCTACTGACTGAATGAAAGGAGCTGGCATCTCACTCTCTTTGAATCTTCTTTATCATGCTAGGATTAGCAGGAAAAAGCAAAAAATTTCAGAATTGCACCTTGCAATGCAGAGAAATTACTGTTTGTGCATTTACAATATTCATTGATTTTTGCCATTGAAAAACATCATGCTATTCATATACCAGAAATGTTTGAAGCTACTGACTGAATGAAAAGAGCTGGCATCTCACTCTCTTTGAATCTTCTTTATCATGCTAAGAGGAGCAGGAAAAAGCAAAAAATTTCAGAATTGCACCTTGCAATGTGGAGATATTACTGTTTGTGCATTTACAATATTCATTGATTTTTGCCATTGAAAAACGTCCAGAAATGTTTGAAGCTACTGACTGAATGAAAGGAGCTGGCATCTCACTCTCTTTGAATCTTCTTTATCATGCTAGGATTAGCAGGAAAAAGCAAAAAATTTCAGACTTGCACCTTGCAATGCGGAGATATTACTGTTTGTGCATTTACAATATTCATTGATTTTTGCCATTGAAAAACGTCCAGAAATGTTTGAAGCTACTGACTGAATGAAAGGAGCTGGCATCTCACTCTCTTTGAATCTTCTTTATCATGCTAGGATTAGCAGGAAAAAGCAAAAAATTTCAGAATTGCACCTTGCAATGCGGAGAAATTACTGTTTGTGCATTTACAATATTCATTGATTTTTGCCATTGAAAAACATCATGTTATTCATATACCAGAAATGTTTGAAGCTACTGACTGAATGAAAAGAGCTGGCATCTCACTCTCTTTGAATCTTCTGTATCATGCTAAGAGGAGCAGGAAAAAGCAAAAAATTTCAGAATTGCACCTTGCAATGTGGAGATATTACTGTTTGTGCATTTACAATATTCATTGATTTTTGCAATTGAAAAACATCATGTTATTCATATACCAGAAATGTTTGAAGCTACTGACTGAATGAAAAGAGCTGGCATCTCACTCTCTTTGAATCCTCTTTATCATGCTAAGAGGAGCAGGAAAAAGCAAAAAGTTTCAGAATTGCTCCTTGCAATGCGGAGATATTACGGTTTGTGCATTTACAATATTCATTGATTTTTGCCATTGAAAAACGTCCAGAAATGTTTGAAGCTACTGACTGAATGAAAGGAGCTGGCATCTCACTCTCTTTGAATCTTCTTTATCATGCTAGGATTAGCAGGAAAAAGCAAAAAATTTCAGAATTGCACCTTGCAATGCGGAGATATTACTGTTTGTGCATTTACAATATTCATTGATTTTTGCCATTGAAAAACGTCCAGAAATGTTTGAAGCTACTGACTGAATGAAAGGAGCTGGCATCTCACTCTCTTTGAATCTTCTTTATCATGCTAGGATTAGCAGGATAAAGCAAAAAGTTTCAGAATTGCACCTTGCAATGCGGAGAAATTACTGTTTGTGCATTTACAATATTCATTGATTTTTGCCATTGAAAATCATGTTATTCATATACCAGAAATGTTTGAAGCTACTGACTGAATGAAAAGAGCTGGCATCTCACTCTCTTTGATTCTTCTTTATCATGCTAAGAGGAGCAGGAAAAAGCAAAAAATTTCAGAATTGCACCTTGCAATGTGGAGATATTACTGTTTGTGCATTTACAATATTCATTGATTTTTGCCATTGAAAAACGTCCAGAAATGTTTGAAGCTACTGACTGAATGAAAGGAGCTGGCATCTCACTCTCTTTGAATCTTCTTTATCATGCTAGGATTAGCAGGAAAAAGCAAAAAATTTCAGAATTGCACCTTGCAATGCGGAGAATTTACTGTTTGTGCATTTACAATATTCATTGATTTTTGCCATTGAAAAACATCATGTTATTCATATACCAGAAATGTTTGAAGCTACTGACTGAATGAAAAGAGCTGGCATCTCACTCTCTTTGAATCTTCTTTATCATGCTAAGAGGAGCAGGAAAAAGCAAAAAATTTCAGAATTGCACCTTGCAATGTGGAGATATTACTGTTTGTGCATTTACAATATTCATTGATTTTTGCCATTGAAAAACGTCCAGAAATGTTTTAAGCTACTGACTGAATGAAAGGAGCTGGCATCTCACTCTCTTTGAATCTTCTTTATCATGCTAGGATTAGCAGGAAAAACCAAAAATTTCAGAATTGCACCTTGCAATGCGGAGATATTACTGTTTGTGCATTTACAATATTCATTGATTTTTGCCATTGAAAAACGTCCAGAAATGTTTGAAGCTACTGACTGAATGAAAGGAGCTGGCATCTCACTCTCTTTGAATCTTCATTATCATGCTAGTATTAGCAGGAAAAAGCAAAAAATTTCAGAATTGCACCTTGCAATGCGGAGAAATTACTGTTTGTGCATTTACAATATTCATTGATTTTTGCCATTGAAAAACATCATGTTATTCATATACCAGAAATGTTTGAAGTTACTGACTGAATGAAAAGAGCTGGCATCTCACTCTCTTTGAATCTTCTTTATCATGCTAAGAGGAGCAGGAAAAAGCAAAAAATTTCAGAATTGCACCATGCAATGTGGAGATATTACTGTTTGTGCATTTACAATATTCATTGATTTTTGCCATTGAAAAACATCATGTTATTCATATACCAGGAATGTTTGAAGCTACTGACTGAATGAAAGGAGCTGGCATCTCACTCTCTTTGAATCTTCTTTATCATGCTAGGATTAGCAGGAAAAAGCAAAAAATTTCAGAATTGCACCTTGCAATGCGGAGAAGTTACTGTTTGTGCATTTACAATATTCATTGATTTTTGCCATTGAAAAACATCATGTTATTCATATACCAGAAATGTTTGAAGCTACTGACTGAATGAAAGGAGCTGGCATCTCACTCTCTTTGAATCTTCTTTATCATGCTAGGATTAGCAGGAAAAAGCAAAAAATTTCAGAATTGCACCTTGCAATGTGGAGATATTACTGTTTGTGCATTTACAATATTCATTGATTTTTGCCATTGAAAAACGTCCAGAAATGTTTGAAGCTACTGACTGAATGAAAGGAGCTGGCATCTCACTCTCTTTGAATCTTCTTTATCATGCTAGGATTAGCAGGAAAAAGCAAAAAATTTCAGAATTGCACCTTGCAATGCGGAGAAATTACTGTTTGTGCATTTACAATATTCATTGATTTTTGCCTTTGAAAAACATCATGTTATTCATATACCAGAAATGTTTGAAGCTACTGACTGAATGAAAAGAGCTGGCATCTCACTCTCTTTGAATCTTCTTTATCATGCTAAGAGGAGCAGGAAAAAGCAAAAAATTTCAGAATTGCACCTTGCAATGTGGAGATATTACTGTTTGTGCATTTACAATATTCATTGATTTTTGCCATTGAAAAACGTCCAGAAATGTTTGAAGCTACTGACTGAATGAAAGGAGCTGGCATCTCACTCTCTTTGAATCTTCTTTATCATGCTAGGATTAGCAGGAAAAAGCAAAAAATTTCAGAATTGCACCTTGCAATGTGGAGATATTACTGTTTGTGCATTTACAATATTCACTGATTTTTGCCATTGAAAAACGTCCAGAAATGTTTGAAGCTACTGACTGAATGAAAGGAGCTGGCATCTCACTCTCTTTGAATCTTCTTTATCATGCTAGGATTAGCAGGAAAAAGCAAAAAATTTCAGAATTGCACCTTGCAATGCGGAGAAATTACTGTTTGTGCATTTACAATATTCATTGATTTTTGCCATTGAAAAATATCATGTTATTCATATACCAGAAATGTTTGAAGCTACTGACTGAATGAAAAGAGCTGGCATCTCACTCTCTTTGAATCTTCTTTATCATGCTAAGAGGAGCAGGAAAAAGCAAAAAATTTCAGAATTGCACCTTGCAATGTGGAGATATTACTGTTTGTGCATTTACAATATTCATTGATTTTTGCCATTGAAAAACGTCCAGAAATGTTTGAAGCTACCGACTGAATGAAAGGAGCTGGCATCTCACTCTCTTTGAATCTTCTTTATCATGCTAGGATTAGCAGGAAAAAGCAAAAAATTTCAGAATTGCACCTTGCAATGCGGAGAAATTACTATTTGTGCATTTACAATATTCATTGATTTTTGCCATTGAAAAACATCATGTTATTCATATACCAGAAATGTTTGAAGCTACAGACTGAATGAAAAGAGCTGGCATCTCACTCTCTTTGAATCTTCTTTATCATGCTAAGAGGAGCAGGAAAAAGCAAAAAATTTCAGAATTGCACCTTGCAATGTGGAGATATTACTGTTTGTGCATTTACAATATTCATTGATTTTTGCCATTGAAAAACGTCCAGAAATGTTTGAAGCTACTGACTGAATGAAAGGAGCTGGCATCTCACTCTCTTTGAATCTTCTTTATCATGCTAGGATTAGCAGGAAAAAGCAAAAAATTTCAGAATTGCACCTTGCAATGCGGAGAAATTACTGTTTGTGCATTTACAATATTCATTGATTTTTGCCATTGAAAAACATGTTATTCATATACCAGAAATGTTTGAAGCTACTGACTGAATGAAAAGAGCTGGCATCTCACTCTCTTTGAATCTTCTTTATCATGCTAAGAGGAGCAGGAAAAAGCAAAAAATTTCAGAATTGCACCTTGCAATTTGGAGATATTACTGTTTGTGCATTTACAATATTCATTGATTTTTGCCATTGAAAAACGTCCAGAAATGTTTGAAGCTACTGACTGAATGAAAGGAGCTGGCATCTCACTCTCTTTGAATCTTCTTTATCATGCTAGGATTAGCAGGAAAAAGCAAAAAATTTCAGAATTGCACCTTGCAATGTGGAGATATTACTGTTTGTGCATTTACAATATTCACTGATTTTTGCCATTGAAAAACGTCCAGAAATGTTTGAAGCTACTGACTGAATGAAAGGAGCTGGCATCTCACTCTCTTTGAATCTTCTTTATCATGCTAGGATTAGCAGGAAAAAGCAAAAAATTTCAGAATTGCACCTTGCAATGCGGAGAAATTACTGTTTGTGCATTTACAATATTCATTGATTTTTGCCATTGAAAAACATCATGTTATTCATATACCAGAAATGTTTGAAGCTACTGACTGAATGAAAAGAGCTGGCATCTCACTCTCTTTGAATCTTCTTTATCATGCTAAGAGGAGCAGGAAAAAGCAAAAAATTTCAGAATTGCACCTTGCAATGTGGAGATATTACTGTTTGTGCATTTACAATATTCATTGATTTTTGCCATTGAAAAACGTCCAGAAATGTTTGAAGCTACTGACTGAATGAAAGGAGCTGGCATCTCACTCTCTTTGAATCTTCTTTATCATGCTAGGATTAGCAGGAAAAAGCAAAAAATTTCAGAATTGCACCTTGCAATGCGGAGAAATTACTGTTTGTGCATTTACAATATTCATTGATTTTTGCCATTGAAAAACATCATGTTATTCATATACCAGAAATGTTTGAAGCTACTGACTGAATGAAAAGAGCTGTCATCTCACTCTCTTTGAATCTTCTTTATCATGCTAAGAGGAGCAGGAAAAAGCAAAAAATTTCAGAATTGCACCTTGCAATGTGGAGATATTACTGTTTGTGCATTTACAATATTCATTGATTTTTGCCATTGAAAAACGTCCAGAAATGTTTGAAGCTACTGACTGAATGAAAGGAGCTGGCATCTCACTCTCTTTGAATCTTCTTTATCATGCTAGGATTAGCAGGAAAAAGCAAAAAATTTCAGAATTGCACCTTGCAATGCGGAGATATTACTGTTTGTGCATTTACAATATTCATTGATTTTTGCCATTGAAAAACATCCAGAAATGTTTGAAGCTACTGACTGAATGAAAGGAGCTGGCATCTCACTCTCTTTGAATCTTCTTTATCATGCTAGGATTAGCAGGAAAAAGCAAAAAATTTCAGAATTGCACCTTGCAATGCGGAGAAATTACTGTTTGTGCATTTACAATATTCATTGATTTTTGCCATTGAAAAACTTCATGTTATTCATATACCAGAAATGTTTGAAGCTACTGACTGAATGAAAAGAGCTGGCATCTCACTCTCTTTGAATCTTCTTTATCATGCTAAGAGGAGCAGGAAAAAGCAAAAAATTTCAGAATTGCACCTTGCAATGTGGAGATATTACTGTTTGTGCATTTACAATATTCATTGATTTTTGCCATTGAAAAACATCATGTTATTCATATACCAGAAATGTTTGAAGCTACTGACTGAATGAAAAGAGCTGGCATCTCACTCTCTTTGAATCTTCTTTACCATGCTAAGAGGAGCAGGAAAAAGCAAAAAATTTCAGAATTGCACCTTGCAATGCGGAGATATTGTTTGTGCATTTACAATATTCATTGATTTTTGCCATTGAAAAACGTCCAGAAATGTTTGAAGCTACTGACTGAATGAAAGGAGCTGGCATCTCACTCTCTTTGAATCTTCATTATCATGCTAGGATTAGCAGGAAAAAGCAAAAAATTTCAGAATTGCACCTTGCAATGCGGAGAAATTACTGTTTGTGCATTTACAATATTCATTGATTTTTGCCATTGAAAAACATCATGTTATTCATATAACAGAAATGTTTGAAGCTACTGACTGAATGAAAAGAGCTGGCATCTCACTCTCTTTGAATCTTCTTTATCATGCTAAGAGGAGCAGGAAAAAGCAAAAAATTTCAGAATTGCACCTTGCAATGTGGAGATATTACTATTTGTGCATTTACAATATTCATTGATTTTTGCCATTGAAAAACGTCCAGAAATGTTTGAAGCTACTGACTGAATGAAAGGAGCTGGCATATCACTCTCTTTGAATCTTCTTTATCATGCTAGGATTAGCAGGAAAAAGGAAAAAATTTCAGAATTGCACCTTGCAATGCGGAGAAATTACTGTTTGTGCATTTACAATATTCATTGATTTTTGCCATTGAAAAACATGTTATTCATATACCAGAAATGTTTGAAGCTACTGACTGAATGAAAAGAGCTGGCATCTCACTCTCGTTGAATCTTCTTTATCATGCTAAGAGGAGCAGGAAAAAGCAAAAAATTTCAGAATTGCACCTTGCAATGTGGAGATATTACTGTTTGTGCATTTACAATATTCATTGATTTTTGCCATTGAAAAACGTCCAGAAATGTTTGAAGCTACTGACTGAATGAAAGGAGCTGGCATCTCACTCTCTTTGAATCTTCTTTATCATGCTAGGATTAGCAGGAAAAAGCAAAAAATTTCAGAATTGCACCTTGCAATGCAGAGAAATTACTGTTTGTGCATTTACAATATTCATTGATTTTTGCCATTGAAAAACATCATGTTATTCATATACCAGAAATGTTTGAAGCTACTGACTGAATGAAAAGAGCTGGCATCTCACTCTCTTTGAATCTTCTTTATCATGCTAAGAGGAGCAGGAAAAAGCAAAAAAATTCAGAATTGCACCTTGCAATGTGGAGATATTACTGTTTGTGCATTTACAATATTAATTGAATTTTGCCATTGAAAAACGTCCAGAAATGTTTGAAGCTACTGACTGAATGAAAGTAGCTGGCATCTCACTCTTTTTGAATCTTCTTTATCATGCTAGGATTAGCAGGAAAAAGCAAAAAATTTCAGAATTGCACCTTGCAATGCGGAGATATTACTGTTTGTGCATTTACAATATTCATTGATTTTTGCCATTGAAAAACGTCCAGAAATGTTTGAAGCTACTGACTGAATGAAAGGAGCTGGCATCTCACTCTCTTTGAATCTTCTTTATCATGCTAGGATTAGTAGGAAAAAGCAAAAAATTTCAGAATTGCACCTTGCAATGCGGAGAAATTACTGTTTGTGCATTTACAATATTCATTGATTTTTGCCATTGAAAAACATCATGTTATTCATATACCAGAAATGTTTGAAGCTACTGACTGAATGAAAAGAGCTGGCATCTCACTCTCTTTGAATCTTCTTTATCATGCTAAGAGGAGCAGGAAAAAGCAAAAAATTTCAGAATTGCACCTTGCAATGTGGAGATATTACTGTTTGTGCATTTACAATATTCATTGATTTTTGCCATTGAAAAACATCATGTTATTCATATACCAGAAATGTTTGAAGCTACTGACTGAATGAAAAGAGCTGGCATCTCACTCTCTTTGAATCTTCTTTATCATGCTAAGAGGAGCAGGAAAAAGCAAAAAATTTCAGAATTGCACCTTGCAATGCGGAGATATTACTGTTTGTGCATTTACCATATTCATTGATTTTTGCCATTGAAAAACGTCCAGAAATGTTTGAAGCTACTGACTGAATGAAAGGAGCTGGCATCTCACTCTCTTTGAATCTTCTTTATCATGCTAGGATTAGCAGGAAAAAGCAAAAAATTTCAGAATTGCACCTTGCAATGCGGAGATATTACTGTTTGTGCATTTACAATGTTCAATGATTTTTGCCATTGAAAGACGTCCAGAAATGTTTGAAGCTACTGACTGAATGAAAGGAGCGGGCATCTCACTCTCTTTGAATCTTCTTTATCATGCTAGGATTAGCAGGAAAAAGCAAAAAATTTCAGAGTTGCACCTTGCAATGCGGAGAAATTACTGTTTGTGCATTTACAATATTCATTGATTTTTGCCATTGAAAAACATCATGTTATTCATATACCAGAAATGTTTGAAGCTACTGACTGAATGAAAAGAGCTGGCATCTCACTCTCTTTGAATCTTCTTTATCATGCTAAGAGGAGCAGGAAAAAGCAAAAAATTTCAGAATTGCACCTTGCAATGTGGAGATATTACTGTTTGTGCATTTACAATATTCATTGATTTTTGCCATTGAAAAACGTCCAGAAATGTTTGAAGCTACTGACTGAATGAAAGGAGCTGGCATCTCACTCTCTTTGAATCTTCTTTATCATGCTAGGATTAGCAGGAAAAAGCAAAAAATTTCAGAATTGCACCTTGCAATGCGGAGAAATTACTGTTTGTGCATTTACAATATTCATTGATTTTTGCCATTGAAAAACATCATGTTATTCATATACCAGAAATGTTTGAAGCTACTGACTGAATGAAAAGAGCTGGCATCTCACTCTCTTTGAATCTTCTTTATCATGCTAAGAGGAGCAGGAAAAAGCAAAAAATTTCAGAATTGCACCTTGCAATGTGGAGATATTACTGTTTGTGCATTTACAATATTCATTGATTTTTTATATTGAAAAACGTCCAGAAATGTTTGAAGCTACTGACTGAATGAAAGGAGCTGGCATCTCACTCTCTTTGAATCTTCTTTATCATGCTAGGATTAGCAGGAAAAAGCGAAAAATTTCAGAATTGCACCTTGCAATGTGGAGATATTACTGTTTGTGCATTTACAATATTCATTGATTTTTGCCATTGAAAAACGTCCAGAAATGTTTGAAGCTACTGACTGAATGAAAGGAGCTGGCATCTCACTCTCTTTGAATCTTCTTTATCATGCTAGGATTAGCAGGAAAAAGCAAAAAATTTCAGAATTGCACCTTGCAATGCGGAGAAATTACTGTTTGTGCATTTACAATATTCATTGATTTTTGCCATTGAAAAACATCATGTTATTCATATACCAGAAATGTTTGAAGCTACTGACTGAATGAAAAGAGCTGGCATCTCACTCTCTTTGAATCTTCTTTATCATGCTAAGAGGAGCAGGAAAAAGCAAAAAATTTCAGAATTGCACCTTGCAATGTGGAGATATTACTGTTTGTGCATTTACAATATTCATTGATTTTTGCCATTGAAAAACGTCCAGAAATGTTTGAAGCTACTGACTGAATGAAAGGAGCTGGCATCTCACTCTCTTTGAATCTTCTTTATCATGCTAGGATTAGCAGGAAAAAGCAAAAATTTTCAGAATTGCACCTTGCAATGTGGAGATATTACTGTTTGTGCATTTACAATATTCATTGATTTTTGCCATTGAAAAACGTCCAGAAATGTTTGAAGCTACTGACTGAATGAAAGGAGCTGGCATCTCACTCTCTTTGAATCTTCTTTATCATGCTAGAATTAGCAGGAAAAAGCAAAAAATTTCAGAATTGCACCTTGCAATGTGGAGATATTACTGTTTGTGCATTTACAATATTCATTGATTTTTGCCATTGAAAAACGTCCAGAAATGTTTGAAGCTACTGACTGAATGAAAGGAGCTGGCATCTCACTCTCTTTGAATCTTCTTTATCATGCTAGGATTAGCAGGAAAAAGCAAAAAATTTCAGAATTGCACCTTGCAATGCGGAGAAATTACTGTTTGTGCATTTACAATATTCATTGATTTTTGCCATTGAAAAACATCATGTTATTCATATACCAGAAATGTTTGAAGCTACTGACTGAATGAAAAGAGCTGGCATCTCACTCTCTTTGAATCTTCTTTATCATGCTAAGAGGAGCAGGAAAAAGCAAAAAATTTCAGAATTGCACCTTGCAATGTGGAGATATTACTGTTTGTGCATTTACAATATTCATTGATTATTGCCATTGAAAAACGTCCAGAAATGTTTGAAGCTACTGACTGAATGAAAGGAGCTGGCATCTCACTCTCTTTGAATCTTCTTTATCATGCTAGGATTAGCAGGAAAAAGCAAAAAATTTCAGAATTGCACCTTGCAATGCGGAGATATTACTGTTTGTGCATTTACAATATTCATTGATTTTTGCCATTGAAAAACATCATGTTATTCATATACCAGAAATGTTTGAAGCTACTGACTGAATGAAAAGAGCTGTCATCTCACTCTCTTTGAATCTTCTTTATCATGCTAAGAGGAGCAGGAAAAAGCAAAAAATTTCAGAATTGCACCTTGCAATGTGGAGATATTACTGTTTGTGCATTTACAATATTCATTGATTTTTGCCATTGAAAAACGTCCAGAAATGTTTGAAGCTACTGACTGAATGAAAGGAGCTGGCATCTCACTCTCTTTGAATCTTCTTTATCATGCTAGGATTAGCAGGAAAAAGCAAAAAATTTCAGAATTGCACCTTGCAATGCGGAGATATTACTGTTTGTGCATTTACAATATTCATTGATTTTTTCCATTGAAAAACATCCAGAAATGTTTGAAGCTACTGACTGAATGAAAGGAGCTGGCATCTCACTCTCTTTGAATCTTCTTTATCATGCTAGGATTAGCAGGAAAAAGCAAAAAATTTCAGAATTGCACCTTGCAATGCGGAGAAATTACTGTTTGTGCATTTACAATATTCATTGATTTTTGCCATTGAAAAACTTCATGTTATTCATATACCAGAAATGTTTGAAGCTACTGACTGAATGAAAAGAGCTGGCATCTCACTCTCTTTGAATCTTCTTTATCATGCTAAGAGGAGCAGGAAAAAGCAAAAAATTTCAGAATTGCACCTTGCAATGTGGAGATATTACTGTTTGTGCATTTACAATATTCATTGATTTTTGCCATTGAAAAACATCATGTTATTCATATACCAGAAATGTTTGAAGCTACTGACTGAATGAAAAGAGCTGGCATCTCACTCTCTTTGAATCTTCTTTACCATGCTAAGAGGAGCAGGAAAAAGCAAAAAATTTCAGAATTGCACCTTGCAATGCGGAGATATTGTTTGTGCATTTACAATATTCATTGATTTTTGCCACTGAAAAACGTCCAGAAATGTTTGAAGCTACTGACTGAATGAAAGGAGCTGGCATCTCACTCTCTTTGAATCTTCATTATCATGCTAGGATTAGCAGGAAAAAGCAAAAAATTTCAGAATTGCACCTTGCAATGCGGAGAAATTACTGTTTGTGCATTTACAATATTCATTGATTTTTGCCATTGAAAAACATCATGTTATTCATATAACAGAAATGTTTGAAGCTACTGACTGAATGAAAAGAGCTGGCATCTCACTCTCTTTGAATCTTCTTTATCATGCTAAGAGGAGCAGGAAAAAGCAAAAAATTTCAGAATTGCACCTTGCAATGTGGAGATATTACTATTTGTGCATTTACAATATTCATTGATTTTTGCCATTGAAAAACGTCCAGAAATGTTTGAAGCTACTGACTGAATGAAAGGAGCTGGCATATCACTCTCTTTGAATCTTCTTTATCATGCTAGGATTAGCAGGAAAAAGGAAAAAATTTCAGAATTGCACCTTGCAATGCGGAGAAATTACTGTTTGTGCATTTACAATATTCATTGATTTTTGCCATTGAAAAACATGTTATTCATATACCAGAAATGTTTGAAGCTACTGACTGAATGAAAAGAGCTGGCATCTCACTCTCGTTGAATCTTCTTTATCATGCTAAGAGGAGCAGGAAAAAGCAAAAAATTTCAGAATTGCACCTTGCAATGTGGAGATATTACTGTTTGTGCATTTACAATATTCATTGATTTTTGCCATTGAAAAACATCATGTTATTCATATACCAGAAATGTTTGAAGCTACTGACTGAATGAAAAGAGCTGGCATCTCACTCTCTTTGAATCTTCTTTATCATGCTAAGAGGAGCAGGAAAAAGCAAAAAATTTCAGAATTGCACCTTGCAATGCGGAGATATTACTGTTTGTGCATTTACCATATTCATTGATTTTTGCCATTGAAAAACGTCCAGAAATGTTTGAAGCTACTGACTGAATGAAAGGAGCTGGCATCTCACTCTCTTTGAATCTTCTTTATCATGCTAGGATTAGCAGGAAAAAGCAAAAAATTTCAGAATTGCACCTTGCAATGCGGAGATATTACTGTTTGTGCATTTACAATGTTCAATGATTTTTGCCATTGAAAGACGTCCAGAAATGTTTGAAGCTACTGACTGAATGAAAGGAGCGGGCATCTCACTCTCTTTGAATCTTCTTTATCATGCTAGGATTAGCAGGAAAAAGCAAAAAATTTCAGAGTTGCACCTTGCAATGCGGAGAAATTACTGTTTGTGCATTTACAATATTCATTGATTTTTGCCATTGAAAAACATCATGTTATTCATATACCAGAAATGTTTGAAGCTACTGACTGAATGAAAAGAGCTGGCATCTCACTCTCTTTGAATCTTCTTTATCATGCTAAGAGGAGCAGGAAAAAGCAAAAAATTTCAGAATTGCACCTTGCAATGTGGAGATATTACTGTTTGTGCATTTACAATATTCATTGATTTTTGCCATTGAAAAACGTCCAGAAATGTTTGAAGCTACTGACTGAATGAAAGGAGCTGGCATCTCACTCTCTTTGAATCTTCTTTATCATGCTAGGATTAGCAGGAAAAAGCAAAAAATTTCAGAATTGCACCTTGCAATGCGGAGAAATTACTGTTTGTGCATTTACAATATTCATTGATTTTTGCCATTGAAAAACATCATGTTATTCATATACCAGAAATGTTTGAAGCTACTGACTGAATGAAAAGAGCTGGCATCTCACTCTCTTTGAATCTTCTTTATCATGCTAAGAGGAGCAGGAAAAAGCAAAAAATTTCAGAATTGCACCTTGCAATGTGGAGATATTAGTGTTTGTGCATTTACAATATTCATTGATTTTTGATATTGAAAAACGTCCAGAAATGTTTGAAGCTACTGACTGAATGAAAGGAGCTGGCATCTCACTCTCTTTGAATCTTCTTTATCATGCTAGGATTAGCAGGAAAAAGCGAAAAATTTCAGAATTGCACCTTGCAATGTGGAGATATTACTGTTTGTGCATTTACAATATTCATTGATTTTTGCCATTGAAAAACGTCCAGAAATGTTTGAAGCTACTGACTGAATGAAAGGAGCTGGCATCTCACTCTCTTTGAATCTTCTTTATCATGCTAGGATTAGCAGGAAAAAGCAAAAAATTTCAGAATTGCACCTTGCAATGCGGAGAAATTACTGTTTGTGCATTTACAATATTCATTGATTTTTGCCATTGAAAAACATCATGTTATTCATATACCAGAAATGTTTGAAGCTACTGACTGAATGAAAAGAGCTGGCATCTCACTCTCTTTGAATCTTCTTTATCATGCTAAGAGGAGCAGGAAAAAGCAAAAAATTTCAGAATTGCACCTTGCAATGTGGAGATATTACTGTTTGTGCATTTACAATATTCATTGATTTTTGCCATTGAAAAACGTCCAGAAATGTTTGAAGCTACTGACTGAATGAAAGGAGCTGGCATCTCACTCTCTTTGAATCTTCTTTATCATGCTAGGATTAGCAGGAAAAAGCAAAAATTTTCAGAATTGCACCTTGCAATGTGGAGATATTACTGTTTGTGCATTTACAATATTCATTGATTTTTGCCATTGAAAAACGTCCAGAAATGTTTGAAGCTACTGACTGAATGAAAGGAGCTGGCATCTCACTCTCTTTGAATCTTCTTTATCATGCTAGAATTAGCAGGAAAAAGCAAAAAATTTCAGAATTGCACCTTGCAATGTGGAGATATTACTGTTTGTGCATTTACAATATTCATTGATTTTTGCCATTGAAAAACGTCCAGAAATGTTTGAAGCTACTGACTGAATGAAAGGAGCTGGCATCTCACTCTCTTTGAATCTTCTTTATCATGCTAGGATTAGCAGGAAAAAGCAAAAAATTTCAGAATTGCACCTTGCAATGCGGAGAAATTACTGTTTGTGCATTTACAATATTCATTGATTTTTGCCATTGAAAAACATCATGTTATTCATATACCAGAAATGTTTGAAGCTACTGACTGAATGAAAAGAGCTGGCATCTCACTCTCTTTGAATCTTCTTTATCATGCTAAGAGGAGCAGGAAAAAGCAAAAAATTTCAGAATTGCACCTTGCAATGTGGAGATATTACTGTTTGTGCATTTACAATATTCATTGATTATTGCCATTGAAAAACGTCCAGAAATGTTTGAAGCTACTGACTGAATGAAAGGAGCTGGCATCTCACTCTCTTTGAATCTTCTTTATCATGCTAGGATTAGCAGGAAAAAGCAAAAAATTTCAGAATTGCACCTTGCAATGCGGAGATATTACTGTTTGTGCATTTACAATATTCATTGATTTTTGCCATTGAAAAACATCATGTTATTCATATACCAGAAATGTTTGAAGCTACTGACTGAATGAAAAGAGCTGTCATCTCACTCTCTTTGAATCTTCTTTATCATGCTAAGAGGAGCAGGAAAAAGCAAAAAATTTCAGAATTGCACCTTGCAATGTGGAGATATTACTGTTTGTGCATTTACAATATTCATTGATTTTTGCCATTGAAAAACGTCCAGAAATGTTTGAAGCTACTGACTGAATGAAAGGAGCTGGCATCTCACTCTCTTTGAATCTTCTTTATCATGCTAGGATTAGCAGGAAAAAGCAAAAAATTTCAGAATTGCACCTTGCAATGCGGAGATATTACTGTTTGTGCATTTACAATATTCATTGATTTTTTCCATTGAAAAACATCCAGAAATGTTTGAAGCTACTGACTGAATGAAAGGAGCTGGCATCTCACTCTCTTTGAATCTTCTTTATCATGCTAGGATTAGCAGGAAAAAGCAAAAAATTTCAGAATTGCACCTTGCAATGCGGAGAAATTACTGTTTGTGCATTTACAATATTCATTGATTTTTGCCATTGAAAAACTTCATGTTATTCATATACCAGAAATGTTTGAAGCTACTGACTGAATGAAAAGAGCTGGCATCTCACTCTCTTTGAATCTTCTTTATCATGCTAAGAGGAGCAGGAAAAAGCAAAAAATTTCAGAATTGCACCTTGCAATGTGGAGATATTACTGTTTGTGCATTTACAATATTCATTGATTTTTGCCATTGAAAAACATCATGTTATTCATATACCAGAAATGTTTGAAGCTACTGACTGAATGAAAAGAGGTGGCATCTCACTCTCTTTGAATCTTCTTTACCATGCTAAGAGGAGCAGGAAAAAGAAAAAAATTTCAGAATTGCACCTTGCAATGCGGAGATATTGTTTGTGCATTTACAATATTCATTGATTTTTGCCATTGAAAAACGTCCAGAAATGTTTGAAGCTACTGACTGAATGAAAGGAGCTGGCATCTCACTCTCTTTGAATCTTCATTATCATGCTAGGATTAGCAGGAAAAAGCAAAAAATTTCAGAATTGCACCTTGCAATGCGGAGAAATTACTGTTTGTGCATTTACAATATTCATTGATTTTTGCCATTGAAAAACATCATGTTATTCATATAACAGAAATGTTTGAAGCTACTGACTGAATGAAAAGAGCTGGCATCTCACTCTCTTTGAATCTTCTTTATCATGCTAAGAGGAGCAGGAAAAAGCAAAAAATTTCAGAATTGCACCTTGCAATGTGGAGATATTACTATTTGTGCATTTACAATATTCATTGATTTTTGCCATTGAAAAACTTCCAGAAATGTTTGAAGCTACTGACTGAATGAAAGGAGCTGGCATATCACTCTCTTTGAATCTTCTTTATCATGCTAGGATTAGCAGGAAAAAGGAAAAAATTTCAGAATTGCACCTTGCAATGCGGAGAGATTACTGTTTGTGCATTTACAATATTCAATGATTTTTGCCATTGAAAAACATGTTATTCATATACCAGAAATGTTTGAAGCTACTGACTGAATGAAAAGAGCTGGCATCTCACTCTCGTTGAATCTTCTTTATCATGCTAAGAGGAGCAGGAAAAAGCAAAAAATTTCAGAATTGCACCTTGCAATGTGGAGATATTACTGTTTGTGCATTTACAATATTCATTGATTTTTGCCATTGAAAAACGTCCAGAAATGTTTGAAGCTACTGACTGAATGAAAGGAGCTGGCATCTCACTCTCTTTGAATCTTCTTTATCATGCTAGGATTAGCAGGAAAAAGCAAAAAATTTCAGAATTGCACCTTGCAATGCGGAGAAATTACTGTTTGTGCATTTACAATATTCATTGATTTTTGCCATTGAAAAACATCATGTTATTCATATACCAGAAATGTTTGAAGCTACTGACTGAATGAAAAGAGCTGGCATCTCACTCTCTTTGAATCTTCTTTATCATGCTAAGAGGAGCAGGAAAAAGCAAAAAAATTCAGAATTGCACCTTGCAATGTGGAGATATTACTGTTTGTGCATTTACAATATTAATTGAATTTTGCCATTGAAAAACGTCCAGAAATGTTTGAAGCTACTGACTGAATGAAAGGAGCTGGCATCTCACTCTCTTTGAATCTTCTTTATCATGCTAGGATTAGCAGGAAAAAGCAAAAAATTTCAGAATTGCACCTTGCAATGCGGAGATATTACTGTTTGTGCATTTACAATATTCATTGATTTTTGCCATTGAAAAACGTCCAGAAATGTTTGAAGCTACTGACTGAATGAAAGGAGCTGGCATCTCACTCTCTTTGAATCTTCTTTATCATGCTAGGATTAGTAGGAAAAAGCAAAAAATTTCAGAATTGCACCTTGCAATGCGGAGAAATTACTGTTTGTGCATTTACAATATTCATTGATTTTTGCCATTGAAAAACATCATGTTATTCATATACCAGAAATGTTTGAAGCTACTGACTGAATGAAAAGAGCTGGCATCTCACTCTCTTTGAATCTTCTTTATCATGCTAAGAGGAGCAGGAAAAAGCAAAAAATTTCAGAATTGCACCTTGCAATGTGGAGATATTACTGTTTGTGCATTTACAATATTCATTGATTTTTGCCATTGAAAAACATCATGTTATTCATATACCAGAAATGTTTGAAGATACTGACTGAATGAAAAGAGCTGGCATCTCACTCTCTTTGAATCTTCTTTATCATGCTAAGAGGAGCAGGAAAAAGCAAAAAATTTCAGAATTGCACCTTGCAATGCGGAGATATTACTGTTTGTGCATTTACCATATTCATTGATTTTTGCCATTGAAAAACGTCCAGAAATGTTTGAAGCTACTGACTGAATGAAAGGAGCTGGCATCTCACTCTCTTTGAATCTTCTTTATCATGCTAGGATTAGCAGGAAAAAGCAAAAAATTTCAGAATTGCACCTTGCAATGCGGAGATATTACTGTTTGTGCATTTACAATGTTCAATGATTTTTGCCATTGAAAGACGTCCAGAAATGTTTGAAGCTACTGACTGAATGAAAGGAGCGGGCATCTCACTCTCTTTGAATCTTCTTTATCATGCTAGGATTAGCAGGAAAAAGCAAAAAATTTCAGAGTTGCACCTTGCAATGCGGAGAAATTACTGTTTGTGCATTTACAATATTCATTGATTTTTGCCATTGAAAAACATCATGTTATTCATATACCAGAAATGTTTGAAGCTACTGACTGAATGAAAAGAGCTGGCATCTCACTCTCTTTGAATCTTCTTTATCATGCTAAGAGGAGCAGGAAAAAGCAAAAAATTTCAGAATTGCACCTTGCAATGTGGAGATATTACTGTTTGTGCATTTACAATATTCATTGATTTTTGCCATTGAAAAACGTCCAGAAATGTTTGAAGCTACTGACTGAATGAAAGGAGCTGGCATCTCACTCTCTTTGAATCTTCTTTATCATGCTAGGATTAGCTGGAAAAAGCAAAAAATTTCAGAATTGCACCTTGCAATGCGGAGAAATTACTGTTTGTGCATTTACAATATTCATTGATTTTTGCCATTGAAAAACATCATGTTATTCATATACCAGAAATGTTTGAAGCTACTGACTGAATGAAAAGAGCTGGCATCTCACTCTCTTTGAATCTTCTTTATCATGCTAAGAGGAGCAGGAAAAAGCAAAAAATTTCAGAATTGCACCTTGCAATGTGGAGATATTACTGTTCGTGCATTTACAATATTCATTGATTTTTGATATTGAAAAACGTCCAGAAATGTTTGAAGCTACTGACTGAATGAAAGGAGCTGGCATCTCACTCTCTTTGAATCTTCTTTATCATGCTAGGATTAGCAGGAAAAAGCGAAAAATTTCAGAATTGAACCTTGCAATGTGGAGATATTACTGTTTGTGCATTTACAATATTCATTGATTTTTGCCATTGAAAAACGTCCAGAAATGTTTGAAGCTACTGACTGAATGAAAGGAGCTGGCATCTCACTCTCTTTGAATCTTCTTTATCATGCTAGGATTAGCAGGAAAAAGCAAAAATTTTCAGAATTGCACCTTGCAATGTGGAGATATTACTGTTTGTGCATTTACAATATTCATTGATTTTTGCCATTGAAAAACGTCCAGAAATGTTTGAAGCTACTGACTGAATGAAAGGAGCTGGCATCTCACTCTCTTTGAATCTTCTTTATCATGCTAGAATTAGCAGGAAAAAGCAAAAAATTTCAGAATTGCACCTTGCAATGTGGAGATATTACTGTTTGTGCATTTACAATATTCATTGATTTTTGCCATTGAAAAACGTCCAGAAATGTTTGAAGCTACTGACTGAATGAAAGGAGCTGGCATCTCACTCTCTTTGAATCTTCTTTATCATGCTAGGATTAGCAGGAAAAAGCAAAAAATTTCAGAATTGCACCTTGCAATGCGGAGAAATTACTGTTTGTGTATTTACAATATTCATTGATTTTTGCCATTGAAAAACATCATGTTATTCATATACCAGAAATGTTTGAAGCTACTGACTGAATGAAAAGAGCTGGCATCTCACTCTCTTTGAATCTTCTTTATCATGCTAAGAGGAGCAGGAAAAAGCAAAAAATTTCAGAATTGCACCTTGCAATGTGGAGATATTACTGTTTGTGCATTTACAATATTCATTGATTTTTGATACTGAAAAACATCATGTTATTCATATACCAGAAATGTTTGAAGCTACTGACTGAATGAAAAGAGCTGGCATCTCACTCTCTTTGAATCCTCTTTATCATGCTAAGAGGAGCAGGAAAAAGCAAAAAATTTCAGAATTGCACCTTGCAATGCGGAGATATTACTGTTTGTGCATTTACAATATTCATTGATTTTTGCCATTGAAAAACGTCCAGAAATGTTTGAAGCTACTGACTGAATGAAAGGAGCTGGCATCTCACTCTCTTTGAATCTTCTTTATCATGCTGGGATTAGCAGGAAAAAGCAAAAAATTTCAGAATTGCACCTTGCAATGCCGAGAAATTACTGTTTGTGCATTTACAATATTCATTGATTTTTGCCATTGAAAAACATCATGTTATTCATATACCAGAAATGTTTGAAGCTACTGACTGAATGAAAAGAGCTGGCATCTCACTCTCTTTGAATCTTCTTTATCATGCTAAGAGGAGCAGGAAAAATCAAAAAATTTCAGAATTGCACCTTGCAATGTGGAGATATTACTGTTTGTGCATTTACAATATTCATTGATTTTTGCCATTGAAAAACGTCCAGAAATGTTTGAAGCTACTGACTGAATTAAAGGAGCTGGCATCTCACTCTCTTTGAATCTTCTTTATCATGCTAGGATTAGCAGGAAAAAGCAAAAAATTTCAGAATTGCACCTTGCAATGCGGAGAAATTACTGTTTGTGCATTTACAATATTCATTGATTTTTGCCATTGAAAAACATCATGTTATTCATATACCAGAAATGTTTGAAGCTACTGACTGAATGAAAAGAGCTGGCATCTCACTCTCTTTGAATCTTCTTTATCATGCTAAGAGGAGCAGGAAAAAACAAAACATTTCAGAATTGCACCTTGCAATGTGGAGATATTATTGTTTGTGCATTTACAATATTCATTGATTTTTGCCATTGAAAAACATCCAGAAATGTTTGAAGCTACTGACTGAATGAAAGGAGCTGGCATCTCACTCTCTTTGAATCTTCTTTATCATGCTAGGATTAGCAGGAAAAAGCAAAAAATTTCAGAATTGCACCTTGCAATGCGGAGAAATTACTGTTTGTGCATTTACAATATTCATTGATTTTTGCCATTGAAAAACATCATGCTATTCATATACCAGAAATGTTTGAAGCTACTGACTGAATGAAAAGAGCTGGCATCTCACTCTCTTTGAATCTTCTTTATCATGCTAAGAGGAGCAGGAAAAAGCAAAAAATTTCAGAATTGCACCTTGCAATGTGGAGATATTACTGTTTGTGCATTTACAATATTCATTGATTTTTGCCATTGAAAAACGTCCAGAAATGTTTGAAGCTACTGACTGAATGAAAGGAGCTGGCATCTCACTCTCTTTGAATCTTCTTTATCATGCTAGGATTAGCAGGAAAAAGCAAAAAATTTCAGAATTGCACCTTGCAATGCGGAGAAATTACTGTTTGTGCATTTACAATATTCATTGATTTTTGTCATTGAAAAACATCATGTTATTCATATACCAGAAATGTTTGAAGCTACTGACTGAATGAAAAGAGCTGGCATCTCACTCTCTTTGAATCTTCTTTATCATGCTAAGAGGAGCAGGAAAAAGCAAAAAATTTCAGAATTGCACCTTGCAATGTGGAGATATTACTGTTTGTGCATTTACAATATTCATTGATTTTTGCCATTGAAAAACGTCCAGAAATGTTTGAAGCTACTGACTGAATTAAAGGAGCTGGCATCTCACTCTCTTTGAATCTTCTTTATCATGCTAGGATTAGCAGGAAAAAGCAAAAAATTTCAGAATTGCACCTTGCAATGCGGAGAAATTACTGTTTGTGCATTTACAATATTCATTGATTTTTGCCATTGAAAAACATCATGTTATTCATATACCAGAAATGTTTGAAGCTACTGACTGAATGAAAAGAGCTGGCATCTCACTCTCTTTGAATCTTCTTTATCATGCTAAGAGGAGCAGGAAAAAACAAAAAATTTCAGAATTGCACCTTGCAATGTGGAGATATTATTGTTTGTGCATTTACAATATTCATTGATTTTTGCCATTGAAAAACGTCCAGAAATGTTTGAAGCTACTGACTGAATGAAAGGAGCTGGCATCTCACTCTCTTTGAATCTTCTTTATCATGCTAGGATTAGCAGGAAAAAGCAAAAAATTTCAGAATTGCACCTTGCAATGCGGAGAAATTACTGTTTGTGCATTTACAATATTCATTGATTTTTGCCATTGAAAAACATCATGTTATTCATATACCAGAAATGTTTGAAGCTACTGACTGAATGAAAAGAGCTGGCATCTCACTCTCTTTGAATCTTCATTATCATGCTAAGAGGAGCAGGAAAAAGCAAAAAATTTCAGAATTGCACCTTGCAATGTGGAGATATTACTGTTTGTGCATTTACAATATTCATTGATTTTTGCCATTGAAAAACGTCCAGAAATGTTTGAAGCTACTGACTGAATGAAAGGAGCTGGCATCTCACTCTCTTTGAATCTTCTTTATCATGCTAGGATTAGCAGGAAAAAGCAAAAAATTTCAGAATTGCACCTTGCAATGCGGAGAAATTACTGTTTGTGCATTTACAATATTCATTGATTTTTGCCATTGAAAAACATCATGTTATTCATATACCAGAAATGTTTGAAGCTACTGACTGAATGAAAAGAGCTGTCATCTCACTCTCTTTGAATCTTCTTTATCATGCTAAGAGGAGCAGGAAAAAGCAAAAAATTTCAGAATTGCACCTTGCAATGTGGAGATATTACTGTTTGTGCATTTACAATATTCATTGATTTTTGCCATTGAAAAACGTCCAGAAATGTTTGAAGCTACTGACTGAATGAAAGGAGCTGGCATCTCACTCTCTTTGAATCTTCTTTATCATGCTAGGATTAGCAGGAAAAAGCAAAAAATTTCAGAATTGCACCTTGCAATGCGGAGATATTACTGTTTGTGCATTTACAATATTCATTGATTTTTGCCATTGAAAAACATCCAGAAATGTTTGAAGCTACTGACTGAATGAAAGGAGCTGGCATCTCACTCTCTTTGAATCTTCTTTATCATGCTAGGATTAGCAGGAAAAAGCAAAAAATTTCAGAATTGCACCTTGCAATGCGGAGAAATTACTGTTTGTGCATTTACAATATTCATTGATTTTTGCCATTGAAAAACTTCATGTTATTCATATACCAGAAATGTTTGAAGCTACTGACTGAATGAAAAGAGCTGGCATCTCACTCTCTTTGAATCTTCTTTATCATGCTAAGAGGAGCAGGAAAAAGCAAAAAATTTCAGAATTGCACCTTGCAATGTGGAGATATTACTGTTTGTGCATTTACAATATTCATTGATTTTTGCCATTGAAAAACATCATGTTATTCATATACCAGAAATGTTTGAAGCTACTGACTGAATGAAAAGAGCTGGCATCTCACTCTCTTTGAATCTTCTTTACCATGCTAAGAGGAGCAGGAAAAAGCAAAAAATTTCAGAATTGCACCTTGCAATGCGGAGATATTGTTTGTGCATTTACAATATTCATTGATTTTTGCCATTGAAAAACGTCCAGAAATGTTTGAAGCTACTGACTGAATGAAAGGAGCTGGCATCTCACTCTCTTTGAATCTTCATTATCATGCTAGGATTAGCAGGAAAAAGCAAAAAATTTCAGAATTGCACCTTGCAATGCGGAGAAATTACTGTTTGTGCATTTACAATATTCATTGATTTTTGCCATTGAAAAACATCATGTTATTCATATAACAGAAATGTTTGAAGCTACTGACTGAATGAAAAGAGCTGGCATCTCACTCTCTTTGAATCTTCTTTATCATGCTAAGAGGAGCAGGAAAAAGCAAAAAATTTCAGAATTGCACCTTGCAATGTGGAGATATTACTATTTGTGCATTTACAATATTCATTGATTTTTGCCATTGAAAAACGTCCAGAAATGTTTGAAGCTACTGACTGAATGAAAGGAGCTGGCATATCACTCTCTTTGAATCTTCTTTATCATGCTAGGATTAGCAGGAAAAAGGAAAAAATTTCAGAATTGCACCTTGCAATGCGGAGAAATTACTGTTTGTGCATTTACAATATTCATTGATTTTTGCCATTGAAAAACATGTTATTCATATACCAGAAATGTTTGAAGCTACTGACTGAATGAAAAGAGCTGGCATCTCACTCTCGTTGAATCTTCTTTATCATGCTAAGAGGAGCAGGAAAAAGCAAAAAATTTCAGAATTGCACCTTGCAATGTGGAGATATTACTGTTTGTGCATTTACAATATTCATTGATTTTTGCCATTGAAAAACGTCCAGAAATGTTTGAAGCTACTGACTGAATGAAAGGAGCTGGCATCTCACTCTCTTTGAATCTTCTTTATCATGCTAGGATTAGCAGGAAAAAGCAAAAAATTTCAGAATTGCACCTTGCAATGCGGAGAAATTACTGTTTGTGCATTTACAATATTCATTGATTTTTGCCATTGAAAAACATCATGTTATTCATATACCAGAAATGTTTGAAGCTACTGACTGAATGAAAAGAGCTGGCATCTCACTCTCTTTGAATCTTCTTTATCATGCTAAGAGGAGCAGGAAAAAGCAAAAAAATTCAGAATTGCACCTTGCAATGTGGAGATATTACTGTTTGTGCATTTACAATATTAATTGAATTTTGCCATTGAAAAACGTCCAGAAATGTTTGAAGCTACTGACTGAATGAAAGTAGCTGGCATCTCACTCTTTTTGAATCTTCTTTATCATGCTAGGATTAGCAGGAAAAAGCAAAAAATTTCAGAATTGCACCTTGCAATGCGGAGATATTACTGTTTGTGCATTTACAATATTCATTGATTTTTGCCATTGAAAAACGTCCAGAAATGTTTGAAGCTACTGACTGAATGAAAGGAGCTGGCATCTCACTCTCTTTGAATCTTCTTTATCATGCTAGGATTAGTAGGAAAAAGCAAAAAATTTCAGAATTGCACCTTGCAATGCGGAGAAATTACTGTTTGTGCATTTACAATATTCATTGATTTTTGCCATTGAAAAACATCATGTTATTCATATACCAGAAATGTTTGAAGCTACTGACTGAATGAAAAGAGCTGGCATCTCACTCTCTTTGAATCTTCTTTATCATGCTAAGAGGAGCAGGAAAAAGCAAAAAATTTCAGAATTGCACCTTGCAATGTGGAGATATTACTGTTTGTGCATTTACAATATTCATTGATTTTTGCCATTGAAAAACATCATGTTATTCATATACCAGAAATGTTTGAAGCTACTGACTGAATGAAAAGAGCTGGCATCTCACTCTCTTTGAATCTTCTTTATCATGCTAAGAGGAGCAGGAAAAAGCAAAAAATTTCAGAATTGCACCTTGCAATGCGGAGATATTACTGTTTGTGCATTTACCATATTCATTGATTTTTGCCATTGAAAAACGTCCAGAAATGTTTGAAGCTACTGACTGAATGAAAGGAGCTGGCATCTCACTCTCTTTGAATCTTCTTTATCATGCTAGGATTAGCAGGAAAAAGCAAAAAATTTCAGAATTGCACCTTGCAATGCGGAGATATTACTGTTTGTGCATTTACAATGTTCAATGATTTTTGCCATTGAAAGACGTCCAGAAATGTTTGAAGCTACTGACTGAATGAAAGGAGCGGGCATCTCACTCTCTTTGAATCTTCTTTATCATGCTAGGATTAGCAGGAAAAAGCAAAAAATTTCAGAGTTGCACCTTGCAATGCGGAGAAATTACTGTTTGTGCATTTACAATATTCATTGATTTTTGCCATTGAAAAACATCATGTTATTCATATACCAGAAATGTTTGAAGCTACTGACTGAATGAAAAGAGCTGGCATCTCACTCTCTTTGAATCTTCTTTATCATGCTAAGAGGAGCAGGAAAAAGCAAAAAATTTCAGAATTGCACCTTGCAATGTGGAGATATTACTGTTTGTGCATTTACAATATTCATTGATTTTTGCCATTGAAAAACGTCCAGAAATGTTTGAAGCTACTGACTGAATGAAAGGAGCTGGCATCTCACTCTCTTTGAATCTTCTTTATCATGCTAGGATTAGCAGGAAAAAGCAAAAAATTTCAGAATTGCACCTTGCAATGCGGAGAAATTACTGTTTGTGCATTTACAATATTCATTGATTTTTGCCATTGAAAAACATCATGTTATTCATATACCAGAAATGTTTGAAGCTACTGACTGAATGAAAAGAGCTGGCATCTCACTCTCTTTGAATCTTCTTTATCATGCTAAGAGGAGCAGGAAAAAGCAAAAAATTTCAGAATTGCACCTTGCAATGTGGAGATATTACTGTTTGTGCATTTACAATATTCATTGATTTTTTATATTGAAAAACGTCCAGAAATGTTTGAAGCTACTGACTGAATGAAAGGAGCTGGCATCTCACTCTCTTTGAATCTTCTTTATCATGCTAGGATTAGCAGGAAAAAGCGAAAAATTTCAGAATTGCACCTTGCAATGTGGAGATATTACTGTTTGTGCATTTACAATATTCATTGATTTTTGCCATTGAAAAACGTCCAGAAATGTTTGAAGCTACTGACTGAATGAAAGGAGCTGGCATCTCACTCTCTTTGAATCTTCTTTATCATGCTAGGATTAGCAGGAAAAAGCAAAAAATTTCAGAATTGCACCTTGCAATGCGGAGAAATTACTGTTTGTGCATTTACAATATTCATTGATTTTTGCCATTGAAAAACATCATGTTATTCATATACCAGAAATGTTTGAAGCTACTGACTGAATGAAAAGAGCTGGCATCTCACTCTCTTTGAATCTTCTTTATCATGCTAAGAGGAGCAGGAAAAAGCAAAAAATTTCAGAATTGCACCTTGCAATGTGGAGATATTACTGTTTGTGCATTTACAATATTCATTGATTTTTGCCATTGAAAAACGTCCAGAAATGTTTGAAGCTACTGACTGAATGAAAGGAGCTGGCATCTCACTCTCTTTGAATCTTCTTTATCATGCTAGGATTAGCAGGAAAAAGCAAAAATTTTCAGAATTGCACCTTGCAATGTGGAGATATTACTGTTTGTGCATTTACAATATTCATTGATTTTTGCCATTGAAAAACGTCCAGAAATGTTTGAAGCTACTGACTGAATGAAAGGAGCTGGCATCTCACTCTCTTTGAATCTTCTTTATCATGCTAGAATTAGCAGGAAAAAGCAAAAAATTTCAGAATTGCACCTTGCAATGTGGAGATATTACTGTTTGTGCATTTACAATATTCATTGATTTTTGCCATTGAAAAACGTCCAGAAATGTTTGAAGCTACTGACTGAATGAAAGGAGCTGGCATCTCACTCTCTTTGAATCTTCTTTATCATGCTAGGATTAGCAGGAAAAAGCAAAAAATTTCAGAATTGCACCTTGCAATGCGGAGAAATTACTGTTTGTGCATTTACAATATTCATTGATTTTTGCCATTGAAAAACATCATGTTATTCATATACCAGAAATGTTTGAAGCTACTGACTGAATGAAAAGAGCTGGCATCTCACTCTCTTTGAATCTTCTTTATCATGCTAAGAGGAGCAGGAAAAAGCAAAAAATTTCAGAATTGCACCTTGCAATGTGGAGATATTACTGTTTGTGCATTTACAATATTCATTGATTATTGCCATTGAAAAACGTCCAGAAATGTTTGAAGCTACTGACTGAATGAAAGGAGCTGGCATCTCACTCTCTTTGAATCTTCTTTATCATGCTAGGATTAGCAGGAAAAAGCAAAAAATTTCAGAATTGCACCTTGCAATGCGGAGATATTACTGTTTGTGCATTTACAATATTCATTGATTTTTGCCATTGAAAAACATCATGTTATTCATATACCAGAAATGTTTGAAGCTACTGACTGAATGAAAAGAGCTGTCATCTCACTCTCTTTGAATCTTCTTTATCATGCTAAGAGGAGCAGGAAAAAGCAAAAAATTTCAGAATTGCACCTTGCAATGTGGAGATATTACTGTTTGTGCATTTACAATATTCATTGATTTTTGCCATTGAAAAACGTCCAGAAATGTTTGAAGCTACTGACTGAATGAAAGGAGCTGGCATCTCACTCTCTTTGAATCTTCTTTATCATGCTAGGATTAGCAGGAAAAAGCAAAAAATTTCAGAATTGCACCTTGCAATGCGGAGATATTACTGTTTGTGCATTTACAATATTCATTGATTTTTTCCATTGAAAAACATCCAGAAATGTTTGAAGCTACTGACTGAATGAAAGGAGCTGGCATCTCACTCTCTTTGAATCTTCTTTATCATGCTAGGATTAGCAGGAAAAAGCAAAAAATTTCAGAATTGCACCTTGCAATGCGGAGAAATTACTGTTTGTGCATTTACAATATTCATTGATTTTTGCCATTGAAAAACTTCATGTTATTCATATACCAGAAATGTTTGAAGCTACTGACTGAATGAAAAGAGCTGGCATCTCACTCTCTTTGAATCTTCTTTATCATGCTAAGAGGAGCAGGAAAAAGCAAAAAATTTCAGAATTGCACCTTGCAATGTGGAGATATTACTGTTTGTGCATTTACAATATTCATTGATTTTTGCCATTGAAAAACATCATGTTATTCATATACCAGAAATGTTTGAAGCTACTGACTGAATGAAAAGAGCTGGCATCTCACTCTCTTTGAATCTTCTTTACCATGCTAAGAGGAGCAGGAAAAAGCAAAAAATTTCAGAATTGCACCTTGCAATGCGGAGATATTGTTTGTGCATTTACAATATTCATTGATTTTTGCCACTGAAAAACGTCCAGAAATGTTTGAAGCTACTGACTGAATGAAAGGAGCTGGCATCTCACTCTCTTTGAATCTTCATTATCATGCTAGGATTAGCAGGAAAAAGCAAAAAATTTCAGAATTGCACCTTGCAATGCGGAGAAATTACTGTTTGTGCATTTACAATATTCATTGATTTTTGCCATTGAAAAACATCATGTTATTCATATAACAGAAATGTTTGAAGCTACTGACTGAATGAAAAGAGCTGGCATCTCACTCTCTTTGAATCTTCTTTATCATGCTAAGAGGAGCAGGAAAAAGCAAAAAATTTCAGAATTGCACCTTGCAATGTGGAGATATTACTATTTGTGCATTTACAATATTCATTGATTTTTGCCATTGAAAAACGTCCAGAAATGTTTGAAGCTACTGACTGAATGAAAGGAGCTGGCATATCACTCTCTTTGAATCTTCTTTATCATGCTAGGATTAGCAGGAAAAAGGAAAAAATTTCAGAATTGCACCTTGCAATGCGGAGAAATTACTGTTTGTGCATTTACAATATTCATTGATTTTTGCCATTGAAAAACATGTTATTCATATACCAGAAATGTTTGAAGCTACTGACTGAATGAAAAGAGCTGGCATCTCACTCTCGTTGAATCTTCTTTATCATGCTAAGAGGAGCAGGAAAAAGCAAAAAATTTCAGAATTGCACCTTGCAATGTGGAGATATTACTGTTTGTGCATTTACAATATTCATTGATTTTTGCCATTGAAAAACATCATGTTATTCATATACCAGAAATGTTTGAAGCTACTGACTGAATGAAAAGAGCTGGCATCTCACTCTCTTTGAATCTTCTTTATCATGCTAAGAGGAGCAGGAAAAAGCAAAAAATTTCAGAATTGCACCTTGCAATGCGGAGATATTACTGTTTGTGCATTTACCATATTCATTGATTTTTGCCATTGAAAAACGTCCAGAAATGTTTGAAGCTACTGACTGAATGAAAGGAGCTGGCATCTCACTCTCTTTGAATCTTCTTTATCATGCTAGGATTAGCAGGAAAAAGCAAAAAATTTCAGAATTGCACCTTGCAATGCGGAGATATTACTGTTTGTGCATTTACAATGTTCAATGATTTTTGCCATTGAAAGACGTCCAGAAATGTTTGAAGCTACTGACTGAATGAAAGGAGCGGGCATCTCACTCTCTTTGAATCTTCTTTATCATGCTAGGATTAGCAGGAAAAAGCAAAAAATTTCAGAGTTGCACCTTGCAATGCGGAGAAATTACTGTTTGTGCATTTACAATATTCATTGATTTTTGCCATTGAAAAACATCATGTTATTCATATACCAGAAATGTTTGAAGCTACTGACTGAATGAAAAGAGCTGGCATCTCACTCTCTTTGAATCTTCTTTATCATGCTAAGAGGAGCAGGAAAAAGCAAAAAATTTCAGAATTGCACCTTGCAATGTGGAGATATTACTGTTTGTGCATTTACAATATTCATTGATTTTTGCCATTGAAAAACGTCCAGAAATGTTTGAAGCTACTGACTGAATGAAAGGAGCTGGCATCTCACTCTCTTTGAATCTTCTTTATCATGCTAGGATTAGCAGGAAAAAGCAAAAAATTTCAGAATTGCACCTTGCAATGCGGAGAAATTACTGTTTGTGCATTTACAATATTCATTGATTTTTGCCATTGAAAAACATCATGTTATTCATATACCAGAAATGTTTGAAGCTACTGACTGAATGAAAAGAGCTGGCATCTCACTCTCTTTGAATCTTCTTTATCATGCTAAGAGGAGCAGGAAAAAGCAAAAAATTTCAGAATTGCACCTTGCAATGTGGAGATATTACTGTTTGTGCATTTACAATATTCATTGATTTTTGATATTGAAAAACGTCCAGAAATGTTTGAAGCTACTGACTGAATGAAAGGAGCTGGCATCTCACTCTCTTTGAATCTTCTTTATCATGCTAGGATTAGCAGGAAAAAGCGAAAAATTTCAGAATTGCACCTTGCAATGTGGAGATATTACTGTTTGTGCATTTACAATATTCATTGATTTTTGCCATTGAAAAACGTCCAGAAATGTTTGAAGCTACTGACTGAATGAAAGGAGCTGGCATCTCACTCTCTTTGAATCTTCTTTATCATGCTAGGATTAGCAGGAAAAAGCAAAAAATTTCAGAATTGCACCTTGCAATGCGGAGAAATTACTGTTTGTGCATTTACAATATTCATTGATTTTTGCCATTGAAAAACATCATGTTATTCATATACCAGAAATGTTTGAAGCTACTGACTGAATGAAAAGAGCTGGCATCTCACTCTCTTTGAATCTTCTTTATCATGCTAAGAGGAGCAGGAAAAAGCAAAAAATTTCAGAATTGCACCTTGCAATGTGGAGATATTACTGTTTGTGCATTTACAATATTCATTGATTTTTGCCATTGAAAAACGTCCAGAAATGTTTGAAGCTACTGACTGAATGAAAGGAGCTGGCATCTCACTCTCTTTGAATCTTCTTTATCATGCTAGGATTAGCAGGAAAAAGCAAAAATTTTCAGAATTGCACCTTGCAATGTGGAGATATTACTGTTTGTGCATTTACAATATTCATTGATTTTTGCCATTGAAAAACGTCCAGAAATGTTTGAAGCTACTGACTGAATGAAAGGAGCTGGCATCTCACTCTCTTTGAATCTTCTTTATCATGCTAGAATTAGCAGGAAAAAGCAAAAAATTTCAGAATTGCACCTTGCAATGTGGAGATATTACTGTTTGTGCATTTACAATATTCATTGATTTTTGCCATTGAAAAACGTCCAGAAATGTTTGAAGCTACTGACTGAATGAAAGGAGCTGGCATCTCACTCTCTTTGAATCTTCTTTATCATGCTAGGATTAGCAGGAAAAAGCAAAAAATTTCAGAATTGCACCTTGCAATGCGGAGAAATTACTGTTTGTGCATTTACAATATTCATTGATTTTTGCCATTGAAAAACATCATGTTATTCATATACCAGAAATGTTTGAAGCTACTGACTGAATGAAAAGAGCTGGCATCTCACTCTCTTTGAATCTTCTTTATCATGCTAAGAGGAGCAGGAAAAAGCAAAAAATTTCAGAATTGCACCTTGCAATGTGGAGATATTACTGTTTGTGCATTTACAATATTCATTGATTATTGCCATTGAAAAACGTCCAGAAATGTTTGAAGCTACTGACTGAATGAAAGGAGCTGGCATCTCACTCTCTTTGAATCTTCTTTATCATGCTAGGATTAGCAGGAAAAAGCAAAAAATTTCAGAATTGCACCTTGCAATGCGGAGATATTACTGTTTGTGCATTTACAATATTCATTGATTTTTGCCATTGAAAAACATCATGTTATTCATATACCAGAAATGTTTGAAGCTACTGACTGAATGAAAAGAGCTGTCATCTCACTCTCTTTGAATCTTCTTTATCATGCTAAGAGGAGCAGGAAAAAGCAAAAAATTTCAGAATTGCACCTTGCAATGTGGAGATATTACTGTTTGTGCATTTACAATATTCATTGATTTTTGCCATTGAAAAACGTCCAGAAATGTTTGAAGCTACTGACTGAATGAAAGGAGCTGGCATCTCACTCTCTTTGAATCTTCTTTATCATGCTAGGATTAGCAGGAAAAAGCAAAAAATTTCAGAATTGCACCTTGCAATGCGGAGATATTACTGTTTGTGCATTTACAATATTCATTGATTTTTTCCATTGAAAAACATCCAGAAATGTTTGAAGCTACTGACTGAATGAAAGGAGCTGGCATCTCACTCTCTTTGAATCTTCTTTATCATGCTAGGATTAGCAGGAAAAAGCAAAAAATTTCAGAATTGCACCTTGCAATGCGGAGAAATTACTGTTTGTGCAATTACAATATTCATTGATTTTTGCCATTGAAAAACTTCATGTTATTCATATACCAGAAATGTTTGAAGCTACTGACTGAATGAAAAGAGCTGGCATCTCACTCTCTTTGAATCTTCTTTATCATGCTAAGAGGAGCAGGAAAAAGCAAAAAATTTCAGAATTGCACCTTGCAATGTGGAGATATTACTGTTTGTGCATTTACAATATTCATTGATTTTTGCCATTGAAAAACATCATGTTATTCATATACCAGAAATGTTTGAAGCTACTGACTGAATGAAAAGAGCTGGCATCTCACTCTCTTTGAATCTTCTTTACCATGCTAAGAGGAGCAGGAAAAAGCAAAAAATTTCAGAATTGCACCTTGCAATGCGGAGATATTGTTTGTGCATTTACAATATTCATTGATTTTTGCCACTGAAAAACGTCCAGAAATGTTTGAAGCTACTGACTGAATGAAAGGAGCTGGCATCTCACTCTCTTTGAATCTTCATTATCATGCTAGGATTAGCAGGAAAAAGCAAAAAATTTCAGAATTGCACCTTGCAATGCGGAGAAATTACTGTTTGTGCATTTACAATATTCATTGATTTTTGCCATTGAAAAACATCATGTTATTCATATAACAGAAATGTTTGAAGCTACTGACTGAATGAAAAGAGCTGGCATCTCACTCTCTTTGAATCTTCTTTATCATGCTAAGAGGAGCAGGAAAAAGCAAAAAATTTCAGAATTGCACCTTGCAATGTGGAGATATTACTATTTGTGCATTTACAATATTCATTGATTTTTGCCATTGAAAAACGTCCAGAAATGTTTGAAGCTACTGACTGAATGAAAGGAGCTGGCATATCACTCTCTTTGAATCTTCTTTATCATGCTAGGATTAGCAGGAAAAAGGAAAAAATTTCAGAATTGCACCTTGCAATGCGGAGAAATTACTGTTTGTGCATTTACAATATTCATTGATTTTTGCCATTGAAAAACATGTTATTCATATACCAGAAATGTTTGAAGCTACTGACTGAATGAAAAGAGCTGGCATCTCACTCTCGTTGAATCTTCTTTATCATGCTAAGAGGAGCAGGAAAAAGCAAAAAATTTCAGAATTGCACCTTGCAATGTGGAGATATTACTGTTTGTGCATTTACAATATTCATTGATTTTTGCCATTGAAAAACATCATGTTATTCATATACCAGAAATGTTTGAAGCTACTGACTGAATGAAAAGAGCTGGCATCTCACTCTCTTTGAATCTTCTTTATCATGCTAAGAGGAGCAGGAAAAAGCAAAAAATTTCAGAATTGCACCTTGCAATGCGGAGATATTACTGTTTGTGCATTTACCATATTCATTGATTTTTGCCATTGAAAAACGTCCAGAAATGTTTGAAGCTACTGACTGAATGAAAGGAGCTGGCATCTCACTCTCTTTGAATCTTCTTTATCATGCTAGGATTAGCAGGAAAAAGCAAAAAATTTCAGAATTGCACCTTGCAATGCGGAGATATTACTGTTTGTGCATTTACAATGTTCAATGATTTTTGCCATTGAAAGACGTCCAGAAATGTTTGAAGCTACTGACTGAATGAAAGGAGCGGGCATCTCACTCTCTTTGAATCTTCTTTATCATGCTAGGATTAGCAGGAAAAAGCAAAAAATTTCAGAGTTGCACCTTGCAATGCGGAGAAATTACTGTTTGTGCATTTACAATATTCATTGATTTTTGCCATTGAAAAACATCATGTTATTCATATACCAGAAATGTTTGAAGCTACTGACTGAATGAAAAGAGCTGGCATCTCACTCTCTTTGAATCTTCTTTATCATGCTAAGAGGAGCAGGAAAAAGCAAAAAATTTCAGAATTGCACCTTGCAATGTGGAGATATTACTGTTTGTGCATTTACAATATTCATTGATTTTTGCCATTGAAAAACGTCCAGAAATGTTTGAAGCTACTGACTGAATGAAAGGAGCTGGCATCTCACTCTCTTTGAATCTTCTTTATCATGCTAGGATTAGCAGGAAAAAGCAAAAAATTTCAGAATTGCACCTTGCAATGCGGAGAAATTACTGTTTGTGCATTTACAATATTCATTGATTTTTGCCATTGAAAAACATCATGTTATTCATATACCAGAAATGTTTGAAGCTACTGACTGAATGAAAAGAGCTGGCATCTCACTCTCTTTGAATCTTCTTTATCATGCTAAGAGGAGCAGGAAAAAGCAAAAAATTTCAGAATTGCACCTTGCAATGTGGAGATATTACTGTTTGTGCATTTACAATATTCATTGATTTTTGATATTGAAAAACGTCCAGAAATGTTTGAAGCTACTGACTGAATGAAAGGAGCTGGCATCTCACTCTCTTTGAATCTTCTTTATCATGCTAGGATTAGCAGGAAAAAGCGAAAAATTTCAGAATTGCACCTTGCAATGTGGAGATATTACTGTTTGTGCATTTACAATATTCATTGATTTTTGCCATTGAAAAACGTCCAGAAATGTTTGAAGCTACTGACTGAATGAAAGGAGCTGGCATCTCACTCTCTTTGAATCTTCTTTATCATGCTAGGATTAGCAGGAAAAAGCAAAAAATTTCAGAATTGCACCTTGCAATGCGGAGAAATTACTGTTTGTGCATTTACAATATTCATTGATTTTTGCCATTGAAAAACATCATGTTATTCATATACCAGAAATGTTTGAAGCTACTGACTGAATGAAAAGAGCTGGCATCTCACTCTCTTTGAATCTTCTTTATCATGCTAAGAGGAGCAGGAAAAAGCAAAAAATTTCAGAATTGCACCTTGCAATGTGGAGATATTACTGTTTGTGCATTTACAATATTCATTGATTTTTGCCATTGAAAAACGTCCAGAAATGTTTGAAGCTACTGACTGAATGAAAGGAGCTGGCATCTCACTCTCTTTGAATCTTCTTTATCATGCTAGGATTAGCAGGAAAAAGCAAAAATTTTCAGAATTGCACCTTGCAATGTGGAGATATTACTGTTTGTGCATTTACAATATTCATTGATTTTTGCCATTGAAAAACGTCCAGAAATGTTTGAAGCTACTGACTGAATGAAAGGAGCTGGCATCTCACTCTCTTTGAATCTTCTTTATCATGCTAGAATTAGCAGGAAAAAGCAAAAAATTTCAGAATTGCACCTTGCAATGTGGAGATATTACTGTTTGTGCATTTACAATATTCATTGATTTTTGCCATTGAAAAACGTCCAGAAATGTTTGAAGCTACTGACTGAATGAAAGGAGCTGGCATCTCACTCTCTTTGAATCTTCTTTATCATGCTAGGATTAGCAGGAAAAAGCAAAAAATTTCAGAATTGCACCTTGCAATGCGGAGAAATTACTGTTTGTGCATTTACAATATTCATTGATTTTTGCCATTGAAAAACATCATGTTATTCATATACCAGAAATGTTTGAAGCTACTGACTGAATGAAAAGAGCTGGCATCTCACTCTCTTTGAATCTTCTTTATCATGCTAAGAGGAGCAGGAAAAAGCAAAAAATTTCAGAATTGCACCTTGCAATGTGGAGATATTACTGTTTGTGCATTTACAATATTCATTGATTATTGCCATTGAAAAACGTCCAGAAATGTTTGAAGCTACTGACTGAATGAAAGGAGCTGGCATCTCACTCTCTTTGAATCTTCTTTATCATGCTAGGATTAGCAGGAAAAAGCAAAAAATTTCAGAATTGCACCTTGCAATGCGGAGATATTACTGTTTGTGCATTTACAATATTCATTGATTTTTGCCATTGAAAAACATCATGTTATTCATATACCAGAAATGTTTGAAGCTACTGACTGAATGAAAAGAGCTGTCATCTCACTCTCTTTGAATCTTCTTTATCATGCTAAGAGGAGCAGGAAAAAGCAAAAAATTTCAGAATTGCACCTTGCAATGTGGAGATATTACTGTTTGTGCATTTACAATATTCATTGATTTTTGCCATTGAAAAACGTCCAGAAATGTTTGAAGCTACTGACTGAATGAAAGGAGCTGGCATCTCACTCTCTTTGAATCTTCTTTATCATGCTAGGATTAGCAGGAAAAAGCAAAAAATTTCAGAATTGCACCTTGCAATGCGGAGATATTACTGTTTGTGCATTTACAATATTCATTGATTTTTTCCATTGAAAAACATCCAGAAATGTTTGAAGCTACTGACTGAATGAAAGGAGCTGGCATCTCACTCTCTTTGAATCTTCTTTATCATGCTAGGATTAGCAGGAAAAAGCAAAAAATTTCAGAATTGCACCTTGCAATGCGGAGAAATTACTGTTTGTGCATTTACAATATTCATTGATTTTTGCCATTGAAAAACTTCATGTTATTCATATACCAGAAATGTTTGAAGCTACTGACTGAATGAAAAGAGCTGGCATCTCACTCTCTTTGAATCTTCTTTATCATGCTAAGAGGAGCAGGAAAAAGCAAAAAATTTCAGAATTGCACCTTGCAATGTGGAGATATTACTGTTTGTGCATTTACAATATTCATTGATTTTTGCCATTGAAAAACATCATGTTATTCATATACCAGAAATGTTTGAAGCTACTGACTGAATGAAAAGAGCTGGCATCTCACTCTCTTTGAATCTTCTTTACCATGCTAAGAGGAGCAGGAAAAAGAAAAAAATTTCAGAATTGCACCTTGCAATGCGGAGATATTGTTTGTGCATTTACAATATTCATTGATTTTTGCCATTGAAAAACGTCCAGAAATGTTTGAAGCTACTGACTGAATGAAAGGAGCTGGCATCTCACTCTCTTTGAATCTTCATTATCATGCTAGGATTAGCAGGAAAAAGCAAAAAATTTCAGAATTGCACCTTGCAATGCGGAGAAATTACTGTTTGTGCATTTACAATATTCATTGATTTTTGCCATTGAAAAACATCATGTTATTCATATAACAGAAATGTTTGAAGCTACTGACTGAATGAAAAGAGCTGGCATCTCACTCTCTTTGAATCTTCTTTATCATGCTAAGAGGAGCAGGAAAAAGCAAAAAATTTCAGAATTGCACCTTGCAATGTGGAGATATTACTATTTGTGCATTTACAATATTCATTGATTTTTGCCATTGAAAAACGTCCAGAAATGTTTGAAGCTACTGACTGAATGAAAGGAGCTGGCATATCACTCTCTTTGAATCTTCTTTATCATGCTAGGATTAGCAGGAAAAAGGAAAAAATTTCAGAATTGCACCTTGCAATGCGGAGAGATTACTGTTTGTGCATTTACAATATTCAATGATTTTTGCCATTGAAAAACATGTTATTCATATACCAGAAATGTTTGAAGCTACTGACTGAATGAAAAGAGCTGGCATCTCACTCTCGTTGAATCTTCTTTATCATGCTAAGAGGAGCAGGAAAAAGCAAAAAATTTCAGAATTGCACCTTGCAATGTGGAGATATTACTGTTTGTGCATTTACAATATTCATTGATTTTTGCCATTGAAAAACGTCCAGAAATGTTTGAAGCTACTGACTGAATGAAAGGAGCTGGCATCTCACTCTCTTTGAATCTTCTTTATCATGCTAGGATTAGCAGGAAAAAGCAAAAAATTTCAGAATTGCACCTTGCAATGCGGAGAAATTACTGTTTGTGCATTTACAATATTCATTGATTTTTGCCATTGAAAAACATCATGTTATTCATATACCAGAAATGTTTGAAGCTACTGACTGAATGAAAAGAGCTGGCATCTCACTCTCTTTGAATCTTCTTTATCATGCTAAGAGGAGCAGGAAAAAGCAAAAAAATTCAGAATTGCACCTTGCAATGTGGAGATATTACTGTTTGTGCATTTACAATATTAATTGAATTTTGCCATTGAAAAACGTCCAGAAATGTTTGAAGCTACTGACTGAATGAAAGGAGCTGGCATCTCACTCTCTTTGAATCTTCTTTATCATGCTAGGATTAGCAGGAAAAAGCAAAAAATTTCAGAATTGCACCTTGCAATGCGGAGATATTACTGTTTGTGCATTTACAATATTCATTGATTTTTGCCATTGAAAAACGTCCAGAAATGTTTGAAGCTACTGACTGAATGAAAGGAGCTGGCATCTCACTCTCTTTGAATCTTCTTTATCATGCTAGGATTAGTAGGAAAAAGCAAAAAATTTCAGAATTGCACCTTGCAATGCGGAGAAATTACTGTTTGTGCATTTACAATATTCATTGATTTTTGCCATTGAAAAACATCATGTTATTCATATACCAGAAATGTTTGAAGCTACTGACTGAATGAAAAGAGCTGGCATCTCACTCTCTTTGAATCTTCTTTATCATGCTAAGAGGAGCAGGAAAAAGCAAAAAATTTCAGAATTGCACCTTGCAATGTGGAGATATTACTGTTTGTGCATTTACAATATTCATTGATTTTTGCCATTGAAAAACATCATGTTATTCATATACCAGAAATGTTTGAAGATACTGACTGAATGAAAAGAGCTGGCATCTCACTCTCTTTGAATCTTCTTTATCATGCTAAGAGGAGCAGGAAAAAGCAAAAAATTTCAGAATTGCACCTTGCAATGCGGAGATATTACTGTTTGTGCATTTACCATATTCATTGATTTTTGCCATTGAAAAACGTCCAGAAATGTTTGAAGCTACTGACTGAATGAAAGGAGCTGGCATCTCACTCTCTTTGAATCTTCTTTATCATGCTAGGATTAGCAGGAAAAAGCAAAAAATTTCAGAATTGCACCTTGCAATGCGGAGATATTACTGTTTGTGCATTTACAATGTTCAATGATTTTTGCCATTGAAAGACGTCCAGAAATGTTTGAAGCTACTGACTGAATGAAAGGAGCGGGCATCTCACTCTCTTTGAATCTTCTTTATCATGCTAGGATTAGCAGGAAAAAGCAAAAAATTTCAGAGTTGCACCTTGCAATGCGGAGAAATTACTGTTTGTGCATTTACAATATTCATTGATTTTTGCCATTGAAAAACATCATGTTATTCATATACCAGAAATGTTTGAAGCTACTGACTGAATGAAAAGAGCTGGCATCTCACTCTCTTTGAATCTTCTTTATCATGCTAAGAGGAGCAGGAAAAAGCAAAAAATTTCAGAATTGCACCTTGCAATGTGGAGATATTACTGTTTGTGCATTTACAATATTCATTGATTTTTGCCATTGAAAAACGTCCAGAAATGTTTGAAGCTACTGACTGAATGAAAGGAGCTGGCATCTCACTCTCTTTGAATCTTCTTTATCATGCTAGGATTAGCTGGAAAAAGCAAAAAATTTCAGAATTGCACCTTGCAATGCGGAGAAATTACTGTTTGTGCATTTACAATATTCATTGATTTTTGCCATTGAAAAACATCATGTTATTCATATACCAGAAATGTTTGAAGCTACTGACTGAATGAAAAGAGCTGGCATCTCACTCTCTTTGAATCTTCTTTATCATGCTAAGAGGAGCAGGAAAAAGCAAAAAATTTCAGAATTGCACCTTGCAATGTGGAGATATTACTGTTTGTGCATTTACAATATTCATTGATTTTTGATATTGAAAAACGTCCAGAAATGTTTGAAGCTACTGACTGAATGAAAGGAGCTGGCATCTCACTCTCTTTGAATCTTCTTTATCATGCTAGGATTAGCAGGAAAAAGCGAAAAATTTCAGAATTGAACCTTGCAATGTGGAGATATTACTGTTTGTGCATTTACAATATTCATTGATTTTTGCCATTGAAAAACGTCCAGAAATGTTTGAAGCTACTGACTGAATGAAAGGAGCTGGCATCTCACTCTCTTTGAATCTTCTTTATCATGCTAGGATTAGCAGGAAAAAGCAAAAATTTTCAGAATTGCACCTTGCAATGTGGAGATATTACTGTTTGTGCATTTACAATATTCATTGATTTTTGCCATTGAAAAACGTCCAGAAATGTTTGAAGCTACTGACTGAATGAAAGGAGCTGGCATCTCACTCTCTTTGAATCTTCTTTATCATGCTAGAATTAGCAGGAAAAAGCAAAAAATTTCAGAATTGCACCTTGCAATGTGGAGATATTACTGTTTGTGCATTTACAATATTCATTGATTTTTGCCATTGAAAAACGTCCAGAAATGTTTGAAGCTACTGACTGAATGAAAGGAGCTGGCATCTCACTCTCTTTGAATCTTCTTTATCATGCTAGGATTAGCAGGAAAAAGCAAAAAATTTCAGAATTGCACCTTGCAATGCGGAGAAATTACTGTTTGTGTATTTACAATATTCATTGATTTTTGCCATTGAAAAACATCATGTTATTCATATACCAGAAATGTTTGAAGCTACTGACTGAATGAAAAGAGCTGGCATCTCACTCTCTTTGAATCTTCTTTATCATGCTAAGAGGAGCAGGAAAAAGCAAAAAATTTCAGAATTGCACCTTGCAATGTGGAGATATTACTGTTTGTGCATTTACAATATTCATTGATTTTTGATACTGAAAAACATCATGTTATTCATATACCAGAAATGTTTGAAGCTACTGACTGAATGAAAAGAGCTGGCATCTCACTCTCTTTGAATCCTCTTTATCATGCTAAGAGGAGCAGGAAAAAGCAAAAAATTTCAGAATTGCACCTTGCAATGCGGAGATATTACTGTTTGTGCATTTACAATATTCATTGATTTTTGCCATTGAAAAACGTCCAGAAATGTTTGAAGCTACTGACTGAATGAAAGGAGCTGGCATCTCACTCTCTTTGAATCTTCTTTATCATGCTGGGATTAGCAGGAAAAAGCAAAAAATTTCAGAATTGCACCTTGCAATGCCGAGAAATTACTGTTTGTGCATTTACAATATTCATTGATTTTTGCCATTGAAAAACATCATGTTATTCATATACCAGAAATGTTTGAAGCTACTGACTGAATGAAAAGAGCTGGCATCTCACTCTCTTTGAATCTTCTTTATCATGCTAAGAGGAGCAGGAAAAAGCAAAAAATTTCAGAATTGCACCTTGCAATGTGGAGATATTACTGTTTGTGCATTTACAATATTCATTGATTTTTGCCATTGAAAAACGTCCAGAAATGTTTGAAGCTACTGACTGAATTAAAGGAGCTGGCATCTCACTCTCTTTGAATCTTCTTTATCATGCTAGGATTAGCAGGAAAAAGCAAAAAATTTCAGAATTGCACCTTGCAATGCGGAGAAATTACTGTTTGTGCATTTACAATATTCATTGATTTTTGCCATTGAAAAACATCATGTTATTCATATACCAGAAATGTTTGAAGCTACTGACTGAATGAAAAGAGCTGGCATCTCACTCTCTTTGAATCTTCTTTATCATGCTAAGAGGAGCAGGAAAAAACAAAACATTTCAGAATTGCACCTTGCAATGTGGAGATATTATTGTTTGTGCATTTACAATATTCATTGATTTTTGCCATTGAAAAACATCCAGAAATGTTTGAAGCTACTGACTGAATGAAAGGAGCTGGCATCTCACTCTCTTTGAATCTTCTTTATCATGCTAGGATTAGCAGGAAAAAGCAAAAAATTTCAGAATTGCACCTTGCAATGCGGAGAAATTACTGTTTGTGCATTTACAATATTCATTGATTTTTGCCATTGAAAAACATCATGCTATTCATATACCAGAAATGTTTGAAGCTACTGACTGAATGAAAAGAGCTGGCATCTCACTCTCTTTGAATCTTCTTTATCATGCTAAGAGGAGCAGGAAAAAGCAAAAAATTTCAGAATTGCACCTTGCAATGTGGAGATATTACTGTTTGTGCATTTACAATATTCATTGATTTTTGCCATTGAAAAACGTCCAGAAATGTTTGAAGCTACTGACTGAATGAAAGGAGCTGGCATCTCACTCTCTTTGAATCTTCTTTATCATGCTAGGATTAGCAGGAAAAAGCAAAAAATTTCAGACTTGCACCTTGCAATGCGGAGATATTACTGTTTGTGCATTTACAATATTCATTGATTTTTGCCATTGAAAAACGTCCAGAAATGTTTGAAGCTACTGACTGAATGAAAGGAGCTGGCATCTCACTCTCTTTGAATCTTCTTTATCATGCTAGGATTAGCAGGAAAAAGCAAAAAATTTCAGAATTGCACCTTGCAATGCGGAGAAATTACTGTTTGTGCATTTACAATATTCATTGATTTTTGTCATTGAAAAACATCATGTTATTCATATACCAGAAATGTTTGAAGCTACTGACTGAATGAAAAGAGCTGGCATCTCACTCTCTTTGAATCTTCTTTATCATGCTAAGAGGAGCAGGAAAAAGCAAAAAATTTCAGAATTGCACCTTGCAATGTGGAGATATTACTGTTTGTGCATTTACAATATTCATTGATTTTTGCCATTGAAAAACGTCCAGAAATGTTTGAAGCTACTGACTGAATTAAAGGAGCTGGCATCTCACTCTCTTTGAATCTTCTTTATCATGCTAGGATTAGCAGGAAAAAGCAAAAAATTTCAGAATTGCACCTTGCAATGCGGAGAAATTACTGTTTGTGCATTTACAATATTCATTGATTTTTGCCATTGAAAAACATCATGTTATTCATATACCAGAAATGTTTGAAGCTACTGACTGAATGAAAAGAGCTGGCATCTCACTCTCTTTGAATCTTCTTTATCATGCTAAGAGGAGCAGGAAAAAACAAAAAATTTCAGAATTGCACCTTGCAATGTGGAGATATTATTGTTTGTGCATTTACAATATTCATTGATTTTTGCCATTGAAAAACGTCCAGAAATGTTTGAAGCTACTGACTGAATGAAAGGAGCTGGCATCTCACTCTCTTTGAATCTTCTTTATCATGCTAGGATTAGCAGGAAAAAGCAAAAAATTTCAGAATTGCACCTTGCAATGCGGAGAAATTACTGTTTGTGCATTTACAATATTCATTGATTTTTGCCATTGAAAAACATCATGTTATTCATATACCAGAAATGTTTGAAGCTACTGACTGAATGAAAAGAGCTGGCATCTCACTCTCTTTGAATCTTCATTATCATGCTAAGAGGAGCAGGAAAAAGCAAAAAATTTCAGAATTGCACCTTGCAATGTGGAGATATTACTGTTTGTGCATTTACAATATTCATTGATTATTGCCATTGAAAAACGTCCAGAAATGTTTGAAGCTACTGACTGAATGAAAGGAGCTGGCATCTCACTCTCTTTGAATCTTCTTTATCATGCTAGGATTAGCAGGAAAAAGCAAAAAATTTCAGAATTGCACCTTGCAATGCGGAGATATTACTGTTTGTGCATTTACAATATTCATTGATTTTTGCCATTGAAAAACGTCCAGAAATGTTTGAAGCTACTGACTGAATGAAAGGAGCTGGCATCTCACTCTCTTTGAAACTTCTTTATCATGCTAGGATTAGCAGGAAAAAGCAAAAAATTTCAGAATTGCACCTTGCAATGCGGAGAAATTACTGTTTGTCCATTTACAATATTCATTGATTTTTGCCATTGAAAAACATCATGTTATTCATATACCAGAAATGTTTGAAGCTACTGACTGAATGAAAAGAGCTGGCATCTCACTCTCTTTGAATCTTCTTTATCATGCTAAGAGGAGCAGGAAAAAGCAAAAAATTTCAGAATTGCACCTTGCAATGTGGAGATATTACTGTTTGTGCATTTACAATATTCATTGATTTTTGCCATTGAAAAACGTCCAGAAATGTTTGAAGCTACTGACTGAATGAAAGGAGCTGGCATCTCACTCTCTTTGAATCTTCTTTATCATGCTAGGATTAGCAGGAAAAAGCAAAAAATTTCAGAATTGCACCTTGCAATGCGGAGAAATTACTGTTTGTGCATTTACAATATTCATTGATTTTTGCCATTGAAAAGCATCATGTTATTCATATACCAGAAATGTTTGAAGCTACTGACTGAATGAAAAGAGCTGGCATCTCACTCTCTTTGAATCTTCTTTATCATGCTAAGAGGAGCAGGAAAAAACAAAAAATTTCAGAATTGCACCTTGCAATGTGGAGATATTATTGTTTGTGCATTTACAATATTCATTGATTTTTGCCATTGAAAAACGTCCAGAAATGTTTGAAGCTACTGACTGAATGAAAGGAGCTGGCATCTCACTCTCTTTGAATCTTCTTTATCATGCTAGGATTAGCAGGAAAAAGCAAAAAATTTCAGAATTGCACCTTGCAATGCGGAGAAATTACTGTTTGTGCGTTTACAATATTCATTGATTTTTGCCATTGAAAAACATCATGCTATTCATATACCAGAAATGTTTGAAGCTACTGACTGAATGAAAAGAGCTGGCATCTCACTCTCTTTGAATCTTCTTTATCATGCTAAGAGGAGCAGGAAAAAGCAAAAAATTTCAGAATTGCACCTTGCAATGTGGAGATATTACTGTTTGTGCATTTACAATATTCATTGATTTTTGCCATTGAAAAACGTCCAGAAATGTTTGAAGCTACTGACTGAATGAAAGGAGCTGGCATCTCACTCTCTTTGAATCTTCTTTATCATGCTAGGATTAGCAGGAAAAAGCAAAAAATTTCAGACTTGCACCTTGCAATGCGGAGATATTACTGTTTGTGCATTTACAATATTCATTGATTTTTGCCATTGAAAAACGTCCAGAAATGTTTGAAGCTACTGACTGAATGAAAGGAGCTGGCATCTCACTCTCTTTGAATCTTCTTTATCATGCTAGGATTAGCAGGAAAAAGCAAAAAATTTCAGAATTGCACCTTGCAATGCGGAGAAATTACTGTTTGTGCATTTACAATATTCATTGATTTTTGCCATTGAAAAACATCATGTTATTCATATACCAGAAATGTTTGAAGCTACTGACTGAATGAAAAGAGCTGGCATCTCACTCTCTTTGAATCCTCTTTATCATGCTAAGAGGAGCAGGAAAAAGCAAAAAATTTCAGAATTGCACCTTGCAATGCGGAGATATTACTGTTTGTGCATTTACAATATTCATTGATTTTTGCCATTGAAAAACGTCCAGAAATGTTTGAAGCTACTGACTGAATGAAAGGAGCTGGCATCTCACTCTCTTTGAATCTTCTTTATCGTGCTAGGATTAGCAGGAAAAAGCAAAAAATTTCAGAATTGCACCTTGCAATGCGGAGATATTACTGTTTGTGCATTTACAATATTCATTGATTTTTGCCATTGAAAAACGTCCAGAAATGTTTGAAGCTACTGACTGAATGAAAGGAGCTGGCATCTCACTCTCTTTGAATCTTCTTTATCATGCTAGGATTAGCAGGAAAAAGCAAAAAATTTCAGAATTGCACCTTGCAATGCGGAGAAATTACTGTTTGTGCATTTACAATATTCATTGATTTTTGCCATTGAAAAACATCATGTTATTCATATACCAGAAATGTTTGAAGCTACTGACTGAATGAAAAGAGCTGGCATCTCACTCTCTTTGAATCTTCTTTATCATGCTAAGAGGAGCAGGAAAAAGCTAAAAATTTTAGAATTGCACCTTGCAATGTGGAGATATTACTGTTTGTGCATTTACAATATTCATTGATTTTTGCCATTGAAAAACGTCCAGAAATGTTTGAAGCTACTGACTGAATGAAAGGAGCTGGCATCTCACTCTCTTTGAAACTTCTTTATCATGCTAGGATTAGCAGGAAAAAGCAAAAAATTTCAGAATTGCACCTTGCAATGCGGAGAAATTACTGTTTGTCCATTTACAATATTCATTGATTTTTGCCATTGAAAAACATCATGTTATTCATATTCCAGAAATGTTTGAAGCTACTGACTGAATGAAAAGAGCTGGCATCTCACTCTCTTTGAATCTTCTTTATCATGCTAAGAGGAGCAGGAAAAAGCAAAAAATTTCAGAATTGCACCTTGCAATGTGGAGATATTACTGTTTGTGCATTTACAATATTCATTGATTTTTGCCATTGAAAAACGTCCAGAAATGTTTGAAGCTACTGACTGAATGAAAGGAGCTGGCATCTCACTCTCTTTGAATCTTCTTTATCATGCTAGGATTAGCAGGAAAAAGCAAAAAATTTCAGAATTGCACCTTGCAATGCGGAGAAATTACTGTTTGTGCATTTACAATATTCATTGATTTTTGCCATTGAAAAACATCATGTTATTCATATACCAGAAATGTTTGAAGCTACTGACTGAATGAAAAGAGCTGGCATCTCACTCTCTTTGAATCTTCTTTATCATGCTAAGAGGAGCAGGAAAAAGCAAAAAATTTCAGAATTGCACCTTGCAATGTGGAGATATTACTGTTTGTGCATTTACAATATTCATTGATTTTTGCCATTGAAAAACGTCCAGAAATGTTTGAAGCTACTGACTGAATGAAAGGAGCTGGCATCTCACTCTCTTTGAATCTTCTTTATCATGCTAGGATTAGCAGGAAAAAGCAAAAAATTTCAGAATTGCACCTTGCAATGCGGAGAAATTACTGTTTGTGCATTTACAATATTCATTGATTTTTGCCATTGAAAAACATCATGTTATTCATATACCAGAAATGTTTGAAGCTACTGACTGAATGAAAAGAGCTGGCATCTCACTCTCTTTGAATCCTCTTTATCATGCTAAGAGGAGCAGGAAAAAGCAAAAAATTTCAGAATTGCACCTTGCAATGCGTAGATATTACTGTTTGTGCATTTACAATATTCATTGATTTTTGCCATTGAAAAACGTCCAGAAATGTTTGAAGCTACTGACTGAATGAAAGGAGCTGGCATCTCACTCTCTTTGAATCTTCTTTATCGTGCTAGGATTAGCAGGAAAAAGCAAAAAATTTCAGAATTGCACCTTGCAATGCGGAGATATTACTGTTTGTGCATTTACAATATTCATTGATTTTTGCCATTGAAAAACGTCCAGAAATGTTTGAAGCTACTGACTGAATGAAAGGAGCTGGCATCTCACTCTCTTTGAATCTTCTTTATCATGCTAGGATTAGCAGGAAAAAGCAAAAAATTTCAGAATTGCACCTTGCAATGCGGAGAAATTACTGTTTGTGCATTTACAATATTCATTGATTTTTGCCATTGAAAAACATCATGTTATTCATATACCAGAAATGTTTGAAGCTACTGACTGAATGAAAAGAGCTGGCATCTCACTCTCTTTGAATCCTCTTTATCATGCTAAGAGGAGCAGGAAAAAGCAAAAAATTTCAGAATTGCACCTTGCAATGCGTAGATATTACTGTTTGTGCATTTACAATATTCATTGATTTTTGCCATTGAAAAACGTCCAGAAATGTTTGAAGCTACTGACTGAATGAAAGGAGCTGGCATCTCACTCTCTTTGAATCTTCTTTATCGTGCTAGGATTAGCAGGAAAAAGCAAAAAATTTCAGAATTGCACCTTGCAATGCGGAGATATTACTGTTTGTGCATTTACAATATTCATTGATTTTTGCCATTGAAAAACGTCCAGAAATGTTTGAAGCTACTGACTGAATGAAAGGAGCTGGCATCTCACTCTCTTTGAATCTTCTTTATCATGCTAGGATTAGCAGGAAAAAGCAAAAAATTTCAGAATTGCACCTTGCAATGCGGAGAAATTACTGTTTGTGCATTTACAATATTCATTGATTTTTGCCATTGAAAAACATCATGTTATTCATATACCAGAAATGTTTGAAGCTACTGACTGAATGAAAAGAGCTGGCATCTCACTCTCTTTGAATCTTCTTTATCATGCTAAGAGGAGCAGGAAAAAGCTAAAAATTTTAGAATTGCACCTTGCAATGTGGAGATATTACTGTTTGTGCATTTACAATATTCATTGATTTTTGCCATTGAAAAACGTCCAGAAATGTTTGAAGCTACTGACTGAATGAAAGGAGCTGGCATCTCACTCTCTTTGAAACTTCTTTATCATGCTAGGATTAGCAGGAAAAAGCAAAAAATTTCAGAATTGCACCTTGCAATGCGGAGAAATTACTGTTTGTCCATTTACAATATTCATTGATTTTTGCCATTGAAAAACATCATGTTATTCATATACCAGAAATGTTTGAAGCTACTGACTGAATGAAAAGAGCTGGCATCTCACTCTCTTTGAATCTTCTTTATCATGCTAAGAGGAGCAGGAAAAATCAAAAAATTTCAGAATTGCACCTTGCAATGTGGAGATATTACTGTTTGTGCATTTACAATATTCATTGATTTTTGCCATTGAAAAACGTCCAGAAATGTTTGAAGCTACTGACTGAATGAAAGGAGCTGGCATCTCACTCTCTTTGAATCTTCTTTATCATGCTAGGATTAGCAGGAAAAAGCAAAAAATTTCAGAATTGCACCTTGCAATGCGGAGAAATTACTGTTTGTGCATTTACAATATTCATTGATTTTTGCCATTGAAAAACATCATGTTATTCATATACCAGAAATGTTTGAAGCTACTGACTGAATGAAAAGAGCTGGCATCTCACTCTCTTTGAATCTTCTTTATCATGCTAAGAGGAGCAGGAAAAAGCAAAAAATTTCAGAATTGCACCTTGCAATGTGGAGATATTACTGTTTGTGCATTTACAATATTCATTGATTTTTGCCATTGAAAAACGTCCAGAAATGTTTGAAGCTACTGACTGAATTAAAGGAGCTGGCATCTCACTCTCTTTGAATCTTCTTTATCATGCTAGGATTAGCAGGAAAAAGCAAAAAATTTCAGAATTGCACCTTGCAATGCGGAGAAATTACTGTTTGTGCATTTACAATATTCATTGATTTTTGCCATTGAAAAGCATCATGTTATTCATATACCAGAAATGTTTGAAGCTACTGACTGAATGAAAAGAGCTGGCATCTCACTCTCTTTGAATCTTCTTTATCATGCTAAGAGGAGCAGGAAAAAACAAAAAATTTCAGAATTGCACCTTGCAATGTGGAGATATTATTGTTTGTGCATTTACAATATTCATTGATTTTTGCCATTGAAAAACGTCCAGAAATGTTTGAAGCTACTGACTGAATGAAAGGAGCTGGCATCTCACTCTCTTTGAATCTTCTTTATCATGCTAGGATTAGCAGGAAAAAGCAAAAAATTTCAGAATTGCACCTTGCAATGCGGAGAAATTACTGTTTGTGCGTTTACAATATTCATTGATTTTTGCCATTGAAAAACATCATGCTATTCATATACCAGAAATGTTTGAAGCTACTGACTGAATGAAAAGAGCTGGCATCTCACTCTCTTTGAATCTTCTTTATCATGCTAAGAGGAGCAGGAAAAAGCAAAAAATTTCAGAATTGCACCTTGCAATGTGGAGATATTACTGTTTGTGCATTTACAATATTCATTGATTTTTGCCATTGAAAAACGTCCAGAAATGTTTGAAGCTACTGACTGAATGAAAGGAGCTGGCATCTCACTCTCTTTGAATCTTCTTTATCATGCTAGGATTAGCAGGAAAAAGCAAAAAATTTCAGACTTGCACCTTGCAATGCGGAGATATTACTGTTTGTGCATTTACAATATTCATTGATTTTTGCCATTGAAAAACGTCCAGAAATGTTTGAAGCTACTGACTGAATGAAAGGAGCTGGCATCTCACTCTCTTTGAATCTTCTTTATCATGCTAGGATTAGCAGGAAAAAGCAAAAAATTTCAGAATTGCACCTTGCAATGCGGAGAAATTACTGTTTGTGCATTTACAATATTCATTGATTTTTGCCATTGAAAAACATCATGTTATTCATATACCAGAAATGTTTGAAGCTACTGACTGAATGAAAAGAGCTGGCATCTCACTCTCTTTGAATCCTCTTTATCATGCTAAGAGGAGCAGGAAAAAGCAAAAAATTTCAGAATTGCACCTTGCAATGCGGAGATATTACTGTTTGTGCATTTACAATATTCATTGATTTTTGCCATTGAAAAACGTCCAGAAATGTTTGAAGCTACTGACTGAATGAAAGGAGCTGGCATCTCACTCTCTTTGAATCTTCTTTATCGTGCTAGGATTAGCAGGAAAAAGCAAAAAATTTCAGAATTGCACCTTGCAATGCGGAGATATTACTGTTTGTGCATTTACAATATTCATTGATTTTTGCCATTGAAAAACGTCCAGAAATGTTTGAAGCTACTGACTGAATGAAAGGAGCTGGCATCTCACTCTCTTTGAATCTTCTTTATCATGCTAGGATTAGCAGGAAAAAGCAAAAAATTTCAGAATTGCACCTTGCAATGCGGAGAAATTACTGTTTGTGCATTTACAATATTCATTGATTTTTGCCATTGAAAAACATCATGTTATTCATATACCAGAAATGTTTGAAGCTACTGACTGAATGAAAAGAGATGGCATCTCACTCTCTTTGAATCTTCTTTATCATGCTAAGAGGAGCAGGAAAAAGCTAAAAATTTTAGAATTGCACCTTGCAATGTGGAGATATTACTGTTTGTGCATTTACAATATTCATTGATTTTTGCCATTGAAAAACATCATGTTATTCATATACCAGAAATGTTTGAAGCTACTGACTGAATGAAAAGAGCTGGCATCTCACTCTCTTTGATTCTTCTTTATCATGCTAAGAGGAGCAGGAAAAAGCAAAAAATTTCAGAATTGCACCTTGCAATGTGGAGATATTACTGTTTGTGCATTTACAATATTCATTGATTTTTGCCATTGAAAAACGTCCAGAAATGTTTGAAGCTACTGACTGAATGAAAGGAGCTGGCATCTCACTCTCTTTGAATCTTCTTTATCATGCTAGGATTAGCAGGAAAAAGCAAAAAATTTCAGAATTGCACCTTGCAATGCGGAGAAATTACTGTTTGTGCATTTACAATATTCATTGATTTTTGCCATTGAAAAACATCATGTTATTCATATACCAGAAATGTTTGAAGCTACTGACTGAATGAAAAGAGCTGGCATCTCACTCTCTTTGAATCTTCTTTATCATGCTAAGAGGAGCAGGAAAAAGCAAAAAATTTCAGAATTGCACCTTGCAATGTGGAGATATTACTGTTTGTGCATTTACAATATTCATTGATTTTTGCCATTGAAAAACGTCCAGAAATGTTTGAAGCTACTGACTGAATGAAAGGAGCTGGCATCTCACTCTCTTTGAATCTTCTTTATCATGCTAGGATTAGCAGGAAAAAGCAAAAAATTTCAGAATTGCACCTTGCAATGCGGAGAAATTACTGTTTGTGCATTTACAATATTCATTGATTTTTGCCATTGAAAAACATCATGTTATTCATATACCAGAAATGTTTGAAGCTACTGACTGAATGAAAAGAGCTGGCATCTCACTCTCTTTGAATCTTCTTTATCATGCTAAGAGGAGCAGGAAAAAGCAAAAAATTTCAGAATTGCACCTTGCAATGTGGAGATATTACTGTTTGTGCATTTACAATATTCATTGATTTTTGCCATTGAAAAACATCCAGAAATGTTTGAAGCTACTGACTGAATGAAAGGAGCTGGCATCTCACTCTCTTTGAATCTTCTTTATCATGCTAGGATTAGCAGGAAAAAGCAAAAAATTTCAGAATTGCACCTTGCAATGCGGAGAAATTACTGTTTGTGCATTTACAATATTCATTGATTTTTGCCATTGAAAAACATCATGTTATTCATATACCAGAAATGTTTGAAGCTACTGACTGAATGAAAAGAGCTGGCATCTCACTCTCTTTGAATCTTCTTTATCATGCTAAGAGGAGCAGGAAAAAGCAAAAAATTTCAGAATTGCACCTTGCAATGTGGAGATATTACTGTTTGTGCATTTACAATATTCATTGATTTTTGCCATTGAAAAACGTCCAGAAATGTTTGAAGCTACTGACTGAATGAAAGGAGCTGGCATCTCACTCTCTTTGAATCTTCTTTATCATGCTAGGATTAGCAGGAAAAAGCAAAAAATTTCAGAATTGCACCTTGCAATGCGGAGAAATTACTGTTTGTGCATTTACAATATTCATTGATTTTTGCCATTGAAAAACATGTTATTCATATACCAGAAATGTTTGAAGCTACTGACTGAATGAAAAGAGCTGGCATCTCACTCTCTTTGATTCTTCTTTATCATGCTAAGAGGAGCAGGAAAAAGCAAAAAATTTCAGAATTGCACCTTGCAATGTGGAGATATTACTGTTTGTGCATTTACAATATTCATTGATTTTTGCCATTGAAAAACGTCCAGAAATGTTTGAAGCTACTGACTGAATGAAAGGAGCTGGCATCTCACTCTCTTTGAATCTTCTTTATCATGCTAGGATTAGCAGGAAAAAGCAAAAAATTTCAGAATTGCACCTTGCAATGCGGAGATATTACTGTTTGTGCATTTACAATATTCATTGATTTTTGCCATTGAAAAACGTCCAGAAATGTTTGAAGCTACTGACTGAATGAAAGGAGCTGGCATTTCACTCTCTTTGAATCTTCTTTATCATGCTAGGATTAGCAGGAAAAAGCAAAAAATTTCAGAATTGCACCTTGCAATGTGGAGATATTACTGTTTGTGCATTTACAATATTCACTGATTTTTGCCATTGAAAAACGTGGAGAAATGTTTGAAGCTACTGACTGAATGAAAGGAGCTGGCATCTCACTCTCTTTGAATCTTCTTTATCATGCTAGGATTAGCAGGAAAAAGCAAAAAATTTCAGAATTGCACCTTGCAATGCGGAGAAATTACTGTTTGTGCATTTACAATATTCATTGATTTTTGCCATTGAAAAATATCATGTTATTCATATACCAGAAATGTTTGAAGCTACTGACTCAATGAAAAGAGCTGGCATCTCACTCTCTTTGAATCTTCTTTATCATGCTAAGAGGAGCAGGAAAAAGCAAAAAATTTCAGAATTGCACCTTGCAATGTGGAGATATTACTGTTTGTGCATTTACAATATTCATTGATTTTTGCCATTGAAAAACGTCCAGAAATGTTTGAAGCTACCGACTGAATGAAAGGAGCTGGCATCTCACTCTCTTTGAATCTTCTTTATCATGCTAGGATTAGCAGGAAAAAGCAAAAAATTTCAGAATTGCACCTTGCAATGCGGAGAAATTACTATTTGTGCATTTACAATATTCATTGATTTTTGCCATTGAAAAACATCATGTTATTCATATACCAGAAATGTTTGAAGCTACAGACTGAATGAAAAGAGCTGGCATCTCACTCTCTTTGAATCTTCTTTATCATGCTAAGAGGAGCAGGAAAAAGCAAAAAATTTCAGAATTGCACCTTGCAATGTGGAGATATTACTGTTTGTGCATTTACAATATTCATTGATTTTTGCCATTGAAAAACATCATGTTATTCATATACCAGAAATGTTTGAAGCTACTGACTGAATGAAAAGAGCTGGCATCTCACTCTCTTTGAATCTTCTTTATCATGCTAAGAGGAGCATTAAAAAGCAAAAAATTTCAGAATTGCACCTTGCAATGCGGAGATATTACTGTTTGTGCATTTACAATATTCATTGATTTTTGCCATTGAAAAACTTCCAGAAATGTTTGAAGCTACTGACTGAATGAAAGGAGCTGGCATCTCACTCTCTTTGAATCTTCTTTATCATGCTAGGATTAGCAGGAAAAAGCAAAAAATTTCAGAATTGCACCTTGCAATGTGGAGATATTACTGTTTGTGCATTTACAATATTCATTGATTTTTGCCATTGAAAAACGTCCAGAAATGTTTGAAGCTACTGACTGAATGAAAGGAGCTGGCATCTCACTCTCTTTGAATCTTCTTTATCATGCTAGGATTAGCAGGAAAAAGCAAAAAATTTCAGAATTGCACCTTGCAATGCGGAGAAATTACTGTTTGTGCATTTACAATATTCATTGATTTTTGCCATTGAAAAACATGTTATTCATATACCAGAAATGTTTGAAGCTACTGACTGAATGAAAAGAGCTGGCATCTCACTCTCTTTGAATCTTCTTTATCATGCTAAGAGGAGCAGGAAAAAGCAAAAAATTTCAGAATTGCACCTTGCAATGTGGAGATATTACTGTTTGTGCATTTACAATATTCATTGATTTTTGCCATTGAAAAACGTCCAGAAATGTTTGAAGCTACTGACTGAATGAAAGGAGCTGGCATCTCACTCTCTTTGAATCTTCTTTATCATGCTAGGATTAGCAGGAAAAAGCAAAAAATTTCAGAATTGCACCTTGCAATGCGGAGAAATTACTGTTTGTGCATTTACAATATTCATTGATTTTTGCCATTGAAAAACATCATGTTATTCATATACCAGAAATGTTTGAAGCTACTGACTGAATGAAAAGAGCTGGCATCTCACTCTCTTTGAATCTTCTTTATCATGCTAAGAGGAGCAGGAAAAAGCAAAAAATTTCAGAATTTCACCTTGCATTGTGGAGATATTACTGTTTGTGCATTTACAATATTCATTGATTTTTGCCATTGAAAAACGTCCAGAAATGTTTGAAGCTACTAACTGAATGAAAGGAGCTGGCATCTCACTCTCTTTGAATCTTCTTTATCATGCTAGGATTAGCAGGAAAAAGCAAAAAATTTCAGAATTGCACCTTGCAATGCGGAGAAATTACTGTTTGTGCATTTACAATATTCATTGATTTTTGCCATTGAAAAACATCATGTTATTCACATACCAGAAATGTTTGAAGCTACTGACTGAATGAAAAGAGCTGGCATCTCACTCTCTTTGAATCTTCTTTATCATGCTAAGAGGAGCAGGAAAAAGCAAAAAATTTCAGAATTGCACCTTGCAATGTGGAGATATTACTGTTTGTGCATTTACAATATTCATTGATTTTTGCCATTGAAAAACGTCCAGAAATGTTTGAAGCTACTGACTGAATGAAAGGAGCTGGCATCTCACTCTCTTTGAATCTTCTTTATCATGCTAGGATTAGCAGGAAAAAGCAAAAAATTTCAGAATTGCACCTTGCAATGTGGAGATATTACTGTTTGTGCATTTACAATATTCATTGATTTTTGCCATTGAAAAACGTCCAGAAATGTTTGAAGCTACTGACTGAATGAAAGGAGCTGGCATCTCACTCTCTTTGAATCTTCTTTATCATGCTAGGATTAGCAGGAAAAAGCAAAAAATTTCAGAATTGCACCTTGCAATGTGGAGATATTACTGTTTGTGCATTTACAATATTCATTGATTTTTGCCATTGAAAAACGTCCAGAAATGTTTGAAGCTACTGACTGAATGAAAGGAGCTGGCATCTCACTCTATTTGAATCTTCTTTATCATGCTAGGATTAGCAGGAAAAAGCAAAAAATTTCAGAATTGCGCCTTGCAATGTGGAGATATTACTGTTTGTGCATTTACAATATTCACTGATTTTTGCCATTGAAAAACGTCCAGAAATGTTTGAAGCTACTGACTGAATGAAAGGAGCTGGCATCTCACTCTCTTTGAATCTTCTTTATCATGCTAGGATTAGCAGGAAAAAGCAAAAAATTTCAGAATTGCACCTTGCAATGCGGAGAAATTACTGTTTGTGCATTTACAATATTCATTGATTTTTGCCATTGAAAAACATCATGTTATTCATATACCAGAAATGTTTGAAGCTACTGACTGAATGAAAAGAGCTGGCATCTCACTCTCTTTGAATCTTCTTTATCATGCTAAGAGGAGCAGGAAAAAGCAAAAAATTTCAGAATTGCACCTTGCAATGTGGAGATATTACTGTTTGTGCATTTACAATATTCATTGATTTTTGCCATTGAAAAACGTCCAGAAATGTTTGAAGCTACTGACTGAATGAAAGGAGCTGGCATCTCACTCTCTTTGAATCTTCTTTATCATGCTAGGATTAGCAGGAAAAAGCAAAAAATTTCAGAATTGCACCTTGCAATGTGGAGATATAAATGTTTGTGCATTTACAATATTCATTGATTTTTGCCATTGAAAAACATCATGTTATTCATATACCAGAAATGTTTGAAGCTACTGACTGAATGAAAAGAGCTGGCATCTCACTTTCTTTGAATCCTCTGTATCATGCTAAGAGGAGCAGGAAAAAGCAAAAAATTTCAGAATTACACCTTGCAATGCGGAGATATTACTGTTTGTGCATTTACAATATTCATTGATTTTTGTCATTGAAAAACGTCCAGAAATGTTTGAAGCTACTGACTGAATGAAAGGAGCTGGCATCTCACTCTCTTTGAATCTTCTTTATCATGCTAGGATTAGCAGGAAAAAGCAAAAAATTTCAGAATTGCACCTTGCAATGCGTAGAAATTACTATTTGTGCATTTACAATATTCATTGATTTTTGCCATTGAAAAACATCATGTTATTCATATACCAGAAATGTTTGAAGCTACTGACTGAATGAAAAGAGCTGGCATCTCACTCTCTTTGAATCTTCTTTATCATGCTAAGAGGAGCAGGAAAAAGCAAAAAATTTCAGAATTGCACCTTGCAATTTGGAGATATTACTGTTTGTGCATTTACAATATTCATTGATTTTTGCCATTGAAAAACGTCCAGAAATGTTTGAAGCTACTGACTGAATGAAAGGAGCTGGCATCTCACTCTCTTTGAATCTTCTTTATCATGCTAGGATTAGCAGGAAAAAGCAAAAAATTTCAGAATTGCACCTTGCAATGTGGAGATATTACTGTTTGTGCATTTACAATATTCACTGATTTTTGCCATTGAAAAACGTCCAGAAATGTTTGAAGCTACTGACTGAATGAAAGGAGCTGGCATCTCACTCTCTTTGAATCTTCTTTATCATGCTAGGATTAGCAGGAAAAAGCAAAAAATTTCAGAATTGCACCTTGCAATGCGGAGAAATTACTGTTTGTGCATTTACAATATTCATTGATTTTTGCCATTGAAAAACATCATGTTATTCATATACCAGAAATGTTTGAAGCTACTGACTGAATGAAAAGAGCTGGCATCTCACTCTCTTTGAATCTTCTTTATCATGCTAAGAGGAGCAGGAAAAAGCAAAAAATTTCAGAATTGCACCTTGCAATGTGGAGATATTACTGTTTGTGCATTTACAATATTCATTGATTTTTGCCATTGAAAAACGTCCAGAAATGTTTGAAGCTACTGACTGAATGAAAGGAGCTGGCATCTCACTCTCTTTGAATCTTCTTTATCATGCTAGGATTAGCAGGAAAAAGCAAAAAATTTCAGAATTGCACCTTGCAATGCGGAGAAATTACTGTTTGTACATTAACAATATTCATTGATTTTTGCCATTGAAAAACATCATGTTATTCATATACCAGAAATGTTTGAAGCTACTGACTGAATGAAAAGAGCTGGCATCTCACTCTCTTTGAATCTTCTTTATCATGCTAAGAGGAGCAGGAAAAAGCAAAACATTTCAGAATTGCACCTTGCAATGTGGAGATATTACTGTTTGTGCATTTACAATATTCATTGATTTTTGCCATTGAAAAACATCCAGAAATGTTTGAAGCTACTGACTGAATGAAAGGAGCTGGCATCTCACTCTCTTTGAATCTTCTTTATCATGCTAGGATTAGCAGGAAAAAGCAAAAAATTTCAGAATTGCACCTTGCAATGCGGAGAAATTACTGTTTGTGCATTTACAATATTCATTGATTTTTGCCATTGAAAAACATCATGTTATTCATATACCAGAAATGTTTGAAGCTACTGACTGAATGAAAAGAGCTGGCACCTCACTCTCTTTGAATCTTCTTTATCATGCTAAGAGGAGCAGGAAAAAGCAAAAAATTTCAGAATTGCACCTTGCAATGTGGAGATATTACTGTTTGTGCATTTACAATATTCATTGATTTTTGCCATTGAAAAACGTCCAGAAATGTTTGAAGCTACTGACTGAATGAAAGTAGCTGGCATCTCACTCTCTTTGAATCTTCTTTATCATGCTAGGATTAGCAGGAAAAAGCAAAAAATTTCAGAATTGCACCTTGCAATGCGGAGATATTACTGTTTGTGCATTTACAATATTCATTGATTTTTGCCATTGAAAAACGTCCAGCAATGTTTGAAGCTACTGACTGAATGAAAGGAGCTGTAATCTCACTCTCTTTGAATCTTCTTTATCATGCTAGGATTAGCAGGAAAAAGCAAAAAATTTCAGAATTGCACCTTGCAATGGGGAGAAATTACTGTTTGTGCATTTACAATATTCATTGATTTTTGCCATTGAAAACTTTATGTTATTGATATACCAGAAATGTTTGAAGCTACTGACTGAATGAAAAGAGCTGGCATCTCACTCTCTTTGAATCTTCTTTATCATGCTAAGAGGAGCAGGAAAAAGCAAAAAATTTCAGAATTGCACCTTGCAATGTGGAGATATTACTGTTTGTGCATTTACAATATTCATTGATTTTTGCCATTGAAAAACGTCCAGAAATGTTTGAAGCTACTGACTGAATGAAAGGAGCTGGCATCTCACTCTCTTTGAATCTTCTTTATCATGCTAGGATTAGCAGGAAAAAGCAAAAAATTTCAGAATTGCACCTTGCAATGCGGAGAAATTACTGTTTGTGCATTTACAATATTCATTGATTTTTGCCATTGAAAAACATCATGTTATTCATATACCAGAAATGTTTGAAGCTACTGACTGAATGAAAAGAGCTGTCATCTCACTCTCTTTGAATCTTCTTTATCATGCTAAGAGGAGCAGGAAAAAGCAAAAAATTTCAGAATTGCACCTTGCAATGTGGAGATATTACTGTTTGTGCATTTACAATATTCATTGATTTTTGCCATTGAAAAACGTCCAGAAATGTTTGAAGCTACTGACTGAATGAAAGGAGCTGGCATCTCACTCTCTTTGAATCTTCTTTATCATGCTAGGATTAGCAGGAAAAAGCAAAAAATTTCAGAATTGCACCTTGCAATGCGGAGATATTACTGTTTGTGCATTTACAATATTCATTGATTTTTGCCATTGAAAAACATCCAGAAATGTTTGAAGCTACTGACTGAATGAAAGGAGCTGGCATCTCACTCTCTTTGAATCTTCTTTATCATGCTAGGATTAGCAGGAAAAAGCAAAAAATTTCAGAATTGCACCTTGCAATGCGGAGAAATTACTGTTTGTGCATTTACAATATTCATTGATTTTTGCCATTGAAAAACTTCATGTTATTCATATACCAGAAATGTTTGAAGCTACTGACTGAATGAAAAGAGCTGGCATCTCACTCTCTTTGAATCTTCTTTATCATGCTAAGAGGAGCAGGAAAAAGCAAAAAATTTCAGAATTGCACCTTGCAATGTGGAGATATTACTGTTTGTGCATTTACAATATTCATTGATTTTTGCCATTGAAAAACATCATGTTATTCATATACCAGAAATGTTTGAAGCTACTGACTGAATGAAAAGAGCTGGCATCTCACTCTCTTTGAATCTTCTTTACCATGCTAAGAGGAGCAGGAAAAAGCAAAAAATTTCAGAATTGCACCTTGCAATGCGGAGATATTGTTTGTGCATTTACAATATTCATTGATTTTTGCCATTGAAAAACGTCCAGAAATGTTTGAAGCTACTGACTGAATGAAAGGAGCTGGCATCTCACTCTCTTTGAATCTTCATTATCATGCTAGGATTAGCAGGAAAAAGCAAAAAATTTCAGAATTGCACCTTGCAATGCGGAGAAATTACTGTTTGTGCATTTACAATATTCATTGATTTTTGCCATTGAAAAACATCATGTTATTCATATAACAGAAATGTTTGAAGCTACTGACTGAATGAAAAGAGCTGGCATCTCACTCTCTTTGAATCTTCTTTATCATGCTATGAGGAGCAGGAAAAAGCAAAAAATTTCAGAATTGCACCTTGCAATGTGGAGATATTACTATTTGTGCATTTACAATATTCATTGATTTTTGCCATTGAAAAACGTCCAGAAATGTTTGAAGCTACTGACTGAATGAAAGGAGCTGGCATCTCACTCTCTTTGAATCTTCTTTATCATGCTAGGATTAGCAGGAAAGAGGAAAAAATTTCAGAATTGCACCTTGCAATGCGGAGAAATTACTGTTTGTGCATTTACAATATTCATTGATTTTTGCCATTGAAAAACATGTTATTCATATACCAGAAATGTTTGAAGCTACTGACTGAATGAAAAGAGCTGGCATCTCACTCTCGTTGAATCTTCTTTATCATGCTAAGAGGAGCAGGAAAAAGCAAAAAATTTCAGAATTGCACCTTGCAATGTGGAGATATTACTGTTTGTGCATTTACAATATTCATTGATTTTTGCCATTGAAAAACGTCCAGAAATGTTTGAAGCTACTGACTGAATGAAAGGAGCTGGCATCTCACTCTCTTTGAATCTTCTTTATCATGCTAGGATTAGCAGGAAAAAGCAAAAAATTTCAGAATTGCACCTTGCAATGCGGAGAAATTACTGTTTGTGCATTTACAATATTCATTGATTTTTGCCATTGAAAAACATCATGTTATTCATATACCAGAAATGTTTGAAGCTACTGACTGAATGAAAAGAGCTGGCATCTCACTCTCTTTGAATCTTCTTTATCATGCTAAGAGGAGCAGGAAAAAGCAAAAAAATTCAGAATTGCATCTTGCAATGTGGAGATATTACTGTTTGTGCATTTACAATATTCATTGAATTTTGCCATTGAAAAACGTCCAGAAATGTTTGAAGCTACTGACTGAATGAAAGGAGCTGGCATCTCACTCTCTTTGAATCTTCTTTATCATGCTAGGATTAGCAGGAAAAAGCAAAAAATTTCAGAATTGCACCTTGCAATGCGGAGATATTACTGTTTGTGCATTTACAATATTCATTGATTTTTGCCATTGAAAAACGTCCAGAAATGTTTGAAGCTACTGACTGAATGAAAGGAGCTGGCATCTCACTCTCTTTGAATCTTCTTTATCATGCTAGGATTAGTAGGAAAAAGCAAAAAATTTCAGAATTGCACCTTGCAATGCGGAGAAATTACTGTTTGTGCATTTACAATATTCATTGATTTTTGCCATTGAAAAACATCATGTTATTCATATACCAGAAATGTTTGAAGCTACTGACTGAATGAAAAGAGCTGGCATCTCACTCTCTTTGAATCTTCTTTATCATGCTAAGAGGAGCAGGAAAAAGCAAAAAATTTCAGAATTGCACCTTGCAATGTGGAGATATTACTGTTTGTGCATTTACAATATTCATTGATTTTTGCCATTGAAAAACATCATGTTATTCATATACCAGAAATGTTTGAAGCTACTGACTGAATGAAAAGAGCTGGCATCTCACTCTCTTTGAATCTTCTTTATCATGCTAAGAGGAGCAGGAAAAAGCAAAAAATTTCAGAATTGCACCTTGCAATGCGGAGATATTACTGTTTGTGCATTTACCATATTCATTGATTTTTGCCATTGAAAAACGTCCAGAAATGTTTGAAGCTACTGACTGAATGAAAGGAGCTGGCATCTCACTCTCTTTGAATCTTCTTTATCATGCTAGGATTAGCAGGAAAAAGCAAAAAATTTCAGAATTGCACCTTGCAATGCGGAGATATTACTGTTTGTGCATTTACAATGTTCAATGATTTTTGCCATTGAAAGACGTCCAGAAATGTTTGAAGCTACTGACTGAATGAAAGGAGCTGGCATCTCACTCTCTTTGAATCTTCTTTATCATGCTAGGATTAGCAGGAAAAAGCAAAAAATTTCAGAGTTGCACCTTGCAATGCGGAGAAATTACTGTTTGTGCATTTACAATATTCATTGATTTTTGCCATTGAAAAACATCATGTTATTCATATACCAGAAATGTTTGAAGCTACTGACTGAATGAAAAGAGCTGGCATCTCACTCTCTTTGAATCTTCTTTATCATGCTAAGAGGAGCAGGAAAAAGCAAGAAATTTCAGAATTGCACCTTGCAATGTGGAGATATTACTGTTTGTGCATTTACAATATTCATTGATTTTTGCCATTGAAAAACGTCCAGAAATGTTTGAAGCTACTGACTGAATGAAAGGAGCTGGCATCTCACTCTCTTTGAATCTTCTTTATCATGCTAGGATTAGCTGGAAAAAGCAAAAAATTTCAGAATTGCACCTTGCAATGCGGAGAAATTACTGTTTGTGCATTTACAATATTCATTGATTTTTGCCATTGAAAAACATCATGTTATTCATATACCAGAAATGTTTGAAGCTACTGACTGAATGAAAAGAGCTGGCATCTCACTCTCTTTGATTCTTCTTTATCATGCTAAGAGGAGCAGGAAAAAGCAAAAAATTTCAGAATTGCACCTTGCAATGTGGAGATATTACTGTTTGTGCATTTACAATATTCATTGATTTTTGATATTGAAAAACGTCCAGAAATGTTTGAAGCTACTGACTGAATGAAAGGAGCTGGCATCTCACTCTCTTTGAATCTTCTTTATCATGCTAGGATAAGCAGGAAAAAGCAAAAAATTTCAGAATTGCACCTTGCAATGTGGAGATATTACTGTTTGTGCATTTACAATATTCATTGATTTTTGCCATTGAAAAACGTCCAGAAATGTTTGAAGCTACTGACTGAATGAAAGGAGCTGGCATCTCACTCTCTTTGAATCTTCTTTATCATGCTAGGATTAGCAGGAAAAAGCAAAAAATTTCAGAATTGCACCTTGCAATGCGGAGAAATTACTGTTTGTGCATTTACAATATTCATTGATTTTTGCCATTGAAAAACATCATGTTATTCATATACCAGAAATGTTTGAAGCTACTGACTGAATGAAAAGAGCTGGCATCTCACTCTCTTTGAATCTTCTTTATCATGCTAAGAGGAGCAGGAAAAAGCAAAAAATTTCAGAATTGCACCTTGCAATGTGGAGATATTACTGTTTGTGCATTTACAATATTCATTGATTTTTGCCATTGAAAAACGTCCAGAAATGTTTGAAGCTACTGACTGAATGAAAGGAGCTGGCATCTCACTCTCTTTGAATCTTCTTTATCATGCTAGAATTAGCAGGAAAAAGCAAAAAATTTCAGAATTGCACCTTGCAATGTGGAGATATTACTGTTTGTGCATTTACAATATTCATTGATTTTTGCCATTGAAAAACGTCCAGAAATGTTTGAAGCTACTGACTGAATGAAAGGAGGTGGCATCTCACTCTCTTTGAATCTTCTTTATCATGCTAGGATTAGCAGGAAAAAGCAAAAAATTTCAGAATTGCACCTTGCAATGCGGAAAAATTACTGTTTGTGCATTTACAATATTCATTGATTTTTGCCATTGAAAAACATCATGTTATTCATATACCAGAAATGTTTGAAGCTACTGACTGAATGAAAAGAGCTGGCATCTCACTCTCTTTGAATCTTCTTTATCATGCTAAGTGGAGCAGGAAAAAGCAAAAAATTTCAGAATTGCACCTTGCAATGTGGAGATATTACTGTTTGTGCATTTACAATATTCATTGATTTTTGCCATTGAAAAACGTCCAGAAATGTTTGAAGCTACTGACTGAATGAAAGGAGCTGGCATCTCACTCTCTTTGAATCTTCTTTATCATGCTAGGATTAGCAGGAAAAAGCAAAAAATTTCAGAATTGCACCTTGCAATGCGGAGAAATTACTGTTTGTGCATTTACAATATTCATTGATTTTTGCCATTGAAAAACATCATGTTATTCATATACCAGAAATGTTTGAAGCTACTGACTGAATGAAAAGAGCTGGCATCTCACTCTCTTTGAATCTTCTTTATCATGCTAAGAGGAGCAGGAAAAAGCAAAAAATTTCAGAATTGCACCTTGCAATGTGGAGATATTACTGTTTGTGCATTTACAATATTCATTGATTTTTGCCATTGAAAAACGTCCAGAAATGTTTGAAGCTACTGACTGAATGAAAGGAGCTGGCATCTCACTGTCTTTGAATCTTCTTTATCATGCTAGGATTAGCAGGAAAAAGCAAAAAATTTCAGAATTGCACCTTGCAATGCGGAGATATTACTGTTTGTGCATTTACAATATTCACTGATTTTTGCCATTGAAAAACGTCCAGAAATGTTTGAACCTACTGACTGAATGAAAGGAGCTGGCATCTCACTCTCTTTGAATCTTCTTTATCATGCTAGAATTAGCAGGAAAAAGCAAAAAATTTCAGAATTGCACCTTGCAATGTGGAGATATTACTGTTTGTGCATTTACAATATTCATTGATTTTTGCCATTGAAAAACGTCCAGAAATGTTTGAAGCTACTGACTGAATGAAAGGAGCTGACATCTCACTCTCTTTGAATCTTCTTTATCATGCTAGGATTAGCAGGAAAAAGCAAAAAATTTCAGAATTGCACCTTGCAATGCGGAGAAATTACTGTTTGTGCATTTACAATATTCATTGATTTTTGCCATTGAAAAACATCATGTTATTCATATACCAGAAATGTTTGAAGCTACTGACTGAATGAAAAGAGCTGGCATCTCACTCTCTTTGAATCTTCTTTATCATGCTAAGTGGAGCAGGAAAAAGCAAAAAATTTCAGAATTGCACCTTGCAATGTGGAGATATTACTGTTTGTGCATTTACAATATTCATTGATTTTTGCCATTGAAAAACGTCCAGAAATGTTTGAAGCTACTGACTGAATGAAAGGAGCTGGCATCTCACTCTCTTTGAATCTTCTTTATCATGCTAGGATTAGCAGGAAAAAGCAAAAAATTTCAGAATTGCACCTTGCAATGCGGAGAAATTACTGTTTGTGCATTTACAATATTCATTGATTTTTGCCATTGAAAAACATCATGTTATTCATATACCAGAAATGTTTGAAGCTACTGACTGAATGAAAAGAGCTGGCATCTCACTCTCTTTGAATCTTCTTTACCATGCTAAGAGGAGCAGGAAAAAGCAAAAAATTTCAGAATTGCACCTTGCAATGTGGAGATATTACTGTTTGTGCATTTACAATATTCATTGATTTTTGCCATTGAAAAACGTCCAGAAATGTTTGAAGCTACTGACTGAATGAAAGGAGCTGGCATCTCACTCTCTTTGAATCTTCTTTATCATGCTAGGATTAGCAGGAAAAAGCAAAAAAATTCAGAATTGCACCTTGCAATGCGGAGAAATTACTGTTTGTGCATTTACAATATTCATAGATTTTTGCCATTGAAAAACATCATGTTATTCATATACCAGAAATGTTTGAAGCTACTGACTGAATGAAAAGAGCTGGCATCTCACTCTCTTTGAATCTTCTTTATCATGCTAAGAGGAGCAGGAAAAAGCAAAAAATTTCAGAATTGCACCTTGCAATGTGGAGATATTACTGTTTGTACATTTACAATATTCATTGATTTTTGCCATTAAAAAACGTCCAGAAATGTTTTAAGCTACTGACTGAATGAAAGGAGCTGGCATCTCACTGTCTTTGAATCTTCTTTATCATGCTAGGATTAGCAGGAAAAAGCAAAAAATTTCAGAATTGCACCTTGCAATGCGGAGATATTACTGTTTGTGCATTTACAATATTCACTGATTTTTGCCATTGAAAAACGTCCAGAAATGTTTGAAGCTACTGACTGAATGAAAGGAGCTGGCATCTCACTCTCTTTGAATCTTCTTTATCATGCTAGGATTAGCAGGAAAAAGCAAAAAATTTCAGAATTGCACCTTGCAATGCGGAGAAATTACTGTTTGTGCATTTACAATATTCATTGATTTTTGCCATTGAAAAACATCATGTTATTCATATACCAGAAATGTTTGAAGCTACTGACTGAATGAAAAGAGCTGGCATCTCACTCTCTTTGAATCTTCTTTATCATGCTAAGAGGAGCAGGAAAAAGCAAAAAATTTCAGAATTGCACCTTGCAATGTGGAGATATTACTGTTTGTGCATTTACAATATTCATTGATTTTTGCCATTGAAAAACGTCCAGAAATGTTTGAAGCTACTGACTGAATGAAAGGAGCTGGCATCTCACTCTCTTTGAATCTTCATTATCATGCTAGGATTAGCAGGAAAAAGCAAAAAATTTCAGAATTGCACCTTGCAATGCGGAGAAATTACTGTTTGTGCATTTACAATAATCATTGATTTTTGCCTTTGAAAAACATCATGTTATTCATATACCAGAAATGTTTGAAGCTACTGACTGAATGAAAAGAGCTGGCATCTCACTCTCTTTGAATCTTCTTTATCATGCTAAGAGGAGCAGGAAAAAGCAAAAAATTTCAGAATTGCACCTTGCAATGTGGAAATATTACTGTTTGTGCATTTACAATATTCATTGATTTTTGCCATTGAAAAACGTCCAGAAATGTTTGAAGCTACTGACTGAATGAAAGGAGCTGGCATCTCACTCTCTTTGAATCTTCTTTATCATGCTAGGATTAGCAGGAAAAAGCAAAAAATTTCAGAATTGCACCTTGCAATGCGGAGATATTACTGTTTGTGCATTTACAATATTCATTGATTTTTGCCATTGAAAAACGTCCAGAAATGTTTGAAGCTACTGACTGAATGAAAGGAGCTGGCATCTCACTCTCTTTGAATCTTCTTTATCATGCTAGAATTAGCAGGAAAAAGCAAAAAATTTCAGAATTGCACCTTGCAATGTGGAGATATTACTGTTTGTGCATTTACAATATTCATTGATTTTTGCCATTGAAAAACGTCCAGAAATGTTTGAAGCTACTGACTGAATGAAAGGAGCTGGCATCTCACTCTCTTTGAATCTTCTTTATCATGCTAGGATTAGCAGGAAAAAGCAAAAAATTTCAGAATTGCACCTTGCAAAGCGGAGAAATTACTGTTTGTGCATTTACAATATTCATTGATTTTTGCCATTGAAAAACATCATGTTATTCATATACCAGAAATGTTTGAAGCTACTGACTGAATGAAAGGAGCTGGCATCTCACTCTCTTTGAATCTTCTTTATCATGCTAAGAGGAGCAGGAAAAAGCAAAAAATTTCAGAATTGCACCTTGCAATGTGGAGATATTACTGTTTGTGCATTTACAATATTCATTGATTTTTGCCATTGAAAAACGTCCAGAAATGTTTGAAGCTACTGACTGAATGAAAGGAGCTGGCATCTCACTCTCTTTGAATCTTCTTTATCATGCTAGGATTAGCAGGAAAAAGCAAAAAATTTCAGAATTGCACCTTGCAATGCGGAGAAATTACTGTTTGTGCATTTACAATATTCATTGATTTTTGCCATTGAAAAACATCATGTTATTCATATACCAGAAATGTTTGAAGCTACTGACTGAATGAAAAGAGCTGGCATCTCACTCTCTTTGAATCTTCTTTATCATGCTAAGAGGAGCAGGAAAAAGCAAAAAATTTCAGAATTGCACCTTGCAATGTGGAGATATTACTGTTTGTGCATTTACAATATTCATTGATTTTTGCCATTGAAAAATGTCCAGAAATGTTTGAAGCTACTGACTGAATGAAAGGAGCTGGCATCTCACTCTCTTTGAATCTTCATTATCATGCTAGGATTAGCAGGAAAAAGCAAAAAATTTCAGAATTGCACCTTGCAATGCGGAGAAATTCCTGTTTGTGCATTTACAATATTCATTGATTTTTGCCTTTGAAAAACATCATGTTATTCATATACCAGAAATGTTTGAAGCTACTGACTGAATGAAAAGAGCTGGCATCTCACTCTCTTTGAATCTTCTTTATCATGCTAAGAGGAGCAGGAAAAAGCAAAAAATTTCAGAATTGCACCTTGCAATGTGGAGATATTACTGTTTGTGCATTTACAATATTCATTGATTTTTGCCATTGAAAAACGTCCAGAAATGTTTGAAGCTACTGACTGAATGAAAGGAGCTGGCATCTCACTCTCTTTGAATCTTCTTTATCATGCTAGGATTAGCAGGAAAAAGCAAAAAATTTCAGAATTGCACCTTGCAATGCGGAGATATTACTGTTTGTGCATTTACAATATTCATTGATTTTTGCCATTGAAAAACGTCCAGAAATGTTTGAAGCTACTGACTGAATGAAAGGAGCTGGCATCTCACTCTCTTTGAATCTTCATTATCATGCTAGGATTAGCAGGAAAAAGCAAAAAATTTCAGAATTGCACCTTGCAATGCGGAGAAATTACTGTTTGTGCATTTACAATAATCATTGATTTTTGCCTTTGAAAAACATCATGTTATTCATATACCAGAAATGTTTGAAGCTACTGACTGAATGAAAAGAGCTGGCATCTCACTCTCTTTGAATCTTCTTTATCATGCTAAGAGGAGCAGGAAAAAGCAAAAAATTTCAGAATTGCACCTTGCAATGTGGAAATATTACTGTTTGTGCATTTACAATATTCATTGATTTTTGCCATTGAAAAACGTCCAGAAATGTTTGAAGCTACTGACTGAATGAAAGGAGCTGGCATCTCACTCTCTTTGAATCTTCTTTATCATGCTAGGATTAGCAGGAAAAAGCAAAAAATTTCAGAATTGCACCTTGCAATGCGGAGATATTACTGTTTGTGCATTTACAATATTCATTGAATTTTGCCATTGAAAAACGTCCAGAAATGTTTGAAGCTACTGACTGAATGAAAGGAGCTGGCATCTCACTCTCTTTGAATCTTCTTTATCATGCTAGAATTAGCAGGAAAAAGCAAAAAATTTCAGAATTGCACCTTGCAATGTGGAGATATTACTGTTTGTGCATTTACAATATTCATTGATTTTTGCCATTGAAAAACGTCCAGAAATGTTTGAAGCTACTGACTGAATGAAAGGAGCTGGCATCTCACTCTCTTTGAATCTTCTTTATCATGCTAGGATTAGCAGGAAAAAGCAAAAAATTTCAGAATTGCACCTTGCAATGCGGAGAAATTACTGTTTGTGCATTTACAATATTCATTGATTTTTGCCATTGAAAAACATCATGTTATTCATATACCAGAAATGTTTGAAGCTACTGACTGAATGAAAGGAGCTGGCATCTCACTCTCTTTGAATCTTCTTTATCATGCTAAGAGGAGCAGAAAAAAGCAAAAAATTTCAGAATTGCACCTTGCAATGTGGAGATATTACTGTTTGTGCATTTACAATATTCATTGATTTTTGCCATTGAAAAACGTCCAGAAATGTTTGAAGCTACTGACTGAATGAAAGGAGCTGGCATCTCACTCTCTTTGAATCTTCTTTATCATGCTAGGATTAGCAGGAAAAAGCAAAAAATTTCAGAATTGCACCTTGCAATGCGGAGAAATTACTGTTTGTGCATTTACAATATTCATTGATTTTTGCCATTGAAAAACATCATGTTATTCATATACCAGAAATGTTTGAAGCTACTGACTGAATGAAAAGAGCTGGCATCTCACTCTCTTTGAATCTTCTTTATCATGCTAAGAGGAGCAGGAAAAAGCAAAAAATTTCAGAATTGCACCTTGCAATGTGGAGATATTACTGTTTGTGCATTTACAATATTCATTGATTTTTGCCATTGAAAAACGTCCAGAAATGTTTGAAGCTACTGACTGAATGAAAGGAGCTGGCATCTCACAATCTTTGAATCTTCATTATCATGCTAGGATTAGCAGGAAAAAGCAAAAAATTTCAGAATTGCACCTTGCAATGCGGAGAAATTCCTGTTTGTGCATTTACAATATTCATTGATTTTTGCCTTTGAAAAACATCATGTTATTCATATACCAGAAATGTTTGAAGCTACTGACTGAATGAAAAGAGCTGGCATCTCACTCTCTTTGAATCTTCTTTATCATGCTAAGAGGAGCAGGAAAAAGCAAAAAATTTCAGAATTGCACCTTGCAATGTGGAGATATTACTGTTTGTGCATTTACAATATTCATTGATTTTTGCCATTGAAAAACGTCCAGAAATGTTTGAAGCTACTGACTGAATGAAAGGAGCTGGCATCTCACTCTCTTTGAATCTTCTTTATCATGCTAGGATTAGCAGGAAAAAGCAAAAAATTTCAGAATTGCACCTTGCAATGTGGAGATATTACTGTTTGTGCATTTACAATATTCATTGATTTTTGCCATTGAAAAACGTCCAGAAATGTTTGAAGCTACTGACTGAATGAAAGGAGCTGGCATCTCACTCTCTTTGAATCTTCTTTATCATGCTAGGATTAGCAGGAAAAAGCAAAAAATTTCAGAATTGCACCTTGCAATGCGGAGAAATTACTGTTTGTGCATTTACAATATTCATTGATTTTTGCCATTGAAAAACATCATGTTATTCATATACCAGAAATGTTTGAAGCTACTGACTGAATGAAAGGAGCTGGCATCTCACTCTCTTTGAATCTTCTTTATCATGCTAAGAGGAGCAGGAAAAAGCAAAAAATTTCAGAATTGCACCTTGCAATGTGGAGATATTACTGTTTGTGCATTTACAATATTCATTGATTTTTGCCATTGAAAAACGTCCAGAAATGTTTGAAGCTACTGACTGAATGAAAGGAGCTGGCATCTCACTCTCTTTGAATCTTCTTTATCATGCTAGGATTAGCAGGAAAAAGCAAAAAATTTCAGAATTGCACCTTGCAATGCAGAGAAATTACTGTTTGTGCATTTACAATATTCATTGATTTTTGCCATTGAAAAACATCATGTTATTCATATACCAGAAATGTTTGAAGCTACTGACTGAATGAAAAGAGCTGGCATCTCACTCTCTTTGAATCTTCTTTATCATGCTAAGAGGAGCAGGAAAAAGCAAAAAATTTCAGAATTGCACCTTGCAATGTGGAGATATTACTGTTTGTGCATTTACAATATTCATTGATTTTTGCCATTGAAAAACGTCCAGAAATGTTTGAAGCTACTGACTGAATGAAAGGAGCTGGCATCTCACTCTCTTTGAATCTTCTTTATCATGCTAGGATTAGCAGGAAAAAGCAAAAAATTTCAGAATTGCACCTTGCAATGCGGAGATATTACTGTTTGTGCATTTACAATATTCATTGATTTTTGCCATTGAAAAACGTCCAGAAATGTTTGAAGCTACTGACTGAATGAAAGGAGCTGGCATCTCACTCTCTTTGAATCTTCTTTATCATGCTAGAATTAGCAGGAAAAAGCAAAAAATTTCAGAATTGCACCTTGCAATGTGGAGATATTACTGTTTGTGCATTTACAATATTCATTGATTTTTGCCATTGAAAAACGTCCAGAAATGTTTGAAGCTACTGACTGAATGAAAGGAGCTGGCATCTCACTCTCTTTGAATCTTCTTTATCATGCTAGGATTAGCAGGAAAAAGCAAAAAATGTCAGAATTGCACCTTGCAATGCGGAGAAATTACTGTTTGTGCATTTACAATATTCATTGATTTTTGCCATTGAAAAACATCATGTTATTCATATACCAGAAATGTTTGAAGCTACTGACTGAATGAAAGGAGCTGGCATCTCACTCTCTTTGAATCTTCTTTATCATGCTAAGAGGAGCAGGAAAAAGCAAAAAATTTCAGAATTGCACCTTGCAATGTGGAGATATTACTGTTTGTGCATTTACAATATTCATTGATTTTTGCCATTGAAAAATGTCCAGAAATGTTTGAAGCTACTGACTGAATGAAAGGAGCTGGCATCTCACTCTCTTTGAATCTTCTTTATCATGCTAGGATTAGCAGGAAAAAGCAAAAAATTTCAGAATTGCACCTTGCAATGCGGAGAAATTACTGTTTGTGCATTTACAATATTCATTGATTTTTGCCATTGAAAAACATCATGTTATTCATATACCAGAAATGTTTGAAGCTACTGACTGAATGAAAAGAGGTGGCATCTCACTCTCTTTGAATCTTCTTTATCTTGCTAAGAGGAGCAGGAAAAAGCAAAAAATTTCAGAATTGCACCTTGCAATGTGGAGATATTACTGTTTGTGCATTTACAATATTCATTGATTTTTGCCATTGAAAAACGTCCAGAAATGTTTGAAGCTACTGACTGAATGAAAGGAGCTGGCATCTCACTCTCTTTGAATCTTCATTATCATGCTAGGATTAGCAGGAAAAAGCAAAAAATTTCAGAATTGCACCTTGCAATGCGGAGAAATTACTGTTTGTGCATTTACAATATTCATTGATTTTTGCCTTTGAAAAACATCATGTTATTCATATACCAGAAATGTTTGAAGCTACTGACTGAATGAAAAGAGCTGGCATCTCACTCTCTTTGAATCTTCTTTATCATGCTAAGAGGAGCAGGAAAAAGCAAAAAATTTCAGAATTGCACCTTGCAATGTGGAGATATTACTGTTTGTGCATTTACAATATTCATTGATTTTTGCCATTGAAAAACGTCCAGAAATGTTTGAAGCTACTGACTGAATGAAAGGAGCTGGCATCTCACTCTCTTTGAATCTTCTTTATCATGCTAGGATTAGCAGGAAAAAGCAAAAAATTTCAGAATTGCACCTTGCAATGCGGAGATATTACTGTTTGTGCATTTACAATATTCATTGATTTTTGCCATTGAAAAACGTCCAGAAATGTTTGAAGCTACTGACTGAATGAAAGGAGCTGGCATCTCACTCTCTTTGAATCTTCTTTATCATGCTAGAATTAGCATTAAAAAGCAAAAAATTTCAGAATTGCACCTTGCAATGTGGAGATATTACTGTTTGTGCATTTACAATATTCATTGATTTTTGCCATTGAAAAACGTCCAGAAATGTTTGAAGCTACTGACTGAATGAAAGGAGCTGGCATCTCACTCTCTTTGAATCTTCTTTATCATGCTAGGATTAGCAGGAAAAAGCAAAAAATGTCAGAATTGCACCTTGCAATGCGGAGAAATTACTGTTTGTGCATTTACAATATTCATTGATTATTGCCATTGAAAAACATCATGTTATTCATATACCAGAAATGTTTGAAGCTACTGACTGAATGAAAGGAGCTGGCATCTCACTCTCTTTGAATCTTCTTTATCATGCTAAGAGGAGCAGGAAAAAGCAAAAAATTTCAGAATTGCACCTTGCAATGTGGAGATATTACTGTTTGTGCATTTACAATATTCATTGATTTTTGCCATTGAAAAACGTCCAGAAATGTTTGAAGCTACTGACTGAATGAAAGGAGCTGGCATCTCACTGTCTTTGAATCTTCTTTATCATGCTAGGATTAGCAGGAAAAAGCAAAAATTTCAGAATTGCACCTTGCAATGCGGAGATATTACTGTTTGTGCATTTACAATATTCACTGATTTTTGCCATTGAAAAACGTCCAGAAATGTTTGAAGCTACTGACTGAATGAAAGGAGCTGGCATCTCACTCTCTTTGAATCTTCTTTATCATGCTAGGATTAGCAGGAAAAAGGAAAAAATTTCAGAATTGCACCTTGCAATGCGGAGAAATTACTGTTTGTGCATTTACAATATTCATTGATTTTTGCCATTGAAAAACATCATGTTATTCATATACCAGAAATGTTTGAAGCTACTGACTGAATGAAAAGAGCTGGCATCTCACTCTCTTTGAATCTTCTTTATCATGCTAAGAGGAGCAGGAAAAAGCAAAAAAATTTCAGAATTGCACCTTGCAATGTGGAGATATTACTGTTTGTGCATTTACAATATTCATTGATTTTTGCCATTGAAAAACGTCCAGAAATGTTTGAAGCTACTGACTGAATGAAAGGAGCTGGCATCTCACTCTCTTTGAATCTTCTTTATCATGCTAGGATTAGCAGGAAAAAGCAAAAAATTTCAGAATTGCACCTTGCAATGCGGAGAAATTACTGTTTCTGCATTTACAATATTCATTGATTTTTGCCATTGAAAAACATCATGTTATTCATATACCAGAAATGTTTGAAGCTACTGACTGAATGAAAAGAGCTGGCATCTCACTCTCTTTGAATCTTCTTTATCATGCTAAGAGGAGCAGGAAAAAGCAAAAAAATTTCAGAATTGCACCTTGCAATGTGGAGATATTACTGTTTGTGCATTTACAATATTCATTGATTTTTGCCATTGAAAAACGTCCAGAAATGTTTGAAGCTACTGACTGAATGAAAGGAGCTGGCATCTCACTCTCTTTGAATCTTCTTTATCATGCTAGGATTAGCAGGAAAAAGCAAAAAATTTCAGAATTGCACCTTGCAATGCGGAGAAATTACTGTTTGTGCATTTACAATATTCATTGATTTTTGCCATTGAAAAACATCATGTTATTCATATACCAGAAATGTTTGAAGCTACTGACTGAATGAAAAGAGCTGGCATCTCACTCTCTTTGAATCTTCTTTATCATGCTAAGAGGAGCAGGAAAAAGCAAAAAATTATAGAATTGCACCTTGCAGTGCGGAGATATTACTTTTTGTGCATTTACAATATTCATTGATTTTTGCCATTGAAAAACGTCCAGAAATGTTTGAAGCTACTGACTGAATGAAAGGAGCTGGCATCTCACTCTCTTTGAATCTTCATTATCATGCTAGGATTAGCAGGAAAAAGCAAAAAATTTCAGAATTGCACCATGCAATGCGGAGAAATTACTGTTTGTGCATTTACAATATTCATTGATTTTTGCCATTGAAAAACATCATGTTATTCATATACCAGAAATGTTTGATGCTACTGACTGAATGAAAAGAGCTGGCATCTCACTCTCTTTGAATCTTCTTTATCATGCTAAGAGGAGCAGGAAAAAGCAAAAAAATTCAGAATTGCACCTTGCAATGTGGAGATATTACTGTTTGTGCATTTACAATATTCATTGATTTTTGCCATTGAAAAACGTCCAGAAATGTTTGAAGCTACTGACTGAATGAAAGGAGCTGGCATCTCACTCTCTTTGAATCTTCTTTATCATGCTAGTATTAGCAGGAAAAAGCAAAAAAATTCAGAATTGCACCTTGCAATGCAGAGATATTACTGTTTGTGCATTTACAATATTCATTGATTTTTGCCATTGAAAAACGTCCAGAAATGTTTGAAGCTACTGACTGAATGAAAGGAGCTGGCATCTCACTCTCTTTGAATCTTCTTTATCATGCTAGGATTAGCAGGAAAAAGCAAAAAATTTCAGAATTGCACCTTGCAATGCGGAGAAATTACTGTTTGTGCATTTACAATATTCATTGATTTTTGCCATTGAAAAACATCATGTTATTCATATACCAGAAATGTTTGAAGCTACTGACTGAATGAAAAGAGCTGGCATCTCACTCTCTTTGAATCTTCTTTATCATGCTAAGAGGAGCAGGAAAAAGCAAAAAATTTCAGAATTGCACCTTGCAATGTGGAGATATTACTGTTTGTGCATTTACAATATTCATTGATTTTTGCCATTGAAAAACGTCCAGAAATGTTTGAAGCTACTGACTGAATGAAAGGAGCTGGCATCTCACTCTCTTTGAATCTTCTTTATCATGCTAGGATTAGCAGGAAAAAGCAAAAAATTTCAGAATTGCACCTTGCAATGCGGAGGTATTACTGTTTGTGCATTTACAATATTCATTGATTTTTGCCATTGAAAAACGTCCAGAAATGTTTGAAGCTACTGACTGAATGAAAGGAGCTGGCATCTCACTCTCTTTGAATCTTCTTTATCATGCTAGAATTAGCATTAAAAAGCAAAAAATTTCAGAATTGCACCTTGCAATGTGGAGATATTACTGTTTGTGCATTTACAATATTCATTGATTTTTGCCATTGAAAAACGTCCAGAAATGTTTGAAGCTACTGACTGAATGAAAGGAGCTGGCATCTCACTGTCTTTGAATCTTCTTTATCATGCTAGGATTAGCAGGAAAAAGCAAAAATTTCAGAATTGCACCTTGCAATGCGGAGATATTACTGTTTGTGCATTTACAATATTCACTGATTTTTGCCATTGAAAAACGTCCAGAAATGTTTGAAGCTACTGACTGAATGAAAGGAGCTGGCATCTCACTCTCTTTGAATCTTCTTTATCATGCTAGGATTAGCAGGAAAAAGGAAAAAATTTCAGAATTGCACCTTGCAATGCGGAGAAATTACTGTTTGTGCATTTACAATATTCATTGATTTTTGCCATTGAAAAACATCATGTTATTCATATACCAGAAATGTTTGAAGCTACTGACTGAATGAAAAGAGCTGGCATCTCACTCTCTTTGAATCTTCTTTATCATGCTAAGAGGAGCAGGAAAAAGCAAAAAAATTTCAGAATTGCACCTTGCAATGTGGAGATATTACTGTTTGTGCATTTACAATATTCATTGATTTTTGCCATTGAAAAACGTCCAGAAATGTTTGAAGCTACTGACTGAATGAAAGGAGCTGGCATCTCACTCTCTTTGAATCTTCTTTATCATGCTAGGATTAGCAGGAAAAAGCAAAAAATTTCAGAATTGCACCTTGCAATGCGGAGAAATTACTGTTTGTGCATTTACAATATTCATTGATTTTTGCCATTGAAAAACATCATGTTATTCATATACCAGAAATGTTTGAAGCTACTGACTGAATGAAAAGAGCTGGCATCTCACTCTCTTTGAATCTTCTTTATCATGCTAAGAGGAGCAGGAAAAAGCAAAAAAATTTCAGAATTGCACCTTGCAATGTGGAGATATTACTGTTTGTGCATTTACAATATTCATTGATTTTTGCCATTGAAAAACGTCCAGAAATGTTTGAAGCTACTGACTGAATGAAAGGAGCTGGCATCTCACTCTCTTTGAATCTTCTTTATCATGCTAGGATTAGCAGGAAAAAGCAAAAAATTTCAGAATTGCACCTTGCAATGCGGAGAAATTACTGTTTGTGCATTTACAATATTCATTGATTTTTGCCATTGAAAAACATCATGTTATTCATATACCAGAAATGTTTGAAGCTACTGACTGAATGAAAAGAGCTGGCATCTCACTCTCTTTGAATCTTCTTTATCATGCTAAGAGGAGCAGGAAAAAGCAAAAAATTTCAGAATTGCACCTTGCAGTGCGGAGATATTACTTTTTGTGCATTTACAATATTCATTGATTTTTGCCATTGAAAAACGTCCAGAAATGTTTGAAGCTACTGACTGAATGAAAGGAGCTGGCATCTCACTCTCTTTGAATCTTCATTATCATGCTAGGATTAGCAGGAAAAAGCAAAAAATTTCAGAATTGCACCATGCAATGCGGAGAAATTACTGTTTGTGCATTTACAATATTCATTGATTTTTGCCATTGAAAAACATCATGTTATTCATATACCAGAAATGTTTGATGCTACTGACTGAATGAAAAGAGCTGGCATCTCACTCTCTTTGAATCTTCTTTATCATGCTAAGAGGAGCAGGAAAAAGCAAAAAAATTCAGAATTGCACCTTGCAATGTGGAGATATTACTGTTTGTGCATTTACAATATTCATTGATTTTTGCCATTGAAAAACGTCCAGAAATGTTTGAAGCTACTGACTGAATGAAAGGAGCTGGCATCTCACTCTCTTTGAATCTTCTTTATCATGCTAGGATTAGCAGGAAAAAGCAAAAAAATTCAGAATTGCACCTTGCAATGCAGAGATATTACTGTTTGTGCATTTACAATATTCATTGATTTTTGCCATTGAAAAACGTCCAGAAATGTTTGAAGCTACTGACTGAATGAAAGGAGCTGGCATCTCACTCTCTTTGAATCTTCTTTATCATGCTAGGATTAGCAGGAAAAAGCAAAAAATTTCAGAATTGCACCTTGCAATGCGGAGAAATTACTGTTTGTGCATTTACAATATTCATTGATTTTTGCCATTGAAAAACATCATGTTATTCATATACCAGAAATGTTTGAAGCTACTGACTGAATGAAAAGAGCTGGCATCTCACTCTCTTTGAATCTTCTTTATCATGCTAAGAGGAGCAGGAAAAAGCAAAAAATTTCAGAATTGCACCTTGCAATGTGGAGATATTACTGTTTGTGCATTTACAATATTCATTGATTTTTGCCATTGAAAAACGTCCAGAAATGTTTGAAGCTACTGACTGAATGAAAGGAGCTGGCATATCACTCTCTTTGAATCTTCTTTATCATGCTAGGATTAGCAGGAAAAAGCAAAAAATTTCAGAATTGCACCTTGCAATGCGGAGAAATTACTGTTTGTGCATTTACAATATTCATTGATTTTTGCCATTGAAAAACATCATGTTATTCATATACCAGAAATGTTTGAAGCTGCTGACTGAATGAAAAGAGCTGGCATCTCACTCTCTTTGAATCTTCTTTATCATGCTAAGAGGAGAAGGAAAAAGCAAAAAATTTCAGAATTGCACCTTGCAATGTGGAGATATTACTGTTTGTGCATTTACAATATTCATTGATTTTTGCCATTGAAAAACGTCCAGAAATGTTTGAAGCTACTGACTGAATGAAAGGAGCTGGCATCTCACTCTCTTTGAATCTTCTTTATCATGCTAGGATTAGCAGGAAAAAGCAAAAAAATTCAGAATTGCACCTTGCAATGCAGAGATATTACTGTTTTTGCATTTACAATATTCATTGATTTTTGCCATTGAAAAACGTCCAGAAATGTTTGAAGCTACTGACTGAATGAAAGGAGCTGGCATCTCACTCTCTTTGAATCTTCTTTATCATGCTAGGATTAGCAGGAAAAAGCAAAAAATTTCAGAATTGCACCTTGCAATGCGGAGAAATTACTGTTTGTGCATTTACAATATTCATTGATTTTTGCCATTGAAAAACATCAGGTTATTCATATACCAGAAATGTTTGAAGCTACTGACTGAATGAAAAGAGCTGGTATCTCACTCTCTTTGAATCTTCTTTATCATGCTAAGAGGAGCAGGAAAAAGCAAAAAATTTCAGAATTGCACCTTGCAATGTGGAGATATTACTGTTTGTGCATTTACAATATTCATTGATTTTTGCCATTGAAAAACGTCCAGAAATGTTTGAAGCTACTGACTGAATGAAAGGAGCTGGCATCTCACGCTCTTTGAATCTTCTTTATCATGCTAGGATTAGCAGGAAAAAGCAAAAAATTTCAGAATTGCACCTTGCAATGCGGAGAAATTACTGTTTGTGCATTTACAATATTCACTGATTTTTGCCATTGAAAAACGTCCAGAAATGTTTGAAGCTACTGACTGAATGAAAGGAGCTGGCATCTCACTGTCTTTGAATCTTCTTTATCATGCTAGGATTAGCAGGAAAAAGCAAAAAATTTCAGAATTGCACCTTGCAATGCGGAGATATTACTGTTTGTGCATTTACAATATTCACTGATTTTTGCCATTGAAAAACGTCCAGAAATGTTTGAAGCTACTGACTGAATGAAAGGAGCTGGCATCTCACTCTCTTTGAATCTTCTTTATCATGCTAGGATTAGCAGGAAAAAGCAAAAAATTTCAGAATTGCACCTTGCAATGCGGAGAAATTACTGTTTGTGCATTTACAATATTCATTGATTTTTGCCATTGAAAAACATCATGTTATTCATATACCAGAAATGTTTGAAGCTACTGACTGAATGAAAAGAGCTGGCATCTCACTCTCTTTGAATCTTCTTTATCATGCTAAGAGGAGCAGGAAAAAGCAAAAAATTTCAGAATTGCACCTTGCAATGTGGAGATATTACTGTTTGTGCATTTACAATATTCATTGATTATTGCCATTGAAAAACGTCCAGAAATGTTTGAAGCTACTGACTGAATGAAAGGAGCTGGCATCTCACTCTCTTTGAATCTTCTTTATCATGCTAGGATTAGCAGGATAAAGCAAAAAATTTCAGAATTGCACCTTGCAATGCGGCGAAATTACTGTTTGTGCATTTACAATATTCATTGATTTTTGCCATTGAAAAACATCATGTTATTCATATACCAGAAATGTTTGAAGCTACTGACTGAATGAAAGGAGCTGGCATCTCACTCTCTTTGAATCTTCTTTATCATGCTAGGATTAGCAGGAAAAAGCAAAAAATTTCAGAATTGCACCTTGCAATGCGGAGAAATTACTGTTTGTGCATTTACAATATTCATTGATTTTTGCCATTGAAAAACATCATGTTATTCATATACCAGAAATGTTTGAAGCTACTGACTGAATGAAAAGAGCTGGCATCTCACTCTCTTTGAATCTTCTTTATCATGCTAAGAGGAGCAGGAAAAAGCAAAAAATTTCAGAATTGCACCTTGCAATGAGGAGATATTACTGTTTGTGCATTTACAATATTCATTGATTTTTGCCATTGAAAAACGTCCAGAAATGTTTGAAGCTACTGACTGAATGAAAGGAGCTGACATCTCACTGTCTTTGAATCTTCTTTATCATGCTAGGATTAGCAGGAAAAAGCAAAAAATTTCAGAATTGCACCTTGCAATGCGGAGATATTACTGTTTGTGCATTTACAATATTCACTGATTTTTGCCATTGAAAAACGTCCAGAAATGTTTGAAGCTACTGACTGAATGAAAGGAGCTGGCATCTCACTCTCTTTGAATCTACATTATCATGCTAGGATTAGCAGGAAAAAGCAAAAAATTTCAGAATTGCACCTTGCAATGCGGAGAAATTACTGTTTGTGCATTTACAATATTCATTGATTTTTGCCATTGAAAAACATCATGTTATTCATATACCAGAAATGTTTGATGCTACTGACTGAATGAAAAGAACTGGCATCTCACTCTCTTTGAATCTTCTTTATCATGCTAAGAGGAGCAGGAAAAAGCAAAAAATTTCAGAATTGCACCTTGCAATGCGGAGAAATTACTGTTTGTGCATTTACAATATTCATTGATTTTTGCCATTGAAAAACGTCCAGAAATGTTTGAAGCTACTGACTGAATGAAAGGAGCTGGCATCTCACTCTCTTTGAATCTTCTTTATCATGCTAGGATTAGCAGGAAAAAGCAAAAAATTTCAGAATTGCACCTTGCAATGCGGAGAAATTACTGTTTGTGCATTTACAATATTCATTGATTTTTGCCATTGAAAAACATCATGTTATTCATATACCAGAAATGTTTGAAGCTACTGACTGAATGAAAAGAGCTGGCATCTCACTCTCTTTGAATCTTCTTTATCATGCTAAGAGGAGCAGGAAAAAGCAAAAAATTTCAGAATTGCACCTTGCAATGTGGAGATATTACTGTTTGTGCATTTACAATATTCATTGATTTTTGCCATTGAAAAACGTCCAGAAATGTTTGAAGCTACTGACTGAATGAAAGGAGCTGGCATCTCACTCTCTTTGAATCTTCTTTATCATGCTAGGATTAGCAGGAAAAAGCAAAAAATTTCAGAATTGCACCTTGCAATGCGGAGAAATTACTGTTTGTGCATTTACAATATTCATTGATTTTTGCCATTGAAAAACATCATGTTATTCATATACCAGAAATGTTTGAAGCTACTGACTGAATGAAAAGAGCTGGCATCTCACTCTCTTTGAATCTTCTTTATCATGCTAAGAGGAGCAGGAAAAAGCAAAAAATTTCAGAATTGCACCTTGCAATGTGGAGATATTACTGTTTGTGCATTTACAATATTCATTGATTTTTGCCATTGAAAAACGTCCAGAAATGTTTGAAGCTACTGACTGAATGAAAGGAGCTGGCATCTCACTGTCTTTGAATCTTCTTTATCATGCTAGGATTAGCAGGAAAAAGCAAAAAATTTCAGAATTGCACCTTGCAATGCGGAGATATTACTGTTTGTGCATTTACAATATTCACTGATTTTTGCCATTGAAAAACGTCCAGAAATGTTTGAAGCTACTGGCTGAATGAAAGGAGCTGGCATCTCACTCTCTTTGAATCTTCTTTATAATGCTAGGATTAGCAGGAAAAAGCAAAAAATTTCAGAATTGCACCTTGCAATGCGGAGAAATTACTGTTTGTGCATTTACAATATTCATTGATTTTTGCCACTGAAAATCATCATGTTATTCATATACCAGAAATGTTTGAAGCTACTGACTGAATGAAAAGAGCTGGCATCTCACTCTCTTTGAATCTTCTTTATCATGCTAAGAGGAGCAGGAAAAAGCAAAAAATTTCAGAATTGCACCTTGCAATGTGGAGATATTACTGTTTGTGCATTTACAATATTCATTGATTTTTGCCATTGAAAAACGTCCAGAAATGTTTGAAGCTACTGACTGAATGAAAGGAGCTGGCATCTCACTCTCTTTGAATCTTCTTTATCATGCTAGGATTAGCAGGATAAAGCAAAAAATTTCAGAATTGCACCTTGCAATGCGGAGAAATTACTGTTTGTGCATTTACAATATTCATTGATTTTTGCCATTGAAAAACATCATGTTATTCATATACCAGAAATGTTTGAAGCTACTGACTGAATGAAAAGAGCTGGCATCTCACTCTCTTTGAATCTTCTTTATCATGCTAAGAGGAGCAGGAAAAAGCAAAAAATTTCAGAATTGCACCTTGCAATGTGGAGATATTACTGTTTGTGCATTTACAATATTCATTGATTTTTGCCATTGAAAAACGTCCAGAAATGTTTGAAGCTACTGACTGAATGAAAGGAGCTGGCATCTCACTCTCTTTGAATGTTCTTTATCATGCTAGGATTAGCAGGAAAAAGCAAAAAATTTCAGAATTGCACCTTGCAATGCGGAGAAATTACTGTTTGTGCATTTACAATATTCATTGATTTTTGCCATTGAAAAACATCATGTTATTCATATACCAGAAATGTTTCAAGCTACTGACTGAATGAAAAGAGCTGGCATCTCACTCTCTTTGAATCTTCTTTATCATGCTAAGAGGAGCAGGAAAAAGCAAAAAATTTCAGAATTGCACCTTGCAATGTGAAGATATTACTGTTTGTGCATTTACAATATTCATTGATTTTTGCCATTGAAAAACATCATGTTATTCATATACCAGAAATGTTTGAAGCTACTGACTGAATGAAAAGAGCTGGCATCTCACTCTCTTTGAATCTTCTTTATCATGCTAAGAGGAGCAGGAAAAAGCAAAAAATTTCAGAATTGCACCTTGCAATGCAGAGATATTACTTTTTGTGCATTTACAATATTCATTGATTTTTGCCATTGAAAAACGTCCAGAAATGTTTGAAGCTACTGACTGAATGAAAGGAGCTGGCATCTCACTCTCTTTGAATCTTTATTATCATGCTAGGATTAGCAGGAAAAAGCAAAAATTTCAGAATTGCGCCTTGCAATGCGGAGAAATTACTGTTTGTGCATTTACAATATTCATTGATTTTTGCCATTGAAAAACATCATGTTATTCATATACCAGAAATGTTTGAAGCTACTGACTGAATGAAAAGAGCTGGCATCTCACTCTCTTTGAATCTTCTTTATCATGCTAAGAGGAGCAGGAAAAAGCAAAAAATTTCAGAATTGCACCTTGCAATGTGGAGATATTACTGTTTGTGCATTTACAATATTCATTGATTTTTGCCATTGAAAAACGTCCAGAAATGTTTGAAGCTACTGACTGAATGAAAGGAGCTGGCATCTCACTCTCTTTGAATGTTCTTTATCATGCTAGGATTAGCAGGAAAAAGCAAAAAATTTCAGAATTGCACCTTGCAATGCGGAGAAATTACTGTTTGTGCATTTACAATATTCATTGATTTTTGCCATTGAAAAACATCATGTTATTCATATACCAGAAATGTTTGAAGCTACTGACTGAATGAAAAGAGCTGGCATCTCACTCTCTTTGAATCTTCTTTATCATGCTAAGAGGAGCAGGAAAAAGCAAAAAATTTCAGAATTGCACCTTGCAATGTGGAGATATTACTGTTTGTGCATTTACAATATTCATTGATTTTTGCCATTGAAAAACATCATGTTATTCATATACCAGAAATGTTTGAAGCTACTGACTGAATGAAAAGAGCTGGCATCTCACTCTCTTTGAATCTTCTTTATCATGCTAAGAGGAGCAGGAAAAACCAAAAAATTTCAGAATTGCACCTTGCAATGCGGAGATATTACTGTTTGTGCATTTACAATATTCATTGATTTTTGCCATTGAAAAACGTCCAGAAATGTTTGAAGCTACTGACTGAATGAAAGGAGCTGGCATCTCACTCTCTTTGAATCTTCATTATCATGCTAGGATTAGCAGGAAAAAGCAAAAAATTTCAGAATTGCACCTTGCAATGCGGAGAAATTACTGTTTGTGTATTTACAATATTCATTGATTTTTGCCACTGAAAAACATCATGTTATTCATATACCAGAAATGTTTGAAGCTACTGACTGAATGAAAAGAGCTGGCATCTCACTCTCTTTGAATCTTCTTTATCATGCTAAGAGGAGCAGGAAAAAGCAAAAAATTTCAGAATTGCACCTTGCAATGTGGAGATATTACTGTTTGTGCATTTACAATATTCATTGATTTTTGCCATTGAAAAACGTCCAGAAATGTTTGAAGCTTCTGACTGAATGAAAGGAGCTGGCATCTCACTCTCTTTGAATCTTCTTTATCATGCAAGGATTAGCAGGAAAAAGCAAAAAAATTCAGAATTGCACCTTGCAATGCGGAGATATTACTGTTTGTGCATTTACAATATTCATTGATTTTTGCCATTGAAAAACATCCAGAAATGTTTGAAGCTACTGACTGAATGAAAGGAGCTGGCATATCACTCTCTTTGAATCTTCTTTATCATGCTAGGATTAGCAGGAAAAAGCAAAAAATTTCAGAATTGCACCTTGCAATGCGAAGAAATTACTGTTTGTGCATTTACAATATTCATTGATTTTTGCCTTTGAAAAACATCATGTTATTCATATACCAGAAATGTTTGAAGCTACTGACTGAATGAAAAGAGCTGGCATCTCACTCTCCTTGAATCTTCTTTATCATGCTAAGAGGAGCAGGAAAAAGCAAAAAATTTCAGAATTGCACCTTGCAATGTGGAGATATTACTGTTTGTGCATTTACAATATTCATTGATTTTTGCCATTGAAAAACATCCAGAAATGTTTGAAGCTACTGACTGAATGAAAGGAGCTGGCATCTCACTCTCTTTGAATCTTCTTTATCATGCTAGGATTAGCAGGAAAAAGCAAAAAATTTCAGAATTGCACCTTGCAATGCGGAGATATTACTGTTTGTGCATTTACAATATTCACTGATTTTTGCCATTGAAAAACGTCCAGAAATGTTTGAAGCTACTGACTGAATGAAAGGAGCTGGCATCTCACTCTCTTTGAATCTTCTTTATCATGCTAGGATTAGCAGGAAACAGCAAAAAATTTCAGAATTGCACCTTGCAATGCGGAGAAATTACTGTTTGTGCATTTACAATATTCATTGATTTTTGCCATTGAAAAACATCATGTTATTCATATACCAGAAATGTTTGAAGCTACTGACTGAATGAAAAGAGCTGGCATCTCACTCTCTTTGAATCTTCTTTATCATGCTAAGAGGAGCAGGAAAAAGCAAAAAATTTCAGAATTGCACCTTGCAATGTGGAGATATTACTGTTTGTGCATTTACAATATTCATTGATTTTTGATATTGAAAAACGTCCAGAAATGTTTGAAGCTACTGACTGAATGAAAGGAGCTGGCATCTCACTCTCTTTGAATCTTCTTTATCATGCTAGGATTAGCAGGAAAAAGCAAAAAATTTCAGAATTGCACCTTGCAATGTGGAGATATTACTGTTTGTGCATTTACAATATTCATTGATTTTTGCCATTGAAAAACGTCCAGAAATGTTTGAAGCTACTGACTGAATGAAAGGAGCTGGCATCTCACTCTCTTTGAATCTTCTTTATCATGCTAGGATTAGCAGGAAAAAGCAAAAAATTTCAGAATTGCACCTTGCAATGTGGAGATATTACTGTTTGTGCATTTACAATATTCATTGATTTTTGCCATTGAAAAACGTCCATAAATGTTTGAAGCTACTGACTGAATGAAAGGAGCTGGCATCTCACTCTCTTTGAATCTTCTTTATCATGCTAGGATTAGCAGGAAAAAGCAAAAAATTTCAGAATTGCACCTTGCAATGCGGAGAAATTACTGTTTGTGCATTTACAATATTCATTGATTTTTGCCATTGAAAAACATCATGTTATTCATATACCAGAAATGTTTGAAGCTACTGACTGAATGAAAAGAGCTGGCATCTCACTCTCTTTGAATCTTCTTTATCATGCTAAGAGGAGCAGGAAAAAACAAAAAATTTCAGAATTGCACCTTGCAATGTGGAGATATTACTGTTTGTGCATTTACAATATTCATTGATTTTTGCCATTGAAAAACGTCCAGAAATGTTTGAAGCTACTGACTGAATGAAAGGAGCTGGCATCTCACTCTCTTTGAATCTTCTTTATCATGCTAGGATTAGCAGGAAAAAGCAAAAAATTTCAGAATTGCACCTTGCAATGCGGAGAAATTACTGTTTGTGCATTTACAATATTCATTGATTTTTGCCATTGAAAAACATCATGTTATTCATATACCAGAAATGTTTGAAGCTACTGACTGAATGAAAAGAGCTGGCATCTCACTCTCTTTGAATCTTCTTTATCATGCTAAGAGGAGCAGGAAAAAGCAAAAAATTTCAGAATTGCACCTTGCAATGTGGAGATATTACTGTTTGTGCATTTACAATATTCATTGATTTTTGATATTGAAAAACGTCCAGAAATGTTTGAAGCTACTGACTGAATGAAAGGAGCTGGCATCTCACTCTCTTTGAATCTTCTTTATCATGCTAGGATTAGCAGGAAAAATCAAAAAATTTCAGAATTGCACCTTGCAATGTGGAGATATTACTGTTTGTGCATTTACAATATTCATTGATTTTTACCATTGAAAAACGTCCAGAAATGTTTGAAGCTACTGACTGAATGAAAGGAGATGGCATCTCACTCTCTTTGAATCTTCTTTATCATGCTAGGATTAGCAGGAAAAAGCAAAAAATTTCAGAATTGCACCTTGCAATGTGGAGATATTACTGTTTGTGCATTTACAATATTCATTGATTTTTGCCATTGAAAAACGTCCAGAAATGTTTGAAGCTACTGACTGAATGAAAGGAGCTGGCATCTCACTCTCTTTGAATCTTCTTTATCATGCTAGGATTAGCAGGAAAAAGCAAAAAATTTCAGAATTGCACCTTGCAATGCGGAGAAATTACTGTTTGTGCATTTACAATATACATTGATTTTTGCCATTGAAAAACATCATGTTATTCATATACCAGAAATGTTTGAAGCTACTGACTGAATGAAAAGAGCTGGCATCTCACTCTCTTTGAATCTTCTTTATCATGCTAAGAGGAGCAGGAAAAAGCAAAAAATTTCAGAATTGCACCTTGCAATGTGGAGATATTACTGTTTGTGCATTTACAATATTCATTGATTTTTGCCATTGAAAAACGTCCAGAAATGTTTGAAGCTACTGACTGAATGAAAGGAGCTGGCATCTCACTCTCTTTGAATCTTCTTTATCATGCTAGGATTAGCAGGAAAAAGCAAAAAATTTCAGAATTGCACCTTGCAATGCGGAGAAATTACTGTTTGTGCATTTACAATATTCATTGATTTTTGCCATTGAAAAACATCATGTTATTCATATACCAGAAATGTTTGAAGCTACTGACTGAATGAAAAGAGCTGGCATCTCACTCTCTTTGAATCTTCTTTATCATGCTAAGAGGAGCAGGAAAAAGCAAAAAATTTCAGAATTGCACCTTGCAATGTGGAGATATTACTGTTTGTGCATTTACAATATTCATTGATTTTTGCCATTGAAAAACGTCCAGAAATGTTTGAAGCTACTGACTGAATGAAAGGAGCTGGCATCTCACTCTCTTTGAATCTTCTTTATCATGCTAGGATTAGCAGGAAAAAGCAAAAAATTTCAGAATTGCACCTTGCAATGCGGAGATATTACTGTTTGTGCATTTACAATATTCATTGATTTTTGCCATTGAAAAACGTCCAGAAATGTTTGAAGCTACTGACTGAATGAAAGTAGATGGCATCTCACTCTCTTTGAATCTTCTTTATCATGCTAGGATTAGCAGGAAAAAGCAAAAAATTTCAGAATTGCACCTTGCAATGCGGAGATATTACTGTTTGTGCATTTACAATATTCATTGATTTTTGCCATTGAAAAACGTCCAGAAATGTTTGAAGCTACTGACTGAATGAAAGGAGCTGGCATCTCACTCTCTTTGAATCTTCTTTATCATGCTAGGATTAGCAGGAAAAAGCAAAAAATTTCAGAATTGCACCTTGCAATGCGGAGATATTACTGTTTGTGCATTTACAATATTCATTGATTTTTGCCATTGAAAAACGTCCAGAAATGTTTGAAGCTACTGACTGAATGAAAGTAGATGGCATCTCACTCTCTTTGAATCTTCTTTATCATGCTAGGATTAGCAGGAAAAAGCAAAAAATTTCAGAATTGCACCTTGCAATGCGGAGATATTACTGTTTGTGCATTTACAATATTCATTGATTTTTGCCATTGAAAAACGTCCAGAAATGTTTGAAGCTACTGACTGAATGAAAGGAGCTGGCATCTCACTCTCTTTGAATCTTCTTTATCATGCTAGGATTAGCAGGAAAAAGCAAAAAATTTCAGAATTGCACCTTGCAATGCGGAGAAATTACTGTTTGTGCATTTACAATATTCATTGATTTTTGCCATTGAAAAACATCATGTTATTCATATACCAGAAATGTTTGAAGCTACTGACTGAATGAAAAGAGCTGGCATCTCACTCTCTTTGAATCTTCTTTATCATGCTAAGAGGAGCAGGAAAAAGCAAAAAATTTCAGAATTGCACCTTGCAATGTGGAGATATTACTGTTTGTGCATTTACAATATTCATTGATTTTTGCCATTGAAAAACGTCCAGAAATGTTTGAAGCTACTGACTGAATGAAAGGAGCTGGCATCTCACTCTCTTTGAATCTTCTTTATCATGCTAGGATTAGCAGGAAAAAGCAAAAAATTTCAGAATTGCACCTTGCAATGCGGAGAAATTACTGTTTGTGCATTTACAATATTCATTGATTTTTGCCATTGAAAAACATCATGTTATTCATATACCAGAAATGTTTGAAGCTACTGACTGAATGAAAAGAGCTGGCATCTCACTCTCTTTGAATCTTCTTTATCATGCTAAGAGGAGCAGGAAAAAGCAAAAAATTTCAGAATTGCACCTTGCAATGTGGAGATATTACTGTTTGTGCATTTACAATATTCATTGATTTTTGCCATTGAAAAACGTCCAGAAATGTTTGAAGCTACTGACTGAATGAAAGGAGCTGGCATCTCACTCTCTTTGAATCTTCTTTATCATGCTAGGATTAGCAGGAAAAAGCAAAAAATTTCAGAATTGCACCTTGCAATGCGGAGATATTACTGTTTGTGCATTTACAATATTCATTGATTTTTGCCATTGAAAAACGTCCAGAAATGTTTGAAGCTACTGACTGAATGAAAGGAGCTGGCATCTCACTCTCTTTGAATCTTCTTTATCATGCTAGGATTAGCAGGAAAAAGCAAAAAATTTCAGAATTGCACCTTGCAATGCGGAGAAATTACTGTTTGTGCATTTACAATATTCATTGATTTTTGCCATTGAAAAACATCATGTTATTCATATACCAGAAATGTTTGAAGCTACTGACTGAATGAAAAGAGCTGGCATCTCACTCTCTTTGAATCTTCTTTATCATGCTAAGAGGAGCAGGAAAAAGCAAAAAATTTCAGAATTGCACCTTGCAATGTGGAGATATTACTGTTTGTGCATTTACAATATTCATTGATTTTTGCCATTGAAAAACGTCCAGAAATGTTTGAAGCTACTGACTGAATGAAAGTAGCTGGCATCTCACTCTCTTTGAATCTTCTTTATCATGCTAGGATTAGCAGGAAAAAGCAAAAAATTTCAGAATTGCACCTTGCAATGCGGAGATATTACTGTTTGTGCATTTACAATATTCATTGATTTTTGCCATTGAAAAACGTCCAGAAATGTTTGAAGCTACTGACTGAATGAAAGGAGCTGGCATCTCACTCTCTTTGAATCTTCTTTATCATGCTAGGATTAGCAGGAAAAAGCAAAAAATTTCAGAATTGCACCTTGCAATGCGGAGAAATTACTGTTTGTGCATTTACAATATTCATTGATTTTTGCCATTGAAAAACTTCATGTTATTCATATACCAGAAATGTTTGAAGCTACTGACTGAATGAAAAGAGCTGGCATCTCACTCTCTTTGAATCTTCTTTATCATGCTAAGAGGAGCAGGAAAAAGCAAAAAATTTCAGAATTGCACCTTGCAATGTGGAGATATTACTGTGTGTGCATTTACAATATTCATTGATTTTTGCCATTGAAAAACATCATGTTATTCATATACCAGAAATGTTTGAAGCTACTGACTGAATGAAAAGAGCTGGCATCTAACTCTCTTTGAATCTTCTTTATCATGCTAAGAGGAGCAGGAAAAAGCAAAAAATTTCAGAATTGCACCTTGCAATGTGGAGATATTACTGTTTGTGCATTTACAATATTCATTGATTTTTGCCATTGAAAAACGTCCAGAAATGTTTGAAGCTACTGACTGAATGAAAGGAGCTGGCATCTCACTCTCTTTGAATCTTCTTTATCATGCTAGGATTAGCAGGAAAAAGCAAAAAATTTCAGAATTGCACCTTGCAATGCAGAGAAATTACTGTTTGTGCATTTACAATATTCATTGATTTTTGCCATTGAAAAACATCATGTTATTCATATACCAGAAATGTTTGAAGCTACTGACTGAATGAAAAGAGCTGGCATCTCACTCTCTTTGAATCTTCTTTATCATGCTAAGAGGAGCAGGAAAAAGCAAAAAATTTCAGAATTGCACCTTGCAATGTGGAGATATTACTGTTTGTGCATTTACAATATTCATTGATTTTTGCCATTGAAAAACATCATGTTATTCATATACCAGAATTGTTTGAAGCTACTGACTGAATGAAAAGAGCTGGCATCTCACTCTCTTTGAATCTTCTTTATCATGCTAAGAGGAGCAGGAAAAAGCAAAAAATTTCAGAATTGCACCTTGCAATGTGGAGATATTACTGTTTGTGCATTTACAATATTCATTGATTTTTGCCATTGAAAAACGTCCAGAAATGTTTGAAGCTACTGACTGAATGAAAGGAGCTGGCATCTCACTCTCTTTGAATCTTCTTTATCATGCTAGGATTAGCAGGAAAAAGCAAAAAATTTCAGAATTGCACCTTGCAATGCGGAGAAATTACTGTTTGTGCATTTACAATATTCATTGATTTTTGCCATTGAAAAACATCATGTTATTCATATACCAGAAATGTTTGAAGCTACTGACTGAATGAAAAGAGCTGGCATCTCACTCTCTTTGAATCTTCTTTATCATGCTAAGAGGAGCAGGAAAAAGCAAAAAATTTCAGAATTGCACCTTGCAATGTGGAGATATTACTGTTTTTGCATTTACAATATTCATTGATTTTTGCCATTGAAAAACATCATGTTATTCATATACCAGAATTGTTTGAAGCTACTGACTGAATGAAAAGAGCTGGCATCTCACTCTCTTTGAATCTTCTTTATCATGCTAAGAGGAGCAGGAAAAAGCAAAAAATTTCAGAATTGCACCTTGCAATGCGGAGATATTACTGTTTGTGCATTTACAATATTCATTGATTTTTGCCATTGAAAAACGTCCAGAAATGTTTGAAGCTACTGACTGAATGAAAGGAGCTGGCATCTCACTCTCTTTGAATCTTCATTATCATGCTAGGATTAGCAGGAAAAAGCAAAAAATTTCAGAATTGCACCTTGCAATGCGGAGAAATTACTGTTTGTGCATTTACAATATTCATTGATTTTTGCCATTGAAAAACGTCCAGAAATGTTTGAAGCTACTGACTGAATGAAAGGAGCTGGCATCTCACTCTCTTTGAATCTTCTTTATCATGCTAGGATTAGCAGGAAAAAGCAAAAAATTTCAGAATTGCACCTTGCAATGTGGAGATATTACAGTTTGAGCATTTACAATATTCATTGATTTTTGCCATTGAAAAACGTCCAGAAATGTTTGAAGCTACTGACTGAATGAAAGGAGCTGGCATCTCACTCTCTTTGAATCTTCTTTATCATGCTAGGATTAGCAGGAAAAAGCAAAAAATTTCAGAATTGCACCTTGCAATGCGGCGAAATTACTGTTTGTGCATTTACAATATTCATTGATTTTTGCCATTGAAAAACATCATGTTATTCATATACCAGAAATGTTTGAAGCTACTGACTGAATGAAAAGAGCTGGCATCTCACTCTCTTTGAATCTTCTTTATCATGCTAAGAGGAGCAGGAAAAAGCAAAAAATTTCAGAATTGCACCTTGCAATGTGGAGATATTACTGTTTGTGCATTTACAATATTCATTGATTTTTCCAATTGAAAAACGTCCAGAAATGTTTGAAGCTACTGACTGAATGAAAGGAGCTGGCATCTCACTCTCTTTGAATCTTCTTTATCATGCTAGGATTAGCAGGAAAAAGCAAAAAATTTCAGAATTGCACCTTGCAATGCGGAGAAATTACTGTTTGTGCATTTACAATATTCATTGATTTTTGCCATTGAAAAACATCATGTTATTCATATACCAGAAATGTTTGAAGCTACTGACTGAATGAAAAGAGCTGGCATCTCACTCTCTTTGAATCTTCTTTATCATGCTAAGAGGAGCAGGAAAAAGCAAAAAATTTCAGAATTGCACCTTGCAATGTGGAGATATTACTGTTTGTGCATTTACAATATTCATTGATTTTTGCCATTGAAAAACGTCCAGAAATGTTTGAAGCTACTGACTGAATGAAAGGAGCTGGCATCTCACTCTCTTTGAATCTTCATTATCATGCTAGGATTAGCAGGAAAAAGCAAAAAATTTCAGAATTGCACCTTGCAATGCGGAGAAATTACTGTTTGTGCATTTACAATATTCATTGATTTTTGCCATTGAAATACATCATGTTATTCATATA